>NC_142876.1:74402500-75695625 GCF_051225735.1 Oryctolagus cuniculus | reverse complement strand
ACAATGATAATTTATATCTTAAAGTCTAGTAGCCTCTCAAAATTTATTTTAATTGTTAATTACTTTAAAATATCTGTGTTTTCAATCACAAGTGAGTCACTTTAGGTAACATATACCAGGATTATATTTATTCATTCTTTTAATCTCTACTCTTAATTAGTGAGTTTAACCCATTTATTTTAATGTAATTATCAATAAGAACTTATTTCTGCAATTTTGCTATTTGTTTTTTTATAGTGTAGATTTTATTTTTATTTTTCAATTATTTCACTACTTCTTTCTTAGTTTTAAAGAATTTCATGGTTTACCATTTTAAATCTATTATAAATTATTTTACTTTGTAAACATTATTTTCTTAAAAAGGTTGCCCTGGAGATTATAATTAAGATTTTTTTTTTTAAGGGAAAGTGGTTATTGGGGAAAACCAAGCATACTGGAGGGAAGGGGCGAAGAAGGAAAAAGAGAGAGAAGGAGAGTGTAAGAGAGAGAGACAGAGAGGAGAGGGGCTAGAAAGGAGAGAAGAGAGAGAACAGAGAGGAGCTGAGAGAGAGAAAGAGGAGAGAGAGAGGAGAGAGGGGAGCGAGAGAGAAGCCAAGAGAGAGCAGAGAGACAGTGAGAGAGCGAGAGAGAGCCACATGTTCAAGAACTTGTCCTTTTAAAACTTTGCTGGAGGGCGGGCAGGGAAGCAGGAGCAGCGAATCCCATTAGGATGGGGGTGGAGCTTGACACTGGTGGTTGGACCATTGGCCACCTGGCTTCCAGCAATGGCGGGGGGCCCAGAGCCTAAGATGGTGTCAGGGTGTAGATCGTGCCATAGATAAAACTGGGCCATTTTCCTGATATTCCTCCCTTTTGTTTTTTATAAAGCAGGAGATGTATGGGATTACATTAGTCCCAAAAGTCCGGGAGGGGTAGAGGGACGATGATCTGTCTTTAGAGCTACTTCCTGCTGACACGGGGCGATGAGGTACTCTTTGATGGCATGGGGCAATGTCTCAAGCCGCTGTCTCCTGGGTGGGGAGCTGAGTATATTTCTGTATCAGCATTTGGTTGACCGCCTGGTTGCTTAAGGCCTTGATAATTAACATCTTTACAACAATCTAGTTTAGATTAATAACATCTTAATTTCAATAGTACACAAAAGCTTTGTTCCAAAATGCTCTGTTCCCTACTCTTTTTAATGCTTATTTTACAAATATGATCTTTACAGATTGTGTGCCCATCAAATTAGATTTTCAAATATTCAATTATGCAATTGTTTTTAAATCAATAAGAAAAATGAATTACATACAGTAGTACATTGATACAATCTTTTTTTATTTTTATTTTTTGACAGGCAGAGTGGACAGTGAGAGAGAGAGAGAGACAGAGAGAAAGGTCTTCCTTTGCAGTTGGTTCACCCTCCAATGGCCACCATGGCTGGCGTACCGCACTGATCTGAAGGCAGGAGCCAGGTGCTTCTCCTGGTCTCCCATGGAGTGCAGGGCCCAAGTACTTGGGCCATCCTCCACTGCACTCCCTGGCCACAGCAGAGAGCTGGCCTGGAAGAGGGGCAACCGGGACAGAATCCGGTGCCCCGACCGGGACTAGAACCCGGTGTGTTGGCGCTGCAAGGCGGAGGATTAGCCTAGTGAGCCGCGGCGCCAGCTAATACAATCTTTTATATATTCCTGAATAGTTATTTACTTGATTCTTACAGTTTCTGATGAGATACAAATTGTTAATCCTGAGGATTACTTTTAATCTCAGCATTTTGCAGATTCTGCATTTATCTTTGTTTTTGCAGTTTATTATAATGTGACTCAGTATGTATCTTTGAGTTTATCTTGGATATTGTTGCACCTGTTAGATACATATGTTCATCCAACTTGGGATATTTAGCTCATTATTTCGTCTAATATTTTTTTCTGTCACGTTTATTCCTCTCTCTCTGGTACTCATGCTATGGATATGTTGTGCCTCAAGACATTCTGTAAGTCTCTTTGGTTCTACTCATTCATCTTCAATTTTTTTCTCTTGTTTCACAACATATAATTTTTTATTTATTTATCTTTTTGAAATGTGAGTTATAGAGACAGAAAGGGGATTAGGGGAAGAAAGAGAAAGGTTTTCCATCCACTGGTTCACTCTCCAAATGGCCACCATGGCCGGAGCTGGGGCAATCTGACATAGCCTGGAGCTTATTCCAGGTGTCCCATATGGGTCCATGGGCCCAAAGACTTGGATCATCTTCTACAGCCTTCCTAGCAGAGAGCTAGATTGGAAGTGGAGCAGCCAGGACTCTAACCAGTGCCCATATGGGATGCCAGAACTGCAGGCAGTGGCTTTACCTGCTATGCCACAGCACTGGCCCCACAACAGATAATTACAATAAACCCATCTTGAGTTTGATGACTCTTTCTTCTATTTGCTCAAATGCACTACAGAACTAGTCTAGTGAATTTTCATTTCAGTTATTGTACTTTTCAAATCCAGAATTGCTATTTGACTTGCTTTATGCTTTTTTATTTCCTTATTGATATCCCTTGTTTGGAGAGATATAATTCTTATGCTTTTTCTCTTTTCTTTTGGTCATGCTTAAAATGATTGGCACATTTTTGTCTTGTGTGTACAATGTCTGATTTTTCTCAGAATCAGTTTCTATTGATTGATTTACCCTATCAATAGGCCATCTTTTCTAGGTTATTTTTATGATGATTAATTTTTGTTGAAATAGTTTGAATTTTATTATGTGGCAAATCTATAGTAATATCCCTCTCCCTCCCATAGTTATCATTACTACTTGCTGTAGTTATTTTTTCTGACTTTTCTGAACTAATTTTTAAAATTTTTGCTGTTTATGACCACTGAAGTTTCTTGTCCATCAGCTAGAGACCAGCCAGGGAAATATTTAAATTTCTGGAACAACGATTTCCTAAGAGTTTGCAGTTGGGTTCCATGTGTGTTAGGTGTATTTTGAGCACTCAGCCACATACTTTTTAAATTTTCCTTAACCTTCTGTTCCTACTTATGTAGATCTTGAAAATCAGTCTGATATGAAATCTTAGGGACTTTTCCAGGTTTCCTATTAGCACCTACACAGTCTTGTGCACGAGCTCAGCTTTCATACTGCCAGAAAAGTCACAGAATGTTATAAATTTGGGAGAACCAAATACCTTATTTCTGAGCCTTTCTCTCCATACTGTTAGTCTGTTCCTTGCTGCTCTCCTCCACTCCCATACATGCACACTGCTATCCACTGCCCCATGCAGCAAAGACAAAGGCGTCTTCCTGTACATTTTTCCAGGAAAGCCCTCTTGGTGGCCTTTATCACTAGATAAGTTCTGATCTAGACAAGTTTTAAAAAAGAAAAACCTTTTTGTGTCAGTCTTCAATGGAGCCAACAGACATAACAACTAAGGAAAGATCTTAGAAAATTAAGTCAGTGTGGGTCTTGGATAGCAGTACCTAGAACGCACTACATAGCGAATACTTGTTATTCTGGTGCTACTAGTAAGTTGGGAATTTAGATGGGATGGGAGAATGTAGATTAGATGGGAACTGGAAAAATCAGCATTACAAAATTTGCTCTGTTTACTGAAATTCAGTGAGTTAAATGAACACTCCCCGCATAGCTGCAAGTTTAGGGTTCATTTCCGGAGTTCTGAAAATAGTCTGCAGTAGTAAAGCTTTTACTCCTCCTGGGGTAGGCAGGAAGGCTGGGAAAGGCACACATGGGAGGGGGGTTGGTGAAGTTTTTCTTTTAGAGCATCCGCCTTGGATGACTGTTCTGGCGTATTTCGCAGTGATTGATCTTTCTTTCCCCTTTCTTGAGCCTTTCCACGGTCTTTGCATTGAGAAGACAGCAAAGTTCCTAGAGGTAAAACCCACTGAAGCTGAGACTCCAGGAGCTTTTTTTTATGCTAGACCACACTCAGGATCCAGCAATCCTTTAAAATTATTGGTAAAGTGTTTCTGTCAGTTTGTCTTCTGCTCCAAGTAGATAGATCTTGGCTATGCTTCTCTACATTTTCATTCTCATTTCTCTCTAGATTTAGGAGTACCAGCTTATCCTGAAAACTCAGTTCTCTGATGGGTCTCAGAAAAGTCATTGGTTTTCAGTTTGTTTAGCATTTTTTTATTATAAAGGACAACTGATTTACCCTAAGCCATTTATATAACAAAACTGAAAATAGAGTCTGTATATTTATTTTTCAGTGTTTTCTTTTTCCCTATGTATCTATTTGGATAATTTTTATTGTTTTAACTTCATGTCCACTAACTTTTTTCCATTAGTTGCCCAGATCATTTATATTCTTAGAATATCTATGAACTATATTGAATCTGCTAAAAAGTAAAAAGTTTTAAAAAGACATACTTTGCACTCTACATTTAGAATATTATGATTTTAAGCTCTAGAATCAATTCAAAATGTTTTATATCTTTCACTTTATCTCCTCCTTATATTGACATTTTTAGCCCACATTCATGAGTATATTTTGGATATTTACAATTTTAATTTCAAGGGCCTTCCTTGCTATATTCACTATCTTTGCCATTTCTTGATTTCTTTCTTTCTTTCTGATAACTCATTTTTTTCTTGTGGTTTGTGAGTCACACTATGTGTTGTCCTTTTGTACGTCTACTGTAAGATTTTCTTTAGTAAGGAATTTACTGTTGACTTTCTTTCCACTGCCCCTCTTTTATTTAAAGTATTTCATTTTTCATCTGAGCATGTTTAGGACAACATTTACCCTAAAGATGTTTTAGTCTTGATAATAAGAAGTTACTCTGCTATCCTTGCTGATTGCCTCAATGTTCAACAAGATCTCAGTTCCCTGTGTGGCTTCTGGGAGGTTCTCATACAGATTGCCAACTGCTTTTTGTTTTATCTCATTTTGTTTCATATGATAAATAATTCTCTTTGAGAACGTGGTGACAGCTGCCAGTGTTGTGGTACAGTGGGTTAAGCCAGCACTTGTGACATTGACATCCCATACCAGAGTGTCTGTTCAAGTCCTAGATGCTCTACTTCACATCTGTCTCCCCACTAATGCACCTGGGAAGGTAGCAGAAGATGACTCAAGTACTTGGGTACTTGCCACCCTAGTGGGAGACCAGCTGGAGTTCCTGGTTCCTGGGTTGGCCTGGCCCATTCTCAGCCATTACCACCATGAGGGGGCGTGAACCAGTAGATACTGCAAGATCTCTCTCTCTCTCTCTTATCTCTTCCTCTGTCTCTATTACTCTGTCTTTCAAATAAAAATAAATCTTAAAAAAGTAGTGATTAATACTTGGCTGAAGACTCAACAAACCATTTGTGCAAGCTCTTGGAAACCTTCTCTGAAGCTCCCTCTTTGCAGAGTAAATGTAGCTGACTTAGCTTCCCCAAACTTCCGTTGCTGTAGCCTCAGTTTTTTTAGATTTCCATTCTCTGCTTGAATTCCGCCTCCATGTACCATTTTCCCAAGATTGGCTCCAAGTGGGAAGCTGTTGCAATTATAAGGTGCATCATTTCCTTCTTGTCTCACAGGAGTCACTGTCCTAAAGTGTTTCTTGTTATAGTGTATGAAAATGATTGTTTCATATACTCGGTCAAGTTTTCTAATTATTCATGGCAGGAGGGCAAGTCACATACCAGGTCTTCATAGAAGCAAAAATTATGAATATATTTCATGTAATGGAACATCTTGAGAAAAATAACCATAAGTTATTGGGCACAATGTAACTATAAAATACTCTTAATATTATGAAGATTTATTCATTAAGTTCTAAGGAACTTGAGCTTCCTATTCATAGCCAATTTTATTTTTATTTATTTATTTATTTGACAGGCAGAGTGACAAAGAGAGAGAGAAAGAGAGAGGTATCTTCTATCTGCTGGTTCACTCTTCAAATGGCTGCAATGGCCAGCTTTGATCCAGGCTGCCAGGAGCTCAGAACTCAATCTGGTTCTCCCATGTGGGTGGCAGCGGTCCAAGCACTTGGCCCAATTTCCACTGCATTTATGCCCAGATTAGCAGGGAGCTGGATCAGAAGCAAACCAGATTGGACTCCACTTGGCACTCTGATATGGGATGCTGCCATCCCAAGCAGTGGCTCAAACCATTGTGCCATAACACTGGCCCCCAACCGTACTACAAATTTTGGGGTTCTATTCCCATTAATATATTAACACTTTTTCAAATTATTCAGTTTACTTGACAATAGATAGATCTCTATCTCTGAAGCTTCTCAGCATGTATTTAAAATGCACAAAACAGGTTGAAGTTAAGTGGCATAAACAATAATAACATTAACTAATATTGATGGAGCCTTAATTATGTGCCAGGATCCAGATTCTTAAAATAATTTATTGCATTGAAAATCATCATTATCTTTAAAATTAATTATTCTTATTGTAATGCTATTGTAAATGAAGAAACAGATAATGTAAGTACCATTACAGTCACTTTATTTGTAAGAAACCAAATGTTTAGAAAGATTACATACATGCCAGGTCATGAGTTTAGTTTTACTCTAGGAAAGTACAAATCGGTACCAGTTTCTCTTTACAAAAGAAAACAGAATCTGTTTGAAAACGTAACCTTAAAAGCTAAAGCCAGAGGCTTTTAAGGAGTGTGGAAATACATTTCTTTGCTAAAATTACTTTCAGTGCCCATTTGAGATTCACAGACTCATCTGAGAAACATCACACAATTTACCTCCCAGCTCTTTATTTATTTTCCCTTTTAGAGTTATTGGCATTATTATTTTGTGGGCACAATATTTTTCCTATTTCTAATTCCTTTACATATAAATATTTATTTATAATCTATTTCATCAGTATTTGTATTTCTCCAAAGATCTTCCTACCGTGACAATCTGTTCTGTTTTACTCTAGACATAGATTTATTTATATTCCAGCACCTCCCAGTGCACTCTGTACATACTGTAGTCATATTCATTATGCATTTGTTGAATAACAGAGTAAATGCAATAAATAAGTAATGGAAGCCCAAAGTCCCACGTCTGCTCTCCTAGTTCCCAATGCCAATTACTTACTTCTTTTGCTCACCATGGAGTTCCACGTTTCTAACTCATGTATTGTGTAAATGAGTTATTGTTCTTCCACAGAGAACCTAATTTCTAACATTTTATTCAATCTCATTTCCCCATCTCTTCTTAATGCTCTCGATTGCGTATGTGTAAAAATTTACGACGTGTACACACACTCACAAGGAATGCTTATAATCATATGCCAGAAGTTTTGCTCACTTTTTCACTAACAAAAAAAAATCCCTTGCAGACAGGAACTACAACTTTTCTCCCTTCAACATTTCATTCCTCAGTTATAATGAATGGAATCAATGTGTTCATCAAAGATTGCCCACTCTTAAGGCAAGTCTATAGAGTATTATTTGATTTTTTAGCACAGTTGCATATGCCAATGAACTTGTTCTATTTAAGAATTTTTGCTGTTGCTGCATATAGCATTTTGTTTTACAAAATGAATAGCAGACATAATTTTGATTTCTAGAAATAAACATTAAAATGTGAAATGACTTAAAAATGTTTAAACCAGACATAACATTATAGTATATAGATAACATCTAAAATATTTAAATAGTACAGAATAGAGTAATTGAATAAAAGGGGGGGCCAGTTCTATGGCACAGTGAATTAATGCCCTGGCCTGAAGTGCCGGCATCCCATGTGGGCACTGGTTCAAGACCCGGCTGCTCCACTTCCAATCCAGCTCCCTGCTATGGCCTGGGAAAGTAGTAGAAGATGGCTCAAGTCCTTGGGCTCCGGGCTCCTGGCTCCTGTCTTTGGGTTGGTGCAGCTCTGGCTGTTGCGGCAATATGGGGAGTGAACCATTGGATAAAGATGTCTCTCTCTCTCTGCCTCTCCTCTCTCTGTGTAACTCTGACTTTCAAATGAATAAATAAATCTTTTAAAAAAATAATAAAAGGGTCAGGTATTTGGTGTAGCAAGTTAGGATATCCATATTGGAATGTCTGGTTCAGGGCATGGCTTTTCCACATCTGGTCTACCTTTCTTTTATTGTACAACTTGAGAAGCAGCAGGTTTCGGCTCAAGTGTTTGAGTCTTTCTACCCATATAGGACACCTGGATCGAGTTCTGTGCTCCTGGCTTTATCTGGCCAAGCACTGGCTACTGCATGCATTTAGGGGTGAAACAGAGCTTGAAGATCTCTTCTCCATCTGTCTGCCTTTCAAATAAAATGAAAACAAATAAAAATTTAAAACAAAAATAAAATTTGAAAGTTGTAGATTCTGGAAGAAGTTATTGAATCTCTCTGATCCTCAATACCTGTTTCATGCCACTGTTTTTATGATTAAATGATAAAAAGAATTTTTCCCATAAACTTTATTTTCCATGTGTACTTGTATAATTGCTATCATATTCATATATTACCTGACTAATATTTATTTAATGTTTCTAGAAATGTTTTATATTTTGACCTTTGTATTATGAGGAAAACTACAAATGAAAGAATATTTTTTCTAATTCATATGAGCATAAATACATAACTTTTAAATTAAAAAGTGTTTATATATCTTTAGTGATAGACATATTACTGGATTTGGGTTAGCTCTGAGACAAAACATAATTGGAATGACTTGGAAGAGAATGTGGTATATTACCACTACCCAGCAAAATATGACCACAATTATTATTCACAGCCCAAGTAGTATAATAATATCAAAGTATTATTCAATATCTTTTAGGGAGAAGGTAAAAATTTACAGTGATGGCTAGATACAGAAATTGGGACAGGTTTCTCAAAGCATCCTGATTTCATTTATTCTAACCCTGTTGTTAGAAGGCCATGTCTCAATTGCTGTTTATCAACACACAAGAAAAAAACAAGTTCAGTGCACAAAACCTAGGGAGGCGAGCAGAGACTTAACTGCTTTTCTAGAAGGTTACATTTAAAACTGCTGTTGCTTTTTCTTAGGCCACACTTTGTGGAACAGTTCGCTAAGCCATTTCATCCATACTGTTGTCTTGTAAGTTCGTGTCTTTATCTTCCCTGATAGGACCCCATATTAGATGTTTCTCTAAAATGAGACACTTCTTTGTTTGTGACATTGTTTGTTTATTGACTATATAATACTTCATAAATTTGTATGTGTAGGGGCCTGTTTTGGGGCATAGCAGGTAAAGTCGCCACCTGAAACATCAGCATCCCAGATGGAGCCCCTGTACGGGCTGCTCCACTTCTGATTCAGCTCCCTGCTGAAAGCAGCAGAAGATGGCGCAACTGTTTGGGCTCCTGAAACCACACGGGAGACCTCAAAAAAGCTCCTGGCTTTGGCCTGGCTCAACCTCGCCGTTGCTGCCATCTGGGGAGTGAACCAGCAGATGGAAGGTCTCTGTCTCTCTCTTTCTCTGCAACTCTGACATTCAAATAAATATTAAATTTTATATGTATATACATATAAAAATTTTATATGTATATAATTCCCCACATAATTTCTAAAGTTTCAGTTAGCAATTATTTTTACTTGCTTTCATTTTTTCTTTTTTTTAAGATTTGTTTATTTATTTGCAAGTCAGAGTTACAAAGAGGAGAGGCAGAGAGAGAGAGAGAGAGAGAGTGAGAGGTCTTCCATCGATGGTTTGCTTCCCAGTTGTCCGCAATGGCCAGAGGTGCACTGATCCCAATCCAGGAGCCAGGAGCTTCATCTGTGTCTCCCATGCAGGTGCAGGAGCCCAAGGACTTGGGCCATCTTCTACTGCTTTCCCAGGCCATAGCAGAGAGCTGGATTGGAAGTGGAGCAGCCAGGTCTCGAACTGGCGCCCATACGGGGTGCTGGCACTTCAGGCAGAGCATTAACCCGCTGCACCGCAGTGCTGGCCCCCAATAATTTTCTAATCTATATATACTTTAACTGATTTTTAAATTTTACTTATTTTGCTTTTATTTTTAGTAACCTAAATGTATATTTTCCTTTTAAATTTTTTAAAGCTTGCAATTTTATCTTTGTGTTGATAATTATATGTTAGTAGCTACTATTTCCCTATTTGTTTCCAGAGCTGGGTCTTCAGTTTGCCCACAAAGACAGAAAGCTGGACAATGGTCAACAACTGTGGGCATGATTAACTTAGGAGATTCAAGCAGTCTCTGTGTAAAACTACTATACTCTGTATAAAACCACTGAAACCGTCATCAGGTGTTTTCATTAAGGAAACCTGTCCTGGTGGTAATCCTGCTCTTCGTTTCAATCTGCTTCTAGTCTCAGCCTTCCTCTTGTCCTTACCTCTTAATGCCTTCACATGACTCTCTACTTCATGGTTCCTAAATCCTTCTCTAGAGCCTGCTTCGTCTCTTGTCCATTCAAAAATGCAGTCAACGGAATCTGCTTTTAGAATCCTTTGCTGAACTCTACTGATAGTTGAGTCAAGATCTGGCGTGTGGGCGAGCACTGTGGCGTAGTAGATTTTGCCTCCACCTGCGGTGCTGTATTCCCATATGGGCACAGGTTTGTGTCCTGGCTGCTCTTCTTCTGATCCAGCTCTCTGATGATGGCCTGGGAAAGTAGTGGAAGATGGCCCAAGTGCTTGGCCCCTGGCACCTGCATGGGGGACCCCAAAAAAAGCTCCTGGCTGTTGGCATTGGATTGGCCCAGCACTGGCTGTTGTGGCCATTTGAGGAGTCAATCAGTGGATGGAAGGCCTTTCTGTCTCTCCTGCTGTCTATAACTCTACCTCTCAAATAAATAAATAAAATCTTTAAAAAAATATTATTTTTTAAAAATTTCTTCTTGTCATGTACTTTATCAGACAAATCAGCTCATATTGATAAGGTAATGTGTCTTTTCAAAGTAAAAAATGAACACTATCTCTGGATATAAGGATGTCTTGAGGTGTGGCTGAATAGGCCAGGGATGGACTAGAATCAGGAAATGGAAAGCCATCGGCATCAAGCAATTGCTGTCTCCTCTTTAGATGTTATAGTTTTTTGCATTCATATTTTCAGATGAATTTCTGTTTCTCCATGCACATGTCAATGCCAGACATCTTTTTAATAATAATTTTTTATTATTTTTAATTTTTTAAAGATTTTATTTATTTATTTGACAGGTCGAGTTACAGACAGTGAGAGAGAGAGAGACAGAGAGAAAAGTCTTCCTTCCATTGGTTCACTCCCCAAATGTCTGCAACGGCCAGAGCTGTGCCGATCCAAAGACAGGAACCAGGTGCTTCTTCCTATTCTCCCATGCAGGTGCAGGGACCCAAGGACTTGGGCCATCTTCTATTGCTTTCCCAGGCCATAGGAGAGAGCTGGATTGGAAGAGGGGCAGCCAGGACTAGAACTGGTGAACATATGGAATGTCAGCTTCACAGGCGGAGGATTAACCTACGGCACCACGGCACCGGCCCCAATAATAACTTTTTATTTATATAAGGTGAAAAAACTTCATGTATTTCATAAATACAAATTTAGGAATATAGTGATACTTCCTACACTAACCTACCGTCAGCCAATACTCCCACCCTCCCTCCTCCTTCCTTTCTTATTCTCTCTTTTAGTTTTCACAATGACATACTTTTAGTTTATTTTATAATCCCAAGCTTAACTTTTCATGTTTGTGGCAGCATACCACATTATCTGTCCCTTTGGTATAAATCAATAGGAGAAAAATTCTCACCTAGGTTGGTATCAGTCACTGAGCCTTTGATCCATGAGCCTTTTCTAGGGAGAAGTGTGTAAGACAATTACCCTGGTGGGGTGAGTGTCCCTGGGCAACACACGAGGATTTCTCAGCCATGGCAAAGGTTGCTAGCTGTACTGTTTGTAAAAATGTGTAAATGAGTTTTAAAATGATAAGAATAAAATTGTGTGATGATACAACACACATCATTATGATACCAAATGAGAAGAGACTAACATCTCATCCCAGAGATAAACACTTTAAAAAATATTTTTAGTCTAAGCAATAGTTCTCTTTTCAAATATTTTTTGAACTTACATATAGTTTAATTTAAAATGAGGAAATATGCAGGTTAAAAATGCTCATGTTCACAGAATCCAGGTCATGAGCTAGAACTGAAGCAGCACCATAGAAATCCCACTTATATTTTTCCTCAGTCAACATTGCCACCCTTATATGTGCCCACAGCTTGCTCTCTAATATCAGAGCTGAGTTCTGCCCATCTTCAATGTTTTTATGAATGGATTTATTCATATTTGATTTTCTGCCTGGTTATTTTGCTCAGTGTTATGTCTTAGGGGTTTATTGGTGATTTTAATATCATTGAAATTTGTTTATTCTCATTGCTGTGAAGTATGTGAACAATATAGTTGACTTATCCATTCCAAAGTGGAGGATATTTGGATTCTTTCCAGGCTTTGACAATTCCAAATAATGTAGAAGTGAACAGTCCTGTCCACACTGTTAGCTCTGTGTATGCTTATTGGGCAAACAGGCATACAGCAAACAGTGGCAAAGAGTGGCTATCAAGTTATACCCTCCATCAGCATCTGAGGATTCCAGATTTTCTATCTCCTGGACAACCTATGGAATTATGAATGTTTTGTGTTCTGCTCTGTGGCTGTGCAGTCATTTTCACTTGTGATTTTAATTTACATTTTTTTTTTGACAGGCAGAGTGGACAGTGAGAGAGAGAGACAGAGAGAAAGGTCTTCCTTTTGCCATTGGTTCACCCTCCAATGGCCGCCGCGGCCAGTGCGCTGCGGCCGGCACACCACGCTGATCTGAAGCCAGGAGCCAGGTGCTTCTCCTGGTCTCCCATGTGGGTGCAGGACCCAAGGACTTGGGCTATCCTCCACTGCACTCCTGGGCCACATCAGAGAGCTGGCCTGGAAGAGGGGCAACCGGGACAGAATCTGGTGCCCCAACTGGGACTAGAACCCGGTGTGCCGGTGCCGCAAGGCGGAGGATTAGCCTACTGAGCCGCGGCTCCGGCCCTTAATTTACGTTTTCAATGACTACTATGCTTGAACAACTTTTTGAATATTTTTCTGTGAAATGATCAAGTATTTTGGTAATTTATCTTGTTTCCTTGTACTTTTCTTATTGACATCTGTAAATATTTATTTCATACACACAGACTATTTGTGCATTGACATATATTCTCTAATATATGTATATGTAATATGTTTATAGGTATAATATCATATGTTGTGTACTTTGAGATCTATATATGACACATATTTGCAGATTTTTACTTGCTTTTTCACTGACCTAATGGAGCTTTAATGGAAACAAGACCAGTGTATCAACCATTGTCATTACAAGACTGGACCTTTAATAAAGATCAACTTATTTCTCTGGCTCCATGGTAGGTTCTTGTAATCTTGTTTAAGTAACTTTGACTACTTAGGATCATGGAGATATATGCCTATGTTATTTTCAAGATGAGTTTCCATTTAGTGTTCATGTTTAGATATGTCATTTTTTTGTTTAAATTTTAAGCAGGGGTCTTCTTAAGTGCTGAAACAACTGAAAAGTGATTGCTGTTAAATATGAGTGGGAACAAGAGAGGGAAGAGATGTGCAATTCTGGACATGCTCAAGCTGACTTACCTCAAACAGTAGAGTTAGAAACATACCAGGGGATTCGAATTCAATCCCATCGAGGTGGCATGTACCAATGCCATCTCACTAGTCCCATTGATCAATTTCTGTTCACAATTGATCGTAATGATAGGACTAAGAACCAAAGGGATCACATAAACAAGAATAGTGTCTGCAAATACTAGCTGATAGAATAAAAAAGGGAGAGAATGGTCCAACATGGGAAGTGAGATACACAGCAGATCCATAGAATGGCAAATGTCCTAACAGCACTCTGGCCTCAGAATCAGCCCTTAAGGCATGCGGATCCGGCTGAAATGCCCATGAGAGTATTTCAGGCATGGAAAGCCAAGACACTCTGGGGGGAAAAAACCTAAATGAAAGATCTCTGCGAGTGAGATCCCAGTGGAAAGAATGGGTCATCAAAGAAGGAGGTACCTTTCTCTGAAGGGAGGAAAGAACTTCCACTTTGACCATGGCCTTGTCTAAATATGATCAGAGTCAGTGAACCCAGGGTGCTTCCATAGCTTTTGCAGCTCATGACAAGAGCCTAGGGTGATTACTGATGCCATAAACAAGAGTGTCAATTTGGTAAGTCAACAACAGGAGTCACTGTGCACTTACTCCTCATGTAGGATCTTTGTCCTTAGTGTGCTGTACATTGAGATTTAATGCTATAACTAGTACTCAAACAGTATTTTTCACTTTATATTTCTGTGTGGGAGCAAACTGTTGAAATCTTTACTTAATGTATGCTAAACTGATCTTCTGTATATAAAGAGAATCGAAAATGAATCTTGATGTGAATGGAAGGGGAGAGGGAGTGGATAAGGGGAGGGTTGCGGGTTGGAGGGACGTTATGGGGGGGAAGTCATTGTAATCAATATTCTGTACTTTGGAAATTTATATTCATTAAATAAAAGTTAAAAAAATTTTTAAGCAGGGGGACAAAATTTATTTTTTCAATGTGATTATATCCACATCTAGGATAACTACTTATTTAAAATTTGAAAAGCAGAGAGAGAGAGGGTGGAGTGAACCCATCCAGTGGTTCACTCTCCAAATTCCTGCAGTAGCTGGGGCTGGGACAAGCCAAACCTGGGTGCCAAGAGCACAATTTTGGTCTCCCACTTGGGTGGCAGGAACTTGAGCCATCAAAGTCCTTGAGCCATCACCTGTTGCCTCCCAAGGTGCATATTATAAGAATTAGAATTGAAAATGGAACTGGAACGTAAACTCAGGTACTCTGATGAAGGATGCGGGCATATTAAGTAGTGTCTCATGCACTGTAACAGAAGCCCATCCCAGAACCACTTGATAAAAGACAATACTTTACCTTGCATTGCTCAGTGATCTTTTTCACCAACAAGGTGACCATATATATGTTGATCTGATGATCAAATCTGTTCTATTCTATTAGTTTACCTTTATTAGCATCAATACTCTATTATCTCCATTACATTAAGTGTTGCCATCTGGTACCATTAGTCTTCCATCTTTTTTTTCAAGACTGCCTTGGCTCTTTGGCTTTGTGTTACAGTAGCATTTTGTAGTTAATGGCCAACTTCCACAAAAAATCTGAAGGGATATTGAGAGATTGCCTTAGAACTATAAAATTTGAGGAAGACTTCAATTTGCATTACTTAATCTTGCAAACGACAAATATGCAATAGTCTTCATTTATTCAAGCCTTCTTCAATGTCTATTAATATTCAACACATTTACTGCCTAACATCCTATTAATATTGAATTTTAATACTGATTTTGTATAGTTCGACACAAAGGAAACTGAAGTGTAAAGTCTGGCTATCCGGTTTAGCTCTAGTTGAATGTATCTGGAAGGGACAGTAAGGCGATGAAGGACAAGATTGTTCTACCTTTTCATATCATAACAGCTGATTCCCTTTCTTGCTGTAATTTTGATAATGCCCTTAATTTGACATTTTAAGCCAACTGTTTGGGTATTCATCTTACTTTAGTGTGGATTTATTTTCTCTCTAAACCCTACCTCTGGGATGAGGAAAGATTATTTTTAAAGTCTCATCACAAAGACTGCTGCTGGAAAGGAATATGAAGTTTGACTCCTAGGTGAATAAGAAAGTGGAAGGAAAACATTTTTCACAAAATACTCAGCTGTTAGATGAATTACAGTGTAGTTGTGGAAAATTTTTTTTTTCTCAAGCTTCCAAATAGCAATGGTTTCTTTGGTGCATCTTGTTTCTATCTGAGAAATTGTCAAGGAAAGTAGGTGATCTCAGTATAGCAGTTCGATGGATTGGATTTTTGAGTGAAGCTTTTTTTTTTTTCATTTAGAAAAATAACTTCTATCAAATATTATCTACCTTTAAGAAAAATAAAATCTCTCCATCAGGTTTATCTATATATCACCGTTTTTCATCTGGTTCAAGACACTTTCAAAATAAAGTAATTATATTTCTGTTCCATTCTCTTCAATTCACTTTAAGAACACATATGTTTTGTAGCTGAAACATCCTAGGTAATGATGATGGCATGGATGCTTGAATACAACTGAAACTATTTGTTTAAAATAGTACTGATTATTTTGTGATATAGTGACTTGGGGCGGGGAGGCAAGGAGAGGGAGAGAGAAAGATTTTCCATCTGATGGTTCACTCCCTCAATGCCCACAACAGCCAAGGGTGGGCCAAACTGAAACCAGGAACCAAGAACTCTATTGTGATCTCTCATAGGCGTGGCACAAACCCAAGCACTGGGGTCATTGCACATTTCTTTTCTAGGTACATTAGTAGGATGCCAGGTCAGAAACTGGGTAGTAGGGACTTGAACCAGCATCCCACTGTGGAATGCTGGCATCACCAGCCCCTGACAAAAATTTTTTTGTTCTCTGCATTTAGCAATCTACTCAAGTAGATTTAGATCTGAAATATTCATTGCACAAAAATTCTGGCTTTTGGCTTCATATACATTGTTCTGCCCAAATAAAATTCTGCCTTAATAAATATGATGCATAACCCCAAATACCCCCATGATAATGGTAACTTGTTTAATAAATTCAAGGGTACTATCAAATGTATTAGGAAAAATGGATTTAAAAGTTTAGTTTATTTTAGAGCAATTTATTTGAAATCCTTGCATCATTTTTCCATAATATGCCTTTTTCATCAATTTTTTGATGATCTCTCAAATATATTCATTACAAAATAGAGCTTTCTTTAATTCCTCCATTTTATATGAATTTTTTGAAGTACCTTCATAAATCATCAGTAATCATTTGGGTATAATAATAATAACAGGTATAATGACAATTAATGCTTTTGTTCAGGATGATGGGCCTTGCATTTGGTTGCCCTTTAATAGCATTGTTGAAGTAGGTAGTAAAGGTATTCTCATTTTGCAACTGAAGTTCTGAGGCCTAAAGTGATTAGGCCATGGTATTGTGATTAGTACAGCGCACAATGACAGATTTGAAATACAGTTATCCTACTCAACAGCTGTGCTTTTTATACTCTACCACATTCTACAGATCTAATACAAAGTACATTTTGTAATGGATTTCCAAGGACCATGGTATTTATACCTGTAATACATATATCTGTTTCACATTTGATGGAGAGGCAGATTCTGTTCAGTTTTGTACTATTATGAGCAAAGTGTGCAAGACAATTATTTGTCTTCTTTCTGAGTTCTAAGTCTTCATTTATATTCTAAGGGGTTGGTGTTATGGTACATGTGGTTAAACCTTTGCCTGGGAAGCTAACATCCTCTCCTGGTACAGGTTTGAGTTCCAGCTGCTCCATTTCTGATCCAGCTCATGCTAATATGCCTGGGAAAGCAGTGGAGGATAGTCCAAGAGCTGAGGCACCTTGGCCCAGTCCTGACTGTTGCAGCCATTTGGGGAATGAACCAGTGAGTGGAAGATCTTTCTGTCTCTCTCTCTCTGTCTCTCTCTCTCTGTCTCTCTCTCTCTGTAACTCTGTCTTTCCAATACATAAAACAAATCTTTCAGAAAACTTATATTCTAGGTAAGGCCTTTATTGGATATTGTTTGAAAATATTCTCTTCCATTCTGTGGTTGTCTTCTTTTTTAAAGAAAATAGTCTTTTGAAGAATGAAATTTCATTTTGATAAGTCCAATGCTGCATTTTTATCATTTGTAGTTTGTGCTTAATATGCCTAATCTAAAAAAGTTTTACCTAACCAAATGTCATAAAGAATTTCTATTATGTTTTCTTTTGAAAATTTTGTATCTTGGAGGCTGGCGCCACGGCTCACTTGGCTAATCCTCTGCCTGCGGCGCCAGCACCCGGGTTCTGGTCCCAGTTAGGTGCCGGATTCTGTCCCGGTCGCTCCTCTTCCAGTCCACCTCTCTGCTGTGGCCGGGGAAGGCAGTTGAGGATGGCCCAAGTGCTTGGGTCCCTGCACCCACATGGGAGACCAGGAGGAAGCACCTGGCTTCGAATCAGCACAGCGTGCTGGCCGTAGCAGCCATTTGGGGAATGAACTAATGGAAGACCTTTCTCTCTGTCTCTCTGTCTCTCTCTCTCTCTCTCACTGTCTAACTCTGCTTGTCAAAAAAAAAATTGTATCTTTGCATATCATATTTAGTTTATGGGCCATATTAAGCTAATATTTATCTATCATATGAGGTATATTAAGGTTTTTTGTTCACTTATTTGTTTATGGAAAACCAATAGCTCACATCATTTGTGAAACAGGTTACTTTTTCTCAATTGAATTACCTTCATGCCTTTATAGAAAATCAGTTGACGTTTAGGTGAGTACCTGTTATAACTCTCTTTTATATTTTATTGCTCAGAGTGTCCATTCTTACCCTAATTTATTGAGTACTACAGTTTTATAGTTAATAAGTCTAGACTACACAGTATGAGCCCTCCAGCTCTGGTCTTCATTGCAAGAATTGCTTAACTAGGTCTTTCACATTTCCATACAAGGTTTAGAATCAGCTTCTCAGGTTCTGCAAAGAATCCCACAGGGATTTTCATTGATTTAATGTTGACTGTATGTATCAATCTGGAGATCCTTGACGATGTTTAGTCTTCTCACCCATGAAAATGGCTTAAGTCTCTATTTATTTAGATATTCTATAATTACTCCCTGCAGTATTTTAAGCTTTCTCTGTGTGGATCTTCTTCTATATATTTTTCCATGTTTATTTCTAATATCTTTATATATTTTGGGTACTTGATAAGTACTGTTTTAAAAATATATATTTAAAATTTGCATTGGTTTTTGATGGTACAGAGAAAGACAGTCAATTTGGGGAAATAGAAATATATGTTTAGACCTAGCTAAACTCATTTCTTATTTCTCTTAGATTTCTTGTAGATTCCTTAGGACTTCTAGCCTACATAAATATATTTTACCTATAATTAAATGTGAATTCCCTTCTCCACCATTAAACAGTGGAGCTGTTAGTTTTGCTTTGGCAGCTAAATTTCATGGAATATCAGGTAGGTCTTTGGAGCAGATGTTGGGGCTGAACATGCAGACTGCTGATAAAGGTGATTTGCTCCACTTACATCCTTTAAAAAGAGTACAACACAATGTAGCTAGAGCTCAACTGAGCTTTCTTGCCTTTATCTCAAACACCACACATGAACTTACAAGCAAGTGCTTTTGTTAGGGAATGTGATTGTCAAAGACACTGAGACCAGGAAAAGCCCCACTTGTGCAGTAATTTTTATATCCAAAGCTCTGTTCTTAAGAACCCTGAGGGAAGCACACTCATAGGCTATTTTGAGTCAGATTCTTTTATTAACTGGAATTTATTAGCAGTGTGACCTAGGTGACAAATGCCTTTCAATCTGAACTTTCACTGATACAGGCCAGGTTTTAGCAGTTTTATACACATATCTGTTTTTTTAAAAGATTTTTTAAAATTTATTTTATTTGAAAGTCAGAGTTAACAGAGAAGGAGAGGCAGAGAGAGAGAGAGAGAGGTCTTCCATTTTCTGGTTCACTCCCCAGATGGCCGCATCAACCGGAGTTGCACCTATCCGAAGCCAGAAGCTAGGAGCCAGAAATTTCTTCTGGGTCTCCCACATGGGTGCAGGGGCCCAAGGACTTGGGCCATCTTCTACTGCTCTTTCCGGGCCATAGCAGAGAGCTGGATCAGAAGAGAATCAGCCGGGACTAGAACCGGCGCTCATATGGGATGCCGGCGCTTCAGGCCAGGGTGTTAACCCACTGCGCCACAGTGCCAGCCCTATACACATACATGTTTACAGAATCATTTTTGTTGTAATTTTATAGGATCATGATGACAAGACATTTTATATTGTAAACCTACCCAAACTAACATGTGTAATTTGAAAAATTTGTGTTTTTAGGCATGGAAAGCCAAAACACTCCGGCAAAAAAAAAAAAAAAAAAACTAACAAACAAACAAACAAAAAAACCCTACATGACAGATCTCCGCGAGTGAGATCCCAGGGAAAAGAACAGGTCATCAAAGAAGGAGGTACCTTTCTCTGAAGGGAGGAAAGAACTTCCACTGTGACTATGACCTTGTCTAAATATGATCAGAGTCGGTGAACTCAAAAGGATTCCATAGGCTTGACAACTCATGACAAGAGCCTAGGGTGATTACTGATGCCATAAACAAGAGTGTCAATTTGGTAAGTCAACAACAGGAGTCACTGTGCACTTACTCCTCATGTAGGATCTTTGTCCTTAATGTGCTGTACATTGAGATTTAATGCTATAACTAGTACTCAAACAGTATTTTTCACTTTGTGTTTCTATGTGGGTGCAAACTGTTGAAATCTTTGCTTAATATATGCTAAACTGATCTTCTGTATATAAAGAGAATTGAAAATGAATCTTGATGTGAATGGAAGGAGGGAGGGAGAGGGAAAGGGGAGGGTTGCGGGTGGGAGGGAAGTTATGGTGGGGGGAAGCCATTGTAATCCATAAGCTGTACTTTGGAAATTTATATTCATTAAATAAAAGTTAAAAAAAAAGAAATCTTATACCTTGAAAAAAAAAGTTTGTGTTTTTGATAATAAGTTACGCGTAGTGATTGGTTGTCCTGTGCCAAGCAATGTTCTAAGTTTTATTTTTAACACAGTTTTGCTCTTCTACTTAAAAGCAGTGTTAGGAACAGGTACTATTATTATCTTTGTTTCCTATATGGTGATTCTCGGGTCCAGGGAATTCCAGGAATTTGTCCATGGTTACTCAACTAGAAAACAGCTAAGCAAGTACTTACTCTCTGGCAAACGCTCTCTCCAACTCTATGCTGTGTTTCAATCGGCTAAAGCTGATTATGAGCAGAACTCATGTACCAGTCACTCCTGATGGCTTTGTCATGCGTCAGCTTGACTACACTTAACTGTATCTCCCAGAATTCCCTAATTGTTGTTGTGGGCCACAACAGAGATTGTCATGGGAAAGCTGAAAAGCAGAAAGGGAACAACTATTTTCACATGTTGTTGCTCGTGACTGACTCACGTCTTGGCATGAGGCCAAAGCTGAGCCTACCAGCATCCCTTTCTTCCCTTGGATTCACCTCTTTGGACTCTGGTCCAGATGTGTGTATTTAGCTCCATGACAACTGGCCTTGGTACTACAGAACTTGCACATCGCTAAGATCAAGAACTGGTTCCTGCTGTTTTCTCTCTCTCTCTCTCTCTTTTTTTTTTTTTTTTTTTTTTTTTTTTTTTGACAGGCAGAGTGGACAGTGAGAGAGAGAGATGGAGAGAAAGGTCTTTCTTTTGCCATTGGTTCACCCTCCAATGGTCACCGCGGCCAGTGCATCACGCTGATCTGATAGCAGGAGCCAGGTGCCTCTCCTGGTCTCCCATGGGGTGTAGGGCCCAAGGACTTGGGCCATCCTCCACTGCACTCCCTGGCCACAGCCGAGAGCTGGCCTGGAAGAGGGGCAACCGGGCCAGAATCTGGTGCCCTGACCGGGACTAGAACCCGGTGTGCCGGCACCGCAAGGCAGAGGATTAGCCTAGTGAGCCGCGGCGCCGGCCCTGCTGTTTTCACAAGCCCTGCCTCAGGCTTGTGGATACCAGCTTGCCATATCTCCCCAACTTTACATCATTTTCCTTTCTCAAATGCTTAGTCAGATAATAAGTGAACAGCTTTATGGAGATGGAGTAAGGTCAAATTCCTGTATCAAATCCCCTATACATAGTTATAGATGATATACAATTTTGTTATTTTAAATTTTATATTATATAATGGACATTATATATACATTAATTTTGTATAAATAAAATGCCCTGATGGTATTGCATTTCTGATTAAAACATGACTGCAATAATGCTGTCTGTAACAAATTGAAACTATTAATAAGGTTGTTGTATGGAAGGAATGATGTTGAGTCTAATTGAGAAAGACTGACATAACCTGGACAGAGTAGTGTCTTGTAATTAGACCTTATTCCACAGTTGGCTCAGACTTACAAACCATGCTACCCTGGGCAAGTGATTTGTAGTTTATTCTCCTCATTGGAAAAAGAAGATTGTTTTGAGGACTACAGGAGATACATCATGTGCTTTGATGCTTTCCCAAGCACTTAAAAGAATGATAGATACAATTACTTGCATTGTGGTGGCTGTCAGAATTAGTACCAAAGACATGTGTTATTTAATCTGTATAAAATCATCTATCCATATAATAATATTTAATGGGACAAAAAGATAACACTGTTTTTTTATCTGGCAGAATCATAACAGCACTTTGTTCCTAACAAGGCATTTTGCTGCAGAACTAAAAGTATTTATCCAAGAGGAAAACTAATATGAATGTATATAGAAAATTAATAATGGAGTTTCAAAAATAATAACACTTAATGATCATTTATGAAAGAATCTCCTTCAATTTTTAATTGAATTTTTAATTTAAATTTTTAATTTGTGATACAAATCATAGTTTTCAAATGTTCTTTTTGATGCATTTTATATTTTTTAAGAAGACTTTTATTTAATAAATACAGATTTCTAAAGTACAACTTTGGATTATAGTGGTTTTCCTCCCATAGCCACCCTCCCACCCACAAACCATCCCATCTCCTACTCCCTCTCTCATCCCATTCTTCATTAAGATTCATTTTTAATTATCTTTGTATACAGAAGATAACTTAGTATATACCAAGTAAAAATTTCAACAGATTGCACCCACGAAGACATACAAAGTATAGAGTACTATTTGGAGACTAGTTTTACTCTTAATTTGCATAGACCAACACATTAAGGATAGAGAACTTACATGGGGAGTAAGTGCACAGTGAATCCTGTTGTTGATTTAACAGTTGACACTCTTATTTATGACATCAGTAATCACCCAAGGCCCTAGTCATGAGCTGCCAAGGCTATGGAGGCCTCTTGAGTTCTCCAGCTCTGATCTTATTTAGACAAGGCGATAGTCAATGTGGAAGTTCTCTCCTCCCTTCAGAGAAAGGTACCTCTTTCTTTGATAGCCTATTCTTTCCACTGGGATCTCACTCACAGTGATCTTTCATTTAGGTCATTTTTTTGCCACAGTGTCTTGGCTTTCCATGGGCTTTTTAGCCAGATCCGAATGCCTTAAGGGCTCTTTCTGAGGCCAGAGTGCTGTTTAGGACATTTGCCATTCTATGAGTCTGCTGTGTATCCTGCTTCCCATGTTGGGTCACTCTCTCATTTTTAATTGCATCAATCATTATTAGTAGACACTGGTCTTATTTATGTGATCCCTTTGACAATTAATCCCATCTTTATGGTCATTTATGAACTTAAACTGATCACTTTAATTAGTAAGATGGCATTGGGGGGCTGGCACCGTGGCTCAATTGGTTAATCCTCTGCCTGCAGTGCCGGCATCCTATATGGGCTCTGGGTTCTAGTCCTGGTTGATCCTCTTCCAGTCCAGCTCTCTGCTGTGGCCCAGGAAGGCAGTGGAGGATGGCCCGGGGCTTGGGCCCCTGCACCTGCATGGGAGACCAGGAGGAGGCACCTGCCTCCTGGCTTCGGATCAGTGCACTGCACTGGCCGTGGCAGCCATTTGGGGGGGTGAACAAATGGAAGGAAGACCTTTCTCTCTGTCTCTCTCTCTCACTATCTAACTCTACCTGTCAAAGAAAAAAAAAAAAACAGATGGCATTGGTACATGCCAACTTAATGGGATTTGGAGTCCCATGGCATGTTTCTAACTCTACGATTAAGGGCAAGTCCAAGTGAGCATGTGCCGTATAGTACATCACATCTTTCTCCATTATTCCTACTATTATTTTTAACAGGGATCAATTTTAAGTTAACTTTTAAACACAAAAGAATAATTATGTGTTAATTAAAGAGTTATTTCAATGGTATTAAGTGGAAAAAGAAAATACTAAAAAGAATAAAATAGTAAACTGTTCCTTGAGAGTCAGGACAAGGGCTGATCAGGTCATTGTTTCTCATAGTGTCCATTTCACTTCGACAGGTTTCCTGTTAGGTACTCAGTTAGTTGTCACCAATCAGGGAGAACATATGCTATTTGTCCCTTTGGGACTGGCTTATTTCACTCAGTATGATGTTTTCTAGATTCCTCCATTTTGTTGCAAATGATCAAATTTCATTTTTTATTTACCTCTGTGAAGCATTCTATAGCGTACATATCCCATAATTTCTTTATCCAGTCTTCTGTTGATGGGCATTTAGGTTGATTACATGTCTTAGATATTGTGAAAAGAGCTGCAATTAATATTGAGGTACATATAGCTCTTTCATTTGCCAATTTAATTTCCCTTGGGTAAATTTCAAAGAGTGGGATGGCTGGGTTGTACGGTAAGGTTATATTCAGGTTTCTGAGGAATCTCCAAACTGTCTTCCATAGTGGCTTTATCAGTTTGTATTACCACCAACAGTGGATTAGTGTCCGTTTTGCCCACATCTTTGCCAGCATCTTTTGTTAGTTGATTTCTGTATGAGGGCCATTATAACCGGGGTCAGGTTACAGGTACAACCTCATTGTGGTTTTGATTTGCATTTCCCTGATTGCTAGTGATCCTGAACAGTTTTTCATGTGTCTGTTAGCCATTTGGATTTCCTCTTTTGAAAAATGTCTGTTTAGTTCCCCAGCCCATCTCTTAAGTGGGTTGTTTGTTTTGTTGTTGTGGAGTTTCTTGATCTCTTTGTAGATTCTGGTTATTAATCCTTTATCTGTTGCATAGTTTGCAAATATTGTTTCCCATTATGATGGTTGCCTCTTCACTTTCCTAACTGCTTCTTTTGTAGTACAGAAACTTCTCAATTTGATGTAATCCCAATTGTTAATTTATGCTTTTACTGCCTATGCTTACAGGGTCTTTTCCAAGAAGTCTTTGCCGGTGCCTATATCTTGCAGGGTCTCTCTTATGGTCTCTAATAATTTGATGGGGTGAGGTTGTAGATTTAGATATTAGATCCAGGTTGAGTGGATTTTTGTGTAAGGTGTAAGGTAGGGGTCTTGCTTCGTGCTTCTGTATGTGGAAATCCAGTTTCCCCAGCACCACTTATTGAATAGACAGTCCTTGCTATAGAAATTGGTTTTAGATAAATGACCAAATATAAGTTGGTTGTAGATGTTTGGATTGATATCTGGTGTTTCTATTCTGTTCCATTTGTCTTCCATCTGTTTCTATACCAGTACCAGGCTGTTTTGATTACAAGTGCCCTGTAGTATGTCTTGAAATCTGGTATTGTGATGCTTCTGGCTTTGTTTTTGTTGTACAAGATTGCTTTAGCTATTCAAGGTCTCCTGTGCCTCCATATGAATTTCAGCATCATTTTTTTCCAGACCTTCAGACTGTTCCATTGCTCTATTCACCTATGTTTATATCAATAGAATCCTCTTGAAATCACTATGTATTCATACTTAGTCTTGGACTTACTTGCTTTGTAAAAAACAGATTGATGACATTTCATTATAAATTTGTTAACCAGCCTGGCAATTTTGTTTAAAGTCCTACTATGATTTTGATTGGTATTTAGGTCACTCTATTGTTGGTTTTATGATACAATACATTGCTGATATCTAGTTCATATCATGTTGCATTTTTCCACCAATTTCTTCTTTTTAAGAATTATTTATTTATTTGAAAGGCAGAGTTACAGAGAGGCAGAAGCAGAGAAAGAGAGAGAGAGAGAATGTCTTCTACCTGCTGGTTCACTCCTCAGATGGCCACAATGGCCGGCGGATTTGGGCTGATCAAAAGCCAGGAGACAGGAGTTTCTGCTGGGACTCCCATGTGGGTGCAGGGGCCCAAGGACTTGGGACATCTTCTACTACTTTCTCAGGCCATAGCAGAGAGCTGGATCAAAAGTGGAGCAGGTGAGACCAGAACCGGCACCTATATGGAACGCCGGTACTGCAAGCTGCAGCTTTACCTGCTACGCCATAGTGCTGGACCCTTTCCACCAATTTCTATCAATTTGTTTTTTTTTTCAGTGTTTTTTTATTTTCCAGTGTGGAGATCCTATTTCATTCTCTGAGTTTAATATTTTGATTTAAAAATAATATCTGTGAAATTTTGTTTTCCCCATTGTTCACTAATAAGATTTGGAACTATAACTGATTTTGGTTATTTACTTTGTATCCTTAGCTTAGCTAAAATTCACTGATTTCAGTATTATACTTTAGAAATTTGATTTTATATGTAAAAATTATGATATATAAAATAACAAAAATTAAAACCTTTCCCCTCTTTGCGCTTTTCATTTCTTCTTATCATTTTATTTCTGTAGCTAGTACTTCAGGTGAGATATTGAAAAGAGATGGTAAAAGTTGATATTCTTGTCTTGTTTGTGATATTAGGGACCAAGACCACAATATTTCAGCATTAAGAAGAAGCCTTTTTTTTTAATCAGTGCTTTTTGATCAGGTTGATAAAGTTTCCCTCCATTTATAGTTTGCCAAGAAAGAGAGCTTTTATCATCCCAATTACTATAACAATGAAAATTTTTTTACTTCCTTTATCTGTTAGCATGGAAATGTACATCCAAATTTTTGGAAAGGCTGTAAAATTTATGCAAAGAAATGGCTGTTTTCGTGTTTCCTATGGGATCAAATGAAGGAGCTGGATTTTGGATCCTGGCTGAAGTGAGAACAAACCAGAACCAATTTGTGCAGCTTCTGCCTATTGGAAATCGCATTTCACTTTGCTTATGTTTGTTAATTAATTTCATGATGATAAATTGTGGAGAACAATGTCTTTAACTCTTTTCAACTCCTCTTTTTCTTAATCCCCTTTCTGGATGAACATTTAGCTTAGCCTAATCATTTTTTAAAAGATTTATTTATTTATTTGAAAGGCAGAGTCACAGAGGCAGAGGCAGACAGAAAGAGACAGAGATCTTCCGCCCTCTGGTTCGCTCACTGAATGGCAGCAAGGGCCGGAGCTGGGCCAATCTGTATCCAGGAGCCAGGAGCTTCTTCCAGGTCTCCCATGTGGATGCAGGGGCCCAAGGTCCTGGGTCGTCCTCTGCTGCTCTCCTGGGCCATGGCAGAGAGCTGGATCGGAAGAGGAACAGCCAGGACTAGAACTGAAACCCATATGGGATGCTGGCACTGCAGGCTGTGGCTTTACCCACTACACCACAGCACTGGCCCAGGTTAGCTTAATTATGCTTACACTGCATTTTTGGAAATATTTGACTTCTCTTGAACTTCTAAGAAGTTTAATGGGAGCAACAATTTGCTACAGAAAGCAACTTCAAAAATATTGATTTTATTTTGTTATAAAAGTACTGAATATTTATAAAATTAACAAAATATTACTCATCCATAATTTCACTTTCCTAAAATTAACTGCTGCAAAAATCTCAGCCCATTTGCTTTGTGTCATTTTCTCCCCACTTCCTCCTCATCTCCACCCTTCTTCCCCCACCCCTTATAATTACTCTATTGATTTTATTAAATTATACCTGCAAACAGAAAGGATAGAATAATTCAGCAATTAAAATAAATACAACATGAAATTAAAAACAATATTAGAATCTATTAGCGTCATCCACTGCTATGTATAAGGGTAGCTAATGTTTCTTATTAAGAATAATAGGTCAATAGATGTATAAAAAGAAAGTTATGTAACTACTTTTTTTTTTTTTTTTTTTTGACAGGCAGAGTGGATAGTAAGAGAGACAGAGAGAAAGGTCTTCTTTTTTGCCGTTGGTTCACCCTCCAATGGCCGCCACGGCTGGCGCGCTGCGGCCGGTGCACCATGCTGATCCGAAGGCAGGAGCCAGGTGCTTCTCCTGGTCTCCCATGGGGTGCAGGGCCCAAGCACTTGGGCCATCCTCCACTGCCTTCCCAGGCCACAGCAGAGAGCTGGCCTGGAAGAGGGGCAACCGGGACAGAATCCGGCACCCCGACTGGGACTAGAACTTGGTGTGCCGGCGCTGCTAGGTGGAAGATTAGCCTATTGAGTCGTGGCGCCGGCCAATGTAACTACTATTATTATAATTCAGGAATATTTTATCAAATCTAAAGCATTCCCAGTATGAAAAAACTAACTTAAATGGATTACATTAGTGAAATTCAAAAAAATATTTCTTCAAAGCAAGAGAATGATCCCTTTAGCTTTAAAAAAAGATAAGGAAATGCATGCGGTAGTTGGATTCCTATTTTTTTGACTTGAATAATTAAGATGTGGATATTCTCAAAGGTCTCTTTCTGCTACAACTGTTGGCTTTTGTTTTTGTTTTAAATACCTCCATGACATTTCGGCTGAGTGTCCTCTTGAGTTATGTTTGTTTTCCCTTTTGTGTTTGTAGATGTTGTTGTGATATCTTCTGGCCTTGATCTTGCTGTGGACGTGTCAACAGTCTGCCTGCTATTTCTCCCTTTCAGGTTATTTGTTTTCCTTTCTGAGTGTTAAAAGAGTTACTTCTTTATCTTGTAGATAGTAATTAGTCCATGTCTAAGTATGGAATACCAGTATAAACTTTCCCTGAAATTTGATGTATTATTTGAATCAATTGAAAGGAAATTTTCCCATAAAATTACATCTCCTTTGCTGGCTTCTTTAGTTTCACGAAAATAAAGCCTTTATGATTTTAAGCCCTTGAATTTTTCATTTGTATTCACTTTGCTTATCTTAAGTCTTGCTTTTATTTCAGCAACTCAGTTTTTAGTGTTGCTTCCTCTTATTTTCCCCATTTATTTATTAGTGCTGTAATGATGCTATTTTGTTCTTCAATTTGCTTTTTTTTCCTAAGAGATCTACAATCTGATTTTCATCTCCTGTTGTCATTTTATTGTATTGTTGCTATGAGGTCTTATTATAGAGTTTATGTCCTTATTAATTTGCTGTCTATTGGGAAGCACTATGAGTAATTTTATTCCATTCCTTGAGATTTTCATCTTTTCTGAATCAGATTGGTATTTGCCTGTTAAGGCCCCCTTCCTTCCTCTCTCTCTCTTCCTTCCTCCTGCTGCTCTGTCCCTTCCTTGGGGTGTATGTGCACTATTCCTGTGCTCTTCTCTCATGCAGCATGCTGGCACCAGTCTACCCATATGTTAATTTGCTCCTAAATAGAGTGAATGGATCTTGACGGTCATCTACTAGTATCTGACAGTTTATTTGTTTTTTACCATAAGCCAGATGTAGAGGTTGGAAACTGTATTTAAGCAAGTTTCTGCATCTAACGATGGGATATTAGGATGAATGGGTGGGATGAGGAAGAAAGCAGAACTGAGCTGAGGCGGTGCGCTCCAGCTGTTGTGATGTTGCCAAAGATCTTAAATCAGGTTCTGCTGTACCTATATCAAGGACAGCTATTTTTCTCTTGGAGGGGCTATGGCTTAGCACAGAATGTTCCTCAATCTGGAAGTATGTAGGCCGGGAGCTTTGACTGAGTCATTCACCTTCAGATTCCATTACCCTGAGCTCAAAAAGGACCAAGAAAATGAATGTTCATCAAGTTTCCTTCCAAATTTTAAGAATCTTTAGTGGTGAGCGGCCCCAGAATTTTGTTAGCTCCCTGAGAGAGTTTCTAGAGGGTGAGATCCATGTCAGGAATCAAGTAGCTTATCTCCTATCATTGCTAGCACTTGCTGAAGAGTCATCTGCTTGGTTTTGCTTTTCTCACAAGTTTCTCAAGCATATTCTGTTAGATTATCTTCCTTTCTGGTGTGTGTGTATATATATATATATATATATTTGTTTTGGTGTTTTGTGGAAGCACTAGAGAGTCATTTTTTATGTGTTAGAGAATGATGGTTTAGTGCTGTGCTTGTAGTCAACAACCTTGACTTCAAGAACAGAACTCCTTTGTCAGTTTTTAAAAATAGAGTTTTAATTTTAAAAAGTAATGTGTTCTTTCATTTTCTTCCTCTGATTTGTAATTATCGCTTTCTTTCTTTCTTTTTAAAGATTTATTTGATTCATTTGAAAGGCATAGTCATAGAGAGAGAAAGGGAGATGCAGAGAGGGAGAGATGTTCTGTCCACTTGTTCACTCTCCAAATGGCTCAATGGCCAGGGTTGGACCAGATTTAAGGCAGGAGCCAGGAGCTTCTCACAGGGCTTCACATGGGTGCATGGGCTGAAATACTCGGGCCACCCTCTGCTGCTTTCCCAGGTGCATTTCTAGGGAACTGGATCAAAAATGAAGCAGCTGGGATTCAAATTTGTCCCACATGGGATGCCAGTTTCACAGATGGCAGCTTTACCTGCTATGCAATAATGCTGGCCCCACTAATTATCATTTCCCACAAAGTGAAAAAACTTCAGTATTCTGGTGAAAACTTAAATGAAATGGAAATTTTTAAAATAGTTACTTGCTACAAGTTGGTGAGCAGATACAGTTTTGGGGGTTCCATAGCAACTCCTTCAATCCATTTAGGGGATATTCTATATCAATACACATAAAAATATTTGGAGAAGTTCCGCAAGCCACTGCTCAGAATTATTTCACCTGAGATAGCGGGGAGCCAGAGTGTTCACACCCCTCACACCTGCCAGCCCTTGATTCAAGGCTGTTCCTGGGTTATTAATTCTCAGGCATTTTTAGTCTGCTACTTTCCACAAAGCAGGTTTCATTCAGCCAGAGAATAATCTCAGGCAATGCATCGTGGGTGTTGGGAGTTGGCAGATGATCCAGTGGACACTAAATTAATGGAAAACAGGCAGAGCCCAAGTGGAATCTGCTCCATGTTTCTGTTTTCTGCCAATTTGCCACCATGTACAATGGTGATAGGGCAGTCAATGAAAATGGGGCTGTTTTAAAATTATATGTTAAAACACCATAGTATAAAATTGCTCAGTAAAGAATAAAATTCTTTTTAAATGCCCACATAATCCATGTTATTACCAAGTACATTTTAAAAAGCTACTAATTTGTAAATAATAAAGGTTTACCAATTTCACTCAAGCATTTGGCTTACTGTGTACTTTTACATCTTTCAACTGACAAAAAAAAAACAAAGATTAGCAACAAACCACTCAAGAGTAATACGTAACAACAATATTGTATGGCACACTCTAAAATCACAAAAGATAATTCAGAACGAAGAAATTCAGCTATAATATTACAAAAAAGATTGAAATTCACCCATCAATATGAACTTAAACATGTTTACTTTATAGTTCAATTTTGAAGGTCAGAACATGTTAACCTCTTTCCCCAGAGACCCCATTATGATCACAGCATTGAAGTGCAAATAACAATAAACCTGGAACAACGCAAATAACATTCATACAAGTGAGATCTCAACTGATTTTGAGAAGCCAGAAAGTCTCATTGGAGTCTGGGAAGCCCAAGTGCACCCTAGAGTGCTCTAGTGGAGGAGGTATGCAGCTGGCAAACCAAGACCTTGGAAACGGGCTGCAATTGAGTCAGGAAACAGGAAAGGGAAATAATGAGAAGGAAGGTGAGAAAGGGAGGGGTTGGCTTAATGTCTGTAAAGGAAAGAGATGTATACCCTGTTTGTGTTCGGCCAGGAAAGAGGCAGCCCACAAAAAAACAGGCACTACCAACCTAGAGGGGGCCTCCATGTGGGGACTGGATAAAGTTTCTCCAGACAGCTAAGAGAATCAAGACATTTGGTTCAGATGATTCGTCCCAGAATAAAGCACTTAATCGTTTTGCTATTGGATAAGACCATGCATTGCCTGACAGCATTTTCCTGCCTGATCATGCTAATTGGAAACCCTGTAGTGTTCACAGACCTACTAATCAGACTTTGCACCATGAAAAAGAAATGTCAGGAAAATAAAGACACATTTATTCAAAGGTGAAACAAATCCATACCTGCTTTCTAAAGTATTCACCTCCAAACTTTATTCCTAATAAGAAAAATTGATAAGTATCACCAAACGTATGAAGACAGCTAACAGCATGAAAATGATTGGGATTGAAGCAAAGCTTATCCAGGAAGATATAGAGAGCTTTCTGGTTTTTTTTTTTTTCAAATATTTATTTATTTACTTGAGAGGCAGAGCTACAGACAGACAGAAGGAAGACAGAGAGAGAGAGAAGTTTTCTATCTGTTGGTCCTCTCCCCAAATGGCCACAACATCCAGAGCTGTCCCAATCTGAGGCCAGGAATCAGGAGCTTCTTCCGGGTCTCCCACGTGGGTACAGGGGTCCAAGTGTTGGGCCATCTCCTACTGCTTTCCCAGGCTGAAAGCAGAGAGCCGGATCAGAAGAGAAGCCGCCGGGACTGGAACCAGCACCCATATGGCATGCTGGCAACACAGATGGAAGCTTAACCCATTATGCCACAGTACCGACCCCCAGAGGTCATTCTTAACAACTGTCTCTTTAAAAACAGAGATATCTACAAAAGCAGAACAAAACAAAAACCAGAAACGAATTCAAATCTTCCAGAGTGATGAGGAAACAACTGCATTCAAAAAACATGAAGAATAAGCTATGAGATGTGAACAATTATAGATAATGCAAATAACTTGTACATCAGAATATGATTTCAAAAATACAAATGGAGTAATTGTAGATAAAGGTAAATAGTATAGTTAAAAAGAAGAGTAAAAAATTAATCATGAAAAATAGCTGACAAAACTTAAGAAATTATCACAGAACATTCAGCTTTCCTTATGGTAGTCCTAGAAAGAAGATTTTAAAAAATAAAAAAGAGAAAATGATCAAAGCAATTATATAAGATCATTTTCCAGAATGGAAAACAGGACTGGTCAGGTGGCATAGCAGGTAAAGCCTGCACCTGCAATGCTGGCATGCCATATGAGTGGTACTTCAAGTCCTGGCTGCTCCACTTTCGATGGAAAAGCAGCAGGAAATAACCCAACTGTTTTGTCCCCTGCCACACACGTTGGAGACTCAGATAAAGCTCCTTGGATCCTGGCTTCGGCCTGGGCCAGGCCATTGCAGCCATCTGGGGAATGAACTAACCTTTGGAAGATTGTTCTCTCTGTAACTCTGACTTACAAATAAATAAATAAATACTTAAAATAAAAGAGAAAGACTATGTGTTTTCAAAATGAGAGTCCATCATGTATGTGAAAAGAGCCTACCTACTCACATCTATGGGGTATCATACATAATAAGAAGATTCCTCCAAAAGTAAGTTGAATAATGTAAAAACAAAATAGGATACTAACAAACTTAATAAAGTGGGTAGGTAACATGTAAATGGATAAAAGTTAAGGAAGCAATCCCTTTAAAGATCTAAAGGAAAAAAAAATCCAGACTCTATGCCACCTAAACTATCCATTTAATGAACACTTAGAATGTTCATGAGTCTTGAGACATTTACCATTTATGTATCTTTTCTTACATTTTTTAATATATTTTAGCATGATAAGGAAGAAAACAGAGCTCATGAAATCCACAATAGCATGGGTGTAAGCTAGGAGAGAGCAGAAATCCCAGGTTAATATTTTTGACCAGGTGACTAGTCTCAGATTGGAATTACATACTTTAATAATTATACATTTTGTGGAGAAGATCTCATGTTACCTATGATGTTTTATCTCTATCTATCGTCTATCTATCCATCTATCATCTATCTATCTATCTATCTATCTATCTATCTATATCTATCTATCTATCATAAACTAGAACTGTGGTAAAGCTTTTGTGTTTTGTTTTACAATCAATAACAAAAAGGAAAGGCAATTATGGAGTACAGAAAAATTCTGATACAAATATGAACCAAACCAACACATGGAATGATTTGTTGCAAAGTAGTATAAGAAAAGCTACTCTATTTTGACATAGGAATAGTCTTAGAGATACTTATGGTTTCATAATTTTGGACAAGTAAAGCAGACAGTTCTCAATCTGGTGAAGGTTTAAATGAAGTTAACATGTCAACAATAAACAGTACTGTTGATTGGTTTTTAATTTTTTTATTTTGAAGCAGAGTTACAGAGAGAGAGGGAGGGACCTGGATTATAGATATAGATTATATATCCATATCTTCTCTCTCTCTCTTTCTCTCTCTCTCTCTCTTTCTCTCTCTATTTAGACATCTCCCATTTACTGGTTTGCTCCCTACATGGCTGCAACAGTCAGGGCTGGGCCAGGCCAAAGCCGGGAACCTAGAACTCCATCCAGGTCTCCCATTTAGGTGGCAGGGGCCTGAGTCTTTGGGCCATCTTCTGCTGCTTTCCCAGGTGCATTAGCAGGGAGCTAAATCAGAAGTGGAGCAGCTAATAATCAAATTGGTATCCATATGGGGTGCTGATGTCATAGGCTTAACCTGCTTCACCAGATTGCCAACACTTGAATACTGGCTTTTAAATTTTTGAATAAATACATATACAAGCTTATGCAAAAATATGAGCATGGAATATGGTATTTTTTTTTTTTTTTGGACAGGCAGAGTGGACAGTGAGAGAGAGAGACAGAGAGAAAGGTCTTCCTTTGCCCTTGGTTCACCCTCCAATGGCTGCCGTGGCCGGCGCACCGCACTGATCTGATGGCAGGAGCCAGGTGCTTCTCCTGGTCTCCCATGGGGTGCAGGGCCCAAGCACTTGGGCCATCCTCCACTGCACTCCCTGGCCACAGCAGAGAGCTGGCCTGGAAGAGGGGCAACCGGGACAGAATCCGGCACCCCGACCGGGACTAGAACCCGGTGTGCCGGCGCTGCTAGGCGGAGGATTAGCCTAGTGAGCCACGGCACCGGCCAGGAATATGGTATTAATTTTAACAGCTTGAAAATAGGGAAACATGGAGAATTTGAGAGAAGGTAGGAGGTTAATAGCTGAGGTAGAAAATGATCACATTACCTTGTCAGTGACATAGAGTTGTAAATATATCATTTAAAGTTACCAAAAATAAAAAAAGAAGAAAGATATGAAAGTAATGACAGTGATAAAAATGTTGACACTGGCTAGTTGCTTTTCACTGTACACTTATATGTACTCTTTAAATTCTACTACATGTCTCTATTACTACAATTAACATACTAATAAATGTACACTAAAGAAAACAATTGCTTAATTTTATGTAATTTTACCTCTTCATATAACACTTGATTCACTCTCTAGCATAACTATTATATAACATATAGATGATAGTTCTATTTATAGCTGTTAAAATATTTGATAAATTCCATTTTAGAAAAAAAATATTATTTCTTATTAAAAAATAGGTGCTGCATGATGACATTTTGATCAAAGACATCACCTAGGTGTGTAGTAGACTCTACTATCCAGGTTTCTGTAACACTCTATGATTGCATGAGAAAATTGCCTAATGATACATTTCTCAAAACGTATCTCCCTCATTAAGCAACTCATGACTATATTTGAAAAATCCATACAGCACAATATATATGAGATTAAAAAATCAATTGTAGCTGTATTATGACATAGCTTTGTACAGATATCTAAGGAAATTTATAGTTATATTCAGATGGCTGTATTAAACACATTCCTAATTTTTAGGCACGAGTATTTTAGGGACATAATGCGAAAACTCTGCAGGAGTGTAATCTACTGTGCTTCATTTTTGTTTACTGTCAGTAAGGACCATTTGACATGACTTGAACTCTACAGTTTAACAGATATGTGGAAAAGCTGGGGAGTCAGAAAAGAAGACTGAAGAATTGGCAAGGTATGGTTGTATGTAGAAATCTGGAATTAGTTGGGCAACTAGTCATCTCCATTTTAATCAGGTGACCTCATTTTAAAAAAATAGGGGGCTTAATTTCTCCAACCTTAAAATTAAAGGACTATTTTAGAATATGTTCAAGATCCCCTCCACCTCTAAATTACATAATTATCAGAACTAGTAGCACAGAAAAGTTATTATCTTAAAATAGCTTAAATTGAAGCAAGAGAAATTTAGACTAGATTTTGCAAAGGGAAAGAAAAAGAGTGTTAACCCTTAAGTTATATTCTCCTGAAAGAATTTATCTCTCTCTCTCCCTCTTTTTTTTTTTTTTTTTTTTTTTGAGCAACAAGAATCTAATATTTGCAGAAAAGGTGATGTACTAGTATGTTGGGAGTGGGAATAAATCTGTTTAAAAAATTAACATCCAATTAATATCCAAAATTAATATCCCATCTTAAAAGTCTGTGTTCTGAAAGCACAAAAGCCATTACCTTCAGTCATACTGTCACTTGCATGGTCCATATTTAACAATCTTCTCACCGCCCCACCTATTTATCTGAGACACCATCATCTTTGCAGGATCCTGTACTTCCTATTTCCTTAGAACATTTTTCCATCTTGCTTTAAGCCTACTCATCCTAAAATTCTCAGTTTGCACACCATTCTCCACAAGGGCTTTCTTCTTTTCATGTCAAACAGCCCTGTTATAAACTCTGCAGCATCAAAGAATCTCTATGTAGTATGAGTCAGAGTTGGAATTTTCATTTCTGCTGTGTCCCCTGGCTTTGGCTTTCCTTCTCCCTCTGCTCTTTAACTCTGAGGAGACAGGGACCAGTGAGGATTTCGTTATTGTTATATTCCGAGGGTTCTGACAAGACCCTGGCATACAGAAGATGTAAAATAATGTATGCGTTAAATAAAGCAATGAATTTCTTAAAACTTTTATCCACATTCTCCCAAGTCTTGGATCTTGCTTCAGTATCATTATTCCTAGATTTCCAATTTTAAATAATTTTTATTTACTTATTTGAAGAGCAAGGAGAGAGAGAGAGAGAAAGAGAGAGAGAGAGAGAGAGAGAGAGAGAGAGCCCCCACCTGCTGGTTCAACCCACACATGCCTGCAATCCCAGTTGGTGGAAAGGGTTGAAGCTCAGGGACAAAAATGTAACCCATATCTCCTCTTATGTGGGTGGCAGAAATCTAATTACTTAGGCCACTGCTTAAGTATCTTCATTAGCCAGAAGCTGAAGTCAGAATCCAGAGCTGGGAATCAGACCTAGCTACTCCAATTGGGAATGCAGGCATCTTAACTGCTAGGCTAAGTGCTTGTCCATAATTTTCTACTTTTGACAATTGGTAAAGTTCTTCACATACTGATGATTTCTTCATTCACTTTTATTCTCTCATTATAGATATTAGCTAATATTGCTGATATCCCCATGATAACATTTTGGTCAGTGACAAGCCACATTCACCAGAGTGGTCCCATGGATTATAGTGAAGCTGGAAAGTTTTTATCTCCTAATATTTTAATTTTCTTTTATTTAGATATGATTAGGTATGCAGACACCATTATGCTATTGCAATTTGCTATACTATGCAGTATAGTAACATGTTGTAATGGTTTTATCATAGGAGTGAGAAGTTATGAGATATAGTCTGGTTGTACAGTACCTATACCATCTAGGTTTGTATAAGTCTATGATGTTCTCACAATCATTAAATTGCTAAATATCCCACTTCTCAGAATGTGTTCCTGTTGTTAAGCAACCCAGAACTGCATTGAGGAAATATATTGTTAGGATGATGGGACAGTTGAAGGTCAGTGTCATGTACTATGAAAACAAATTTTGAGCTTATGGCTCCAAGATGGCGGAATAGGGAGGGAGATCACTGATAGTCCAGGAAAAGATAGTTTAATAAAAGTGGAGATAGTGTAGTCTCAGGAAAGAGTTAGGGAAAAAACTGCAGAGGAAACTCTTCTGGAATTAGAGGGACATGCTGGATCTGTGTGGAAGACTCGGGCTCCCATGGCTTGGGAGCCCAGCTGCTGATAGTCTTTTCCTCTGCCCCACTGCTGGAAAGAGAGGTGAAGTGAAACAATGGTATTGGGGGACTTCAAGACCCCACCTTCAGCCATGAAAAAATCAACCAGACTGAAGATCAACAAGGAAATAGCAGATTTAATCAACACCATAGACCAAATGGATCTAACAGATATCTACAGAACTTTGCATCCTACACTTGAAGAATACACATTCTTCTCAGTAGTGCATGAAACTTCATCTAGTATTGACCACATACTAGGCCATGAAGCAAGTCTCAGCAAATTCAAAAGAATTGAAATAATACCATGCATCTTCTCAGATCACAATGGAATGAAGCTAGAAATTAGCAACTCAGGGACCCCCTAGAGCATATACGCACACATAGAGACTGAACTTCATGCTCCTGAATGAACACTGGGTCATAGAAGAAATCAAAAGAGAAATCAAAAACTTTCTGGAAGCAAATGAAGATAACAACACAACACATCAAAACATATGGGATATAGCAAAAGCAGTGTTAAGAGGAAATATTATAGCAATAGGTACCTACATCAAGAAATTGGAAAGGCACCAAACAAATGAGCTATCGACATATATAGTTTTAGCCAGAGCCATTAGGCAAGAAAAAGAAATTAAAGGGTACAAATTGAAAAGGAAGAAGTCAAAATATCCCTCTTTGCAGATGATATGATTCTTTATTTAGGGGATCTAAAGAACTCTACTAAGAGACTGTTGGAACTCATAGAAGAGTTCGGCAATGTAGCAGGATATAAAATCAATGCACAAAAGAAATAGAAGAGGATACCAAAAAATGGAAAAATCTTCCATGCTCATGGATTGGAAGAACCAATATCATCAAAATGTCCATTCTCCCAAAAGCAATTTATAGATTCAATGTGATACCAATCAAAATACCAAAGACATTCTTCTCATATCTGGAAAAAATGATGCTGAAATTCATATGGTGGCACAGGAGACCTTGAATAGCTAAAGCAATCTTGTACAACAAAAACAAAGCCAGAGGCATCACAATACCAGATTTCAAGACATACTACAGGGCAATTATAATCAAATCAGCATGGTACTGCTAAAGAAACAGATGGATAGACCAATGGAACAGAATAGAAACACCAGAAATCAATCCAAACATCTACAGCCAACTTATATTTGATCAAGGATCTAAAAGCAATTCCTGGAGCAAGGACAGTCAGAAGCATGAAGCAAGAGCCCTACCTTGAACCTTAGACAAAAATCCACTCAACATGGATTAAAGATCTAAACCTACCACCTGACACCATCAAATTATTAGAGAACATTGGAAAACCCTGCAAGATATAGGTACAGGCAAAGACTTCTTGGAAAAGACCCCATAGGCACAGGCAGTCAAAGCCAAAATTAACAATTGGGATTACATCAAATTGCGAAATTTCTGTATGGCAAAAGAAACAGTCAGGAAAGTGAAGTGGCAACCAACAGAATGGGAAAAAATATTTGCAATCTATGCAACTGATGAAGGATTAATAACCAGAATCTACAAAGAGATCAAGAAACTCCCCAACAATAAAGCAAACAACCCACTTAAGAGATGGGCCAAGGACTTAAATGGACATTTTTGAAAAGACGAAGTCCAAATGACCATAGACACATAAAAAATGTTCAGGATCACTAGCAATCAGGGAAATGCAAATCAAAACCACAATGAGGTTTCACTGTACCCCAGTTAGAATGGCTTACATACAGAAATCAACTAACAACAGATGCTGGCAAGGATGTGGGCAAAGGGACACTAACCCACTGTTGGTGGGAATGCAAACTGGTCAAGCCACTATGGAAGACAGTTTGGAGATTCCTCAGAAACCTGAATATAACCCTACCATACAACCCAGTCATCCCACTCCTTGGAATTTACCCAAAGGAAGTTAAAGTGGCAAATAAAAGAGCTGTCTGCACCTTAATGTTTATTGTAGCTCAATTCACAATAGCCAAGACCTGGAATGAACCTTAATGTACATCAACAGTAGACTGGATAAAGAAATTATGGGATATGTACTCTATAGAGTGCTTCACAGAGGTAAATAAAAAATGAAATTTGATCATTTGCAACAAAATGGAGGAATCTGGAAAACATCATGCTGAGTGAAATAAGCCAGTCCCCCAAAGAGACAAATATCATATGTTCTCCCTGGTTGGTGACAACTAACTCAGCACCTAAAAAGAAACCTGTTGAAGTGAAATGGACACTATGAGAAACAATGTCTTGATCAGCCCTCATCCTGACTATAGAGGAACAACTTACTATTTTTTCCTTTTAGTATTTTTTTGTTCTACTTAATACCATTGGTTGAACTTTTTAATTAACACACAGTTATTCTTAGGCATTTAAATTTAACTGAAAAGTGATCCCTGTTAAATATAAGAGTGTGAATAAGAGAGGGAGGAGATGTACAGTTGGGCACATGCTCACTCAGACTTACCCCTAATGGTAGAGATAGAAATGTGCCAGGGGATTCCAATTCTATCCCATCAAAGTGGCATGTACCAATGCCATCTCACTTGTTAAAGTGATCAGTTTCAGTTCATAATTGATTAAAAGATAGGATTAAGTGTCAAAGGGATTACATAAACCAGACCAGTGTCTGCAAATAATAATTGATAGAATTAAACAGGAGAGAATGATCCTACATGGGAAGCAGGATACACAGCAGGCTCATAGAATGGCAAAAGTTCTGAGTAGTCCTCTGGCCTCAGAATTAGCCCTTAATGCATTCAGGTCTGCCTAAAAAAAACCCTTGAGAGTTTCACAGGCATGCAAAGCCAAGACACTGTGGAAAACACACACACACACACACACACACACACACCCAATGAAGGATCTCTGTGAGTGAGATCCCAGCAAAGAACGGGCCATCAAAGAAGGTGGTAGCTTTCTCTGAAGGGAGGAGAGAACCTCCACTTTGAATATGGCTTTGTCTAAATAAGATCGGAGTTGGTGAACTAAATAGGCTTACATAGCCTTGGCAGCTCATGACAAGACCCTCAGGTGTATTTCTGATATCATAAATAAGAGTGTCAACTGTTAAATCAACAACGGAAGTCACTGTACACCTGCTTCCCATGTAGGACCTCTGTCCTTACTGTGTTGCACTATATGAATTAACAGTAAAACTACTACTCAAACAGTACTCTATACTTGGTGTGTCTGTGTGGGTTCAATCTTTACTTAGTATATATGAAGTTGATCTTCTGTATATAAAGATAATTGAAAATGAATCTTGAAGAAGAATTGGCTGGGAGAGGGAGTGGGAGATGGGATGGTTGCGGGTGGGAGCGATGTTATGGGGGGGAAAGCTGCTGTAATTCAAAGTTGTACTTTGGAAAATTTATATTTATTAAATAAAAGTTGAAAAAAATAAAAAAGTAAACAAACTTTGAACAAGATATGGGTTCTAGTCCAAAATCTGACCTGTCAGTGTTGTCCCTTGTTCCCTGGTTTCACTAATATGTCAAACTGGAGTGATAATGTTTTCCCTGCCCATCAAGTCAGATAATTTCCAAATCTGGTATATCTCAGTTATTTATTGAGCGATAAATAAAAAACCATACCTAGTATAAAACAATTTGTGAAACATAGTTATTGCATTATTACAATTCTTTTACAGTCATAAGTAATACAAACAAAGTTCAAGTAGACAAGAGAATTGGGACTATCTTAGATCATACAAACTGAAAAATCTCAAAGGCAATCCAGATACAAATGGATTCAGAGGCTTAAACGTTGTCATGAGCTCCTTCTCTCTCACTTAACTGCTCCCAGTTGTGCTATTTTAGTGTCTGGAAAGATCATGTGTGGTGGCCCAGATGGCCCCTTGAAAATCTGTTTAACACTAGGTGAACTAGGAAAGAAATACAAAAACAAAAATAAAAGCAAAACAAAAACAAAAAGCATCTTTCCCATCTCGCCTTAAATAGCCCAGCATTCCTTGGCCTGTTCCATCTCATGTACAATAGGAACCAGCTCTTGTAGCATTTGATTAGTTAGGTGTGAGACAACCCTTTTTTTGAATAAAGGGTAGGATGAGTCCTATGCACACACAGGAACTGAACTGGGGGAAGGAAAGGAGATTGTGGCTCCTATGAGAAAAATAACAGGCCCTTTGGGAGGCATGGTTACTAGGAAGACAAAATGAAATATGTTTAACACAACACTTGTCTTGGTTTTGGGATTACCTATAAATTGTTATGTACTTTTTGCTTCTTGGTATTTTCAATAATTGCGCATTGTGTGGGTAATAATAAAAACATAAATGAGACACTTTATACAAGAATTTATTCTCTACTCTAGGGAACTATATCATGCAAGGGATTATTAAGATTGACTGAATATTTTTTCAAATGGTAGAAAAAGGATAAAGAAAAGCCTCAACCAAAACATCTTTAATCCCCAGCATTATAGAAGGATTGAGATGTGATATTTTAAAAATTATATATCTGGCCTAAGGAAAAAATTGGAGATAGTTTTTCTAACATAAATCCATCACTGTCTCTAAAGAAAGATTTGGTCTATTTGCTTGGAATGCCAGGGAATAACTGTGGCTCTGTGTGATAACCCAGCACCTATTTCTCTATGTACACGGGCTTCAGAGAGCATTTCCTCATTTTGTTCCATTTTCAAATCATGTTCTCTTGTCTTCTGTACTACAGGCCATCAGTAGATAGGACACATACATGGAGTATGGGTTGCGAGTGTCTTGTTAGAAAGGAGTGCTCAGTGCTGTTATTGGACTTTCCACAGGATTCCAGGAGTGTGTTTTATTTGGCCAACAAAATCAAGAGAAACCATCTAAATAATTATCTTTAACTTACTGTCCTGTTTATTCTTTTCTCACCCCCTCATCTCCCACAGTTTCTCCCAGGACTCAGTGTTAGAATGTGTGTGATAGGCCGGCGCCGCGGCTCACTAGGCTAATCCTCCGCCTTGCGGCGCCGGCACACCGGGTTCTAGTCCCGGTTGGGGCGCTGGATTCTGTCCCGGTTGCCCCTCTTCCAGGCCAGCTCTCTGCTGTGGCCAGGGAGTGCAGTGGAGGATGGCCCAGGTGCTTGGGCCCTGCACCCCATGGGAGACCAGGAAAAGCACCTGGCTCCTGGCTCCTGCCATCGGATCAGCGCAGTGCGCTGGCCGCAGCGCGCCAGCCACGGCGGCCATTGGAGGGTGAACCAATGGCAAAAGAAGACCTTTCTCTCTGTCTCTCTCTCTCACTGTCCACTCTGCCTGTCAAAAAAAAAAAAAAAAAAAAAAAAAAAAAAAAAAGAATGTGTGTGATAAACTCTTCTTAGGTTCAGTTATGCAGGAAAGAAATTCGGAGGCAGAGATTTGCATGCAGCCTTGTTGGGAAGTGCCCCTTGGAGCAAAGAAACAGGACCCTGCAGGGGGAGAAGTTGTTGTTTGAAGAGGTTAGAACAAAGGCCATCAGCTGATCCACTGGGAGCTCTGGGGCTGAGAGGAACTTCAAATCTCTCCCAGAAAGGCGAGGCAGCTGGGAGTTTGTATCCCCACAGAGCTTTGCAATTCTGAATGTGGTCTGCCCTTGAAAGGGAAGTGTAGTGAGGGTGAGGCTGCTCCTTTGGAATGAGGACAAGTCTTCAACAGTCTCATCTGAGAGCCTCTAGGAGTCAATGTTCCTGATAACCAGTGCAACACAGCTTCCACCACATGGAGTTATGCATTTGTCATTTTATTTCAAAAATTGAAAACAAAATAACATTTGAGCAATTGCAATAATCAGAACAAAAATCTGTCTTAAGGCTTTGATGTTTGTATCTAGTCATAAAATCAATCGGTTTAAATTTTTAGGATTAATTGTGTTATAGTTTCTTCAGTCTTTTCACTCATTTTTGAAAATTGCATCCAATTTTTTCCTCTACTATCATGTTCCTTCAGTTTGAAGAGCTTCCTCGAATTTCTTCTTATGGTTTAGGTAGGCTGGTAGCCTGCCTTCTTTGTTGTGCCTTGGTTTGAAAATGCCTTTATGTTCTCTCTATTCCCAAAGGATATATTTTTTTGGATATATAATGCGAGTTGAAAGGCTTTTGTTTCTGTTTTTCTCGCCACTTCAAATACATTGTCAAAAGCCAATGTTTTAAAGTCTAATTTCAAGTCTCCTTGTCTTTATGGGTTCTTGTGAGAAATCCAGAATCATTCCCCTCTGCCTGGGGTGTTTATCTTTAGTGTTTTGCTGTTTGGTTGTTATGTGTATGCTTTTATTATAATTTTTCTATGCTATTCTTAGAATGCATTCTTTTCTTAGAATTTATTTGACTTGGAATTTACTGAGCTTTTAGATTTTATATATTTTTGTACCTTACCAAATTTAGGAAGTATTGAAATATTATTTCTGCATATATATTTTTTGCCATGCACAGTTTTTTTATCCTCTCTGGAAGTTCCTGAAGGAGGCATTTTACTGTTATCTTTTAGTCTTGCTCAATTTTGTATCACATTTTTCCCTATTATTTTAAAAAATGTTTATTTTCATCTACTTGAAAAACAGGGCTACAGTGAGTTGGAGTCGGGGTGAGGGATGGGAGTGGGTGTGGCCAATTACCACAGGCTGGTTCATTCCCCAAAATAGCTGCAACAGCGAGGGCTGGGGCCAGGCTGAAATCAGGAACCTGAAGTTTACATCTGGGTGTCCTACTTGAGTGGTGGAAGCCCATGCATTTGAGCCATCATCTGCAGCCTCTGGAGTGTGCATTAGCAGGGACCTGGATTGGGAGCAGGTGGGATTCGAACCAACACTGTGATACAGGAAGCAGTCAACTGAAGCGGCAATGTTAACGTGCTGTGCCACAGTATCTGCCCTCTTCTTTTCTTGGCCTATGTAATTTCTGTTGTTTCATCTTCAATATTCACTTTTCACCTGTTATCTCTTGTTCATCCTATTTAGTGAACTTTGTAATTAAGCTATCGGGCCTTTGTGTTTTAAAATTTTCTTTAGTTTACTTTTTATATCTTTATTTCCCAGATGTTGCTCCTGTCTATTCACTTCAGGTGTATTTGTTATAACAAATATTTACAGTTAAAATAGTTGCTTTATGGTGCCCGCACCATAGCTCAGTGGATTAAAGCTGCAGCCTGCAGCGCCAGCACCTCACAAGGATGCTGGTTAAAGTCTAGGCTGCTCCATTTCCATTCAGCACCCTGCTGACGCACCTTGGAAAGCAGCAGAGGATGGGCCCAAGTGGTTGGGCCCCCAAGCCCATGTGGGAGACCTGGAAGAAGCTCCTGGCTTTGGCTTGCCACAGCCCTGGTTATTGCAACCATCTGGGATGTGAACCAGCAGAGGGATGACCTCTCTATCTCTCTTTCTCTCTCTCTGTCTAACTCTGTCTCTCTTTCTCTCTATAACTCTGCCTTTCAAATATAAAAAAAAATTCCTTGTCATACAGTTCTGAAATCTGAGTCATTTTGAGCTTTACATCTAGTATCTTTTCCCATAGAGATGGCTCAGATTTTTCTAAGTCTTTTCATGTCAATTAATTTTATCTTGTATCCTAGTCATTGTTAATGTTATAGTACATAGAATTTGCTTTCTGTTATAATCCTCTCAGGAATGTGAATATTTTTGCTTGAGAAGGCAAACAGTCTGGTAGCATGCAGACTGTAAAATCTGTCTTTTTTGTGGGTGGCCTTTTGAATGTTAGTTCAGTTCTTTAAGCCTTTACAGTGCTGATTTGAATGTGCTTATTCCTACACATTTCAAAGGTGCAGCTAAACCTGTTTAATCAGAGCTTCCAGTGTTGTTCTCAATAAGTAAAACTCATGAGTTTCACTTTCCTAACTACAAGAATTGTCCACAATTACCAGTTAAAACCAACATATCCCAACTCAAGGACCTGGATTTGTCAGACAGCTGGAAACCTTGCCTATTCTAGATATATTACAGAGGATGGTATTTTAATATATTTTTCAAAAGCAAGTTTATTTATGTACACAAATTTACTTTTTAAGAGATGGAATAAAAATTATGCTAGTTAGCAACGTCTAAGACATTTCATAACATTATTTTATTGCTGAGAAAAACTAAATAATACAGGAACATAGTTTAAAAAGTATCCCCTCATGGTTTAAAAATTGTCAATGCATTAAGAATTTAAATGATCAAGAGCCAAAAATGAAGAGCTCCAAGAGAAGTGATTTCAGCATCTGAAATCGCTTTTCCAGTTGAACTTAATACCCAAATATAAAAGAAGTGCTTGACAGGATAAAGAGCTGAGCAAAATACTAGTAGTTTCGTGTAGCTGCAAGAAAATGTTAGGAGCTGTGTTAAACACTCCAAATTTTCAGGTGTTGCAGGTAGAGCTTCTGCCTGTGATACCAGCATCCCATGTCTGCACAGGCTCAGATCCCAGCTGCTCCACTTCTTATCCAACTCCCTGCTAATGTCCTGGGAACAGAAGAAAAAGATGGCCCAAGTGCTTGGGCCCCTGCCACCCACCTGGGAGATCTGGATGAAGTGTTCTTGGCTTCTGGCTTTGGCCTGGTCCTGCCCTGGCTGTTGCTGCCATCTGGGGAGAGAACCAGTGGATGGAAGATCTCTCTCTCTCTCTCTCTCTCTCTCTGTGTACTCTGACTTTCAAATAAATAAATAAATAAATCTTTTTAAAAATTTCAAATTTTCAGTTGTGACCTAAAGGGATTATATCCTAAACATGATAGTGAATGGGTACTAGATCAGTTCTTCTTGTAACTGACACCCAGGTTCAAAGCATCTCAATCCATGATTAGATTAAGATGAGATGCCCTAGCTACACAGCTATATGATAAGAGATTACTTCCTGGGGAAAGATGGAATTAGTTAAAATTTGGAATTATTGATATACGTATTATATTCAGTGGTTTACAATGTTGATAAACAACTTGCATATAAGGCACAAAAAGTGAAGAATTGGGATTGGTGTTTTGCTGCAGTGGGTTAGGCTGCTGTTTGCAGTGCCAGCACCCTATTTGGGCACTGGTTCAAGACCTGACTGTTCCATTTCTGATCTTGCTCCTTGCTTATGCAACTGGGAGGGCAGCAGAGGATGGCCTAAGTGATTATGGCCCTACAACTATGTGGGAGATCTTGAAGAAGCTCCTGGATCCTGGATTCGGCTTGGTTCAGAGATAGCTGTTGTGACAATTTGGAGAGTGAACCAGCAATTGGATGATCTCTCTCTGTTTCTGTTTCTCTCTATGTTACTCTGGCTTTCAAATAAATAAAAATAAATCTTTTTTTTAAATGTGAAGAATTTGCAAAACGGAAGAGAAAGATCAGAAATTGAGACTGATGAAGAAAATGTCAGCATATTAAAGTTATAATTTATAATTAATTAATTATTAATATATTCATATATTTCAGAGCCAAAGGGAGAGAGAGTGAACAAGACAGAGCTCTTCACTAGTTAACTACTTAAACATTTGTAAAGGCCAGGGCTAGGCCATGTTCAAGTCAGAAACCCAATTCAGGTCTCTCACATGGGCGGAAGAAACCTAAATACTTGAGTCTGCCTCATAGAGTACATTCAGATGTGGGAAGTAGGTAACAAATTAGTGTATTAACAGGCCAAATGCCCACTTCCTATAACTTTTTAATAACTTTAGTATCTTCAGAAATGATGTGACAAAATGGATAATTTAGCAAAGAATTGGAAAATTAAAAAAATAGAACATAATAATAAGGTAGCTGAAATTAAAATTTCAGTGGTTGAGGTCTCAGTAAACTATATGGTGGCATTTAATCAGCGGATCAAATATAGATAAAGAAAGAGTGAGTGAATTGGAAGATAAGCCACAAGGAAATATACAGACTGAAGCAAAGAACTCCAAAAAGAAGGAAAATAACATAATAGATGTTTAGGGCATAGTACAAATATCTAAAAATATATAATTGGAATCTTAGAAACAATAAAGAGTGAATTGACTGTTAGCAATATATGACACATTTGTGGCTGAGAATTTTTTAAAAACAGGTTAGAAATTCGAGGCATACACTCAAGAATTCTATAAAACCTAAGTAGCATATTCAAAGAAAAAAATAGTTACCCCATTGCAAAGTGGCTACAAACAAAAGATAAATAGTAAATCTTAAAAACATCCACAAAGCTGTATATTCAGCCTAATGTAAATCAAAATCTAAGGAGGGTTTTTTGAAGAAATTCACAAAGTGGTACTAAAATTAAAATATAAAAGCAAAGAACACACTGTATTTAATATATTGTTTTAAAAGAATGTATAGAATATGTAAGACATACATGACTTACTTGTAAGAACTAGTGAAAAAGAACATTAAGTATTAGTGTAAGGTAGGGCTAAGAGATCAGTAAAGCCAAATACAATCATATTTCAAAGGTGTTGTGGGTTCAATTCCAGACCAGCATAATAAAGTGAATATTACAATTAAATAAGTCAGTGAATGTTTTGACTTTCCAGTATTATGTAAAAGTTATACTATACTGTAGTTCAATAGCATTATGTAAAAAAGTAAATGCTTTTATTAAAAATAATTTATTACTAAAAATTGCTAACAATCATTTGCACCTTCAGCAAAAGTCATGATTTTGCTGGTAGAGAGTCTTTCCTCATTGTTGGTAGCTACTGACAGATCAGGTTGGCAGTTGATGAAGGCTGGAGTATATGTGGCAATTTGTTATAATAAGACAACTATAAAATGTGTTGCACCAATTGAGTTTTCCTCTTGTGAAAGATTTCTCTGTAGTGTGTAAGGCTGATTAATGGCATTTTACCCACAATGGAATGTTTTTTCAAAATCATAGTTCTCTCAAATCCTGCCACTGCTTAATCAACACAAAGTAAATTTTCAAATCCTCTGTTATCATTTGTGCAATGTTCATGGTATCTTCACTGGAAGTAGGTTCTATGTTAAGAAGCCATCTTCTTTGCTCATCAGAAGAAATCCTCTTCCATTAAAATTGTATCATGAAATTGCAGCAATTTAGTGATGTCTTTAGGATTCACTTCTAATTCAAGTTATCTTACCATGTCCACCACAGTTGTGGGGTTTACAATTGACTTCTAAATTACTGTTAATGTTAATATTTTGACTTCTTCCCATGAGTCAGAGATGTTCTTAATGGCATATGAAATTCTTTCCAGAGGTTTTCAATTTACTTTGCCCATTACCACCAGAGAAATCACTGTGTATGGCAGTTATGTCCTTGTATGTTTCCTGAATAAAAAGGTGTGAAAGTTGAAATTAGTTCTTGATCCATGAACCACAGAGTGGATGTTGTGTTAGTGGACATGAAGACAGCATTGATCTCATTGTAAATCCCATCAGAGTTATTGGGTGACCAGATTAATTGACAATAAGCAGTGATGTTTTGAAAGGAATAATTTTGATTTTTGTTTTTTTCTGAGCAATGGGTCTTGCCAGTGGGCTTAACATTCTCAGTAAGCTATGTTTTAAGCAAGCGTGCAGTCACCCAGTCTTTGTTGATCCATTTGTAGAGGACAGAAAGGGTAGATTAAGAATAATTCTTAAGGGCTCTAGGATCTTCAGGATGTTAGATAAACATGAGTTTCAACTTAAAAGTAATCAGCTGCATTAGTCCCCAACAAAAGAATCAGCCTGTTCTTTGAAGCTTTCAAGCTAGACATTGACTTGCCTTCTCTATTTATGAAAGTCCTAGGTTGAATCTTCATTCAGTATAGGTCTCTTTATTGTTTAGTGTAGCCATCTTCCTCCATTATCTTAGCTAGACCTTATGCTAACTTGCTGCAGCTTTTATATCAACCCTTGCAGCGTTACCTTGCGCTACTGTGTTATGGAAACAGCTTCTTTCCTTAACTTTCATGTACCAAAGTCTTCTAGCTTTGAGTTCTTCTGCAGCTTCTTAACTCTTCTCAGCCTCTTAGAACTGAGCAGAGGTAGAGTCTTGCTCTGGATTAGGCTTTAGCTTAAGGGAATGTTGGGGCTGATTTGATCCATCCAGCTAAAACTTTCTCTATGCCAGTAATAAAACTGTTTTGCTTTCTCATCATTCTTATGTTCCCTGTAGTATCCCTTTGATTTTTATTCAGGATCTTTTCCATTGCATTTGCAAATTGGCTAACTGGCACATGCAGGGTTGCCACAAATCTTTAATTTCTAAAATGTGCAAAATCTGCTAACCACAAAAATTACAGTAAAACAAGGTGCAGTTGCTGGTGTCCATACATAGACCAACATATGAGTATAGCTGATCTGCTTATTTTTAACCAAGGAAGTAATTTAAATCCCTAAGATAGGAAAGGATTTTGAACAAATATCAATTCTATAAATTACTGTATACACCAAATGAGATCAATTTAAAATGAATCTAAAGCCCTCATGTGAAATCTACAGCCATAAATATTCCAGAAGAAAATAAGAAAACAGCTTTGTCACCTTGAATAAGCAAAGATTTATTTGACACAAGATAATACTCATTGCAATAATAAATAATTTTAGCTTATTAAAATTAAAAAAGAAACCTCTGTTTTTCTAAAGAAACTATGAAGAAAATGGAGAGGCAAGAAAAATATTTGTAATATATAATTTGTACAATAACATTCTTTGGAATACATAGGCTTTCTACAAATCAATGTTATAAAGAAAAATATGCAATAAAGCAGATCAAAACTTTTTAACAAATATGACTTAGAAGAAGAATGACTAATAATCATAAGCAAATGAAAAATGTTCACCACCATTGATCATTAGGAATATATAAACTAAAGTCATAATTATATATTATTTTAAACCTGCTGATCTACTGGAATGGATAAAATTAAGAATGGCAATGGTAAATGCTGGCAAGGATGTGGCACAACGGTGACTCCCATAAATGCTGATGAGAATGTAAGACAGTATAAACGTTTTGGCAGTTTCTTATAAACTTAACAGCTCATCTCCCATCCAAGTACTAAGTACTAACCAGGCCCGACCCTGCTTAGCTTCTGAGATCAGACGAGATTGGGTGTGTTCAGCATGGTAAGGCTGTAGACTAAAAGCTTATTTACCCTTAATCTAGGCATTCCCTTTCTAGGTTTTTATTTACCCAAGATAAATTTTAAAAGTCCACAAAATGGTTTATGTTCATCACAGCTTTTCAAACATCCCCAAATTTGAAACAACCCAGGCAAAGGATATATATTTATTCATTTGAAAGGCAGAGCAACAGAGAGGGACACATGCACACATACACACACACACAGAAAGAGAGAGAGAGAGAGAGAGAAAGAAGGAGAGAGAGAGAGAGAGAGAGAGAGAGAGAGAGAATCTTCCAACCACTAGCTCACTCAATGGCTGTAACATCCAGTTCTGGCAAGCCAAAGCCAAGTGCAAAGAACTCCATCCAGGTCTCCATCATGGGAGCAGGGATCCAAGAACTTGAGCCATCATCCATCATGCCTTCTTAGGTGCATTTCCAGGAAGCTGCATCAAAATGTGGAGGAGCTGGGGCCCAAATCAACATTCCAGTAAGGGCTGCTGGTGTCGCTAGCAGGGACTTAACTGGTATGACACAATGTGCACCCCTCATGGATAAATCTTATAGGTACAATCCTGGGCAAAAGAGCCCAGGTAATAAGATTATACACTATAGGACTTCATTGATTTGAGACTCAACAATAGGGCCACAGTGTAGGACTAAGGATAATAATATTTCAAGCAGGGGATAGAATTGAATGGAAAAAGGCAAATGAGTGCTTTCTTATGTGATAGCAATGTTCTACACTGTATTTTCCTTTGGATAGCAGTGACACGAGTGAATCAATTTGTCAAAACCCATCAAGCTGAATACTGGAGATCTGTGCCTTTTATTGTGTATGTGTTTATACCCCAACATAAAATAAATCCAGTTAATTATCATTGCTTCTAAGAGTAATGAAAATTAAAAACAAAACAACATGGTAATCCCAAATATTGAGATGATTATGGGCTCATTGAAACGTCCAAGTAGTGTTGATAGTAGAACAATTTGGCACAACCAGTTTGAAAAATTAAAGGTGAATATTTGTAATTATTTGATTAAGAAATTCCACTCCTAGATGTTTTCCCAAAAACGTATGGAGAAGCATTGCCCAGGATGTTTTCACCAGGATTATTTTAACAGGAAGATTTGTAGTATGGTCATTTATAGCAGTGAAGACCATCACAAAATGTACTGTTACATGGGAAAATATCATAACTGTGATTTTTAATAAAAGAAGCCCAAAAAGAAAGAACACATTTTCATGTGAGACTGTAAACTTCAATAATGGCTGTAAATTTCTCTGTGCTTTCTTTTTGTATGTTTTATGTCAATTTCAGAAAAGTACACTATAAAAAAGATGGTGGCTAGGCTGTGGGAAGAGGAAGAGGAGGCATAGACAGGAGGCTAGGAATTTATGTTTAGTTTCCATTCCTATTATAAGAAAAACATCATATCTCTTTTATATCTTAGTTCAATTTATTTTCTTCGTTGACTTTTACTATATTCTTCCTGGAATAAAGTCACAAATCTTTAACCCATTGAAATATTTTTGTTCTTCTCTTCTATATGCACTCTGCAACTCACGTTTCACAGTTCACCAGTGTCATATTACCTTATTATCTTGCTGAATATTTTATGCATAGGCACTTCTTTCTATATTTGCTTTTACAACTTTGCTGCTTTTTCATTGACTCGCCAACGCTGGGTTTCTGCAGAGGCTAATATCTTTTGCAAATCTTTTAGGCTCCTTTCAGTATTTATAAAACTACACCAACATTTATGATTCTACTGTTAAAAGGCATGATTAACATATAAATTTTTGAAATTAGGACATAAACAGGCTCTAAAAGAAGTCATAATTTAAGTCAATTATTAATCAATGATTTAATTTATCTGTAGGATTACTAATAAGAAACCAACAGCAGCTCAGATTATTCAGATCCAATTATATGTCCTACTCTGCCATCCAGTAATTTCAATGTGAATAATTGCTTTGTAATAAACAAAATACCTGATTTGGAGGATGGGTTGGCTAGATTTTTACATGATTGCAAGCATTTTTCTTTTGGAATTCTTGTATTAAAACAGTGAGAGGCCGCACCGCGGCTCAATAGGTTAATCCTCCGCCTAACGGTGCTGGCACACCGGGTTTTAGTCCCGGTCGGGGCACCGGATTCTTTCCCGGTTGCCCCTCTTCCAGGCCAGCTCTCTGCTGTGGCCTGGGAGTACAGTGGAGGATGGCCCAAGTGCTTGGGCCCTGCACCCCATGGGAGACCAGGAGAAGCACCTGGCTCCCGGCTCCTGCCTTCGGATAGGCGTGGTGTGCCGGCCACAGCGTGCCGGCCACGGCGGCCATTGGAGGGTGAACCAACGGCAAAAGGAAGACCTTTCTCTCTCTCTCACTGTCCACTCTGCCTGTAAAAAAAAAAAAAAAAAAAAAAAAAAAAAAAAAAAAAAAACAGTGAGAACCACATACAATTCTCAAAAGTTATGACTTTTCAATTCATAGTTTATCTCTGATGTATATATTTTGTCTGAGAAAGTAGGTCCAGCCTTAAATATTTCCTTTTTTAAAAAAGATTTATTTATTTGAAAGGCAGAGTTACAGACAGGCAGAGGTAAAGAGAGAGAAGTCATCCATCTGCTGGTTCACTCTCCAAATAGCCGCAACAGGTGGAGCTGGGCAGATTCGAAGCCAGGAGCCAGGAGCTTCTTCCAGGTCTCTCACGCAGGTGCAGAGGCCCAAAGTCTTGAGCCACATTCTGCTGTTTCCCCAGGCCACAGCAGAGAGCTAGCTTTGAAGTGGAGCAGCTGCAACACAGAGTGGTGCCCATATGGGATGCCAGCACTGCAGGTGGCAGCTACCCACTACACTACAATGCTGGCTCGAATATGTCCATTTGAAGACAAATGCAAATACAGTCAGTAAATAAATGTAAAGCTATCGTTTCATTAATGCCTCCTGTATTATGGCACCGCATAGATAATTTTTATATTTTTATCATTGGATGTGATTGCTGAACCTAGAAATTTCCATACCATTCTGCAGTTAGAAAACTAAGTATTAGAGAGGTGAAATTACTTAAAAAAGCACATGTGTGATGATTCCCATGATTGCTATTCATGGTTGTTCATCTTGGTAATGAATTCCTTAAGGGTTTGGAGAAGGCACTGGCTCCACTGATTGATCTAGGGAGGGTAAAGTAACCAAAGTGGTTAGGAAGTTCTGATCTGATGAGTGGTATTGGATTTGTAAAGCTATGCCTGAAAACAGGATGCTCAAGTACATAAGAGTATGTGTTTACTCAGCCAACTTTTTTTAAAAGATTTATTTATTTATTTGAAAGGCAGAGTTACAGAGAGGCAGAAGCAGAGAGGCAGAGAGAGAGAGAGAGGTCTTCCATCCACTGGTTCACCCCGCAGTTGGGTGCATGGCTGCAGCTGTGCCAAATCAAAGCTAGGAGCCAGGAGTTTCCTCCCAGTCTCCCATGTGGGTGCAGGGACCCAAGGACTTGGGCCATCCTCTACTGCTTTCCCAGGCAGAGAGCTAGATTAGAAGTGAAGCAGCCAGGATCTGAACTGGAGCCCAATTTGATGATGGCACTGAGGTGATGGTTTCACCTGCTATGTCACAGCGCTGGTCCCTCTAGCTTCTTGACTCCAATTGCTTTGTTGGTTGTCCGCCAAGTGCTGGAGCAGATCACCACTTCGTATGAAATGATGGCCTCCTGGATGAATGATGAATAAGGATAAACAATATTGAACACAGTGTACTTTCACTTAAAATAGTGTATTTTTGCCTTAAAACAATCATATCAAGAAATATGGAAGAGGAAGTGTAGTGGAAGAATTTCTATGTGCATTTTTGAAGTTTCAGTATCAGAGAATTGGCATCCTTGCTGTGGGATTCACCAGCATGAGGGTGACACAAATGCTCTTTGAAAATAAATGGGCTCAGAAAGGGAGAACCAACTCCCTCATATAGGTAGAGTCACAGTCATCAATGGATAATTTGCCTTTAGATCTTACCTGAGAGTTATGATTCTCTTACCCACATAACAGTCCAGTTTTTCTTATCAACAGTTTTCTTGTTTCTGACTTTAAAATGTTCTAAGGATCATTGCTTATTTTGTATTTGTGGTAGCCATATAATTTCTTTATAACCCCGAATGGAAAGAATATATTTGCGTTGACTTTTGGTGAACATTTCTTGGGTTTTTTCAAACTCCCATATTTACACTTGACTTCGTTGAAAACAAAAATTCTAAGGTTTGTGTGGCAAACAGCAAAACATTATGATTCACAATGAAACATGATTAATTTCTTTAAATAGCTCAAGTGAAATGTCTCCAGCAACTTGCAAGCCATTCAACATATTTCTCAAAGGTGTACTCTAATGCCTAATTTATCAGCATACAACTACTAGAAATTTGATCAAGGATTCTCTATACAGTGTAGAGTTGAGGACAAAGGATCAGGATTGAATTTTGCATCCAAAATATCCCTTTCTCCATCCAATTAGGTAATGTAGTAATCAATCTGTATGTAAAATGCAATAGCATTATTCTTTGAGCTCATTTCAGAGTCAGAGAAAATATAATATGCTTTATGATTAAGCAAATACTTCCCTGTTGAGAGCAGTTCACCATGATTCCAAGTACAGTCCAATAACAGCCCAGTGCCTACTTAATCTTTCAAAGGACAACTAGTAAATGAAGTCCCTTAGTAGCTGTATGACACTGTGAATGCCTGTTAAGGTTGAACATGCGTAATTAATATATGATTTCAAGTTCAACATGATTTAATGAGAATGAAGCAAGCTATAGTTTGTAAAAACAAATGTAAGGGATATTGTTAAGGAAGGCTTAAAGAAACTTTTAAAGAAAAGGTTCATGTATGAGCATACACAATTGCCAATTGCCTCAAAAGATGCAAATGGAAAGGTCCCTGCTCATTAACTCAGCTTCATTTTTAGAAGACCTAAGCTAAAACAGAACATGCAGAAGTACAGATTGCCAAGCAGGAGAGGACTTTCCTGGCATCTTGCTGTGTGTTGTGGAGCAGCTGACCTGGTGAATATTTCCTCACTGCACTGCCATTTTCTTTTCTTTTTAAATTTTTTGTATTTTAATTTTATTTAAAACACACATGCACACACATACACACACACTCAGATACAGAGAGACAAAGAAAGATCTTCCAACCATTGGTTCACTCCCTAAATGCCTGCAACAGCTGGAGTTGGGCCAAGCCAAAACCAGAAGCCAAGAAGTCAATCTGGGTCCACGTGGATGGCATGGATTCAAGTACTTGAGCCATGATCAGCTACCTTCCAGTATTTACATTAGCACATTAGCTGCATCATAAATGGAGTAGGCAGGACTCTAGCCAGGCACTCAACTACCGCATGTGGGTATCTCAAGTGATGTCTTAACCACTGTAACAAATGCCCACTCCATGATCGTCAGCTTGAGGTATGCTCTGATGATCATTCTATAGCATCAGAAAGTCAATCTGTATTCATAAAATATTCATGTTCTTTTCTCTAGTTTACAACATAGCATAAAATTTCCTGGATTATTGAAATTTCTCTTTAAAATTTAAAATCCTCCTTGCAGTTTATATGTCATCTCCTAGAGCAGTGGTTGATAACATTTTTTATTTCTTTTTTTAGGTTTTATTTATTTATTTGAGAGGTAGAGTTATAGACAGTTACAGACAGAGAGAGGGAGAGACAGAGAGAATGTTCTTCCATCTGCTGGTTCACTCCCCAAATGGCTGCAATGGACAGAGCCAGGCCAATCCGAAGTCAGGAGCCAGGAGCTTCTTCCATGTGGGTGCAGGAGCCTAAGCACTTGGGCTATCTTTTACTATTTTTCCAGGCCATAAGCAGAGAGCTGGATTAGAAGAGGAGCAGCCAGGATATGAACCAGTGCCTATACAGGATGCTGGAACTTCAGGCAGAGGCTTAGCCTACTTTGCCACAGTATGGCCCCAGACAGCTTTTATCTATAAAGGGCTATATCATACATATCTCTGACTTGTTGAGCAGATGAATTGTATCACAACTGGTCAATTCTGCTGTCGCTCTATAGGAGTGCCAATGGATAAAATGTGTATAAATGTGTGTAGTCTTTGGTCCAATGAAACTTTATTCATACAAATAGGCACCATGCTGGACACTGCTCATGAAACATGATTTGCCAACTCCTGTTTTAGAAAATTGTTTATCTGGGAGTCATGCCATGTGGTAACTTAAAAAGTAATTGGCTGCAGTGGTTGGTGGGTTGTAAGTACATAAACATCCATGTTCAAGTGATCAATTAATGATGTCCCAGGAACCCAAGCTACGATAGAATAATTCTGATATCACTAGTAACTGATACAACCAGCAAGATCAATACAATCAGTAGTAGTTGTTAATGGTTCTTCAATTTTAGGGTTTTTTTTTAAACAACCATTTATTTATTTGAAAGTCAGAGTTACAAATTGAGAGGAAGAGATATATAGAAAGCAGGTGAGATAGAGATCTTCCATCCACTCATCAACTCTCCCAGATGATGGCAACAACCAGGGCTAGGCCAGGCCAAAGCCAGGAACCAGAAGCTTCATCTGGGACTCCCACATGTGTGGCAGGAGTCCAAGCACTTGGGTCATCCTCTGCTGCTTTTCCCAGGTCATTAGCAGGAAGCTGGATCAGAAGTGGGATGCAGTATCACAGGTGACAGCTTTACCCTTTAAAACACAACACAAACCCCTTTAATTTTAGCTTTTTTCTATTACACACACAAGTACCCACAGATTTGTTTTAAAAGATTTATTCATTTGTTTGAAATCAAAGTTACAGTGAGAGAGAGAGGATAGGGGGAGAAATCTTCCATTTGCTGGCTCATTGCCCCAGTGGCTGCAACAACTGGGCGTGGGCCAGGCTGAAACCAGGAGTTTCATTTGGGTCTCCCACAAGGTTGATAAGGGTCCAAACACTTGGACCATCTTAGGCTACTTCCCCATGCCATTAGCTGGGAAAGCTAATGGGAACTGGATTGGAAGTGGAACAGCTGCGACACAAATTGGTGCTCATACATGATGCTACCTTCACAGGTAGGGCTTTACCCACCACAAAACCAGCCCCTAACACACATGTTTATAGTGAAAATTGCTTCTAGATCCAGTGGTATGTCAATGACAAGGTCACTGAAATATTTAATACATGAATACTGATTATTTACATGCCCCTACTGGACATTGCTAGTAATCCATATTCCTTTTTATTTTTATTCTAATTACAGTAAAGTTTGTTTTTTGATGTCACACTGTGAAGTTGCTTTTATTTTGTACCTTCCATTTCTATTACTCTGAAAATGTGATATTGAATTAGTTCTTATCAAAGTAGTTTAGTGGTTAAGACTCTTAAGAACATGAGCTTAGAAATCAGATAAATTTATATTTTATGGTATATCCAATTTGTCTTTTGAGGCAGCTCCCTACTGTTCTCCTTAGTTACTATACTAATTATATTCCCACTACTAATGTTTTAGTGTTCTCTTTTATTTACATACTTGCCAGCCTTAGTCATTTCTTGTTTTTTCTTTAGGCTAATACTCATTCTGATTGAGTGAGATGATGGCTTTGATTAGTATTTCCCTGATTACTACCAATGTTGAACATTTTTTTTCCATACATCTACTGTCCATTTGTATTTCTTATTTATTTATTTATGAATTATTTATTTATTATTTCAAAGTCAGAGACAGAAGGAGATATCTTCCATGCCTTTGATCACTTCCTGAATACAGACAACATTTAGAGTTGGGCCAGGTCAGAGCCAGGAGCCCAGAACTCAATCCAGGTCACTGATATGTGTGGAAGAGACCAAAACAATGAGCCATTTTTTGATGCCTCCCAGGGTGGGCTCTGGTTCAAGTCCAAGCTGCTCCACTTCTGATCCAGCTCTGTGCTATGGCCTGGGGAAGCAGTGGAAGATGGGTCAAGTTTCTGGGCCCCTGCACCCTTGTAGGAGACCTGAAAGAAGCTCCTGGTTCTTGGCTTCAGATCGGCGCAGCTCCGGCTATTGCGGCCAACTGGGGAGTGAATCAGAGGATGGAAGACCTCTCTCTTTCTCTGTGTCTGTCTGTCTCTTGGTCTCTCTCCATCTAACTCTTACTTTCTAATAAATAAATAAATCCTAAAAAAGACATATACACAATATAGGCTGTTATTCATCAATAAAAAAGAATGAAATCTCAACATTCACAGTAAAATGGACAGAACAGAAGCAGAGTTCATTATATTCACTGAAATGAGCCAAATAACAATAAAACAAATGCCACATGCACCTCTCAGATGCAAAAGTTAAAATAAAAAGTTGCTCTGAACTTATAATAGTGAGTACTATAGGCTCAAAAGGGGTGGGAGTATGGTGGATAGAGGGAGGTTGGATAGCAGGTACCAAAACATAGTTAGATAGAAAGAATAGGTTGTAGTGTTCCACACCACAGTGGACTCACTGCAGTTCACAATAAGGTTTTATATCCTGTGTAAAGAACTGGAAGAAAGGCGCTGGCAGATTCCAAACAAAAAGGAAAGATAAGGGAGCAGAAAGGCTAATTGCCTTCTTTGATCAGTTCATGTGGACTGTGTGGGTGGAGATACTGCAGTATACTCATACAGAAGTTTTATATGTTAATAAGATATTTTTAAAAATAAAATAAACAAAACTAAAAATATTATCTTTATAAAAATCTGTGTTGTATCTTAGCCATGCTTCATGTTAGGTTTAGGGATTTCATGCAAATTACATGAGTGTTTCTGAATCTCTATTTCTTCATCCTATGGACGATAAAGCATAGACTGTGTGAAAGATGTTTAGAACAGCCTCTGACATATTGGAAATGATTAATATCTTTATCTTTTTGAAGATTTATTTATTTATTTATTTGAAAAGCAGAGTGACTGGACAGAGAGACAGAGAGAGAACAGAAAGACAGAGAGACAGAGACACACACACACACACAGACATACACACAGAGAACTTCTACCCACTGATTCACTTCCTAAATGGTCGCAACAGCCAGGACTGGGTCAGACTGAAGCAGGAGACTCCATCTTGATCTCATGTGTGGTTGGAAGGGATCCCAATTCTCAGGTCATCATCTGTTGTGTCTCAAGCCCACTAGCTGGAAATCCGACTGCAAATGGAGGAGGGACTTGATCCCAGGCACTCAGATATGGGATGTAGGCATCCCAAGCAATGGCTCCACCTGCTGTGTCACAACACTTGTCCTGGAAGTGCTCAGTAGCTAAGAGCTATTATTGTATTAGTTTTAGTAAGACAGGGGAAGCCACTTTGCCAACTAACTTTGTGTCACTGCTATTAAGATTTTATTTCAGGAAGGGAAGATGTTTGTTGTTTGCTAGTCAAATATCCACTCTCCCTTTGGGTAATCTTACCTGGATTTTCTTTTGGTTTCTGGGTGGTTATAGTAAGATTGTCCTTATTTCCTGTTAAAGGCATGGGCACATGACCTCTCTTGGCCATAGGTTTTTGGTTCAAATATAAATATATCCTCCTTTTCAGCAAATGAGATAGAGTCTCAGACTTTTTTAAGAAAGAAATTGAGGGGCTGGTGCTGTGGTGTAGCAGGTAAAGCCACTACCTGCAGTGCCGGCATCCCATATGGGTGCCTGTTCGTGTCTTGGCTGCTCTACTTCTGATCCAACTCTCTGCTATGGCCTGGGAAAGCCCAAGTCCTTGAGCCTCTGCACCCACGTGGAAGACCCAGAAGAAACTCCTGGCTCCTGGATTCGGATTGGCACAGCTCTGGCCATTGCAGTCACCTGGGAAGTGAACCAGCGGATGGAAGACTTCCCTCTCTTTCTCTCTCTGTGTGTGTGTGTGTGTGTGTGTGTAACTCTGACTTTCAAATAAATAAATAAATCTTTAAAAAAAAAAAGAGCAGTCGAAAGGATATAAACTTGGAACTACTCCCATGAATCTTTGCTGGAAACCATACCCATACAAGAACTTTTCAATTATGTGAGTCAACAGTGTTGTTGTTGCCTATTTTATCCATTTTGAGTTGGGTTCTGTCACTTGTAACTGAGTGAGTGGTAATCAATCCAACTACTTATTTTATTATGCTTACAGGACAGATTATATATCAACTGATCAATCTGTAAATTAAAAAATGTTTAGCTCCCTGGTATCATAGCACATAGGATTAATCTCCCTTTTGCTGTTTTTATCCATATTCCTTTGCTTTTTTGACCTTAGCATCCAAAATTCAAAGTAATCACATGGCAAGACTGAAATCTGCTGCAAAGATCAAGCGCATTACTTTGTCAGCTAAGATGAGAGTTCTTGATAAGGCTTTCTTTGAGAATGTAAAATCAGAGAGTATTAAATCTGGAGGGAATATTAAAAATCATCTCACCTTTATCCCACAACAGAACATTTTGCCCTGAGAGATAAAATGATGTGCCCAAGGTCATACAAGCAGTTATAAAGGAGGATTAGAATTCAGGTTTCCAATACATGCAGAAGTTGTCTTTCAATGCACATTTGTATGTTTGGCAGGCCATGGTGTTTGTGCTACATGAATCCAAATGAGTAAGATTCCTGAGTGAATAACAGGAAATAGCCACAGATGTGTTTGTTTTGTACATAGAAAGAATCTAATTATACTCATAAAAATAATAGCATGTGTTTAAACACAGGTAATACTTTAATATAGCTGTCAAAACTTGTTAGTGGCATTTGAAGTACACACAATACTTTGGAAGGCTATATAGCTGCTGTTACTTTACATATGTACTGTTTAAAGCTGTACATATTTCTTTGGACCTGATTTCTTTGGACCTGAATTAGAAGATGACTTTAGAATGATTGCTGTGACCTTGAAGAGTTGCTTAGCCTCTGTAAACATTAATTTCCTCATTCATAAAGTAGCTGTGAGATTAGTAATTTTAGCTTGATATTAGTGAAGATCCAATTAGCTGATGGTTGTGAAGAGTGTAGCAATGGGTGGGCACACGGTGTCTTGTCAGGTCAGGTAACTATAGCAGAATACCATCAACTGGATGGTCCAAGCAACAGAAATTTGCTTTTCATAATTCTGAAGGCCAGGAAGCCTAATGTCAAGGTTCAGCTGAAGGAGCTTCTGGTAAGCGTTCCCTTTCTGCATGCAGGTGACTGCCATCTTGCTGTGTCCTCACAGACTTTTCCTCTGTGCTTCCATGGAGACAGGGAGAACTGTCTCTCTTTCTCTTTTCATAGGGCCACTAATTCTATCCTCATTATGTTATCTCACCCTAATCACCACCCCAAGTCTCCATCTCCATAAACCACACATTAGGGGCTAAAACTTCAACATATGAATATGGGAGGAGAGAACATGTTCAACGTGGTAAGTGTTTGTTATAGGCTAGTGTTCATTATTAGAGCAGTATCACTTTGTTACCATTTGCCAGGGGCTCACTCTTAAACCTTAGTGTAGGCTGGTTATCTGGAAGTGTTTCTATCCTCACATGGGTTATAAGGCTTTGTTTACAAGTCTGGGATTCTGGCAAGCTTCCTCAGGTATTTTGTCATGTAACAGACTGTGCAATAAAAGTGGACTGGAGTGCATGTCTGAAATGGGCAACAACCACAAGTTGATCTATTTGTATGATAATAGTACAGTTAAAAATAAATAGGCTACCACACTCCTGAAAAACAGAACTACAATTTCAGGAAGCCAGTGAGTTCATTAGTTTCCTTTAACGACCTAACAAATAACATTTCACACATTATAGTCTTCCTCTGGGAACCCTATAAAAGAAAATTAAGCCTTTTGTGTCACAGCCTGAATTCTATTGATATGATATGTAGCAATCCTACACACAACAGCAAGACATTAGAAAGGAATAATACTGGGAAATGGATGGAAAAAGGAGGACAGTGGGGAATATGTTGAAATCATGTTTGGAAAGAATTGTAAGACTATCTGTTTTTCCCCAAATGCAAAGCATTTGATTTGAACCAGGTGGTGTGTGTATTTCACTGACTTCCTAAAGGGACTTGTAGAGCTCTCATAAAATTGAGGTCCAAATTTGCTCTTCACTTGGCAATATTGGCATCTCTTCCACTGTTATTCTCTATTTGAAAGTGTGTTGGTGCTCTCTCCTAAGTCAAAGCAGCAAATCACCAACAGGCTTCTGTGAGATTGTCTTTTTCCTTCTACAAATAAGGTTCTTAAACTTTAATTGCATACAGGTCATCTAAGAATTGTCTCAGACTGGAGGGCTGGATTTGACATTGTGCATTTTTCACTGGTCCCTAAAGGAGTGTCAATGCTGGAATCTGCAGACCTCAGTAGTAACAATGCTGCCAATAGAACTTTCTACAGCAATGAATGTTCTCTGTGGTGTTTACAGGTAGCTACTAGCCACATGCAGCTCTTTACCACTAGAAATGTGGTTAGTATATGGAGGCACTGGATTTTAATGTTATGCTTTTAAATTTATGTAGCCACAAGTGTCTGGTAATTACCTTATTGGCCAGCAAGGCTCTGGGGTACATAGGAGTAATCTTAGCTATGACCTTGCCAGTGCCTCCTTCCCAAGAACCAAGGGGGTTCTCCAGTAGTGGCACAAAGTACAGGCCAGGTGAGGCTGAGAAAATTGGTGTGGTCTGGCAATGCAGCTTCTCTGGCTCCTCAAATCCCTGCTATGCTGCTGTCACCACCCTGGGCAACTGCCATTGCTCCCTGTCACTCACACTCCTTTCTCCAAACAGATTCATGGTACCATTTTCCCTCTGCTTCCAATGTAGCCCCCCTTCCCTTAATTAATTTATACTTACTTTGAGTTTCTATCAGGAGAAAGTTTCCTTGGGACTCCTGGCAAAGCCATATATCTGTATCATAGATATTTTCTCCCCTTCATGGTTCTTGTCTCCTGATGAGATTTTCTGTTAGTTTATATACCAATTTATTAAAATCTTGTTCCTCTAGTAGGCTGCAATTCCATAGGAGAAGGTACCACCAGTTGGCATAGGATAGAGCCACATAGCAGGTGTTAAAGGCATTTGATTATTGAATGATAATGTGTACTATACACACACATATTCAAATTTCTTAAATACTTGTTAAACATGCAAATTACTTTGTCCTTTCCCCCTTGAACTTCAATTAAGTGGAGAGTTAGTTGGAAGGAGGAGGCATAGGTGGTTGTTTCTAACTAGCAGTTGAGAGATTTTGTAAGCAGCATGTCTGGGTCCCTGTTCTGAGAAAGTGTTCTAGAAAGTCATCAGGGATAGTGTAGTTTTCAGTTTTCTTTTGCTGAAAGAAGCAGTGAATAGTAATTTAATTATTTTTAACCTGGAAAACTTTTATTTAAGAAACCAAAACTTCATGCAGTCATAAATACAAATTTAGGAACAGAGTGATTCTTCCCATCCTACCATTCCTCCCACCTGCACTCCCATCCTTCTTTCTCCTCCCTTTCCTATTCCCATTCTTATTTTTTACTAAGATCCATTATCAATTAACTTTATACATATAAGATGAATCCTACACTAAGTAAAGAGTTCAACAAATAGTTTGAAAAGAAAACAAAACAAAACAAAACTGTTCTTCAACAGTCAAGACAAGGGCTATTCAAAGTCATGAGATCTCCCAGCGCCGCGTCTCACTAGGCTAATCTTCCACCTTGTGGTGCCGGCACACCAGGTTCTAGTCCTGGTCGGGGCGCCGGATTCTGTCCTGGTTGCCCCTCTTCCAGGCCAGCTCTCTGCTGTGGCCAGGGAGTGCAGTGGAGGATGGCCCAAGTTCTTGGGCCCTGCACCCCATGGGAGACCAGGATAAGTACCTGGCTCCTGCCATCGCATCAGCGTGGTGGGCCAGCCACGGCGGCCATTGGAGGGTGAACCAAGGACAAAGGAAGACCTTTCTCTCTGTCTCTCTCTCTCACTGTCCACTCTGCCTGTCAAAAAAAAAAAAAAACCAAAAAGTCATCAGATCTCAAAGTGCTAATTTCTCTTCTACACATTTTCTTTTAGGTACTCTATTAGTTACCCTGATCAGGGAAACATATGGTATTTATCTTCTTGGGACTGGCTTTTTCACTAAGTATAATGCTTTTTAGTTGAATCCATCTGGTAGCAAACAACAAATTTCATTTTTTACCACTGTGTAGTATTCCATGGTGTACATATCCCATAATATCTTTATCTAGTCTTCAGTTGATGGACATCTGGGTTGATTCCGTGTCTTAGCTTTTGTGAATTAAGATGCAATAAACATGGAGGTACAGATAACTTTCATATGATGATTTCATTTCCTTTGGGTAAATTTCCAGTAGTGGGATATGTAGGGCCATATAGTAGGTCTATATTCAGATTTTCTGAGGTATGTCCATAATATCTCCCATGGTGGCTGTACCAGTTTACATTCCCACCAACAATGGATTAGGTGACCTTTTCCCCTGAATCCTTGCCAGCATTTGTTGTTTGTTGATTTCTGTGTGAAAGCCATTCTGATGGGATTTAGGTGAAACCTCATTGTGGTTTTGATTTGCATTTCCCTGACAGTTAGTGATCCCAAACATTTTTTCATGTGTCTGTTGGCCATTCGGATTTCCTCTTTTGAAAAATGTCTGTTTAAGTTCTTTGCCCATTTCATAACTGGGTTGTATGTTTTGTTGTTAAGTTTCTTATCTCTATATATTCTGGTTATTAATTCTTTATCAGTTGCAAAGTTTGCGAATATTTTCTCCCATTCTGTTGATTGCTTCTTCATCTTGCCGAGTGTTTCTTTTGCAGTACAGAAGGTTCTCCATTTGAAGTAATCCCATTTGTGAATTTTGGTTTTGACTGTCTGTGCTTCTGGGGTCTTTTCAAAGCAGTCTTTGCCAATGCCAATGCCTTGCTGAGTTTCCTCTATATTCTCTAATAATTTGATGGTATCATGTCATAGATTTAGGTCTTTGATACATTTTGAGTGTATTTTTGTGTAAGATGTGAGGTAGGGTTCTTGTTTCATACTTTTGCATGCAGTGATTCAATTTTCCCAGCACCATTTGTTGAGGAGACTGTCCTTACTTCAGAGAGTGACTTTAGCTCCTTTGTCAAAGATAAGCTGGTTGTACATGTGTGTACTGATTTATGGTGTTTCTATTCTGTTCCATTTGTCTACTCATAAGTTTTTGTGCCAGTACAAAGCTGCTTTGATTATAACTTCCCTGTAGTATGTTTTGAAATCTGCTATTGTGATGCCTCCAGCTTAGTTTTTGTTGTATAAGATTGCTTAGCTATTCAAGGTCTTCTTTGTTTCCATATGAATTTCAGCATCATTTTTTCTAGATCTGAGAAGAATGTCATTGGTACTTTGATTGGTTTCTCATTGAATCTGTAAATTGCTTTCAGTGGTATGGACATTTTGATTTTGATGATATTGATTCTTCCAATCCATGAACATGGACGGTTTCTCCATTTTTTGCATCTTCTTTTATTTATTTCTTTAATTTTTTATAATTTTCATCATAGAGAATATTGATACTCTTGGTTAAATTTATTCCAAAGTTTTTAATTGTTTTGTAGCTGTTGTGAATGGGATTGAAATTAAAAGTTCATTCTCAGTGATGGCATTGTCTGTGTCTACAAAAGATACTGACTTCTGTGTGTTAATTTTCTATCTTGCCACTTTGCCAAACTCTTTTAGAAGTTCCAATAGTCTCTTAGTGGAATCTTTTGGGTCCTCTCTATATATAGAATTATGCCATCTGCAAATAGGGAAAGTTTGACTTCCTCCTTCCCAATTTGTATCCCCTTTTTTCTTGTCTAATGGCTCCAGCTAAAAGTTCCAGGATATATTAAATAGTAATGGTGAGAGTGGGCATCTTTGTTTGGTTCTGGATATTAGGGGGGATTCTTCCAGCTTTTCCCCATTCAATAAGACACTAGCTGTGAGTTTGTCATAAATTGCCTTGATTGTGTTGAGGAAAGTGCCTTCTATACCCAATTTACTTAAGGTTTTGATCATGAAAGAATGTTGTGTTTTATCAAATTCTTTCTCTGCATTAATTGACACGATCATATTGTTTTGTTCTCCAGTTTATTAATGTGATATATCACATTTATTGATTTGCAAATGTTAAACCATTTCTGCATATCAGGGATAAATCCCACTTGGTCTAGGTGAATGATATTTTGGATGTGTTGGATTCAACTGGCTAGTATTTTCTTAAGGATTTTGGCATCAATGCTCATTAGGGAAATTGGTCAAAAGTTATCTTTCTCTGTTGTATTAATATGTAGTTGCTTGGCCCTTCCATTTTTCCATAAATATTTCTATTGTTTACTTGTTATTTCCTTTGTACCTTTACTGGGAGATGTTCTACATTCACCTTCCTTCACAGTGATGACCATGTTTCTGTGTTTCTGTGTGTAGCACATCTTTAAGTATCTTTTGCAAGGCTGGATGAGTGGTGAAAAATTCTTTTTCTTTAAAAAAGATTACTTGAAAGGCAGAGTTACAAAGAGGTAGAGGCAGAGAGAAAGGAAGAGGTCTTCCATCTGCTGGTTCACTTCCCAGATGGCTGCCAATGTCTGGAGCTGTGCCAATCCGAAGTCAGGAGTCAGGAGCTTCTTCCAGATCTTCCATGTGGGTTCAGAGGCCCAAATACTTAGGCTAACTTCTATTGCTTTCCCAGGCCATAGAAAGTTATCTGAATCAGAAGTGGAGCAGCTGGGACTCGAACCAGCACTCATATGGATGTCGGCACGGCAGGAAGCACCAGCCCTGACAAATTCTTTCAATTTCTTTTTGTTATGGATAGTCTTTATTTCACCTTCATTCATAAATGAGATATTCAAAGATTACAATGATATGGGTTGACAATTTTTATTCTTAATTCTTTGAATATGTCTCACCATTCTCTTCTATCCCATAGGGTTTCTGATGAGTATTCAGCTATGAGTCTAATTGGACATCCCCAGAAAGTCATCTGGTATTTCTCTTGTGTACATTTTCAAATTTTTTCTTTATGTTTTACTTTTGAAAGATTGACTAAATTGTGTTATTGTGAAGTGTGGGGAGCAGGGCCCATCTCCCGTAACATGGCAGGGCCCGTTGCCCGGGAGACAAATAAGTACTAAGACTGTGGACAAATAAATACTGAGGACAAATACTGAGATTACCGAGACTAGACTAAACTACTGGAATTGCTAAGACTAATTCTGTGCATCTGATCTCTCACCATATGGCACTGAAAGGGAGTAAACAACTTCCACACAGCTGCCTCACCAATTCGACAAACAAGCTGCAGGAGCTGATCCTGCCCCTGATTGGAGGAGAGCAGCGTGCTCAGCGCGTGGGGAGAGAATGCCAGCAGAGTTGGGATTGGTGGAAGAGGACTATAAAGGAGGAGAGAGACAACATGCAGGAGGAACATCTGAGGAACCCCTGAGAGAACCGGCCGGCGGTGTGCCGCTCTTCCGCGGAAGTGGGGGAAGTGGCGGGGGTGCCGCCCCTCCGCGGAGGCGGGGGAGGAGGGGAGGCAGCAAACCCTGGAAGGGCCAGGGAAAAAGAACAGCGCAGGGTCTGGTGTCGTTCCTCCGCGAGTGGGGGAGCGACAGTGAGGATTTTTCTTGTCATGTCTATGTGCTTCATGTACCCAAGTTCTCCAAATTGGGGAAGATTTCATAATTATTTCACGAGAAATGCCTTCTATTCCATTTTCTCTCTCCATGCCTTCAGGGACTCTTAAGACCCAAATGTTGGGTTGTGTGATAGTGTCCCTTAAATTGATTCTGATTACTTTTAAATAATTCAACAGCTAATTTTTTGAATTCTGTTCCTGGCATTTCATCAATCTCTTCATCTTCCCATTCTAGTATTGAGGTGTTGCTGTGTTCCTTTGGGGTCATGATGCTGTCTTTCTTATTCTTGTTTCTTGCATTTATGCAATTATTTTTGGGTTTCTTTTTTCCCCTCTGATGGCTTTTATATTTGGACTACCTCTGTGGCTAAGTGAAGTGTCTTCTATTTCAGTGAATATCCAGAGTCGTGTGCTGGGTGTGGCCTCCGAGCTCTGCTCAGTGCTGCAGAGTAAGGGGAGTATCCAAGGTGACACTCAAGTTGGATGTGGTAAATCCTCTCCCCCTCTCTCTCTTTTTTATCAGAGGGCAGAGTTTGATCAGCTCTGTAGGAATACTCTTTTTTTTTTTTTTTTGACAGGCAGAGTGGACAGTGAGAGCGAGAGACAGAGAGAAAGGTCTTCCTTTGCCGTTGGTTCACCCTCCAATGGCCGCCATGGCCGGTGTGCTGCGGCCGGCGCACCATGCTGATCGAAGGCAGGAACCAGGTGCTTCTCCTGGTCTCCCATGGGGTGCAGGGCCCAAGCACTTGGGCCATCCTCCACTGCACTCCTGGGCCATAGCAGAGAGCTGGCCTGGAAGGGGGGCAACCAGGACAGAATCCGGCGCCCTGACCAGGACTAGAACCTGGTATGCCAGCGCCGCTAGGTGGAGGATTAGCCTATTGAGCCGCAGCGCTGGACAATGTAGGAATACTCTTACCCTCACCTTCTCTCTTCCAAGGTGTCCAATGTACAGATGCTATCCTCTGTAGGTGCAGTTTTCATCTGCGCTCTCTCAGGGACCACATAGCGGATCTGTGCAGTCTTTTGTGTGTGCACGAATCTTGTAGCAATGACCCTCCCTAGGCAATCAGGGAGCCCCGTGTGTGTGGAGCCACCCACAGAGACTGCCCAGAGACTGAACCACACTCTACACTCTCCCCTGCATGCACAGTGTTCCCCAGCATGCAAGGCTCCCGCAGTAACAGGGCATCAAGGATCCACTCTGCCCTGCCAGTCTGTTCTATCCACAGAGAGGCAGAGACATTGCTAGTGCCATGTCGCTCCCCCTCTTCACAGAGGAACGACACTAGACCCTGCCTAGGCTTCCTATCCGAGTCACGGCACCATTATGTCGCTCCCCCTCTTCATGGAGGAATGACACAGGACCCTGTGCTGTTCTTTTGTCTGCTCGGCCCTTCCCGGGTTTGCTGCTGGTTCTTCCCGGGTTGGCTACTGACCCTTCCACCTCCGTGGAAGGGCGGTTCCCCCTGCCACTTTCCCCACTTCCGTGGGGGAGCGGCACACCGCCGGCCGGCTCTCTCGGGGGCTGCTCAGGTGTTCCTTCAGATAGATGTTCCTGGTGCATGTTGTCTCTCTCCTCCTTTATAGTCCTCTTCCACCAATCCCAACTCTGCTACCCACACGCCAAGTACGCTGCTCTCCTCCAATCAGGAGCAGCTCCTGCAGCTTATTGGTTGAACTGGAGGCAGCTGTGTAGAAGCTGTTTACTCCTCTCCCAGTGCAATATTGTGGGAGAGCAGATGCATAGAATAAGTCTTAATTCGAGTAACTTAGTCTAGTCTGAGTTGCTCCCCACAGTGCCAGCCATCTGTACTTACTCCACCCAGGCAGCCCAAGTCGCAGAGTCTGTGATATGCTGGCAAGTGGGGGCACCTCACAGTCCTACATGAGTGCCTAGCCTCCTGTCAATTTTCCCAGTCAGATGTCTCCTCTTGCCTATTTCCTGGACACCCAGATACAAGCTGGCACAGGTATTACATATGTCCAAAATAGTGCCATCCTCAGCTAATTGCAGAGCACTGTTGTCCAGGAGTTGGGGGTGAGAAAGGTGCCCCTTTTTTTCCCTCTAGTTGGGCAAGTACACTGCCCTCCACAGTGCTCCAGGCCAGACTCATGCCAGGCTCTGCCTGCAGCTTTGTTGCTGGTAGCTTGGGCTGCTGCATTCTGGTCTCACCTCACTCTCTGAAGCTTGCCTCTTTGCTGAGTCTCTCGCTGCTGGGGTCCTGTGTTGCGTCCGAGCTCATCTGTCACCCACCCGCTCCACTTACATCCACGGCATCCCTCTACTTCCGTGGAATTTCCACTGCAGTTTTCTTCCTAACTCTCTCCTGGAATTGTACTTCTCCACTTTTTTTTAAACTGTCTTTCCCTAAACTACATCAGTAATTTCCCTCCCTATTCTACCATCTTGGAATCTGACCTGAATAGTAATTTAGTCACCCTGTTTCCAGGATTAAAGGAGGTGGCTTCCACTCTCTCTTAAATGACATGCTTGAACAAAGCTATAGCAGAGCTCAGCCAAGCTAGAAAGTATGGCTTTCATAATACATCTACAGACAAATGTATAATGTTAGCAGCAAGCAACTCCTATCTTAATAAAGGGTATCATATTAAAGTGCAATTATAGTATGGTTTAGGAAAAAAACTAGCTTTTTTGGTGAATTGAAAATATTTGGGAATTGCTGTTACTAATATCATACTGATAAGTTGTACTATATTATTTAAAAGGAAAAAGATAATGTGTCCAAGTCAAAGGGAAAATGTATTGGTTAGCTAAGGTCATTTGCTTTTACTGTGCCAAACATTAGTGTGGAGGAGGAGGTCAGCAGAAGGTGATGTAGGGAATGAAGGAAAATCCAACACCCTTGGACACCTGGCTGGAAGGAAAGTGGCTCATGTTCCTCTCATGCAAAAGGTATGATTAAAAAACGAAAGCCTCAGTGTTCTATATTCTTGTCTACATTTTTGTGGTTAGGAAAGCAGAGTCTGAAAGGAAGTAGGATTCCTTTTTTTCCACTAGAAGTTTAGAAATATGAAAAAAGCTTAGTCTTGTTTCCGTAATAGGGTTCCTTCTTCAGTTTGTTGTTCTTGTTCACTTAATGCATGCGTCTTACAACACAGCATGATGATGGTCAAGTGCATTCCCTCAGGAAGCACACTGCCTGGGTTCAAATCCTCCCTTCATCTCTTATTAGCATTATCAGCTGGAAAAACTACTTAAGATGTGAATGCCTCAAGTTTGTTATTTGTAAAAAGGAGATGATAATGATAATACCTATATTGCCTGAGGGTGTTGTATGATGTGAATGATTAGTATATTAAAAAGTTTAGAATGATGAGCGCCTTGTAAAGAGTATATTAGCTTAACTTGTTTTGAGTACATTTTTGCTCCATGAACTCTTCAAGGTGAAAAGTCCTTAACCTGGTAGAATTTATAATCTAGTGAAAAAAGATATGATAGTATGCAATAAACTTAATATCACTCATTTGAAACAATAACAATAATAATCAATATTTCACAGTGTATGTTACAAAATGACAAATGAACTATGGAAAAACTGAAATTTCAATCCTACAGGATTGACAAAGCTGATAAGGAAGAGAGTTTTGGAATGTAGATGTATTTATTTCTCAGATCAGACCTACTGGGTAGTTATTTTCCAAAATATGGAGAAATTCAACAGGCTTCTCAAGGTCACACAGCTACCGTAACCATAATCACCAGGTAGATCTTGGTGAGTCTCCTTGGGGGAGACAGTACTATGAGTTCTGCATATTAGGAAGAAAAGCACTCAGCTAGTCCAAAGGCAAGTACAAAGGGATTAAGGCAGAACCATCCTGGTAAGTTGGAAGTTGGAAGATGAGTGAGAAGTCTGCTCTGACCAGTCAGGTTGTGGGGGAGGGAGGAGGTGGAACAGAGAGATAATGAGAGAAGGTGATGGACTGAATGTTGGTGCCCCTCAAAACTTGAGTGTTCAAGTCCTAAGTCCTAATGTGATGGTGTTAAGAAATGGGTCATCTGAGAGGTGATTAGGTCACGAGGACAGAACACTGGGAATGAGTTTGGTACTCCTTTGAAAATATAAAACAGTCGTCTTCCTCTCTGCTCTCTGTCATGTGAGAATGCAGGAGAGACAACAATTTGCAAGCTCAGAAGAGGATTCTCAGCAGAACCACACTGGTGCTCTGATCTCAGACTCCCAGCGCCCAGAACTGTGAGAAACAAATGTTCACTGTGTTTCAGGCACCTAGTCCATGATGACCTGTGAGAGCAGCGTGAAGTGATTGAGCCACACTTGTAAGGCTCTGTGGCTCTTCCTTAAAATGAGATGGAAGGTCATTGAAAGTCTTTCTTGTTTTTTAAGTGACTGTCTTGGGAAAATGCTCAAATATAATAAGGAAAGAAACAAGGTACACACTTGTATAAACAATGTAATTATAGAAAGCAAATTCTGGAGACAAATAGTCCAACATGCCAACCATCACAAATACCTTGAGATTGGAACGTGGTTGGCTTCCATTTCCCCTTTGTACCTTTTAGTATTGTTCAAATTGCATAAAATGAGTATTTATTACATTTATAGTCAGAAAAAGAGACTATTTTCCAAAATATAAGAGTAGCTAAGCAACCAAAGGTTAAATATTAATCTCTGATAATATAATTACCAAATACTTAGCCACTTTTGGCAATGTACACACATTACTGATGATTGCTAAGAAAAAATTTTCATGGAGTTCTGACAATATGATTAACAAATAGAAATAAATTTCCTTTGCCCAATTACAGAGAAAACATTTCATCTCTGCTATTTGGAAAAATGGAATTATGCCTACTTGACATCAGAATAGACATTATTTTTCTGTCATCAGAGTTTTTTGAGCTTTGTTCATAAATATAGGATTAAACTTGTTCATTTGAAATTTAATAGAGTTTAAAGATCATCTCTTAAATTTCATGTGAAGCTTGGAAGATTATAAATTCAGTCTGGACTGAAAAAAAATTATGTCCTATAGGAAAATATTATAATTCTATTATATCTTTGAAATGCTAATTTCATGTTGGGATTTGGATAAACTATAATTATGTCATAATGATATTCACTTGTATAAATAAAAAGGTTTAAACATGTATTTTGCATATGCTTTTATAATTGTTCCTTTTCTGCAGTAAATTCTTCCTCCTATGCACATCACAGAATGGCTGAATGCTTTAGTTCAAGTAAAGGAAAATTATATTTAAAATATTTTCTCTAGTTCCTAACCTTTAATTTAAAATCAGAAATGGTATATCCATTAGGAAACTATGTTCAATGGCAGAAAATTCAAATTAGGTTAGGGAATCAGAGGGAATTATCAATATATACAAAGAAGAAATCCAGAGGGAGATTCAATGACTGCCTCAGATAATCAAGCCTTTGTTTCTTTCTTTTTTCACCTCTATTTTCAACTTTGTTTGCTTAAGTATAAATAATTAAAGTCTTCTCTTTATGCTAACAGAATGTCTTCAAGAACCTAAACTTCCTGTCCTACCAGTAACCAGGCAGAAACAAAGAACTTCCTCTCTTGTAGCTCTTTCAAAAATTCTGAAACTTATTCTGAATGAATTATATAGAATCATTGCCCATTTGGAATCACTTAGTGGCTTGTGGAGTACCCAAGGATTCAGTTTATGCAGGAAGCCTGTTCTAGCACCTTCTAAATGACATGGAAGTAGTGATGGATCTATAAAGATAGATGAGGGAATATGTGTTAAGGAGGTAAACATCAAATATCCATGGTATAAACAATGGTGGAAACATATTTTTAAGTATAATAATCAGTTTTTACTGCCTAACAAATAAACTCTAAAAATTTGTTTGGCTTCCTACATATGGTGTTCTATAGGTCAGCTCCACATGTCTAATTAATTAATCTGAAGCAAGTTCCTCCAATAGCAAATGACACAAAAGCAAAAAAGGATGAGCGTAATTGTGAAAGGACCTTTAAGGCTTCAGTTTATAGCTTCAGGAAGATATTGTCACTTGAACCCAGGTTCTATTGGACAAAGTAAGTCATATGGCTAAGCGGGATAAGAAAATATGCTCTTTCTTTCTTTTTTTAAAATTTTTTTGTAAATTTATTTGGCAGGTAGAGTTATAGACAGTGAGAGAGAGAGACAGAGAGAAAGGTTTTCCTTCCATTGGTTCACTCCCCAAATGGCTGCCAAGGCCAGTTCTGCACTGATCCAAAGCCAGGAGCCAGGTGCTTCCTCCTGGTCTCCCATGTGGGTGCAGGGCTCAAGCACCTGGGCCATCCTCCACTGCCCTCCCGGGCCACAGCAGAGAGCTGGACTGGAAGAGGAGCAACTGGGACTAGGACCCTGTGCCCATATGGGATGCTGGTGCCGCAGGCGGAGGATTAACTAAGTGAGCCACAGCGCCAGCCCTGAAAATATGCTCTTTCCAATTGGTGAGAGGTAATTCAAAGTCATATGACAAAAGCAGGGGGTTTGTAATTCTAATATAGTACAAGAATGATGAATTGAGAGTAATTATTCAATTTTTTTAAACTTGATACCATTGTCGGCAGTTGTTTTAGTTTCACTCATTTTTAATTTATTTATTTATTTGAAATTCAGTTACACAGAAATGAAGGAGAGGCAGAGAGAGAGAGAGAGAGGGAGGGAGGGAGAGAGAGAGAGAGAGAGAGAGAGAGAGAGAATCTTCCATCTGTTAATTTACTCCCTAAGTAGCCGCACGACTGGAGCTGTGCCAATCCGGAGCCAGGAGCCAGGAGCTTCTTCCAGGTCTCCCACATGGGTCAGGGGCCCAAGGACTTGGGCCATCTTCTACTGCTTTCCCAGGCCACAGCAGAGAGCTGGGAATGGAGCAGCCGGGACTAGAACCGGAACCAATATGTGATGCTGGCACTGCAGGCGACAGCTTTACCCGCAATGCTACAGCACCAGCCCCAAGCAATTATTCAGTTTACCAGAGTAAGTTTATCGTGCTCTCTGGATTACAAATTTAGCTACCAGAAGGCTTTTTTTTTTTTTATTTCAAGCATTCAAATAGTTTATATTCACTCCAAAATTATTAAGATCCAAGAAAGTAGAGTCTATCACCATTACATTTTGGTTCAAAGTAATTTATATACTTCTATGTGTATATGCAGTCGTCCCTAATGTCCATGGGGGTTAGGTTTCAGGACTGCCAGGGACACTAAAATCTGTGGATGCTTAATTCAAGGTTGGTGATTGTGTAGATGCAGAACCCATGGACAAAGAGGACCAAGCGCAATTTGCTTTATAAAAGGTAAGCCTGCAAAGAGGGATAGTTTGACTTCTTCCTTCTTGATTTGTATTCCTTTGATTTCTTTTTCTTGTCTGATGGCTCTGGCTAAAACTTCCAGAACTATGTTAAATAGCAGTGGTGAGAGTGGGCATCCCTGCCTGGTGCCAGATTTCAGTGGAAATGCTTCCAACTTTTCCCCATTCAATAGGATGCTGGCTGTGGGTTTTTTATAAATTGCTTTGATTATATTGAGGAATGTTCCTTCTATACCCAATTTGCTTAGAGTTTTCATCATGAAAGGGTGTTGAATTTTATCAAATGCTTTCTCTGCATCAATTGAGATAACCATATGGTTTTTCTTCTGCAGTCTGTTAATGTGGTGAATCACATTGATTGATTTGATATGATTCTGTACTTAGAGGATCCAAAGAACTCTACTAAGAGACTATTGGAACTCATAGAGGAGTTTGGCAAAGTGGCAGGATATAAAATCAATGCACAAAAATCAACAGCCTTTGTATACACAAGTAATGCCATGACTGAGAAAGAACTGCTAAGATCAATCCCATTCACAATAGCTACAAAAACAATCAAATACCTTGGAATAAACTTAACCAAGGACGTTAAAGATCTCTACGATGAAAATTACAAAACCTTAAAGAAAGAAATAGAAGAGGATACCAAAAAATGGAAAAATCTTCCATGCTCATGGATTGGAAGAATCAACATCATCAAAATGTCCATTCTCCCAAAAGCAATTTATAGATTCAATGCAATCCCAAACAAGATACCAAAGACATTCTTCGCAGATCTAGAAAAAATGATGCTGAAATTCATATGGAGGCACAAGAGACCTCGAATAGCTAAAGCAATCTTGTACAACAAAAACAAAGCCGGAGGCATCACAATACCAGACTTCAGGACATACTACAGGGCAGTTGTAATCAAAACAGCATGGTACTGGTACAGAAACAGATGGATAGACCAATGGAACAGAATTGAAACACCAGAAATCAATCCAAACATCTACAGCCAACTTATATTTGATCAAGGATCTAAAACTAATTCCTGGAGCAAGGACAGTCTATTCAATAAATGGTGCTGCGAAAACTGGATTTCCACGTGCAGAATCATGAAGCAAGACCCCTACCTTAACACCTTACACAAAAATCCACTCAACGTGGATTAAAGACCTAAATCTACGTCCTGACACCATTAAGTTATTAGAGAACATTGGAGAAACCCTTCAAGATATTGGCACAGGCAAAGAATTTCTGGAAAAGACCCGGGAGGCACAAGCAGTCAAAGCCAAAATCAACTATTGGGATTGCATCAAATTGAGAAGTTTCTGTACTGCAAAAGAAACAGTCAGGAGAGTGAAGAGACAACCAACAGAATGGGAAAAAATATTTGCAAACTATGCAACAGATAAAGGGTTAATAACCAGAATCTATAAAGAGATCAAGAAACTCCACAAAAACAAAACCAACAACCCACTTAAGAGATGGGCCAAGAACTTCAATAGACATTTTTCAAAAGAGGAAATCCAAATGGCCAAAAGGCACATGAAAAAATGTTCAAGGTCACTAGCAATCAGGGAAATGCAAATCAAAAGCACAATGAGGTTTCACCTCACCCTGGTTAGAATGGCTCACATACAGAAATCTACCAACAACAGATGCTGGCGAGGATGTGGGGAAAAAGGGACACTAACCCACTGTTGGTGGGAATGCAAACTGGTCAAGCCGCTATGGAAATCAGTCTGGAGATTCCTCAGAAACCTGAATATAACCCTACCGTTCGACCCAGCCATCCCACTCCTTGGAATTTACCCAAAGGAGTTTAAATTGATAAAGAAAAAAGCGGTCTGCACCCTAATGTTTATTGCAGCACAATTCACAATAGCCAAGACCTGGAACCAACCTAAATGCCCATCAATGGTAGACTGGATAAAGAAATTATGGGATATGTATTCTTTAGAATACTATACCGCAGTAAGAAACAACGAAATCCAGTCATTTGCAACAAAATGGAGGAATCTGGAACACATCATGCTGAGTGAAGTAAGCCAGTCCCAAAGGGACAAATACCATATGTTCTCCCTGATTGGTGAAAACTGACTGAACACCAAAAAGGAAACCTCCTGAAGTGAAATGGACACTATGGGAAACGGTGACTTGATCAGCATAGCCCTGACTGCTAATGAACAACTTAATACATTATCCCTCATAGTATTTTTTTTGTCTGTTCTACTTAATATGACTGGTTTAATTCTGTAATTATCACACAGTTATTCTTAAGTGTTGAAAATTAACTGAAATGTGATCCCTGTTAAACATAAAAGTGGGAATAAGAGAGGGAAGAGATGTATAATTTGGGGCATGCTCGGGCTGACTTGCCCCAATTGGTAGAGTTGGAAACATACCAGGGGATTCCAATTCAATCCCATCAAGGTGGCATGTGCCAATGCCATCTCACTATTCCAAGTGATCAATTTCAGTTCACAATTGATCATAATGAAAGGACTAAGAGTCAAAGGGAGCACATAAACAAGTCTAGTACCTGCTAACACTAACCGATAGAATAAATAAAGGGGAGAGTGATCCAACATGGGAAGTGAGATACTCAGCAGACTCATAGAATGGCGGATGTCCTAAATAGCACTCTGGCCTCAGAATCAGCCCTAAAGGCACTCGGATCTGGCTGAAAAGCCCATGAGAGTATTTCAGGCATGGAAAGCCAAGACACTCTGGCAAAAAGATCTCTGTGAGTGAGATCCCAGTGGAAAGAACAGGTCTTCAAAGAGGGAGGTGCCTTTCTCTGAAGGGAGGAGAGAACCTCCACTTTGACTATGACCTTGTCTAAACAAGATAAGAGTTGGAGAACTCAGAGGGCTTCCATAGCCTTGGAAACTCATGACTGGAGCATAGGGAGATTACTGATGCCATAGACAGGAGTGTCAATTGGTAAAGTCAACAACAGGAGTCACTGTGCACTTACTCCTCATGTAGGATCTCTGTCCTTAATGTGCTGTACACTGAGGCTTAATGCTATAATGAGTACTCAAACAGTATATTTCACTTTGTGTTTCTATGGGGGTGCAAACGATTGAAATCTTTACTTAATGTACACTAAACTGATCTTCTGTAAAAAAAAAAAAAAAAAAAAAGAAATTATCAATTCCCAACTTGACTCTCACTGGGATTAAACATGACAATAGGTCTGATCTGATTTCATCATCATTTAAAAAATCATCTATTATTTTTCACTTTATGTTTCTGTGTGGGAACAAACTGTTGAAATCCTTACTTAAGGTATACTAAGCTGATCTTCTGCATATTATGATAATCGAAAATGAATCTTGATGTGAATGGAAGGGGAGAGGGAGTGGGAAGGGGGAGGGTTGTGGGTGGGAGGGACGGTATTGGGGGGAAAGCCATTGTAACCCATGAGTCGTACTTTGGAAATTTATATTCATTTAATAAAAGATAAAAAAAAAAAAAAGAACGGGTCATCAAAGAAGGAGGTACCTTTCTCTGAAGGGAGGAGAGAACTTCCACTTTGGCTATGACCTTGTCTAAATATGATCAGAGTCGGTGAACTCAAAAGGCTTCCATAGCCTTGGCAACTCATGACAAGAGCCTAGGGTGATTACTGATGCCATAAACAAGAGTGTCAATTGGTAAAGTCAACAACAGGAGTCACTGTGCTCTTACTCCTCAAGTAGGATCTCTGTCCCTAATGTGCTGTACATTGTGACTTAATGCTATAACTAGTACTGAAACAGTATTTTTCACTTTGTTTCTATGTGGGTGCAAACTGTTGAAATCTTTACTTAATATATACTATATCGATCTTCTGTATATAAAGAGAATTGAAAATGAATCTTGATGTGAATGGAAGGGGAGAGGGAGCGGGAAAGGGGAGGGTTGTGGGTGGGAGGGAACTTATGGGGGGCAAGCCATTGTAATCCATAAGTTGTACTTTGGAAATTTATATGCATTAAATAAAAGTTTAAAAAAAAAAAAAGAAAAAAAAAAGGTAAGCCACCATTAGAACTCAAAATCATGTTTATATTCATTATTTTTAAAGATTTATTTTATTGATTTGAGAGACAAAGTTACAGAGAGAAAAGGAGGGAGGGAGAGATAGAGATGTTCCATCTTCTGATTTTGTCCTCAAATGACTGTAACAGCTGGGACTGGCCCGACCAAAGCCAGGAGCCAAGAGTTTATATCTGTGTCTCCCATGTAGATACAGGGGCCCCAAAACTAGCGGCATTCCCTATTGCTTTCCTAGATTATTATCAGGGAGCTGGATTGAAAGCAAAGCAGTGCCCATATGGGATGCTGGTGTTATAAGTGACAGCTTGACCCTGTTATACCACAACGCGAGCCCCATCTTATTTATATTTAAAATTATTGTTTATACATTCCCATATTATAATTTTTGAATGTCATTCTTTGTTGAAATTTTTGTAGTGGTTCTGAAAGAAAAATGTTGATGTCAATTTCTCATGTCCACTAGAAGATTTTACACTGCCTTTGATTTATTTCCTGAAGAATATTTTCTAAAACCTACAAAGGAAAGTTGGGTCAAACCACCATTAATTACGAACACTTTGGTGTTTGAATGGCTGGTGTCATAACTTTAATATGAGCTAAGTGTATTTTTATGCAGTAATTTGGTAAATCATCTCAGTAGATCATAGCAAATTACTTACTTTTGTTCCGCCTGATAGATAATATGTTCTAGATGAGCAATTAGGTATTAGTTATACACAGCTGCAGCTTGTTCAACAAATACACTTTTGAATCATGCATTTATCTCTCTCTTCCTGGATAAATTGGCAACGTGCCTCTTTGTTGTACTGTTTTTATGCAGTTCAGGCTTCTGGTCCAAGGCGTTATTTCCATACCTTTAGATATGTACATAATTCCATCTTGAAGAGGAAGCTCAATTTTTATTTCATAAATTAAAAAAAATCTACTAATACTTATATAATACATTATTATTTATACTTTCAATCAACCCAGTGGTATTTCTTCCATTAAGACTACCCTTTGCAATACTATAGTTTAAGGATTCTATTCTATTATTTTGTAAATGATAATTGACCAAGAGTGATTAACGTATAAGTGTGTGGTGTATTGATGACTATGTCCTTGGCTAGAATGCTGATATGCCACAGTGTCTTCATCTGATGCAGGGTTTCTCAACCAGCACTACTGACATTTGGGCCAGAAATTTCTTTATTATACAACACTATGCTGTGCATTGTGGGATGTAGAGCCCCAACCCTAGCCTTTACCTGTGAGGTAACAATAGCGCCTATTTCCCCAGGTTCCTTTCATAATTATGCCCCAGGTTCCAACATTCAAATATGTCTCCAAATTGCCCAATGTCTCCTAAAGTTTGAAATCATCCATTGTTGAACACTGCTTCTATAAAGCGGTCTCTAATGAATGGTGATATACATTATATCAACCCTATTCTTCCATCTTGCTAATCTTACTTAAAATTATTAAGTTGAAATTTGATAAAAATGGCACAAATGCATATCACATGAGATATTCCTGAGTACTTGGACAGTAATACATTACATTTTGAAAAAAAGACTCCATTTTTTTTGAGGTGTTTCATGTAGACCTCTTTCTTGCAATGAGGTTCTGGGCTACCAGGACTCTTTCTGTCCCTTTTCCTTCTATTGTTATTGGTATTATTGTTCCCTTAATGGCTATTAATTTAACAGATTGCATTTTTTCATTCTCTTTGTTGTGAAAAATACTTCAGAACAGATGCTGTTGTAAGTGAGCTCCATTATGTCTACAAAAACTTACTCTGAGTAGGCAGTTTTTGTAAATTAGAAGAGTCCAGGGAGCAAGAATCCTTTATATTTGGAGAGAGAATGATTTGGATTAATTGAGCATAGATTTTAATTGATCCCATGCCTTTATTCTAACAGGTGGCAGGGATAACAGATGAGGTGTCAAGATGTCATTTCTTTGCAAGAATGCTTTGCCTTCTAGTTCTACAATTTCTGGGAATCTAAACAATATCATAAGGCTTTAATTCTGGGATCTCTAGCCTTAAGTGTAGGGAGAAAATACAGCAAAAACAAAAGGTTTTGATGTAACAGTATTGGGTTCTAGTTCTGACTTCTGCTTACCTGTTTGGGCTTTGGTCAAGTTACACAAATTATCTGAATCTCTGTTTTCTCACCTATGACTAGATATGCTAGAGATTGGAATGTGAGGTAATGTGTTGGTTATGGGAGGATGAATACATAGAAAGTGTTGCCTCTGGTTTTCTTTATTGCTCCTTTCATCCAGTTCTTTATGTTTAGCACCAATGATTCCAACTAAAACTGTTCTCACAGATTCATCCATTGGCTGCTTAGTAGTAAATTCAGAGGACACTCTTTTCCTGTGATAGATAATGTCTGTCTCAACTACTGAATTCTGTCATCATGCTTAAAAACCACTCATAGCAGTAAGTAAATGAACAGGTGTGGCTGTGCTCCAGTCATTATTTGTAACAGCAAATAGTTGGCTGAATTTTGCCCATGAGTGTATTTTGATGACCTTTCCTCTGAACACTTCACTGGATTTCCATTTTACTTGAGATCCTTCAGGTTTCTGACTATAAAATGTTCACCTCCTATGTTTTCACCATTTCTTCTCTAATTCCTTCACTGGCTTGTCTTTTCCTGCCCACATATTAGTTGTCTAAATGACAAAAGTGCCAGGTGGGAATAGGAAAAGCTGTGTTTCAAAAGAAGACCATCATTTCTCCTCTCAATCTTTTACCCTCTGCAGAAAGTCCAGTTCCCAACAATGCATGCAAGGTTCTTTGTATTACATTTACGACCAAGTCCCTGTCTTCCCCTAATCATATACAGGCCCCATTGCCTGACATCCATTTATATTTTCCAAAGTTCTCCGGTACTTGTTTCTCCATCGCTTGTGTGAGGTTGGCATAATATGACCTCTCCCTATGTTTCTCCTTTACCTTTCCTCCTTGATTGGCAGTATTCTCCTTAGTGCTTCATAATATTCAACTGCTTCTCTCAGAAGATCTCCTTGAATCTCTACCCAAGATTGGATTAGGAGATTTTTCTTAATCTTCTCTGTGAACTGTATTTCTGTTTTAGTGTTTTTCCTATTGTATTCTGAGACTCTAATTTATTTTAAGTTAAAATGATTAAAATGAAAACCAACAATGTTGGCAAAAAAAAAAAAAAAAACCTAAATCACTCATACTTGCTAGTGAGGGATGTAAAATAGTAAATACCTCAATGTCAAGCTACCATACAATGCAGCAGCTGCACTCTTAGCCATTTATTACAGAAAAGAGAAAATTTATACTCAAACAAGGTTTGTCCATGAATTTTTAATCACAGTTTTATTCCTAATTGTAAAAAAGAAAAACGGAAACCATCAACACCAAGATGTTGTTCAAAAGGTGAATGGTTAATCAAGATGTGGTATTTCCTCATTATTGCCACACAAAACAACTTGGATGTTGTATAATGATTTCCATGGAATTATGCTTACTGAAAAAGTAATCTTAAAACATTAAATACTGGGGTCAGTGTTGTGGTGTTGCTGGTTAGGGTGCTGCCTGTAATGCCGGCATCCTGTATGAGTGCCGGCTCATGTGCTGGCTGCTCCACTTCAGATCCAGCTCCCTGCTGATGTGCTTGAGAAAGCAGCAGAGCTTGGCCCAAATACTTGGGTCCCTGTACTCACATGAGAAATCCAGAAAGAAGTTCCTATTTCCTGGTTTTAGTTTGATCCATTCCTGGATATTGGGGCCATTTGAGGGATGAATCAATGGATGGAAGATCACTCTCTGATTCTTCCTCTCTCTCTGTAACTCTGCATTTTAAAACTAATAAGTTAATAAAATGGAACGATGATTAAATACTTTTTGTATCCCTTTGTATAGCATTATTGCAATGACAAAATTGTAGAAATAGAGTATAGGTTAATGGTTGCCAGTAGTCAAGGATGATGGGATAGCGTTTAAATGTGATGTTGAACCAGATTTGGTATCAAAGGACAATATGATATACCTGTTTTTTGATGGAGTTGTTCTATATATTGCTTGCATCAATATCAATATCCTGGCTATGATATTATACTAGAGTAAGATCTTATCATTCGTCAAGAATTAAGTCAAGGATACCTGAGACCTCTGTGTATTTTCTGCTTATGATTACATAAATATCTATGAATATCTACAAGTAAAATGTTTACTTAAAATATCAACCTGATTGGTTCTATGAAAGGATTATGTTTGGATTGCTATGGGGATGCAAAGGAAGGACACCATACCCTCAAATAGCAAAATGTCATGGAAGGTATTAAAGGAGAGACACCAACATTATGGAACAGGGAGGGAGCTTACTGCTCTAGTCTAAGGGAAGATGGTTTTAAAAAAAAGTGGAAAGAGTACAATCTCAGGGAAGAGTTCAGGAGAAAACAGCAGAGGAAAGTCCATGCAAATTAGAGGGACACTGTAGATCTACACGGAGGGTATAGACATACAACTGAAGACCTCAGCAGCTGGGAGCCTCAACACCAGCTTTGGAGAGTGTGGTAAGATCAGACTTCAGCAGCCCAAGCCACTGGTGATAAAGCTGCAAGAAGAGCCTGGTATGATTCCATCTTAGAACCCTGTGGGTGACAGTATACCTGCTTACCTAGAGGGGGAAAATGGGGGGCATGTTCCTCTCTCTCCTATCCCTGGCGCTGGTGTCAACTCACCAAGAGGTGGCAGGTCTCATTTTGGGCATATATAACAGTCATGCCAGCTCATGTTCATTCCCCAGCAACCAGCCAAGAGAAGCCTGAGGCTGGCTGTGAGAAATGACAGATGCTGGGCGCTTGTGACTGTGGAAGCCTTGTGGGCTGGAATGTGGAAACATTGAGGCTGCTTGTGAGGGTGCAGGATGTGGCTGGGTCTTTGGGTAGTCACTGTGGGGGGCCTCACATGCTTGAAGATCCCTGATTTCCTGGTGAAGATCATTGTTGCTGGATCTGTGCTCACACCGAGAACTGCATGGATTCTTTGGGTGTTTCTTATAACAGCATGAATGAATATTATACTCACTGGAACTAGCAACCAGGCATTGGTCTCCCTGGAAGAGAGGAGGTGAGTGTAGAACTATGCCAACAGAGCAAATTAAACCTTTCCTATGATAAAAAAAGGACATATTCCATTGTAGGCAGCCTTTGGACAAGTCAAGGCCAAGGGAAGATGCTGGTCAAAAACATTCTGTGGAAATTGGCTGATGTTGCAGAAAAGCAGATAAGCTGCTTGCATGTGTTGATGTCTGTGGACCTTTTGTGCTTCCTTGATGTGCCACTGCTTTTATGTATAAATATCGCTGAGACAATGCAATAAACGAGACTTGATCAGTTCATTGTCTTGACTCCATTCTCTGCGTCTTTGTCCCTCTTTTCATTCCCACGCCCCTTTTCAGATTCTGTTTGGTGCGGCTGGTCTGCACATTCCAAGCCCAATTTGGGTGTCACCTTGAACACTCCTCTCACCCTGGAGTACTGAACAGAGCTCCCTGATCATATGCAGGACATGTCTCAGGGAATTCACTGAAAGAACACACCCCTCTAATTCACAGAGGTATAGTCCAAAAGTAAAAGCCATGACACAGGAAAAACAAACAAACAAAAAAAACAGGAGTGGAGGCAAGATGGCGGAATAGGAAGGGAGCACACTGATAGTCTGGGGAGAGATAGTTTAATAAAAGTGGAGATACTGCAGGTTCAAGGAAGAGTAGGGGAGGAAACAGCAGAAGAAACTCTTCCGGAACACGTGATTCACAGCGGACCTGCGTGGAGAGTGTGGGAGCCCACAGTTCGGGACACCAGCGGCAGACTCAACACACCAGCGCTGGAACGCGAGGTGAGCCGAACCTCAATAGCCTGAGACACCGGCAGGCAAGCGGAGAGAGGAGACTAGAGGGAACGACCCTCGGGGGGGGGGGGGGGGGAGTTCACCAGGCTAACTGGAAGAGAGAGAGAGAAAAATAAAAAAGGTGACTGGTACGGACACAGGTTTCTCTCTCTCCGCTCACCTCTCAAGGGCGAGCAAGACAAAGAGCAGGCGCCATCTTGGACATACGTCATAAGCAGAGCGACCTCAGGTCTGCACCGGCCCTGAGCCTAGCAGAAAAACCTGACTCTGGGCAGGGCGAATTAACAGGAGATTAGGACCTAGTAAATTTGTGGTGCTACTGAACTGAGACTGTGAAAAAAGAGACGGTGGGGGAGAGAACTCATGGAATTCACGTGAGTAATCTCCAGAGACGCTACAATTCCGTAACTTTGGCAACCCAGTGGGAGACTGAAGCAGAATTTGAGCCCACTCTGAGGGCCGAACAGATTCCCTGTGTGGTCCTTGGGAAAGAACTTCCGATCTCTGGCTCCTGTGGGTATATCATTTGCCTGCTAACTACCTCCAACTTCGTTCAGCTGTGCGGAATTACTTCCCTTTTGAATCAAAAGAAGAAAGAGAGAGAGAGAGAGATCTACCACGCCTAACCTGGGAGTGTCACCTTTGGCACACCAAACAGAGCTCTCAGGCCACACCCATCTCAAGTCCTAGGGCTCCATCAAAAACAGATAGTCCACTTAATCTAGAGTCATAGTATAACAGGAAAAAGCACCACAGTGAAGAAACCAAATATCTCCAATATGCCTGAAATATCTCCAATAAGCCTGAAAAAGATGCAGCACTGAAAGAGAATTACAGACCAATATCCCTGATGAACATAGATGCAAAAATCCTCACTAAAATTCTGGCCAATAGAATGCAACAACACATCAGAAAGATCATCCACCCAGACCAAGTGGGATTTATCCCTGGTATGCAGGGATGGTTTAATGTGCGCAAGACAATCAATGTGATACACCACATTAACAGACTGCAGAAGAAAAACCATATGATTATCTCAATAGATGCCGAGAAAGCATTTGATAAAATACAACACCCTTTCATGATGAAAGCTCTAAGCAAATTGGGTATAGAAGGAACATTCCTCAATACAATCAAAGAAATTTATGAAAAAACCACAGCCAGCATCATATTGAATGGGGAAAAATTGGAAGCATTTCCACTGAGATCTGGTACCAGACAGGGATGCCCACTCTCACCACTGCTATTCAATATAGTTCTGGAGGTTCTAGCCAGAGCTATTAGGCGAGAAAAAGAAATTAAAGGGATACAAATTGGGAAGGAAGAAGTCACACTATCCCTCTTTGCAGATGATATGATTCTTTATTCAGGGGATCCAAAGAACTCTACTAAGAGACTATTAGAACTCATAGAAGAGTTTGGCAAAGTAGCAGGATATAAAATCAATACACAAGAATCAACAGCCTTTGTATACACAGGCAATGCCATGGTGGAGAAAGAACTTTTAAGATCAATCCCATTCACAATAGGGACAAAAAACAATCAAATACCTTGGAATAAACTTAATGAAGGATGTTAAATATCTCTATGATGAGAATTACAAAATCTTAAAGAAAGAAATAGAAGAGGATACCAGAAAATGGAAAAATCTTCCATGCTCATGGATTGAAGAATCAACATCATCAAAATGTCCCTTCTCCCAAAAGCAATTTATAGATTCAATGCAATACCAAATAAAATACCAATGATATTCTTCTCAGATTCGGATAAAATGATGCTGAAATTCATATGGAGACACAGGATACCTTCAATAGCTAAAGCAATCTTTTACAACAAAACAAAACCTGTTGAAGTGAAATGGACACTATGAGAAACAGTGACTTGATCAGCCCTTGTCATGATTGTTGATGTAAAACTTAATACTTTATCCCTTTTAGTATTTTTTTTGTTCTAGTACTATTGGTTGAACTTTGCAATTAACACATAATTATTCTTAGGTGTTTAAATTTAACTGAAAAGTGATCTCTGTTAAATATAAGAGTGGGAATAATAGAGGGAGGAGATGGACAATTTGGGACATGCTCAAGCTGACTAGCCCCAAATGGTGGAGTTAGAAACGTGCCAGGGTATTCCAATTCAATCCCATCAAGGTGGCATGTAACAATGCCATCTCACTAGTCCAAGTGATCAATTTCAGTTCACAGTTGATCACACTGATAGGTCTAAGAGCCAAAGGGATCACACAAACAAGACTGGTGTCTGCTAATACTAACCTATAGAATAAAAAAGGGAGAGAATGATCCAACATGGGAAGTGGGATACACAGCAGACTCGTAGAATGGCAGATGTCCTAAACAGCACTCTGGCCTCAGAATCAGCCCTTAAGGCATTCGGATCTGGCTGAAGAGCCCATGAGAGTATTTTAAGCATGGAAAGCCAAGACACTCTGGCAAAGAAAGAAAGAAAGAAAGAAAGAAAGAAAGAAAGAACGAACCTAAATGAAAGATTTCTGCAAGTGAGATCCCAGTGGAAAGAACAGGGCCATCAAAGAAGGAGGTACCTTTCTCTGAAGGGAGGAGAGAACTTCCACTTTGACTATGACCCTGTCGGAATATGATTGAAGTCGGCGAACTCAAAAGGTGTCCATAGCCTTGGCAACTCATGACTAGAGCCTAGGGAGATTACTGATGCCATAAACAAGAGTGTCAAATTGTTAAGTCAACAACAGGAGTCACTGTGCACTTACTCTTCATGTAGAATCTGTCGTTAATGTGTTGTCCAATGTGAAGTAATGCTATAACTAGTACTCAAACAGTATTTTACACTTTGTGTTTCGATATGGGTGCAAACTGATGAAATCTTTACTTAATATAAACTAAATCGATCTTCTGTATATAAAGATAATTGAAAATGATCTTGATGTGAATGGAATGGAAGAGGTAGCGGGAGATGGGAGGGGTACGACTGGGAGAGAAGTTATTGGGGGGAAGCCATTGTAATCCATAAACTGTACTTTGAAAATTTATATTTACTAAATAAAAGTTAAAAAAAAAAAAACAAAGCCGGAGGCATCACAATACCAGATATCAGGACATACTGCAGGGGAATTATAATCAAAACAGCATGGTACTGGTACAGAAACAGATGGATTACCAATGCAACAGAATAGAAACACCAGAAATCAATCCAAACATCTGTAGCCAACTTATATTTGATCAAGATTCTAAAACCAATTCCTGGAGCAAGGACAGTCTATTCATTAAATGGTGCTAGGAAAATGCATTTCCATGTGCAGAATCATGAAGCAAGACCCCTACCTTTGACCTTATACAAAAATCCACTCAAATTGATTAAAGATCTAAATCTATGACCCGACGCCATCAAATTATTAGAGAACATTGGAGAAAAACCCTGCAAGATGTAGGCACCAGCAAAGATTTCTTGGAAAAGACTCCAGAAGCACAGGCAGTCAAAGCCAAAATTAACAACTGGGATTGCATCAAATTGAGAAGTTTCTGTACTACAAAAGAAGCAGTTAGGAAAGTGAAGAGGCAACCAACAGAATGGGAAAAAATACTTGCAATCTATGCAACTGATAAAGGATTAATAATCAGAATCTACTAAGAGATCAAGAAATTCCACAACATCAAAACAAACAACCCACTTAAGAGATGGGCCAAGGACCTCAATAGACATTTTTCAAAAGAGGAAATCCAAATGGCCAACAGGCACATGAAAAACTGTTCAGGATCACTAGCAATCAGGGAAATGCAAATCAAAACCACAATGAGGTTTCACATCACCCCGGTTAGAATGGCTCACATTCAGAAATCTACCAACAACAGATGCTGGCGAGGATGTGGGGAAAAAGGGACACTAACCCACTGTTGGTGGGAATGCAAACTGGTCAAGCCACTATGGAAGTCAGTCTGGAGATTCCTCAGAAACCTGAAGATAACCCTACCGTTCGACCCAGCCATCCCACTCCTTGGAATTTACCCAAAGGAAATAAAACTGGCCAACAAAAAAGCGGTCTGCACCTTAACGTTTATTGCAGCTCAATTCACAATATCTAAGACCTGGAATCAACCTAAATGCCCATCAACAGTAGACTGGATAAAGAAATTATGGGACATGTACTCTATAGAATACTATACAGCAGAAAAAAAAAAAACAACAACAACAACAAAAAAATGAAATCCAGTCATTCGCTACAAAATGGAGGAATCTGGAAAACATCATGCTGAGTGAAATAAGCCAATCCCAAAGGGACAAATATCATATGTTCTCCCTGATAGGTTACAGTTAACCGAGCACCAAAAAGGACATCTGTTGAAGTTAAATGGACACTATGAGAAACAATGTCTTGATCAGCCCTTGTTCTGACTGTTGATGTACAACTTAATACTTTATCCCTTTTAGTATTTTTTTGTTCTACTTAATACTATTGGTTGAATTCTGTAATTAACACACCATTATTCCCAGGTGTTTAAATTTAACTGAAAAGTGATCTCTGTTAAATATAAGAGTTGGAATAAGAGAGGGAGAAGATGTACAATTTGGGACAAGCTCAAGCTGACTGGCCCCAAATGGTAGAGTTAGAAACGTGCCAGGGTATTCCAATTCAATCCCATCATGGTGGCATGTACCAATGCCATCTCACTAGTCCCAGTGATCAATTTCTGTACACAATTGATCATAATGATAGGTCTAAGAGTCAAAGTGATCACATAAAGAAGACTAATGTCTGCTAATACAAATGGATAGAATTAAAAAAGGAGAGAACGATCCAACATGGGAAGTGGGATACACAACAGACTCATAGAATGTCAGATGTCCTAAACAGCACTCTGGCCTCAGAATCAGCCCTTAAGGCATTCAGATCTGGCTGAAAAGCCCATGAGAGTATTTCAGGCATGGAAAGCCAAGACACTCTGGCAAAAAAGAAAAAAAGCCTAAATGAAAGATCTCTGCAAGTGAGATCCCAGTAGAAAGAATGGGTCCATCAAAGAAGGAGGTACCTTTCTCTGAAGGGAGTAGAGAACTTCCACTTTGACTATGACCTTGTCTAAAAAAGATTGAGTCGGCAAACTCAAAAGGCTTCTTGGCAGCTCGTTATAAGAGCCTATATTGATTACGGACACCATAAACAAGAGTGTCAATTTGTTAAGTCCACAATAGGAGTCACTGTGCACTTACTCTTCATGTAGGATCTCTGTCCTTAATGTGTTGTCCAATGTGAAGTAATGCTATAACTAGTACTCAAACAGTATTTTACACTTTGTGTTTCGATATGGGTGCAAACTGTTGAAATCATTACTTAATATATACTAAATTGATCTTCAGTATATAAAGATAATTGAAAATGAATCTTGATATGAATGGAATGGAAGAGGTAGTGGGAGATGGGAGGGTTGCAGGTGGAAGGGAAGTTATGGGGGGGGGGAGCCATTGTTATCCATAAGCTGTACTTTGGAAATTTATATTTATTAAATAATAGTTTTAAAAAAAAACTATGAATATATTTCAACTGGGAAAAAACTTTGTAGGGAAATTTGCATTGAAAAAGCACTGTTTACTCTAATGAGACCAAAATCTGATAAAAGACAAAAATAACAAACATGGATTTTCTCTTAGACATATTCTACTTAATCTTAGAGTTGGAATTAAGACATACAACTTACAGGGAGCACACACACTGTTGAACAGGTCCCTGGAGAGTTAGACTTAATGTTCCAGGGTTGAACAAACTGTTTCTGCCATATGGGCCTGAACTACACTTCCTTCTCCAGATGTCTCCTCAGTATTTTATGGACCATCAACCCTGGCTGCATCTTTTCTATTTCTAGGCAGAGAGATTAAATGTAGCTGAAATATCTTGTGCTGCAACTTCCAAAAGAATGATCTGAAAAAACAATGCACATCATATATATTCATGACTTGTTATCAAGTCTACAAATAATATGAGTGTCTAAAAGAGTTCATGGAGGTCAGCAGAGGAAGGATGAAATCTTGTCAGTTGCGGCAACACAGAAGGGACAGGAGGTCATTATGTTAAGTGAAATATGCCAAACACAGAAGGACAAGTACTGCATGATCTCACTCATATATGGAATATAAAAAGTTGATCTCATGGAAGTTGAGAGTATAAGGATGATTACCAAAGGTGGAGACAGTAGGAGGGAGAAATGAGTAAATGTTGATTAATGTATAGATAAGGGTAAGAAACTCTGATATTCTATTGCACAGTAGGAAGAGTAAAGATGATTGCTGACACACTTTATATTTCATTAAAAATGCTAGAAGAAAGGATTTTGAATGTTTGAGGTAATTTAATATATTTTAACACTGATTAGACATTGTGTAGACTATACATTTATGCAAACATCACATGGTAAATATACATAAATTATTGAGTCAAAATAAAATAGGTAGGCCGATGCTGCGGTTCACTTGGCTAATCCTCCCCCTGCGGCACTGGCACCCCGGGTTCTAGTCCCGGTTGGGGTGCTGGATTCTTTCCTGTTTGCTCCTCTTCCAGTCCAGCTCTCTGCTGTGGCCCGGGAGTGCAGTGGAAGATGGCCCAAGTGCTTGGGCCCTGCACCCGCATGGAGACCAGGAGGAAGCACCTGCCTCCTTGCTTCAGTTCAGTGCAGTGTGCCAGCCATAGTGGCCATTTGGGGGGTGAACCAATGGAAGGAAAACCTTTCTCTCTGTCTCTCTCTCCCTCACTGTCTAACTATGCCTGTCAAAAACAATAAATAAAATAGATATTTTTTAGAAATCATGAAAAACAAAATGAAAATATATTTATTTTTGATGCAAAAATAAATCTTAAATCTATGGATAGTTTTTTCATAACATTTTGCATTAACTTTTTAGAAGAACCTTCATAGTTGCTCACTGTATACTTGCTGAGATCACAAGGATGTATTATAACCATGTAATCATAAATGACTTAGCAAAGTCCACTAATGAAAAGGGTACTTAGTCATTTATAATTATGTCTGTCTATTAAGAAACTTATTGGTAGTGTACAAGTCAATTAGACACAGGAAATAATAAGATACCACAAAAATATGGCTCTGATTTGGGGAGATTAAAAAAATGAGAATGATCTGTCATAGAATTTAGTAGTGGACCATGCCAACTAACTGTTGTCCCTCTGAAAACAAGGTTAATATTAACTTTCCCAACATTTGTAGTGATATTTAAGTGAAATAATGCAGATAATGTGCTTGATTCAATACTTATCGCATTGTAGTAACTGATGTTAAGAGAAATAAGACAAAATCATAAAAAATACAAACTCTGAATATTTAGCTTATAATTTCTTGTATATTTAATATTTTTATAGAAAAGAAAATTGTGCTGATGGTTGTCAAGTCTGCAATGAACGGACATCCTCAAGATGATGATATTGGTTGTGCCCTTTTCAGTAATTCTTAAAGGTTATTTATTTCTTTGCTTCGGTTTAGGGATCCATAAAGAATGGGAATCAAAAGTAACTAAATTTTCCACAGTTTTGCTCCCCAGGGTTACAAGTTAAACTCTGAAAAGATGAGGTTTTTTTTTTGCAAATTCTTCCATCACCATATATGATCAACATTGATCGAGTCATGATCTTTCTGGGAAAACTTTTTAGTGTCATAAATTTCTGTCTTATTCTATTTTTCTTGCTATAACAACAACAAAAACCCACAACAGAATGGACCCCTTATTCAACAATTTATGTCTCATAGGTTTTGAGCTTAGAAAGTTCAAACCAAGCATTAGCAGATTTGGTGTGTGCTGAAGGCTGCTCCCTGTTTACAAAATGGCACCTTGTTGCTGTGTCCACTTATGGCAAAGGGGCCAACGCTGTGTCTTCACATGGCAGAAGGGTTAAAAGATGAACGGATTCCTTGTACTTCTCTCATGAGATCATTCATGAAGGTGTCTTTCCTCATGAGATAATCACCTCATGTCTCCAGCTCTTAGTAGTTCCCTATTGGTGCATAAGCATCAGCTTATGCATTTGGGAGGATGGCTGTCAAGAAGAATCTTTAATATTAAGTAGTATTTAATACTATCTTAAATATATGAATATTTAATATATGTTTATCTTTAAGCTATTATCTTTACACTCTTATTTTAAAAGAAAATCATGAATGATTTCTTTATATTCTTTATATTTCTTGTTTTAATATGCCTTAACCTGCTTTACCTCTCATTTCCATTCATACCACTAACAGATAAACATACACATAAATACATACTTTGCTATTGTTGTCCCAGAAAGGGATTAGTTATCTCAACTTTTCTTTATATTCTACTGCTACTTATTTACAATTTCCACTGGAATCAGAGAGATTACTTTATTCTAGGTTATCCCCAAAGACAAATATCCTAGTATCCATAGCATCATTGCCATTCAGTCTCTTGAATCCACCACAAAATGTGGCTAGAAATGCTTAGCACAGTCTCCCAAAGCAAACATTGCTGTGATGAGTGACAAACTAAAACAATAGGAGCTGCTCCTGTTGCCATGGAAACTGGCCTTTCTATTTGAGTGTTTCCATCCCAGGATTCACAATCTAAAGCTTTGCAAAGGTACGCTGGTTTTAACTTCCCCACTGGTTAGCACTCACAACTCACTAACACTGCTGAGATGACTGACTTGGAAAAACAATGGGGGCCACCCCTTATTGCCATAGTAACCCAGTTTTCCAGTAATTTGCTTTGATAGGAAGTTAAGAGAGCTGTGTAGCAGCTGACTACTGTACCAAAATCAAATGACAGATCAAGAGAAGAAATATGATAAGTTCCATGGAACTTAAATGCTTATCTTTGGAGTAAGTGTCAAGAATGGCTGTGTTTTTCTAACAGAATATATGTTCCACAATATTTTAATGGATCACAATTTAGATCATGAAGTGCTGGAACAAAATAAGCTTTGTCTTCCTGCAATGACATTTACATAAAATGCAAAAAACTCTTTTCTGGAAAGAAAAAGAAAGCACTAAGTTTTTTAACACTGTTTTCTTTGGTAATCTTTTGAAAGCAAGTATTCTGTCAAACAACTTCAGACAGGTATTGGTTGAATTAGCTGCATATTTGTGACTAACCAGTTGTCCAAATGGCATTTTATTATCAAAAGGTTAATCAAAATATTGGCCTTGTAAAATGGTAATACATTTCCTTATTTTATTTTCTTTTTTACCTAGAAGCCTTTTATTTAAGATATACAAACTTCATTCATTTCATATATACAAATTTAGGAACATAGTGATTCTTCCCATTCTGCCCTCCATTCCACCCACACTTCCACCCTTATTCCTCCTTCCTCTCTTATTCCCATTCTTATCTTTTACTAAGATCTAGTTTCAATTAACTTTATACACACAAGATTAATCCTACACTAAGTTAAGAATTCAACAAATAGTATGAAACAAAAGAGAATGTAATTCTGTTGTTTGCAACACAATGTATGCAACTGGAAAACACTAAACTTAGTGAAATAAGCCAGTGCCAAAAAGATATATACTTTATGTTCTCAATACTGGTAACTAATAAAGTATCTAAAGGTAATCTATAGAAATGAAATTCTCACTTTGGGATGTGATGACTTTGAACAGCCCCTGTCTAGACTATTGATGAACAGTTTTTTTGTTTATTTGTTTGTTTCATATTTTAAAAAGTAAGATAAAAAGAATAGATTTTAAGAATTCTTAATATGTAATGGACTATCACAAGACTTGTTCAATGACTTGATCTATGAGTTAAGCTTTGTAGTTATCCCAATTCACAAGATGAGTCAGTGGCATCTCTGGGAGAAATTGCTTGCATTGCTTTTTTTTTTTTTTTTTTTGGAAGTTTTTTTTTTTATTTTTTGAAAGTCAGAGTCACACAGAAAGAGAAGGAGAGACAGAGAGAGAGGTCTTCCGTCTGCTGGTTCACGCCCCAATTGACCACACCGCCAGAGCTGTGTCGATCCAAAGCCAGGAGGCAGGAGTTTCTTCCAGGTCTCCCACGTGGGTGCAGGGGCCCAAGCACTTGGGCCAACTTCTACTGCTCTCCCAGATCATAGTAGAGATGCTGGATCAGAAGTGGAGCAACTAGGACTTGAACTAGCACCCATATGGGATGCCAGCACACTGCAGGCAATGGCTTTACCCACTAAGCCCCCAGCTGATACATTTTTTTTCTCTTTTTTAAAATTTATTTTGACAGGCAGAGTGGACAGTGAGAGAGAGAGACAGAGAGAAAGGTCTTCCTTTACCATTGGTTCACCCTCCAATGGCCGCCGCAGCCGGTACTCTGCGGCCAGCGCACCACACCAATCTGAAGCCAGGAGCCAGGTGCTTCTCCTGGTCTCCTATGCAGGTGCAGGGCCTAAGGACTTGGGCCATCCTCTACTGCACTCCTGGGCCACAGCAGGGAGCTGCCCTGGAAGAGGGGCAACCGGGACAGAATCCAGCACCCCGACCGGGACTAGAACCTGGGGTGCCGGCGCTGCAGGCCCAGGATTAGCCTATTGAGCCACGGCGCTGGCCAAGTTGCTGCATTTCTGACAGCATCATTTTGCATACAATGGACCCTTAACCCATGCCAATTCAATCTCCTTTATTCTTTTCATTTTGCCATCTTACCTAAATCTATACAACATGTATTAAATACTCTCACAGAATTTAATCAAAGTTTAATTTTGGTCTAAATAAATGAATCCATGGCTCCAGACCACACTTATATCTGTGTTTTCCACTGTTCGCTGTTTTACGCCTTGTAACATGAAAATAGAAGAGAGACCATACTTTTCCCTATAACTGATATTATGCCTGATTCTGAGTTCTAATCAAGTAACAGGCACGGGTTAAGTCACAACAAAATTTATCAGATAAGTGAACCAAGATGCATTTTTCTGGGTGCAGAAAGGGTAAGCAGGAGGCCCCTGCAGTTGTCACTGACGGCACAGAGAATGCAGGCATTGCTGCTGGCAAAGGCTGCAGCTCTCCCAGGCCTTGAGCCCACTGTGTGAACTTCTGGTTACCACACTGCTGCACCATGCTGGAGAAAGAGCTCAACCCACACTGCACCCTCCTCAATTCAGGCTCCTGCTGTCGGGCACCATCTTGAGACCCCACTCACCTGAGGTCCTGCAAAGCAGCTGAAAAACTTTCCTTAGCAGCATGGCCAACCCAGCTCTGTTAAGGTGTCAGGTGGCCTTATCCATCTACCCACAGTCCCAGGAGGCATCTGGGAAGCCCATGCTAAGCAGCTTGCCCTGCAGATGACTTCAGAAAATGATTTGGAAGCCTCACCCACCCCCACCTACAACTGCCCCAGAAGCAGCCAGTTGGCACTGCCCAAATTTCCTTAGTCAAATATGATCAAGCTTGAGTGACTTGGCCCATCAAGACAGGCCAGAAGCAGCCACAATGCCCTATCCACCAAGTTAACTGCTTGGGATGCAGCTGAGCAGATTTCCCTAAGTGGTTCTCTCCATTGAGGCCCCTGAGAAGCAGTTGGGTGGCCTTGTACATCATTCTGTATCTCCAGAAGGCATGTGCATCTCATTCTCAGAAGCATAGCTCACTGAGATGCTGAGAAGCAGTTAGACTGTACTGCTCACCCACTTGTAGTGTTGGCAATAGATGGGCAGAATGCCCTGAGCAGATTGGCCTCTAGATTCCATTATTCCACCTGTGTGGATACTAATGGGGCCTCCTCCTAGGCCCAGCAGTGCAGTCCAGCCCCTATACAGTCCTCAGATACTGAAAGCTACTGTGCTTCATCACTGAATGTGCAGCTCCACACCCATCTGGTCCTCTTGGAGTGTCCCTGCTCTAATGTGAGGTGCAGAAACTACCAGCCAGGTGCACTGTCTAAGAACAGCATCCCAGTTGGTAGTTCAATCTAAAAACCTCTGGAACCTAGGCCTCTGGGAGAATCATAAACATTGTCAACATTGATTATAATTGAAGAGACACAGGGAAACTAAAGCCTCTACTTCAAGCTAAATTTAACGAAGCATATTCAACTAACAACTAACAACTTAGGACACATACCAGGAGAAAATATACTACCAAAGACACTATATAAAATTTCTAGAGGCAACTTACCTTTCAGATGCTCAAATACAAATTGAGGGACACAAGAAGCATGAAGAAACGTAGTAGTATCATTCTTCTAAAGAAGCAAAATACTCTAGCAACAGTTCCCAAAGAAGAGGTAATTAGTGAATAGCCTAATAATGAATTTAAATCACTCTAAGAAAACTTAATAAGATTCAAGAGAATGAAGTCTGAAAATTCAATGAAAGTAGGAAGAGAATTCATTATATGAATATGAAAGTCAGCAAATAGATATAGTAACAAAGAACCAAACCAAAATCTTGGAGCTAAGAATTCAAGGAATGAGATTTAAAAAACAGTTAAGACCAGGCAGAAAAAAATTTTTCGAGCTTAAAGACAGGTCTTTTCAAATAACACAGTCCAACAATAAAATATATAAATGAATAGAAAATAAAAAGAAAGAAAATAAAGATGAACAAGAGAAACAATAAAAGAACTTGAAAATCCTTGACACTTATGGGATATCTTTAAGGTAAGTAAATCTCTGCATTATTGGTGTTGCAGAAGAATGGAAGCGAAAAATAAAGAAAATTGACTTCATGAAGTAGTTGCTGAAAAATTTACAAACTTAGGAAAAGATGTGGACATTCAGTACAGTAAGCTATTAGACAACCAAAAATTATTTTCTCTAAACCCTGTGATGTGAGGAAAAGAGAAGATTAAAAATTTCTTGGAAAAATGAAATTAAAAGACAACATACATTTTTTATGAACTTTTTGAAGATCCACTGTATTACAGTCAACATGTTCAAAGTGGAATATGAAGAGAGAATTCTAAGAACCATGCAAGAAAAGTTTGAAGTCATATATAAGGGAAATCAGATTAGACTAGCAGCCAATGCTCCACAGAAAACCTATGGTCCAGGAGAAAATGAAATGATTTATTCAAAGCCCTGACAGAATAATTTCCAACCCAAAATGCTATAGCAAGCAAAGTTAACCATCAATAATGAATGGAAATTAAATATTTCCAGGAAAGCAAAAACTGAGAACTCATCACATGAGATCAGCTCTACAAGAAATGCTTAAAGGATTCCTAAATTGATGACAAAAAGATAGAGCTACATGAAAGTTATAGTAAGTGCATAAAAGAGAGAGAGAAGAGTTTCACATCCTACCAATGTAGAAAACCACTAAACACTAAAGATGAAAAAGAAAGGAAAAAAGAAAGAAGCAAAGGATATAAAAATAAATAAAACAAATTAGAAATATGATAGAACAAACCATCTCTTAAAATAAAACAAGTTTCAACAAAGTTTTAAAACAATAAATCATGGTTTGTGTTTACTCTGATCATGGTGCAATACAACTAGAAATTAACAAGAGGAACCTCAGAAACTACAGAAATATACAGAAAAATTAAACATTATCTGGAATGTTCAATGAGCTAATAGGGAAATCAAGAGGCAGATTTAATTAATTTATTAAAACTAAGCCAAAACATAACATACCCAAACCTGTGGAATATAGAAAAAGCAAATTTTTTTTATTTATTTGAAAGTCAGAGTTACACAGAGAGAGAAGGAGATTTAGAGAAAGGGAGAGTTCTTCCATCCCCTGGTTCACTTCCCAGATGGCCGTATCAACCAGTTGCGCAGATCCAAAGCCAGGAGCCAGGAGCTTCTTCCAGGTCTCCCGCACAGGTGCAGGGGCCCAAGGGTTTGGGCCATCTTCTACTGCTTTCCTTGGGCCATAGCAGAGAGAGCTGGATCAGAAGAGGAGCCACCGGGACTAGAACCGGCGCGCATATAGGATGCCGGCGCTTCAGGCCAGGGCGTTAACCTGCTGCGCCACAGCACCGGCCCTGAAAAAGCAATTTTAAGAGGACGGGTTTAAATCAGTAAGTGCCTACATCAAAAACAGAAAAAAAAAATCAAATAAACAGCTTAACAATGCAATCATAGGAGTACGAAGCAGGAAGCAATGTAATGCAATATTAGTAGACGGAAAAAAATGATCAGACCAGAAGTAAATTAAATAGAAACTAAAAACACAATGTAAGAGCTCAATGAAATGAAAGGTTGATTTTTGAAAAGATAAACAATTAGCTAGACTTACCAAGAAAAATAGATAGAAGACCTAAATAAATAAAATCAGTGATGAAAAAGGAGACATTACTATTGACACTGAAGAAATACAAAGCTCATTATAGATTATTATGAAACTATATTCCAGAATGTTAGAAAACCTAGAAGAAATGGATAAATTTCTGGTCACATCTAACTGAGAATTACTGAAATTGAACCAATAAGATATAGAAAATATGAACAGACTAATAATAAGCAACAAGATTGAATAATTTAAAAAAATCTCACAACAAAATAAGGTCTAAGGAGCAGATGGCTTCACCTTCAAATTCTACCAAATCCATAAAGCTCTAACATCAGTTCCCCTCAACTATTCCAAAGAACTGAAAAAGAAAGAACCATTTCAAACTCATTCTATGAGGTCAGCAGTACTCTGACACCAATACCAAATGAGGACATAACTAAAAACAAACAACTACATAGCAATATCCTTGACAAACATAAATACAAAATCTGGCCTCAGAATCAGCCCTAAAGGCATTCCGATCTGGCTGAAAAGCCCATGAGAGTATTTCAGGCATGGAAAGCCAAGACACTCTGGAAAAAAAAAAAAAAAAAAAAAAAAACAAACAAAAAAACCCTAAATGAAAGATCTCTGTGAGTGAGATCCCAGTGGAAAGAACAGGTCATCAAAGAAGGAGGTACCTTTCTCTGAAGGGAGGAGAGAACTTCCACTTTGAATATGACCTTGTCTAAACAAGATAAGAGTCGGTGAACTCAAAAGGCTTCCATAGCCTTGGAAACTCATGACTGGTGCATAGGGAGATTACTGATGCCATAAACAGGAGTGTCAATTTGTAAAGTCAACAACAGGAGTCACTGTGCACTTACTCCTCATGTAGGATCTCTGTCCTTAATGTGCTGTACATTGAGACTTAATGCTATAATGAGTACTCAAACAGTATATTTCGCTTTGTGTTTCTATGGGGGTGCAAACTGTTGAAGTCTTTACTTAATGTATACTAAACTGATCTTCTGTAAAAAAAAAAAAAAAAAAAAAAAAAAAAAAAGAAGAAGAAGAAATTATCAATTCCCAACTTGACTCTCACTGGGATTAAACATGACAATAGGTCTGATCTGATTTCATCATCATTTAAAAAATCATCTATTATTTTTCACTTTATGTTTGTGTGGGAGCAAACTGTTGAAATCTTTACTTAATATATGCTAAACTGATCTTCTGTATATAAAGAGAATCGAAAATGAATCCTCATGTGAATGGAAGGGGAGAGGGAGTGGGAAAGGGGAGGGATGCGGGTGGGAGAGACGATATTGAGGGGAAGCCATTGTAATCCATTAGCCGTACTTTGGAAATTTATATTCATTAAATAAAAGTTAAAAAAAAAAACCACTAGCAAATCAAATTGAAAAGGACATAAAAAATAGATTATGCACTATGATCAAATAGGATTTATTCCCAGGATGGAAGGATAGTACATTTGCAGATCAATAAATGTAATATCTCACAAAAAAGAATGAAGAACAAAAACTATATGATCATCGCTGTAGATGTAAGAAAAGCTTTAAAGAAATGAGTTTGGAGTGCTTAAGCTGCCTCTTGGGATGTTTGCATCCCATATTGGAGAGCGAGTTCTAGTCTCTGCTACTCTGCTTCTGATATAGCTTCCTGTTCACGTACTACCTATGACAAACCCACAAGACTACCTATGACAAACCCACAGTGAATACCATATAGAATGGGAAAAAAAAAACAAAATAGTTTCCTCTAAGATCTAGAACCAGTCAAGGATGTTACTTTCACCACTCTTAATTTCAATACAGTATGGAAAGCTTTGGAGCAATAAAACAAGAGAAAGAATTAAACGTCATTCCAATGAAAAGGAGATTAGATTATCCTTATTGGTAGATGACAGGATTCTGCGTACAGAAAAACCTGAACACTCTACCAAAACACTGCAAGTGCTGATAAATTCCATAAGGTGGCAGAATAGAAAATCAACAAAAAAAGGCAGTAGTTTTTATGTAAACCAGTAACAAAATTGCATGAGAATGAAATTGAGGATATAATTCCATTCATAATAACTACAAAAAAAAGAAAACAAAATGCCTAGGAATAAATGTAGTCAATGAATAAATAATCTCTACAATGAAAATTATGAAATACTCATGAAAGAAATCAATGACACAAAAATTGGAAAGACAGAGGCTGGTATTGTATTGCAGTGGGCTAAGCCACTGCTTGCAGTACCTGCATTCTGTATCAGAGTACTGGTTTGAGTTTGGGCTGTTCTTGCTTCCAACCCAGTTTCCTGATGATTTGCCTGGGAAGGCTGCCAACAATGGCCTCAGATCTTGGACCCTGCTACCCACATAGGAGACCAGGATGGAGTTCCTGTCTCGGGTTTGTCCTGGACTTGACTTGGCTGTTATGGCTAGCTGGGGAGTAATTCAGCAGATAAAAGATTCTCTTTCTCTCTTTCTGCCTTCTAAATAAACACATCTTTTTAAAAATTGGAAAGGCAACTCTCATGTTTATGAATTGGAAGAATTAATATTATTAATATTGGCAAATGTACATATCACTCAAAATAATCTTCAGATTCGATACAATTCCTATCCAAAATTCATATGGAGACACCAAAGCCCTAAAGGATCAAAGAAATCCTGAGCAAAAAGAGAAACTTGAAGCATTGCAATCTGACTTTAACATAAACCAAATAGCGCCAGTAAACAAAATAACATGATTCTGGCATAACAACAGACACAAAGACCAGTGTAGCAAAATGGAGAACCCATAAATTCAGCCGCAGGAATTTATAGCCAAATGATTTTCAGCAAATACCCTAAGAACATAAAGGAAATTGCTTTAAATAAATGGGGTTACAATTACCTGATATCCATACATAGAAGAAGGAAAAAGACCCCCTATATCTCACCATTTGTAAAAATTAACTAAAAAGAGGGGCCAGCACTGTGGCATACAGGGGTTAAGCCACTGTTTGTAGCACTGCCATCCATATGGGCAGTGGTTGGACTGCCAGCTGCTCCACTTCTGATCCAGCTCCCTGATACTGTTCCTGGGAAAGCAATGGAAAATGGTTCAAGTACTTGAGTCCCTGCACCCAAGTGGGAGACTTGGATGAAGTTTCTGGCTCCTAGCTTTGGTCTGGCCCACCTCTGGCCATTGCTGCCAGTTGAGAGTGAACCAGCAGATGGAAGATTTCTCTCTTTCTCTCTTTCTCTCTTTCTCTCTTTCTCTCTCTCTATCTCTCTCTCTCTCTCCTTCTCTCCCTCTCTGTAAATCTGCCTTTCAAATACAAAATAATTAAATCTTCAAAAAATCTTTTAAATAATGGACTAAAATATATCAATCTCTGAAACATAAGACTGAAACTATGAAATAAATATGAGAAAACACATGAGAAATGTCTCAGGATTTTGTTCTGGTCAAGTATTTTTTATTGGATGATCACAAATGCACAGAAATTGAAAACAAATGACAATTGAGCATATAACAAGTTAAAACATGTTGAAGTCTTCTGATTTGATTATTGCTTACAACTCTTATTTGTATTCCTCAGAATAGTGGTCTTTTTGCATTTTATTTATAGAACTCTTTATTTAGAGGAGCTGTAAGCCTGTCACTATAAAGTAAATTGACAGTACGTTATAGCAAAATTTAAAGGAAGGAAGGCCGAGGGCAGGCAGCCCAAGGGGCAGGTTACTGCCAATGCATTTGGTGATAAAGTAGATGATGGCCCAAGCCCTTAGGTCCTTGCCACTCATGTGGGGGATCTGGATGGAGTACTTTGCTCCTGCTTTTGGCCAGTCCCGGCTTTTGTGGGCATTTGAAACTGTGTGTGAAATACATGACACCTGCTATCTTTGTATTAATAAATTTAAAAATCCATTTAAAAAAGACTGGTGAAACTGTCAATCCAAGTCTTCTTCTCAGTCAGCCAGGTTATCAGTTCTGATTCTCTAGATCCTGTGATAGTTCGTGACTTTCTTAGCCTTGGTTGTATCCATTTTTCTTCAAACTTCAGAGTTACATCATATTTTCCCCCAAATCTCTTCTGATTGTAAACGCAAATCGGCTGTTTCAAGTAAAGAATACTTTAAAAAAAAAGTATTTTACTTAAAAATAACCTACCAATCTATGATCCTGATTTATCTTTGAGCTGATGATCAGTTATCTAAAACATTTATTTATTTATTTATTTATTTGGGGGGGGGGCAGATATCTCCCACCTACTGGTTCATACTACAAATGCCCAAGAGCCAGGGACTTAATCCAGGCCACCCATGTGGTTGGTAGGAATCCACCACTTGAGCTATAACTGCTACCTTCCTGGATGTGCAGTAACAGGAAACTAGAACTGGGAATACAGACAGCACTCAAACCTAGGCGCACCAATATGGGATGTGGGACTCTCAAACAGTGCCTTAACCACTGTACCAAATGCAAGCCTCCCCAAATTCAGTTATTGTGTGGTCAATGTGTGGAGCAGTATGTGAAGCTGCCTCTTGAAATGCCAGCACCCCATATCAGAGTGCCTTTTCGAGTCCTGGCTGTTCTGCTTCCAATCTAGCTTCCTGCTAATGCACCTGGGAAAGCAGCAAATGATGGGTCAAGTACTTGTGCCCTTGTCGCGCATATGGGACACCCCGATGGGATTCTAGGCTCCTGGTTTTAGCCTGGCCCAGCCTCAGATGTTGTGGCCATACGGAGAGTAAACCAGTGGATGGAAGCTTCTCTCTCTCTCTCTCTTTCTCACTTTCTTTCTCTTTCTCTCGTTACTCTAGCTTTCAAATAAATAAATAAATCTTTTAAAAATCAGGTATTTTGACCAAACTATTTTTTTCTTCTTTAGTTAACATTGCATACTTTAGATTTTACTTGTGCCATGCATACTACTTTGATTTCATTTTAGAGTTTAAAAACCTATTTGTTAGAAAATTTTCAACATAGTAGAATAAAATGAAATGTATCTACCTTCAGTTTGTCAGTTCATTATAACATTTAAAAAATTTTTTAAATTCCAAGATCTTGAAAAGGCAAAAATACAATTAAATAACAAAACATAATATAACTTTCATGACAATGTTTAAACTATCTAGAGTTGTTTCAAATTGTTTTGAGTATTAAAGAACAATCAACATGATTTTATTATAAATGCTTTGTCATATAGAAAATCTAAAATTATTGATATCATACATTTCGATTTGCGTTTGTTTTTTTTTTCCTTTTTGAATATTATCTCATGAAGAATAGTTTTATGCCATTGCACAAAAATTATAAATGTTTAACAGGGGATATAATATTTACCAGGGGTTTATGGAACAATGGAATTAATGAATATGTTCATTTTGTTGCAGAAAATTGTGAAATAAATAGATAGCTTTTTCCTAGTGCACATTTTCCATGAAGTTCTAAAGATCCCCTCATCTATGTATACATTTTAAGAAATTTTATAATAATATTTCAGCATACAGTAAAAAAAGAAGAAATATATCTTGTATACAGATGTTGTGGAGGCTTTATGTGAGTCTCTGTGTTTGAGTGCACATATGAATGTGTAAGTATGTGGATTTTCTTTAAATATTAGAAATACCGGCTGTGTGGATGACTTCCTTGGGTAAATAACTGCCCCGTTCCTGCTCTGTTTGTTCCTAGGATTATTCCTTAAATTATCCCTTGAGAAAACCTTCACATGGTAGGAAGAAATTTTAAAGAAATATTTTAATTTTTGTGGAGAATTTTGGTGTTGTCCCTAAGAGCAGGATATATAATTAACCCTTAAATATCCGTCACCCCAAATTGAGAACTAGAAAACTGTATCAAGTCTTCTCATATGGATTCTTTCATCTAGTTCCACCACTTTTTAACATTTTGAAGTGAATCCTATCCACATATATGTATTGCCAATGCAAAGCTAAATTGAGGAATACCCTTCTCTTTTTGGCATACCTACAACACCATTACCATACCTATAAACAAATTGAAGAACCACCTCTGGTAGGGATGGAGTGGCTTATATCAGACCTAGTCTTCTGTTGAAATAAGTAGGGTTTCTGAACAAAATAAATGAATAGCAAATATTTGAAGGATTTAAGAGATGCCAGAAGCAGAGAGAAATAGGACTAAATGGAATCCTTTAAAAGAAAAACATAAACCAGGTAAGATTCGCATTTAACACTGTTCTTCTTTTCTGCTATGAAAACTACAGACGGGGGCTGGCGCTGTGGCATAGCAGGTAAAGCCATTGCCTGCAGTTGCTGGCATCCCATATGAGCACCGGTTCAAGACCCAGCTGCTTCATTTCCGATCCAGCTCTCTGCTATGGCCTGGGAAAGCAGTAGAAGATGGCCCACGTCCTTGTGCTCCTGCATCCATGTGGGAGATCCAGAAGAAGCTTCTGGTTCCTGGCTTCGGATCTGCGCAGCTCTGGCCATTGCAGCCAATTAGGGAGTGAACCAGCAATTGGAAGAACTCTCTCTCTCTCTCTCTGCCTCTCCTTTCTCTATGTAATTCTGACTTTCAAGTAAAATAAATAAATATTAAAAAAAAAAAACTACAGACAATGTGCATGTATGTGTGTGCATGTGTAAAAGCAATGCATCCAACACTCAACTGTAAATAATGTCTAATGTAAACTATTAACTGTCTCTGCTTTTTTATCTACCACATACAATTTTTATAGTCCATGAAACATGAGGGGAATTCTTTGAAGATGTTTCCCTCAAAGCTTCTACTTTCTGATAAGAATGCATAAACTCAGGTTCAGCAAATCATTCTCCACCCTCCTGTTTTCTAATTCTGAATGCAATTAAGATATCATACAATTTTATCTATGAAGAGCTTGCAGTTAGGAGGCAATAAGCCAAAGACAGAGCAAAACCTGAACAAAACAAACCAAAACACAAAAAAAATCCAATGTGTCAAGAACATGAGAAAGAGAAACAGTCTAGGTTACTTTAAAAAATGACTTATTTATTTACTTGAAAGGCAGAGTGACAGAGACAGGGAGTGGGGTTTTGGGGGGTGGGGAAATTGTCTATCCCCTGATAGCCATAAATGGCCACAATAGCCAGACTATGACCAGGCTAAAGCCAGGAGCCAGGAACTCCATCGTGGTTTCCCATGTGTGTTACAGAGAATCATCAAGTGATGCTGCATCTTTGGTGCGTTAGCAAGGAGCTGAATTGGAACTCGAGTAGCAGGGGCTCAAACTGGCACTCCAGTACAAGTTGTTGGTATCCAAGTGGTGGCTTAACCCACTGAGCCACAATACTCACCCTAAGTTTGATGATTTAATTGCACTTTTGAACTAGCTTTTACCTCTTGCTTCCAGATTTCTTATTAGATAAAATGAATGTAGTTCTGTTTATAGCATCTGTTGGTTTTTTGTTGTTGTTGTTATTTGCTGCCCCATATTTTTAACCAATGGAGTTTACCTACATCAGTTTAACAATACAAGAAAGCATATACTAAGTTACCAAAAATGGGGATACATTACTGTGTTATGGACAACCCACTTTGATAAACAGTGTTTTCTTGAGTCAATAAAACTATTTTAGGAGATTTACCTTACATGGCCAAGAGATGTGCCGATTCTTAACATTTTCCCAGCTGACAGAACATGAATAATACAATCAAATAAGTCCCAAATCTGATTTTTTAAATTTTATATTTTTACAGGGGTTTCATTCACTGGCTGATAAAGTTATTTGCTTTTATTGTCCCTGGTAAATGTGGAAAATGAATTAATAGCATAAACACATTATCCTCACAAAGTTTCTGAGTTGGATGCCTTGTGTATTTTCTTCCCATTAATATAAGTCATATTCTGTTGAAGTAGTCATGGAAATATTTAATGATAGCTATTGCTTGCTTCCTGAACCCTTTTCCACTTTATTCGTCTCCAAAGGACAGACTCATAGATTTATCTATTTGAAAGGCAGAGTTACAGAGAGAAACAGAAGAGAGAGATCTTCCATCTGTTGATTCACTTCCCAAATGGACGCTACACCCAGGACTGGGCAAGATCAAAGCTGGGAGCCAGGAGTTTCATTCAAGTCTCCCACATAGGTGCAGGAGCCCAAATACTTGGGCCATCTTCTGCTGCTTTCCAGACACAGTTGCACAGAGCTGGATTAGAAGGTGAGCAGATGGAACTTCAACCAGCGCTCAGATAGGGTGCTGGCATCACAGGCAATGGCTTACCCCATTGTGCCAAGATGGCAACCCCCATAAAACAGTTTTTAAAAGCTTGGTCAATTAGGAGCTTATTTCATAGATTTTTACATATCAACTAAACCATCACTTATTTAATGTGAGTCCTCTTTTTATTTAAAAAATTATAGCTTTATTCTAAGTAGTAATACATATTCAATCATTTTTTTTAGAAAAAAGTTGATGCATCATTTTATTGGTGAAAATTTCAATGTTTAAAACTGTCAATTAACCCACAGATACTTATATTTACAAATTACAAATATTTATCATTCAAATTTTCTAATAATTCATCATAATTCAAAATGTATAATATGAAATTACACATGTATGAAAATAGTGCTCAGAGTGACAAACCAATAGAGCCCTGAGCTAAGTTTTAGTACGTAAAAACATTTACTCATTTACGTTGTGGAAATAATGGTATTCATTTGAATTAAGGAAGAGTAGAGGCACTCAGCCCTCTGCCTCTCTGCTGAGCTGCCTGCCTGGCCTGCCCAGGTGTATTCTCTCCACTCAACCCTGTGACCTCGCTCTCCCCCAGTCTGAACGACTGGGCACTCTCTCTCAGGTCCTGTCTGGAGAAGTGCCCACCCATTTTTACGGATGTCCCTACCCTAATAAACCTTGTTATGTTGCTTTCCACTACTCTCTGTCTCATGTCTGAATTCTTTCTTGCGCGAAGACAAGAACACTTGCTTTCTCCGGTAACATTTTGGCAACCATGACGGGATTTTAAGAAGATATCCACGGCTAGCGTCGCGGCTCAATAGGCTAATCCTCTACCTGTGGCACTGGCACCCCAGGTTCTAGTTCCGGTCAGGGCGCCGGATTCTGTCCCAGTTGCCTCTCTTCCAGTGCAGCTCTCTGCTGTGGCCCAGGAAGGCAGTGGAGGATTGGCCCAGGTGTTTGGGCCCTGCACCTGCATGGGAGAACAGGAGAAGCACCTGGCTCCTGGCTTCAGATCAGCGTGGTGCGCCGGCTGCGGCGGCCATTGGAGGGTGAACCAACGGCAAAGGAAGACCTTTCTCTCTGTCTCTCTCTCTCACTGTCCACTCTGCCTGTCAAAAAAAAAAAAAAAAAGAGAAGACATCGAAGGTCAGTATTCCTTCCCTCAAGCAGGGCTGGATCTGTGGGAGTGACTGTCAATCATCTAGCACCCCACAGCTCTCCGAGAACGTGTATTTCCCCGGCCACGGCTTAGCTACGGCTGAAACTCCAGAGGGATTGTAAGGAACAGGAGGACAACTAGGAAGAGCAGTTGGCTGAGACCCTGGAGACCCCTTGAGCTCGCTTTGGCTTCCTGGTGGCCAGACTGCGACCCAAGGACCTTGCCTCTCTCTTGGACAGACGCCTGGTTATGCTGCCTACTGCTGCTACTCGAGCAGGGCTTAGCTTTGAATTGAGGCTGATATTGGCCTTCCAGGGAAACTCAGACAACTAGGTAGTGGGCAATCATGAGCGATAGGAGAATTTGAACACCCACTCAGCCCACAGACATCAGGGCCTTTCCTTATACTCTCCTCCAGTTGAGATGCCAGACGGGCACAGTCGGAGACTTTTGAAGGAAGATGAGGACACTCACTCACTCACATCTTTTCCTCTGTCACTTTCCCTCTTCCTCCTCCCAGTCTCCCCCCTCTCTTTGTTTCTCCTCATCTCCATTCCTATACTGCTGGCCTCGAGGAAAGGAGAGGGAAATTCCACAGGTCTCTCCACCTAAGGAAGGGAAAAGTCTTGACCCGATAACCCTTTCCAACCCGATAAATGTTTTTCTGTCTTTGCAGCTTATGGTAGCACTGGTGCATCTTGAAAAGTTCTTTTGTGCACTGTCTATTACTGTTGCTAAGCTTTGATTGCCTAAAACCAAATCTAAAAAGGAGCTAAAGTTAACTATCTGTTTTTAATTGATTGAGTGGTTGCAGTAGCCCAGATTGGATCTGGCTTTGGTTGAAATATTGAGTTGAATAGATTAAGATCTCACCTTGGTGGCTGTTTTAATTAGACTAGGCAATGCGAACTTCTGTTGTGTTATAAAGGATTTGCTATAGGAGGTTCCCAGCACTCTTGGTGAAACAGCGTACCTACCCAACCCCATGGCCAGTCCTGTTAGGCCCGGGCATGCGCAGTCTTCCCTTTAAGTAGGGCACCATGGCCTTTCTCTGCGCTCTCTTCCAGTCAACGTGGCCTGTTGCACCCTTGCAGGCACAGCCAGATATCTCTTGGGAGAGTGTTCCCCCGGGCTGCTTTTTCCTCTCCATTTCCAATTCAATACCCCTTCTCACTAGGAGAGGGGGGGAGAGGAAATGCCTCTGGCTACTGCTGGCCTTACAGGTTCCCCCACCCATGGGAGGAAGAAACCTTAATCCATTAACCCTTTCCAACCTGATGGATGGGCTTTTCTCTTTGCAGTTAATGGAAATTTTCCTTCAGCCCCACAGAAGTCTCTCATTCTCTGCCGCTTTGTTTTGAGATGTGTTTCCCTGTCCTAAGCAATGGGCTCATACACTGATGATCAGCTCTTTTCTGTGCTGCTGTAGTTAACTTAGCTGAGAGTTTTCATGTGTCTTGGAGGTTTCATGTTTTCTATTGCCAGTACCGAGTCTTGATTGGGAGAACTGCAACACAAAGTTGTTCATGTGGTCTGCTTTTAAGGTTTGAGTGATTACCTTAACTCTGATCAGATCTAGCCCACAGCTTTGGTTAAGATGCTTAGGTTAAACTTACTAATTTTTGGCTAAACAGTTTGACTCTCTGACAGTTTAAGTTCTAAACCAAGTCTTCCAACTTTGAAGCTTCCAGTCAGATCCCTGGAACTCTCAAAGGATGAGACTGTAAATTTGTTAAAGTAACAGAGGTTTGAGTCAATTCAGATTATGTAAAGTGCATTAAAATGTTGTAAATGATGTCAGACCTATGTTGCATTCATGTTATTGCTTTCCAGCTAGAGTGGTCTTATAAAAATGAGATTAAATTCTGTGTATGCAAGCCTTTATGTTATTAACTAAAGTAAGCCAATACAGATTGGTTCAGAAAATTGGGTTAATCCAAACGCCCTTTGGTTTGCTTAGTTGACTCGCTCAGTTTTATGTTTCTTTGATATGCTTTAAACTTGTGTCTTTTAAAGATGAAGATCTTTTCAAAGTTGTAAACATGCACTAGTGTCCATGTTTGCTGCTTAGGAGGTGTTATCCTTATCAGTTACTTAAAAGCGTGAAAATAATTTTGATTTTAAAAAATAATTCAGATAATGGTGTGGTATTCATTAATAACTCAGTGTCTTAAGTCATCTAGTCATTGGTGCTAAGTAAAACTTCAGAAACTGTATTATGTGTACTTTTGATATCTCAAATTCAATAAGACTGTTTGAGTTTGTTAGCATGTATTCTCATAGGTTGTCCATACATGATAATTCAAGACTATGTAAAAGTAACTATGGATGTAAGTTTCAGAGCAAGTCACAAAAAGTTTTAAAAAAAGTTTATGATTTTAAAATATTGTTTACAGAGTTTTATATAAGTTGAGTGTTAATGCCAAAATTACAATGACCTAAAGTTGAAGGCTGATCTTCTGTTACAACAATGGGGTTTTTAAAAAATGCGTATTAGTATGTTAGTAAATATCTGGAAATGGTCTCCATCGTAAATCTTAAAATCTGTTTTTGCAAAAACTGCAACGTCTCTTTTTTTACAGTGTCTGCTTAATTGGTTACACTGCCATTTCTAGAGTTGGGTCCTGTAAGCTCTTTTTGACTCTGTTAAATAATTCTGAGTTATGTGATGATTTCATGTGCTAACTCTTATGTTCAAGTTTTTTTTTTTTTATTTCTGGTTTATTCAACAACAAGAGACATAGAATTCATGTTCTGCCAAAGTAACCTATTGTGTACTCTACTGTCTCTGCTAAATTCAAATTGATGAAAAGCATTAAGTCTTAAAAAGTTTAAGTTATTTTAAATATCATTATGACTATATCTGGTCTAAAAGTGTTAAAATTTCCCTGAATAAATGAACGGCTATCATTTCAGGATGTTAAGGAATTCTATTTTGACCAGATACTCTAAGTTCTCTTGGTACCTTTAACAGACTTTCTAAAAATCAAAGTTTTAAATTCTCTGCACTTGTGATATCCCCAGAGGGCCCCCTGGAGATGTCAAAAGATATATCTCTCATCTTGCAGAGATAATAACCAATCAGGCTGTTTAGATTAAAAACACTGCTAAGATGTAAAATGATGCTAAACTTCAGTTATAAACATGCTTCTTTTTAGCTGCTCCAGTCTCTAAGAAGCCAAATTCTTTAAAGAGGGACTGAAAAAGTCTCCATCCAGCTAATGCTGAATAACTCAGGCATTGCTAATTCAAATGTATTGCTAGTTCAAATGTGGATCAAACAGAGGTCTAGCCAAAAGGGAGAAAGTGTTCCAAAAGAGACTTGGAGACGATTGGAGATGGTTATGCAGCAGATACTAGAGAACTGTGTTCCAGGAGCCCAAGAAAGCTCTAGTGTCCACAGGCTACACAGTGAATACCTGGAAACCTAAAAACCTAAATTTATGGGTTACACTTACACAGTAAGACTAGTTAAACCTGGAAACCCAGGCCCATAACCCACTGGCTACACAGTAAATATCTGGAAGCCAAAGGATGGCAGAGACCTCTGCCACGACTTCTCCTCTAAGTTGGGCTACACAGTAGGAACTGGTTAAATGCCAGTTACATCTGAAAGCCCAGGAAGTCAGGCTAAGCAACTAAAGAGACACAACTTGCTGCCTCATTTCTCCTCTTTTCTGTTCCAGAAGGGAAGTTACTACTGTTCTGCAGGACTCTCCACTGTGATGTACAGTTTGATCCCCAGACCTTATATAAGGGATGACTAACCTTTTCTGTAATAATGCCTTGCCACAGAAGAGAGGACCAAACAGCATAGCCAACAAAAATTGAGAGGTTAAACTACAAAATGTTATAGCTAGATTGATTTTTTTGGTATACATGGTAAATGGGCAGAACTCCCCTTTTAAACCAGATTGAGGGGAAGATAGGAAGTCGTACTGATGACCTCAAAATATATAAAGAGGTCACCATAGTTGATCTTACCTAAAGGTCATAGTTCTCCTCATGGCACGGTTTTAACTCACAAGAAAATACTAAGTGTCAAAATTTGTCATGACCTTAGTTTTCTATGTCACCCTGATGATATTAAAGAAATCTTCAAAAATCAGGGCTGGGTTGAGCATCCCCTTGACAGACATCATAGAGGTTGCCTCCATGGTCTACTTTATTAGAGACCAGGAGAATGAGGAGCAAGCTAGCAGCAGGAGCAATGTAAGGATAGGCAACAGGCCAATCAATGGCTGCTTTGCATGGTGATCTGCTGTCAAGGAGACCCAACAAGGCAAGTCCAGCCCAAATGGCACCTTTTTCTGATATAAGGAGCCAGGGCATTGGGCAAGTAGCTGTTGTGACAGAAACTGGCTTCTGTCAGCTCCGCCAAGGGCAAGACCACTGGACATGGAACTGTCCTGGGTGTCGAAGGACTCCTGATTCAGAAGTGCAGACCCTGTGGCCCTGAGCTAAAAAGCCTTTGGCTCTGCCAAGCCTCTGCCCAGCTTCCAACTTTAACCACTGCTATTGAGGGGATGGCCTAGGGTCAGTGAAACATAAGTTGCCTATTGTACCAGCCTCCTATTCAGCTCTCCTCCTAGTCCAGCCATGTAATGAGTCAACAGGGTGACTACTGATTTCCCTAGATACAGGGAAATAGCACAGTTCCTAAACCAGGCTCTCAACAGGGTGCCAAAGCAAAGTCCCCTCCTTTGGGAGAAACAGCAAACCACAGCCTTTGCTCAGCTAAAGGATACTATGACTAAAGCCCCTGCGCTGGGACTGCCAAACCCAGAGATATCCTACCAGCTGTATGTCACTGAGAGGCAGGGAGTCACCTCAGGAGTGTTCACTCAGGATCTGGGACCTGTTAGGCTACTTTTCTAAAACCTTAGACATGGTTGCACAAGGATGGCCTCACTGCCTAAGGATAATAGCAGCAGCTGCCTTGCTGACAGAGGAGGCATCTAAAATTACATTGGGACAAGATATTGCCCTTTATACCTCACACCAAATAAATTCTCTATTAGAGCAAAAGGGCTCTCACTGGCTCACAGATAGTAGAATACTAAAATATCAGGTCCTCCTACTGGAAAACCTCAGGTAAAAATAAGGCATTGCTCCACTTTAAATCCAGCTACCTTAATGCCAGTTCCAGGGGAAAGTGGTCCCCTCCACTCCTGTACCATAGACTTGGCCTATGCCAGCAGAAGCGACCCAAAAGACAGCCCCCTGACTAACGCAGATGAAGTTTGGTTCATAGACAGAAGCAGCTTTGTCAGGGATGGAACCTGATTCTCAGGGTATGCAATAGTTACAGCATGGCACGTTGTTGAAGCGTGCTCCGCCCCCAGGAACTTCTGCTCAGTTAGCAGAACTGATCACCTTAACCAGAGCTCTAGAACTAGGTAAGGACAAGAGAAAATAACTCCCAGGGGTCTTGACCTCCACCTTTAATTAAACCTATGCAGCAAAAGGGAACTTACCCTGGAGAAGGCTGGCAAATAGATTTTACTCTGTCAAGGCTATAGGTACCTGCTTGTACTTATAGACACCTTTACTGGATGGGTAGAAGCCTTCCCAATCAGAACTGAAAGAGCTCAGGAAGTGGCCAAAATTCTCCTGAAGGAAGTTATTCCATGCTTAGCTCTCCCAAAATCTTTACAAAGCTACAATTGTCTTTCCCTCATCTCCCAGATTACATAAGGGATTTGTAAGGCCCTAGGAATAACCCAGTACCTTCACTCTGCATGGAGACCTCAGTCTTCCAGTAAGGTAGAAAGAGCCAACCAGACTCTATGCAAAACATCACAAGTAACAAAGGTTAAGAAGGAAAGAGTGTTCTTGGTAAGGAAGGCTAAGAAGGAAAGAGTTCTTTTAAATAAAGAAAGGATATGGCTTGTAAGAATGACTTCATCCTGATGGCTAGTTTACTCTAGACTGGAATGGAAATGATAGAATGTTTCAAGTAAATTGAAGATGGTATGTGTAAGTCACAAAAGGTTATGAAAGAAAGAAATATTGGACATGCTAACTGCTGCTCAGGGAGTTATCTGTGCCATGTTCCAGGAAGAATGTTGTTTCTGGGTCAATCAGACTGGATAGGTACAAACCCAAATTCGTACTTTCCTGGACAAAGCCAAACAGCTCCAGGACCAGGCCAACCAGGGCTGGGATTTCTGGCCTGACATCTGGTCATGGAAATCCTGGCTATTTCCTCTCCTTGGCCCTATAACTTCTGTAATCTTGCTGCTTCTCTTTGGACCATGTGTTTTTAATGCCCTTGTTCGTTTTGTCAAACTTCAAATGGTTGTCAGACAAGGCTTCCAGCCCATTCCATTGGATGACCTGAACAGCCCTCTGGACCGAGCAGGACACTTTCCAAGGCCACTGTCGCACACCATAGGACAGATAGCAAGAGGAAATACCTATATCCGTCTTGACGCCCATATGTCAGCGTTGAAGAAGCTACAGAAGATGGAACGCCAACCATTTATTCCAAAAAGAATTATGAATATTCCTCTTGAGGGAAGGAATGTTAGGTAGGAAGTCAGAAATGAGCTTATGTGTGTGTGACAAAGGCCTAAGGAGTTGACCTCTAGGTCCAGCATCCACATCTCAGAGTCATCCAGACAACTGTCCAGGTGCAGCCCAGTGTCTGCACTTCAAAGGCCCTGCCCATTCTACCCAATAACCATCCTTCCTCTAAGGTGGAGCAGCGCCAGGCAGGCTACCCCTGTCTGATAACTTCAGGGGGAAAACTCAGAAAAGAATTTTTTGTATTTATATCCAAAAAGTACTTTGTTTGGGAGGAGGAGAAGGAGAGGGGCAAGGGAAGGGAAGACCCATCCTCTTAAAAATCCTCAGCCTCTGGCTGGTGCCGCGGCTCACTAGGCTAATCCTCTGTCTTGCGGCACCAGCACACTAGGTTCTAGTCCCGGTCTTCCTTTTGCCGTTGGTTCACCCTCCAATGGCCACCGCGGCCGGCGCACTGTAGCTGGTGCACCGCGCTGATCCGAAGGCAGGAGCCAGGTGTTTCTCCTGGTCTCCCAGGTGGGTACAGAGTCCAAGCACCTGGGCCATCCTCCACTGCACTTCTGGGCCACAGCAGAGAGCTGGCCTGGAAGAGGGGCAACAGGGACAGAATCTGGTGCCCCGACCGGGACTAGAACCCGGTGTGCCGGCGCTGCAAGGCAGAGGATTAGCCTATTGAGCCATGGCGCTGGCTCTGTTCTCTACTTTTTAATTCTATCAGTTATCATTAGCAGACACTAGTCTTGTTTATGTGATCCCTTTGACACTCAATCCTATCATTATGTTCAATTATGAACTTAAACTGATCATTTTGACTAGTAAGATGGCATTTGGTACATGCCAGCTTGATCGGGATTGAATTGGAATCCCCTGGCACATTTCTAGCTCTACCATTAGGGGTAAGACTGAGTGAGCATGTGCCGAACTGTACAACTCCTCCCTCTCTTATTCCCACACTTATATTTAACAGAGATCAGTTTTCAATTAATTTTAAATGCCTAGGAATAACTGTGTGTTAATTAAAGAGTTTTATCAATGGTATTAAGTAGAACAAAAAAATACTAAAAGGAATAAAATACAAAGTTGTTTGTTCCTTCACAGTCAAGACAAGGGTTGATCAAGTCATTGTTTCTCATACTGTCCATTTCACTTCAACAGGTTTCCTGTTAGGTGCTCAGTTGTCACCGATCAGGGAGAAAATATGCTATTTGTCCCTTTGGGACTGGCTTCTTTCACTCAGCATGATGTTTTCCAGATTCCTCCATTTTGTTGCAAATGACTGGATTTTATTTTATTTTTTTACTGCTGTACAGTGTTTTTTTTTTTTTTTTTTTACAGGTAGAGTGGACAGTGAGAGAGAGGCAGGGAGAAAGGTCTTCCTTTACCATTGGTTCATCCTCCAGTGGCCGATGTGGCTGGCGCACTGTGGCCGGCACTCTGCGCTGATCCGAAGCCAGGAGCCAGGCGCTTCCTTCTGGTCTCCCATGTGGGTGCAGGACCCAAGAACTTAGGGCCATCCTCCACTGCACTCCCGGGCCATAGCAGAGAGCTGGACTGAAAGAGGGGCAACCAGGACAGAATCTGGTGCCCCGACCGGGACTAGAACCTGGTGTGCCAGTTAGAATGGCTATCCTAACTCTATAATATTCTATAGTATACTATAGAATATAGTATATATTATATAGTATTATATAGTATACTATAGAATGCTATAGAGTACATATCCCATAATTTCTTTATCCAGTTTTCTGTTGATGGGCATTTAGGTTGATTCCATGTATTAGCTACTGTGAATTGAGCTGCAATAAACATTGAGGTGCAGACAGCTCTTTTATTTGCCAATTTAATTTCCTTTGGGTAAACTCCAAGGCGTGAGATGGCTGGGTCATGTTGTAGGGCTATGTTCAGGTTTCTGAGCAATCTCCAAACTGTCTTCCATAGTGGCTTAACCAGTTTGCATTCCCTTTTGCCCCATATCCTCACTAGCTTCTGTTGTTAGTTGATATCTGTATTTAAGCCATTCTAACCAGGGTGAGGTGAAACCTCATTATGCTTTTGATTTGCATTTCCCTGATAGCTAGTGATCCTGAACATTTTTTTCATGTGTCTGTTGGCCATTTTAATTTCTTCTTTTGAAAATATCTATTTAGGTCCCTGGCTCATCTCTTAAGTGGATTTTTTTTTGAGGAGTTTCTTGATCTCTTTGTAGATTCTGGTTATTAAATCTTTGTTGGTGGCATTATTTGCAAATATTTTTCCAAAGAACACTACTAAGAATCTATTGGAACTCATAGAAGAGTTTGGTAAAGTAGCAGGATATAAAATCAATGCACAAATCAATAGCCTTTGTATACACAGGCAATGCCATGGCAGAGAAAGAACTTTTAATATCAATCCTATTCACAATAGCTGTAAAAACAATCAAATACCTTGGAATATGCGTAACCAATGACATCAAAGATCTCTACAATGAGAATTAAAAAATCTTAAAGAAAGAAATAGAAGAGGATACCAAAAAATGGAAAAATCTTCCATGCTGCTTATGGATTAGAAGAATCAACATCATCAAAATGTCCATTCTCCCAAAAGAAATTTATAGATTCAATGCAATCCCAAATAAAATACCAAAGACATTCTTCTCAGATTTGGAAAAAATGATGCTGGAATTCATATGGAGACACAGGAGACCTCGAAGTTATAGCAATCTTGTACAACAAAAACAAAGCCAGAGGCATCATAATACCAGATTTCAGGACATACTGCAGGGCAGTTATAATCAAAACAGCATGGTACTGGTACAGAAACAGATGGATTACCAATGGAACAGAATAGAAACACCAGAAATCAATCCAAACATCTACAGCCAACTTACCTTTGATCCAGGATCTAAAATCAATTCCTGGAGCAAGGACAGTCTATTCAATAAATTATGCTGGGAAAAATGGATTTCCACATGCAGAAGCAAGAAGCAAGACCCCTACCTTACACCTTCCACAAAAATCCACTCAACATGGATTAAAGATCTAAACCTATGACCCGACACCATCAAATTATTAGAGAACATCGGAGAAACCCTGCAAGATATAGGCACAGGCAAAGACTTCTTGGAAAAGACCCCAGAAGCACAGGCAGTCCAAGCCGAAATTAACAATTTTTAAAAAACTGAAATCATAATATGTATCTTTTTTGAATACAGTGGAATAAAGCTCAAAATAAACAAGCTAAGAATCTCTAGAAAATATGCAAACACACAAGACTGAACAACATGCTCTTGAATGAACAGTGGGTCACAGAAGTAAACAAAAGTGAAATAAAAAATTACTGGATCAGCACAGCTGTGGCCATTGCAGCCATCTGGAGGGTGAACCAGCAGGTGAGATATCTTTTCTCTGTCTCCACCTCTCTCTGTAACTCTGTCTTTCAAATAAATAAAATAAATCTTTAAAAAAATAAAAAAGGGAATTTTATAGCAATTAGTGCTACATCACGAAAGTGGAGACATCTAGTAAATGAGTTGTCAATACATCTCAAAGACTTAGGAAAACAACAACAAACCACATCCAAAATTTAGTAGGAGGAAAGAAATGGTTAAAATTAGAGAAGAAATAAATAAAATTGAAAGAAAGAGACAAAAAATACAAAATATCAGTGAAATGAATATTGGGTTTTTTTGAAAAACTAACAAAATAACACACCTTTGGCCCAACTAACGAAAAAAAAAAAGTGGAGAATATCCAAATCAATAAAGTGAGAGATGAAAAAGGAGATGTTACAGTGGACATGTACAATCTACCAAAATTGAGGCACAGCGACACAGAAAACCTAAACAGACCAATAACCACAGCAGAGGCTGAATCAGTAATAAAGACCCTCCCAACAAAGACAAGTCCAAGACTAGATGGATTCATTGCTGAATTCTATCGGACGTTTAATGAAGAATTAGCTCCAATTCTTCTCATCTATTCAAAACAAATGAAGGCAAATCTTCCCAAACTCCTTATTTTTAGCCAGCATTACTATAATTCTAAAAACAGAAAAAGATGCAAGGAAAAAGAACCATAGACCAATATTCCTAATTTAGTATAAATGCAAAAATCCTCAACGAAATAGTAGCTAATCAAATCCAACACATCACAAAGATTATTCACTCAGACCAATTGGGATTTATCCCTGATATTCAGGGCTGGTTCAACATTTGCAAATCAATAAATGTGATAAATCACATTAACAAATTGAAGAATACAAACCATATGACTATCTCAATAGTTGCAGAGAAAGCATTTGATAAAATACAACATCCTTTCATGATTAAAAAAACCACTTTAATAAATTGGGTATAGAAGGACATACATCAGTATAATCACAAACCCAGAACCAGCATCATATAGAATGGGGAAAAGTTGGAAGCATTTCCACAAATGTGAAACTTGACAAAGATGCACACTTTCACCACTGCTATTCCACATAGTCTTGGAAGTTTAGTCACATCCATTAGGAAAGAAAATGCAATCACAGAGATACAAATTAGAAAGGAGGAAGTCAAATATTCCTGTTTGCTGACATGAGTCTATATTGAAACCAAAAGACTTCACTAAGAGATTATTGCAACTCATAAGAGAGTTTGGTAAATTTACAGGAAATGAAATCAACAAACATCAATGATCTTTGTATTCATAGATAATGCCATGGCTGAGCAAGAACTTGTTATATGAGTCACATTCACAATAGCTACAAAAAATTAAATACTTTAGAATAAATTCAACCAAGGAAGTAAAAGATCTCTTTGATGAACACTGGAGAAAAAAATAAAAGACACAAAAAATGGAAAAATCTTCCATTATTTCAGATTGGAAGAATTAATATAATCAAAATGTCCATACTACTGATAGCACTTTAAGATTCAATGTGATCCCAATTAAAATACTGGGGTTCTTCTCAGATCTAGAAAAAAATGATGCTAAAATTCATATGGAAACACAAGAGACCCTGAATATTTAAAACATTCTTAAACAACAAAAACAAAGCTGGAGGTATCACAATAATAGATTTCAAGACAAACTACAGGGCAGTCATAATTAAAACAGCAATTTACTGCCACAGAAATAGATACATAGACCAATGGAACATAATAGAAACTTCAGAAATCAACCTGTGCATCTACAATCAGCTAATCTTTGACAAAAGTGCTAAAATCAATCCTTGAAGCAAGGACAGACACTTCAACAAATGCTGTGAAAATTGTATCTCTGTAGGCAAAAGTATGAAACAATACTCCTACCTTACACCATATATAAAAATCAGCTCAAAATGGATCATGAATCTAAATCTCCAACCTGATACTTTCAAATTGATAGAGGAGAATATTGGAGAAATTCTGTATGACATTGAAATAGGCAAAAATTTATTGGAAAAGACCCCAGAAGCACAAGCAATCAAAGCAAAACATAGATAAAAGGGAATGCATCAAGCTGAGATGCTTCTGCACTGAAAGGAAACACTCAGCAAAGTGAAGAAGTGACTGACAGAATGTGAGAAAATATTGCAAACTATGCAACTGAAAAAGTATTAGGATCTGGAATCTATGAATAGCTCAAGAAACTAAGCAACAATAGAAAAACAATCCAGTTAAGAAATGGACAAAGGACTCAAACAGTCATTTTTCAAAAGAGGACATACAAATGGTCAACAGACACATGAAAAAATGCTGGTTATCACTATCCATCAAGGAAACATAAATCAAAAGCACAATGAGGTTTCACCTCATCCCAGTTAGAATGGCTCTCATACATACATACATACATACATACATAAATGCTGGTGAGGAAAAAGTTTCCCTCATCCACATTTGGTGGGAATATAAACTAATACAGCCATTGAGGAAGACAGTATGCAGATTCTTTAGAAAGCTGAAAATAGATCTATCCTATGATTTAGCCATTCCACTCCTGGGAATTTACACAAACAAAATTAAATTAGCATATGAAAGAGTTAACTGTACCCTGATGTTTATTGCAGCTCCATGCATGATACCCAAGCTATGAAATCAACTCAGATGTCCATCAGTTGATGATTGGATAAAGAAAATATGTATATATACACTCTGGAATACTAATCAGCTGTGAAAAAAAATGGAATCCTGTCTTTTGCAGTAAAATGAATGCAATTGTAACATTATGTTTAGTGAAATGCTCCAGTCCCCAAAAGACAAATATCATTTTCCCTGATCTATGGTAACAAACTTGACACTTTGAGAATTGATTGTTGTTTACAGCCCTTATCTCTACTGTTGTGAAACAGGTTTTCTTCTTACTTCTTGCTGAATCTTTTATTTAGCAGAGTGTTAATCTTTTGATTATAAAACAAAGTGAAAGTAACTCATTGTAAAAATTGAAGAAATAATAAGAAAGGAAGGAGGATTGAGGGTTAGGGCATGGGTGGGATGGAGAGAAGTTGGGAAGTATCACTACGTTCCTAAATCTGAATATATGAAATACATGAAACTTGTTCACCTTATATAAATAAAAAATTGTTTAAAAAATAAAACAATAAATACCATAACAACCAGAAATCACAACTTACCTCTACATAGTTTTTAATGATTTATTCTCCATCAAAAAAGTCAGATTTCTTTAAATTACAACATCTTTTTCTTAGTTGGTGTTTATACACAAGCTGTTGGCTTTGATTCACTCACAGGAAAATCCCACTTTATCCTATTGGCTTTTATTTAAAACAACATAAGAGGTTTTCTGGCTAAATTTTGTTGTTTTTTGTTGTTGTTAAATCTTGCTTTTGGAGTCCAACTCCCTCATTTAATCAATTTTGCAGTAGTTTCTGTGTGTTGCTGAGAAATATGTGTTATTTTCTCTTTTGTTTTCATTTTTACTCTCAGTCTAAGTGAAGCATTTGTTAACCTTATTAAATAAAAATTTAGCCATTTCTCTCTGCTTTATCCTATTAAATTGCTTATACTCTTTTGTGATATGGAATTCACTTAGTTTCTTTTTTTACTTTGGATGCAAGTATCACATTAAAAGCACATAAAGATGTAGTAAGGCATTTGCTTAGTGTTCCATGGAATGAAATCTTCTTCAAGAAAAGAAATAAGTGAAATAATTATTAGTATAAGTGGTCTGCCATGAAATAGGAAAATTTTCTTAAATAAGAAACAAAATTCTCTGTTCTGGCAATCTCATGGTATTGTGAAGTATTTGTGTTGAATTAGAGGTTACTGATGCTTTAAAACATTTTTTCAGTAGATTTAATATCCACATTTGGGCTTTTTAAGGTAATAGTAAAAAATTATTTATATTGATTTCTTTGTATTCTCCTACTAAATCATTCTGGTGGTAATGGTCTATATTTGGAAATCAAAGTTAAAGGTGAAAATACAAGCCAAAAAATAGAACAGAATCAGGATAGTTTATCTGTTACTTCATTATACCTATGGTCTAACCATCTAAGTTAAAATTTAAGCACTATTTCTAAGTTGGGTTTAATTTTCCCCTTTTGCTAACCAGCATCCAGTTTCTTTCATGTTTTTTTAACATAATCTGTACTTGTATGTCAATTTATCTGTTAATATCTGAAAAGTATGTTGATTACTATACCATCTATTTTCACAGAACAGGCACTTTGTCTCTCATACACTCTAATGTTGGGTTGAAACCTAACACAATGTCTGGCACCTGGAAAACTTTTGTTCAAATGAGTATATAAGTGGGTTAGGATAATTATGCTGAAAACCAAGTGCTATCTGTGATTCTAGGCTGTATCCCAAAACTTAAAGTTGGACATATCTTTGAATTCATCGGTAGAATTCCTGAAGAATTCTATGCTTTGGATATTAATGTCATATAATTTGGAGCAAGAGAAATGAAATCCACTACAACCATTTAGAGACCCTTGTCCTTGGTCTCCCACTGTCTCCTATTTTCTTTTCTAGAATAAAGCAGTAAAATTACATTCTTCTCACTCTTTTTGGGTATTCTAGTGTAATTAGGTTTTTTCAATGCTTGATTGTGAGAAAGAAAGATGTGAGCATCTACTATGGCTTGAATGATCGCATCCCTCTAAAAATCCATGTTGAAGGATTTCATAGAACTGCTAAGATGTTACTTGGGATGCCAACATGCCATATCAGAGTGCCTGAGTTTAAGTCCTTGCTCCACTTTCAATTTCAGCTCCCTAGTAATACATTCCCTGAGAAATAGTGGGTTATGGCTCCAAAAACTTGGGTCCCTGAAACCCATGTGGGAGACATGGAGTGAATTCTGGGCTCCTGGCTTCAGCATGGCTCAGCCATAGCTGTTGCTCCTGGCTTCAACTGTGGTCCAGCCATTTGGAAAGTGAGCCAACAGATGGAAGCTCTCTTTTTGTCATCTGTTTCTGTCTCTGTGTCTCTCTGTCCATCTTTCTGCCTTTGAAAGATAAATAGATAGATAGATAGATAGATAGATAGATAGATAGATAGATAGATACATTTTAAAATCATGTTGATATACAATCCCAATGTAACAATATTAAGAGATGGAACCTTTAGGAGATGTTTAGGACATAAAGGTTTTTTCCTGTGATTTGATTAGTGCATTATAAAAGAGTTTCTGGAACTACCTAGACTTTTTAGTTCTTCTGTCCTTCTGCGTTCCTCCCCTCTGCAGGATACCTTGTTCAAGGAGCCATCTTGCAAGTAGTGAGCACCCCTTACCAGATACCCAACCTATGCCTGCCTTATCTTGGAATTTATAGCCTTCAGAGCTACTAGGAAATACATTTCTGTTATTTTTAATAGTCTAGGCATTTTGTTGTAATAACTCAAATGAGCCAAGACAATGGCTTATGCACATACCATGGCTAGGTTCAGCCAATATAGGTTACTGACTTGGAATTCATTTCACAACTAAATCTAGGTAGATCCAGACATGGAAAGTAAATCTTTTAAAATATTCTTTAACAAGGTCCCAGAATGGAGAAAAGCCAATTTTGAATACCTTCACAGTATTTTACATGCAAGTGATGGAAGCTAAACAAAATGTTATTAAAAAGAGTCACAGAAGTTTTCCATTCCTATGAAGACATTTAAATTCCTTATTTTTTATGGTTTTCTGATAAGAGTTAGGAACATGCATGAGAGTTCATGTGTGTGTGTGTGTGCATGTGTATGTGATATTAAGAAGGGATCCATTAATATTTATACCTTTCTTGTAGATTGACTTCAAAATAGAAAAAAAGTGAAGAATTATGGAAATTAAGTTAGGGAAAGTGATATAGAGATCCCCTACTTATATATTATTCTAAAGAGGAGATATAAATGATACAATAAGATTAATTTACTTTTCAGGAAAGTGGTAAAGTCTGAATGAATAATTATCAACGAAAGGATGTTGCAGACATCTTTCAAAATGACAAGGAGAGAGAAATTCATTTTCGAAAGTCATCTACTTCCAAAAGTCATCTAGATGACAATAGGAGCAGAGAAAAGAATCTGCTAAAAGTAAGTATTCTTATGATACAAAAAAAACATAAAAGTCAGTCAAAGATTATTAGGTCAATGATAGGTTAATCACCAAGAGTAGTGACTTCTAAGAAAAATGCAATGGTGGTCCTTTGTATGGTCTATTATAGTATACTAAAGCAAGTTTAAGAAAACTCACAATTTGTCAACAAAGCTGAAGTGTGAACTCAATACTACTATTGAGTTCCGGGGTAAGGTTGAATTTTGTAAAAAACTAAGGTTGTCAAGGTTTTCCACATAATCCCCCTAATAACACTAATTATGGATGCTGGATCAACCAGTAGAGATTCTAATTCACTATGTTTGTGTGTGGAGCGGAAAAGAACATCAGAATTTTTGAAGATAGCGTTAACAATGATATGGATTTTAGCTCAGAACAATAGTTAAAAGTATTGAGATGTCTATATGAATATATACAGTCTTTCCTCCCTGAATTAGGCACAAGGAACATGCACTGTAATGTCAGAGCAGGCTTCAAGTGTAAGGAGTGGGGACAAAACCAGTCTTCAGAAGACATGATGAAACAGATGTGTGACTTACTAGTTACCTTCACCTACGTAGAAAGGTCCTTACACACAATCCCATCAAATACTGGGCAACGTCCTGGGAAGGACATCTTCTGGGTTTCTGTCTCTTTGAGATTTAAAATACACACAGATCGCCTGGAGGAACTGGTTAACAGGTAGGTGTTCATACAGTTTGTCTGGTGGACCTGAGATTCTGTATAAAAATAAATTAATCATTTAAAATAAATAAATAAAACCAAACCACAAAAACATTGTATTTACAGGGAAGTTTTTAAATGCTTCTTATGTAACATCACCTCATTTTATCTTTTTAGCATTCCACCTTAACCCTGTACTTTTTTCCCTGCTGACTCAAGCTAAACTATTTTATCTGGATTCTCAAAAAAAAAATAAAAAAATAAAAAAAATTACTTTCCTTCTTGGCATCTCATTCACTAACTCAAATACTATTCTCACTGGCATTCCAGGTCAAAATTATACATACATCCAAAATCTATTTCAACTTTTCTCTAAGAAAATTCTATTGCTATAGCTGGGAAATTAGTTTGGGTGCACCCCAAAGGCTTGTGTGTTAGGAGCTTGGTCCTCGATGTCTTATGTTAATAGTTAACTGATTGATGTCAGTGGGTAATGAGAGGTAAATACTGTGGTTTAGTGCATTAAGCTGCTTCTTTGGACAGTTATATCCCATATTAGGGTGTCAGTTCCAGTCCCAGTTACTCTGCTTCCAATCCAGCTTCTTATTGATGCATCCTGGAACTAATAGATGGAAAATCTCTCACTCTAATTTCTATCTTTCCATCCCTCATTCCCTTTCTTTTTCCCCTTCTCCGTTCTGTGGCTCTACCTTTCAAGTAGATGAAAATAAATATTCTAAAAAATGGTTAATGGATTCAGGGTAGAGACTTTATTCAATTGTGATGTCTGAAGATGGGGTTCTTGGGAATTGATTCAACTGGGCTAAGTTGTTGGGGCAAGGATCCATGATCAAATCATGGTAATTCTCAGAGACACACAGACTTGGAGTGGGAGTGTGCTTCCTGTCTCTCTCTGCTTCCTCGCTCACCATGGTGTTGTCCATTTACAGGTGTTCTACCATACACTACCCTCATCAGATACCAGACTAATTGGGGATGCCCAAGCTAGGTCTAGAAACCTCCAAAATCATGAGCCAAAGTAAATTTTCTTCCTTTCTAAGTAACTCTTCCCAGGTATTTTAGTTGCAGTGATTTTTAAATGCCAATTAATACGCTTATGCAGCCCATTACAAACAAGTTTTCCCTTTTTTCTAAACCCTTTATATTTAATGATATGTTATTTATACTTCTATATGTAGAAACATAAGATAGCACAGATAATAGATGAGAAACTAAAAATTTAAATTTTGCCCATGCTTCCTAGACCCGTATTATTTTTTATTTATAAAAAGGGAAGAAATTTCATGCATTTCATATATGTATTTTAAATAATGATACTTTCATCTTTCATACTACCATCTCTCCCTCACTCACTCCCACCCTCCCTTCTTTTTTTATTTTTCTATCAATTTTTTTAAACTTTTATTTAATAAATATAAATTTCCTTTTTCTTTTTTTTTTTTTGACAGGCAGAGTTAGACAGTGAGAGAGAGAGAGACAGAGAGAAAGGTCTTCCTTCCATTGGTTCACCCCCAAATGACTGCTGCAGCCAATGCTGTGCCAATCCAAAGCCAGAGCCAGGTGCTTCCTCTTGGTCTCCCATGTGGGTGCAGGGCCCAAGCACTCGGGCCATCCTCCACTGCCTTCCCGGGCCACAGCAGAGAGCTGGATTGGAAGAGGAGCAACCAGGACAGAATCCAGCACCCCAACTGGAACCAGAACCCGGGGTGCTGGTGCCGCAGGTGGAGGATTAGCCAAGTGAGCCACGGCACCAGCCAATAAATATAAATTTCCAAAGTACAACTTTTGGATTATAGCAATTTTTTCCCCCATAATGTCCCTCCCACCTGCAACCATCACATCTCCCACTCCCTCTCCCATGCTATACTTTCATTTTTTTAAGATTTATTTATTTTATTTGAAAGGCAGAGTTACAGAGAGGCAGAGGCAGGGACAGAGAGAGAGAGGTGTCTTCCATCTGCTGGCTCACTCCCCAAATGGCTGCAATGGCTGGAGCTAAACAGATCTGAAGCCAGGAGCTTCTTCTGGGTCTCCCATGCAGGTGCAGGGGCCCAAGCACTTGGGCCATCTTCTACTGCTTTCCCAGGCCCCAGCTGAGAGATGGATCGGAAGTGGAGCACCCAGGACCTGAACCAGTGCCCATATAGGATGCTGGCACCGCAGGCTTTACACACTACACCACAGAGCCAGTCCCTGTCAATTTTCTGTATAATTGCAAACATAACTCTCTACTAAATAAAGAATTCAATAAGTAGTAAGTAGAAAAACAACTGTTCCCTGAGAGTATATACAAGGGCTATAAACAATAATCAGGTTTCACTCATGTACATTACATTTTCTTTTTACTTCGTATTTTAGTTACCAACAATCAGGGAAAACAAGATATTTGCCTTTTTGGGAATGGCTTATTTCACTAAGAATAATGGTCTCCAGTTGCAACCATTTTGTTGTGAATGACAGGATTTCATTCTTTTTACGGATGAGTAGTATTCCATCATGTATATGTGTACCATAATTTCTTTATCCAGTCATCAGTTAATGTATATTTGGGTTGATTCCATATCTTAGCTTTTGTGAGTTGAATTGCTATGAACATGGAGGTACGGATAGCTCTTTCTTATGCGGATTTCATTTCCTTTGATTAAATTCCCAGGAGCTGAATGATTGGATCATAAGGTAGATCTATATCAGATTGCTGAGAAATCTCCACACTGCCTTCCATAATGATTATACTAGTTTACATTCCCACTAATAGTGTATGAGAGTACCTTCTCCCCCACATTCAACAGCATTTGCTATTTTTTGATTTCAGATAATAGTCATTCTAATGAGTGAGGTGAAACATCACTATGGTTTTTATTTTCGTTTCCTTGAAGGCTAGTGATCTTGAACATCTTTTCGTGTGTCTTCTGGCCATTTGTATTTCATCCCTTGAAAAATGTCTGTTCTTAGCCTGAGCCCATTTCTTAACTTGATTGTTTGGTTATTGTAGAATTTCTTAAACTTTTTATATATTCTGGATATTATTCCTTCATCAGATGTTTAGTTTGCAAGTATTTTCACCTATTCCATTGGTTATCTCTTTATTTTTTTAGCGTTTCCTTTCCAGCCCAGTATTTTATAGTGATTAAGAGCATGGGTTAAGGAATTAGATAAAGATTGACTATGTTCAAATCTGTCACTCTCATATTTCTTCTGTGCAGTAGGGCAACATGGAATGTCTCTAATTTATCTCTGAAATTAGTGTGATAGGGCTGCTCAGACCTTGAATCAACTCTTTAATGGAAAGTGCTTAAGCATAGTACATAGCACTCAATAAATATTCAACAAATACTAAATAAATAGCATGGTACTGTGCACTAGACAATCTCATTGTTTAAAATTTGACAAAAGGGTGCACATTAGAAGTAATAAGAATTTTATAAAGGAGTTTTTGGTAATTTATCAATTCAGGGGCTTTCTAACTAATGGCTCCATAGTTAGAGTGATTATAATCTGCAGCTTCCAAATGAGGATATCTACAAATTGGGTGCAGCATTTTTGAGATCAGAATTTCCTGGAAAATCAAAAATACATGGATGCTCATGTACAACATGAGTCTAAATTTATTGAATCAATGCAGGGAAGCACTGGAAGCATACCGAGAACTGGATGGGTCTACACAGGTGAATTTAATATGCAGACCTGGTGATTTGAATGTGATACAGGGGAGATAGTAAAAACCTAATCAGAAGTTTAAACACATTCACAGCAAGAAATGGAAAAGTTACCTGTGGCATCCAGAAGCTGGTCTGATCTGGTATTACCAGCTAAAACTTGATATTCAACTTGAACATTGAACTTTCTTGATGTTGAGTTGGGGCACACCCGTAGTCAGGCCTTGATCTTCTCCTACCAAACCTGCCTTCCCTTCTTTAATATGCAATTCATTACTAGTCTATAAATTTTAGAATTACACCAACTTTCTGAGAGCAACCAATTCTAATGGAAACTCTGCTTCTTTTTTTAAGATTTATTTATTTGTTTGAGAGACAGAGTCACACAGAACAAGAGAGAGACAGAGAGGGCTTCCATCTCCTGGTTTACTCACCAAATGGATACAACATCTGGAACCAGGCTGATCTAAAGCAAGGAGCCAGTAGCTTCTTCTGGGTCCCCCATATGGGTGCAGGGGCACAAGTACTTGGGCCACCTTTCACTGCTTTCCCAGGTCATTAGCAGGACAAACTGGTGCCCATATGAGATGCCAGTGCTGCAGGCAGTGGCTTAACCTACTACACCACAGTGCCAACCCCAAAACTCTGCTTCTTTGAAGTCTCCCCAAAATCACTTGACCCCAAGTCTTATAACAAGTATTTCCTAATACCTTCTTACCAACTAGTCCCGTAGTACCTCATGGTGAATGTTTTCCTCACTGCTTTGGGAAATGACCTAACTTGTTGAACTGTAGCTGAGTTCCCAGTGGGCTTTGATTGGATGACATTAGCAGAACCGTTTTGTGGAGTGACACTGCAGGTGAGTGTGAATTGCCCTCTCACAAATTTAACTGACACTGTCTCCCAGATACCAATGAGAAGATATTGGCACATTTGCTTTGGCCAAGCACTATTCTCTTGAAGCAGATTTGTTAAGTATAAAGACAGATTTATACAATAGTGAAAGCAGTTAAAGATTGCATTATCTCCATGGATTATTAGTTCTGTAGTTCACTTTGGGAGAGTCCTTTAAATAACAAATTCTCCCAGTGCATTGAAAGTGGGATTGATTATCAGAAATTTGATTTAGGTAAACCTTTTCATGAAAACACTCAAAGCAGGATATAAATCTAAGGGGAAATATTAAGACTTGTTGGTCTAGACAGTAATTTGATTTGCATTCATTTTTTAGTGTCCAGGTACACTATTCTAAACTTAATTAAAGCCAACTGGGAAAAAATTTGTTTGAAGAAAGGATGTTTCTTAAGGGCTCATGTGAAGCATAAAAACATTTCTTGTTTTTCAGATGAACATTTTATTATTTGAAGCAGAGAGAAAAATACATCTCCTCTATTTTTTCCAGAGAATAAATTGGCACAAAATATTTTTAGTAATTCAATTCTTAAAGATAAACAGGTCCTGTTTCCTTTGCTATCTATCTTATTCTCTCTTTCTTCTCTAATGTTGCATAACAATAAGGCACTGTTCACAGCTGTTAACTTGTATAAAACTGGCTTTATTTCAAAGCTCAATTAGTTCTTGTTTTGCAGATTTTATTGGAAATATGTACATATTTTTAATATGTTGAAAACAATTCACTGATACCTCATTGTTATTGTTATTCAGAATTGTTATTGTTTCTTACAAAAACTCACTAACCAGAAACAACAGCAATAACCCCTTTTCTACTACAGTATACCACAGAGTATGGTGCATCTTGGTCATTAGTTTCCATTCATTTTAGAAATTATGTCGCCCTGCATACCCTGAGAAGGAATGATGAGCAAATATAATCTTAAAATTATAATCACAATATGACTTGACTTTAATGTTGCATAAATCATCATAGAGTTAATTCCAGTGAGCTTTTGTGAATGAACACAGCCAATTGAAACTGTGTATCTTGGCTCTACTGAGGGTGTGCCAGGTCCATGCTGTGCTCTGAGTATGTGACTGAAGGTGGTAGGTACATGAGGGATGCTTGAGGTGACTGGGATGAAAACAGAATCACTTCAAAGAAGCAGGTGGTACACAGTGCACAAGTAACTGGCAGAGGTTGGAGGGGAGCATAACATGGTTTGCATATGCAGTCATTTTGTGGGTGGAAACTCCTCTACGCTTAGGTCCCCAGAATTTCCAGTAAATGATGCCCATTTATGCCAAGTTTAAGCAATCATGTTCGATTTCAGTTCACATAATTCATCTAAAGAAAATGATAACATTTTAATATTAGTTTTGACAAACATGACTTCTTAAACTGTAATTAGGAAATAGATTAATCAAAACAACTAGTCTGATGTTCCACAAAGTTCATAGACAGAGCACCCATTCTTCTAGTAAAAGCTCACTCAGTTGCCTGAAACAGAAAATACAGAGCATCAGAATTTAGTTTATTGAAGTAGGTGAAGGAAGCATAAATCTCCCCCTCTTCCAATATCCCTTCATTTCTTCTCAGGGCCCCTGCCTCACAGTCTTTGAGGCATTCTCTAGAAATTCTGGGATCTTCAAAAGCATGAGTAAAAATCTCCTAAGGATCAGGGCCCTCATTGTATCAGGAAGGGGATTCAGAGTTGTTTGAGAGCCTGCAGCCATTGAATGACAATGATGAACCAGAATACAGCTGCTATAAACAGTAATCAAATCACAGGATATCAATTTCAAACTTATACAATTTTTCTGTTCAGCATTTTGATATATTTACTTGTCTCTTAAATGTAGATTGCTTTGGTTTTGCAAACTGTTTTCAAACTACTTTTATATGTTGATATTGTATGTTTTATTTTTTTTAACTTTTATTTAATGAATATAAATTTCCAAAGTACAGCTTACGGATTACAATGGCTTCCCCCCCTCCAACTTCCCTCCCACCCACAACCCTCCCCTTTCCTTCTCCCTCTCCCCTTCCATTCACATCAAGATTCATTTTCAATTCTCTTTATATACAGAAGATCAGTTTAGCATATATTAAGTAAAGATTTCAACAGTTCAACTGTTTATAGCCCTTGTCTATATTCCTGGGGAACAGTGCTCTTTCTGCTTTGAACTTGTTGAACACTTTACTTAGTTGAGTATTAAACCTGTAATTATAAAATAAATTGAAAATGTCTTACTTCAAAAATCAATAGGAAAAGGAAAGATGTAGGATGGAGGGGTGGAAGGAAGTATTGTTAGCTTCTTAGAACTGTATCTATGAAATACACAAAACCTGTTTTCCTTATATTAATATTTTAAAAATTAATAAAAATAATTTCTTTACTTTAAAAAAAGAATACAGTTGCTTTCATTCATAGCCCAGTTGTTTTTGATAGCCCTCACTATACTTCAGATCGATCATTTAGTCATTAAGTTATTAAAAAAAAAAAGAGTTGCATGCCCAAGAAATTTGAAATTCCTGGAGAAGAACCTGAGGTTTGAGTAGAAAAAGAATCTTGAGGCATAATGATATGTTTTTTGTTCTCAAAAATCTTCCATTCTTTCTTTCTTAACATTTGCCTCTATAATTACTTTGATGAAAAGCAAATATTCTACCTGCTAATATTGCAGAATCATCATGTTGAAAGGGTTATGATCTGGAGCCACAAGAGAGTTACAATCTCATAAAATGAATTTTTTTTTCATGTCTCACCATAACTACTACTAACATATTTAGTACAGAAAATACTAAGTTAAACTCTTTGCACAGCTGCTTCTTATTCCTCTGAGATAAGGTTACAATTTTATTTTCTCAGAGATTTTCAGCAAACCCTACCTGTCATTTTCTATTATGTCACTTGTTTATTTGCTGTACATGAAATAACCCCAGTTTATCATTTTTGTGTGAATTCTTTACTCTTCATCTCTATATGCATCTAACCATAAGTTCCATCATGCCAGTATTTGTGTCTTCCTTGCTCATGGTTTTATCTCTAGCCACTTGCACAGTTCCTCTCTCTTGGGTGAAAGAAAACATCTGAGGCACAATAAAGATTTAAAGAATTTCTTTCATTAGGAAGTAATTCATGAATCCAGAAACATCAAACTAAGAGAGATTTAGCATTCCAAAGATGAAGTGTCAAAATAAGGTATAAGTACGGTGAATAGGGAAGCAAAATAAAGAAATTATTTCCTTTGTTGAAAGTACAAAATTGTCTTTTCTGGTTTACCTGGTTAGAGATTCCCTGATCACATGACCATATATGTGTTAGTTGGCTGCTTATCATTGGCTGAGGATAAATCTTGTTTCTGATGGAAACTTTTTGCCAAAAACTTTTTGCCAAAAGTGACCCAAGATGAGTTCTGCTTGTATTTTCAGCTTGAACAAGGTTATAACTATTTTTAAGCCTACTTGGTTATGTTTGTTCAAGAATCTTCATTTTACTCCGATACATGGCACATGCTCTATGTGTAATTACTGAACAAAGTAAAGGAATGTGTTACATATATAAACATCCTATTACATTACTTTCCTTCCTATATACATCCACAGATGTAGATTGCATATATTTATATTTATATATACATTCCTGAATTGATATTCATTTCTGAAATGTTAAAGTCCTACATACTTCTGAAACTGTTAGTGGCAATTATTGGCTGACATCTTGCTGTGCATTTGTGCTATTTACACTCAATTTCTGAGTCCAATAAGTGAATTTTATGAGAAAACATTCAGCCATATGCTCATTTGAAGTTGTGGTAAGAGTGTGAATAATCTCTGCAAACTCGTCTTTCAGTAAGTTTAAATTTCCAAATGGCCTGGTAAATTCCACTTTAGGATTCATTTTTGATGTTCTCTCCAGTTGCTGCAACATTGTATGACAGAGCGAGAAGGAAAGATTAGATGACATAAATAAAGTGTTATACATCTGTAAATATACTATGCTACTTATAACTTTGAAAATGATAATTTAGGGGTCAGTGCTGTGGCACAGTGGGTGAAGCTCCCAGTTCCTGGCTTTGGCCTTGATCAGCCCTGGTTATTGCGGCCATCTGGGGAGAAACCAGTAGATGGAAGATCTCTCTCTCTTTCTAACTTTCAAATAAAGAAATCATTAAAAACAAAAAATGATTAAAAAAGAAAATGATAATTTAGTCAAAGTCAAATTAAAGTAGTGAATTTGTTTAGTAAACACCTCAGAATGTTCTAATTAATCATTCAATTAATCAATTATGCATCTCTCTACTGAAACCCTGTATGGGCAACATTGTGATACACATAAATAAGTAAAAAAAGACTGCCTTCTTTAGTAAATATGATATTTTTTCAATGATAAAATATTGCTCTGAAAACTAATTAAGTATTTAAGCAAACTAGTATTAATTATTTCTATAAACAAGGTAACAGAAGAAATTAATGATCATTGTAAGCTGGAATAATTATGCGATATTTAATTAGGATTTAATTTCAACCTTGAATTTGGGTAGTATTTGGAGATGTGATGGCTTTTTCAGAAGCTGAGAGTGGGAGAGAGCATGGACAAGAGTTCAGATATTGAAATAAAAAGAAAAATTTTTTAAATCTGATGCAATACAGTTAACCTTCCCGAAGTAGAAAGAAATAAAGTGATGTTTTTTAGAGTGAGAAAAGTTCATGAAAGGCCTGAAATGAGAAATATTATCATGCAGTGTGTCAGAGGGATGCATCTTTGCTCTTTACACAATTCAATGATGTGGTGCAAGGTGCATTTTTAGAAACATTATTCTGGCAGTGATGTGCAGAATTTATTAAAAAAAAAGAAAACTGGAGTTAGGTAGAGAAAAATAAAGAAATATATTTTACTCTTCATTTCTCAAGATCTTCTAGTTTTTAAGAACACACTTCCTTTAGTCATCTAAATTATGTGTATAGTTCTGACTAGAAAAATATGAGTCATTCACACCTTAAATATGACATGATGCATATTAAATGAATTCTAAATTTTAAATATATGATTTAGAGACTTTTTGCTTATGAAGCTGTGTCTGGTTAAGCATCTTTCACCGACAGTTACATAGAAACAAACCACTCATAGACTTTTCTGTGACAATTTCATATAGATAAAATGCTTTCATTAAGTTTATGATAATCAGATAAACCATGAACAAACTCATAAAGAGTATGCGGGTAATGATAGGAAATGAAATGAGAAGAGATTCATAATAATATCTCAGTAGCTTTCAAATTGATCAGTAGATGGTGAATGGGTGATTACCATTGATCTATTTCATATGCACATACAACAGATGTTTTCTTTAAACACCTTCAAAAATGTGTTTCATGCTGAAATATACAATCAATAGTTTTAAAAAGACTGAAGACCTGCATTAGATGCCAGGCATGAGAAAATGTTGGCAGCATCTGGGGCCGTGTCAAGAGGAGAAACAGCATTTCTGAAGGTGACAAAAAAACAGTTCAGTCAATTTGCTCTTGGGTTTCATTCCAGGATTTAAATATAGTTTAGAAATGCATCACATTAGATTTAGCTACACCAACAGCTAACATGATCCTGTTCCCTGAGTTAACCAGTTACTTACCTATCAACCAGAGACCTAAGATGATGCTTGATGCATTATCTTTATTACCATGGCCTCACCCAATTCATTGCCACATGCTGTTATTCCACTCACTACACATCAGTGTGACCAGTCTCCTGGCCATCACCTCCACGGCTACCCTTGTCTTAAAGAGTATCATGCACTTGCAAAACTTTTTTGACTTTACCTGCTACATTTAGGTTGTCCTTCCTCCAATCTACTCCCTCCCTAAGCAGGCAGCATGATCCTTTCCACACCTCTCCCCATCACACATTAAAATCTTTCTGTGACTTTTAATTCTTTTTTTTTAAAGATTTTATTTATTTGACAGGCAGAGTTACAGTCAGTGAGAGAGAGAGAGATAGAGAGACAGAGAAAGGTCTTCCTTCTGTTGGTTCACTCCCCAAGTGGCCGCAACAGCCAGAGCTGAGCCAATCTGAAGCCAGGAGTCAGGTGCCTCCTTCCTGGTCTCCCATGTGGGTGCAGGGGCCCAAGCACCTGGGCCATCCTCCAGTGCTTTCTCAGACCACAGCAGAGAGCTGGACTGGAAGAGGAACAACCGGGACTAGAACTGGCGCCCATATGGGATACCAGCACCACAGGCGGAGGATTAACCTAGTGTGCCATGGTGCTGGCCCCGCCTTTTAATTCTTAAAAAGAAAAAGAAAAAATGAGCTCAAGTCCTTAGCAGTTGCTAAAGGCCAAGTATGACCTCTTCACTGCCCATCTCTGTAGGCTTCTTGTTCAATACCCCCACCCAGATCCTGCCATAAGAGCCATTCTCTTCATCATTGTGTGTTTAGTGCATATGCTTCTACATTTGGAAGGCCTGTGTGCCTCCCTCCTTTTTTCCATTTTGACTATCGTAGATATTATTCATTTCTTGACTGTCCTTCACCTTGCTTCCTGAGACTAAGTCTTCTTTGAACTCCTAGGTTAGAATATATGATATTAAATGATGGCTTAGGGTAATGCTCCTTTTATTCAGAATACTCTTTTAATTATGAACTCATCAGCTTGATTTTTTTTAGTCTATATTTGTCTCCCATGCTAGATTTTGTGTCCTATGAAAGCTAAGGTCATAGCTGTTTTCCTTCAGAATTTTATCCCAACACTTAGTGGCTGGCACATGATGCCTGTGTAATCTACTTTTATGCTTACATTTGTGGCTGATACTTAGCCTCATGGACAATGAAGAATATTTTACTACACAGGCACTTGTTTTGCCATCCGTAAAATGGCAAACCACCAATTCCCAGTTATGTCAAAATATATTCCTTTTGGAAGTAATTGTTCAAGTAACATATCTATGCAGTTTGATTCAGGAATTCCCTATGACTCCTTGACTCAGGAATTCCACTCCACGCCTAAACCAAATAGAAGTAAATACATATATCTCCTATAAGGCATCTGTGAGAATATTCTAACAGTATTATCATGGTAGATAAATGCAGAAAACAACTTATTTTCATCAATAATAAAATGAATATATTAATTGTAATATTTTTATGCAATGAGATACCACCTACAATGAAAATAAAGTGCTGCCCTATTACAACCAAGTGGATGAATTTAGCAAACAAAATGTGATCATAGACTATTTATACATAAATTTGATACATGGGCAAAACTAATTTATGACAACTGGAGTCAAGATATTAGTTAATTTTAGAGGCTGGGGCCAGTGCTGCGGCATAGTGGATAAAGCTGCCACCTGCAATGCTGGCATCCTATAAGGACGCTGGCTGCTCCACTTCTGACCCAGCTCTCTGCTATGGCCTGGGAAAGCAGTAGAAGATGGCCAAGTCCTTGGGCCCCTGCACCCGTGTGGAAGACCTGGAAGAAGCTCCTGGCTTCAGGTCGGCCCAGGTCCGGCTGTTGTGCCCATTTGGGAAGTGAACCAGCAGATGGAAGACCTCTATTTCTCTTTTTCTCTGCCTCTGCCTCACTGTAACTGTCCTTTTCAAATAAATAAATACATCTTTAAAAAATATTTTAGGGGCTGATAATGAAGAAGGGTGTTGGAGCACGGGTATCTGATGAAGTTGTGGTAGAATTCAATTTCCAGATCTGTTAGTTACACAGGGGCCTTCGTGGTATTCAAATTGAATCAATGAGCTGAACAGTCAAGAATTTGTTCACTGCTTTTTAAAAGATTTATTTCATTTATTTGAAAGGCAGAGTTACAGAGGGAGAGGGAGAGAGAGAGGGAGAGGGGGAGGGAGAGGGGGAGGGGGAGGGAGAGGGGTAGGGGGAGAGGGAGATCTTCCATCCACTGATTCACTCCCCAAATGGCTGCAAGGACCAGAGCTGGGCTGACCCAGATCCAGGAGGCAGGAGCTTCATCTGGGACTCCCATGTGGGTGGCAGGGGCCCATATATTTGGATGATTTCCTGTTGCTTTTCCCAGGCCTTTAGCAGGGAACTGGATCAGAAGTGGAGCAGCTAGGACATGAACAGTCACCCGTATGAGATGCTATCATCATGGGTGGTGGCTTTACTGGCTACATCACAGCAGGTCCATTTTTGATATATGTCTGTTTTACTTCCAAATGAACTGCCATATAAATTCTATGATTTTAAGTAATTTCATGTCCTAATATTATGGGTGAATATAATATGAGAAAATAGATTGTATCCAAGTTGTGTCAATAGGTTTAGGATGTTGTTAAACTAATTTTGTTGAGAAGGTTGTTTAACACTTAACAATTGATAAGTTACTTGAAAAACAATCAGGTAATTGTTTCTGACAGTTTAAATTATTTAAAGTTGGAGTCATTTTTATTTTGTTACATTATCTTTACTAAAATTGGATAATTTATATTTTAAATGTATTAACTATGTATAGTCTCCTGCTTGGTAACTAATGAGATATATTTGTATTGTTCTATAGCTAGACACTGGCTAAATTCTGTAAAAACAGCTAACATTAATTGAGCATTTATTAAGTGCCAGTTACTAGGCTAAATACCTTATATACGACCTTTCATTTAATCTCCACAACAACTGTGCACATGAGGTACTATTATTCTCATCACATTGTAAGTGAACTTGCTGTGGTGCAGAACGTCAATGTCTGAGGAAGTTTATAGAATTAATACGCATTGGAGAAAGGATTTGAACTGAAATTGAGTGCTCTAACCCCACTTTCCTGTTATTCTTCCTCTTCATACAGATGTTGAATAAACTCATTAATATTTATGTTTAATATAAAACTTCAACTGAAAATTTTGCATAATTATATTTATTACAGACTTTCTAATATTGTGTGAACAATCATTCCTTGCACTGTGCTACATGATTACATCACATATGAATTTTAAGGAACTGAGCTCAGATTTAGTTCTATGAAGTCAAGAAAATTCATTCAGAATAGAACAGTTAAAGGTTGAAATGTTCTTTAAGAACAGGCACAAAGCTATAAAGCAATTTCAACATTTCTCTCAAAATGAAAAATAGTGCTTGTGTGGCTAGTGCTACTATATTTTATAAACAAAGTAACAAAACAAGTTACAACTAAATATTCCAACAGTGATTAAATGCAATTTACCAAATTCTGACATTTATATAGGAAGTTATAGAAGTAATACCTTAATTTTAATAGCAAGTACCTTATGTCTACAAATGTTCTCATTACACAAATTTTGGTGTTCTCCCACTAAATAGCTTTTATAGGGATATATTTGAAATGTATAAAGTTAATATTCTTCAATAATTTTTATGACTAAAGCACACTATTTACAATCTCCATGTAATCCACAAGTAATTTTGAAATGCATGAACAGAGCACAAAAAGACACAAAGGTAATAAAACTAGATGAGTTGGCAAAAAATTGTTAATGTTACAATCAGCCATATCCTTTATTCTTGAAAACATTCTAAATGAAATGAAAATAATTTGGTAAGTTTTTAACTGTAAGCAATAGTTTATGACTGCTTGTTTGAAAAAAAAAATAGGTAGGGGCAGGCATTCGACCTAGCTGGTAAGATGCTAGGTAAGATGTTTACGTCCCAACTGAAGTGCCTAGGTTCCAGTCCTGCCTCTGCTCCTGACTCCAGTTTCCTGCTAATGTGCACTCAGGGATATAGCAGTGATGATGTAAGTAACTGGGCTCCTGCCACCCATGTGAGACTTCCACATCAAGTATCCAGCTCCCTGCTTCAATTCTGGGACACTTGGAGGTTGAGTCAGCCAATGGAATCTCTGTCTCTCTGCCTTTCACATAAATTATAAAAATAACTATAAATTCCTTATTAGAAGGTGACAATTACCAATACTTTAACACAGTGATCAATGTTTATATTAATGCAAAAATAATAACAAAATGATAGTTGGCAATTTTGCTGAAAGTTTCCTCCAATTAAGTGGGAAAAAAAAATCCCATGAGCTGAAGTAGTTATAATGCCCTGCAGTCATTGAAGGCAATAACAGTTAATGTGACTGTAAGTAACAAATTTCCCAATTTTGATTTACCTGCAATTCTCTATTAATCTAAAACAAGAAATCCATTTGGGTTTTTGGACAGCCAGGAAGCATGCTCAGAATGAGCATATTTCTGTCTTTATCTCTAAGGAGGGAACCATTCCTGTCATCCCTATCATTATTACCCCCTACTGGATACATTTCCTTGAGTCTTAGGTTTACTGATTTCATGAAAAACTCTGCCTTTTCTTGCTTCCTTATATACTCATACACACACACACAAATGTATATGTTAAAACAATTTTTCAGAAGAATATATTCATAAATAATTATTAAATTTATATATGTATATATAAGTATTTTAATTATCTATACTTGTATCTATAAATATATTCTGAAAATCATTTCAACCTTTCCTTGAAATATGTATATGTGAATGTAGAATTATAATAATTGCATATCTAAAGGTGTTTATATGTATATTATATATACATTTATAGCTTTATAATACTTGCATATATAAATATATTTTAAAATTATTTCAACAATTCCTTTACTAATAGATTTGTAGAAAAAATAAACTTTAAACACAATGACTTTATTTTGTTACATTACAGACTGGTTGCTTGTCAGGAATAATGATACTCAGATTCTCACTTTGATAAAACACTTCAAGAAATTATCTTTAATTTCCTGCAGCTCAGTTACTCCTGCCATTTATGATGTTTGCTGAATGGTAAGTAAATGTCAATAACCATGAGCTAAATGAACAAAATACATACTGCAAGGATTTGTTGAAGAGAAACTGAGACAAATATACTAATCCCTAAGGAGGCAATGAGTAACCAGTCCATCTGTTGGGACAGAGGCTAAACACAGGAGCAGTATTTGTCTATCTGCCTTTCTGTTGTCTTACTGTGTGCATTTTGTCTGAAGACAAGGACCATGCTATTTGAACCATCATCTACCCCCAACTTGAAAAAAAAAAAAAGTCCCTGTTCCTGACTTACCACATTTCGAGGCCTTGCCATAAGAAGGGGAGCTGTGGTTTTGTTTCTTCTTTCCACTCTCTTTCAATAGATCTGTACTGTGACAGCCATGCTACAGACATCAGGAAAGTTGGTGGAGACTGCCCACAGAGGCCCCTATCTGCCTCTGGCCAGCTCTTTGTCATTCACTGTGTAGAGTCATTGAATAGGAGAGTCCTGGCTGGTCCTTATTACTCTTTCTTTGAGAGCTGGCACTAAACCCCTCCGACCAGCTCTCCTCTGCACATCTATACTTGGTGCTCTTTGCCCTTTCTAGGCCTCTAGGATACCTTCAGCAGGCTCCCCTTCACATTCTCATTCACAGGACTTCTCCTGGACAACAGGAGCTGCTTCTGGAGAAAGGGCGTGAGCTTGGGAATGAAGCAGCCCCTGTTCACTTAGGTAGAGCCAATGACTGATTGGTGCTGAGACAAAAAAAAAAAAAAAAAAAAATCCCAGCTCTTTTGCCTCAAGGCAAGAGATTTTGCTGTGCAGTTTGCACTCCCTCCTTCCATTGTGACCAAACTGTGTCCGCATCCAACTGAAACCACATCATTTTTAGCATGTCCGTTTCTCTGGACAGACAGAGCGCTCTGGTGATAAATTTCATGCAGGGCAATCCTCATCTCAGATCTTGCTTTTAGGGACTCTGACCTAAGACAAGACTGACATTTTTACTTGCATGTTTAAAATCAAATATAAATGGCACATTGTCATCAAGTCTTTCCTTAGTTTGAGAGAAGGAAATAACTGCTTCCCGTGTCTGACCTCTGCCCATTGCTGAGATTGTTTATTTTTACATACAGTGAGTTATACCTATTAGCAATGTGGTTTTGCCCCTCACTGAGAGAGGTTTCCCTGGAGGCTGTAGAATAGCTGATATCATCTGTCCCCATCCACCTCTGTACATCATTACTTTTAATATCCAGTCTAATAGAAATGCTGTGTAGATAGTTTTTGTGCTTATTATATAGGAAATAAAGATTTGAAAAATTACTCTGTATATGTGCAGTACCTATGCAGTTTTTTTCTGAACATTTTTGATCTGAGGTAGATAGGACTGTGGATGCAGGACCTACAGATACAGAGGGCCAACTGTACCAGTGGGATTGAATCAACAGAATTAAGTTTGGCTGAAAACACTATTAGAACTTTGCATTCTGGGTATGTTATCAGAAATGTACTTGCTAGCTGCCCATAACAATTTTACTAATCTACTCTGAGAAGGAACTTTTTTAAGGACTGAATCTTTTCCTTGTCACACAGAGAATGATTTCATAAGTAGAAGTAGGTTATAATTTGCAATAATAATGAAATGTATTCAGAAGCTCAGTGGAGTGGGTGCTAATGAAAGAGGAAAGAAAAACATAAACAAAAATCTTTGCTTATGAATGATGTTTTAGATATTAATTTTAATTAACTTGATAGCATTCACTATGTGATATGCTGGCTTCCAAATTTTATTTTATTGTTTTTTAACGATTTTAAGCTCAAAGGAGATTTTCAAGTCAGTTTCATGGAGATCAGTGGGTATATACTACATAGGATAAGTCTGTATAAGTCATGTAGGTTCCATCCAAGGTCCCAGTACACCCTCTGCATGAGCATTTCTGGTACTTTGGCGTGAGGGTAAAGCAGTGCGGTTATAGAACCGTGGATGTACCTGCGTGACCACAGACAAGTTACATGGCCTGTCCTTAACACCTTTATAAACTGGGAATAACAATGGCATTTACCTCCTAGAGGAATTGGTAATGATTTAATAAATTGTTACAGTATAAGCAGAAGTGCTAGAAACAGAGCCTATTAGTGAACAGAGCTCTAAGAAGCTGCTGTTATCAGTATATGGCATTGATAATGAATAGAAGCAAAAGTTATGGGGCCAGCACAATGGCTCACTTGGTTAATACTCTGCCTGCAGCTCCAGCATCCCATATAGGCACCGGGTTCTAGTCCTGGTTGCTCCTCCTCCAGTCCAGCTCTCTGCTGTGGCCCGGGAGGGCAGTGGAGGATGGCCCAAGTGCCTGGGCCCTTGTTCCCACATGGGAGGCAAGGAGGAAGCATCTGGCTCCTGGCTTCGGATCGGCGTAGCTCCTGCCGTAGTGGCCATTTGGGGGGGTGAACCAATGGAAGAAAGACCTTTAAAAAAAAAGGTTATTTCTGGGAATGCAACCTTTTTTGTCAAAGTAAAGCGAGACAGCTTTGGATGTCCATTCTTTTGCTTATACTCATTTTTCTCATTTCCCAGCTAATTGAATTCAGTTATTTGTATTTGGTGAAGTTGACTTCAGATCTTTGGTTCCCATTTTAACCTTTGGTAATGGTTTTAATTGAATAAGACTGAAGGGTGGCCGGTGCCACGGCTCAATAGGCTAATCCTCCACCTAGCGGCGCCGGCACACCGGGTTCTAGTCCCGGTCGGGGTGCTGCATTCTGTCCTGGTTGCCCCTCTTCCAGGCCAGCTCTCTGCTGTGGCCAGGGGGTGCAGTGGAGGATGGCCCAGGTGCTTGGGCCCTGCACCCCATGGGAGACCAGGATAAGTACCTGGCTCCTGCCATCAGATCAGCGCAGTGCACCATTGGAGGGTGAACCAATGGCAAAGAAAGACCTTTCTCTCTGTCTCTCTCTCTCACTGTCCACTCTGCCTGTCCAAAAAAAAAAAAAAAAAAAAAAAAAGTGAAGGATAATTGTTTTCCTCTTCCGGTATACAGCTATCAAGAATGTTGGATTTTTGAAGTTTCTATGTGCATTGGTAGAGTATCAAATGATGGAATAAGACCTAGAAGATAAATATAAGCATTCAAAGTGTGTGCTATGGATGGTTGTGGCAATAAGAAATGGATACAATTTAGGGGTACTTTTTGGAAGTTTGACTTTTAGAGCCTAATAATCCGTATGAAACCTCCTCTCACCCCTTTTTCATAAGTCAGATTTAGTCAACAGAACATCTAGCCCCGATGGCCTATCATGTAATCTGTATCCAATAACTTCCTTAAAATCCGTGGGCCAACAGCCTCTGCCCGCCATGACATTATTCTGAGATCCCATAACTAATGAGATCCTACTTGGAAACAGAACAGAAAACATCTTACAATATTATCAATTTAATTCTCTCTGTCTGGAGATAGCCTAAAGGTTGATTATATCTGAATATTTTAGCATAATTTGAAATTGTCAGAAATCATTTTGATTGGAAGTTTTAATATTCTGGCAGATGTAATTTATTCCTGTAAGCTATGAAGATGAAGAGTCAATGTTGTCAGCATATTATTAACTGGCTTCTTTATTTTATTTGGCAAGTCTGCTACATCATTGTTGAAGTGATGTGGTCATTAAACACAGGCTCCCATCCTTCCCTATGTGAATTTGTTTAAAAAAGAAAGATTGCTGCTTTCTTATTGGGTTAACCATAGTCCTGGGCTTGATTCACAATGACCCAGTGAGGTTGGGTTTTATAATAGGCACTTGAATTGCTGAATCTTGTTCAAATATCCATTGTAAAAGCTCCACCATTCAAACGGTTGCCATTTCGTAGGATTTCCAGCAGTTTTCCAATAATTCTAAAGTGGCTTTAAATCAAGGGCCAGACAAATGCTTTTATTAAGGTTCAAACAATGATGAAAGATACCGTAATATTTCAATAATGCCATGTGCCATTTGTCCACCTTGATATCCTGATATTGATTATAGTCTTATATTTTTGCATCTACTATGTCATAAATGTATTTATAATTTTACTGATAATTATAAGCTATTTATTATTTGCTAAAAATAGTCAAGTTGTTTGTTTTACCAGGATGTATTCTATGAGATTATAAATGAGCTTTGAATCATGCTCCTGGAAGTCAAATTCTAGCTGCTATTTAATCTCTGTAAATATTTGTTCTGTCATCAGAACTATGGACTCAAGATTAATGAAATTATGTGATTAATTGGGATGGTGAATAAAAAGGAAGAAGATGGTCTGTAAAAGGTGATGTGTATTATTTCCCTTAAATTTTCTGTCATTCCTGAAGATAATCTCTCCTATATTTCAAATATATGGATTTGATTAGTTTCTGCCTTGTAAGTGGAATAGATGTCTAAAGTACAAATCTGTATCAGGTCAAAAATTTATTATTTTAGAAGAATGTCAGTGATTAAGTGATATGCCATTTCATTTTTTTCTATTATTTTCTGGCTCTTAAATATACTTTGCTGTATGTTTTATTTTTATTTTGCTTCTAATTGAGAATTCTCATTCTGTATTGAAGTACTGTGTCTAGTTAAGTGATAGCAGAACAGAGCAGGTGCTATTCTGGGAAATCCCTAAATTCTAAAAGTGAGAACATTCAACTTTTACCTTAATGGTCAATAGATTTCTGTGTTCTTCAGCTTTGGGGTGAATTTTTTCCCTGTAGTCACCTTTAAAGAACCACTGAGCAGAAGCAGACTTTTGGCAGAGGGGTTAAGACGCTGCTTGGGATATCCGTATCCCATGTTGGACTGAGTTCGCGATTCCAGCTTCTGCTGTTGTGTACCTGGGGAAACAGCAGGTGATAACTAACATAGTTAGTTGCTCCCAATGTGGGACACCTGGGTTGAGTTCCTGGATTACCCCTTCAGCACCTGGTCCACTGAATTCATTTGGGTAGTAAATGAGCCAATGTGAGCTCTCTCTCCATGTTCATCTCTCTCTTTCAAATAAATAAAAATAAGAACAATGGAAATTTTAAATAATCAATGAAGAAAAGAGGTAAAAACAGATTGCTGACACTTATTTATAATTTTAATGACTTCGAATTGTTCTTTGTAAAGACTGACGATGGAGAGAGGCCCATAGAACAGTAAAGACAGATAAGTACTTCTCTAAGGACTTTATTTTTGCCTTTGTAAGACACTTTTTCTTGTGAGGACAAAATCAGTTCATGGATCACTACTAAACTTGTGGATTAGATTTTGTTTTTCATAGTTGTAAAAGACAAAGTGATGTGAGAGTCAGTGATGAATTTTACTGAGGGAAGAGGAGGCATAAAACCACATCTAAACACCCTGATGCACTTTCTAATACATATTGTGCAAGGCATCCTGAGTCTTCTTACTATAGGATCAGACAGTTTATGGAGAAATAATACGTTAATTAATAGCTTTATTATGTGACAGTAGTTATAACCAAAGGTTTGGCTAGCAGTAATAACTGAAATAAAGAATATTTCATTGCTTTTAATGTTCTCTCAAATACACAATACATTTAGATACTCCTTGCAAAATGGTAAGGATTGTAGGGTGTGCATTCTCTCATTTTATAGATAAAAGTCAAGTCAAGTGTTTTATCCAAGGTCACCCAGACTGAGAGTCACTGGCTGAACTGGGAACAGAACCTGATTATTTTTGTTTCTTACCAAATCTGTATCTATTTCATCACATGTTCTATCAAGGCACTTGTGTCTGTGAAAGAAATTCTAAGCAATTGTTTTGAAAATGTGTAACAATCATGATTAGCCAATGTGAATTTTGGAAAGTCACTAGCCTTTTTTTTGTTTCAATCTTAGAAGGGAATTGTCACCACATTGAACTAATAGAAATCAGTTTTAAGTTCATAGAATGTGACTTCATTTATGTTTCCAAAAATATGGTGAGCTGTGCATAAAACGATTTTCCATGTTTTAAGTTTTATTAATCCACTTTAAGCTAGGCAAGAGTCACACATCATCTCAACTGCTATGGTCACACACAACCACCTCAGCTAATCTCTTCAAAGGGGATTTTCCTCTGTATGGGCAGATTGCACAGCGGGGGGGTTACAGTTAGTACATCGCAAAGTTTCAGAGGTTCATATAGAATTCAGCTTTTATCCTAAGACAATAGCTTAGAAGTTCTCTTCCAAACAATCCCATCCCCTTTCACCACTGCATCTGGTGGTCTCTCTAGCTTTTTAATAACCGATGGAATTTAGGGGGCAGTCATTACAGAAAGGATTAACTGTGAACACATTATTTATTTGCAAATGGAAATAGCAAACTACCCTGATGTTTGACACACTGAGTTTGCAGAATGTATTTGAGGGTTCTGGTTGTTGGGTTTTCTTAGCTTGGCATGCTATTAGAAAAATCTCTCTTGAGTCTCTGAATGCAATTTCCATTTTAGATCAGGCATTTGAAAATCTTAAGCACGATTTAGATAGCTTCTAGTACATAATGAATGGCATTATAAATAAATTTGAGGGCTTGGGCAAAATTACGATTGAAAGAAGTTTGCAAATCCTAGCTTGACATATTTCATCTTAAACAAACACACATTTTTCTGACCTTCTCACAAAAGAAGACAGGGATATTTTCGATCAGTAAGTTCAGGGATATTAACATAGCAGCTTATTTGGCTATAAACTCTATAATGATATTCAATAATCATGTGATTTATGAGATTAAATTCCTCAAAATTATAGTTATGAGGTTTATTTTCATAGTCTTGGGTGTTAGAACGTTGGAAAAGTTCACTTTTTAGGAATATTGTTATCGCTTCTCAGCCTTTTGGCTAAGATCAAGTGTAGGAATATCACTGTGATTTGGTGAAACACATCCCACCTAACTCACTTCAACTGAGGCGGTAATTTGGTAGAGAATGCTATCATTAACAGAATGGGCCCATGTCCCTTTGTTGTTATTTCATAAAATTTCCAGGAGTCTTACTTAAATTGCGTGCTTCTCCTGAGAACTGATAATGGAAATGCTGAAAAATGAAGCAAAAACTCATGAAATATCCATTCTAGAGAACTTAAAATCATACTTTCACAACCTTTTATTTCTGAAAATAAAATTACACAAGAAATGCTTTTAGCAAGGTAGATGCCTTGGGAGTACATGCGCACAAATTTTAAGAACCTTGAAGAAGCAGAAGGAGGCGTTTGGCCTAGCAGTTAGGATGCTAGCATTCTACATCAGAGCCACTGGTTCACTCTCCAACTTGGCTGCTGACTCCAGCTTCCTGTTAACACAGACCCTGGAGGACAGTAGTGATGACTGAAGTGGTTGGGTTCCTGCCATTCATTTGGAGGAACGTTCAGATCAAGTTCCCAGCTTTCAGCTTCTGCCCTCTGGCTAATTTGAACATCTAGGGAATGAAGAAATTTAAGCTGTGAAATGCACATATTCTCAGTTTATTTTCTTTTTTGGAACACATATCATCTGTGAAGAACTATAACTAGGTGAAGGAAAGGGTAATGACCTTTCTTTATCAATTGCAATATTTAAGAAAGATTCCTTTCTCCCCCTCCCTTCCTACTTCCCTTCCCGATGTCCTTTCCCCTCCTCATAATCCAAAGAAGGGGGGTGGTTAACAGGAGATTTCATCTTGGCCAAAAACCAAACCCAAAATAATGATAGGAGTTGTATCATCACCTTACATTTTTTATCTATCTCTTTCGTGACTAGATTTTAGGTACAGAATGTGTCTCTGTAACATGGATTTTCTGAAACATTCAGGAAGCAAGTGACACAAAACACCAGTTTTTCTTCAAGCCAAAGATTTCCAGATTGTACAAGGAAAAAGTGCAGAATTGCATTTCAAGTTTCAGTCACCCTCTTGCTCCTTTCTTTGTGGTCTTGCCTCGAGCAAAGGAATGGGCAGAGCATTTCCCTTCTAGCCCTGTGAAGCTGTTGATTTTCAAATGGGAAGCAAGTCTAAAGAAGATGAACATGTCCTGTTTTTAACAGATGATTTGCCTTCACTATCAATTATCCTTGCTATCCACTCTGACCCTTCTCTTTTCAGAACACACAAAAGCAATAAAATACAAAATAACTTTCCTACTCTTCACCACCCTCTCACTTTAAATTGTTATTCATATCAGCAAATAGCTCATTGGAATGTGAGATTACCTTGTGGGAAAAAAACGCAGAAGGGAATAGTGTCAAATACTCACTTATCACTTTTGTGAGCAGAAATAATGGATAGTAACTTTGTTCAGTTATCTTTTTTTGTGTCTCAATATGGTAAATATCACTAGTCTGTTGGAAAGGGGAGAGGGAGAGAGAAAGATCAAGGGGGTGCAAAAAACAGGGCGAGAGAGAGAATATTCCTTGATATGGCAGTAGTGCCTCTTGATTATTTTACATTCTATATCCTTAGGAAACCAGAGTGGGTTAGTTCAGTTCTGTTACCAAGGACAGAAGCCAAAGGACAATGACAGTAGAAGGGTGTTATGTGTTTTGCCCCAGTTCTTAGTTCAGTATCTGACACATCTTTGAAGATAGGCAACCAATCCTTTGATTTTGATTATATCTCTCTGGCTGCAGCCCCACACATCTGAATTCTAAACTTCAAGCCCCATTAGTATGTGGAAAACCAGGTAGAGTCCTGATGAAGGTTTATTTGGCACAGTGTTCATCCTGTTATGCACAAGTGCATAGAATTAAAATAATAATTTCTAGTTGATTTCATGCTTCTGTAGCTTAATGGTCTCTGATGCTACTGGTAGATCTATTATATGTATTTTTGTACAGAAAAAATATACTGAAAGAAAATGTCAGCCTTTGAATAAAACTGTGTCCAAATTTACTCCAAAATGAAATTGAAAAGAAAATTGGAAATATGACTTTTAGAAGGATTTACTGCTCCCTTTTCTGGGTAATTTGATACCATGATGTTCATAATGATCAGTGAAGTACTAAGGACAATTCTCTGTTCATCTCAGCACCAACCTGACATCTCCTGTTTTCCCCTTTAAGTGCAGTGCAATGTAATTAGCCAACAGCTTGGGGCTTGATTAAAATGTCACATTTTATAAATTTATGGTCATCTTTTGTGCCTTCCTGAAAGTGAAAGGCTCAGAATTTGACTCGACCTCCATGCTGGGTGAAGGTATTCATTCATTACAGCAAAAGGAAATGCATGTCATGTTAGTATTTGGAGTCTTTATTTCCTTATAATGTACATGTAAATGGTTTATGAGAGTTAAATTAACAAACGATTAAGTAGATGTTCTTTGTTAATTTTTAAGACAAAAGCTATAAAACGGATCCTCCCAATTATAGGAAATTAATAATGACTCGTAGCCAACTTGGAGTCTGCTTTCTGATTGCTCTGAGTCTCTTAATAAGGAAGCTAGAGATGGGAAAGATTGAGTTAAAGGGCTGAGTTTTACATCTTTTCCAGAATCTCTGCTCTTTTCCATGAATCTTTGCAGGTTTTCCAAACAGAAGCCCTTCTATACTGTCGCTCCCCCTCTTCGTGGAGGAACGACACAGGACCCTGCGCTGTTCTTTTGTCTGCTCGGCCCTCCCCGGGTTTGCTGCTGGTTCTTCCCGGGTTGGCTACCGACCCTTCCACCTCCGTGGAAGGGCGGTTCCCCCTAGCCACTTTCCCCACTTCCGCGGGGGAGCAGCACACCGCCGGCCGGCTCTCTCGGGGGCTGCACAGGTGTTCCTTCAGATAGATGTTCCTGGTGCATGTTGTCTCTCTCCTCCTTTATAGTCCTCTTCCGCCAATCCCAACTCTGCTACCCACACGCCGAGTACGCTGCTCTCCTCCAATCAGGAGCAGGTCCTACAGTTTATTGGTTGAACTGGAGGCAGCTGTGTAGAAGCTGTTTCCTCCTCTCCCAGCGCCATATTGTGGGAGAGCAGATGCATAGAATAAGTCTTAATTCCAGTAACTTAGTCTAGTCCGAGTTGCTCCCAGTTGCTCCCCACACTATACACCATGGGGTTGCCTTGGATGGTGGACAGTGGTGGAGCAGTGACCAGTCCTGAGCTGGGGTTTAGACAGGGCTTGAGTTTCCACTGACTCCTCTGCATTCCAGTGAAAATACTTTGCCCCAGGGAGGAGTCAGATGGGTCAATAGGCAGTTTGGTATCAGTGGAAAATGAGGAAAAGGAGAGTACAACATGCTTGCCTTCCCCAGAAAGTTATCCTTAGAAAGGTCAAAGTGCCTGTCCCACTTCTTGGGAGCTCCCAATTATGTCATGAGAACAGCAAGGGAGTGTTGATCCCACCCTTCTGAACTCCAAGTTTACTGAAAACAAGTTACCTATCCCACCTTTCCAGATTTTTTTTTATCATAATGATAATTTTTAAAATTTTATTTAAGGAATACAACTTCATGCATTTAATATATACAGATTTGGGAACATGCTGATTCTCCCCCCACTACATCTCTCCCACCCGTACCCCCCTTTCTTCTTCCTCCCTCTTCCTTTCCCTTTCTTATTTTTAACAGAGATCAAATTTTCAGTTAATTTTTTTACTGAACAAGTCAGACAGGGCAAATAAGATTACAAATGGGATCTTCTGACGGGTTTTGTCCTGTCTTGTAACAGATTGTCTTATTTTTCCCAAAACGATGCTTAAAAACCCCATTACCATCAGCCCCTTAGGGTTTTGTCTCTCTTGGAGGCCCCCTCTTGGCCACTTTTGCAGGAGTTCTCTGACTTATATAAATGTTGCTTTTTCCTCTGCCTTGTCCATGTGGAAATTCTTCTTCTATGTGAGACAAAGAACCGAGGTGAGGTAATCTTTCTCTGCTGCTGTTTCACCCATAACACCTTTGCTGAGACCAGACCTGAGCTAAGAGTCAAAGTCAGTAAGTTCTGGCTGGCATTGTGGCATAGTTAGCTAAGCCTTCACCTTCAGTGCCAGCATCCCATATGGGCACTGGTTTGTGTCCTGGCTGCTCCTCTTCCCATCCAGCTCTCTGCTTATGCCCTGGGAAAGCAGTAGAAGATGGCCCAAGTGCTAAATAGCTTCTGCTCCTGGCTTAGGATTGGCCCAGCTCTGACCCATTATGGTCATTTGGGGAGTGAACTAGCAGATGGAAGGCCTTACTCTCTATCTCTCCCTCTGTCTGTCTGTAACTCTGCCTAACAAATAAATAAATACAATCTTAAACAGCAACAACAACAACAAAGCTCAGTTCTACAGCACAATGTAAAGTCACTCACGTGTTCTCTCTCCAGAATAGCTAACAGCTAACAACTCACCCACAGATGCATGATGACTAATGGCTTATTGCCACTACCAAGTATCTTCTGTGGTTATTGGGTAGGCAACAGAACTTAATTGATACAGAAATGTAGGGAAAGAATATGTAGAACTAACTAATAGAATAGTCACACATAACTATTCTTTTTTTTTAAGATTTATTTATTTATTTGAAAGCCAGAGTTACACACAGAGAGAAGGAGAGGCAGAGAGAGAGAGAGAGAGAGAGAGAGGTCTTCTATCCACTGGTTCATTCCAAATTGGCCTCAATGGCCATAGCTGTGCCAATCCGAAGCCAGGAGCTAGGAGCTTCTTCCAGGTCTCCCATGTGGGTGCAGGAGCATGGAGAACTTGGGCCATCTTCTACTGCTATCCCAGGCCATAGCAGAGAGCTGGATTGGAAGAGGAGCAGCCAGGACTAGAACCGGCACCCATATGGGATGCCAGCACTTCAGGCCAGGGCTTTAACCTGCTGTACCACAGCACCAGCCCCATAACTATTCTTTTAACCAGCACGCACAAGTAAGTTACTCACTTTAAGAGTAAATATTTTAGTAATTTGAAGACCTTTCATATATATAAGTCCATTTTTTTGCATCAAAATACATTTACTTTTTCAAAAAGATTTATTTATTTATTTACTTATGTGAAAGTCAGAACTACAGAAAAAGAAGGAGAAACAGAGAGAAAGAGTTCTTCCCCTACTGGTTCACTCCCTATATGCTTCAATGACTGTGGCTGGGCCAGGCTGAAGCCAGGAGCCAGTAGCTTCTTCCAGATCTCTCATGTGGGTGACAAGAGCCCAAGTACCCCGGCCATCTTCTGCTTCTTTTCCCAGGCCATTAGCAGGGAGCTGGATCAGACGTGGAGCAGCCCAGATATGAACAGGTGCCCAGATGGGATGCCAGCATCACAGGCAGCAACTTTACCCATTACAACACATTAGCCCCAAAATACACTTACTTTTTAATACATTTTTCCATGAGCTTTTTAAGTTCCCTTGTATTAACTATTTGCCTGATTGAGAAATTGGGCAATTTGTTTATTTAATACAGAATAAATTTGCAATTTTCTTTTACCTGTATCATATTATCATTCAAGATTCTCATTTGAAGACAGCAGAATCTATTTTGTTCAATTAAGCATCAGTATCAGGGGCTTCATTAAGGGGCATAAATGGTTGATAGAAGCATTGGGAAAGTTAGAGAAACAAACTCTACTCTGAGCTTTCAGTACGATTCTCAAAACTCAAGGCAGAACTGGGCCTCCAAAATATCTACTCTCTATACCATGATCAGAGAAGTCTGCCCCTGCTGTCAACTCCAGAAGCTCCCACTTGAACTTGAACCACACAAGTAACATCTTTGTCTTCCTCCCCAAGTTGATATAGTTTTGAATCAGGCTTCCAGTAGGGTATGATTCATAGAACATACAGCTAGAAAGAAGTCAGTAAGCATTTGTGGAAGACCAGAGTGACTTCAATTTGCTAGACGGTGACTTAGGCACTGGGTAGACAACAGGAAATAAGAGAGAGCCTTGTAGTCATGGGTCTTACTTACTGCATTCCCATGAAATGGGAAGCAAATAACACCCACAGTGTTTTTTGTAGATAAGTGGTCTGGAGAAGTAGAAGGAGAGATAAGTACACAGTGCCATCAGTGAGAGTGCATCATTTAAATATGTTGATCAGCAAAAATCTCAGAACAGAACCCCACAGGAAGGGATGGAGAGAGTATCTTCCTGCAGACACCTGGAGAAAGAGCATTCTAGCTAGAGGGAACAGCAAGTTCAAAGGCCTTGAGAAGTGAAGAGCAGATTTGAATATTTAAAGAGAAGCATAAAAGCCAGTGTGAAATGTTAAAGGCTGAGAGTAGCAGAGTATCAGACTGTGTGGGGAATGGGAGAGGCTTTGTCTCTTACCCAGAGAGAACTGGGAAGCCATGAGAGGGGTTTGATGAGATGACCGATTTGAACTCTTGCTTTTTCCCATTTAAAAAAAAAAAAAGGCAAAAAAAACTGACAAGAAATCCACATAATAGGAAATTAATAAAATTAGCCCTTTAAAAATGAAAAGTTCAGTGTAAGTAGTACAATCATAAGGTTATCCAAAGCCACCAATATCAAATTCCAAAGTATTTCCATCACACCAAAAGAAGATTCTGCTCCAATTAAGCAGTCATTCATTTTCCTTCCCTCCCTAGCTCTGCTGAGGACCCCCTCTCTCTCTATGGATTGACTTGTGCTGGTGTATCATGTGTATAAATGGAAGCTTTTGACATGGGATCACTTCTGTCTGACTTCATTCACTAAGCATGTTTTCAAAATCCATCTCCCCTGCTGCATGTTTCAGTGCTTCCTCCTTTTTATGCATGAATAAGAGTCTATGTTATGTAAACACCACATTTTAAAATCCAGTTGTCTGTTGATCCACTGGTCAATTGTTTCTACCTTTGGCTATTGTGAATAGTATATTTATTTGTAATATTTGTGCAGAAATGTTTGTTTTACTACCTTTTCTCAGTTCTTTTGAATATACACAGAGGAATGAAATTGTATGGTCATAAGCTAATTCTGTATTTAGCCCTTTGGAAAACCTCAGATCTCCTCTCCATAGTGGCTGCATCATTTTACATTCCCACCATCGTTCTCTCCACATCTTGGCCAACACTTGTTATTGCCTATCTTTATTATTATACCCTTGTTAGTGAGTGCAAAATGGTATCTCATTTTGTTGTCATTTTCCCAAAACACAATTACTCTTGCTGCTACATTGAGAATAAACTGTTTGAGGTGAAGGGTGGAAGCTATTATCATCGCCAGAGTATAAGCCCTCCACAATAACAAATACTCTGATAGAATGAAAAATGAATTTGCATGTTGTATTAGAGCCTCATCAATATAAGAATGAAAGCTATGGACCTGTAATTCTTCCACACAGGGAAAATCATGTCAAAGATTTCTTAAAAAGCAAAAATAATAATATCCTTACAAATGGTCTTAGAAACATGTACACCTTTGCTGCACATTTGAAAGAGGTCATGTAGTTGTGGACACCGACACGTGTGATTGCAAATGTATTTAGGGCCCTATATTCATTAACTTCCCTTCAGTTGTAAGAAATAGAAGAGTTGCACAAAAACTGGAAAAAGTCATCATGACATTAATTTTCTTGTATAACTGGTATACTCAGCTAGTAGGAATAGCCTCAGATTCAGTCTTGGAGGCTTTGATAGCAGTTTCTCAGTATGACCTATATCAGCACTTCCAAAATTTATTTTGATTCTTATTTGTTTATTTCAGAGAGAGAGAGAGAGAGAGAGAGAGAGAACAAGCACATGCTCATTTGCTGGTTCACTACCAAAATGTTCTAGGCCAAAGCTAGGATCCGGGAATTCAATCCAGGTCTCCCACATGGTTGGCAGAGACTCAACTGCTTGAACCACCACATGCTGCTTCCCTTGGTGTATATTAACAGGAAGTAGGATTCACAGGATTTGAACCAGAACTCAAGCCCTTATGTGATGTGGGCATCTTAACTGCTATGCCAAAAGTCCACCCCTTAAAATATATATTATCTCAGCTTGAAATAATTCAGAAAGGATGAGTTATTTTTTCCAAACATTCTCACAAAGGTGTCATGGCACTTCATTGACTCTGATCAGTCATAAAGCCACAGCACAGATTTAACTTTCTAAGCTAAACTTCTACTTCACACTGTCTTCCATGTAGATTCCACACTGGCCCCACTGACGACAAAAGAGGAGAGAAGAGGTGCCACTGACTGTAGGTAGTGGCAGAATGGGTGCTAAGTGATCCAAATGCAGTGGAGTCAAATATATCTAGATTTTTCCCAAGACTCTCTCAGCTAGTTTTTCTTCTAACTTTAGATATGTTAACATTTCTGAATGTCAGTGCCCTTACTCAATAATTGAGGGTGGAATTCGTATCCTATGCATTTATCAGAAAGATGAAATGAGAAGAAACTTGTAAAATGCTCCATAAGTTCTAGGCACTGAACAAAAGTTATGTGCCCTTTTTTAACTTTTATTTAATAAATATAAATTTCCAAAGTACAGCTTATGGATTACACTGGCTTCCCCCACCCCCATAACTTCCCTCCCACCTGCAACCCTCCCATCTCCCTCTCCCTCTCCCATCCCATTCACATCAAGGTCCATTTTCAATTATCTTTATATACAGAAGATCAATTTAATATATATTAAGTAAAGATTTCAACAGTTTGCACCCACACAGAAACACAAAGTATAAAGTACTGTTTGAGTACTAGTTATAGCATTAATTCACATTGAACAACACATTAAGGACAGAGATCCTACATGGGGAGTAAATGCACAGTGAATCCTGTTGTTGATTTAACAATTGACACTCTTGTTTATGGTGTCAGTAATCACCCTAGGCTCTAGTCATGAGTTACCAAGGAAGCCTTTTGAGTTCGCCAACTCTGATCTTAATTAGACAAGGTTACAGTCAAAGTGGAAGTTATCTCCTCCCTTCAGAGAAAGGTACCTCCTTCTTTGATGGCCCGTTCTTTCCACTGGGATCTCACTCATAGAGATTTTTCATTTAGGTCATTTTTTTTTTGCCAGAGTGTCTTTATGTGCCCTTTTATTATTAATGACAGAAAATTGAACCTAGACATTCAGAAGTTACTATGTGTCAAGATTGTTCCAGACCTGAATTTCCAATATGGATCCATTAGCCACATATGAATATTGAGCAACGAAATGTGGCCAATGTCACAAATAGAAATGATAATATTTTGGGAATTTATGTTATGACATACAGTAATTTTATTTTACATTAATTTTGTCTGTTTCCTTATTTATTTATTTGAGAGACAGGGGGACAGAGAGACAAACAGAGACCCTAATGCCCTTAATGGCCAAGGCTGATCCAAGTGAAACTGGGAGCCAGGAAGTCAACTCAGGCGTTCCAGATCTCAACTGCTTGTGCCATCACTTGCTGCCTCCCAGATAGGAGGAACTGGGAGTGGAGCCAGTACCTGAAGCCAGGCACTCCAGTATAGGATGAAGGTATCTCAAGTGGCTTCTAAACTGCTGTGCCAAACACCTGTTCCACTTATTATTTTCGAAGTGAAGCTTCTAGAAAACTTTATGCATGTGGCTCTCATTGCATTTTTATTGGACAATACTCTTCTGATTCTCAGCAAAGACTCGGTCTTTACAGAGCTTGAATTCTAGTGGTAGAAACCGGACAATCAACACTATACAGTAACATGAATGAATGGCAAGGCAGGCAGAAGGTGATGAGTGCTATGGGAAGAAGGAAAAACAGAACAGCCCAAAGGGATCATGTGTGATGGAGTGGTGAGGCATTTCTCAATATGAGGGTGACTACAGGATGCTCTAGCAAATTAGAATATTTTAATAAAGACTCATTCAGGTATGGAAGAGGAGGGTTGAGGCAGTAGAAACAACAAGGACAAAGAGTTTAGCAGGGAAGCATGCCTAACTTATCTGATGAGCCACAAAAGATCTCCAGAGCTGGAGCAGAGTAAGGCTTAAAAGAGGGTAACAGGGGGTGCCGGGGCTTTGGCACAGTGGGTTAAAGCCCTGGCCTGAAGCACCAGCATCCCATATGGGTGCCCGTTCTAGTCCTGGCTACTCCTCTTTCAGTCCAGCTCTCTGCTATGTCCTGGGAGAGCAGTAGAAGATGACCCAAGTGCTTGGGCCCCTGCACCTGCATGGGAGACCTGGAAGAAGCTCCCAGCTTCAGACTTCGGATCAGTCCAACTCCAGCTGTTGCAGCCATTTGAGGAGTGAACCAGTGGATGGAAGACCTCTCTCTGTGTGTATGTGTCTCTACTTCTCTCTATAAGTCTGTCTTTCAAATAATTAAGAATGAATCTTAAAAAAATAGAGGGTAGCAGGGGCTGAGGGTGGAGAGGAGAGAGTGTGGGAGATTAGACAGGTAGTGTGGAAATCAAGATGGGTGCAGAGGTCAACTTGCAGGCTCCTACTCTGAACTAGGTGGGGAATGAAAGTAGCTCAGACCTAGGAGATGAAAGTATAGCTACTGAGAAAGGGTCAGACTTCCATGTTGTGCAACTCACCAGCAAAATTCTTTCAAACTGTGAAACTTAGGACAAATTTGGAAGATCTAGCTACTATCATATTTTTCTGCCAAAGTGATATGGTATTTGTTTCTTGGTCTGGCAATGTACAGATTTAAGTTCTGTTCCTTTTATTCCAATGCAAGCCTTGAGTTATTTATATGTCACTTAAACAAGCACAAGCCTTTCTCTGGAAAACAATTATCCTTAGGAGTTGGGAGCTTTGCATATTTGATTATCAGATATGCATTTCCTGTTCGGTGTCTTTCTGGAAATTCTATTTTCTACTAAACCTCAGATGGATGGTAATAATAAATGTTTGTTCAGCAGCAGCTGGGCCCAGATTGTTATCCTGTCATGAACATATTTTATTTATTCATCTTCATTTCTTTAACCTCTTTTGGTAGCCTTTCCTTTTCTCCAGGCTTTAAACGTGAAATGAAAATGTGTTCTGCTTAATCTGTTCATTTTCAAGTTCCTTTTGCTGAATTAACTACAATTGTATTTATACAAAAGGCCTCACACAACCTGCTGAGTGTCGTCCCCAAGTTAAATAAGACCTGAAAAATGAAGAAAAGATCTTCCTACATTGCATAACATGAGGACAGGTGCTCCTCTTTTTCCAGTGTCTTTGTGGACGAGTCTTTAATGTTGACTTTGTACTGTAAAGCTATGGTGCTTTCAAAAGAATTAATCTATTGGTAGATTTGAAAGTGGATAGGAAAGAATGAAAGGCAAAAGCTACCATCATGAAGTACATAGCATCAATGGTTTTCTTATCAAGTCCTAAGTGAAATGAATTATTTCTTTAAAAAATTGGACTACAATATTCTGTTTATACTCCTTGCACCTGGTGACAAACTTTCTTCCTTACAATTGTATTATTGTGATCAGTTTTTGGGGAGCACTTAGTACTCAAAAATCTAACGCAAGTTCTTTAATCTTATGCATGTATGATTAATGAATTGTTTATTTCCTCACTAGATTTATCTAATTCAGTTGAATGACTCAATTGTTCAAATCCATAGGAAATATCACCAAATAAACTAACAAACGAGAAAAATCTGTTCTTGATTTTAGATTGCTTGCCTTTGAAGGCAGAATTGAAAAGTTGGTAGTAAAGTTATGGCACTTAGTGACAAACACATCTAACGTCTGACCTCAATTCTCTGGCTTGTTAACATTGTAACCTTGATCAAAATATTCAATATGGTTTCTTATCTTACCTTATAGTGTTCCCAAGAGCATAAAGGGAAATACTGCTTATGCAAGAGCTTTCAATTGCTGCATAGCACACTGCCACACATTCAGTGTGCTAACCCGACACCAATTTGATTACTCCCCAGTTCTGTAAGTCAGAAGTTCAGAGGGGCTCAATTGCATACTCAGCTCAGGGTGTCATGAGGCTATAAAGGAAGGTGTCCAGTCTCAGCCTGCCTGGGCTCTTACCTCTTGGGGGGGCTTGTTTTCAAGCTTATTCAGGTTGTCTCCAGATTTTGGTTCCTTGCATTTTGGACTGAATCCCTCACTTCCCTGCAGGCTGTCAGAGAGAAGACCTTTTAGCTTCTCCAGGTGGCCTCCTTTCCCAGTCTAGTGCTCTGTTCATCTTTGAAAGGTTCTGTTCAGAATCTCTCTGCCTTCCTTTGTGTGGATTCCCCTCAAGTCTTCCTCCATGTCTGCAAATGAGAGTGCATGTGATTATGTTGGATCTGCTTGCAGAATCCAAGGAACTATCACCATTTTATTGTTACTTTTTTAGATTTATTTTTATTTATTCGAAAAGTAGAGTTGCAGTGAGAGAGACAGAGAGGTCTTCCAACTGCTGGTCCATTCCCAAGTAGTGACAATGTCTGGACCTGGGTCAGGCTAAAGCCAGGAGCCAGGAGCTTCATCTGGGTCTCCCACATGGGTGCAGGGGCCCAAGAACTTGGGCCATCTTCCAATGCCTTCCCAGGCATATTAGCAGGGGACTGGATTGGAAATGGAGCATCTGAGACTCCATCCAGTACCCATATGGGATGCCAGCATTGCAAGTGGTCACTTACCCGGCTACATCATAATGCTGACCCCAATTTATTATTAATTTTTTAAAGATTTTTTTTAGTTTGAAAGACAGAGTGACAGAGAGAGGGAAAATCAGAGATAGAAATCTTCCATCTGCTGGTTCACTCCTCAAGTCTCCTGCATGGATGGAAGGCACCTGATCACTTGGGACATCTAAGCTGCCTTCCCAGCTGCATTAGCAAAAAGCTGCATCAGAAATGCAACAAATGCTCTGATTTGCAACAGAGGCTTTACCCTTGGTACCACAATGCTGGCACAACCATCGCCATCCAAAAGCAGACTGACTGGTGACTTTGCTGAGCTCTGTAAAGTACACTTACCAATCAACATACTTGCAGAGGTTTCACAATGTGTCAAAGGCCACAGGGACTAAAATTCTGTCTACCACAGTTTGTAAAGTATTTAGCATGCAATTTTTAAAATAGTGAATGCCAATATTAATTGTTTAAAGCAACACGGAGCACAGCGCCTCAGTGATGTGTTGGTTCATACTTTTTTTAAAAAATTTACTTATTTATTTGAAAGGCAGAATAACAGAGAGAGAAAGAAAGAAAGGGAGAGAGGGAGAGAGGGAGAGAGAGGGAGAGAGAGGCAGAGAGGGAGAGAGAGAGATTTCCCATTGCTGATTCACACCCCAGATGGCTGCAACAGCCAGAGCTGGACACATCCAAAGCCAGGAGCCAGTAGCTTCATTTGGTTCTCCCTCATGAGTGTAGGGACCCAAGTACTTGCACCATCCTGCATTGCCTTTCCAGTTGCATTAGCAGGGAGCTGGAGCAGAAGTGGAACAAGCAGGACTCGAACCAGCACCCATAAGCATGCCAAGCTGCAGGTGGCAGCTTTACCTGCTATGCCACAGCACCAGCACTGTGGGTCTATATTTTCAAAATTAATGTGCTAACCTGAAGTATTTCCATGGCATATTACTCATCACAGTTACGATGCCTTATTGTAAAGGTGGTCATACCGGAGTATTTTAATGGCAACTTTATTCATGGGAATCAGAGCAGCTGAAACTAGAGAGGATGCATTAATCCTTACACATTTCTGAGGTTTTAGGACTGGAAATGGAGCATATTGATGATTAGACAGCTTCTTGCTTATGTTAGGGGAACCTGCCTTTTTGAGGTAGCCCTGAGGTTATGAATGAATGAATAAATGTGACAGGAGACACTGGCATCGTGACAGCAGATCTAGCTGTATACAGGGAAGAAAGATAGAGGATTTTTAGAAGAGCACAGTTATCTCATTCAAGGCAACAAAGGACATTCCAAGGAGACCAGTTGAACAGAGACAGAAAAGGAGGCTTACTGAGCTTTTTCCAGGGTAAAAAAAAAAAAAAGTAAGAGTAAGAGTACTGTGTGCATGGAATCTAGACTGATTACTTGGTGGTTTAGTAATGCTGACAATATTAGAAACACAACAGCACTTTGAAAAAATTAAACATACACAAAAAAGCAAAATGTGAGAGATGCTGCCAATACCCTGCCAGCATCCTTTCATGCCTCCCCATATCCCTAGAACAGCTTCTCAACCTGGTACTGCTGACATTTTGGGTAGGATAAACCTTCATGCCCAGTGTATTGTAGAATGTTTAGCATCACCTTGGACTCCAGACTTCCTAGATGTCAGTAGCACTGTGCTGCCCTCTCCTCTCTCTCTCTGGTTAGGGCTTCCAGCAATGTCTCCAGACATTGTCAAATATCCCCCAAGAGCAAAATTGGCCTCAGTTAAGAACACTGACTGTGGGGAGCAACTCGGACTAGACTGTTACTGGAATTAAGACTTATTCTATGCATCTGCTCTCCCACAATATGGCGTTGAGAAGGAAGTAACAACTTCTACGCAGCTGCCTCTCGCCAACTTGAGTGATGACCTGCAGGAGCTGATCCTGCTCCTGATTGGAGGAGAGCAGCGTACTCGGCATGTGGGTAGCAGAGTTGGGATTGGTGGAAGAGGACTATAAAGGAGGAGAGAGACAACATGCACCAGGAACATCTAAGAGGAACACCTGTGCAGCCCCTGAGAGAGCCGGCCGGTGGTGTGCCGCTCCCCCGCGGAAGTGGGGAAAGTGGCAGGGGGAACCGCCCTTCCACGGAGGTGGAAGGGACGGTAGCCAACCCAGGAAGAACCAGCAACAAACCCGGGGAGGGCCGAGCAGACAAAAGAACAGCACAGGGTCCTGTGTCGTTCCTCCACAAAGAGGGGGAGCGACATAATGGTGCCGTGACTTGGATAGGAAACCTAGGCAGGGTTTAGTGTCGTTCCTCCACGAAGAGGGGGAGCGACAACTGACCTAGAGCAGTGATTCACACTGGAGCTCAGCTAACATGTAAAGTTTGTCTAAGGCACATTCTGATGAGTCTCTGCTCCAAAATCCTTGCTGCAAGATTTGGGTGTGGCTTAAAATTTTGCAGGCTGGTAAGTTCTCAGGTGACGCCCGTGCTGCCCGCCCAGGGATCACACTTTGAGATGCAGTGCTATAAGGTAATCCAAAGCTTCCAGCTGCCAACATCTGTCACTTTCCCTGAGGTCTTTCTCTGGTCCCAGGTTATGAATAGTGGTCCTATGAGGCAGGGGTAAATTACCAAGGAATAAATGACCTCAGGAATAGAAAATAGCAATGAGAAAGGGGAGTTGTTGAATCAATGTCTCATGTCTCTCACCTCTCAGGTGGAACGTGAGGCATATTCTTTACAGTCTCCCAGGCAGGATTAAGTCCAAGTAGCATAGAGCAATAATCTGCTTATTTACTGATCTCTACTCATTTTCTGCACCTCCACTGTGACCATCTAAAAATGAGCCACCTGCCTTCAAATCCTTACTTCCTACTCAGCTTCTGGGAGAACCCAAACTAAAACACTTATTTTAGCTTTGGTTCCTAGGTTTTATTTTTTATAGGAACTATTAATTCTTTCTCATTCTAGCTTAGGATTTCTCAACTGAAAGGAAATTTACTCCCCTGCGCGATGGGACATTGGCCTTTGGCAAACACTGTTGGTAGTCATCGGGTCAACGGGAGATGCTGTTGGCATCTGGGGTACCTGCCAGGGATGCTTCGAAACATACTGCAGTTCACAGGACTGCTTCCACCACCAAGAGTTCCCTGGTCCCACATCTGATGAGTGCTCAGGATGAGGAACTGAGGTCTAGCTTAAGACGATACAGAAAGGAGCAAACCCACAAGAGTGCAGGTGTCTTCTTTGGAACTCCAGGCTTGAGGTTCCGGCTCAGAGACTAGTAAAATTCTGACACTGGAGCTGTTCTTTCATCTCATAAATAATAAGTACATTCATGCCATGACATTTCCTTTTCTTTTCCACTCAATTGTAATATTCCTACATTATCTTCCCTAAGATCTTTGAACTCCTTATCAAAATAATCTTTCCAATAGTAAAAGTTCAGTTTTCAATAGTTTAAATTTTCTGAGAAAAAAAAATGCAATGGAAGTGTTAATTGTTATTTTGTAACAGTCATGCCTTCCTGTCTTTCTTCTCTCTCCTCCCCCAAGGAAAGTCACCTGTGGTTTGCTACGTGCACTGAAGTGCGTCCAAGGTCAACGCATCATGAAACTGTACATGTGCTTTAGAAATGTCCTATGAGACAGGAGGTGATCACCAGGTTATTTCCATAGAAATATCAAATTAATTTTTGGCCAAAGATTGGATTGCCATTATATAGCTAGAAATTGTTATATTCAGATAACTGCTTTCAGCTTTCTCATCTTTTAGTATTGTTAAGATTCAGAGCTGTTTCTGGATACCTGACACATAGGGCATTTTTCTCAGTGTAATTTTTTTTAAATGTTGAATGTTAACAAAAATGTTCAACTCAATCGATGCAAAAAAATTAAACTTGATAAATGTGTAATAAAGGATTGTTGAAAAATGGAAAGAATCACTGTATTGCGTGGAGTGTTTCTTTTTTAAACACAAGTATTTGAGATGAGCCAACCGACTTGTGAGTCTAATTTGAAAAGGAGAGAAAATGTAAGAAGAATAGGAGGAGCTCAATTCAAATACATTTTCTAGAGTAGCAATTTTCCAAAAATAAATTATTTTGAATATAAGTGGGTCATCTCAGTTTTTGAACTCCATGGTGTGTTATTTGCAAAAATTCAACTTTTATGTTTTAGTAATGAAAATGACTTTAGGTTTGACAGATTTTTAAGATTTTTTAACACCATTTATTTCACAGAGATCTGACATCAGTTAGTGAAGGCCTGAAAATTCCCCTTTAACATGGCTGGAAATACATAAACTATCACTGAAAAAGTCTGAAATCTCACAGGTAAATTTCTAGGGGTGAGTCCTATTTGCAATTATACACAAAAACTCCACATTAATATAAGGGTGCAGACTGAAATAGAAGATGGTCTTAGATCATAGTAGTTGATGCAGACAATTTCTTGGTTATAAATATCTAGCCATAAGACAAACACTACTTTTAAAACAATAGGTTATTTCCATTGTGATTGGAGGATAATTTCTCTAGAAATCATACAGTAAAGAAGCATATGTGTGAGACAGAGGAGAAAGTAGGAGATTGAGAGTGGGAAATGATGGACAAGTGAGGCAGTTTGGAGCATCTAATGTAGCAGAAACAGTTGTAAGGAAATGCAATCCTATAAATTGACTAAAATATTAATTTTGTTCTATGGAGGATGCTACCATTTGGGTGTTTATATATAAACTAAAGTGAAGGATTTTTGTATTCATCATCTCCCAGGTGGTATGGCTAAATAACATTAAATAAGGCTTCATTAACTAACTGAAGAGAACACATTAAAACTCTATGTAAATTAGGTGAAAAGTATTTCATGCATCATTTTGTTGTGATTTATTTTGAGTCCATAAGAAAAAAAAATACTTAATATAAAAATTCTGATATTTCAATATAGAAGGAAAGTCTTGCGACCTTGTGTCTCAAAGACAAAAAAAAGGTCCACTTATTCCAGTTTTAGCATGACATTTCATTTTTCCTTTTGTTGTATCCTGAATAAAATGGATAAGTGTCCCACGCCATAATGGGTAGGCTTGTCTCCAAATCCATTTAAAACCAGCATGATAACCATATTCACTCTTTTAGAAATATCATAATATAAAGTCATCCGCTTTGGGATTAATTATATACTTTAGGAATGTATAGTTCATGAATAGAACACAGAATAGGATTTAAATTCCTTTTGTGGGCAAAAATGACAGTTAAAAACCTGTAACAGGGGTTGATGCTGTGGCATAGTGAGTAAAGCCGCTGCTTTACCTGGCTGCTCCACTTCTGATCCAGCTCTCTGCTAAGGCTTGGGAAAGCAGTAGAAGATGGCCCAAGCCCTTGGGCCCCTGTACCCGCATGGGAGACCCAGAAGAAGCTCCTGGCTTTGATTGGTGCAACTCCTGCCATTGTGGCCATCTGGGGCTTGAACCAGCAGATGAAAGACCTCTCTCTCGCAGGAAGACCTTCCTCTGCCTCTCTGTTACTCTGCCTTTTGAATAAATAGATAAATAAATCTTTTTTTAAAAGAAAACAATAGCAACAAAAATAGAATTTATATTTTTATGTCATGAGATGAGGCAAGCTTGTGTGCTTAGGCTATTAATTAATACAGTTTATCATCTATTGAAGTTGACATGGTCAGCTGGTTCTACCTACCTAGAACAGACTAATCAAAACACATTGAATATTTGTCCAATTTGAAAAAGTACATGCCGGTTGGCACTGAGGTGCAGTAGGTTAAGCTGCCGTCAGCCATGCCAGCATCCCACATGGGTGCTGGTTCAAGTCCCCGTTGCCCCACTTCCAATCTAGCTCCCTGCTAATGACCTGGAAAAAGCAGTGGAAGATGGCCCAAGTCCTTGGGCCCCTGCATGCATGTGGGAGACCCAGAAGAAACTACTGGCTCCTGGCTTTGACCTGGCTCAGCCCTGGCCATTGTGACTATTTGGGGAAGTGAATCAGCAGGTTCACGGTCTCTCTCTGTGTCTCTACTTCTCTCTCTGTAACTCTGCCTTTCAAAGAAGTAAATTTTAAAAATCTAAAAAAGAAAGCACAGTATTCCAGTGAATAATAGGCATTCTGGTATCATAATGGAAGATCAATTACAATACTTAGATTAGGGGTGATCTTTGTCTCAAAAAATCTGTGTTATTATTCTTTCAGACAACGGATATTCCTGTCTGGAAAATGATACATCAACTAAAACTTAACAGTTGGTGACCTGTTGAACAAGCATGATCAGATTCTCTGCTGAATGTGGGGAAACACAGTGTGGTGTGCTGCTTACAGGAATGTGCTCAAGGATGCCTTCCCACCTGCATGAGTAAGGGTCTACTTGTGAGTATTCAGCACCTATCTGGAAATAGGGAGACATCAACTACATGTAAGGAAGGGAATGGTGTGGATATTGTGAAAAATGCCTCAAATGAGAGGAACCACCATGACTTGAGTTATTGTTTCTCACTAAAAGCTGTTCTTAGGGATCAGCGTGTGGATGCAATGGGCCAAGCCCCAGCCTGCAACAGGCATCCTAGATCTTAGCAATAGTTTGTGTTCCACCTGCTGTGTTTCTGATCCAGTTCCCTGCTAAGGCCTCTGGGAAAGCAGCAGAAGATGGCCCAAGGCTTGGGTCCCTACCCACATGGGAGGCCTGGATAGAGTTGCAGTCTCCTGATTTCGGCCTGCCCCAAACCCAGCTGTTGTGATCATTGAGGGATTGATCCAGCAGGTAGAAGATCTCTGTCTCTCTCTCTGTCTCTCTTTCTCTACTACCCATCCTTACAAATAATTGAAATAATTGAAATAAAGTCTTAAAAAAGAAGATCTTTTTAGTGTATTGGTATGGCATGGTGATGAGGCAAATGTCCAACTCAACACTGCTTGACTTGATTTCAATAAAGTGAAATTCAATAAACTGAAAGTGCTGCATGAAGATAGGAAAACAGTTACATGCCCACTCAGAATTCCACCTCAGAATTGGATAAAGCTATTGCAGACTTTTTATTTTGATGTTTTTCTTTGTAGGTAACAGTAAGACAAATGGCAATGGATTGGAAATACAAAAGCATGATAGATATTAAGGCAATTACGGAGTCAGTGGAGATGAATGGAAAAGTAGGAAATGTTTTTAACAGGGAGTCAACATAGGTCGGTGTACTCAATCTCTAACAGCAAATTCTAACAGTGTCATCATTTGAAGAGAATCAAGGTGCATCAGAGCAATGTGACTATCCAAAAAGTTGACTAAAATGAGATCTAATAAGAATTATTTTATATGTTACCGTAATCTATATAGAAAGATATTAACAAATAGCAATAACTCTTCCAGATCTAAGTTTTCAGAGAACTATCATCCAGTCAGCTGCTTTACTTTCACGTCCTGCACTGTGCTTGTTTTAGGTTGAAAAGAAGCAAAATTTTTGACACCTTGAGCCAAATTTCTGATGCCATTGTTCAGTGAGTGGGACAAGAACACTGAGATCAAAGTATAACACAGTGCTTCACATTGAAAGCATGAGGCTCATTTTCACTGTAGGATAAAGCCATGAGCACTTTTGACTAGTAGGTATCATGCAGTTTCATTTTTATTTCAGTCTTCAGCCAAGGGGGTGGGGGAAAGAGAGAGGGAGAGGGAAAGGGAGAGAGGGAGAAGGAGAGGGAGAGAGGGAGAGGGAGAGAGAAATAGCCAAATAATATAATAGTGTTCCCTTTTTGACTCTGCTTTGGGGGAAGTAGAGATGAGAATACTAGTTAGTGTTTGGGCTATAATTTTCTGTGTATATTTTTCATATTTCCCAAAATAAAATGACCCCAACATCTTTCTCATTAATAAAATGGATAAAAAGTTTAGGTAGAAAAAGTGGGAAAATATTTCCCAGGCACATCTTTCTTTCCAAATAAAGGCACCATGTTTGGTACACTGAGCTGTAACAACCGAGCAGATGCAAGTGTAATGAGATGAGAATGTCTTATTCCCCAGGCCTGAGCTTGTCTTTCCTGCTCATCCTCTACAACTCTCACTTAAACCTGTTTGTTCCATTGTTAAACAAAGCACTTGAGTCTGTGAGACAAAACAGAAAGCCACAAGTACCAAACCCATTCCTGTGTGTAATGTGGATCAAGCAAACATTGAGATAAATCCCAATAGATATCTAACATTTAATTTGACAGCGTTTCTAAGAAAAAAGACCTCATCGATCTACATTTTAGTATGCTAACCCAGTTCTGGAAAATCCAGGCCATAAACATTTAGTTGAACTGAAGAAAAGTTAACTGCTGTTTTAATTTTAAAGGAAATTGCCAAGGTTAGTGGTATGTTTTTATGGGCATAGCATGAGCAATTACAACAGCATGAGTGGCCAGTGTGGATTCTGTTTTCTATGTAATTAGTCTAGACACGAGTTGGAGTTGCTGAGAAGAGGGCAGTGTGGCTGGTTTTGCTAACACATGTTTCACTTCTATATACTCATTTTTAAAAAGTATTTGCCTTTGACTTTTCATAGTAGGGCAGTTGCCACAATAATACTGGGTATATAAATAGATATCTTCCAAAGCTATTTGTTATCTTAAGTAAACTATGTTGCTATTGATTTTTCCTGTAATAAGAAAGTTAATAGTTGGAATTGTATGTAGTTGCTATAGTAACACCCACATGTCTATTTCTCTGGAAGGAAAAGCATACGATTAATCTGTTTTTTAACCTATTTTATTATGAGAACATCCAAGGAATGCATTAACATAGATCTGCAATCCTAATAATTTTATCATTTTTTGTTTTATTGCTACTGTCTAAATAATCTTTTCAGATTAAATAAGTTAATTAGTAGAATTGTTTTGAACCTGAGAAAAAATAAGTGCATCATCTGTTAAAAAAATCTTTAAAAATATTCAGAGCCCTTTGTATTATTTTACAGTTTTTAGAGTTCATTAATGTTCCACACAAACACACTTAAATATATTGGTCTTTTATTACTTTTACATAATGCTTTTATTTGAGATGAAAACAATATTCAACTTAAGGTAGCAAATGTACTATTTCTCTGGAATATATTAACATATTTTATTTTCCTATTGCATATTATTCAGCTCATATTTGCATGTGCATGTGTCTCTAATTCTCTGATAATGTGTACTTTTCTTTTTCAAAATCATTTCCAGTGCTTTCATTAATAAATGTTAAAAGGTTCTTTAATGCTCTTCCTAAGTTGATATTAATTTATATTTAAGCCAGGTTTGCAAAAGGAAATGGTACTAGGAGCCAGCCAGGCAATGAAAATCAGTGAAATGGGTCAGACAGAAGACAATAAGGAGGAATCGGGACTGGGAATCAGATTCCCAGTAGACAGATCGTGGCTCCTTTTCAAGTCCCTGGTGACCACTGATGCTTGTAATGTGAATTCAATTGGTTGCTAATTTGTAAGAGCAGCCTTTGGAATTCTGCATGTTGATGTAAAATCTGTCTGCATATAAATCTAGGAAAACAAAGTAATCTAATTTTTCAAGAATATACCACAAAATGTCAAAAGTAATCTGCAAATTTCATCTGGATCATCTTCTTTCATTGCGCATATCCCAGTTAGCTCAAGGGATAACGTCAGCCTTCGAAGAGAAAAGTTCTGAACTCTTTATGCCAATTAATCCAACTAGAAAGTACCAGAATTTACATTCTTGTTCTACAGATACAGAAAAAATTTCACTGATTGGCTCTGAAATTCACCCTATAAATCATAACAGTCTTGAATAATATATCTCATTTTGCTATTTGAAGGTAAAATGCTATCTTGATCTTGGATCTGAAGGTTAACATTGAAGGGAGACCCCAGGGGAAAGAGTCCCTGAAGATTAAAAAAAATGGTTTGGATTTGAGCTGTTGGGGTGTTGGCTGGATTACACTGAAGGACTTTGGTGGGGGCCAGTATTTGGCATAGTGGGTTAAGCTGCCACCTGCTACTTTGTGGCATCCCATAATGTACTGGATGGAGTAACCAGTTCAAGTTCTAGCTGCTCTACTTATGCATCTGCAAAGTTGTGGATGATGTGTCAAGTACTTGAGTTTCTGACAAACAGCATGAGAGACATGGATCGCATTCTGGGCTCCCGACTTTGGTCTCAGCCATCCCCAGCTGTTGTAGACATTTGGGGAGTGAACTCTTGGTTGGAAGATCTCTCTTTCCTTCTTTCTCTCTCTGCCACTCTGCCTTTCAAATCAATACATAAATAGTAAATCTTCTTAAAAGAGAACATTCTTAGGAGGAGCTATGTAGATAGACAAAACACAGGTGATTGTGTGGGAGAAAAGAGAGTAAGGAGAAGAAGATGTGGCTGGTGGAGAAATATTTGGACCAGAGAAAGGGTTGATTAAGGAGGATAAGGAATTTTATTATTACAGGTTATGGACAACTTCCTTCTAGTCTTAGAAAAAAAATTCACATTACACTTCAGTACTTTCATTGATGGAACTATGCCAGTAATTTTTGTTTCTTTAATATTGTTGTTGCTTGATATCAGAACAACTTGAAATTGGTCTCATGGAAAAAGCAGGCATCCTGAGAATTCCTTGTAATGTCAAATTACCTTGGATTCTAAAGCATATAGCAGAATCACACTGATTCAATTGTTTTCTTAAATAGGACACTACCCAGAAAACAACAGTTCTGAGAAGTCAGGAAAGGACAAGGTTAGCAATTCATTGTGGTAGCTGCTACAGGGAAAGAAGAAAGGAAGAAGGGAAGGAGGGGGAGAAGGAAGGAAGGAAGGAAGGAAGGAAGAGAGGGAAGGAAGGAGGAAGGGTGTAAGGGAGGAAGGGAGGAAGGGAGGAAGGAAGGGGGAAAGGAGGGAATGTGAACAGAAAGAGTAGAGGGAGTACAACCATGTGGTACAGTCCCAGGTGTCTTCATGTTGGCTCTGGATAGAAGTAACCTCTGCCACTGTTGTCTCCTTTTGTGTTTCCATCTCATGATTCAAACAACAAATAAACAAACAAACAAAAAACCCGCAAGTTCCTTTCAGCCTGTTAATTCACAATACAGTTATGAAACATGGTTTTGGGGATCCCAGTCTGTGAAATTGGCTATCTCTTCACCCTCATGGTAAGTAAGTGGTGTGCATGTAGGTTTCCAACATGATAGAAAGTGACTTGGTGACAGAACTGAATTCATTAAACCCTAGAATTGGGCTTCAATAAATTTCTTAAGGTCAAGATAGAAATCTATGTAAATGAAAATATTGGTGAAACAATAGTTCACAATAACCTAGCAGATATTGTATGAACAATCAAAAGAAAGAAGCCTTATGTTTCCAGTATAAGGCAATGTCAAAGAAAGGGAAATATTGATTACCCTGTTTTGATCAGTACACATTATATATATGCATTAAAATATTACCACAAGGGCAGCTCTGTGGTGTAGTGGGTAAAGCCACCACCTGCAGTACCGGCATCCCACATGGGCACCGATTTGAGTCCTAGCTGCTCCACTTCTGATCCAGCTCTCTGGTATGGCCTGGGATAGCAGTAGAAGATGGCCCAAGTCATGGGCCCCTGCTCCCTCATGGGAGACCTGGAATAAGCTCCTGGCTCCCGGCTTCAGATCAGCTCAGCTCTGGCCATTGCAGTTATTTGGGTAGTGAACCAGTAGAATGGAAGACCTCTCTCTCTCTCTCTGCCTCTCCTACACTCTCTGTGTAACTCTAACTTTCAAATAAATAAATAAATCTTTAAAAAAAAGTCACCACATACCCTATAATTAAGTATAATTATTGTTTATAATTTTAAAAGAATATTTTAAAGTAGTCTCTGTTGAATTAGGAAGCATGATAAATTACCATTCATATTCAGAGATAAGACCTAAAGCTCTGCCATCTTTCACCAAGTAGTGACACAAGGCAAGTCACATAACTTTTTGAGCCCTTTCTTAATGACTATATTTCTCAGGATTCTCATAATGGATTATTTTGAATTATTTGATTATCTTCATACTTCTATGTCTGTTACTGTGAAAGGAGAACTGAACTATTACCTGAACTGCTATTGTGTTCGAATAATGACTACAAAGACTACAAAAACCAGGTATAGGCATTTTAAATGGAATTTTTACATGAAAATGTAAAAATCTAGTAGAAAAATTACTTCACAGTAAAAATAACAGTTTGCAATAAATAAATTTCTGGGTATATATGTCATAAAATCAATTACTGAAGTGATTTAATGAAGCAAAGCAACATCTAAAATAGTGAATAATCTTTAACAAATTTTACAACATACACAAATGTCTATAAAATCTAAGCTTCAGTTTTGCAAAAAAGTGTGTATCTTAAAAAAATTTTAAAATTTGAAATATATTTGAGTTTATGAAACAGCCATGCCGGTGCCGCGGCTCACTAGGCTAATCCTCCGCCTTGCGGGGCCGGCACACCGGGTTCTAGTCCTGGTTGGGGCGCCGGATTCTGTCCCGGTTGCCCCTCTTCCAGGCCAGCTCTCTACCGTGGCCAGGGAGTGCAGTGGAGGATGGCCCAAGTACTTGGGGCCTGCACCCCATGGCAGACCAGGATAAGTACCTGGCTCCTGCCTTCGGATCAGCGCCATGCGCCAGCCGCAGCGGCCATTGGAGGGTGAACCAATGGCAGAGGAAGACCTTTCTCTCTCTGTCTCTCTCTCTCACCGTCCACTCTGCCTGTCAGGGTTTGTCAAAAAAATAAATAAATAAAATAAAAGAAAGAAACTAAGCCACAAAGTTGCAAAAGTTACATATAGATTTCTCATACAGCCTTCACACAGCTTCCTCAAATTTTTTTGTGCATAAATGTAGTATTGGTCCAATACTAGTCAGCTGTTATTCAAATTTCTCCAATCATTCCATCTATGGACTTTCTCAGCCCAGTATTCAAACAAGGCTCCTATGTTGCTATAGGTTTCATGTCTCCTTAGTCACCGCCAGTAAGGGTCTCCATCTTTATTGGCTATATTTTATTTTCTCTTTTAAAAGTCCTTGCCAATTATTTTGTAGAATATCCCTCTATTTGGCCCTGTCTGAGGCTTGTTATGATTTGAGAAAGGTTTAACTTGCCAGAATAGCAAAAGTAAATGTTATTGTTTTCCTATTGCAATATATTAAGAGGTACATGAAAGTGACGGTATGAACATCACATTACAGATCATTTTAACTTAAATTTCTTGGTCAAGGTAACTTTTATTTGTAATCAGAAAAAAATAAAAGGTAAAAGCTGTTAATATTTAAGTCTTCCTGAAAACAGCTTTAGCATCTCCAAATTAGATGCTATCTTAAATTAGCACATTGCAAATTATAATAATTAGCCCTCGGTAAAGTCTATATTTGAGTAAAGTTGACTTTTGTATACTTGTTGAAAATAAGTTTAAAATAAAAATATTAATTCTTCCCATATTTTGTTGTTCCTGTTCACAAGGAAATGAAAACTAATGTTAACTACATTAAATTGGCTAGATTTAATTTCTACGGCTGAGTAAGGGTTTAACAGATGAATACTGTGCTGTATGACGGATATTTACTCAGAAATTTTCTTTATTGTTGCTTACTCAGATGTTTTCTGAAATAGAATATTCATTTCACTGCTGGTAAGTGACTTTTGGCCAGAAATTTCTTACACATATTGTAACAAATCTGAAAGTTCAGTGACATTGTCTTTTATTTTCTTCAATCCTATTGCCATCTCTGCTGATTTCCCCAAAATCCCAAAGGAAGCTCTCTAACTTTCATCGGATGTTGATGGAGTGCACCCTGAAAATGTTTCCTATGGTTTTAATTTGCACCTGCTTTCAAGACTTGTTAGGGCTAAGTCCAGTGCTCCATAGAGAGTACTTCCTCATCTTGCAGTGGGAAAGATGGCATGTGTAATATCTAGCACACAAAAGAGTAAAACAAAAGTTCATCTATAAAAAAGTAACCATAGCCTGTTTTGATGCTTGGTCTTTCAAGACATGATATGAAATGAAACAGCAAACACTTGCTATATCAACTAAATTCTCATGTTGGAGCAGTTTTTTCTGTATTTTTTACATATAATTAAAGAAAGAATGGATCCATGATATAGAACTCCTTATAATGCCAGGGAACAGATTTTGGATCCCCCCACATACACACACAAACACATTTTTTTAATAGGTCTCAGGCAATCAATGAAGCAGCAATATCTAACATGCCCCTTTATCTTTTAAAAATCTCATTTTATTTATTTGAAAGAATAAGGAAGAGACAGAGAGAGAGCAAGAGCGAGAGAGAGAGAGAAAGAGAGATCTTCCATCTATTGATTTACTCGCTAAATGGTCACCAACAGCCAAGACTGGTTCAGGCTGAAGCCAGGAGCCTAGAACACCATCTGTCTCCCTAGTAGGTGGCAGGTGCCCAAACACTTGCTGCTTTTTCATGTGCATTAGCAGGGAGCTGGATGGGAAGTGGAACAACTGAGACTCAAAAGGCACTCATATGTAATGCCTGTGTTGCAGGGAACAGCTTAAATTTTTGCAGCACAATGCTTGTCCCTATTATCCCCCTTTAGACTGATAATCCTCAAAGACCTGTGCAGCTTTGATGGCGTGTGTTGAGCATAGTGTACACTGATTATGCACAAACAGAAGTACAGATTTTGGAATAAAATTAGAAGGGTGTTTGCAGCCATTTACAAAGCACCTGTATACCCTCATCATGGATATCATCACAGTACTTCATGGGAAAACAATCAGAGAGAGAGAGAGAGATCATTATGTTGCAGACTAGAAATTTGAATTTCGAGGTGTGAAAGAGATTTACTGAAAATTACAAAATTATTTAAGAGACATCATTGAAATTTGAATCCAGGTCTTAGAAAATGCTGCCATCTTTCCATTTCATAGCTCTGCTTCTATTATAAGTGTAATTATCAGATTACAGCCTACAATTCTGAAGACTATTTTTAATTTTAAACTTCTTCAAATGAGATTTACAGGTGAGACTTGATTAGAAGATGTCAGATTTATACCTCAGTCTTCAGACGACTCACACATTTATGTCTATTGTTCAGATATCTCTTCTGAGCAACAGAACCACATATCCAATTGCCCATTTGATATCTTCACTTTATATCTCAAAGGAATCTCAAAATAGCATGTCCAGAATCCATCAGTCCCAGTCCAAATCTGAGTTCTGCTCCTTTTAGAGAAAAGTACCATATGTACTCTGCTATAAACTCCCTCTCTCTCATTCCCCACCCTTTTGCCATGTACAACACATTATGAAATTTTGACAATTAACTTCTAAATTTATTTTCAAGTCTCAACTCTTCCAGTTCTCCATTTCCATCAGCCTAAACCAAACAATCATCATCACAACCCAGACTCCTGCCACAGTTTTCTACTTGGAACACCAATACCCATTCTGGCTACTCTCCAACATTTTTTCTACTCTGCAGATAAAGACATTTTTATTGAATGCAAATGTGGTCATGCTTAAAACATTCCATTGGCTTTTCATTACTCTTTGGATACAGATCAAATCCTTAACATGGCTTATAAAATCCTGAATTGTTTGGCATCTGCCTAATTTTCCAACATAACCTCCTATCAATCCAAACCAAATCCAAAATCCCCAGATCACCTTCCCACAGCTGTCACTGTGTACACCCTCCCTAGATTTTTTTTTCTTTTCATTTAACAGGTGCACATACATTTCATCTCAGGATTTTAGCAAAACCTGTTCTTCTGCTTAGCATGTTCTCAATGCTTACCATTTCCCTGATCTTTTATTTATGTGGTTTCTGTTTTTCCTTAGATCCCAGTGTATTTGTTGTTCCTTCAAGAAAATCTTCCAGGGCCTGACAGATCAGGTCAAATCACCTCTAATAGTTAGATGGGTCTCTACCTTGTGCCACTACTCACTGTCATGACTCATCTCCTTGGCAGGCATCATGGCTTAGTGTCTGTCTCTGCCTCTCAAGAGTGATCTCCGTGAAAGGTGAAAGGCTGAATCTTTTGCTTGACTCACCTTGTTTCCCCTCTCTACAACTACTACCACACCTAAGAAAGCATCCATCACATTTGAAAGGATAAGTGGAAAATAGCTTTTACCATGGGTCCCTTTCATTGAGCTGGGACAGTTCATGCTCCATAAACTGAGGACTACTATTGTTGGGCCAGGGCTGGCAAAATATTTACCTTAAGTAGGGAATATAAAACATTAGAGAGACTATGATCATGTAGGAAGCAAAAATTAAAAATCCAAAGACTAATAAGCAAGTATTAAAGGTGAGGTGAGATTATGAAGTAGATGTGATTAATATATCTGGGAGTTCTAATGATTTGATCGGGAGGCTCATTATCATTGATCAACCTCTGTTCTCTTTTAATTTTTCTTTTCTTTTTGTAATAGCTCCATAGATTTTTCTTTGGGAAGCTATTCTTTCTCTATTGTAGGCTATCTTTGAAGGGGGATAGCCTAAATAAACAGGGCTGTCCTTTTCTAAGGCCTCTATCTTTCTTGAGATTTCAGTCCCAATGAGATAACCCAAGTACAATATGTATTGTGATTTCTTTATTGGTTTATTCCATGAAGTCACTGACCATTAGTACTGTTTACCAAGACACTAGAGTTGCTTTGGTTCTTGTCTGTTCTAAAACAGACCATGTAGGTTTCCTTCTATTTCCATATCCTTCCAATAGATGCTTTTACAATTTCATTTTATCATCTTACCTTAATTTTATCTACCAATTGTCTTTCCAGGCTTAAGATAGCTAATGTTAGTTTCTGTTGCTTGAAATAATATGCTTATTAAAGTCACTGTAGTTGATCAAGTCTACCAATGACTAAATGCAGAGAACTGAATGACCATTAGAATTTTTTAGTTTACTTCACTTTATGAGAGAGAGAGACACGGAGAAACAGACAGACAGTCACACACACACACACACACACAGAGAGAGAGAGAGAACTCACTGCTGAGTCACTCCTCAAGTTCCTTCAATAGCAAGGTCCCAGGAATCAATCTGGTCTCCCACATGGATGGCAGTTACCCAATTACTTGTAGCAACACTGTTTCCTCCAAAGTCTGCATTAGCAGGAAGCTGGAATCAGGAGCTGAGTCAGGCCTCAAAGTGAGTACTCTCATTTGGGATGTAGTCATCCTGAGTGGCATTTTCACTGCTGTGCCAAATGCCTGTCCCCATGTCCATTTTTGATTAATCTCATAGCTTAAAATAACTGAAGACTGTAAGTTGAATGTAAAATATAACTGATGTATTAGAAACTAGCACAGTATGAGGTATAAAAGATACCTTTTGTGGGGGACAATTTTCTTTCATTAAAATGACTGTAACAAACTAAATTTAAATTTTTCTGGCAAGGAGACACATTTTATGTTTATATATATACTTTAAATGAAATGATGACGGAGGATCTATTCAAGAAGGTTGACAAAACTGCTTTGACAGCTCAAAGGAATAAAAGTTTAAAGGCAAAAAAAAAAAGCCAATTCCTTTTATGATGTTCAGGGACGCAGGAAGAAAGGGGGATTTGTAGGGGTCACGTGCAGCTCAGATAGTGCCCCCAACCATGTGGAAAATTGAATCCCCTTTTCTTTTAAATTCTCTTTTCAAGTTAAGGCTGAAACTTCCAAATAATTCGAGTTGGTTATCAATCATTTGTAGGCTTTTTTTAGAAAAGCCATCTGTGTAATTACTTATTTTATTCTCTGCTCTAGATGACATTCTCATCTCAGAGTTCTCGCATAGAAATGCAAGGGTCTGGAGACCAAAGTGAAGCTCTTATCCTAGCAAACGACCCGCATAACAGGCATCTGAAAAGGACAGCACAACAGAAATTGGTGGTTTAAATGAGTGGAACCCTGACTTAAGGACAAAGTTTTCCAGTGACTTCTAGATTAATTCAGTATACCTCCATCATTATGCACTTGAAGAAGTTTGTTGTGATTCCTATGGAACAAATATTCTCAGAATTTCTGCCACAGAGAACCACTGCATTTAAATTGTGTATTAACAGCTCCATGTTCCTCAGACAAGAATGTGAATTTCTACTGCATTGTTGTGCTAAAGAAAAAGAAGAAAGCACTTTTTAGGTAATTACGCACTTGTCCTTGTCTTGCCTTGTACAAACTTGAAGTTTGGGGAAATGCTTTCGTTTTTTTAGGAGGCACTAGCTTTAGTGCTCAGACAATAAGTACCAGTCAAGGAAATTTTTATGGAGAGACCTGCAGCCATGTGTTATACTTTCAATCATCCAAATCTTTTTTTTTATAAAGATTTATTTATTTATTTGAAAGAGTTACACAGAGAGGAGAAGTAGAGAGAAAGAGAAGTCTTCCATCTGGTGGTTCACTTCCCAATCGGCCGCAATGGGCGGAGCTGCACTGATCCGAAGCCAGGAGCCAGGAGCTTCCTCTGGGTCTCCCACGTGGGTGCAGGGGCCCAAGGACTTGGGCCATCTCTTACTGCTTTCCCAAGCCATAGCAGAGAGCTTGACTGGAAGAGGAACAGCCGGGTCTCGAACTGGCGCCCATATGGGATGCCAGCACTCCAGGACAAGGCATTAGCCCGCTGTGCCTCAGCGCTGGCCCCCAATCTTCCAAATCTTCAGAATCTCCTGTATTTATATTTCTCATTTCCCTGAGGAGTCAGGTTTGTCTATTGAAGTGGTCTCATTCCTCCAATATATTTGGTAGGCCCCGTTAAGGAGACCAGGAATGCACACATGTGAGCTGCCTGTAAAAGCTGTGCAAAAACAATGTCACAGATGCATACACAACCTCAGGCTTAAGTTTCATTCTTATTTTAAAGCAATTTTAAATGAAGGTTTTCTTGGGTTGTTTATGAACTGCTTCAGAAAAGACAAGAACTTGAATTTGAAGGATACACAATTTTAATGCCCAAATATTATACCAGATATTATATTAATATTTCAAGAGGTCTCTGATCTTATTGAATAAAAAAGTCCAAGTATCATAATTTGTGCTGCAGCCCTTGAGAGTTATTGGGAAATGAATCCTTTGCCTCCAGTCATCCCTATCAGTTAGAAACTTGGAAGTGGGAAATAATTTTTTTTTCTTTGAGGAAGGAAAGCTTCCTCTTCTTTTTTTTTTTTTTTTTTTTTTTTTTTTTTAAAACCAGAGAACAGACTTGCAAATACCCCTTAAAGCCATATGGTGAAGCTTTAACAGATCCAAAGACTGTATGACTTAAAAGGTGTTGTAGAAGTGGGGTGTTTATTCTTAGAAGTTTATAAAAATTAAAGCAAAGAGACAAAGAGACAAACAGTGCCAATCATTTTTTTTTTTTTTTGACAGGCAGAGTGGACAGTGAGAGAGAGAGACAGAGAGAAAGGTCTTCCTTTGCCGTTGGTTCACCCTCCAACGGCGGCCGCGGCCGGCGTACCGCACTGATCTGATGGCAGGAGCCAGGTGCTTCTCCTGGTCTCCCATGGGGTGCAGGGCCCAAGCACCTGGGCCATCCTCCACTGCACTCCCGGGCCACAGCAGAGAGCTGGCCTGGAAGAGGGGCAACCAGGACAGAATCCGGCGCCCCGACCTGGACTAGAACCCGGTGTGCCGGTGCCACAAGGCAGAGGATTAGCCTAGTGAGCCGCAGCACCGGCTCAATCATTTTGTTTTAAAGCTTTTTATTTATTTTTTATTTGGCAGGTTAGTTATAGACAGTGAGAGAGAGAGGCAGAGAGAAAGGTTTTCCCTCCGCTGGCTCACTTCCCAAATGGCCGCTAAGGCTGGCGCTGCACGGATCCGAAGCCAGGAGCCAGGTGCCTCTTCCTGGTCTCCGGTGTGGGTGCAGGGGCCTAAGCACTTGGGCCATCCTCCACTGCCCTCCCAGGCAGAGAGCTGGACTGGAAGAGGAGCAACTGGGACTAGAACCTGGAGCCTATATGGGATGCTGGCACCTCAGGCAGAGGATTAACCAAGTAAGCCGGCCCCCAGCCAATCCTCATTTTAACAATTGAACTAGTAGATTTCTGGCAGGGTAATTAACTTTCAAATGGCTGTGATAGGTTATCAGATTGTTTTGCCATCATATATTTCAATCATTCAGTTTATTCCTGTGATATTTCTAATAATATGCCATTATTGAGCATTCTGATTTTATCAATCAATCCTTAGTTTTAAACAACAATCCAGTCCTGAGTCAGTGACACAGGGTTTGACATTCCTTTGAATGGGAATGGATACACAAGGTAAATGCTAATCTGAGATGACCTGTTTGTGTGGTCACTTTTTAAAAAAAAATATTTATTTATTTGAGAGGCAAAGTTACAGAGAGAGGGAAAGACAGAGAGAAATTTCTTCCATCCCACTGGTTCACTTCCCAGAGAGCCACAACAGCTGGAGAGCTGAGCCGACCAGAAGACAGGAGCTTCCGCCAGGTCTCCCACTGAGGTGTGGGGGCCCAAACACCTCCACTGCTTTCCTGGAGCATAACAGAGAGCTGGATTGGAAGAGGAGCAGCCAGGACTTGAACTAGTGCCCATATGGGATTCTGGCACTGAAGGAGATGGCTCAGCCCACTACGCCACAGTGCTGGCCCCTGTGGTCACTTTCTATGTAGCAAATTACTAGCTGCTTCTATAGGATATTATGCATTATCTTCTGAAATCAGATCCGCTTTTTCTTTATAAAGTTTCAGATATGTGCTAGAATTTTATGTTACTTTTCAGAAGTGACATTCTAAAATGCCCACCTTTCCCCATAACAAAATCCTATCCATTGTTAACGCTGGTTGCACATTGGAATGACATCTGAAAAATTACATCAGAGAGAATCAAGAAAACCTCTGTTTATTTGGGGCCTAATAATATCTTATTTTCTGGCCAAACTGTGTTTCTAACTTCTTTCATTCCCAATTACCTCATTGGCTGTTAAGTGTTTCCACTTTGCACTTGAATTTGTCTCGTACTGACTGAAGTCTACTAGAGGTTTGCAAGCAGCACCATATGAGAAGAGGAACAGGCATAGTGTCTCTCATCAAGAACTTAAAATGTTACATGTTTCAGTTTCTAGTGACACACCCAAATAGACTTAAGAAAAGATTTATTGGCTCATGTTATGGCAGCTTCAGGCAAGGTTATATCCAGACACTTAAGTAACATTATTGAAAATCTTCCTGAATCCTTCTCTGCACCTGGCTTTCCATTGTGTTCACTTCATGCATAGCCAGTTGAGTTCCCTTGGTGATTCTCAGCAGCTTCAGGCACACGTATTTCTAAAGTTAATATTAGAAAAGCTCTTCTTGGGGCCAGAATTGTGGTGCAGTAGGTTAGCCTGCTGCTTACGATGCCAGCATCCCATATCAGACTGTTCATTTGAGTCCCATCTGCTCCATTTCCAATGCATCCCCCTGTTAATGCAACTGGGAAGGCAGTGGATGATGGCCTAAGTACTTGGGCCCCTGAAAGAAGACCAGGATAGAGTTCCTGGCTCCTGGCTTCAGCCTGGTTCAGGCTTAGCTGTTGTGGCCATTTGGGGAGTGAACCAGCACATGGAAGATATTTTCTCTCACTTGGTCACTCTGCCTTTCAAATAAATAATTTTTTTTTTCCTACCAAGCTTTATTTGGGAAGTCAACATAATGTCAGCTGCCTAAGTGCCCTTGTTTCATTTCATGTTTTTTGAGATAACATATTTCAATTAACTTTACACTCAATGGCATAATGCCTCACTGAATAAAGAGATCAACAAGTAGAAAACAGAAAGACCCTAGTTCAGCAGTACCACAAACAAGAGCCATAAACAATGATCAAGTGGAAAAATAATCATTTCATTCATATACAGTAAATTTTAAAATATCCACAGATCATTAAAACTATAGTACTATAACATTGTTAATCACTGGTTTGAGAAAGATATAAAACAAAGTTTGACAAAAATGTATGTAGCAATACTGATACACAAACATTTCTTGCATTATTTTTATTTCTTTTTTTTAACTTTACTTCCCATATAAAAGGGAGAACATGTGGTATTTGTCTGTGTCTTGCTTAGTTCAGTCAACATGATGTCTTCTAGTTGCACTATTTGGATACAAATGTAGAATTTCATTCTTTTCATAGCTGAATAATGTTCCTTTATATATATATATATATATATATATATACACACATACACACACACACACACACACACATATATATATATATAACATTTTATTTATGCATTCATCTGATGATGGACACCTTGGTTGATTCCTTGTTTTGGCTGTTGTCTGTTGTGAACAGTGCTGCTATCAATATGGCGGTGCCAGTATCCCATTGATACATTGTGTTCAGGTCTTTAGGGTATATATCCAGTAGAAGAAATGCTAGATCACATGGCAGGTCTATTTCTAGTTTTTTAAGAATTCTCCATACTGTTTTCCATAGTGGCTGCACTAATTTACATTTTTATCAATATTGTAAAGATGTTCCCTCTTCTCCACATCCTCATCAACATTTGTAACTCACTGTCTTTTGCATTTTAGCCATTCTGACAAGCATGAGGTAATATATCTCATTGTGGTTTTGCACTGTTTTTCCCTGATGATTAGTGATGTTGAACACTTTTTCATAATTGTGTAGGCCATTTGCATTTCTTCTCTTGACAACTCTATCGTGGTTCCTTGCTCATTTCTTAACTGGGTTGGTTTTGTTATTTTTGTTGAGTTTTTTGTGTTGCTGATATATTTTCTATATTAATCTGTTGTCAGATAGGTAGCATGCAAATATTTTTTCCCATCCTGTTGGATGTATTTTCACTCTATTGATCATCTTCTTTGTTGTGCAAAAGCATGTAAATTTTATATAATCTCCTTTGTTTATTTTGCTTTTGGCACCTGTGTTTTGGGTCTATTCCAAGAAGTTGTCATACACACCAATGTTTTGGTATGTTTCGCCTATGTTTTTTTCCATCAACTTCATAGTCTTACATCTTAAATTTAGTTCTTTGATTCATCTTAAGTTGATTTTTGTATATGGTAAGAGGTATTAAACTAGTTTCATTCTTCTACATATATACATCCAACTTTGCCACCATCATTTGTTGAAGATATTACCCTTACTCCAATGTAGGATTTGGGCACTTTTATCAAAAATCAGTTGGCTTTATGTATGTGGATTAATTTCTGGGCTCTCTGTTCTGTTCTGTAGCAGGATTCATGTACTGAGACAAAGCACCAAGTCCATTTAATAGGCAGTAGTCTTTTATTATGCTGGCATAAGGCCCAGCTGGAATTTCTTATCCAAAAGCCTGAGCCTGGAACAAGAAGGATTTTTTTTTCCCCCTATATATGGTTTTAGTCTCTTTGTTGCCCTCTAGTGATTACATGTATGCATTTGATTGGATATTCTAATGTTACATAACGGCCACAGGATTGATACAATACTGCACATGCAAACTTAGTTACTGATGACAATTTTTTCACAGGCATACTGAGCAGGGGTTAACATCATTGCTCTGTACTAACAAGCAGAACCTGAAATGCTTACCTATAAGCAGATAGGGATTACAGATGAAGCATTCACAGGCAAGTAGGTAACAACCACATTTCATTCCCATTCTTCCATTTTTCTTCTTTTGACCTTGGGAAGGCCTCTACTACAACTTTAATCATGTTGGTTAGAAACAAGTTTAATTAAAAGACAAAGGCTTCTGTCCACAGTTCAATAGATCTATGTCTAGGTTTTTATGCCAGTATTGTGCTGCTTTAATAACCATAGCTTTGTAGTATGCTTTGAAATCAAGTATTGTGATACCTCCAATTTGATTCCCCCCAACCCCCAACATCACTTTGGTTACTCTGGGTCTTTTGTGATCCATATATTATAGGTTTTTTCTAATTCTGCAAAGAATGCCATTGGTATTTTGATAAGGATTTCATTGAACTTGTGGAAGTATAGACATTTTAATGCTATTGATTCTTCCAAACCATGAACAATGAATATCTTTCCATTTTTTTGTGTCCATGATGATTTATTTCACCAATGTTTTATAATTTTCATTGTAGAAATCTTCCACTTCTCTGCATATATTTATTCCTAAATACTTCAATATATTTGTAGTTATTGTGAATGGGATTTCTTTCTTAATTTCTCTCAGTGAGGTCATCAATAGCACAAAAGCTACCATTTTTGTATGTTTATTTTGTAACCAGCAATTTTACTGAATTGGTTTAGGATTTCTTTTTTTTTTTAACTTTTCTTTAATGAATATAAATTTCCAAAGTACAGCTTATGGATTACAATGGTTCCCCCCGCCAACTTCCCTCCCACCTGCAACCCTCCCCTTTCCCTCTCCCTCCCCCCTTCCATTCACATCAAGATTCATTTTCAATTCTCTTTATATACAGAAGATCAGTTTAGCATATATTAAGTAAAGATTTCAACAGTTTGCACCCACATAGAAACACAAAGTGAAAAATACTGTTTGAGTACTAGTTATAGCATTAAATCACAATGTACAGCACATGAAGGACAGAGATCCTACATGAGGAGTAAGTGCACAGTGACTCCTGTTGTTGACTTTACAAATTGACACTCTTGTTTATGGCATCAGTAATCACCCTAGGCTCTTGTCATGAGTTGTCAAGGCTATGGAAGCCTTTTGAGTTCACCGACTCTGATCATATTTAGACAAGGTCATAGTCAAAGTGAAAGTTATCTCCTCCCTTCAGAGAAAGGTACCTCCTTCTTTGATGACCTGTTCTTTTCACTGGGATCTCACTCGCGGAGATCTTTCATCTAGGTTTTTTTTTTTTTTTTTCCAGAGTGTCTTGGCTTTCTATGCCTGAAATACTCTCATGGGCTTTTCAGCCATATCTGAGTGCCTTAAGGGCTGATTCTGAGGCCAGAGTGCTGTTTAGGACATCTGCCATTCTATGGGTCTGCTGTGTATCTCACTTCCCATGTTGGATCATTCTCTCCCTTTTTGATTCTATCAGCTAGTATTTGCAGACACTATTCTTGTTTATGTGATCCCTTTGGTTCTTAGTCCTATCATTACGATCAATTGTGAACAGAAATTGATCACTTGGACTAGTGAGATGGCATTGGTACATGCCACCTTAATGGGATTGAATTGGAATCCCCTGGTATGTTTCTAACTCTACTGTTTGAGGTAAGTCAGCTTGGGCATGTCCTGAATTGCACATCTCTTCCCTCTCTTATTCCCACTCTTATATTTAACAGCGATCACTTTTCAGTTAAGTTTCAACACTTGCGAATAACTGTGTATTGATTACAGTATTCAACCAAAAGTATTAAGTAGAACAAACAAAAAAAATACTAAGAGGGATAACGTATTAAGTTGTTCATCAACAGTCAGGGCGAGGGTTGATCATGTCACCGTTCTCATAGTGTTCATTTCACTTTAACAGGTTTCCTTTTTGGTGCTCAGTTAGTTGTCACCGATCAGGGAGAACATATGGTATTTGTCCCTTTGGGACTGGCTTATTTCACTCAGCATAATGCTTTCCAAATTCCTAACAGGGATCACTTTTCTTCCTTCTTTTTCTGGCTTAGGAATTAAGGTGATGCTGGCTTCATAGAAAGAATTTGGGAGGATTCCCTCTTTTTTGATTGTTCTGAATAGTTTGAGAAGAATTGGAGTTAGTTCTTCTTTAAATTTCTGGTAGAATGCAGCAGTGAATCCGTCCGGTCCTGGGCTTTCTTTGTGGGGAGGGCCTTTATTACTGTATCAATTTCTGTCTCAGTTATGGGTCTGTTTAGGTTTTCTATGTCTTCCTGGTTCAATTTAGTTAGGTTGCATGTGTCCAGGAATCTATCCATTTCTTTTTTTTTTAACTTTTATTTAATGAATATAAATTTCCAAAGTATAGCTTATGGATTACAATGGCTTCCCCCCCATACCGTCCCTCCCACCCACAACCCTCCCCTTTCCCACTCCCTCTCCCCTTCCATTCACATCAAGATTCATTTTCGATTCTCTTAATATACAGAAGATCAGCTTAGTATACATTAAGTAAGGATTTCAACAGTTTGCTCCCACACAGAAACATAAAGTGAAAAATAATAGATGATTTTTTAAGTGATGATGAAATCAGATCATACCTATTGTCATGTTTAATCCCAGTGAGAGTCAAGTTGGGAATTCATAATTTCTTTTTTTTTTTTTTTTTTTTTTTTTTTACAGAGGATCAGTTTAGTATGCATTAAGTAAAGATTTCAACAGTTTGCACCCCCATAGAAACACAAAGTGAAATATATTGTTTGAGTACTCGTTATAGCATTAAATCTCAATGTACAGCACATTAAGGACAGAGATCCTACATGAGGAGTAAGTGCACAGTGACTCCTGTTGTTGACTTTACCAATTGACACTCCTGTCTATGGCATCAGTAATCTCCCTATGCTCCAGTCATGAGTTTCCAAGGCTATGGAAGCCCTCTGAGTTCTCCGACTCTTATCTTGTTTAGACACGGTCATAGTCAAAGTGGAGGTTCTCTCCTCCCTTCAGAGAAAGGTACCTCCTTCTTTGAAGACCTGTTCTTTCCACTGGGATCTCACTCACAGAGATCTTTTTGCCAGAGTGTCTTGGCTTTCTATGCCTGAAATACTCTCATGGGCTTTTCAGCCAGATCCGAATGCCTTTAGGGCTGATTCTGAGGCCAGAGTGCTATTTAGGACATCCGCCATTCTATGAGTCTGCTGAGTATCTCGCTCAGGAATCTATCCATTTCAGATAGGTTTCCCTGTTTGCTGGCATACAGGTCCTTGTAGTAATTTCTGATGAGTCTTTTTATTTCTGTGGTGTCTGTTACATTTCCTTTTTCATCTCTGATTTTATTGATTTGGGTCTTTTCTTTTTTTAGTTAGTTGGGCCAATGGGGTGTCAATTTTGTTTATTTTTTCAAAAAACCAGCTCCTAGTTTGGCTGATTTTTTGTAATTTTTTTTTGGATTCAATCCTGTTGATTTCTTCTCTGATTTTAATTATTTCTTTTCTCCTACTAGATTTGGGTCTGGTTTACTGCAGATTTTCTAGATCCTTGAGATGCAGTGAAAGCTCATCTATTTGGTGCCCTTCCAATTTCTTGATGTAGGCACCTATTGATATAAACTTTCCTCTTAACACTGCTTTTGCTGCGTCCCGTAAGTTTTGGTATGTTGTGCTGTTATCCTCATTTACTTCCAGAAAATTTTTGATTTCTCTTTTAATTTCTTCTATGACCCATTGTTCATTTAGGAGCATGTTGTTCAATCTCCATGCATTTGCATATGCTTTAGGGATTCCTGAGTTGCTAATTTCCAACTTCATTCCTTTATGGTCTGAGAAGCTGCATGGTATGATTCTAATTCTTTTGAATTTGCTGAGACTTGCTTTATGGCCTAGTATGTGGTCAATCCTAGAGAAGGTTCCATGTACTGCTGAGAAGAATGTAAATGCTTTCTGTGTAGGATTGAAAGTTCTGTATATATCTGTTAGATCCATTTGGGCTATAGTGTCATTTAAATCTACTGTATCCTTGTTGATCTTCTGTCCTGTTGATCTGTCTATTTCTGAGAGTGGGGTATTGAAGTCCCCCAGTATTATTGTATTGGGGTCTAAGTCTCCCTTTAAGTCCCTTAACAAATCTTTTAAATAAACCGGTTCCCTGTAATTAGGTGCATATACATTGATAATTGTTATATCTTCCTGTTGAATTGATCCGTTAATGATTATATAGTGCCCCTCTTTGTCTCTCCTAACAGGTTTTGTGGTAAAGTTTATGTTGTCCGCTCTTTTTTCATTTCTGCTGGCATGGTATATCTTTTTCCAGCCTTTCACTTTCAGTCTGTATGGATCTTTATTGGAAAGATGTGTTTCTTGTAAGTAGCAAATAGATGGGTTTTGTTCCTTTACCCAATCAGCCAATCGATGTCTTTTAACTGGACAGTTCAGGCCATCAATGTGACTATTGATAAGTAGTAGCTTTTCCCTGCCATTTGCCAAAGATATTTTCTGATATATGTTTTGAACTTCCTGTGATCTTTTGGTGTGAGATTTCCTTCATTTACCTTCTTTCATATTGATGACCGTGTTTCTGTGTTTCTGTGTGTAACACATCTTTAAACATCTTTTGCAGGGCTGGACGAGTAGCGACAAATTCTTTCAATTTCTGTTTGCTGTGAAAGGTCTTTATTTCACCTTCATTCACAAATGAGAGCTTAGCAGGATATAATATTCTGGGCTGGCAATTTTTCTCTCTTAGTACCTGGGCTATATCTCACCATTCCCTCCTAGCTTGTAGGGTTTCTGATGAGAAGTCTGCTGTGAGTCTGATTGGAGATCCTCTGAGAGTAATCTGACGTTTCTCTCTTGCACATTTTAGGATCTTTTCTTTATGTTTCACTGTGGTGAGTTTAATTACAATGTGTCGTGGTGAGGATCTCTTTTGGTTATGTTTATTAGGGGTTCTATGAGCTTCTTATACTAAGATGTCTCTGTCCTCCAAACGTGGGAAATTTTCTGCTAGTATCTCACTAAAAAGGACTTCTAATCCTTTCTCCCTCTCCATGCCTTCAGGAACTCCTAGAACCCGAATGTTGGGTTTTTTAATAGTATCCTAAAGATTCCCGACAATATTTTTTAGATTTCTAATTTCCTCTTCTTTTCTTTGGTTTGATTGTATATTTTCCTGTGCTCTGTCTTCTAAGTCTGATATTCTTTCTTCTGCTTCATCCATTCTGTTTTTAAGGCTCTCTAACGTGTTTGTCATTTGATCTATTGAATCCTTCATTTCATTATGATTTCTCATCACTATCACAGTTTCATTTTCTACTAGTTGTTTCATTTCATTTTGATTCCTCCTTAATATTTCATTTTCACGAGAGAGATTTTCTATCTTGTCCATTAAGGATTTCTGTAGTTTGAGTATTTGTTTTTGAGAACTTCTTAATGTTCTTATCAATTTTTTGAGATCCGCTTCTTGCATTTCTTCTATCTCATCATCTTCATAATCTTGAATTGGGGTGTCTATTTCATTTGGGGGCATCATAGTGTCTTCCTTGTTCTTGTTACCTCGACTTTTGTGGTTTTTTTGGCATATTGGAGATATTCTTTGGTATTTTCTCGTTATACTGTGACTCTAGATTAAGAGGACTGTCTGCTTTTGATGGATCCTTAGAGGCTGTGATGGGTGTTGCCAGAGAGCTCTGGTTCTACAGGGTGAAGGGTGTCCCAAAGATGATTCACCCTGATTGTTCTCTTGGGTGCTCTCTCTCTCTCTCTCTTTTTTTTTTTTTTTTTTTTTTGACTCAGTTGGGAAGTTATTCCACACAGCTGAGTGGATTTGAGAGTAGTTGATGTATGAAATCTGGCCCCTGCGGGTACTCATTTGCTTACCAGAGTCAGGTTTTTCTGCTTGGCTAATGAGGGGCACCCGCTTTACATATGCAAAATGGTGCGCACAGCTCTACTTACATAAAATGGCACCTGCCCTTTGTCTTGCTCGGCTTTGTAAGGTGAGTGGAGAGAGAGGCTAAATGTCCATGCAGGTTCCCCTTATTTATTCGATTTTTTTCTCTCCTCCAGCAAGTCTGGTGAACTTTCCCCAATGGGGTTTCAGGCCTCGTTCTCTGCAGGCTCTTTCTGCTTTTCCCCGCCAATGTCTCAGATTACCAAGAGGTTATCTCACCTCCCCTTGCAGCTCTGGCACGCAGACTCTGCAGCTCCGGCGGGTCCGGCGGGTCCGGCGGCTCCTGCGGCTCCTGCAGCTCGGCTTCCACGTGGTGGACGACCTTGCTCTCCCCCACGGTAGGTCCTCTGAATCACAGCCACTAGATCTGGAAGAGTTTCCTCTGCAATTTTTCCCTGATCCTTTTCCTCAGGCTATCGTAACTCCACTTTTATTAAACTATCTTTTCCTGGACTATTGGTGCATGCCCTCACTATTCCGCTATCATGGCTCCACCTCCTGAGTGTCTGGGGTGGTTTAGGATTTCGAACAGCTTTTCAATGGAGTGTTTAGTTAATATTTTCTATGTACAATATCATGTCATTTGCAAACAGATATTTTTACTTCTTTTCTAATTTTGATGCCCTTTATTTCTTTCTCCTTCCCAATTGTTCTTTATTATTATTATTATTATTTTTAACAATAAGCATCCCTTTATTTGCTGATGCCATTACAAAACAGGTTACATTAGCAACAAAACAGTGTTTTCTTGAGTTGAAGTCAGAGGCAGTTACTCCCCAAAATGCTAAGTAAGACAGTATACATCAGGATTAAAATGTTCAATTTTACATGTCTTTACCGTTTTGATCTTCTTGCTATTAATTTCAGTACTACATTGAATAAGAGTGGTTAAAGTGGACATTTTTGTCTTGTTCCAGATATGGTGGGAAATGCTTTCAGCTACCCCGCCCCCATTCAGCAGGATATTGGCTGTTTGTCATATATAGCCTTTATAATTTTGAGGTATATTCCTGCTGTACCTAATTTGTGGAGGGTTTTATAACAAAGGGGTTTTGAGTCTTATCAAATGCTTTCTCCTCATCTACTGAGATGACAATATGGTTTTGGTTCTTCATTTTGTTTGTGTAAATTATGGTGCTTATTGACTGGTGAATGTTGGACCATCCTTGCATCTCTGGGACAAATCCCACTTGATCATAATGCATGATCTTTTTGAAGTGATTTTGGAGTCAGTTTGCTAGTATTTTGTTGAGAATCTTTGCATCTATCTTCATTAAGGATATAAATCTGTTGCATTCTTTTCACTTTCTGTCTTTGCTCATTTTTGGTATCAGAGTGATGCTGGCCTCATAAAAACAGTTTGGCAGCAATCTACCCTGTTTGATATTTTGGAATAATTTGAAAAGTATAGCAGTTATTTCCTCTTTAAATGTTTTGTAGAATTCAGCAGTAAAGCCATCAGGTCCTGGACTTTCCTTGATGGAAGATTTTAATTACTGTTTCAATCTCATAGTAGGTCTGTTCATATTGTCTATATTGTCTTGCAATATATATATATATATATATATATATCCAGGAATTTATCCATTTCTTCAAGGCTTCTTAGTTTATTAGCCTATAGTTTTTCATAGTAGTTTCTTATAATCATTTGTATTTCCATGGTGTTGGTTGTAATGTCCTCTTTTTCATCTTTAATTTTATTGAGTTTACTCTCTTTTTTTGTTAGTGTGTCTAAAGGTTTGTCTATTTTGCTTATCTTCCTAAAAAACGGCTTTTTGTCTGTTGATCTTTTGTATTGCTTTTTAGATTCAATTTCACTTATTTATGCCTGATCCTTATTATTTCTTGCCTCCTGCTGATCTGTGGTATGCTTTGTTCTTATTTTTCTGTCTTTGAGATGTAGATCATTTACTTGAGACATTTCTCTTTTCTTCAATATAAGCATTCAGTGCTATAAACCTCACTCCTAACACTACTTTTGCTTATCCCACAAGTTTTGATATGTTGTGTTTAAAGTTTCATTTATTTCAAGAATTTTTTGTCTTTTTTAAATTTCTTCAATGATCTATTGATATCTTCAATGATCTATTGATCATTCAGTAGCACTTTGCTTAATTTTCATGTATTTATGAGTGTTCTGTTATTCTACTTCTAGTTGATATCTAGTTTCATTCCATTGTGTTCTGAGACAATATACAGAATGATTTCAATCTTTTTTAAATTTCTTGAAACTTGATTTGTGGCCTAACATATGGTATGTCCTAAAAAGTGTTCAATGTGCTGATGAGAAGAATGTGTATTCTATAGATATTGGGTAAAATGCCCTGTAAATGTCTGTTAGGTCCATTTGCTCAATAGTATGTATCTTTACTTATTTTCTGTCTGGGTGGTCTGTCTTTCATGAGTGTACAGTGTTAAAGTCACCATCTCTTACTCTGTTGGAATCTCTCTCCTTTTAGGTCTAATAGTATTTACTGTATTTTTCTGGGTTGTCTTGTGTTGGGTGCATGTATATTTATGATTGTCATATACTCTTGCTGAATCAAACTTTTTATCAAAATATAATGTCCTCCTTTGTCTCTTCTTACTGTTTTGGATTTAAAGTCTGTTTGATATAAGGCAGTTGTGTTTTCGTTTTCATTTTCCTGGTATGTGTTTATCCAGCCCTTCTCTTTCAGTCTATGTGTACCTTTTTTTTGTGAGGTGAGTTCCTTGCAGGGAATGCATAGTGGGGTCTTGGCATTTTTCTCCATTCAGCCAATCTAAATCTCTTGGCTGTTGAATTTAATCCAATTACATTCAAAGTTCGTATTTCCTTGATTGGGTACTGACTTTACCTGCTCTGTTGCTGAATTTAGTGATGTCATGTGTTTCCTTCTGTGTCTACTTCTAATGCAGGACTCCCTTCAGAATTTATTCGGCTGGTCTACAGGTGGTGAATTCTCTCAGGTTTTGCTTATCTGGAAAATACCTTATTTCACCTCCACATCTAAAGGATAGTTTTACTGGATAGACTCTTCTTAGTTGGAAGTTTTTTGGAAGATTTTGATGGGACTGGCAATGTTGTATAGTGGGTAGAGCCACCAACTGTTATGCCAGCATCTCATATGGGTGCCGGTTGGAGTCCTGGCTGCTCTACTTCCAATCCAACTCCCTAATATTGTGCTTGGGAAAACAGTGGAAGATATCTAAGGTGCCTGGGGGCCCTGCATCCATGTGGAAGACATGGAAGAAGCTCCTGGCTCCTGACTTCAGATCATCCCAGCTCTGCCAGTTGCAGCCATCTGGGGAGTGAACCTGCGGGTGGAAGACCTCTGTCTCTGTTTCTCTCTCTGTCTCTCTGTAACTGCGCCTTTCAAATAAATAAATAAATAAATCTTTAAATAAAAAAATGAGCTGGAATATATCATTCCACTCTCTTCTGACCTGTAGGATTTCTCCTGAGAAGGCTGATATTAGTCTAATTGGTTTTGCTTTACATGTAACTTGGCACTTTTCTCTTAGAATCTTAGGGAATCTCTCCTTATTCTTAATGTTTGACAATTGGAATATAATTTACCTTGGAGAAGATCTTTTTTGTTGAGTCTGCTTCAGGTCCTTCGAACTTCCTTAATCTAGATGTCCAAGTCTCCTGTAAGATCTAAGGAATTTTCAACTATTATTTCATTTAGCAGGTTCTCAATGTCTTTTTCCTTCTCTTCTCCTTCAGGAATTTCTATAATACAAATATTTAATCATTAAATGTTGTCCCAACTTTCACTTGGACTATCTTCACTCTTTTTAATGATTTTCTCTTGTCTTATTGGGGTATTTCAGAAGTCTTGACCTTGAGGTCTGGAATTCTTTCCTCCACTTGCTCTATTCTGCTATTAAAGCTGTCAACCATTTGTTTTTTTATTTCACTAATTGAAGATTTCAGCTCTAAAGTTTCTGTTTGGTTCTTCTTAATGATTTCTATCTCCTTAGTAATATTTTCTTTCATGTTATTCATTGATTTCCTGTTTTCTCTAATCTGTCTACATTCTCTTGCATCATGTTGAGTTTTCTTATAATCATTATGTTGAATTCTATTTCTGGCATTTCATAAATTTCCTTCATATCAGGGTCTAATTCTGGAGAATGATTTTGGTCTTTTGGAGATATCATGCAGCCTTCCTTCTTCATGTTTTCTGTGCCTCTGTGTGTGATCTGCACATTTGGTATATTCTTTGTGGAGAAGTATTTCTTGGAAGAGAGTTAATGGTCTAGATGGAATGCAGGATTTTACTTGGCTTGTTGCTTTGGTTTTAGTTCTAGGTGAGCCCAGAATTGTAGTCTCTGAATGATTTATTTTGTTCCAATCAATATCAGTTGTGTCTATCAGTGACACAGTGGTCTAGTCTGCTGCAGTGCATAAGATAATCTTTCGTCCACTGAGAGTTCGGTGTCACTCATACTAGGGATTGTGATAGTGGGGGCATTGTTCTTGGTGCTGAGGGAGACTACCTCTGGCCAGGCTGCATGATGCTGGGGCTTGTGGCACCAGTCGCTGTGACTGTAGAGTTGTGTGATTTGGGAGGGTCCTTCCTCCCACAGTCTCATTAGGAGATGGTAGCTGGTGCTATGTCTTATAACAACCCTTATCCTGGGACCAGGAAATGTGATTTGAACTATACTTCAGTCCTGCAGGGTGACTACAGGATATACAGGAGATTTTGCTCTAGCAGGTATGGATCCAGAGAGGTGAAATGCAGCTATATTCTTTCTTATGTCCACTGGGTAGATTCCAATGGGACTGAGGAAATTAGAACTGATTGTTACAGTACTGTTGTTGCAGGGTATAATGGGGTTATTATCCAGATTTTCCAGAGCGGGTATGGATTGTTATGGGCTGCTGCTGGAGTTAGTTCCCAATTAACTTAAGGGAAATCCCTCTGGCTCACATAGTACAAATAAGCACAGCTCCAGGGCTAATACCCAAAAACTCCCACAGTTGCAGGATGCAAGAGCTATGTTCTCTGCCCCACAAGTTGCCCTGACTTTGATGCTTCTGGTAGCAGCAGGACAGAGATCCATTGTGCACCTTTTCACAGCTGAACCTGCTGCTCTGTAGGGGTGGAGGAGGGGATGCAGGCAATGTGGCCTCCCTTCTTGGAGTGCAGCTGTTGTTCAGATCCCAGACAGCCTCCCAGGGTGAAGTTGCAGCCAGTGGGTGACCATAGAGTTCTCCCTCAGCTAAAGCTGCAGGTGGTGGGGTGCACATCCATGCACACCCAGTTCTTCCCACCTTGACTTGGTAAGATGGCAACTCCCAGCTCACTGCACTGCACAGCAAACCTCAGCTGCATCTCAGCCATGTCTTTTTTTCTTCTTTTTTCACTGCTGCATGGAATATTCATTCTTTTTTTTTCATGTCACCACTGAAAAATTTCTGTCAGACCCCTGGAAATGTAGTCCTTTCTTTGTTTTTGTTGTTTGGAATCCCAGGGTGAGATGTACTCAGTGTGGCTTCACTATTCAGCCATCTTGGATCTAATAAATAAATCTTGGAAAAAGAAAAGAAAAGATCTGAGTCACACAAGCTCACTCCTGGAATTTAGTAAAAAGTCAGCTCCAGACTAATCACAGGGACATGAAGTGGAGGGTGACTGGCTCTTCAAAGAAATGCAGATTCTATTACAAGTGAGGGTGATTTACAGGCATGCTAGACACCACTTCTCTCACTAACGGCTTTTCCAAAAATTCTTGTGGTGATCTCTTCCTTGAAAGCTTTGAACATCTTTCTGAAAGTGATAATAGCAGAAATTCAATTCAATCACATACTACCTGTTCTTGGTTCCTCCCCTGGGGCTTCTCTGACTCTATGGTACTTGTTGCCCACATGAAATTGTTTGGTGCTCAAGTGCCACCTAGAGGTAGGAAAACATTAACATCCCTGGAATCATCCTTGATCAATGGGGGACAAAAACTAATGGATAAATGCCTCTGCCTTTTGCCCTCCCTGTTTGCTACGAGTATTAATATGTATTCTTATATTGTTCTTCTTTCCTATGTCTTATTCATGTTACCTGAATCATTCTCTCCATAGAGTACCTGCATGCAAGCATCTACCTTAGCATTTGCTTTGGGTACCAGAATTGGCCCTGGAAAGGAGATGTTCCAGGTGAATCCTTTTGGGTCACTCATGAGAAGATGGCAAGTGTGGCAGTGATTATTAAAGAGATTACCCCTGACCTCACCAATGCACTGTTCCTAAGGCTGTCCTGGATGAATAGGGAGGAGGTGCAGGTAGAAGAATCAGTACTGAGTTCTGAAAATGCATTAGAGTTACATGGTCTGGAGGTAACCAGGGTTGTAAAAATAGTGAAACAACTATGTAAATCTTGATGAAACAAATGATAGCCTAAGAACAATAAGAGGCCCAATCAGTTTCTCTTCCCATTGCTAGAATATTCACTTGCATATGTATGTGTCTGTAAGGTATTGGCTTTCTCCTGTCATTTTGAGTATATATTTTTTTTACAATATGTGAATTCTCCAAAAAGTTCATGGAAAAGGAATTAAAATTGAACATATTTTGGTGCAAGCTTTTTTGAAATCCATACAAGGTTTTTCAAAACATGCATTTCTTATGAATGTTTTAAATGCCCATAATATATTCTACACATGGAAAATAGCCTAAGACACTCAAGTTCAAATATTAGAATGACTATACAGTGAATGAATAACACCACTTCCCCAAAAAATAGAAGATGACCAGCTCCCTAAAAGCACTCTTATCATGTTTATCATATAGTATTTGCATCATATTTCTTGCTTATTCCCTAGTAAGTAACTTTTTGTGAAAATTATTTCCTTGCTTTCAGCTTTAACTTTGTAAGTCATTGTTCTTTTCCAAACATAAACTTTAATTTTGCCTTTTCTTGAACTTCATTGAATATACTTTTTTTATTTTGGGGGACATGATATTTTAGAGATTTATTCAGTGTTTGTTAATATTCTTCAAACAGGCTCATGTGAGTTGTATCTAGCATATTTTCTGTTTGTTCAGAGCCAGTGCCAATCCAATTATTAATTATTTGCAATATAACCATGGAACTTACCCATATTATTTTGTGTACCAGTAGCTCATTCCTTTTCATTGCTATGCAGTGTTCTGTTTTATGAGCATACAAAAATTTATATCTTCCTTCCATCTTGATGTATGTTTGGCTTACTCTTGTTTGGTAGAATTAAGTATTATTCTGCTAGCGATCCTCTTTTACCTGTATCCTGGAATAAATGTACAGAAATTTCTCTAGGCTAAATATTCTGTGTCTTCAGGTATCCATATCTTCAACTCTAATGGGTAATATTAGATTGATTTTCAAAATGCAGTTTATATCCTAGACAATAATTTGTGAAAGCTCTTTGTTGTTCTATGTACTCACAAACTTGTTACATTTTTAAATACTTTAATTTTTGCTGTTTTTGTGTATTGTTATTACATTGTCATTTTTATTTTCTAATTTGGCCATGAGGTAAGCAGTTTTATATTTGTTTATTAGACATTTGGATTCCTTACATGAAGTACCTACTCACTTACTATTGTCATTATTTATTTATTTATTTATTTATGTATTTATTATTTTTAAACATTTATTTATTTATTTATTTGAAAGGCAGAGAGTCACAGAGAGGCAGAGGTAGAGAGAGAGACAAAAGTCTTCTATCCACTGGTTTATTTTCCAATCAGCCACAATGTCCAGAACTGGTCCTATTGAAAGCCAGGAACTAGGAACTTCTTCCAGGTCTCCCATGTAGGTGCAGGGGCCCAAGCACTTGGGCCATCTTTTACTGCTTTCCCAGGCCATAGCAGAGAGCTGGATTGGAAGTAAAGCAGCTGGGTCTCAAACTGGTGACCATATGGGGTGCTATGCCCCTTTTGTCATTTTTAAAATTAGGCTGACGTTAGTTCTTTCTTTCTTTCTTTCTTTTTTTTTTTTTTTTAGAATATTTTGTATTTTATGTGAAGTCTCTTTAGTCACGAGTTGCAAATAGATGTTCACACTCTGTGGCATGTCTTTTTACTCTTAACTTTGGTTAACTCTTTGCCAAAAAACTTAATGCTAGGACTAGCATCAATGACTGTATGTATTAATTCTTTTCTCCACTTACAATGCAGAGATGTTGTTCTTATTTTGAAAGAATTGCACACCTGAGGGTCAGCTTCACTGCAGGATGAATAATGAGTCCTTGGCTTAATAGTCTTCATAAACAATGAACGATGAGCTCAGTGAGGGAAATAGATTTAAATATCCCCTTGTCCATATTCCATAGTTAATTTCACCTTGCTCCTCTGGGAAGGAATAAATATACAATCGCCTATGGTCAAAATGAAAGGCTGAGCATGTGTCTGTGGGGTTTTTGTTGCTGGTTTTAACCTTAGGGGAACAGAAATAATCCTCTGTGTTTAAAAATGTGTATACTTCATTATTTGCTCGCATTGTTCCTAAAGAGAAATAGCTGGTTCCTCTGGAACTGCAAATGGAAAATTGAGTAGCTAAGGAAGCAAGTTGGTCTCAGAATTCACCAGCTTGCTTTCTGGATGCATCACAGCATTTGAAGAGGTGCTTTTGGCATCCCTGTGGGTATATTAGCTCTCCTCCATTTTTTTTCTTCCCCCAACTCTGGAGGTACTCGAGCGAGTGACAAGTAGGTATGTTGTGATCACATGTGACATATAAATTACAAGTTCTCCTGTCCCTCTAAAACTTTATTCAGCATCAACCTTTGCACCAATGCACTAAGGCATAATAGCTGATAATTTATGAGTGTAATTTAAAGGAAGCAATTCTGCTTTGTGATTACCGTAGTAAATAAAAGATTCAAATCCTCATTGACCCACCATGAAATTTAGTTTTACTTTTTTTTCTTCCCTGATGTTGTTTATGGAAGTAAGCAAGCAAAGTCCAAGAAAGGTGACGGATGTAAAGAAATGCTGTGATTACAAAGTACCAAGACAATGGTGATAAAAATGAAGGAGATTATCGCAAAGAAATAAATATGAATAGGTCCAAATTTTACCTTATTTTGAAGGAAAGGGCTTTGGACAATGAAGTTATGTTCCATGGTTAGGGAATAGAGCAGCAAGGAGAGACGACACGTTAGTGAAAGCCGGCTTTACGCTTTCACAATTGAGGCACCTTGAAGAAGAATTCACTGCCTTGATAAATGAGATATACTGGTGTGGGTTAAGGGAGATTCTCTAAGTAAAATATCTGCCCTGCAGACCACAATAGCAGCCATAGGTTCTTAGCAGTTAATTATCCTTTTCCTTGGGATTTGAAAAATAGATTTCTTCCTCAATTATTCTTTAGGTTGGAACCGAAGTAGAAGGGAGAAAACTTCTGCGAATATGAAAGAATATGCAAAACCAAGCTTGCCAACTGGATCCCTTCAAGATCTGCATTAGCATGGGGCCCAGATTCAAGTTCTGACTCATTTAGAGAGGAACTGAGTGGATGGGAAGCTTGCCCTATTCGTGATGGTGTGGTTGAAGGAGAGACTGGGGAAACTAATGACTGTGGTTAAAACAGACATAAGATTCCATTAGTAGCACTGTATGTTGCCTCTGTGTATGAATTCAGAATAAGTAAAAACTAATAATAGCGATTTTCTTGGATAGTAACTAAGATTAACACTTGGTTTACCCTAGCTAATCTAGAGTAAAACAGTCTATTACATAAAATTCAGGTTGCTAAATATTTCTTTCAGCAATTATTGTCGAACAATAATTTGTTTTTATTAGTGTTATTCTTATTTTTCTCACATGCTTTAATACATTAAGCTTCTTCAAATGTTTTTAAAAAATGGAATTAGAAGTTCTGTTCATTTTTGTGCATTGAAATCTATGTGTAGTCTTTCCACAACATGATTTCCCATGAACTTTTTGAAAAACCCTCATACACAAGTATTTCAAAACTTTTTTGCATTGACATAAACATATTTTACAATTCCATTTCCATGGGCTTTTTGAAGAACTTTTTATTAAATACTAAGTCACTTTTTTCATAACAAACCTGTGAGGAAGAAAGAAAATTACTATCAATGAAGAACCTGAGGCAGAGATATGCATTAATTTGCCCATTCACATGGATAATAAATGACAGATCTGTGACTAAAACACAGAATTCCTTTTTGCTAAGCCAGTGTAATTTCTGTACATATTTCCCAGAAAATACGACTTTGGTAAGCAGTAGTCAGGCCTCCATGGACAAGTAAAAGATGAATTACAAGAAACATAGTGATTATTTCACCAAAAGTACTCCATACTTGGAATATCTTCTCACTATTTTGCTGTCTCCATTGGACTTGTCATCCATTTCTTGTTCTGTACCCAGCCCCCACTTCGTCTACCCATGCACACTCAGATATCAATCAAGCAACTTTTCCTGAAGGGTTCTGTGATAAAATTTTTCCAAGGACTATTTATACTTAACAGGAACTGGAGAGATCCTTCAAGACACTCAGATGCCTCTGAGTTTGTCAAAGGGCTTCCTAAAAGCCACTCAGATTGCGAAACTTAGGAGAGAAAACCTTGGAGCAGTAATTTATTACGTATATCTATGAATCAGGTGAAAAGAAAGATCCCCTTACCTGGTCTGGTGTGTAATGTGTGGATTTGTTATGTGTGGGAAAGCAAAGTCCATGGGGTTTGGAGTTGGATTTCAAGCTCAACGTTTTCCCAAGCATCACAGGATCTTCTTCCAGGTCTCCCACGTGGGTGGCAGGAGAGCCCAAGTACTTTGGCCATCTTCTGCTGCCTTCCCAGGCTCATTAGCAGAGAGTTGGCTCAGAAGTAGAGTAGCTGGAGCTAGAACTGTGCCCAAATGGGATGCCAGTGTTACAGGAGGTGGCTTAATCCCCTGTGTTACAATGCTATCCCCAACAGAGCAGGCATGGTCCCCCATCTTGAGTTGACTATGTGTGTTATGCCATAGCCTATTTGTAGTTAAGATTTCCTTGGTGAGCTTTGTCTTACTCTAGTAGGAGTGCAGTTACCTATAGCCTGCTGAGATCTTTTTAAGATGTGAGCTATGGATCCATGGTTGGATGCCTTGAAGCTTTTCTGCAGTGTGGGTGGTGACAAGTTCTTGGTAGTATTCTTTCCAAGGGCAATTTTCCCTAGGTCTTATCTCCAGAAGACCCAGTCTCCAAGTTCAAGACTGTGTAAAATTTGTACAAAAGCTTTTTTCCTAATGGAAATACTTTTTGGCATAATAAATCAAAGGCTTCCCAATGCCTTGTTATATCAGTATTCAAAAGAGTGGGAGTCACTTGAGACTTAATTATTAGGGGCATAGGCTTTCCAGTAATTGTTTCATAAAGGGTCAACATGTGTTTTCTAATAGTAATGGATTCGATTCCCAGTAAAGCCAATGGAAGTTCTGGTGGTCAAAGCAATCCAATTGATTCAGTTAACTCCCCAGAATCAATTTCAAGGTACCATTCCTTCATTAAATGTGATAGGGACATTGATAATGCCATTCTGCTTACAGGATTTTATTTGGTTGCTTCATAGTTTGCCCAGGAAAACAGGTTCCTCTGACACTAGGAAATTGTCCAGGCATGGCCCATTAGACGAAACATAATTTTTAACAGTTTCTTACCCATTGTCATAGCATCCACTTTTCTCCATGGGAGAGATTTTATCTGACTGGAAAGCATGCAAACTGTTACAAGTACATTCTAGCACTGCATTGAGGGTGGAAACGGAATGAAGTCTATCTGTGAATGTTCAAATGATTCATTGCCTGCACTACTTGAAATTTTATCTTTGTTAAGTTTTTTTTTTTACTTCATTTTTTTTTTTTGAAAAGGAGGGGAGAGAGAGGCGGGGGGGGGGGGAGAGGGGGAGAGAGAGAAAAAGAGAGAGAGGGAGAGAGAGATCATCCATCTGCTGATATACTCTCCTTTCCAAATGCATGTAAAGGTGAAGCTGTACCAAGCCAGCCAGGCCCAGTCAAAAGCCAAGAACTCTGTCCAAGCCTCCCACATGTGTGGCAGGAACCTACTACTTGAGCCATCACTTACTTCTTCCGAGGGTGTACATTAGCAAAAATCTGGAATTGGAAAGCAATGGAAAGGAATCCAGGACTTGAACTCAGGCCCTTCTGCATGAGATGCAAGCACCATCTTAACTGCTGTACCAAATGTCTTTCTCCCTTAAATTCTTTATTATCTCCTTAATATTGTGAATTGACTACAAACTGTCTTGGCCATTTTTGAATAACCACCACAAAATTTCTTTTTTCATAATTTTGTGTATTTGCTTATTTCATGATGAGTACAATATTTTAACAATGACAGCTTCAAGGAGTGAAGTGATTGGCTGAGACTTAGCTGCCCAACAGCAAGGGCATGCTCTTAGATCACCACCTGCTTGCCATCAAGAAGATTAAGTTTCAGGTGACGCATCTTGAGTTCAACTCATCATTCAAGTACAGAGGCCACTTTATGCTACTACACTGGTCCAAATCTAGCAATGCCCATTTTACAGAGGAAGAGGCAGTCTAGAATGCCATATAACAACAGCAAGGTCTTGAACTCAGGTTGTCTGACTTGAAAGCCTGGAATCAATAAATCATAGAATTATTAAAAACAAATTTCTGGGACTGGCACTGTGCTGTAGCCAGTAAAACTACCACCTGCAGTGACAGCATCCCATATAAGTGCCATTTTGAGACTCAGCAGCTCTACTTACAATCCAGTTCTCTGCTATGGCCTGAGAAAGCAGTAGAAGGTGGCACAAGTCATTGGGCCCCTGCATCCACGTGGGAGACCTGGAAGAAGCACCAGGCTCTTGGCTTCAGATCGTCCCATCTCTGGCTATTGCAGTCATTTAGGGAATGAACAAGCATATGGAAGACTCTCTCTCTCTTCCCCACCCTGTAATTTCATCTTTCCGATAAATAAATGAACATTTTTTTAAAAAACAAATTTCTATACTAGAGTACTATTAGAAAAAGAGTTAACATTTCAGAAAAATTCTCAATTTTATAAGAAAATGAAAAATCTTCTCTGGTTTTTCATGTTTTTTATATAAGATTTAAATGTGGTTATAAGACTTGATCATATTATTCATCCACAAACAAGAAATACAATGCCCATGACAGATGCTTGCATTTCACTTCAGATTAATTGGATGGCCTTTCTCCATGAAAATTAACATTATGGGAAATTGTTGGGGCCTTGGATTTTTCTTGGAGATACAAATTCAGCTATTTTAATTTCAAAGATCTTTTCCCCTTTTCACATTCCCTAAAAATAATCTTAGCTGTGAGAATGATTATCATGATTATTTGAATAGGGGCTAAGTCTTAGAAAAGACACTAAAGAATTCAGGAATACACGAGAGTAAATGCTTTTCTTAATATTCTGCAGTATACACAGAATAAGATAAACTACTTTTCTTTTCTAAATAGGAAAAGAAAAGTGTGGCTAATGTGGAAACTTCTTGCCATTTGATTTGCTCAAATGCCTTCTCTATTTGTATTCTTTTCCCTTTTTAAAATAAAGAAGAAAATCTCAGGGAAAAGCTATTTCCCAGCACATTATTTTGAAGATTGGTTTCTTTCTCTAGAGGAGTAAAACCTCATTGCCACCTTCCACGGGATAATTTTTTGGAATATAAGTAGGAAACTCTAAATTTACTGTCATGTCTTTTGTTTGATATTAGATGAAAACGAAAAAAAAAACACACTTTGCTGATGGAAAATGAAAATGAATTTGGAACAAGTTGCATTAGGAGCTGAGAAGGTGAGCTTTTCAGCTATACTAGGTATATGCATTTGTATGTATATATATGCATTCATATATACATGTATGTACATGGATAGTGTAATTCATCTATTTGGTGGTATGCACAAATTTATGCTATGTTCTTATTACAAAACAAATTTGAAGAGAAGGATTTTAGACAAACAGATGAAAGACTTATTGAGGGCAAATAAGAATTTTAAAATTTACTTTGGGATTTTGAGAGAAAACTGTTTGCACAATTTGGCAAAGCAAAAATAATTCATCTCTCTCTATATATAATTTGGAAGCTTATGAATTTCTCAGCTAAAGCACTAAGATGTAAAATAAAATAGGCAAAGGACATAAAGTCAAATAAATTGGAGAGTGGTTAAAATTCACATGTATATTATATCCAAGAGAACAAATCATGCCCAGCTTAAAGCCAGGGTCTTACTCCTTTTGTTTTTAATAGATTTGTCAAGGACAAAGATTATTTAGTTGTGAAGCATGACTGGCTCATTGTATACAATATGAAAATAATGTAAAACTCCATGGATGAAAGCTGGAAGAAATAAGTAGGTGAAAGATAATGTTACACAGAAGAGAAATTTATCATATTAGGCAGTCTGTGATTTTACAGTGTAGTAGGAGTTCATCTTCTGTGTTGAGGATGCCAGCTCAGAAAGAAGCTTACCATTCATCTTGCATCTTCATTCTGAAAGAAAATTTTATGTAAGTAATAATACTAGTTGATACGGTATACTATTATTTTATATGAAAAGAAGTTTTGGCTTTCTTTTATAGGGATATATCATGTGTACAATAGTAAATTAATATACACAGTTTTGGGAGAAAGATTGAGGGACATATGTTTCTAAGATGGTGATTCTGGTACATATAGACAGAGCTAGTATATTAGCACTGAGCATACAATTTTCTGCCTAAATTTGCAAAATACTGCACAAAACCACACAATCATCCCTCTCAAACCTAAAAGTGCTACATGAACTGTTGACTAGAATGTGATAATTTCTGAGGGATACTTCATGACTTTACAAATGTCTTCCCTCCTTTACTTGCTCATCAGTGATTTTCAATTCTCACAAAACAGGACTTATTTTAAGCTTAAGCAATGTAACCAGTTGCTTTTATATTAAGTTAACATCATTCAACCCTTGCCACTCTCACTACTGGGATGCCATAAAATAATTTGAATAGAATATGCGACCAGCTAAAGTGAAGATGATTTTATTATTCATGAATACTTTAATATGAATACATTAAAGTCTGCATTTCTCCATATTATTAAATTATGGAGCAACATAAAACTGTCAGATGAGGTTGTAGACTCGTAGTTCCTAGGGAGTTTCCTTATGTTTTCCTTCAATATTTTCCCTCCAATATCTATAAATCTAATTTTTGTTTCATATCTTTCTTCTGATATTCCAAAGCCTCTTTCACTCACTTTCTCTGCCCCTAGATTTGATGTCATCAGTGGCTAATAGGCAAACCTCATAAAATCTTAGAGTTGGAACACATTTTTAGGAACCTTCATGCAAATGTTTCCTCGAGGTAATATAGCTTTTTCAAAGGACATTTCTCCTCTCTTCTAACACTCAGAGAAATGTGATTCTCTAAAATAGCTCTCCCACCCCCAGAGAATGGGCACTGGCCTTAGAATGAGACATAATTTTATAAAATCTGATCCTTGGCTTATTCATCTGCATAATGAGGGAAAATGCACCTCTCATAGTTGTTGTGAAGGTTACGTAAGTTAATCATGAAAAGCAACTACAATGGTCCCTGCCACATGGTAATCATGATGGTTTATATTATAACTGGACCTGTAGATTAATAAAGTTAGAAGACCACATCATTTGTTTTCTATAATTTCCAAATCCAGTGTGATGGTCCAGAAATGTAGGAAGATATGATGGTAGAATTACAGTTCTGGTACTTTAAGTTGATACCCTGACCCAATGTCTGGGGAATACAGCAGATACCTCCTTGCTCAGGCGTGCCACTCATGTTTGAGGGAATCAGGGCAAGCGTCTCCTATGCCATATACCAAGAGGGCTACTTCCCATAGGTATAAATGTTTAGAAGTTATACAATAAAGTTAATTAGATCTTAGATTCTACCCTATTAGCTGGATAAATATACCTTCATAATGACTAGGAATGCCACATTCAATCTTCAAGTGCACCTTGAATTCCTTCACAAACACCCTGAAGTCCATGGTGCTGCAGAAAAAAACTAAGCATGGTCTGCAGCCATCCCCCTTCGTTTTCCATCTCAGGCTCTTTTTATTTATTTATTTTTTATTTACTTGACAGGTATAGTTATAAACAATGAGAGAGAAAGACAGAGAAAAGCCTTCCTTCTGTTGGTTCACTCCCCAAATGGCAACTACAGCCAGTGCTGCACCAATCCGAAGTCAAGAGCCAGGTGCCTCCTCCTGGTTTCCCATACGGGTGCAGGGGCCCAAGCACCTGGGCTATCCTCCACTGCCCTCTTGGGCCACGGAAGAGAGCTGGACTGGTAGAGAAGCAACTGGTACTAGAACCCAGTGCCCACATGGGATGCCGGCACTGCAGGCAGAGGATTAACCAAGTGAGCCGCGGCACCGGCTCCACTATCTCAGGCTCTTAAACTATGAAAATCTTGGCACAAATACTTGGGATTCTTGTGCATGTGCAATTAAGCTCTGTACATACCTCTATTAATAGTGCCCTGTGCCATTTTGGAGACACTGTGCAGTCTGCCTTCAGAATATATCATGAGGAAAGTCCATATAAACCATGGAATTGTCCCAGAAGGGTACAACCACTAAGAACATGATCTGGAAGTGAGGGGTGGCACAAGCTACAGATAGACGTGTCTTGAGCCCTGAATTCCTCCCTTGTAAATGAGGCTGGAGGAGTGAAAGAAAGAGTGAGGATACAGGTAAAGGGCACAACTGTCAACCGGCCTCTCTTTTAGACAGAAGATTCAGGATGTTGAAGTTAGAGTTTAGCATAGAAGCTGGAAGAAGTGCCAAGGTACTTAATTTGTGACTTGGACACCAGAATTGGGTTGGAAGATTTTCAAGCTGCATTAACAATAAAAAGAGATCATGAATTAATTATCTGTTGTTCCAAAATCGATTACTTCACATCTCAGCAACCTAAAACAGTAAGCATATAAGTGGAGAAGTTGGAAGTGGTTTCGCTGGAGGATTCAGCTCTGAGAGGTTACCATCTAGAACAAGTGGACTACACTCATCTGATGACTGGGGCAGGGGAATTCACTTACAAAGTGATGGACTCCCGTGGTCATTCTAGTCTCATCTCCAGTTCCTTGTAGACTACAGACAGGGGTTTTCAATACCTTGTCAGGTGGACCTCTTCATAACACTGCTGAAGCATCTTCAAGGTATGTCAGCTGGTTTTCCCCCTAGAGTGATTGATCTATGAGACAGACAGGAGGAATGATGTCTTGCATGACCAATTCTTGGCAGTCAAACACCATTACTTTTACCACATCTTGAAGGAGGTGGCAGAGGGAAGAATGGTGAGTTAAGCTCCAAATTTTGAAGGGAAGAGTATCTGAGAATCTGTGGACATATTTTCAAACCATCACAAGATCATAAATGTGAAAATAAATATGAAACACAAAGTACTGTAGATGGAATATATTCAAGTGAAGAGCATTCCTTTAATACATTCATAGCATTTCCTTAGATTACTTATCCCCAAACTTTTAGAACCCCACAGATGTTTTTAGCCTGGCCTGACACTGTTAGAAACTGATTGAACTTGATCTTGTAATCTACAAACACTGAGAGCCTGAGATTTATATGTGTTAATGCAGAAACAGAATTTCAGAGATGTTAAATACCTGGTCAAAGATCACGATAGCTAGTAGGTGAACATTCTAGAATGCTGATTTCAATTCCCTTGATCTTTTTTTTTTTTAAGATTTTATTCATTTATTTGAGAGGTAGAATTACTGAGAAAAAGAGGGAGAGACTGACAGAAAGGTCTTCCAACCACTGGTTCACTCCCCAGCTGGCCACAATGGCCAGAGCTGGGCTGATCTGAAGCCAGGAGCTTCTTTTGGATCTCCCACGTGGGTGCAGAGGCCCAAAGACTTGGGTCATCTTCCACTGCTTTCCCAGGCCATAGCAGAGAGCTGTATCAGAAGAGGAACAACCGGGACATGAACCAGCTCCTATAGGGGATATCAGTGCCTCAGGTAGAAGCTTAGCCTACTTAGCGCTGACCCAATCCCCTTGATCTTAATCACTATGCCATACATGTCTTAAAAACATAGAACCACAGAGAAAAAAGACATGACAGTCAACATTACTTTAAGACAATTTAACGATATAAAGTATAAGTTTCAATTTTTACTAAAATTTCCTTCAAGAATAATTCTTGAAGATGATTTCTCTATTTTCTAAAAATATTGAGAAAATTGTGGATCATATAGAAAGCCAAGACACTGTGGCAAAAAAAAAAAAAAATCTCTGTGAGATCCCAGCAGAAAGAACAGGCCATCAAAGAAGGAGGTATCTTTCTCTGAAGGGAGGCGAGAACTTCCACTTTGACTATGATCTTGTCTAAATAAGATCAGAGTTGGTGAACTCAAAAAGCTTCCATAGCATTAACAATGCATGACTAGAGCGTCAGGTGATTACTGATACCATAAACAAGAGTGTCAATTGTGAAATCAACAACAGGATTCACTGTGCACTTACTCCCCATGTAGGATCTCTGTCTTTAATGTGTTGTACTATGTGAATTAACAGTATAACTAGTACTCAAACAGTACTTTACATTTTGTGTATCTGTGTGGGTGCAAACTATTGATATTTTTACTTAGTATATACTAACTTGATCTTCCATATATAAAGATGATTGAAAATGGATCTTGATGTGAATAGGATGGGAGAAGGAGAGGGAGATGGGAGGGTTGCGGGTGGGAGGGAGGTTGTGGGGGGAAGCCAGTGTAATCCAAAAGCTGTACTTTGGAAATTTATATTTATTAAATAAAAGTTAAAAAAGTTAATACCAGATAAATCAAAAATAAATATGTAAGTTATTTAATAACTATGAAAAGCTATTAAACTATGTATATTCAATAGAAAAAAGAAATAAGTTCAAAAACTGTCCTTATAAACTTTACAGTGGTAACATTTTAAAAGGCTGTAGTATAATTAACTTTTGAGATTAATTTTTTCCTTGTCATCATGATTTAATTCTCTGAAGATTTATCCAAGTTGTTTTGTACATAAGTAGTGTGTTTCTTTTTATTGCTGAGTTCTACTATGGAGTATATATGTGCCTTTGCTAGTTTTACCATTCACTGTTGAAGAACACCTGGGCTGGTATCAGTTTTGGGGCTGATGCAACAATGTTTCTGTGAACATTCATGCACAAGCTTTTATGTGAACATGTTTTAATTTTTCCAAGATATATTCCCAGGGTTAAAACTGCTGGACTGGAGCCTGTGTTGTAGTGTAGTGGGTAAAGCCACTGACTGCAGTGCCGGCATCCCATATGGCCACCAGTTTGAGTCCCAGCTGCTCTACTTCTGATCCAGCTTTCTGCTGTGGCCTGAGAAAGCAATGGAAGATGGTCCAAGTCCCTGGGCCCCTGCACCTGTGTGGGAAACCTGGAAGAAGCTCCTGGCTTCTGATCTGCTCAGGTCCAGCCATTGTGGCCAATTCGGGAGTGAAGCAACAGATGGAAGTCTCTCTCTCTCTCTCTCTCTCTCTCTCTCTCTCTGCCTCTGCCTCTGCCTCTGCCTCTCTGTAACTCTGCCTTTCAAATAAATAAATGTTAAAAAAAATCAAACTGCCGGATCATACAATATTTACGTATTTAAATATTTCAAAAATTAACAAATTGCTTTCCAGAATGTCTGCATCACTTCATAAAAAGCAAAGTATGAATGATAAAGCATCTTTCTTTTTTAAATATTTATTTATTTATTTTAAAGTCAGAGTTAGACAGAGAGAGGAGAGGATGAAAGAGAGAGAGGTCTTCCATCCGATGGTTCACTCCCCAGATGGCTGCAACAGCCGGAGCTGGGCGGATCCGAAGCCAGGAGCCAGGAGGCTCTTCTGGGTTTCCCACTTGGGTGCAGGGGTCCAAGTCCTTGGGCCATCTTATACTGCTTTCCCAGGCCATAGCAGAGAGCTGGATTGGAAGTGGAGCAGCCGGGTTTCGAACCGGCACCCATATGGGATGCCAGCGCTTCAGGCCAGGGCATTAACCTGCTACGCAGGCCCCTGAATGATAAACTTTCAACACATCCCAACCATGATTTGATATCAGTATTTTCTGTTAATAATTTTACCAAATATATGGTGATTTTTTTCATTATATTTTAAATTTTTATCCTCATAATTGCTAATAGTGTTGCACATAGTTCTGTGGATACCTTTTTATTGTCATTTATATCTATGTTCTTTACTCAGTAAGGGCTTTTGTCCATTTTTTGACTGAATTTTTTCTAGCTTCTGAGTTTTAAGAGTTTTTTCTATACTCTACACATTGATATATTGCAAGACATGAAGCTAGCAAATATTTATCCCTATCTTATAGATTGCAATTTCATCATCTTCACATAGAGAGCAAATGCTTTTGTAAAATATTTGATGAGGCAAAAATTGTCAAATTTTCCTTTTCTGGATCATGATTTTTGTGTAAATTCCAATAACTCATTGCCTAACCCCGGATCCCAAATTGTTCTTTCATTCTTTATTCCTAAAATTTTCAGATTTCTGTTTTACATTTAAGTCAATGACCCATTTGGGGCACATTTTTGTGTAAATCCAGAGATTTAAATCAAATATTTTTTTGCCTAAGATTGTCTTATTGCTCACATTTATTAATATGTTAACCTTTCTCCATTGAAATGATTTTTGTGAACAAAGAATTTCTGGCCCTATATTCTGTTCTCTTGACATATGTGTCTATCCTTATACTGTCTTCATAATGTGATCCTACAGTATTCCATATTATAGAGTAATTCCTCTTACACTATTCTTCTCTGTCTGTGTTGTTTGAGCTGTTCTAGATCCATGACTTTTGACATGAATTTTATTAAGCTTATTTTCTGTATAAAAACTTTCCCAGGGGCCAGCGCCACAGCTCACTAGGCTAATCCTCCGCCTTGCAGCACCGGCACACTGAGTTCTAGTCCCAGTCGGGGCGCCGGATTCTGTCCCGGTTGCCCCTTTTCCAGGCCAGCTCTCTGCTGTGGCCAGGGAGTGCAGTGGAGGATGGTCCAAGTGCTTGGGCCCTGCACCCCATGGGAGACCAGGAGAAGCACCTGGCTACTGCCTTCAGATCAGTGCGATGCACCGGCCGTGGTGGCCATTGGAGGGTGAACCAACGGCAAAAAGGAAGACCTTTCTCTCTGTCTCTCTCTCTCACTATCCACTCTGCCTGTCAAAAAACAAACAAACAAACAAACAAACAAACAAAAAAAAACTTTCCCAGGAACTTTTTTGTATTTTATATTTTTGTATTTTTATTTTAAAGTATATAAATTTCAAGTATTTCATATATACAGATTCAGGAACATAGTGATATTTTCCACCCTATTCTCCCTCCTACCCATGCTCCCACCCTTCTTTCTCCTGCTTCTCCTATTCTCATTCTTATTTTTCACAAAGGTCTATTTTCAGTTAACTTTATACTCATAAGATTAACCCTACTCTAAGTAAAGAGTTCAACAAGAGTAGTATGAAGAAAAAAAAAAAGAAGAAGAAAATAAAAACACTGCTCCTAAACAGTCGAGACAAGGGCTGTTAAAAATCATTGCATCTCAAAATGTCAGTTTCATACCTATAGATTACCTTTTAAATACTCTATTAGCTACCTCAGATCAGGGAGAATATATGGTATTTTGGGGACTGGCTTATTTCACGAAGTATAACGGTTTCCAGTTGCATCTATTGTATTGCAAATCACAGGATTTCTTTTTTAACTGCGGGATAGTACTCCATAGGGTATATATACAATAATTTCTTTATCCAGTCTTCAGCTGATATACATGTGTATTGATTCCATATCTTAGCTATTGTGAATTGAGCAATATTAAATATAGGAGTGCAGATAACTCTTTCATATGCTGATTTCATTTCCTTTGGGTAAATTCCCAGGAGTGGGATGGCTGGGTAAAATGGTAGATCTATATTCAGATTTCTGAGGTATCTCCATACTACCTTTCACAGTGGCTGCACCAGTTATATTGCCACCGACAGTGGATTAGAGTACCTTTTCCCCCACATCCTTGTCAGCATTTGCTGTTTGTTGATTTCTGTGTCACAGCCATTCTAACTGGAGTGAGGTGAAATCTCATTGTGGTTTTGATTTACATTTACCTGATGGCTAGTGATCCTGAGCATTTTTTTCATGTGTATGTTGGCCGTTTGAATTTCCTTTCTTAGAAAAATGCATAGCCTTGGCAACTCATGACTAGAGCCTAGGGAGATTACTGACGCCATAAACAAGAGTGTCAAATTGTTAAGTCAACAACAGGAGTCACTGTGTACTTACTTCTCATGTGGGATCTGTCCTTAATGTGTTGTCCAATGTGAAGTAATGCTATAACTAGTACTCAAACAGTATTTTACACTTTGTGTTTCTGTGTGCATGCAAACTGATGAAATCTTTACTTAATATATACTAAATCAATCTTCTGTATATAAAGATAATTGAAAATGAATTTTGATGTGAATGGAATGGGAGAAGGAGCGGGAGATGGGAGGGGTGTGAGTGGGAGGGAAATTACGGGGCGGGGGAGCCATTGTAATCCATGAACTGTACTTTGGAAATTTATATTTACTAAATAAAAGTTAAAAAAATGCCTGTTCAATTCCTTTTCTGAAACCTTGACATGACTGTTTTGATATTATTGAATTTCTTGAGATCTTTACAGGTATTGAATTGAAGGAATAGATAAATCTGGAATAAATTGACATCTGTATTAAATTCAATCTACAAATCTGTGAATGCAGTTTGTCTCCCTGTTTGATTAATTCTTGATTTCTTTGATTGGAATTTTGTAACTTTAGAATTCAGAGCCCGTGTATGTTTTGAAAGTTATGGCCAACAATTTTTTTTGTTGTAAATAATGTGATGCAAATGATTTCCTGTTTTAGTTTTAGTTTCTGCTTACCATTATTTATATATAGTAATAAGGTTGATTTCATGTATTAACATGATATCCTATGAACTAGCTAAACTCATTTGTTAGTTTTATGAGCGTTTTTCTTATTGATGTTTTCTCTGTCTTTATAGATTACTTGGGATGTTTATGTCCTTTGCAAATCAAGATAGGTTTCTTCCTTGACAATCCATATGATTTTTAATCTTTTTCTTTTTCTATTGTTCTGGCTGTAATTTCCAGGCCTACGCAGAATAGCAATAGTGAGAACAGACATCTTTCCCTTGTGATCAATCTCAGGGAGAGGAGCAGATTTTCACAATTAATCATAATGTTAGTTATCGATAGTTTTGTAGATGCAAGTTATTAAGTTGAAGAAATTTTCTTCTAGTTATATTTTTTGAGATGTCATTAATGCATGTTGAATTTTGCCAAATACCTATTTTGAGTCATTGGACATGAAAATATGGTGCATTCTCTATACATGTATTGATGGGGTTGACTACTAATTTTTTTAATTACTGAATAGCTTTGCATTCCTAGAATAAATCTCATTAGCTATGTTGTATAATTCTTTATATGTATGATTGAATTTCACTTTCTGATACGTTGTTGGAGATTTGAGAGTCTATGTTCAATGAAGATGTTGGTTTGTGGTTATATTGTGTTCCTTTGTATGTTTTTATCTGGTTTGTTATACAATGAGTTGCAAAGTGCTCCCTCCTCTTCTGTATTCTAGAAACAATTACAGAAAACACATGCCCTATCTTTAAAACAATAATGAAACAATAAAGGCCTAGATATTTCTTTTTATGAAAACTTTTAAAAATTAATATATTGGGGCCAGTGCTGTGGCATAGCTGGTAAAGCCACTGCCTGTAGTGCTGGCATCTCATATGGGCACTGGTTCGAGTCCTGGCTGCTCCACTTCCAATCCAGCTCTCTGCTATGATTTGGGAAAGCAGTAGGAGATGGCCTGAGTCCTTAGGTCCCTGCACCCACATGGGAGAACCAGAGGAAAGCTCTAAGGCTCCTGGCTTCGGATCAGCTCAGCTCAGCTCCAGTAGTTGTTGTCATTTGGGAAGTGAGCCTGTGGATGGAGGACTTCTCTCTCTGCATCTGCTTCTGCCTCTCTGTAACTCTGCCTTTCACATAAATGAATAAATAAAATATTTTAAAAAATTAATTCATTTTTTCTAAGGGTTATGGGGCTATTTTCATCATTCATTTCATCTTGGATGATGTATGGTAATGAATGGCTTTTGGGAAATTAGCCTATTTCTCTTGTCAAAATTATCAGTACTCCATTATTATCTGTTTATGGCCTGTAGTGATGTTCTGTTTTTAAATTCTGATATTGGTGATTTATGGGTTCTTTCATTTTAGTATTTTTAACAGAGATTTTCAATTTCATTGTTTTTTGAAGAAATAGTATTTATTCATTGATGCTCTTTTTTATGTTCAATTCCATTGATCTCTTATCTTTTTTATTTCCCTTTTTTACTTGCATTATATTTATTTTGATCTACTTTTTCTAATTTCCTGAGGAAGGAACTTAATTGATCAACCTAAAGGCTTTACTCATTTTTAGTGTAGATACTCTATGCTATAAATTTCCCTCTCAGCACTACTTTAGCTGTGTTCCATACAATGTGATGTGTTGTGATTCCACTCAGGTCTTGTGCCTTCTCCACTTTTAAATATTACTATCTTAGATGGCAGATGGTGCCACACTTTTTCTTTGAATATCAAATACAATTTTTAAAATCAAAGGATAAATACAGACTGTGATATGTACTCATAATTCTTGATAATCCAAGATCTCTTCATTTTACCATTTTCTTTCTTGCTGAAGAACTTCTTCTAATGCCTTTTCAAGATAAATCTAACAACTTCTGTTAATTTCCTTATTTGAAATGACTATTTCCCTCCATTCCTGAATAACAGTTTCAACAGATATAGAGTTCACTCTTGACAGTTTTTTTCTTTCAACATTTGTAAATACTGTGCCTCCATAGTTTCAAATGAAAAATCTCCTGTAATCCAATTTGGCATTCCATTGTAGTTAATTCATCATTGTTCTCTGACTGCTTTTAAGACCATTTTTTTTATCTTTAAGACTTAAGAACTTAATTATGGTATGTCTACATGTGGATTTTCTCCCTTTTTAATAATACAAAGATAACAGATTTCATGTAGTTTATAGATACAATTATAAAAATAAAGCGATAATTTCCTCCCTCCCTCTTCCTTTCTTTCTTTTTCCTTTTTTAAATTTTGTGATAATATAGTTTTAATTAACTTTATAATCACAGAAGTCATGCTACACAGAGTAGAGTTTAACAAGTAAAAAAGTAGAAAAACCACTGTTCTTCAGGAATATAGATAATGACAATAAACAATAAGCAGGTCACAAGATGTTAATTACACATTACATTTTTTTCATGCTCTCTATAGTAGGTACCACAACTCAGAGAAAATGCTATATTTAGTTTTTGGGGTCTGGCTTATTGCACTAAGCATAATGGTTTCCAGTTGAATCCATCTTGTTGCAGGAGACAGGATTTCATTCTATTTTATGGCTGAGTAGTATTCTATCATGAATATATACCACATTTTATTTATCCAGTCATCAGTTAATGGACATCTGGGTTGATTTCATATCTTAACTATTGTGAAGTAAGCTGGCTGTAAAGAAAGGGTTACCAAAAAAAAAAAAAACTTTCATGTACTGATTTTGGGCAATTTCCCAGGAGTAGGATGAGTGAGTTACATTGTAGATCTTCTTTTAGACTTCTGAGAACACTCCATACTGTCTTACATAATGGTTGTACCAGTTGACTTTCCCACCAACATTGTATTAGGTATATTATGTAAGTTAGGGGTCTTGTTTCATTCTTCTGTATGTGGAGATCCGGTTTCCTGACACCATTTGTTGAAGCGACCATCCTTTCTTCAGGGAGTGATTGTAGCTCATTTGTCAAATTTTGGTTGGTTTTAGACGCATTGATTGATTTTGGGGGTTTCTATTCTGTTCCATTGATCTACATGCCTATTTTTGTGCCAGTACTGGGCTGTTTAGATTTTAAATGTCCTATAGCATGTCTTGAAATCTGATATTATGATGCCTACAGCTTTGTTTTTGTTGTTTAAGATTGCTTTTTGTGGCCAGTGCTGTGGCGTGGCAGGTAAAGCCACTGCCTGCAGTGCCAGCATCCCATATGGGTGCCGGTTTGAGTCCCGGCTACTTCATTTCTGATCCAGCTCCCTGCTATGGCCTGGGAAAGCAGTAGAAGATGCCCCAAGTCCTTGAACACTTGCACCCACATTGGGAGACCTGGAAGAAGCTTCTGGCTCCTGGCTTCTGATCGGCACAGCTCCGGCCATTGCAGCTAATTGGGGAGTGAACTAATTGATGGAAGACCTCTCTCTCTCTCCTCTCCCTCTCCCTCTTCCTCTCCTTTTCTCTCTGTGTAACTCTGATTTTCAAATAAATAAATAAATCTTTAGAAAAAGAGAAAGAGATTGCTTTAGCTATTCCAGGTCTTTGTGTTTACATATGAATTTTAGGATCACTTTTTCTACATCTGAGAAGGATGTCATTAGTATTTTGTTTGGGATCACATTGAATCTGTAAAATGTTTTAGATAGTATGAACATTTTGATGAGATTAATTCTTCCAATCCATGAAAATGGAAGATTTTTCCATTTTTTGGTGTTTTTTTCTATTTATTTTCTTAATGTTTTTAAATTTTCATTGTGGAGATCTTTCACATTCCTGGTTAAATTTATTCTAAGGTAATTATTTTTTGGAACTATTGGGAATGATCTTACAAGTTCTTTCTCAGCTATATCATTATTAGTGTGTTTGGAAGCTATTAATGTTTGTGTGTTGATTTTATATCCTGTAATTTTGCTGAGCTCTTATGAGTTCCAATAATCTTTTTTTCCAATAGTCTTTTATTGGAGACTTTCTGATTCCTTTTTATATAGGATCAGGATCATGTCATTTGCAAAAAGGAATAACCTGACTTCCTCCTTTCCACATTGCATCCCTTTGATTTCTTTTCCTTGTCTAATTGCTCTGGCTAAAACTTCCAGAACCATAACGAGTAGTAATGGCTAGAGTGGATTTCTTCAGACTTATCCCAATTTAAGTTCACTCAATGTCTTGGGTTTTTAGTTTGGTCTTTGAGCAAATTTGGGAAGTTTTCAGCCATTACTTCTTTAAATACTCTTTCAGTTCCAAGATCTTCCTCTACTCCTCTGGTAGTCCAATTATTTGAATATTGGACCTTTTTCTATTGTGCTATAGAGTGCTTTCTTCCATTTTATTTTATTTTCCCTTGGGTTCTGCATCATGTTGTATACTTCAGTCACTTCACTTTAATATATCTTTTCAACTACAGGATAAAAAATAAAATCAACGAAGTATGTTTTCTTTTCAATGAGGCAGTTAAGAGACTCAGAAGAATTTAGGGATAAATATTCCAAAAATCATCTTAAAAACATTGTTCTCTTAATGTCTTGGTACAATTGCCAGAAGAGAGCGTATGCTTTTTCATGTTTTACATACAGTTTCATTACCTAAATATGATCACTTTTCTTTACCTACTCTCAAAAAGTATAGTTGGACTGTTCCCTTTTTGTTTGTTTGTTTACACATGCACATACTTTTTTTTTATAAATTTGGAATTCTACATTATTGTACTTTAGTTTTGAATATTCCTAATTTTTGTATTTATCATCTAAAGCTTCATGATAAACCAATTTAACTAAGCCAATAGTATTAATAAATGGCATGAATGGAAATAAACTGAGTTAGTGATTAAATTTCCAAGACTCAAATTTTTAAAAAGTTATTGTTCTTTGTATTACTTGAATGTCACATTAATGCCTATGCCTAATAATCTTAATTTTTATTTTATGGCTAATTGAAGCTAACCTACAAAGAAATAAGGAAAATAATTAATAAGTAACTTATTACAGAAAAATAAATACTAAGTTAAGCAATTAACACCTTAGAAGGAAACAGAACAAAGCCAGGCATGCCTCTATAATTCTTGGTTGGAATGATGAACTGGAAAACATGGTGCCCCATCATCCTTTGGAAAACAGACAGATACATGTTTTCCTGTGTGTGATTATCTTTCATGTGGCCCTGGTAGGAAACATAATTATAAAAGAACGATCTATTCATCTATATTTATAATGCCTTGATTTGCTATTTCTTTTTTGCCTTTTCATGAATTCTATGCTTCCATTGAACTTATTCAAGCATTATAATGATAAGGTTGGATTTAGTTATTAGTGCAGAATATAGCTACCTAGATATTTACGACTCTGTGTTTGATAAATGTTTTTGTTTACAGCTGTGTTCCCTAAATGGAAAAAAAGAGAAAAGCTTTATGTTGATTTATTTACAATATCTTGTCAGCTAAATCAGAGTTTGAGTTAGGAATACGAAGAGCTCAGTAAACTGCCACAGTAAACTTCACAGTTTGTCTTCCTACTACTTACAGTACCTACATGACCTGGAAATATCACTCAAAAACATTCACTCTCAGTTTCTCTCATTCTTTCGTTCACAGATTCCTGAAATATTTATTTGCTATCATTTTTCCGGCTTTGTGTCAGGTGCTAAGAATAGAGTGGTATATAAGAGGGTACTGCCAAAAGTTCACAGAAATATGGAATTAAAAGATAATACGCCTTTCCATTCAACTTGTGGAAGACTCCTGAAGAGAATTCAGAAAGATCACGGAAAATGAGTATAAGCAAAAAGTATGCATGAACTTTAAAATTTTTGCACAAAGCAAATTTACTTTAAACCTCCATTTATCTATGAACTTTTTGAAGTTTTCTCATATATGTATATATTATATTATATTATCAAAGAATTTATATACATCCATACATGTGTATGTCAGTTGGCATGAAATTTTATTACATTTGGATACACACTCATGAGCACACACATATGTACTTTTCACACAATATTTTAGAGTCTTACATTGACCTTTTACCTTAAGTCATCTTGGAAGAATATACAATCACCACCTTGAAATGTTCCTTAAGGAAAATAAATCAGAGCTCCCTTCTGGAACTTATGGTCTACCATTCCTGCAGTAAACTAGCCCTAGGGTGAAAGAATTCTAAGAGCTTATATGCTTTGAGAAGAGAGACTAGGTAGAATTTTGATGAACAGAATTGCCTGTGTTCTTCTCATTTTATTATTTATTTTGGGATTATGAAAAAATCATAATGAAGTGGTGAACATCTTTTTTTAGTCTTCCTAATGTCAACACACCACACTGTACCCCTAAATGATAACAATCTTGTACGTTTGTTTGTGAGATAACTCCATACACATTTTCTTTTTTTTTTTTTTTTTAAGATTTATTTATTTACTTGAAACTCAGAGTTACACAGAAAGAGAAGGAGAGGCAGAGAAAGAGAGTGAGGTCTTCCATCTGCTGGTTCACTCCCCACTTGGCTGCAACGGCCAGAGCTGTGCCGATCTGAAGCCAGGAGCCAGGAGCTTCTTCAGAGTCTCCCACATGGGTGCAGGGGCCCAAGAATTTGGCCATCTTCTACTGCTTTCACAGGCCATAGCAGAGAGCTGGATCGGAAGTGGAGTAGCTGGGACTTGAACCAGCGTCCATATGGGATGCGGGCACTGCAGGCGGTGGCTTTACTCACTACACCACAGTGCCAGCCCCCTTACACACTTTCAATATGTGTTGTGTTTGGTGGTGCCTTTTATCCTTGCTGTGGTCTACTAGTAGTGTACTGATTTCATCTGTTCATGTGTAAAGGTATACACATATACACAAATGCCCATATATACTTACGTATAATTGCACAAAGGAAATTTTATGTACATCTTATCAAAAATTATAATTACTTATTGTTCTCATAGAGCAAGATCTTCTGGAAGACTAGTCTTATGTTTGTTTAATGGCTTTTGGATTAACTGCTATCATATTTGTGTTGCAACCAGGAAAACAGGAAAGAAACATGGCAAAAGAAAACAAAAACATGGCGGCGGGCAAAATGAATTATCTTTAAAAGAGCAATTTTTCATTTTCTATAATGTCTTTCCCCAGAAAGCTTATCAGTAACTTCCAATCCACTCATTCTCCTTTTCATCCCATTGTCTAGAATTGTCACATGATGCCCTTACATGCGAAAGGCTGAGATAGAAAATGTTATGTATGTGTGGATAAAAGAGGAAATGGGTATTGAGGCACCACTGTTCAGTCTTGCCATAAGTTCCATTTTAATACTAGCATTTTATGATTTTTACAATAGGTGGTTTGTGCTAAATAGATGAATAAACCTGCATGGCTTACAGATATATTCCCCAGCAAAGTTTCTGATGGGAGCAGAGGGATACTGGTAGCCAGTAAGCTTTAAAGGTAATTCTCACTGATAACCCCAATTTAATGGATTGGAATGGATGAGTTCTAAGTATCCATCAAGAACTAAATAGTAAATACTGAAATTTTAATGTCATGACATTTTATTGTCATGTTTTATAGATATTTGTGTTATGAAAGAATAAAATCGTGCAAACTCTTCCACAATTCCGAGATTTTATCACTCCCTCTGTGTAATAATAGTGGCTATACCTGGGCTGATCTATCTTTAAATCTAGTAAGATATTTAAAAGAAAATTCCTTTTTTTTAAAGATTTATTTTATTTATTTGAAGGGAAAAATGACAGATGGAGATGGTGAGACGGACATAGGGAAAGATTTTCCACCCCCTGGTTTATTCTCCACAAGGCCGCAATGGCCAGGGCTCGGAAAGGCCAAATCCAGGAGCCAGAAACTCCATCTCGGTCCCCCACGTAGATGGCAGGGGGCCAAGGACTTGGGCCACCCTCTGCTGCTTTCCCAGGCACATTAGCAAGAAGCTGGGTTGAAAGTGAATCTGCTGGAATGGAACAGAAGCTCCTGTATAAGATGCTGGCAATTGCGGGTGACAGCTTAACCCACTGTGCCACAATGTTAGCCTCTACAAGAAAATTCTCTTTACAACCAATGTCAGAAAAGTATTTTATCTCTCCTAAAAAGAGTAACAGATTCAGGCAAGCTTCATGAAATCCAGCTGAACAGTTAGCTCAGGAAGCTGGGTGTATTTTTCATGTTTTTGGAACTAGGGTTTGGAAGCGGAGGGGACTTAAGGATCCCAGTGAGATGCAGCAGCCTAAGCACAGTGGGAGTCCTGTGCTCTCTGAGGTATCTCCAGAGTCCAGCTGGTCTGCTGGAATAACTGAATTTCAGCAACAGCAAACAAAGCTCATTTTCTATTTTTGGACATCTTTTCTCCTTCAGTTCAGAGGAATAGCAGAAAGATAACTGGTTCCTTCATATGACAATAGCTAAAACATAGAGTCCAGGATGCCAACATTTAACAAAAAAGCAAAAATAAAGGTGCTGGGAAGGCAGCAGATGACGACTCAAGAACCTAGACCCCTGCTACCCAGGTCGGAGACCAAAAAGTAGTTTTTGGCTTCTGGCTTTTTCCAGTCCTAGTTATTTGTTGTAGGCCTTTGTGGAGTGAATCAATGGATGGAAGATTCTCTCTCTCTCTCTCTCTCTCTCTCTCTCTCTTTCTGCCTTTCAAATATACACATTATTTTCAAATGAAAATTGTTCTTCTCATGGGAGTAATTGATCCAGTAACAGAAATGAAAATCAGTAAAATCAGACTGTCATCTAGTAGTTGTAACGTAATTTAAGCTCAGAACTGTGACCCTCAGGGAAGCAAAGTAATTTAAGATTGTATTCATGGAAATATTGAGAGCAAATAATGCTGCTACGGCTATTGTTAATTTTCTTCTTTTGCATTCATCTTTTAACAATGTGCTATTGACTCATTTGTGTAGATAAAATTAACAAATATTCATGAATCATTAAAGTTACTACCAACGGTGATTTTCCAGAAAAAAAAAAGCTAAAGAGATAAATGCGAAGGGTGAAACTCTAAATGTAACAGAGAATAATTTTATGGGGTATCTTTACGTCCCGGGAGTAGTAAGGTACTGCTTAAACAACACACTTCAAAACATACACTATCTAGTATAGAGTAATTGAATAATTGGTGTACGTCAAGGATTTCTATTCAAAGCATGACACCATCCACAAAGTGAACAGGTAGCAGATTAGAAGATGATATTTGCCATATCTAAATTTGATAACCATCTAATTGTGGATTGGAAGAAAAATCATTTGGAATATAATTTGAAAATAGGCAAAGGGTATGTATAGGAAATTCACGTAACAGCAGGCTCAAAGCTTATGAACAGAACCTATATTCATTACTAGTTAGGAAAATTAAAACTAAATCATTGATATGCCTCTAACACTTTTTAAATGGATAACATAGGGATGACCAAGATACGAGGACATAGAAAATAACGTGCATTGTTTTAGAGAGGAATCTAGCAACACTTAATCACATATGAGCCCTGTGGCCTAACCATCTTGGCACTGTGTACCTCACCTAGAGAAATTGTCTCATCAGTTTGTAAAAGGACACAGATGAGGATATTTATTACCATACAGTGTGTAGGAGGTAATCTGCAGTCCATCACTGGAAATCATAACACAATGTTAAGTCAGTTTAACCAGGTGGATAGAATGCTTTCTTAGTTTGAGGTCACCTATAAATAGACCATGTGACAAGGAGAGCTTATTTGGCATGCGCAGGAAACATGTAGAAGTTTGGGAAGTGTCAAGGGAAAGAGAAGGCCTGTAGAGAATGTATTGTTCATTCAACAACCAGGTGCTAGAGCTGAACTGTGTAGGGAAACTCTGAAGCTGACCTAGAGTCAAATACAAACAAGAGGGCACGGATGAGGAGAATTTCTGCACCAACACTGGTCAGTCATTGACTGAAAATGTCCATGAAGATGCACACAGACCTTAACTCTTTGGTCATGTTGTAGGTACCACTGTTGTGTCTGGAGGTCAGGGAGTGTCATCAGATAATTAAATAAGGATTCAAGGCTGTGGAAGTTAATGGATGTGCATTGATATAGGAAGGACAGAGAACAAGTTTGGTACCCTGTCTCAACAGTCCATTCCATGCAGCAGTTAAAAGCAGTGATGTACACAGACACACAAATATGGAAAGATCTTAAAAAGAGTTATGAACTGGGGCTGGCATGGGGGCAAAGCATGTTAAGCTGCCACTTGCAATGCCAGTGTCTGATACTGGAATGCCGGTTGGCATCCAACTACTCCCCTTCCAGTTCAACCTCCTGCTAATGTCCCTGGAAGGCAGCAGAAGATGGCCCAAGTACTTTGACTCCTGCCACCCCTGAGGGAGACTAGAATAGAGTTCCTGGCTCCTGGCTGTTGAGACCAATATGAAATGAGTCAGTGGATAGAAGATTGATATCGCTCTCTCTCCTTGCTCTCTCTGACATTCTGCCTTTCAAACAAACACATTTTATTTTCAAAAAAGAGCCATGAATGAGAATATACCAAACAGAATGAAATCCATGGAAAATCACATTTAGGTAAAATAAAAATATATGCAGAAACAAAACCCCCAAATAATACAAGCTTCACAAGAAAACAGACAAAAGTGAGACATAAATTACAAAGTGGTTACCTAAGGAGAAGGAATGTGAATGAGAGTGGAAAATGTAAAATAAAAGAAAAGGTTTTTCAAGGATACTTGATATTGTGCCATGAACTGGAAAACATAATCAAGAAAATTCTTGTATAGATTAAAGTAGTTAATTCTAAGGCAGAATGAAAAACATTAAAAATATCTTCTCTTGTGTCCCCAAAAAGGAAAAAAAAAAACTAAAGCCTTTAGTTCCATTGTTTCAAACCCCTTTCTCTATTCTGTTCACCTTGGCAAATCTGATGTGACTGGATCTGCTGTTGGTATACAAAGCATCTGGGCACGGTTATTTGAAATATAATACTAGGTCTCAGTGCAATAGAAAGGCAAGACCTTGCCATTTTGACATGTGTGAGGCTATTCAACTACTATGCCTACAAATAATAAAAACAATACCATTGTCTAACATTTGCTGATAGTAAACTTGAAATTTTTAAATTTCCCATAGCAATTTCATTATCTGATGTAGCTTCTGTAGTCAATATTGACTTTGTCCTCCCTGCCCTAGACATGCACTACCCAGAAGTGGGGAGTTCTGTGTTCCATTCTATATCCTCAATGTTTAGAGGAGTGCCAGGAATCTAAGGAGTGCTCTGCAAACATATTCTGTCTAAATGAATAAATTATCATCATTTTTAGCAAAACATCTTATTTGTATATTTATCTGATATATTCCTTACCTAACTTGGGGTTTCATATTTGATTATATTTTCAATGATTATTTCTATATTTTTGATAGTCTTAATATAAAACACATCCATGTATAACATGCATCTAGCATAATTGAAAAATCAGCTGAATTTCATAAAGTGAACATATCTATATAGCCAGTATCCAAATGAAGAAACTGAAAATTACCAGGACTCCAGAGGCTACTTCGTGTATCTTTGATGTTTCTACCTGTCAACTAATAACAACAGTGCCCAAGAAAAAGAGAGAGAGAGAGAGAGAGAGAGAGAGAGAGAGAATTGTTCATCTGCTGGTTCACTCCCTGAGTGGTTGAAATGGTCAGGGCTGGGTCAGGAAAAATCCAGGACTCAGGAACTCTACCTGGGTCTCCCATATGTGTAGCAGGGGCCTAAGAAAATGGGCCATCTTCTGTTGTCTTTCCAGATGAATTAGCAAGAAGCTGAATCAGAGGCAGAGTAGCCCAGAACTGATTTGGCACTCTGATATGTGATACTGGCGTCGCAAGCAGTGTCTTAAGCCCCTGCACTACAATGCCTACCTCAATTTCTTAATACATTTAAGTCATATCTCCATTGTCTCAGTTGTTCTGCTAAGAAATGCACTGTTAGGCATAGCTTTATAAATCATACATTTTTGTTAGTAGCACTGAAAATTATCTTGAATCACTGTTCTTTGGTAGTTTAAAAAAATGATTCCCAGGATTTGATTTGTTTTTATTTATTCTGCTCTGGGTGACAAAGTGTGGGTAGTCTCAGGTTTATTGTTATTAATTTAACCACATTATCTAAAAAGGCTTATTTTTTTTCTAGCATCCTAGCAGAAATCCCAGAAATTATTAACGTGTGTTCTTTAAATAATACCTACAACCTGGGAGTTGGAATACAAGCAATCCACCTAGGGCAGAGAAATTCCACAGACCCTCTTAGAATTAAGGAAATCATTTATTTGACATGCAGAGAGAGAGAGAGAGAGAGAGAGGGAATGAGGGAGGGAGAACTTATCCATTGATTCACTCTCCAAATGCCTGTCAGGTCTGTGCCAGCCCAAAGCCAGGAGGCAGGTATTCAATCCAGATCTCCCACATGGAGGAGGGATATACAATTATTTGAGCCATCACTCCTATATACCTGGATCTACGAGAAGTTAGAGATGGGAACTGGGAGCAGGCATTGAACGCAGGTACCTCACTGTGGAACGCAGACATCTTAACTGGGATGCTAAACGTTTGCTCCCCTCGTGGGATTTGGAATGGAATCACAGTATGGGCGACTGATAGCAAATGATGGTTTGTGAATGCATCTGCCTGAGGAGAGGGGAAATGTAGTTGTTTGGCAGAACATAAAGTAAACGAGGTGGGTTGGAATGAAAAGAGCATGGGTTCTAGGCCCTAAATTTAGACTTCTCTTTGGAGATAATGGAGTCATGGCAAGATATTCAGCAAAAGAATGATACAGTAAGTGGCATCCTTGACAGAAGTAGAAAAGTCAGTTGAAAATGATTTAAAATAAAGAGAAGATTAAAGAGTGTTATGGGCTGAATTGTGTCCTCCAAAAATTCATATATTGAAGTTCTAATCCCAAGTATCTCAAAATCTGATTTATTTGACGATAAGCCCTTTAAACAGGTGAGTAAGTTAAATGAGCTAATTGTTAAAGAGAACCCCCAGTACACTGCAACTGATGTCCTCATAAAAAGAGGAAATTTAGACTCATAAAAATGTACATAAAGTGAAGCCAGCATTGTGGCACAGTTTGTTAAGCTGCTGGTTAATATGCCAGCATACCTTACCCAAGCATTGGCTCGAGTCCCAGGGGCTCAGCTTCTGACTCACCTTTCTGCTAACGCACCTGGAAAAGCAGCGGAATATGGCTCAGGTAATTGGGCCCCTGTCACCAGTGTGGGAGGACCATATGGGGCTCCAGGCTCCTAGTTCCAGCCTAGCTCCACCCCACCTATTGCAGTCATTTAGGAAATGAACAAGTGGATGGAAGATCTCTCTCTCTCTCTCTCTCTCTCTCTCTCTCTCTCTCTCAGTGTCACTCTTTCAAATAAATGAAATAGAGCTTTTTAAAAAATGTATACAAAGTGCATAGAGGAAAGATGATGTGAGGACACAACAGGAAGTCTTCTCAGAGTGGGAAAAACAAAACAAAACAAAAACAAGTGGACACTTTGATCTTAGATTTGCAGCTTCCAGAACAACCAGAGAATAAATAACTAATATTTAAACCACCAAGCCATTGGCAGCCTGAGCTAACTAATAGAGGGAATGCTTTCAAAATTTCTGGTATTATAGTGCAGGAAGAACAGAGAAGTTATTTTAGAGGTTAAATCTACCAGTCATGGCAACAGATCGGGTGCTAGGCATAAGGGAGAGTACAAACAACCCTCTGTTTAATATACTTTAAAATTAAATTACAAAACAAACTGTCCCATATTGTCAGGCTGATAATTTTTAGAGTAAGTATGGAAAGTCTGTGATGAAGCACCATGTGGTTATTCCAGTCTATTATATCTCTTAGCATACGGAGAAGTTCCTTGATTCTTCATCTTGCTTAAAGGCAGGGAAGAGTCATAAAACACAACTTCACATTTATGATACAAAGTTCACTTCCCTTGAAGAGAGGGCTCTGCCAATGCCTGGAAACAAAAGCAAGCTGAGTAGCTTTAGCGAGGCTTGGGGTTGCTCCTGCAGCTGTAGCTTGATAGTGGCATTGGGAAATTAAAACTTTTTAGCTCTCCCTAAGCTATTTTCTTACAGATGGTACTGGGAGTTGATTTTTGTATATGTGTTGTGTGTGACGGTAGTTGTGGCCAAGAAGAAAAAGCTCATAACCATCTACTCTTTCATTCAATTTCCTAAAGCAAAAATCGAATTAAGATAAGAATGTTAATACATAGCTGCGGTCTTTTAAAAATATAGGTTTGAGTAGAAGATTTTAAGTGACTTCTTTGGAGTTTACTCACTTCGCATATATATGCTATAAATCATGTAGGCATTTATTACTAATGTAAAATGGAATTTGTAGAACTGACTGTATTTATTCATAGGTTTGAAGTATACATTTTCTCTAATATATGGACTGCTTTATAATTTGGTATACATAAAAATGACATAAGGCATATAATTACAAAAACTTTCAAAAACTGTGATTTCTTCTATTGTGGATTTTTTTATTTTTGTGGAGGGATTACCACATAGTGCAGTAAAACACTGTGCACACATCTCATTTTACTTGGATATACCAGCCAACTTCCTTGCTGAAAGCCCTTATTGCAAATATTTTTGTGCAGAGTAAGAAGATAGGCTATGAGTTTCTTGTTTGCATTCACTCTATAAAAATCAATGCCAGGGTGGCAGGTTTGTAAATATTTACTGTGGGTAGCAGTTCCAGGGCAGCCATTTTTGTTTTCTTTGCAAAATGTTCTGTGTCTGTCAAGCTACTAACAAAAATCTTCATGCAAAGAATTCTGAACAAAAGTTCATGAATCAAGATAATTTGTGTCAAGAGAGCTCTAACAATTATTTCGATCAGTCTTCTAATAGTCTTTAAAACCCTACTCAAGTGTCAGGCTTTCAGTTTATGCTTTCAAACAGTTTTCACGTATCATTAGAGTTTTGCATTTAACTCTTTGGAATAAGATATGCACGATAGATTTTCTATGAAGAGTGGAAGATACAATTTTGAGAATTAGCTATTTATGAGCTATTTTAATAATTTATAAGGACAAGATTCAATGGGATTGACTGGACACTACTTTTTTTTGCCCAAACACCAAGTTTAATAATGTTAACTGATTACATGTTTTAAGGAATTCTGGAAAATATAAAATTTAAGAACATTATTCTGAATTGGATTTTTAATTGCTAGTACAAATGGAGTGTCTTGAAATCACTTATATTATTTTTCACATGAATATAAAGTGAGAAACACTAAGTAGGTTACTATTTAAAATTTTTTATTATTTCTTTATTTGAGAGGTGGGGAAGAGAGAGAGAGAGTGAGAGAGAGAGAGCGAGCTGCTGTTCACTGGTCCACTCCCCAAATGCTCACAATGGCCAGGGCCAGAAATAGGAGTAAGAACTCAATCTAGATATCCCATGTGGGTAGCAGGAACCCAACCACTTGAGTCATTACCTGTTAATTCCCAGGGTCTCCATTTCTGGAAGCTGGAAGAAGGAGCTGGAAATGGGACCCAAACCCAGGTATTCTGATATGGGATGCAGGCATGGGCACTTTAACCAGCATCTTAACCACTAAATCAAACACTTGTCCCAGGGTTACTATTTTGGAGTATCACATTGAGGTATGCATTTCTTCTCCCTTCCACAGTAGTTTGTCTTACTGTGTGCATTTTCTTGATGTACAAGCAACTTGATGACTTCCTCAATAATCACTTAAACAGTAAAGTAAAAAGTGCGTTCTACTTTTCTGTTAAGTAACACCATATCTCAGTCCTATTTTTCCTTAAATAATATTTAAAACACAAATGTATGCTTCTAGAACTAAAATATAATTATACTGAAATCTGTGACAACCAAGCAATCTTAATAATAGCCTGGCAGTCACTGAAATGTATTCTATGTCATGTATCACATAATTATGAATTTTAGTGATTGTGAATAAAATATATATTGACTGCTGGCTCTTGGTGTACTCATATTAAATCACTAAAATCTAGTTCCAGAGGGCAATGTTTAGAAAACCAATTGAAAGAAGTGTAATCTGAGAAAGAGACAAGAGCACTTCTACCAGCAAGAAAAGCAGGTTGGGGCTCCCAGACGCTTTGAGATATGTTGGATAGAAAGTCAGTTTTGAGGATGTGTTTACCTGGATTGCCCCCGTCTGTATTTAATGAAAGAGGTGTAGTGAAATGTTCATTCCATTTTAGAGCAAAGTGCTTTTAAAACACCTCTCAAGTGACTAGAAATCACATGTAGCTCCTTACATGCTAAATGCAATGGGGTTAGACACGAATCAAAATATGGCTCAATTTTTTGTTTTCTGAGAAGATTAATGGTTCTTTAATCAGAACCCAAAGTTTCCTAAACAAATAGCAATCATCAAGGAGCTGAAATAGATCTGGGACTTGGTTTTGCATGGCAGCATCTTCCCCATGAGGAGAGATATTTGTATTGATCAGTTGGGTCAGAATTAGAATCAGATGTTGTATTGACTAAATTGATTAATGTTAGAATGAAACAAAGAACAAAGTAAAAAAACAAACAGACTGACCAAACTTTTGAGCACTATTGCTTCCAAGTAACCGTTTAGGTAATAATTTGGTATGTATGCTGATGTTCCTGACGGAGCCTGGTGGCATCCCTCAGCCTTCTCCCAGATGTGTTGTAAGATATGGCAAAGGTGCTGGGCAGATGGGGTTCAAAATATCTCCTTTATTTAGAAGTTTATAATAGAAACTTTGTATTAAATTTGAGGGAAAATGAGATTTCTAACAATTTTCATTAAACTACTTCACCTGTGCAAGAACAGAAGTTGGACCACCCTCTGCTTTTGCTTGTCAAGTTCTAGCACAGCAGAGCAGAGCAGAAGAGATAGCTTGGTCCTACTTTATAAAGAAAGTCCTGCTTCCCCCCACCCTCCACACACACACAAATAGGACTGTGTGCACCTTCCCACAGGAAACTAAACACGTTCTTTAGGATTAGTGTGTGAAAAGGAAGAGAAGGGCTCTCTGCCTTCCATGAATGGAGTTCCCTCCTCAGAGAAACATAGAGTGTAGGAAAGAAGCAGTCCCCTTGGTGACAGGCTTGCCTAACACTATTGTGATGTTCCAGACAGGGAAACAGCTAAAATTGCTGAACCTGAGTCCAGAAATCACAGATGCAAATAAAAATCAGGGAATGTGATTGTGTACCCAGATTTTTGAGACAGATTGGGAGAAGGGGAAATGGAAAGGGGAGAGCCCATTCATTTATGGTTAAAAGAAAAGTCATTTTTTATCTCAGAGTCTATGGAATAATGATTCACCTTCATTTCTGGATTATTGTCTAATTTGGATTAAAAATAATACTTATAGAACATTCTAAAGGAGAATTGTTTACATTTAAGGGTCATACTAAACTATATATATATACGTATTTAAAATTTATTTATATTTTTAAGAGAGTGAGAGAGAGAGAAAGAGAGACAGGCAGACAGAACTCCCCATTTATTGATTCACTCCCAAATGCTTTCAAAGGGCCAGGCTGTGCCAGACCAAAGCCAGGAGCCAGGAACACAACCTGCAACTCACACATAGATGGTAAGGATCCAATCATTTGAGCCATCACTTACTATCTCCCAGAGTGTGTATTAGCAGGAAGCCAGATTAGGAACAAAGCTGGAACTGAAATTCAAGTACTCTGATGTCCCAAATGGCATCTTTTTAACCACTGTGCCAAATGGCTGCCCCAAATAAAAGCATATTATGATGACTTATATCAATAGCTGAATCTTCAGATCTCTACACATACTGGTTAGGGACCATAATTGAGTGAAGCTAAGCTAAGAAAAACAACAACACCTGTGTGATAGAAAATGACAACTGATACTTAGCCTCACAGGAGGGAAAGTGAATGGAAGTGATGGGAAATGTGACAAACAAGTTTGGTCTAAATATATTAACTAGTGCTATGGTCTGTATGATTTTCCCAATTTTTCAAAAATGTCTGCAAATTTATATTTTAAGTAAAATCTGCATTTTAAAGTTGACAAATCATTAAAATAATAAAATCAGAGCTATTGAAATGTGAGAAGCCAAAAGTACCAGGATAGTGTTAGAACAGGAAAAGTGTCATCAACAGTTCCCCATGGCTTCCTGCTGTCTTTTATTCTTTGTGTTACTTGTTCTGAATTCAAAGTTCTAGAGAGAAGGGAGAGAAGGGACCAACCAGACTGAATTTGGTAACATTCTCTAACTTTTATCCTTTTGATTTACCATAAAGAATGGAAGCTTCGAATTCCTCTGTATTCATTAGTAGGAGTGGGCAATTGGAATTTTACCTTACTTTAAGCTCACAAACACAAAAGTTAGCAATTTTCTATGCTAAGACCATTTGGCCTGAAAATCTGAAAATATTTATAACTTAATATTTTTAGAGAGAATCTTTGCAGCCTCTGAAAAAGAAAAGGATGATTATTACATGGTAGCCAGAAAGAGCATGTATCTCCTGTACCCCCTGCTGCGCCATGGCTCTGAAACTGGTTTTTATGCGTTCACCCAACACTTACCAAGTCTGTATTGAACATGTCCTTTCTTTACAAAAGTTTGTCATAAATGCTGAGGTATAGTCAAATCTTTTCACTGAACAACTTACATACTACCGTGTGGAATAGATAAAGACAACTGATTGTAATTAATGCTATTAAGGTTAGCAGAGAAGGCTCAAAGGGCACCTGGAAGATGTCAGGAGAACGCAAAACTGAACATATTCTTTCAGCAAATAAGGACATTTGTGTTTTTACCAAACACACCAGACACCTTTGACAGTTAATATAGCCTGTGTTATAAAAATTTTTAAAAAAAGAAAGAAAATCTATACCTTATTTTAAACTTTAGTGTAAAGATTTTTCCACCGTTATGTTCTCTTGGACTACCAAAAACTGACAAGTTTATGGGTTTGGATTGAATTTACATGAAGGGAAATTCAACTTGATAGGAAGCAGGATACAATCAACAAATAACATTTAAAATAGTTAAAGAGTGAATTTGTCTCAGACCAGAAGTCTGGAAATAAGCACCCAAAGTAAGCACAGTTGTTGTTCAAGGTCATCATCTGCTACCCAGGCACTTGCTGTCTTTCCACACTGCTATCTGCAGTTTATAGGTTCATCCTCAAGGTCTCAACAAGCCTTTTGCACAGAAACAAGTAACACCTGTGTTTCTGCCAGAAACAAGAGCCAAAGGGGCTTTGCCAGACATGTCTCTCCATCTCTCTCTCTCAGTAAACTTTTATTTAAACTATGACATACTTTCCAATCACAAGTGCACCGTAATTGAACGCCCATGGATTGAACACATGTGGAACCAATATCCAGATTAGGAGCTGAAACAAGAGCAGCACCTAAGGAACCTCCCCTGCCGCTCCAGATTATGGTAACCAGATCTTGACTTCTAACACCAAAGGTTAGTTTTTTCTAGTTTTTAACCTTAATTAAGTGGAATTATGCAGTAGGCACTTTTGTGTTTGACTTGTTTTATTAAATATCACCATTATACCTTTCTAGATTTTGGTTGAATATAGTTATAAGTTTGTTCTTTCTGTATATGTATTTTATTTTATGATTATCAAAAATTTATTTCACCATTCATTGATATTTGGGCTGTTTTTATTGGACTAAGAATTGTTCTTTAAGTCTTTTTGTGTTTTTTAGTTTAGTTTTTGGTAAATAACATGTATTCATTTCTGTTGAGAACATCACTTGTAGTAAAATGAGTAGAAGATGTTACCAAAAAGTTTCCCAAAGAAGCTTTTCTTTTAATCTACAATACCTGCCACTTTTATTCTAGAAGTAATTTGAGATTTACATTTTTTTGTATAGCTCTTTCAAGAGTTTAGTTTGCCCCCATTGCCCACATAAGCTGGTTACAAAATTGTTTAACTCTAATTTATGCATTAAAAAAAATTTCTATCACTTTTTGTGTGTGAGAGACTCAAAATTTCATTAAAAAATACACATAAGCAAAAAGCAAAGCAAACAAAACTTCACACTGTTACAGGTGATATGGTGGTGGAGGAAGGTTACCTCAATTCTTTGTCACATGGAAGAATAATTTCCACACGGGCAAGGCAGAGAGAAATTTATTTATTTATTTATTTATTTAAACCAGAGACCTCCTGCTGAAGCTGCCTGGAGGGATGTTCCAAGAGAGGCAAACCTGAGGGGCTGGTGGTAGTGGGGTTTTTCAATTACAATTTTTGGGAAAAATCAGCTAACAATCAGTTACAAGGCGGGACAAAACCCATCAAGGGTCCAAGTTGGGAATCTTGTCTGTCCTTTCCAGCTTGCTCATTGTAAGACTGACCCCCCCCCAAAAGGGGGGGGGCAGAGCCATGGCTCACTTGGTTAATCCTCTGCCTGAGGCGCCGGCATACCACATGGGCACTGGGTTCTAGTACCGGTTGCTCTCCAGTCCAGCTCTCTGCTGTGGCCCTGGAAGGCAGTGGAGGATGGCCCAAGTGCTTGGGCTCCTGCACTCGCATGGGAGATCAGGAAGAAGCACCTGGCTCCCGGCTTCGGATCAGCATAGCTCTGGCCATAGTGGCCATTTTGGGGGTGAACCAATGGAAGATGACCTTTCTCTCTGTCTCTCTCTCTCTCAATGTCTATCTCTACCTGTCAAATAAAAAAAAAATAAAAAGAAGAAAAAAAGACTAAAAAACCATCACCACTCCTTTACTGTTTTCATGATGAGATTGGAAGCTCCCGAGGAGTGGGACAGGCAATTTTGATCTTGCTAAAGATAACTTTAGGCAGGGCAGGTATTTTGTACCCTCTTAGAGGGACTCCCCTTTCCTCGTTTTCTACCAGGATCAACCTGCCTACTGAGCCATCTGACTCCTCACAATACTACACAGAAACAGTTAGGTTTTTGATATATAATTGTATGTATACACATACAAACACACACACGCACATGCACAGTTTGGAATTTTATTCTACATGTGTAGGCTGATACTTAATATGCTGCTTTGTAACCTGATATGTTTTACTTTACAATGTGTTTCCATGTATATGTGTGAAACTTCCTAATTGGAAAGCAGACTAGAAGATGGATCAAAATCCAATGAGATGCTGGTAACAGGGAAATTACCTAAATTAAATACCCCCAGATGATTAAAAGTCAAATGAAGGTCAAAGACACATCAGAAAGTGCTAACAGAATGAAAGCAGGGGCCAGATTTTAATATCAGGCAAAAAGGAATTCAAGGCCTAAAACACACAGGATAAAGTTGGCTGTATGAATGTCTTTGCTTCCAGTGCATCATCTCAAACTTATTCTTACTCTTATTTCTTCCCAAACTTTACCAACTCATCTGCTCCTCTTCTCACTTTTTCAGGCTCCAAATGCCTAGTAGGAGTGCCCTCTTTAAATCCTGGATGGGAGTGAGTTGACTCTTGTCCAAGGGTTCCTTTTGCCTCCTTGTTTGCTTCTTGGGAAGGTTCAAGATTTCCTTCCGCCTCCTGCAGTACTTCTCATGTAGGGTGGTCTTTCTGGGCCTTTGGCATACTCTGTGGTTTTCCTTCATTTTATTCACAAGACTTTTGCGGCCGGCGCCATGGCTCAATAGGCTAATCCTCCACCTTGCGGTGCTGGCACACCGGGTTCTAGTCCTGGTTGCCCCTCTTCCAGGACAGCTCTTTGCTGTGGCCCGGAAGTGCAGTGAAGGATGGCCCAGGTCCTTGGCCCTGCACCCGCATGGGAGACCAGGAGAAGCACCTGGCTACTGCCTTCAGATCAGTGCGATGCACCGGCCGTGGTGGCCATTGGAGGGTGAACCAACGGCAAAAGGAAGACCTTTCTGTCTCTCTCTCTCACTGTCCACTCTGCTTGTCAAAAAAAAAAAAAAAAAAGACTTTTGCATGTTGAATATTCTTGCATTATTTCCTTTTTGCATAAGTTGATCCTGCAGAGATCCAGCAGGTTTTCCTCGTTTCCCTCTCCTGGATTTCTGTCAGACCCAAAAGACCTACAGTCCTGAAGGAGCACTTGCCTCCTTCTGCAATGGGGAGCTTGAGGGTTTATTTATTTATTTATTTTTTACTAATTTAAATGTCCACTAACAGTGATTGAGAATACTCATGTCTTTTCCAACATTTTCCATGGATAGTCTTTTTCATTCAGATGCAACAGTTGTGAAATCCATCTCTTCGAAACCTCATCTGGAAAATCTGACTTACAATGATGGGAGACATTGAGATTTTTGTCTCCGTGATGAGAGAGTGCTGAGAAGAATGTGAATGACTTCTTGTAAAATCTGACTTACAATGATGGGAGACATTGAGATTTTTGTCTCCGTGATGAGAGAGTGCTGAGAAGAATGTGAATGACTTCTTGTAACCAATCCACAGAGATGCTCAAGGGAGAAGTGTCTAAGAAATGGAGCACAGATTCATTGTTGGAGCATTAAACAATGGAAACACTAAACACTAAGACTTTGTCTCCCCTTGCTCACTCTTGATCACAGAGTGGATCTTTGCTGCCTAACAGAAACATTGAGAATCAAAAAGTTTAAGCACAAGGTTCTTGAAAGGACAAATCACCATATATGCAAATGCTACAATCTTGTAATCAAATTAAAACTAAAAAAAAGACTCCTGAGTCAAAGTAAAGAGATAGAATCTCCATAGGGCCACAGCAGGAAAGTTCCTCAATCACTGTACTAGAAGAATCATGATTTTGATCATGATTTAGCATAGCATGAAAGGCCCCATATTAAGAGAAATTTAGAGGGCTGGCATTGTGGCTAAGCAGGTTAAGCCACTGCTTGCTTGTGGTGCTGGCATCCCACATGGTCACTGGTTCAAGTCCTGGTTGCTCCACTTCTGATCCAGCTCCCTGCTAATGGCCTTGGAAAAGCAACGAAAGTATTTAGGACCGTGCTACCTGTGTGGGATACCTGAAAAAAACTCCTGGCTCCTGACTTCGGCATGGCCTGGCCTCAGCTATTGGGACCATTAGGGAAGTGTACCAGCGAATAGAAGATATCTCCCTTTCTCTGTGTAACTCTGACCTTCAAATAAATATTCTTTTTTTAAACAAGAATTTAGATTGTAACCACTGAAATTTTGTCATAGTAAAGGGACACAAAGCCAAAATACACTGTAATAGTTTTGCAATTGAGGAGAGTTCATAATCTAGGATCTTGGGAAAGCTATGAGTAATGTCATAGGAGGGTTATTTTCTTTCCGATGTTTGTCTTCACTTTAATATACTTTAATGATAGGGAAGCCACTTGGAGTAATACATGGCCACAAATTCAAATGTGTGCAATGACTGGGTAGGTGACACACTGATTCAAGGGGTCCAGAGGAGATTGTCATCACTTGAAGATTGTATCTTCATAGCCACCACTCAGTTCAAAGCAATTTTTAGAATTTTGGTTCCATATATGTTTGTTACATATTCCCCAGACTTTTACCTTTAAATATATAAATCTTATCAAATAATACAATTAAAAATACATGACAACAAGAGTGACAACAATGATAGCCAAATAAACCTGTCTTTATGTGGGGTAGGTCTCTGGTTTGTAGCCAAACATGAAAGATAACAGAGCCTCAAATAAGGATTTGGGGTTATGTTATACTCTCAAATCTACATGATTTTGATTCAGGCTTTTAACACATTGAAATCCACCCCTGGTTTCCTTCATGATCAAACAAATGTTTTAATCACCTGACATCCTTCAAGGTGCCTGAATATGAGGACTCTGAGATACCTGATGTTCTAGGATGAGGCTTTCTGGAAACATAATGATTTTTCTCAAGCTGTTTTGTGTGTGTGTGTGTGTGTGTGTGTGTGTTGCTGTTGTTTGAAAAGCAGAACAACAGAGAGACAGGGCAAGACAGAGAGTCTTCCATTCATGGCTCACTCCCCAAAGATCCACAACAGTCAAGTCTGGGCCAGGCTGATTCCAGGAGCCAGGAACTGCATCCTGTTCTCCCACATGAGTGGTAGGGGCCCAAGCATATGGTCCATCTTCTTCTGCCCTCCCAGCTGCATTAACAAGAAGTGGATCAGAAGCAAGCAAGCCAGGACTCTAAACAGCACTCAGATGTCAGGGATATAAGTGGCTGTGTAATGTATCACAAAACCAGCCCCTCTTGGTTTTTTTTTTTTTTAAGGTTTATTTATGCATTTGAAATGCAGAGTTAGAGAGAGAGAGAGAGAGAGAGAGAACTTCCATCTATTGGTTCACTTCCCAAAATGGCCATGACAGCCAGACCTGGGCTGATCTGAAGCCAGGAGCCAGGAGCTTCTTTTGGGTCTCCCACATGAGTACAGGAGCCCAAGCACTTGAGCCATCCTCCAGGCTTTCCTAGGTGCACCTGGGGGGAGCTGAATTGGAAGTGGAGCAGCGGGACTCCAACCAGTGCCCATAGGGATGCCAGCACTGCAGGCGGCAACTTCAGCACAGCGCCAGCCTCCCCTCTCAAGTTTTTGTTCTGTGTTGTAAGTAATATTTTAAGAGACCTCTGTTCAGCATCCCTTCATCTTGTTGGAAAGACTGCTCTCTGAACACTTCCAGAACAAAAGTAAGATGGTGTCATTTTAAAAGCATTTTGTACTTATTTACTGTTTTTGAACATCAAGCAGAAATATGCAAGTTCATGGGCAAAATGTGTATATCTTGAAATCTTCTGGGTTAGAATTCTTGAGACTGGCAGTATGAAAGAAAAGGACAATGGAAGGGAAATTTGTTGTCTAAAATGGCTACTGAGGAGGTAAACATTCGTCAGCAGGGTTACATTAGTTTATAGCTGCACATCGCGCCATAGACTTAAACCTATGGGAAATGATCCAACTAGAAATGCTATTATGTTTGTCTCTTTGTGGGTGCCTACATATAAAATGCTGAAATACATACATGCAAGTATATAAAATGTGTGATACTTACAAGAGTGATTCTGCATTTACATAATTGATATGTAGTGTATGTGTTCAAATTTATGACTGCAGTTATAAATATATATACATTATGTATATACACATCTATTTAGAGTATAGCTCTTTTCATTTCTCTTGCATATATATTAGTGTGCTCATATTTGTTTAATGAGTGAACATTACTTTTTAAATGATCAAATGTTATTTAAGATATAATAAACTTTAATAAGGAATCAGAATAGTCTATGCCATGTAAAATGTCCCTTAGCATTTTTATGAAAAATTAAAGAAATCTACTCATTAATGTTTTTAATTTAACATACATTTATTCAATAGTAACAGAATCTACCATGTACTCAGCCATGATATTTTCACAAATATTTTAACATTGCTTTAAATTATAAACAAGAGTTAACAGTTGAAAATAAATACAGATTCACGACACATGTAGTGAACAGCATGAAGAGTGGCATTTGTTAAGTGGGATATGCTCAGTGAGAAATAACAAAAGTATGTAAGATTTCTCTGCATTGTCTGACATCTGAAGGAGTTAGAGTGACAGGAAAAGCGATTTCGGATGGCAAATCAGATGTGGATTTGCAGTCTACACTGCCAGTCAAGAATTGCTGTGCTATTTGGGGTTGAAAAGGCATCCTGTCATGAACCAAGAGGAGAGATAATTGTCTGATGCTCTCCACAGTTGAGCAGACTGTACCTGGAATATCACATTTATTTCAGTAGCTACTAAAAACCTGGAATTACAGAAGTTTTAGAAAAGAACAGAAAAATGTAGGAAGAAAAGCAGCCTTGTTGAGAATGAAAAATTAAGTGAATTAGGCACGTGCAATAAAGAGTAATTCAGCTACTGGGGAGGGAAAAAGAATCACAAATGATGAAGCAAAGAAAGATAAAATTATAGAATACAGAAAAATCTGATCAAAATGTTTAACAGAACAATTCATGTCAATAATGAGCTAGTGTTTAGAAATTTTGGAAAACCTACTGGTCATGAGTTCTGTTACTCAATATGATATTTTCTATCATAATTTGTTTACTGATTTTTAATATATTGAACTAAATTTAGTGAAAAGATTATGAATATGTTCAGCACATTAAGGGATTAAAAATAACCTTTAGTTCTTGTAATATTTATAAACACCAAATAAAATTGGCATTCTTCAACGATCAGGAGTGCCATTGAATATCATGCTAGGAATTGAATGGGTGTTATTATAAAATTATTGTTATTTTAAATACTTTGCAATAAAATCAGTGACCACCATCCTGCAGGTACTGTTGATGATATACTGAGACGCAATGCCTGCCACTCTGAAGGTTACATAATAAATAAACGAAAACATACTTAATGCAACTTGATGAAGTTCAAATCTCCTAAGTCTCAATGACACAGGGACAATGTATACATCACCCTGGCAGCTATAAGAATGTGCCTCTCAGATCTCCAGCTGCAGAGACTGCAATTGACTGAGGGCTTGAGTGCCTCAGAAAGCCATCAGCTTCGGGTCACATGAGCGGTTGCCAGCTAATGACTCAGCATTTCTGGGATGCTAAGACAGACTCATTAGGAGATACAAGATACAAGGGCTGACATTGTCTAAAGGACTCAAGAGTCCTGCCAACCTCCTTCTTTCCTTTATTTAAGATAAGACTTGCCTCCAGGTTGTCAACTTTCCCAGGCTATCCTTGTGTTGTCCATAAATTCCATTTTAAGTGTTTTCTTTATTCATTGCAAATGCAATCCCCTCTTTGTATCTGTCTCTTGAAGAACCTGTACTAGTAAAATTCCATTTTTTCATTGTAATTCTTAAAGTTAGTTAAACTAACACTCAGTTGTATAGTTAATATTTCTGGTAATTAGGCCGGCACTGCGGCTCACTTAGCTAATCCTCTGCCTGCGGTGCCAGCACCCTAGGTTCTAGTCTCAGTTGGGGTGCCAGATTCTGTCCCGGTTGCTCCTCTTCCAGTCCAGCTCTCTGCTGTGGCCCATAAGTGCAGTGGAGGATGGCTCAGGTCCTTGGCCCTGCACCCTATGGGAGACCAGGAGGAGACACCTGGCTCCTGACTTTGGATTGGTGCAGTATGCCAGCCCCAATGTGCTGGCCATAGCGGCCACTTGGGGGGTGAACCAACGGCAAAAGGAAGACCTTTCTCTGTGTTTCTCTCTCTTTCACTGTCTAACTCTGCTTGTCAAAACCAAAAAAAAAAAAATTATTTCTGGTAATTAGCCTTCAAAAACACTTTTTACAATTTTATTGATTTATTTTGATTTATTTTTTTAAAAGAGACAGACACAGAGAGATCTCCCATCTGTTGATTCACTCTCCAAAAGCTCACAATAAGCCTGGAAACTAGAGTTGGGTTTAGCCAGGTTTTTTGTTGTTGTTGTTGTTGTTGTTGTTTGTTTGTTTGTTTTTTTTTACAGGCAGAGTGGACAGTGAGAGAGAGAGACAGAGAGAAAGGTCTTCCTTTTTCCATTGGTTCACCCCTCAAGTGGCCGCACCGCGCTCAACTGATGGCAGGAGCCAGGTACTTATCCTGGTCTCCCATGGGGTGCAGGGCCCAAGCACTCGGGCCATCCTCTACTGTACTCCCTGGCCACAGCAGAGAGCTGGCCTGGAAGAGGGACAACCGGGACAGAATCCGGCGCCCCGACCAGGACTAGAACCCAGTGTGCCGGCGCCACAAGGAGGAGGATTAGCCTAATGAGCCACGGCGCCGGCAATTAACCCGGAAGTGAACCTGGAGTTTGCCATGTGTGTGCCAGGGACTCAAGTATTTGAGCCATTATCTACAGCCTTCAGAGTTGGCAATAGCAAAAAATTAGATAGGAACTGGAAGACCCAGGACTAGAATCAGGTGCTTCAATACAGGAGGCAAGTGTCCCAAGCAGCAATTTAATTGTTACTCCAAATGCTTGGACCTAAACGTGCTTTTGAAAAATTTAGCAGGGATGGGGAACATCTGGCCCACTGGCTATATAAAGCCTGTGAAATCATTCAGTATTGCCCTATCAAAGCAAAGGCAGGCAGAACTCGAAAATCATTAAATTTATAGCAGGATACATTTTAAGTTGATAATTTTCTATGGCTCCATAATGATGTTATAAATATCCAAATAATCCTTGGCAGAAAAATGATTCTCCACCCCTGGTAGAGTAAGATGCCCGACTGAGCACACAATTTTCTAGCCCAACCCCCAATTTTTGAAATTCCAAGGAAATAAAACAAGTATGTAACAGTTTTGGTGGGGGAAAAAAAAAGTTGGGAAATTCTGAGGAATTTGTTAAGGACAGAAATTAAATTAGGTAAGACCAAACTGACACCATCTAAGAAAAATTAGTGCAAAGTTATGAGTGGGAATTATATTTGATAGCCTCAAAAGATTTAACAGAATGTTGGAATGAATAATATCTTTTAAAAGAAAAGAATATTGTTGGCACCGGTGCTGTAGGGTAGCAGGGAAAGTCACTGCCTGCTGTGCCGGCATCCCATATGGGCACTGGTTCGAGTCCCAGCTACTACACTTCTGATCCAGCTCTCTGCTATGGCCTGGGAAAGCAGTAGATGTTGGCCCAAGTCCTTAGGCCCCTGCACCTGTGTGGGAGACCTGGAAGAATCTCCTGGCTCCTGGCTTCCTTTTGACCCAGCTCCAGCCATTGCGGTCATCTGAGAAGTGAACCAGCAGATGAAAGGCGTCTCTTTCTCTCTGTCTTTGCCTCTCTATAACTCTGCCTTTCAAATAAATAATCTTTTGAAAAATAACAAGAATATTGTTTATATATGTTAAATTTTACTGTGTATCCTATAATAAAAGTCACATGTTAAGAATATTAATGAATAATAAATTCAGAAAAATCAATATTTCATTTTAATAAAAGGTACAAGAAGATACAAGAAAATCTGTTTAATAAAAGACATCACAACAAAGTTTACAGAAAATTAATGACCTGGGAATATATCCGTAAAATATTAATATTGAGAAGGCAAAAAGAGATCTACAAACCAATAGAAAAAATACAAATAAAGAGAAAAATGGATAGAACTTATGAATTATATGTAGGGGCTGGCGTTGTGGCATAGCTGCTGCTTTCTATATTAGCAGCCCATTTTGGAGTACTGTTTCAATTCCAGCTTCTCTACTTCTTTTATTTATTTATTTATTTTTTATTTTTTGACAGGCAGAGTGGACAGTGAGAGAGAGAGACAGAGAGAAAGGTCTTCCTTTGCCGTTGGTTCACCCTCCAATGGCCGCCGCGGCCGGCGCGCTGCGGCCGGCGCACCGCGCTGATCCGATGGCAGGAGCCAGGAGCCAGGTGCTTCTCCTGGTCTCCCATGGGGTGCAGGGCCCAAGCACCTGGGCCGTCCTCCACTGCACTCCCTGGCCACAGCAGAGAGCTGGTCTGGAACAGGGGCAACCGGGACAGAATCCGGCGCCCCAACCGGGACTAGAACCCGGTGTGCTGGCGCCGCTAGGCGGAGGATTAGCCTAGTGAGCCGCGGCGCTGGCAGCTTCTCTACTTCTAATCCAGCTTCCTGCTAATGTGTGTGCCAAAGCCATAGAAGGTGGCCCAGGTACTTGGGCCCCTAACATTCATGTGAGAAACTGAGAGTTCTTGACTCCTGGCTTTGACCTGGCCCAGATCTGGCTGTTCCAGCCATTAGGAGAATGAATCAATGGATGGAAGATTCTCATTCTCTCTCTCTCTCTCTCTCTCTCTCTCTCTGTCTCCCTCTGTCTGTCAGTTTGCTTTTCAAACAAAATAAAATAAACATTAAAATGAAAAAAGATATGTAAGGGCCTGCATCTGGTGCAATGGTTGCACTGTTTGGGACACCAGCCATCCTATATTGGAATGTCAAGGTTTGAGTCCCAGTTCTGCTTCTGAGTCCATTTTCTTTTCCTTTTTTTTCTTTTTTTCTTTGTTTACTTTTTTTTTGTGAGATAGCGATCTTCCAACTGCTGGTTTACTCTCCAAATGGCCACAATGGTAAGGGTTGGGCCAGGCTGAAGGTAGAAACTAGGCGCCTCATCTGGGTCTCCCATGTGGGTACAGGGGCACAAGCACTTGGGTCACCCTCTGCTGCTTTTCCAGGTGCATTATTAGCAGGGAGCTGGGTCAGAAGAGGAGCAGCAGAACAGGAACCAGCCCCTATATGGAATACCAGCATTTCAGGTGATGGCTTAGCCTGGTCCAAGTCCATTTTCTTGATAATGTACACCCTGAGAATCAGCAGGTGATGGTTTAAGTGGTTGATTCTCTGCCACCTATATCAGAGTTTCAGATTGAGTTCCAGGCTCCTGGCTTTGATCTCACCCAGACCAGGCTGTTGCAGGCATTTGGGAAGTGAACCAGCAGATGGAAGATCTCTCTCTCTGTGTCTGTCTTTCTATCTCTGTGCCAAGGGGAGGGGAGGGGAGGGGAGAGGAGGAGAGGGAAGAAGGGAGGGAGAGAGAGAAAGAGAGAGAGAGAGGAAGGAAGGAAGGAAGGAAGGAAGGAAGGAAGGAAGGAAGGAAGGAAGGAAGGAAGGAAACAAGAAAGAAAGAAAAAAAGAAAACTTTAATTAGACAATAAGAATGAGTCTCACTAACTATCATGGACATGGAAATTCAAATAAAAGTTTTGCAGTGTCAAAATAGAAGTTTATTTCTTGATGTGAATGGAATGGGAGAGGGAGTGGGAGATGGGAGGGGTGCGAGTGGGAGGGAAGTTATGGAGGGAGAAAAAGCCATTGTAATCCATAAACTGTACTTTGGAAATTTATATTTACTAAATAAAAGTTAAATATTTTTGGTGAAAAAAAAAGAAATTTGGAAAAAAATTGAAGTTTAAAGATTTGATGTAAAAAAAAAGATTTGATGTATAAATTTTGTATGTACATACATTTGAATGTATTTATAAACTTTTAAAAAGTTTAATTTCATTATGCAGTTTAGTGTGTAGATGTCTGTTCTGGAAAAATGTTTGTATTTGCCCATTGTCAGTATACTCCGTGATGCCATTTTTTTTCAGGATTAGCTAATTCTGAGTTGTAGGGAATGTATTCTGATTAGACAGTGCTCAAATTATTCTGAATGTTAATATTTTCAATATTACTCTTCGTACAAAATTTTTTATAAATATGATCACTATTGTATTGCTTATAATAATAATATATTCCCTAAAATGACCTAAATAAGGCAATGAACTAATAGATTTATGTTCATTATATGACAGAGTTATGCTACAGTTAAAATAAATGAACTAAGTCAACATGTAATAACAGAATAAATCTCAAAGCCCAATATTGAGCTTTAAAAGTTACAAAACAACATACACTACTTGATCTTCATTATTTCTAGCACTGAATCATAAAAGAGTAACTTGTTTTAATGAATTTTAATATGCAATATAATGTAAAAAGCAATCTGATGTATACATATTAGATTCAGAACACTGGTCATTTTTGGTGAGTTGGCTGTCTTGGGTTTCAGGTATTAATGTAATATTTGATGTTTCATTTCATAAGAAGAAAACTGGGGGTACTATGGTAAAGTTTCTCTTAAAGTATATGTCATTTTCATGTTTGAAATATAGAATTCAGAAAAAAACAAGAAAGAAGAAATAGACACAATTCCATAGAATACTCGCTCCTTGCAAAGGTTGGAGAGTTAGACTTTTAGCCTTTTTTTTTATTTGACAGATAGAGTTAGACAGTGAGAGAGAGAGACAGAGAGAAAGGTCTTCCTTCCGTTGGTTCACCCCCCAAATGGCCGCTACAGGTGGCGCTGCCCTGATCTGAAGCCAGGAGCCTGGTGCTTCCTCCTGGTCTCCCATGCGGGTGCAGGGCCCAAGCACCTGGGTCATCCTCCACTGCACTCCCTGGCCACAGCAGAGAGCTGGCCTGGAAGAGGGGCAACCGGGAGGGACAGAATAGGACGCCCCGACCGGGACTAGAACCTGGTGTGCCGGCGCCATAGGCGTAGGATTAGCCTATTGAGCCACGGCGCAGGCCTGGAATTCATCTTAATAACAGTATCTTTTTTTTTTTTTTGACAGGTAGAGTGGACAGTGAGAGAGACAGAGAGAAAGGTCTTCCTTTGCCGTTGGTTCACCCTCCAATGGCCGCCGCGGCCGGCGCGCTGCGCTGATCCGATGGCAGGAGCCAGGAGCCAGGTGCTTCTCCTGGTCTCCCATGGGGTGCAGGGCCCAAGCACCTGGGCCATCCTCCACTGCACTCCCTGGCCACAGCAGAGGGCTGGCCTGGAAGAGGGGCAACCGGGACAGAATCCGGCGCCCCGACAGGGACTAGAACCTGGTGTGCCGGCGCCGCAAGGCGGAGGATTAGCCTATTGAGCCGTGGCGCCGGCCAACAGTATCTTAATATAATCTTTTTTTTACTCCTTTTATAAATTTAATTAAATTTCTTCTGATCCTTTTAAATGTATTCAGAAAATGCCTATTGCATCTTCCAGTGTCTTTTGTTTGGGAAAAAAAAAAAAAGATGCTCTTGAAATTATTTACATACCGTGGCACTTAGGCAGGTTTTTGTTTGTTTGTTTTGTTGTTAAGATTTATTTATTTATTTGAAAGGTAGAGTTACGGAGAGGCAGAGGCCAGGAGAGAGAGAGAGAGGGAGGGCTTCCATCTGCTGGTTCACTCCCCAAATGGCTGTATATTAGAATTCAGTAAAACAAGTTAGTCTTTTATGATTCAATGCTAGATATAGTGAAGATCAAGTAGTGTATATTGTTTTCAACTTTTAAAGCTTAATATTGTGCTTTGAGATTTATTCATGTTATTACATGTTGACTTATTTCATTTATTTTAACAGCATAACTCTCATATAATGAGCATAAATCTATTAGTTCATTGCCTCACTTAGGTCACTTTAGTTGATTTATTATTATTATAAGCAATATAATAGTGATCACGAGTGCAGTGGTTCAAAGACTTGGGCTATCTTCTGCTTTTGCAGGCCATAGCAGAGAGCTGGATCAGAAGTGGAGCAGCCAGGACTCGAACAGCGCCCACATACACTGCAGTGGCAGCTTTACCCTTTACACCACAGCTCTGGCTCTTGGATGACTGTGCCACAGTGCTGGCCTTCTTAGGCAGGTGTTTTGCATGTTGGGTAACACACCACTTGGGACACCTACACCCCATGTTAGAGTGCCTGGGTTAGACTCCTGGCTCCACTTCTGATTCCAACTTACTGCTAAAGCCAATTCCAGGAGACAACAGGTGATGATGGTTCAAATAATTAGCTCCCTTCCAGCCACCTGGGAGACCCAGCTTGATTTCAGCTCTTGGATTTGGCCTGACCCAATCCAACTATTGGAGGGTGCAGGCATTTGGGGAGTAACCCACTGTATGGAAGACTTCTCTCTTTCTCTCTCTTTTTTCTCTCTCTAACTAGATGATGTGTATTAGAAATTCCAAAGAAAATGTTTATCAAAAAATTTTCTGAAGCAAATCCTAATAGTTTTATGGACTTGTTAAACATATTTTCTTAATAAAGCTTGTTAGCACTGTCAAAGTACGTTTTCCCTCTTTAGTTGAAAATATTGGAAAGAAACTGATTCAGATGGGGCCTGCGCTGTACTGTAGCAGGTATAGCCGCTGCCTGCAGTGCCAGCATCCCATATGGGTGCTGGTTCGAGCCCTGGCTGCTCCACATCTGATCCAGCTCTCTGCTATGGCCTGAGAAAGCAGTGAAAGATGGTCCAAGTCCTTGGGCCCCTGCACCCACGTGGGAGTCCTGGAAGAAGCTCCTGGTTCCTGGCTTCAGATCGGGGCAGCTCTGGCCTTTGCTGCCAGCTGGGGAATGAACCAGCAGGTGGAAGATCTCTCTCTCTCTCTCTCTCTCTCTCTCTCTCTCTCTCTGCCTTTCCTTCTCTGTGTAACTCTGACTTTCAAATAAATAAATAAAACAATAAAAAAGAAACTGATTCAAAAACAGTAGACTACTCACAAATAAAGCTCTGATCTGAGAAGTACAGTTAGCTAAGGATTACTGTATGCATCAATGTTTTCTTATTTATTTTTGCTCATTCATTTATTAACATAAACAGAACAGATTTCATGTATTTCATAGATATAACTGTAAAATGTAAGATATTCTTCTCCCTCTCCCCTCTTTCCTTTCTTTCTTTTTTATTTCTTTATTTTCTTTTAATTTTTTGTGATGATATACTTTGATTTTACTTTATTATCACAGGCTCAATTCTCTTCTCAATAAAAAATTCTACAAGTACAAAGTAGAAAGACCACTGTTCTTTGGGAATACAGACACAAGTTATGTTGTGGCTTTTTTATTTGTTTGTTTGTTTAAGATTTTTATTCATTTGAGAGGTAGAGTTACAGACAGTGAGAGGCTGAGTCAGAGAGAAAGGTCTTCCATCTTCTAGTTCACTCCCCAAATGGCCGCAACGGCTGGAGCTGGGCCAATCCGAAGCAGGAGTCAGGAGCTTCTTCTGGGTCTCCCATGTGGGTGCAGGGGCCCAAGGACTTGTGCCATTTTATACTGCTTTCCCAGGCCATAGCAGAGAGCTGGATCGGAAGTGGAGTTGCTGGGACACAAACTGGTGCCTTTATGGCATGCTGGCGCTGCAGTGGAAGCTTAACCTACTACCCCACAGCGCCGACCCTCAGTTGTATGTTTTTAAAATGAAAAAAAAAATCTTCCTCGGCAATTTGGGGGGGGGGGTGAATCAACGGAAAAGAAGACCTTTCTCTCTGTCTCTCTCTCTCACTGTCCACTCTGCCTGTCAAAAAAAAAAAAAATTAACTTGGATGACTTCTAACATATTCAAAGCAAAATTAAGCATGTATAGGATAAATTTCACTGAACACCCACACTGGAATAATAAACTTAAAAGAATAATTGTTTCAGGGGCTGGCATTGTGGCATAGCGAGTAAAACCGCTGTCTGCAGTGCCTGCATCCCACATGGGCGCTGGTTCGAGTCCCGGCTGCTCCACTTCCGATCCAGCTCTCTGCTATAGCCTGTGAAAGCAGCAGAAGATTGTCCAAGTCCTTGGGCCCCTGCACCCATGTGGGAAACCTGGAGGAAGCTCCTGGCTCCTGGCTTTGGATCAGCACAGTTTCAGACGTTGCGGCCAGTTGGGGAGTGAACCATTGGATGGAAGACCTCTCTCTCTCCCTGCCTCTACTTCTCTGTGTAACTCTTTCAAATGAATAAATAGATCTTTTAAAAAATACTTGTTTTGGAACAAGGAGCAATACATCTAAATGCATAAGCATTTAGGCTGGGGGCTTCTCCAGAAAATCAAATGAGCAATACATTATTAAATCAATTCTTGGTCTATTGGGTATATTCATACTTTTGAACATTTCAAGTATTAGTTTTATATATAAAATGTGATTTTCACTACTTTGTTAGTTTATAACTACTCTATAAATGTTTTGGAGTTATTAGAGTTGCCAGTGCCCTAGATGTCTTTTCAAACATAAGATGTGTCTCTAAGATGGCTGCAAAGTCTATTTCACTGTTACTAATCAACATAAGGGAACCTGTTTTTGTGCTTCTGACATTCAAAATATTTTTTTGCCTTCTATTTCAGCTGAAAACTCTCTATGACACAAACACATGCACACGCACAAATATGTGTGGGAAAAAGGATATTTTATGAAATATATGTCTTTTATTTCCTAGTCTGACTACATTTGCTGTAGAGATTTATTCTATTTTCTCTCTAAGGGGTTCTTCTTCCTATCTTGGATCGCCTTCCTTGCTGCTGCCATAACATTTTGGGTGGTTCTAACTCAGTGGTTTCCACATTGAGGGATAATCATGCATTTGTTTTTCTTGGTTGACTATCAGTTTCTCAGGAACAAGGGGTTTATCTTGAACATTTTTGTTTGGTGAAATTTAATGAAGTGACTATCACACTGTCAATTACTCAATGAATTCTTGTGAAAACAAGGACAGAACACGTGCTCCCCGCTTTAGAATAAATAGAAACCATGTATATTGTATGACACTTTTTAGCATGCTTTTCCTACCTCTTTTTCTACTTTTATTATCACAGCAGGCTTTTGCTAAGGAGAACTTTCAGTTATTGAAATGTGGCTACAACGTAAGGCAAAACAGTACGGTCAAATGTCTTTACATGGCATTAATTCATTCAGTATGAGCTGACTGCTCACCTGTTATGTAATTGGCTCAGATTAGACTTTGGGAATACAATGATGCAACAAAACTACCAAGTTCTAGGGAACAGAATGATGTTACTTCTTGATGTCAGTGTTTGTATGGAATAACTTGTAATTTATGCTGGGTGTGATTTTTGTTTAATAAAAACAGCTAGCATTTTTCATTTTCTAATTGGCAACTTTAAATGTCATACAGCTGATAAGGAGAGACTGAAATGTTTGCTGAATATATTTCTATAAAATAGTCCTATTTCCCACTTGCAGTTGAGGTGTGTGAATCACGAAATCTGTCTTTCTTCTCGTATTCTGATTTAGCTATGCAATTTCTGGTTCCCTCAGGAACTAAGAATTTCATGTTTGTTTAAAAATGGAGAATGAATGTTTTAGTTTCCATTGCTTCAGATTGGTTTGGGATCCTGTATTATTCAGTACGAATTTGCCTTCTATAATGGTTCCTACATTTTAGTTCAAAACTATCTTATATTTACATATTAATCGCAATAGGTTTTTGTTGTTTGCTCGCTTTGCCTTTTGAGAAATTATTGCTTTGGAAATAATAATATTTCAATTCACAAGCCACAGTCACCAAATATCCTATTGTTCTGTTTTCTTAGATCTTTGGGTGGGTGAGCTTGCCAAATTGTCAGATTGCTTTGTTGCTTTCCTGTGATGTGGCTCCCAGTTTTAAATATTCATTGCTGAAAAAACGAGTTTTGCACAATGCCTACCTAGGATCACTGACAATTGAGACTTTCATTCCATTTATAGCCCTTTTTGCTTATTAAACTATTCGGCACTCTTTGGGAAATCTCACTGTCTCTTGACTAAAGACATTTATCATGGTATGCAAGAATATTATTCCATAAAATAGGCTGAAAGTCACAGTGATGTTAGGAAAGCCCCCTCTTTCAGTACAGCAGGGTGGCCCTATTTCCATCACTTATTTACTCTCTTCCCTACAGTTTCTCACTGCATATTCGCCTTGGCAATTTATGTTTCCTCACAGAGTGCAGTAAGATGGAGATGATGGGAACCCTTGGTTTATCCACTCCCACAGAGGACTGTCGCTGACTTAACCACATTCAGAGCTCTTCTGCACACCTTCGCTTTAATTCCTCTTCCCTGTTGCTCTGCATATTGAACAATAATGAATGTTTTCTGAGCTCCTGCTGTCTTCTTACCTACTCTCACTGTCAACAAAACAGAAAAAAATTTTGAAGCCAATTTTGTTTTTATTCAATCCTACAAAAATTCATTCAATTACATATCAATGACCCATAATATTTTTTCCTTGAAAAGATGGATTTAAAAAAGTGAATATTTAAAAATAACCTTTTTAAAAATTATTTATTTACTTTAAGAGCAGAGTTACAGAGAGAGAGAGAGAGAGAGAGAGAGAGAGAGAGAGAGAGAAACAGAAAGAGAGATCTTCCATCTGCTGGTTCATTCCACAAATGACTGCAACCAGGAGCCAGGAACTTCTTCCAGGTCTCCCATGTGGGTGCAGAGACCCAAGCATTTGAGCCATCTTCCGCTGCTTTCCTAGGTACATTAGCAGGGAGCTGGATCGGAAGTGGAGCAGCAGGACATGAACCATTGCCCGTATGGGATACTGGCATTGCAGCTGTTGGCTTAACCTGCTGCACCATGATGCCAGCCCTCATAAATAACTTTTGCAGAAATACTGCTGAAAGAATTCAATGCTATTGTGTTTAGTGTCTTTCTGTTTATGTAAATTAAAATGATATGTAAATATTTTATAAATATGTAACTTTCTGTTTTGCTTATGAGGACTGACTACAAAGTGGCAGGAAGGAGCTCTCTGTAGTGAAGAGAATGTTCTACATCTTGCCTGGGAGCGTGTAAATATCATATTTATATGTATTGTTGAATTAATCAAAGTATGCACATATTAAGTGAGACTCTGTCGCATGCCAAGTTCTGTGCTCAAATTGTTGCGGAAAAAAAAAAAAAAAGGCGGGGGGAATACTGGGGCTGAGAACACAGATATTAACCCTAACCAAGTACAGGTGTAGTTAAAACTTCAGGAGTGGTTGGAGGGCATGATAGTATTGTCAGGGAAAATGTTACAAACTGTATTTTCATATAATTGAACATGAATTGTGTGAAAACATGAAAATCTATGATCCACAATCCCATTATACCTGGGAATGTGATAGTGCATGTGTCTGATCACTGTTGGCCTGGTGGGTGTCACAGGTCAAGTGACCCACAAAAATCCTTTGGAACTTTAATCCCCAGTGAAAGGTACTAGGAAGTGGGTCTGTTAAGAGGTGATTGGGTGGTAGGAGCTCTACTCTCATGGGTTGGTTTTTGGCACATTAATGAGTTACAGCTAGAGTGGCTTTGTTATCAACATGAGTTGTTACTGGCTTACTCGCACTGTGTGGCCATGTCCTGTCCTGACACAGCCTGAGACCCTCTCCAGATGCCCAGCAGATACCAGTGCCCTGCTCTTGGACTTCCAGAAGCGCAAGCTAAATAACCTCTTTATAAATGACCCAGTCGGTTGTATTCAGTGATAGTGAAAGAAAGTGAACTAAGAAAGTGAGTCTCTAAGACTGGAGGAAAATATAAAATCTTTTCTCATGTAAGGTTCGGTTCTGCCAAAGTTCACAAAGTTGTATACGAATGTCTAATGGTATTTGTGTATTTTCCTTGAATGTTTAGATTTTAATTGAGAACAATTTATATAAACGGAAGTAAAAGGATGAGGTAACTGTGGAGGCAGAAATAAAAATTGAAGTGAGAAAAATACTATGGATAGGCAATTGAATCAATCATTGGAAAATTACTAACCTCAACAGCTACTAAATCAGTACAAAAGGAATATATTCAATCTGGGGAACACTAATATCATAATTTATAATTATATCACATAATGAATGATAATGATTATCAGGAAATATGTCATAAGTTTACATACTGAATTAGCATAATAAAAGCATTAAAATGCGGGAGGTCCAGCATTGTAGTATAACTAGTAAAGCTACTGCCTGTAATGCTGGCATTCAATATGGGTACCAGTTCCTGTCATGGCTGCTCCACTTCCAATCCAGCTCCCTGCTATTGGCCTGGGGAAAAGCAGCAGAAGATGGCCTAAGTGTTTGGCCTCTGCCACCCATGTGGCAGACTTGGATGAAGCCCCTGGCTCCTGGCTTTGGTCTAACCCAATCCTGGCCATTACAGCTATCTGGGGGAACAAGTTGATGGAAGATTTCTCTCTCCGTCCCCCTTCTCCCCTCTTTGTAACTCTGATTTTCAAATAAATAAATAATTCTTTATAAAAGCACATTAAAATGTGAAGAATTTAAGAAGAAACAGTTCAAAATATTAATCTTTTTATATTTAATCTGTTGTATATTCTTATTTGGTGAAAATAAAATTTACTTAAGAAACAAGAACAAAATACATATTTTCTTTTTTTTTAATTTTTTTTTATTTTTTGACAGGCAGAGTGGACAGTGAGAGAGAGAGACAGAGAGAAAGGTCTTCCTTTTGCCGTTGGTTCACCCTCCAATGGCCGCCACGGCCAGCACGCTGTGGCCGGCGCACCGCACTGATCCGAAGCCAGGAGCCAGGTGCTTCTCTTGGTCTCCCATGGGGTGCAGGGCCCAAGCACTTGAGCCATCCTCCACTGCACTCCCTGGCCACAGCAGAGAGCTGGCCTGGAAGAGGGGCAACCAGGACAGAATCCGGCGCCCCAACCGGGACTAGAACCTGGTGTGCCAGCGCCGCAAGGCGGAAGATTAGCCTAGTGAGCTGCAGCGCCGGCAAAAATACATATTTTCATAGAAGAATTCTTAAGAATGGCATCCAATTTCTCACTACATAAAAGAAAATGAAAAAGCAATTTTAGGGATCTCTTCCTCTCATTCTTCATCTCATCTTTACCTATAAGCTTAATTCACTGGGTGGAGCTCTGTCTTTTCTAAAGCATAGTTGTCTATTTCATTCTCATGGAAAAAGAATTTAAGGTATTTTTGCAATGTCACAAACATCCTTATTTATAATAAGTAAGAAATTTGTACAACATTGTATCTACATTATCATAAGAGCTTAAGAAAAAATCGTGTATACAGAATTCTCGACATAATGACTAAGATTTTTAAGATTTTCAACATTAAGATAATGCCAAGGAAATGCTCATTCATTAGAAACTGTACTTAGAATTTTGAATTTGAGTTTTTTCTCGACTATAGGAATGGCCTTGTGGAGCCATCTCATAGCACTGGGTAGTGGCAGCAAATCCAGCTCCCCGTCAACCCCACTGTCAGGAGGGCAGAACAATGGTGTTCAACAGCGTAGGTGGACTCAATGCCTTTTCAATTCAATGATTTTTTTCCACTGACAAATTTTTTATTGGAACATAATCCCTTCATAAATTGAGGAGTATCTGTATCAGAAAAGAAAAAGAAATAAGGAAAAGACAGCAGAACTCATAATAATTGCTTTAATGGGATAGGGTATCAATCATATATATTTTTCTTCTGTGTTGTATTTTCTGAACATTCATATTTATAACTCATATAACTCATATTATATCATTACATATCATGTGTTTTCTGAACACTTACAACTAAAGCAGGCTGCTTTGTTAGAATCAATAAAGAAAGAAGCTGCCTTCAGTGGTTTGCAGTTATTCTGGCTTTGGTCCCTAAAATAGCCATTGGGTGTTGATGTATAATCTGTTTTATTCTCCACTCGCAGTTATTATTGAGTTCTTGCTCTACTACAGTTCAATTTTAAACAATCATTTATTGGGATCAAGTGCTAGTTCTATCTTTAGACCCCAACCCAGACCACAAGTTCTGCTGCCAGTAGCCTTCCTCCTTACATCTTGCCTTATGCTCCGTAACTCTTCCCAGTCCTCCAAACTAGGAAATTTTCCTGCTATCAAGCATAAGCACTGCAGGAAAGGAAGTGGTGTCCTGTTTTATAGGTCTCCAGGGCTTTCTGCTACTTTAATTATATGCATAATATTTGTCATTGGTGGCAAATGTTAAAGAAAAATGAATAAAAAACAAAACCCTAAAGGATGCTTTTGACAGATTTTGCAGGCATTTGAGGCTGGTGAATTTGGTTGAATGGAGATTGAGAATTTTCCTGTGGTTACCTCTTTGGGAACAGAGCGTTTCTGGCAGGCGTTCCATCCTGCATCCTACGTGAAGGGTATCATTGTCCTCATGGATTCCAAAGTTTAGGCTGTAAACTTTCTATATTTTCATATCTTTGTAATTCAGTTTGAATATGAGACTGTGGTATTCTAGCAATATTACTATCTAAGAAATAGACTTGTTAGAATTCTACTTTTCTTTAATGGAAATGAGATGTTGGTTTGATGCCAAATTAGATGTCAAAGTAAAAGCAGATTTTCATTTCCTACTTAAAAATATCCATAGACTGTTAAGTTTTTAATCACAACTCATTCAGGTGTCACTTGTACTTTAGATAAATCTGACTTAGGTAAACAGTGACATAGTTAACATGTTTGAACGTTTGGAAATTATATATTGAAATACATTATGCCTGTTTCAAATTCCATAACTTCAATAATCTTTGCTAATTTTGTGAGGCATATGGTCACAAACTAACAATGTAACCCTGGGATTGTTATTCTAAAATTATTTTTCTTTCATCATTTTGTTTTTGGCTTTGGTGCTAATATGAACAGATTAAGATTATTTACACTTCCACAAACATTTAGAGAAAAAGCAACATTTCCACATCGCCCCATCCAGGTCTCCTAACCAGCACTAGCATTAAAAAGCAACCATTTTGACAACCACTTTTATGTATGAGTTTGCAGTCCTGAATATTTTGTTTCTGTAGCAGCAGTTGTGGATAAAGGAATGCCTGTTTAGTATGCAAGCCTGTGGACAGACTCTCCTTTGAACTGTTATATACCTGCTTTTTAAGGTGGCTGAATATTTTTAAATAATACAGTAACATGTTAAAAATATAGGAATCATCCCTAGGAAGCAGAAGGTGAAGGGAAAATAACTCACAGACTAGCAGTACACTTGTCCTTTTATGCTGTAATTTTATAGTTAATTCTTCTGTCCTGCAGAGTGAATCATATAAAACAGCTCTGTCTTATGTCTCTGGAGTCCATTGTTACTGTTCCTCCCCTCAGTGTTAGGTACACCAGAGCTTACACAGGCCCTACCAAACATGGATCTAGAAAATTTTGAGGATTGTTGTTTCAGTTCTATGGGTCATCTCCCCTAAAAAATGTGCATATGCACACAAGACAAAACTTTGCACATAATTCTATTGTATCAGGAGCCTAGTCACAGATTCCCCTGCCCCTGGCTTAATCACAACTACCTTGATACACATACCTACTAAGCCATTACTTTACTTTGGGAAAAGTTGTCTTCCACAGATTCAGGTCTTCTCCACCCAAAGCCCTTGATTTCTGAGAGTCACCAATCCAATCTCTGGCTCTCACTGGGCTACACAACCCAGGCTTGAGCTATAGGGGTACATCCTCTATCAGACACTGGATTAGTTTAGAGATACTCATGATCCTAATCATACAAACAAGGCTCTGAAGAATTTGGGGAAACTTCTGGGGAAAGAAGCTTTTAAAAGCTGTTTTGATCTGTTAGCAGTATTAATAAAAGACATTTGGGTGCGCTAGCAACTACCATGTAGAGGTTAGGATTAAGCCAGGAGAGAAAACAAGGCAAAATCAATGAAAGAAAAGGAGGAAACCGAGGGAGGATTCCATCATTTGATTCCCTAAACCAAGAACATGATAACATTTAGAACTTTTCCTTAGTAGGCATCAAGATTCCTATTGTGTTAAAGCCAATTTAATTTGGATTTTTATCATGTACAAATAAGTGTTCTGACCAAAGCACACAGCTACTGAGGAAGAAATATGATGACAAACCAAAGGAATGAATCCAACTTCTTTGTCTTGCCAGGAAACTGTCTTGGAAAAATAGGTGGATTTTTCTTTCCAAGTAGACATGTAGTATAATTCTACATGGAAAAAAAATTCCTAAATGGAAGAGAGCTTTTGATCTTTTAAGCTTGAAGGAGAACATGAAGTTCAATATATATTAATTGATTTATATAGCCATATATAAAATCATTAATCTTCAGAATTCAGAATCTGTTTGGATAAGTTAAAAATGAAAAATGAAGGTCTTTTCATGGCTCTCATGCTATTTTTCATCTTAAAAATATGAATATTATGATTAAATTTTTATTCAACTACTTAAAATATATAAAAGTGTCCAAAGATTACTATGAGTTGAAGCTGGTATGCATGCCTTTGAAAGGCAAGTGTTCTTACAGTTTCAAACCTTGGTTTCATGTCTAAAGTAAGGTGGTAGTATGTACTGAACAGGAGGGATGCCCAACTATTGCATTAAACTGTTAGGTTGTGGTCCATCAAAGCAGGGGGGAAGGCAATGTCAAGCACAGCCAGTAGCCCACAGTCATGTTTCAGATGTATGGTGGAAATCAAGGCTTAAGGTGATCAACTTTCAGACAGCAATCATTCAACAGTGAAGCAGAAAGTTAATACCTGGAAATAGTGTACATACAGGATGAGAATGAAACATTGGCTTTCAAAAAATGAATTCTGCCTCTGGCTGTGCCACTTATTAAATCCAAAGTTATCAAGCCGGCGCCGTGGCTCAATAGGCTAATCCTCCACCTTGCGGCGCCGGCACACCGGGTTCTAGTCCCGGTCGGGGCACCGGATTCTGTCCCGGTTGCCCCTCTTCCAGGCCAGCTCTCTGCTATGGCCAGGGAGTGCAGTGGAGGATGGCCCAGGTGCTTGGGCCCTGCACCCCATGGGAGACCAGGAAAAGCACCTGGATCCTGGCTCCTGCCATCGGATCAGCGCGGTGCGCCGGCTGCAGCGGCGGCCATTGGAGGGTGAACCAACGGCAAAAGGAAGACCTTTCTCTCTCTGTCTCTCTCTCTCACTGTCCACTCTGCCTATCAAAAAAAAAAAAAAAATAAAATAAAAAAAATAAAAAAAAAAAAAACAAAGTTATCGGCTTCTACAAGTTACTTATTTCTGAGCCTCAATTTCTTCATCTGTGCAATGGAGATAATAGGACCTACTTCATTAAATCAGGAGAAGTACTTGAACCACTGCCAACTGCCGCATAATTATTTGAGTTTTCAATTGTGAGATTATGTGTGTGAAGTGCTCAATAAAGTCCTTGACCCACAGTGAGTACTCAGTGAATAGTAACTGATATTTTTATGATAATTATCATTACACTCATTATAATAAAGCCAATCATTACTGGTTTGCACAGTAACTCATTCATGACAACACCAATTCTTGTTGTAAAGATTATTATGCTCTGAGCATATCCAGAGGTAATAAGTAGGTTTTCTTTCCTATATTTGTAGCCCAGACACATAGTGTATGGGCACAAGAGCAAGGTATTTTGCAGTTATAATGATGCGTGTGAACAGGCTTCTGTAGTTGAAACTGGAGTACTTATGCTGCCTTGCATATTGCATGTGATGTGAATTTAATCTGAAGGTGCATTGAATGATAGTGATTTCTATCTGTCTACTGTTCAGGTTTCTCATTATATATTAAGATGATCCTTTTTTAAGCTTTGGAAAAATTTAGAAAAGATGAGATTGGATAAAAGAAAGTCATGCTCCAGGCCATCTGCTATTAGACACAATTCTTAGAATGATGATTTCATTTGAAGATCCTTTCAGGTACCATTTTAAAGCATGCCATTCCACAATTCATTCCTGAGAGTCCTAAGAAAAATTTAAATAACAGTTCTAATTTCAAAATAGAGGACTCAAGATTATATTTAAAAGCTAAGCATTATTATTATGATTACTTCCATATTTTCAATTGGGTAAGTAATCAAAAATTGAATGAACAAAATATTTCAACAGGAGAAGAAGGAATTACATCCAAACCAAAAGTGAAATATTTTGGTCAGAGATTTGAAATAGACTTGAAAGAAACAGCAGCCATTTATTTAAATAAAAGAAAGTCTTTATCGGCTAAGATTGAGTTAAATGGTAACTTTTAATAAAGGGGAAGAATGAACTCTCTGGCAAAGTTCAGAGTTGTATATTAACTTACATTAGGATGATGTTTGACCATGATAAAAACTGGTTTACAAATTACACAAAGGCTTAGTATGTTTAGAAATGTGTTATGAGTACTGTGATAATATTCCAGATGTTCTTGTTCTATTTTTTTAAGATTCATTTATTTATTTGAAAGGCAGAGTTACAGAGAGAGAGAGAGAGAGAGAGAGGGAGAATCTTGCATCTGCTGGTTCACTCCCCAAATGGCCACAATGGCTACAGCTGAGTTGGTCCACAGTCGGAAGCCAGGAGCCTCCTCTGGGTCTCCCATGCAGGTGCAGGAGCCCAAGCACTTGGGCCATTTTCTAGTGTTTTCCCAGGACATAGCAGAGAGCTGGATTGAAAGTGGAGCCACAGGGTCTCCGACTGGCACCCATATGGATGCTGGCACTGCAGGCAGTGGCTTTACTAGCTATACCATTGTGCTGGCCCCCAAATGTTCTTGTTCTTAATTCTTGATTTTAGGCATATGTTGCCACTATTATAACTAATTTCATGACATAAATTATTTCTATTAGATTAATATGCTGCCAACTTTAGATTACATATAACGCATTTTTGGAGAACTTAATGTTCATAGGAAATCTTATTACTTTCATTCACAGTAGAAGGGCAGATTGGAGTGGATGTTCTCAAAGGTATTTCCTACAATTACATCTCAAATAGTCTTAACACATTGTCTAGTATTAAAATGAATATTCCCTATATTATGGGTTCTGATATTTTCAAAAGAAAATATTGTCTCAAGCAGTACAGATATACAGTCTTCAATCTGTTCTGCACAATTTTTATGGCAAGAAAATGACCAAAATTGATTTCGTTGGCACTTTGAATAGAAATTAAAAAATAATCAGAGTTGAGAAAGGAATCTTCTTGAGGAAAGTCTCCAAGACATACAGAGCAATGCTGAGGATTGTTTTGATTATAGGAAACAGCTTTGCATGTCCAAAGTACCTCTTCTCCATCTTTGCCACTTCACGATCTCCGCAGCCTTAACACAGAAGGCTTGTCGCTCCTTCCAAACCAGAATGCAAGCATCTGAGAGCAGGGATTTTGTTTCATTCCCTGCAGTATTCTCAGGGCCTGAAAAGTGTTTGTCTTTTAGATTTGCTCAAGTAACACTTTTAGATAAATATCTCAAGAATTTAGAATTGGGTGCAGTGTGTCTTTCATAGCAGTGATCCGCAAACTGTGGGTCTTGCAGTGAGTCTCAGCTGACCAAAGCGGTGCTTGGTCTGCATAAAGATTTCTTTCTCATTGAATAATCAAAATACAATGAAATGAGATCTTTAAGTTTTTTTTATATTAAAAAAAAAAACTTCTCAAATCCTGAAAAAAAAATGTGAGGACAACTGTTTTAAAGATATTAGCACTAATTGTCAACAGAATATTTTAAACAACAGACACAGACCAAATGTGGCTTTGGGCAAGAGAAAAATCGTTTTAGCACTCCAAGTTGCTAGGAGAAAAACATTAGTATATTCACAGTGATCAAACTAAGGAGCTTTGAGAGTACAGGTATTGTTTTTGTGGAAATTGTTTTTTTTTTTTTAACTTTTAAACTTCTAACATTTGACTCCTGAGAGGATGCTGAAATTCATACAAATGTGTGAAATTTTAAATGGCAATAAAAATTTATAAACAACTTGCTTGTCTTGAAACCCAATAACATTGAGCTAGAGTCAGATGTCAGATCCAAAAGTTAAAGATTGTATTAGTTTTTCCCTTAAGTGGCTATGTGAAGCAGTAAGTTATTACCAAAATATTGGAAAGCTTTTTAAAACAGAAGGAAAAAATATTAAATATACTTCAGAAAGCATGTTCTTGAGGAGATATATGAAACTTAACTTTAGGACTTGCTTCAATAAAATAACACTTCCTCAGTGGTGTCTAAGTGCAGCAGATGATGTGAAGATGGCTCTACCTTAATAATTTGATATTATTAAGGTAGATAAACAATACTTCTACTTGCCAATATCACTAGTAGCAGAGCTAACCAGATATGCATTATTCTGGCATGATCCAAGATTATAAGCAAATAACTCCTTAGTATTGAACCTATGCATTGCAATAACTATAGGAGCAATCTAGAAGAAGGAGGAGGAAAAGAAGAGGAAGAAGAAGAGGAAGAAGTCTTCTTCAACATAACACTAATGTGATTGGAGTTCAAATAATAAAACAGTAATAGTAACTACTTTTAAAAATAAGTCATGTTTATACTAGGATTTTATTCCATGAGAGCAATATTCTATTTTGACTTGATTTTACTTAGTTGTTTATTTAAATAGCTGACTCTAAATAATTTTGCCAACATACATATTAGATACATTTGTAATACAGGAAAATTTTTAACTAGTGTAATTACTACCTGTTTTGTTTTAAACTCTTGCTAATCAACAAGTTTTTAAGACTTTGACCAGGAAATGGTTTTTAAGTAATCTCTTTAAAATCACCAGAATGAACAGTAAATTTATATTTTCTTTAAAACATTAGCATAGAAGAGGCCCCATCTCAAAGCAAGATTATAAGGGGAAAAATTTAAATCTCTGATGTTGAAGTATGTGTGTTCCTTCCCCTACATTCCTCTTACTATTTCTTACTATAAAATTCAGTTATCTTCATTTAATCTCCATTTTGCAGGTTGAATGCACATTGTTGTGCAGTGATAGGGCCCCTGCCCCAGATCCTCTGAGTTAGTAAATTCTTCTGGGAATATGTCAGCTATAAATGCTTACACCTGTTTAGGCTGGCTGTTCACACTAAGCAGAAGTTAATTTCTGCCTGCGATTTCTCCTCCAGTTAGCCTATTATGACAATCTCCTTTCTCAGTCAGAAAGGAAGTGTCATGTGTCTACTGTATGACAGAAATAGATACGTAAAGTTAACTCTCCTCTTTCTGACAATATCATTTATTTATTTCTTGGAGCTGTGTCTCTTGTCTCCAGCCTGATTATGATTGTTGAGTAGATACTATATAGCCCATTGCATATGTAAATCTTCATATTATAAAGTGCATTAAAATAATCTTATGTTATATCACCCTCGTAAGATACAGATTACCTGGATGGTTTCAAACATGCTCTCTGGCTACCTGCCTGTTAGCACTAGAAGGCCATCACTTTTCCTGCACCCAACAAGCAATAAGTATAATGCAAAATAAATGAAAAATAATAGTTTTAAAAGGCAGTGGAATAGTTAGAAAAATATGAAATAATTCTGCTGCATTTAAATCTCTCACCTTTGTTTGGTTTTTCAGGTGAGCTCTGCAATCTGAAGACAGCTTCTGGTTATGAAGAGCTGTTTTGGTTTCTATTTCCTATATTATCTCATGCTATGCCTGGGAATTGTATATTCCTGAGAATTCATTTAAATCTGGGAAAAAATGAAACAAAGGTACACTTATTCCTCTCTCAATCTCCATCTTTACTATGAGCTCTACAGGAGGAGATCATAAAGATGCTATTGCACAACCAAGAGGGTAACAGGTAGGGGTGCCAAGGACACTGCATTACTGGAAGATGGGATTTATCCATGGCAAGTTATTAAATTTGTCCATCAGAACATGCTGTAACATAAGCCAGCATAAATTAAGATCCAATATGATTTACATGGAAATGAATCCATTTCTTTAGATTTTCAAATTAAGTTATGACTTCTTAAATATGTAGGATTTTAAAATAAAATTCCATGTCTTAGGGGAAACTGAAATTTTATTGATGAATAATAATTCTTCTTTAAACAAAAGCTTTTCTAATGTTCTGAATTATCCACTCTAACCCTATTGAAATAAGTATGATTACATTTCAATGACCAAGTGAAATGATATCAAAACACTAGATTAAAAATTTTACTATATATATATATATATAAAACAAAAATTTCTGCATGGGATTAGAATTGCCAAGAAGTGTTATGTTAAAGCAGATTGTCTATATGATTCAGAAATTCCATTACTAGATATATACATACAAGAATTAAAACCATATGTCCAGACTTTTACCTCTCTTGGAGCTCCCTGCCCCCACTCCTCTGTCAGGCTGTCTCTGACTTAAATAATTTTTGCTTTTCTCTCTGCCTCATCCACTTGGAAATTCTTCTTCCATATGAGACAAAGAGCCAAGGTAATCTTTTCTCTGCCACCGTTTCACCCATAACGTTTTGGTTCTGTGACTCGGACTGCAACTCCAATGTGACGCGGATCTGGTTTGAATTCCTCTCCAGCCAGTGTTGGATCGTTCTCCCAGATGGGTGAGCACGTGGACTGCTCTCAATTCTGTTTTCCAGAGAGCTTCACTCTCCTCCAAAGGAACTCTCTTCCTCAAGAACCCTGGGTCCCTGTCATCCAGTGGTGCAGTGGGTTAAAGCCTTGGCCTGAAGTGCTGGCATCCCATATGGGCGCCAGTTCTAGTCCCGGCTGCTCCTCTTCCCATCCAGCTCTCTGTTATGGCCTGGGAAAGTAGTGGAAGATGGCCCAAGTCCTTGGGCCACTGCACCCACATGGGAGACCCAGAGGAGCTCCTGGCTCCTTGCTTCAGCTTGTTGTGGCCATCTGGGGAGTGAACTAGCAGATGGAAGACCTCTCTGTCTCTACCTCTCTCTGTAATTCTGTTTTCCAAATAAATAAAATAAATCTTAGAGAAAAAAGAAAAGAAATACAGGTCAGGACCACTCTGGTATTTTTCAAGGACTCTTTGATTTGAAATCAGTCTCTAACAGCCAGTTAGGTGTCAGGCCAAAAACTGCATTCTGTTTTTCCTTTCTCAGAGATCAATTTGTTGGTGAGCAGTTTGGAGCGAGGCCATGGGCTCTGGGCTCCATGCCTCAATGAATCCTTCGTTTACCCGAGATCCTGACAAAAGCTCCATCTCTCCGCTCCTCTAAATTCTCTCCTTACCTCGCCAGGTCTCTTCAATTCCTACTAACTTGAACTCCTGGTCCCACTAGTGGGTATCTCCTAGATACTTTGTTTGTTAGTTCCGGATTAAAGTTTAATTATCCCTTTTGCAGACAGGCAGTTTTTTGATCTAGACTCCCATTAAGTCCAGTCCCCATGTGGCCTGAACTTGTGCAGACAAGTCTCAGCATGTCTCTGGTATTCCTCACCTTCCTTCGCAAGTTCCCTCTTTGGGTCTTCTCAGTCAGGTCCTTTATATTAGCTTTAAAGGAATTTTTCTCTTTTGAATCCAGGAAGATCACTGCTTTTAAAAATTGCCTTGTAACTTGCCAACCTTGTTTTATGACTTGGTTTAACAGATCTGGATGAAATAGCAATGGGTAGCCAGTGCTTGTTATAGCCCCTAAGGTGGACTTTGCAATCTCTGGTTTATGTCACTGATTTCTTGCTAGAGTTCTATAAAAGGAAGCAGAAGTCCATGTAAATGTACTTTTGACCTTAATTCAGACAAAGGTATGAAATCATATCAGCATCATGAGTCATCTAGGTGTAATTGCTAAATGTAAATTAGGTAAAGGCAAATGAGAGAAATGTATAACTGTAAACTTTGGTACTCTTAGCACCTTATATTCTATGGAAAAACCATTCATGTTTGTTAATACATGATTTCATAAACAGTCCATATATGAAAAATAATTCAAAACTGCTTGAAAGTAACTATGGTTAAAATTTGATGTGATATATTATTTAGAAACTGTTGATAATTTGAGATTTTTAAAGGGTTATTTCAAAATATAGGTCAAGGAGGTCAGCAGAAACATTTGGAAACAGCCATAAATTTTTTAAAAAAGATTTTGTTTGAAATCTGTTTAAAAACTGCAGCAAATCCTTTTAATAGTTTTTGTTTAATTGGTAACTTTCTGTCAGCTTTCTAGCCAGCTCTGGTAAGCTCTTTTCCCTACTTCTGACTCTGTTATAATTGTTCCAAATTATGGGATGATTCCATTTGCTAACTTTTATATTTAAGGTTTTATTTCTGCTTTTTGGAATGACCAAAGAGACACAGATTTTGTGTTCTATTGAATCTATTGTATTTTCTACTGTGTGTTAAGTTCTGATTGTTTAAGAATAGCTGAGTTTTACAAGAGTTACAGTTTGTTAAACATAAACTTATTCTATAGCCTTTGGGTGATCCCTTTGTAACAGGTCAGATCTGGTCTATCATTATGTTATGATGTTAAGGGATCCTGTTTCTATCAGATATTTTAAAACTTCTTGACATTTTTGAGAAGAATTAAAAAAGTCAAAATTCCAAATTCTTTGGACTTTGATATTTCAACTTGGGCCCCTGGAAATATCAAAGGATATATTTCTCATCTTGTAGAGACACCAACTAATAAGGCTATTTGCATTATATTAAAAGTAGAGCTAAATTTTAAGTTTTGATAATTTAAAATGCTACTGATACAGATGTTCAAAAGTTACAAAATCTAATAATCTTGTTGTGTTGTTATCAGACATGGTGGCTATCTTAATGAGAAATGCCCAGAGACCTAAAAGGGATAGATGTTCTATAAAATCTTACAGGGGCTTCCAAAATACTGTGGAATAAGCAAGTGCCTCTGCTTATTCGTTAATGAGTTTATAATTTTAAACATGGTTGTTTAAAATCTTTTGTTATCCGCAGTTTTGTGTTCTCCTCTAAACACTAAAAATCTGGTTTACTGCTTATGGAAATTAAAACATTGTTGGTTCTGTGTTTAAATGTGTCTTCTTTTAGGTTCCAATGGACTTCTCTTTCCTTGACTTCTACTTTATTCAGGACTTTGGAACTGTAAGCACATAAAGCCAATAATGGACTACAAGTTCCATTTGAGAAAAAGTAGGGTTAATTTAGGTTACTAAGAGCAAGAAGTAATTCTAATCAATTGATGGTAATTTTTTAAAAGTTAAAGATTTTAATAAGCTATTACTGAAACTGTTTTATTGTTCTATCCTGTAATGTATATTATGTGCTATAAGAACTCTATTTTAATTGGCTTATAGATAAAAGATTACTCATAAATTTAAATTGCTAAATTAACCAAAAATACCTTTTTTGTTCACATGACCTAAATAAATCTTTGTATCAAATGTTTTAAATTTGTTGGTAGACAGTAACTAAAAATGTTTCATTGACATATTTGCTTGGTTTTGCTGGTCAAACAAGTTATGTTAGATATTTAAGGGAAGTTTCCAAATACATGTACTCTTGTCTTGAAATTTATAGAAGGTATTGGACTTTTGATAAATGTTTCCATAAGGTGTTATTATTTAACAGTTAAAATTGCTAGGCTTCTACTTGATATTAAGTTACTAAGCAGTGAGGCCTGACTTGTTCCCTCATTTCTCCTCTATTCCCTTCAAGGTGGAAAACTGATTCTTTTCTGAGGAGCTTTCCATCAGGATGTACAGTTTGATCTTTAGACCTTTTTTCTGTAATAATAGGCCAGCCATATAGAAAGGAACAAATAGCTTAGCTTAAGTTATTATTTCACATCTAGATTACCTTGCCATGGGCACAGTGAAAAAGCAAAACCTCCTTTTTCAAACCAAACTGAGGGAGAGATAAAAAAAGTTTTACTAATAACTTCAAAACTTATAGACAGTTTGCATAAAGTTCTCATCTTCTCTGATCTTAAAGTGAGGACATAGCTTTTCTCATGGGCACTGCCTACCTTACAGAAAAAAAAACACTATCAGAACATGCTTTTGACTACAGATTTCTAGCTCAGGCCACCAAAGATTAGGGATGGGACTGACCACTCAATCCCTGCCTTGGCTGGCATTCAAGGCAGCCTCCATGGTGTGCTTTACCAGAAACCACGAGAAAAAAGAGCAAGCTAGACAGCAGGAGTAAAGTAAGGATAGGTTGCAAGTTTAACAACTTGACAGTGATCTGCCATCAAGGAGATCCAACAGGCCAATCCATTGCAAATGGCATTGGCTTTCGATGTGGAAAGCCAGGCCTTCGAATGGACACAGAACTCAGCTTCTGAAGAGCCCTGGCAGCCCTGCCAGCCAAGAGCTTGGTCACTGGGAATGGAACTGCCCTGGAGTCTAAGGACTTCCAGGTCAGAGCAGCAGACCTTGTTGGTTCTAAGCTGAAAAAACCCTTGACTCTGCTCAGCTTCCATAGGAACCATAGAGGGGATGTCCAAGTAGTGCCAGTAACATTGCAGGCAGAACTGTGGATTTTGTTTTATAGTTGCCACCTTCCTTCTATTAAGGCCAGCTCTCTTTCCAGGCCAACTAGGTAGTGGAAGTCAATAGGGTGCCTTCTCTAAGGAAGTCTACACATCTCTTGTGACACCTCTTCCAGCACTCCACATGAAGAAATATATAGGTCTGGGCCTCACAGCTGGCCAGGCCTTAAAGCCCACCTGCTTATTATCAAGTCCCTCTTGTCAGTTTCTATTTTTTCTATCAACAGGAAAACTTATTTAGGTCCTCGAATAATGGCTTTGTTATTTGTTTTAGACCCTGTGTATTTAATCTACTTGTTAGATTTAGTTTCTTCAGACTTGAAACAGTGAAATTCTAGATGGCCATGCACATGCAACCTCGGATGGAAGCAGTTTCTGCAAGCTGGCATTGTGTCTCCCTCAAGAGGCCACCTCCTGCTGGAACCCTGATTTTGGCTGCTGTTCTCTACTCTACCCTTACTCATCTTGAAGAAGTCAGAGAGGTCATCATCCCATACCCCCATACTCCCTAACAGAATTTAGGGTCCATTCTTCTGGGGGAAAGAATGTGCAGAGCCAGATGGGTTAATAGGTAGGTCAAAATTAATCTTTAGCAAGGTCAAAAGTCCCTGCCCTACTCCTTGGTAGCTTCCGAGAAGAGCAAGGGAGAATGGTGACTCCATCCTCCTGAGATCACAATGTATTATGAAAACAAATTATCTATTCCACTCTTCAGATGGCTTTTTGTTTTATTATGAGCAAGCCAGACAGGGCAAATCAGATTACAAATCAGGTCTTTTGATGTTTTTTTTCCCGTCTTGTAACCACTGACTGTTAGGTATTTTTTTCCCCAAAATGATGCTTAAAAACCCCACCATCACCAGTCCTTTCGGATTTGCCTCTCTTGGAGCCCCCCTCCTGGCCACTCCACCAGGACTTCTCTGACTTAAAGCAATCTTACTTTTCTCTCAAAGAAAAAAAACAAAACAACAAAAAATCAAAAAATGCTAATATATCCAGAGAGTGGATTAAGCAGCATAGTGATGAGAGGTGCCTGGCACACTTCCCTTCATAACAAGGGAAAAACCTTATCTACTTTATCAGAGTACTTGAAGTGTGGTTCTAGAGTGCACTGGGCAGTTGGCAGAGACCTTGCAGAACAAAGACAGGCACTGGCCTCATAAAAGAGAGTATTAAGCACACAGCATCTGCCAAGTTCCCTCAAGATCAATCCTGAACCAAGAGAGATTTCCCTGGGCATGAAAAGGGTAGGTAGGAGTCCCCAGGCAGCTGCCACTTACGCATGGACATGCAAGTGTTTGTTGCTTGAAAAGTCTGGAGCCCTTAAAGTCCCTGAGCCCTGTGTGAGGAGCTACCAGGTTACTCACTGCTGCATTGCCCCAGCAAGAGCTCAACTCGCTCTGTGCCTGCTTCACCCAGATTCTTGCTGTGTGGTCCATTTTGCAATTACGCTCACTTGGGGCTCTCTGAAGCAGCTGAACAACATCCCTGAAAAATGTGACTGATCTGTTTCTGCAAATCAAGCAAATCACTTCATCCACCCTCTCATGGCCCTTAAACCGACTTGGGCAGACCACCCTTTGTGGCTAACACACAGAAGCCCCTAGAAATCAAAATTCACCCAGTCCCACCCACCCCTGGGAAGCACAGAGGCAGCCCCAGCACCCTCCTAATGCCTGGGAAGTGGCCAGGAAGCCCTGCCAATCCATCTCCAAACTCAGAAAGCAGTTAAGTAGCCATCCTGAGTGGCCTGGTCTACTGAGGTTCTGGGAATCAGAGAAGTACCCCTACTCACCTCAAATGCTCAACCCCAGGAAGTGTCCAGGTACCTGGGCCTGGACTACTTGGCACTCGGGGGCTACTGGGAGCTGGTCAGCTTTGCTCAGTATAATACTCTTGGTTGAAAGCTTTTTTTGCTTTGCTTTGCTATGTTGTATTTTCATTTTCATTTATTTTAATACAATTTTTAAAATTACCTCTTGATTTTCTTATTGACCCATTGGTCATTCAAAAGGATGCCGTTTAATTTTCATATTACCCTGTCTTGCCCAACCACATACCCACAACACAGGGCACTAGCCAAGCTAGCCGAGCCAGCCACTTTGTAGAATGGCTGGGCTCTCTGAGCTCAGTTGGAAACAGAGTCTCCCATTCTTCTACAGCCTCGACAAGTAACCAGGCAGCCTGTTCTCAGGATCTCAGCACAGAAACACCCTGCAAAGCACAGACAACCTCAGCCCCCACTGCATTTGGCAGCAGAGAGCACTGGGCAGACTGCCCTGAAGAGAACAGACCCAGGAGGCCATGCAAAGTCACCCAAGGAGGCCCAAAGACCCCTAATAGATTTGACAAAAAAAATTTCTCTGAGGCATATTATCATCAAGCTGTCAAGATTACAAAAGAAAGAGAAGATTCTAGAAATAGCAAGAGAAAGACATCTAGGTGCATGTAAGGGAATCCCCATTGGACTAGTAGCAGACTTCTCAGCAGAAACCTTGCAGTCCAGAAGGGAAGGACCTGATATAGTTAAAACAACAAAAGGAACTATAGGAATTGTGTAAATATATGAAAATTAAACAACATCCTCTTTAATGATCAATAGGTCAATAAGGAAATCAAGAGGTAAATTTAAGAATTGTATTGAAATAAATGAAAATACAACATAACAAAACAAAGAAAAAAACTTTCAACAAAGAGTGTTATACTGAGCAAAGCTGACCTTTTTTCTGGAATAAAGGAGAAATGAAGTCTTCCCAAACAAGCAAAACTGAAGACACTCATCAGTACCAGACCAGTCCTACAAGGAATGCTTGAATGAGTCTTAAAATAGTAACAAAGGGAAAATATCTACTGTTATGAACACACATAGAAGTACAGAAATCACTAGTAGAACAGCTACGCTCTCTAACGCAGAAACAGAAAAGATAATCATGGAGCTGGCATTTGTGGCATAGCAGGTAAAACCGTTACTTGCAACGCTGGCATCCCATATGGGTGCTTGTTCAAGTTCCAGTTGCTCCATTTCTGATATAGCTCCCTGCCAATGTGCCTGGGAAAACAGTAGAGGATGGTCCAAGTTCTGAGACCTCTGCTCATCATGTGAGAGACACAAAAGAAACTCTTAGTTCCTGGCTTTGGATCAGCCTTGTTCTGGCCATTGTAGCCATTTGAGGAGTGAACGAGCATATGGACGATTTCTGTCTGTCTCTCCCCCTCTCTCTGTAACTCTGCCATTCAAATAAATAATAAAAATAAATCTTTTAAAAAATCCAAAAAGAGAATCATACCCTTCCATTATAGAAAACTATCAGACCACAAAGATGAGCACCAAGAGAGGAGAAAATGAGCAAAGGATATACAAAACAACCAGAAAAAATAACAGAATGACAAGAGTAAGTCTGATCAATAATACCCTTGAATGTAAATAGATTGCAGTTATCCAATTAAAGGACATAAAGTGGTTAAACAGACTTTTAAAAGAAGACACAGTGATATGCTTCCTACAGGAAGTTCACTTCATCAGCAGAAACATGCATAGAATGAATGTGCATGGGATAGAAGATTTATCATGCAAATAGAAACTAAAAGTGAACAGGAATAACTACACTTATTTCAGATAAAGCATACTTGGAGTTAAAAATTGTAAAAGGAAACCAAGAAGGTCACTATATAATGATAATGGGGTCAATTCAACAAGAAAAAAATAACAATTATAAATATATATTATCCCAATGCTGCAGCACACAATTGTATAAAGCAAACATTATTAGATATAAAAAGAGAGATTGATTCTAATGCAGTAATAGTTGGGGACTTCAATATCCCACCTTCATAAATGCACATATCATCCAGACAAAAAAACCAACAAGGACACATTGGAATTAATCTGTGTTATAGACAAAATGGACCCAAAACACATTTGTGGAATATTTTATCCAAGAGATGAAGAATACAAATCCATCTCATTGGCACATGGCACATTCTCCAACACAGATCATACCTTAGGCCACAGACAAGTTGTGACAGCTTTTTTAAAAAATTGCAAGCATAGAGGAGGCAAGATGGCGGAATAGGAAGGGAGCACACTGATAGTCCGGGGAGAGATAGTTTAATAAAAGTGGAGATACTGCAGGTTCAAGGAAGAGTAGGGGAGGAAACAGCAGAAGAAACTCTTCTGGAATGCGTGATTCACAGCGGACCTGCGTGGAGAGCGTGAGAGCCCACAGTTCGGGACACCAGCGGCAGACTCAACACACCAGCGCTGGAACGCGAGGTGAGCCGAACCTCAATAGCCGAGACACCGGCAGGCAAGCGGAGAGAGGAGACTAGAGGGAACGACCCCCGGGGGGGGGGAGTTCACCAGGCTAACTGGAAGAGAGAGAGAGAGAAAAAAAAAAGGTGACTGGTACGGACACGGGTTTCTCTCTTTCCGCTCACCTCTCAAGGGTGAGCAAGACAAAGAGCAGGCGCCATCTTGGACATACGTCATAAGCAGAGCCTGAGCCTAGCAGAAAAACCTGACTCTGGGCGCAGCGAATTAACAGGAGATCAGGACCTAGTAAATTTGTGGTGCTACTGAACTGAGACTGTGAAAAAAGAGATGGTGGGGGAGAGAACTCACGGAATTCACGTGAGCACTCTCCAGAGACGCTACAATTCTGTAACTTTGGCAACCCAGTGGGAGACTGAAGGAGACTTTGAGCCCACTCTGAGGGCCGAACAGGTTCCCTGTGTGGTCCTTGGGAAAGAGCTTCTGATCTCTGGCTCCTGTGGGTATATCATTTGCCTGCTAACTACCTCCAACTTCGTTCAGCTGTGCGGAATTACTTCCCTTTTGAATCAATAAAAAAGAAAGAGAGAGAGAAAGAGAGAGAGGTTTACCATGCCTAACCTGGGAGTGTCACCTTTGGCACACCAAACAGAGCTCTCAGGCCACACCCATCTCAAGCCCTAAGGCTCCATCAAAAACAGATAGTCCACTTAATCTAGAGTCATAGTATAACAAGAAAAAGCACCACAGTGAAGAAACCAAATATCTCCAATATGCCAAATAACAAACGCAAAAACCGAGGTAATAAAAACAAGGAAGTCACCATGACGCCCTCAAATGAAAAAGACACCCCAATTCAAGATTATGAAGATGATGACATAGAAGAAATGCAAGAAGCAGATCTCAAAAAATTGATAAGAACATTAAGAAGTTCTCAAAAACAAATTCTTGAACTACAGAAATCCTTAATGGACAAGATAGAAAATCTCTCTCATGAAAATGAAATATTAAGGAGGAATTAAAATGAAACGAAACAACTAGTACAACAGGAAACTGGGATAGTGACTGAAGTGAAGAATTCAATAGATCAAATGAAAAACACAATAGAGAGCCTTACAAACAGAATGGGTGAAGCAGAAGAGAGAATATCGGACTTAGAATACAGAGAACAGGAAAGGATACAGTCAGACCAAAGAAAAGAAGAGGAAATTAGAAATCTAAAACATATTGTCAGGAATCTTCAGGATACTATTAAAAAACCCAACATTTGGATTCTGGGAGTTCCTAAAGGAATGCAGAAAGAGAAAGGATTAGAAGGCCTTTTTAGTGAGATATTAGCAGAAAATTTCCCAGGTTTGGAGAAGGACAGAGAAATCCTAGTACAGGAAGCTCACAGAACCCCTAATAAACACGACCAAAAGAGATCCTCACCACGACACGTTGTAATTAAACTCTCCACAGTGAAACATAAAGAAAAGATCCTAAAATGTGCAAGAGAGAAACGTCAGATTACTCTCAGAGGATCTCCAATCAGACTCACAGCTGACTTCTCATCAGAAACTCTACAAGCTAGGAGGGAATGGCGAGATATAGCGCAGGTACTAAGAGAGAACAACTGCCAGCCCAGAATATTATATCCTGCAAAGCTATCATTTGTGAATGAAGGTGAAATAAAGACTTTTCATAGCAAACAGAAATTGAAAGAATTTGTTGCCACTCGTCCAGCCCTGCAAAAGATGCTTAAAGATGTGTTACACACAGAAACACAGAAACACGGTCATCAATAAGAAAGAAGGTAAAGGAAGGAAACCAAGGAAGGAAACCTCACAGCAAAAGATCACAGGGAATTCAAAGCATATATTAGAACTTATCTTTGGCAAATGGCAGGGCAAAGTTACCACTTATCATTAGTCACATTCAACGTGAATGGCCTGAACTATCCAGTTAAAAGACACCGATTGGCTGATTGGGTTAAGGAACAAAACCCATCTATTTGCTGCTTACAAGAAACACATCTTTCCAACAAAGATCCATACAGACTGAAAGTGAAAGGCTGGAAAAAGATATACCATGCCAGCAGAAATGAAAAAAGAGCGGGCATAGCCATCTTAATATCGGACAACATAAACTTTACCACAAAAACTGTTAAGAGAGACAAAGAGGGGCACTATATAATGATTAAGGGATCAATACAACAAGAAGATATAACAATTATCAATGTATATGCACCTAACTACAGGGCACCAGTTTATCTAAAACATTTATTAATGGACTTAAAGGGAGACTTAGACCCCAATACAATAGTACTGGGGGACTTCAATACCCCACTCTCAGAAACAGACAGATCAATAGGACAGAAGATGAACAAGGATACAGTAGATTTAAACGACACTATAGCCCAAATGGATCTAACAGATATATACAGAACTTTCAATCCTACAGCTAAAGATTTTACATTCTTCTCAGCAGTACATGGAACCTTCTCTAGGATTGACCACATACTAGGCCATAAAGCAAGTCTCAGCAAATTCAAAAGAATTAGAATCATACCATGCAGCTTCTCAGACCATAAAGGAATGAAGTTGGAAATTAGCAACTCAGGAATCCCTAAAGCATATGCAAATGCATGGAGATTGAACAACATGCTCCTAAATGAACAATGGGTCATAGAAGAAATTAAAAGAGAAATCAAAAATTTTCTGGAAGTAAATGAGGATAACAGCACAACATACCAAAACTTATGGGACGCAGCAAAAGCAGTGTTAAGAGGAAAGTTTATATCAATAGGTGCCTACATCAAGAAATTGGAAGGGCACCAAATAGAGGAGCTTTCACTGCATCTCAAGGATCTAGAAAATCTGCAGTAAACCAGACCCAAATCTAGTAGGAGAAAAGAAATAATTAAAATCAGAGAAGAAATCAACAGGATTGAATCCAAAAAAAAATCACAAAAAATCAGCCAAACGAGGAGCTGGTTTTTTGAAAAAATAAACAAAATTGACACCCCATTGGCCCAACTAACTAAAAAAAGAAGAGAAAAGACCCAAATTAATAAAATCAGAGATGAAAAAGGAAATGTAACAACAGACACCACAGAAATAAAAAGAATCATCAGAAATTGCTACAAGGACTTTTGCCAGCAAACAGGGAAACCTATCAGAAATGGATAGATTCCTGGACACATGCAACCTACCTAAATTGAACCAGGAAGACATCGAAAACCTAAACAGACCCATAACTGAGACAGAAATTGAAACAGTAATAAAGGCCCTCCCAAAAAAGAAAAGCCCAGGACCAGATGGATTCACTGCTGAATTCTACCAGACATTTAAAGAAGAACTAACTCCAATTCTTCTCAAACTATTCAGAACAATCGAAGAAGAGGGAATCCTCCCAAATTCTTTCTATGAAGCCAGCATCACCTTAATTCCTAAGCCGGAAAAAGATGCAGCACTGAAAGAGAATTACAGACCAATATCCCTGATGAACATAGATGCAAAAATCCTCACTAAAATTCTGGCCAATAGAATGCAACAACACATCAGAAAGATCATCCACCCAGACCAAGTGGGATTTATCCCTGGTATGCAGGGATGGTTTAATGTGCGCAAGACAATCAATGTGATACACCACATTAACAGACTGCAGAAGAAAAACCATATGATTATCTCAATAGATGCCGAGAAAGCATTTGATAAAATACAACACCCGTTCATGATGAAAACTCTAAGCAAACTGGGTTTGGAAGGAACATTCCTCAATACAATCAAAGCAATCTATGAAAAACCCACAGCCAACTTCCTATTGAATGGGGAAAAGTTGGAAGCATTTCCACTGAGATCTGGCACCAGACAGGGATGCCCACTCTCACCACTGCTATTCAATATAGTTCTGGAAGTTTTAGCCAGAGCCATCAGACAAGAAAAAGAAATCAAAGGAATACAAATCAAGAAGGAAGAACTCAAGCTATCCCTCTTTGCAGATGACATGATTCTTTATTTAGGGGACCCAAAGAACTCTACTAGGAGACTATTGGAACTCATAGAAGAGTTTGGCAAAGTAGCAGGATATAAAATCAATGCACAAAAATCAACAGCCTTTGTATACACAGACAATGCCATGGCTGAGGAAGAACTTCTAAGATCAATCCCATTCACAATAGCTACAAAAACAATCAAATACCTTGGAATAAACTTAACCAAGGACGTTAAAGATCTCTACGATGAAAATTACAAAACCTTAAAGAAAGAAATAGAAGAGGATACCAAGAAATGGAAAAATCTTCCATGCTCATGGATTGGAAGAATCAATATCATCAAAATGTCCATTCTCCCAAAAGCAATTTATAGATTCAATGCAATACCAATCAAGATACCGAAGACCTTCTTCTCAGATCTGGAAAAAATGATGCTGAAATTTATATGGAGGCACAAGAGACCTCGAATAGCTAAAGCAATCTTGTACAACAAAAACAAAGCCGGAGGCATCACAATACCAGATTTCAGGACATACTACAGGGCAGATGTAATCAAAACAGCATGGTACTGGTACAGAAACAGATGGATAGACCAATGGAACAGAATTGAAACACCAGAAATCAACCCAAACATCTACAGCCAACTTATATTTGATCGAGGATCTAAAACCAATTCCTGGAGCAAGGACAGTCTATTCAATAAATGGTGCTGGGAAAATTGGATTTCCACGTGCAGAAGCATGAAGCAAGACCCCTACCTTACACCTTACACAAAAATCCACTCAACATGGATTAAAGACCTAAATCTACGACCTGACACCATCAAGTTACTAGAGAACATTGGAGAAACCCTTCAAGATATTGGCACAGGCAAAGAATTTCTGGAAAAGACCTGGAAGGCACAAGCAGTCAAAGCCAAAATCAACTGTTGGGATTGCATCAAATTGAGAAGTTTCTGTACTGCAAAAGAAACAGTCAGGAGAGTGAAGAGACAACCGACAGAATGGGAAAAGATATTTGCAAACTATGCAACAGATAAAGGGTTAATAACCAGAATCTACAAAGAGATCAAGAAACTCCACAAAAACAAAACCAACAACCCACATAAGAGATGGGCCAAGGACCTCAATAGACATTTTTCAAAAGAGGAAATCCAAATGGCCAACAGGCACATGAAAAAATGTTCAAGGTCATTAGCAATCAGGGAAATGCAAATCAAAACCACAATGAGGTTTCACCTCACCCCGGTTAGAATGGCTCACATACAGAAATCTACCAACAACAGATGCTGGCGAGGATGTGGGGAAAAAGGGACACTAACCCACTGTTGGTGGGAATGCAAACTGGTCAAGCCACTATGGAAGTCAGTCTGGAGATTCCTCAGAAACCTGAAGATAACCCTACCATTCAACCCAGCCATCCCACTCCTTGGAATTTACCCAAAGGAAATGAAATTGGCAAACAAAAAAGCGGTCTGCACCCTAATGTTTATTGCAGCTCAATAAACAATAGCTAAGACCTGGAACCAACCTAAATGCCCATCAACGGTAGACTGGATAAAGAAATTATGGGATATGTACTCTTTAGAATACTATACCGCAGTAAGAAACAATGAAATCCAGTCATTTGCAACAAAATGGAGGAATCTGGAACACATCATGCTGAGTGAAATAAGCCAGTCCCAAAGGGACAAATACCATATGTTCTCCCTGATCGGTGACAACTGACTGAACACCAAAAAGGAAACCTGTTGAAGTGAAATGGACACTATGGGAAATGGTGACTTGATCAGCATAGCCCTGACTGTTAATGAACAACTTCATACATTATCCCTCTTAGTAGTTTTTTTGTCTGTTCTACTTAATATGACTGGTTTAATTCTGTAATTATCACACAGTTATTCTTAAGTGTTGAAAATTAACTGAAATGTGATCCCTGTTAAACATAAGAGTGGGAATAAGAGAGGGAAGAGATGCATAATTTGGGACATGCTCAAGCTGACTTGCCCCAAATGGTAGAGTTAGAAACATAGCAGGGGATTCCAATTCAATCCCATCAAGGTGGCATGTACCAATGCCATCTCACTATTCCAAGTGATCAATTTCAGTTCACAATTGATCATAATGAAAGGACTAAGAGTCAAAGGGAGCACATAAACAAGTCTAGTACCTGCTAACACTAACCGATAGAATAAATAAAGGGGAGAGTGATCCAGCATGGGAAGTGAGATACTCAGCAGACTCATAGAATGGCAGATGTCCTAAATAGCACTCTGGCCTCAGAATCAGCCCTAAAGGCATTCGGATCTGGCTGAAAAGCTCATGAGAGTATTTCAGGCATGGAAAGCCAAGACACTCTGGCAAAAGATCTCTGTGAGTGAGATCCCAGTGGAAAGAACAGGTCTTCAAAGAAGGAGGTACCTTTCTCTGAAGGGAGGAGAGAACCTCCACTTTGACTATGACCGTGTCTAAACAAGATAAGAGTCGGAGAACTCAGAGGGCTTCCATAGCCTTGGAAACTCATGACTGGAGCATAGGGAGATTACTGATGCCATAGACAGGAGTGTCAATTGGTAAAGTCAACAACAGGAGTCACTGTGCACTTACTCCTCATGTAGGATCTCTGTCCTTAATGTGCTGTGCATTGAGAGTTAATGCTATAACGAGTACTCAAACAATATATTTCACTTTGTGTTTCTATGGGGGTGCAAACTGTTGAAATCTTTACTTAATGCATACTAAACTGATCTTCTGTAAAAAAAAAAAAAAAAGAAATTATCAATTCCCAACTTGACTCTCACTGGGATTAAACATGACAATAGGTCTGATCTGATTTCATCATCATTTAAAAAAATCATCTATTATTTTTCACTTTATGTTTCTGTGTGGGAGCAAACTGTTGAAATCCTTACTTAATGTATACTAAGCTGATCTTCTGTATATTAAGATAATCGAAAATGAATCTTGATGTGAATGGAAGGGGAGAGGGAGTGGGAAAGGGGAGGGTTGTGGGTGGGAGGGACGGTATTGGGGGGAAGCCATTGTAATCCATAAGTCGTACTTTGGAAATTTATATTCATTAAATAAATTTTAAAAAAAAAGAATGGGATGGAAGAGGGAGTGGGAGATGGGATGGTTGTGGATGGGAGGGTGGTTATTGGGGGAAAAGCTGCTATAATCCAAAAAATTGTACTTTGGAAATTTATATTTATTAAATAAAAAATAAATAAAAATAAAAAAAAATTGCAAGCATAGCATGTATCCACTCTGACAACAGTGAAATAAAACTAGAAATCAACAAGAGTAGTTTTAGAAATTGTATCTACTCTGACTACAAGAGATTGAAAAACTAGAAATCAACAAAAGGAACTATGATATTGCATAAATATATGAAAATTAAATGATATTCTTTTGGTTAATGGATCTATAAAGAAATCAAGAGATAAATTTAAAAACTGCACTGAAAGCAATGAAAATGAAAATAGAACAGACCAAAACCTATGGGATACAGTGAAACACAATACTAAGAGGAAAGCCTTACCAGTTAATGCCTACATATAAAAAGAAGATTTCTTACAGCCTATCAAAGCAATTCAAGGAAGTACAAAAGGTAGAACAAACCAAACCCAGAATTAATAGGAGGAAAGAAGTAGCAAAATCAATACAGAAATAAATGAAATAGAGACAAAAAAGATCAATGAAATGAAGGGTAAGTGTTTTTGAAAATACACACAAAATTGACAAACATTTAGCTAGACTAACTATGAAAAAATTCAGAAGACTCAACTAAAATCAAATCTGAGGTGGGACAACAGGTATTAAAGGAAATCAAAAGATCATTAGAGATCATTATGAACAACCATACAACATTGGCCTTGTCTAAAAAAGATCGGAGTTGGAGAACTCAAGAGGCTTTCATAGGAAGGAAGACCTTTCTCTCTGTCTCTCCCTCTCACTGTCTGTAACTCTACCTCTCAAATTAATAAATAAAATATTTTTAAAAAGTATGAGTATAAAATAATAAATCACTTTTGAAAAATTAAAATATGTATTAAATAAAATGTGTCTGGCCAATCAATGTACTCCATTTCATGAGCCAAAGGGATTACTTAAGACATGTGTCTTGAACCAAGTCAAAGAAGCACATTTTGGAATTTTTGGTAGTACTAATGAAAGAGAACTGGTTTGTCTATCTGTGGTTCTTCCTACTTCTGATATTCTCTTTACATGAACTTGAAGAAAATGAGTATGTAGTTACAACTTCCAATATTTTAAAATATGTTATTTCAAATAATCATATTTAAGAGGCTCATGCATTAGTTAGAACCAACACTTTCAATTGTAGGCAAAATGACACAAAATATAAGATATTCCATAGGAAAATAAAAAATATTTAATATACTTTGACAAAACAATTTAGCATATATATATACTTACATAGAACTCAAGAGCATTGGGTGATTACTGTCAACAACAGGAGTCACTGTGCACTTACTCCCCATGTAGGATCTCTGTCCTTAATGTGTTGTACTATGTGAATTACTTTATAACTAGTACTCAGACAGTACTCTGTACTTTGTGTGTCTGTGTGGGTGCAGTCTGTTGAAATCTTTACTTAGTGTATACTAAGTTGATCTTCTGTGTATAAAGATAATTGAAAATGAATTGATAAAGAATGGCATGGGAGAGGGAGTACGAAATGGGATGGTTGCGGGTGAGAGGCAGGTTATGGGGAGAAAAGCTGCTGTAATCCAAAAGCTATACTTTGGAAATTTATATTTATTAAATAAAAGCTGAAAAAAAAACTTAGAAGAAAAGAATAATTTTCTGAAAACAACACTTGTAAAAATTGAAAAAAGAGGATGTATAAAGCCAAAAGCAGCAATAACAAGTAATACAATTGAATCAGTAAAGAAAAGTCTCATAGCAACAGAAACAGATGATTTCACTGCTGAAGTTTACCAAAATTTTAAGGAAGAATGAACGCCAATTGTTCTCAAACTGTTCAAAAAGAAAGAAAAAAGAAATTGAAGGAAGGAACACTTTCAATCTCATTCTATCAGGCCAGCATTACTTTGATACCAAAACCATAGAAAGACATGACCAAAAAGCAAAACAACAGATCAATATTCTTAATGAATATAGATGCAAAAATTTTCAATATCACCCCAGCAAATTGAATCCAACAACACATTAATAAAAAGATTATATAGTGTCAAGGAGAAGTTATCCCATAAATTCAAAAATGGTTCAACATATGCAAATCAATAAAGGCAACACATCACATCAACAAAATGGAAAAAAAAACAAATAAATGATCATCTCATCAAATGAAGAAAAAGCATTTGACAAAATTCAACACTCTTCATGATAAAAACACTGAAAAATTAGATAGAAAGGAATTTCAACAAGTTCATAGAAAATGAAATCAAAAGCAAAGCTAATTTTCAGGGAAAAAACTTTGAAATCCATTCATGATTTTTATATAGTATACATATTCCTTGAAATTTCTGAATATCCCACATATAGAAGGAAAAGACCTTGATTCAGTGAAGGACGTAGATGATATCATGTTAAATGGGGAAAAGCTGAAATCATTTCCTTTGAGATGAAGACGGGGATAGATAGCCACTGTCACCACTCAATATCACGTTAGACGTCTTAGCCAGAAAAATAGGCAAGAGAAAGAAAATAAAGGGAATCCAAATAGTAGAAGAGAATATCAAGTTATCTATGTAATTACTAAGACTCTAAGAAAAACTGTTAGAACTTATGAATGAGTTTTGCAAGTTTGCAGAACACAATGTCACATGTAGAAGCCAGTAACTGTTTTGTACACCAATAACAAACTAGTGAGAAAGAAAACACGACAGCAGACCATTCGCAATAGCTCCAAACAAATGAAGTGAAATACCCAGGAATAAATTTAACCAAATAAGTGAATGTTCTCTCTAATAGAAAATACAAAACACTAATGATGTAAGTTGAAGAAGAAACCCATCAAAAATAAAACATATCCCCATGATCACAGGTTGCAAAACATAATATTGCTAAAACAACCTTATTACTCATGGCAATCTACAGATTCAAGGACATTTCTGTCAAAATAGCAATGACGTTCTTTATAGAACTAGAGAAAAAGTCACAAAATTCATATGGAACCACAAAAGACTCCCAATAGCCAAAATAATCCTAAGCAAAAGGAACAAATCTGGCAGAATTACAGCCCCAAAATAGCAAGTCAAAACATACTACCAAGTAATAACAACAACAAAGCCTAGTATTAACTTAAAAACAGAAAGAAAGACAAGTAGAACAGAACAGAAAACCGATAAGTAAACACATATTTATAGTCAAATGTGTTTTCACAAAGGTAACAAGAACATACATTGAAGAAAGGAAAGTCTCTTCAATAAATGGTGCTGGGGAAAATGATATCTCCATATGCAGAAGAAAGAAACTAGATTCTCTCTCTCCCCATATACAAAAATAAAATCAAAATGTACCAAAGACTTAATTGTGAGGTTGAATTAATGAAATTATTTGAGAAAACAGTGAAAATGCTACAGGAAATTGGACTAGGCTAAGGCTGTTGAAAACAAGCCCCCACAAACATAGGCAACAAAAATAAAAACTGACAAATGAGATTATATCAAAGTAAAAAGCTCTGTGCTACAAAGAATAAAATCAATAATGTGATGGGATAACCTACATAAGGAGAGAAAATCATTGTAAATGACATTCTGCAATATCCTACAATGGGTTAATATTCAGAATACATAATGAACTTAACTCAATATAAAAATCTGACAAAAATGAACAAATGTGCTAAATATGCATTTTGCAAAAGAGGCTATGAAAATGGCCAAGAAGTATATGAAAAAATGTTCAATGTCACTAATCATCAGGAAGACACAAATCAAACCCACAATGAGATGTTATCTCACCCAGTTAGAAGGGTGATTATCAAAAACACAAAAAACAAATGCCCATGAGGCTGAGAAGAAATGGGAACCTTCATATGTTCTTGGTGGCAATATAGTCATAAGACAAACATAAAATGCTTTGTCAAAAAGCTACAAGTGAGACTATGATGTGATGCAGCAACCCCACTCTTGGGTATTTATACAAAGGAATTGATATTAGCATATCCAAGAGATATCTTGCAAGTCTATTGTAGTACTATTCACAACAGCCAGGATATGGTTTCACCTAGATATCTATTGATAGCTGAATGGATAAAGCAAATGTGGTATATGTAAAGAGTAGATTATTACTCAGTCATAAATAATGAATGAAATTCTGTCATTTGAAGCAACATGGATGGGAGTTATGTGAAATGAGTCAGGCACAGAAAGACAAGTATCACATGTTTTCAATTATATGTGAGAGCTAAAACATTAATTTCAATGAGGTAGAAAGTAGCATAGTGGTTACCAATGGGAGTAGTCTTTAGAAGGAAAGGCTACAGAGGATGATTAATGGATACAAGAGTGCAGTTGGATAAGAGGAATAAACTCCTAGTGTTCTACAGCACAGTAGATAACTATGGATGACGATAATGAATTGAATGCTTCAAAATAGCTGATACAGATGATTTTGAATGTTCCCCATAATAAAAGACTGATAAATATCTGAGGTGATATATATGCCAATTAACCTTGATCTGATCAGTATACATTGTATATATGTGTTGAAATGTCACACTGCATCCTATATACCTGTGCAATCGCTAAATGTCAATTAACAGTGATAATAATTAAAGATAATATAAAATAAAACCATATTTTACACACAAAAATTATACCTGATTGGTTTATGATTATTTATATGATTATTATTTGTATGATTATGATTATTTATATGATAGTATATATTAGAAAAAAGGTAGAAACAACTCAAATCGTATCAACTCATCAATAAACAAAAAGTGTGGTATATACATACAATAGAATATTCCTTAGCAAATAAAATAATTACAAGTTAACACATGCTATAATATAGGTGAACCTTGAAAAAAGCCAATTATAAAATCCAAATACTGCTCTATTGCAAAATAAAAGAATACATGCAGAGAAAAATAGATGAATGACTTCCTAAGGTTGTATGATGCAAGTGGGAAGAAAAAATGGGTATGAGATTACTTTTTGGGATAATGAAAATACTTCAACTTAGATTATAGTGATGTTTCACAACCTAGGAGTATGCTAAGACTTGTATGTTACATTTTAAATAGGAAAACTACATATTATACATTTTCTCTCAATAAAACTTAATTTTTAAGAGATTATTTCAAATGTATTTTTAAAATTGGTTATTTATGAGTCGGCTCCAAGATGGTGGAATAGGGAGGGAGCTAACTGATAGTCCAGGAAAGATAGTTTAATAAAAGTGGAAATAGTGTAGTCTCAGGAAAGAGTTAGGGAAAAAACTGCAGAGGAAACTCTTCTGGAATTGGAGGGAAACAGAGGATCTACGTGGAGGACTCGGGCGCCCAAGGCTTGGGAGCCCAGCTGCCGAGAGTCTCCTCCACACCAATACTGGAAAGAGAGGTGAAGCAAAACCAGTGTAGCCTGAGACACTGGTGGAAAAGTGGCAGGAAGAACCTAGAGGGAACGAGGCTTGAAGCCCTGTTTGGGAAAGTACACCAGCCTAACTAGAAGAGAGAAAAAAATAAAAGGGACAGTACAGACATGATTCTCTCCACACACCTTACAAAGGCATGCGAGACAATAGAGCAGGTGCCATTTTAGACATATGTAACAGCTGTGCCAGCTCGGGGCTCCACCCTCCCTCAACCAAACTGAAAAACCTGACTCTGTTGGAGAGTAATAACAGGAGACTAAGACCTAGTGAATGTGGAGAGCTTTTGAACTAGGACTGTAAAAAACAAAAAACAAACAAACAAACAAACAAACAAAAAAAAACAAAAAACAAAAAAAACCTGAGGATGTATGGGAGAAATCACCGTGTGGCTGATGTGAGTAGTCTCGGTGGGAGACACCACAAACTCAGGCAGCCTTGGCTACCTGAAGAGAAACATTGCAGGGGAATCTGAGCTTACACTGAGGACTGAACATATCCTTTGTGTGGTCCTTGGGACAGAGCAGACAAATATTATACCCACTGGGGCTAGTGCTCAGGCACTGATTGCCATCAAGGAGAAGAGCTCAGCTGAGCAGAATTACTTCCCTTCTGAATTAAAAAGAGAGAGAGAGAGAGAGATTTACCATGCCAAGCCTGGGTGTGTCACCATTGGCACACCCTTAACCCTGAAGAACTGAACAGAGCTCTCTGGCCACACCTATCACAAGCCTCTAGAGAGTCACCAAAAGCAGACAGTCCACTTAATCTAAAGTCATAGTATAACAAGAAAAGCCACCATAGCGGGGAAAAAAAAAAAAGGAAGGAGAAACCAAAGAATGTCGCCACAATTCCAAACAAGAAACACAAAAACTGAGGAAACAAGAACAAGGAAGACATCATGACACTCCCAAATGAACATGACACTGCAATAAAAGATTATGAAGATGATGAGATAGAAGAAGCACAGGATACAGAATTCAAAAAATTGATGATAAGAACATTTAGAAGTTATCAAAAACAAATACATGAACTACAGAAATCCATGCAGGACATGACAGAAAATCTCTCTCGTGAAAATGAAATCTTAAGGAAGAATCAAAATGAAATGAGAAATTTAGTAGAACATGAATTTGAAATATTGAAGGAGATCAAAAGAAATGAAGAATTCAATAGAACAAATAAAAAATACATTTGAGAGCCTTAAAACCAGAATCAGTGAAGCAGAAGAGATAATATCAGACTTAGATGATGGAGCTCAGAAAAGAATGCAGTCAAACCAAAGAAGAGGAAATTAGAAATCTAAAAAATATTACTGGAAATCTACAGGATACTTTTAAAAAAACCAACATTTGGGTTCTAGGAGTTCTTGAAGGCATGGAGAGGGAGAAAGGGATTAGAAGGCCTATTTAGTGAGATAATACCAGAAAACTTCCTGGGTTTGGAGAAGGACAGAGACATCCAAGTACAGGAAGCACATTGAACTCCCAATAAACATGACCAAAAGAGATCCTCACCACGACATGTTGTAATCAAACTCACCACAGTGAAACATAAAGAAAAGATTCTAAAATGTGCAAGAGAGAAACATCAGATTACTCTCAGAGGATCTCCAATTAGACTCACAGCAGACTTCTCATCAGAAACCCTACAGGCTAGGAGAGAATGGCGATATATAGACCAAGTACTAAGAGGAAAAACTGCCAGCCCAGAATATTATATCCTGCAAAGCTCTCATTTGTGAATGAAGGTGAAATAAAGACCTTTCATAGCAAACAGAAATTGAAAGAATTTGTCATTACTTGTCCAGCCCTGCAAAAGATGCTTAAAGATGTGTTACGCACAGAAACACGGCAATCAATATAAAAGAAGGTAAAGGAAGAAGATCTCTCAGTAAAAGATCACAGGAAGTTCAAAACACATATTAAAAATATCTTTGGAAAAATGGAAAGGCAAAGTCACTACTTATCAATAGTCACATTGAATGTAAATGGCCTCAACTCTGCAATTAAAAGACACAGACTGGTTGAATTGATTAAAAAACAAAACCCTATTTATTGCTTACAAGAAACACATCTTTCCAACAAAGATGCATGCAGACTGAAAGTGAAACATTGGAAAAAGATATTCCATGCCAACAGAAACCAAAAAAGAGCTGGCAGAGCCTTCTTAGTATCAGACAAAATAAACTTTACCACAAAAACTGTTAAGAGAGACAAAGGGGGGCACTATATAATGATTAAGGGATCAATTGAACAGAAGACTTAACTATTATAAACATATATGCACCTAATTACAGGGCACCAGGTTATTTAAAAGATACATTAAGGAACTTAAACGGAGACGTAGACTCCAATACAATAGTATTAAGGTACTTCAATACTCCACTTTCGGCAATAGACAGATCAACCAGACAGAAGAGCAACAAGGAAACAGCAGATTTAATTGGAACTATAGACCAAATGGATCTAACAGATATCTACAGAACTTTTCATTCTACACTTGAAGAATACACATTCTTCTCAGCAGTACATGGAACCTACTCTAGGATTGACCACATACTAGGCTATAAAGCAGATCTCAGCAAATTTAAAAGAATCAAAATCATACCATGCAGGTACTCCCATATGGTATGTCTGACCCTTGCATAATATTTTTAAAAATTGATCAATCGTTCCTACAAAATAGCATCCAAGATTATTATCACTTGATGAATTAACAAATATTTCTATTTCAACTAAAAATTTTTGTTGGTGATTTACCCTGAATGCTTAATCAAGAAATTAGAAAGTGGTATTGTCAAGAAGAAAGTTCATTCTATTATAGAAGTTTTGGTATAGAACATTTGCAAAGAATGAAATATCACTGCATTTGAAAAACCAGTTATGTATATCCTGAACCCTTTTCATTATTTTGAAAAATACATTTGAATCTTGTTTTCATGCTCTAATTCATGAGGTAGAAAAAATAGTCCCATTGTTTCTTGCCTGGATTAATGAGGTTCAAAATTATGTAAATGACATACTGAATTTCAGAACCAGCTATACCAATGCCCTCTAAAATGAGGCATATTAAAATTTTCAATAAACTATGATCATGTTTTCTGCCAATGTGTATAGATATTTGGATTTATGTAATATGAGAAAATACAGAGTATGCTAAATGGATAAAATGGATATAAAATACAATCATTTATTCAAATATTCACTGAGAATCCATAAAATGTCCCCTATAAAAAAGTATTATTTACTCAAAAGATAGGAAAAATAAGGACTGTCTTTAAGGACTTTTGAGACAGTAAGGAAAATAAAAGCACACACACAAACACATGCAGGAAACCTGCCTCACAAATTTACAGCAAATATATAACCACTAATATATACAAAGAAGAATATCAACATCAGATTCATTGGTTCATAAGCACACACACACACACACACACAAAATCAAAACAAAAGGAGAGGGAGAGGTTAAGATCATTCTCTGTGAAGGGGTAAAGGGCTATGAAGAAGTACCTGGGTGTTACAGTTTTCATTTGAAAGATCTGTTTGGGCAATAAGAAGAGCAGAGTTTAGGTTTGGGGAAAAAAAAACATTGAGAATCAAAAGATGTTAACAATCAACTAAAATGTAATAACAAAATCTGTGTGTATGTTGAGGGCAGTCTGGAGTTCTTGACTATTTAATCAATGCTCTGTGATTTCAGTAGATCTGAGAATGTATGTAATGTTTTTAGGCAACAATTTCCATGACAGGACTGGATGAATTCAGTTACAGTGATTAGCCAGGATTTGAAACTAACAATATGTTTATAATGTTAAATTAGTGTGCTAAATTCTTCACTGAAGATAATACTGACCGGGCTGTTGCTATGGAGTAGTGGGTAAAGCTGCCGCCTTCAGTGCTGGCAATCCCATATGGGCACGGGTTTGAGTCCCAGCTGCTCCATTTCCGATCCAGCTCTCTGATATGACATGGGAAAGCAGTAGAAGTTTGTCCAAGTCCTTGGGCCCCTGCACATGTGTGGAAAACCTGGAAGAAGCTCCTGGCTCCTGGCTTAGGATTGGTGCAACTCCAGCCATTGCAGCCATCTGGGAAGTGAACCAGCAAATGGAAGACCTCTCTCTCTCTCTGCATCTGCCTCTCTGTAATTCTGCCTTTCAAATAAATTTTTAAAAAATCTTAAGAAAAAAAGATAATACTGATCACATGAAGTCAGGATGCGTATGGAGGTTGGAAAGAGGGGAATTGAGGGAGAGGTGAAGGGAGGGGTGTATGAGTATTATCTTTGAGTTGTACCTATGGAATACATGAACTCTGTTCTCTTTATATTAATACAAATTTCAAAAGAAAAAGAAAAAAAGAAAAATAACATGTGAATGATAAGACTGAAATGTGGTATTGGTGGAGAGAGATTGGGGGAATTTGGCTTCCTGATGCCATATGTCTGTGTTACTGACTTAGGATCTAATATGTATTTGACACTGTACTAGGAACTTTAACCACATCCCCTTTCCTAGCTATGGAGCTGTATATGGTAAGGATTATTAGTCATCAGTGTAAGTGAGAAAGTTAAAGTTCATATGCGCTAGGTACATATTCATGGGTAATATACACTCAAGCTTAGAGCAGACTAAGGATTCAAGTTAGAGATGATATGAATTCAAAACTCAGCCTATTTAGACAACTCATGTTTTCTCTCCACATTACAAATACCTCAATAAGCATAATAGTCACTTCAGTGTCTGTCACTATGACACAGAGGCTGAAGCAACAGCCTGTGGTGCCATCATCCCCTATAGGTGCCAGTTAGAGTCCTGGCTGCTCCACTTCTGATATGGATCCCTGCTAAAGTGCCTGGGAAAGCAGCTGAACATGGCCAAAGTCCCTGAGCCTCCACCACCCTATGGGAGACCTGGGAAGAAGCTCCTGGCTCCTGAGCTCAGCTGGGCCCAGCTCTGGTTGTTGCAACCATTTAGGTAATGAACCAGTGGATGGAAGATCTGTCTTTGTCTCTCCCTCTCTCTCTGTAACTCTACCTTTCAAATAAAAAAAAAAGTCACTTCAACAGATTTTATAGTGCATTAAACTATTACTCATTTTGATTGCAATCCCTTATTGCCTCTTGAAGTGCTTATCATAACATCTTTTATACCCATGACTCAATAATTGTTTTATCATTTTTTAAATATTCATATTATCATCCTTAAGAATATTCACTTATCCTTGGTGAGATTTTTGAGTTTTTTTATGCAAATAAGCCCAATGAAACTCCTTTATGGGATTCAGATCTTTTGTTGGTCTACATTCTAAACATATATCTATATTATGTTTATGAAAAATGATATTTAGCCCATTAAATTTCTTCCCCTGTGACTTCATTGAGAGGCTGTTCATATGTGTAGTACAGCCGGTAACACCCCCTCCCATGTGAGCATCAATCGGAGCACTGGTTGCTCCACTTGTGATCCAGCTCCCAGCTAATGCGCTGGTCCTTGTGATCATTTTACAGAGTCTGTCTCCCCCTCTCTTTCTGTAAGTCTGTTTTCAAATCAACAAATACATCTAAAAAAAATCACAGAGGGGGAGCATCAGCAAATATACCAAGAATCATAATATCTACTATGAAAATAACAATTCCTATTTTTCTAGGGATTTCTCACAACGTGGTCTATCTGAGAAGGTGATGTGATCACCTACTGGGCATTGCCTAAACTAGTTCCTGACAACATTGCACCTGGCAGTTGTTCGAGGGGTGTGTTTGCGGCTGCTGTGGTTAAGCCACGTAAAGTCAGACCACCTGCAGGGATAGGTCAGCTTAGGTTCCTGACACGTGGGTAGTGCATGATCCCTATACTTTGCTTAAGATGCCCCTGTGCGTGGTCCACCCACACCTGCATGACCTTTTCGCTGATTGGCTCCCCTACTGCGCATGTCTTTTGTAAGCCTTATAAGCCTGTACACTTCCTTAATAAAGTAGTTCCTGCTTCGACAGAACTCACGGGTGCTTGCTGTGTTCTTGACCCGTCAACCTTACCTTCCCCATTCACCTTGTCGGGGAGTGCTTGTACTGTTCCCTGCTGGTCAAGCGCCAGCCTCAGGCTTAAGACAGCAACAATCACCATTTTACACGTAAGGAAAGTAAAACTCAGAAAGGCTGTGGAACTTTTCAGCATCACAGTTGAGATGTCAGTGCTTGCTTTCTGATGTGAAAGTCTGAATGTGTTTTAGTATATTCAAGGGGTCACTAGATTTCATCAATCCAGTTTTGAAAATGAGCATAGTAGACCAGTGAAAGCTAATAGATTACAAGAGTTTAAGGCCTAAGAAGAATATATTTTTGCTTATCTTGAGATTTTTATAGTCAGCAACTTTGTCATATATCAAAAACAACTAAGTTACAAAATCTAAGCAAGCATATAGAAGAATATAGAATAGTACCTCTGATATATGATAAAAATCCCCTAACTCATGGAACTGTTGAGGGAGATCGAGAGTAAAGAAACAAACAAACAAAAAATAACGTAACAGGTGATTACTCCAATGTCTGAAGGAAATAAAAGTACTAAGGTGATAGGAAATTACAGCGTGGTCAAGGAAGACTTCTCAGAAATTATATTGAAATTGAGGACAGGGGCCGGCACTGTAGCATACCAAGTAAAGCTGCCACCTGCCATGCTGGCATCCCATATGGGCCTCAGTGAGACCTTGCTGCTCTACTTCTGACACAGCTCTCTGGTATGCCCTGGGAAAGCAGTGGAAGATGGCCCAACTCCTTAGGCCCTTGCACCCATATGGGAGACCTGGAAGAAGTTCCTGGCTCCTGGCTTCAGATTGGCTCATCTCTGGCCACCGCAGTCAATTATGGAGTGAACCAATAGATGGAGGATTTCTCTCTCTCTGCCTCTGCCTCTAAAATTAATAAATAAATAAATCTTTTTGTTGTTGTTGTTTGAGAAAAAGAAACTGCTGACAGAAAGATTTAGACAATAGAACTGGAACTGAAGACTTTGTAGCAATATGAAATCACAAAACAACATTATATTATAGGAATTAATTAGTCCCTAACTAAACCCTAAAACTTAATTTAATAATCCTTTAATTGTCAATAACATGGCTCTATTGCCTTTCTCAATCATATCATGTCAAACAGAGGTTTCTATCCACGTACAAACAGCCACAGGACTTGAAGGTATTTAACATCTAAAACTATTTTACGATGATCATAATTTACTATTTTTAAACTTGTTAAATTTGCCATCCTCAACATATTCATCTTGGCTGAGACTGACAGCAAGATAAATCTTTCTAGTTATTCATGATTAACTTGAATATCATTGTGGCTAATATTCCTTAAAGCATATTTAACTCTAGTGACACTGCACTGAGAAAATTCTGGAAGACATTTTTTGTGTGTGTGTGACGATAATAAAAGGATACTCTTAAAGTTCACTTGATTAATAAGACAATTTCTATGCTAATTAGAATATCTATAGGAACAACTTCTCATTTTTCCTAGAGGTATACAGAAAGCCGTCTACCACTTATCTTAAGGTTGGTTTTAAAAGTTCATCTCAGAACTTGATGAGAAAGAGAATACTAGATAAGCTTTATATATACCAAGTTAAATTAAGAGAGCTCACTTAGAATCACACCGGATGAGAATTTAAGATATCAAAATAGATTTCTGATTTGCATGTTCTATCAAAGATGCTGAAAAGGCAAGCTTTAAATTTATGGCTAAATTATTCTAGGAGCTTTTAAAATTAAAAAAAAATATGTATTGTTTATTCATTTGAAAGGCAGAGAAGCACACAGAGAGAAACAGCAACAGAGAGAGAGAGAGAGAGAGAGAGAGAGAGGTTTTCTATCCATTGGTTCACTCCCCAAATGTCCACCACCACCAGAGTTGGGCCAGGCTATAGCCAGGAGCCGGGACCTAAATCCAGTTCTCCCATGTTAATGACAGGGACCCAGGTACTTGCATAATCAACTGCTGTCTCCCAGGGTGGGCCTTAGCAGGAAGCTAGACTGAAAAACAGGGCCAGGATTCTAACTCAAGCACTCTGACACGGGTTGTCGGCATCCCAAGAGGTGTTTTAACCACCACCTCAAACTCCAGCCCTTGATAGTTGGATCCCGAGGTTGTTGGAGCTATGGAATAAAACTTGTAAATGAGGCGAATCCCAGGCTGTGAGTTTGAGACGTAAATACTGGAATAGGAGAGTAGAGAGGGGAATCAAGTCCAAATTCTCTTGGGTGCGTGCCTGGCTTCTTTTCTCTTGATCACCAAGTGATATTTTTGATTGTACAGGAAATATTCAGTTCTTCTAAGATTTTTTTTTCTTTTTCTTCCCCCTCCTGTATGATCTCATTCACTAAGTGCTCCTAACTATCATTTATTTCTGGTTTATATTTTTAGAAGGCACTATATCTCCACATATGTTGAAAATATAATCTTATAAAAATCCATACTGAAACAAAGGAAGTAAATAGAGAATTCCTAGATGTAATTAAAAGATGTGATGTTATGGTCCACTTGAAAATAAATCAATATCATAATTTTAGTAACATATTTATAACATTTATCTCTTTCTTCTTAAAACTTCACATATATATATATATATGGTTAGAAAAATTTATTTTGGGGACTCAATGTCACATTTTGTTGCAGTAAGCAATTGTTTCCTTTCTATTGGGGACTAGAGAGAGCTTTGGATTTTATTCAGAATATTTTCTGAGTGTCAGACTCTCTGTCACATTAGTTACATATATTACATAACTTACATCATATATGTATCTTTTGTAAATTCATGTTCACAATCCATCTACGAATATATCATTGTACCTATTTTTTTTTTTTTGCAAATTAAGAAACCGAGACCCTGGTAGGGAAATTAAATGCCTCAATACATAACTGATAAATGCCAGATCTCCTGTTAGAACCCCAGCATTCTGATTCTAGATCTTATGTATTGAATGGCCAGGAAATACAACTTTTCAGCTTGGTTTCTCTGTTGCCTCCAGGGTCATTTATTAACTAAATACCTGGCTTGTCCAATTTTTCATTTCTTTTTTTTTTATTCTTTTTCTAAAAGCAAACCAACAATAATGACTCCAACAACAAAAAATTCAAGAAATAAATAGCCTAACCAATGACAAAATAAAGGTAATTAAGAGCACCTAATGATTGTAAAATGGACAAATAAAATTGCCTCTGTTATTATTATCAAATATATTAATAGAATTTACCCCCAAATATCATGCAAATCAAAATATAAATGGCTAGCAAATTAGCTCTTAGGATACAAAATATTATTACAAAAATTTAATAAGGTTAGAATATAAAATTGAAGAAATCACATAGGAAGTAGAAAAAAGAACAAACACAAACAAAGATGGAAAAGAGAGGCTTGAACCACAAAGTGAAGATGAAGAAATAAGGAAGGGTAATAGAACTGTTGAAGGCAAATAGATTTCAAATTGAATAGCCCATTCAGTGAGTTGATCACTGAATAACTATTTTTGTCTGAATATTCTATTGGGGACTTTCAGAAACCAAAAACAAAGGTGAGCAGATAGAGAGGAAGAATGGCATTAAAAGCATCAAAGGAGAAAGAAAGAAACCACAATTGTAATAGTCAGGATTGAAATAGCATGAGATTCACATCAACAGCCCTATGTACTTATGGTAGAAGTCACTAGGCTTACTACTTTAAAGTATTAAGGGCATATGGGTATTACTTCCAAACTTAAAATCCATACTTATGGGGCTGGCGCTATGGCGTAGTAGGTTAAGCATCTGCCTAGGCACTGTCATCCCATATGGGTGCCTGATTGAGTCCCAGCTGCTCCACTTTGGATCCAGCTTCCTGTTAATGGCCTAGGAAAGCCATGGAAGATAACCCAAGTGCTTGGGCCCCTACAGGTGTAGGAGACCCAAAAGAAACTCCTGGCTCCTGGCTTCAGTTCCGCCCAGCTCTACCTGTTGCAGCCATTTGGGAAGTGAATCAGTGATGGAAGACCTCTCTCTCTGTCTCTCCCTCTCTCTCTCTGTAACTCTTCCTCTCAAGTAAACAAATAAATCTTTGAAAAAAAAAAACACACTATACTTAGTCATTCAAATATGAGGCTGAATAAAACAGGCATTTCAGACATGTGAAGACTCACAAAGCCTATAGCTTAGAAATTCTTTTTTTGGATTTTTTCTTGATGGATGTGCTTCAGCAAGGTACAGGATTAACCATAGAACCAGGAAGCTTAGGAATCGAGAAACCACAGAAAAGCTGTAAGTGGAATGATGATAAAGCAAGCTGTAATGCTATGCTGACACAATCAAGATTACAACAGAAGCACAAGGACACTCAAGAAAAAGAAGAATCAGAGAAGTCTCTAGTATGATATGGAGCATGGGAAACGTTGAGAATACAATTAGTAATAAGAGAAATTTAAAATGTTCAATGAGGGCCAGGGGTTCTGTGTAGTGGTTCAATCAAATGGGTTGCCCACATATCACAGTGGAGAGACAGGGTTCAAGTCCCAGGCTCCATTCTTACTTCCAGCTTCCTATTAGTACGCATTCTGAGGGGCATCAGGTGATAATCCTCATAGCTGAGTCATTGTCACTTACATGGGTGGCCCAGATTCAGTCCGTAGCTGGACCATGGGCTTTTGGAAGTGAATCAGTGGAATGGAAAATTTCTCTCTCTCTCTCTCTCTCTCCCTTTAAAACAAATATAATATTTTAAAAAAATAAGGCTATGAAATAAGTGATAAGCAGAGGCAGGGTAAGGGCTAAGGCAGGAGTTCTCATTTCCTTGTGATACAAAATGCTGGAACCGGGGGTGGCGCTGTGGCTCACTGGGCACTGGGTTCTAGTCCCGTAGCTCCTCTTCCAGACCAGCTCTCTGCTGTGGCCCAGGAAGGCAGTGGAGGATGGCGCAAGTGCTTAGGCCCTGCACTCGCTTGGGAGACCAGGAGGAAGCACCTGGCTCCTGGCTTCGGATCAGCACAGCGCCGGCTGTAGTGGCCATTTGGGGGTGAACCAACGGAAAGACAACCTTTCTCTCCCTCTCTCTCTCACTAACTCTGCCTGTCAAATAAAAACAAAAAAACAAACAAACAACAAAGAAAAACAAAGTGCTGGAGCCAAAGTGTATGCTATCTTGGTTGTTAGACTAAAAAAGTCACATTTTAAGCATATTGTTTTTAGTTTTAGGTAGGAACTAAAGAGCGTCATGTAAACATTGTTAGAAAATATATGTTAAGTTTCAAGAATCATAGTAAAAAGACTATAAATGACACCTTGTGTATATATGTAGGCAAAACTGTGTACGCACACAATATAGACTTTTGCAGGCAACCACAGGAAGTATCTAAAGCAAAAAGGAATCAAAAAGTTTATAATTGATTCTAAAGGAGAATGTTATGAGGGGAAGAATTATGGCAAGAGATTATTTGTTTTCATTACAAGCCCTTGTGCAATGTTGGAAAATTTTAAAGACATGCATTAGTAATTTTGTTAGAAATAACAACCACCACCAAAAACAATAGTTCAAAAACAAATAGAGGCCAACGTCGCGGCTCACTAGGCTAATCCTCCGCCTGCGGCGCCAGCACACGGGGTTCTAGTCCCGGTTGGGGTGCCAGATTCTGTCCCAGTTGCTCCTCTTCCAGTCCAGCTCTCTGCTGTGGCCCGGGAGAGCAGTGGAGGATAGCCCAAGTCCTTGGGCCCTGCACCCGCATGGGAGACCCGGAGGAAGCACCTGGCTCCTGGCTTTGGATCAGTGCAGTGCACTGGTTGTAGCGGCCATTTGGGGGCTGAAACAACGAAAGGAAGACCTTTCTCTCTGTCTCTCTCTCTAACTCTGCCTGTCAAAAAAAAAAAAAAAAAAAAAAAAAAAAAAAAAAAAAAAAAGAACGTCTCAAACCAGGAATAAATTGACTGCATTTATTTGAAAGATGATACACAACAAGCTAACTGTAATGATATTCTACTATATTGTTCTTTATTTGTAGGTATAAATAGTCATATTCTTATAAAGATGTTTCTACTATTAGAAACATAGGTATCCAATTCCTATTTGAGATTGAATTTCATATGTTTTGGAGCACTTATAATTTTTGGTTGCCTTTGTCTCAAAGTTTCCTTAAAGATATATACTCCTGCTTAGCATGTTGTGTTTCAGATCCTGTGTTAAAGATAAAAAATAAAGTAATTCCTGCTTTTTAGACATGAGGCATTATATTTTGATATCAATATGACAGCAATAGTTTAAAATGTCCTCTGGGACCAGCGCCATGGTATGGCTAGTAAAGCCACCGCCTGCAATGCCAGCATCCCATATAGGCATGGGTTTGAGACCCAGCTGCTCCATTTCCAATCCAACTCCCTGATAATGCACCTGATAGGGCAGAGGAGGATCGTCCAAGTCCTTAGGCTTCTGCACCCGCATGGAGACCTGGAGGAAGCTCTGAGCTCCTAGCTTCAGCCTTTGTGGCTATTTGGGGAATTAACCAACTAATGGAATCTCTCTCTCTCTCTCTCTCTCTCTGTCACTCCCCCACCCTGTAATTTTGACTTTCAAATAAATAAATAAATCTTTAAATATATATATATCCATATATATATATATATGGATGTTGTCATGAGGTGGAAAGAAGAATGAAGCAGTACAAAAGAGAAATGGCAGAAGGCTAACATTCTTGAATTATGAACAGATGCTTGCAAATAGAAATAGAAATTGCCTCATTCTTCTGATAAGACTGGACCAACTTAGATGTAAAACAAAAAATAAAGTAAAATAGACAGGGTGGTCATAACTTGATGTCGGCTCTTCAACTTTTCTCTGCTTGAATACTTTAAGAAAAACTAAGTCATTAAACTACCTAAAAGTGCTAGTAATTGACAACAAGCACTGTAAGAAAAGATGTAGCAAAACGTACTATCTACTCACAGTGGTTTACACGGCAGTAAAGTATTTTTGTAATGAATAGGGAATTTACTGAATAGAATTATCTTCTGAAAGTCTCTAGATTACCGACAATGCTGTTAAGACATATATGCCATTAGACATTACCAATGTATATGTGTAAGTATATATATATGCTAAATTTTTAAGTAAAATTTTATGTAAACTTAAAAAGAAAAAATATGTATGACAATTGTTTTGTCAAAGTATATTAAATATTTTTTATTTTCCTATAGAATATCTTATATTTTGTGTCATTTTGCCTACAATTGAAAGTGTTGGTTCTAACTAATGAATGAGCCTCTTAAATATGATTATTTGAAATAACATATTTTAAAATATTGGAAGTTGTAACTACATACTCATTTCCTCAAGTTCATGTAAAGAGAATATCAGAAGTAGGAAGAACCACAGATAGACAAACCAGTTCTCTTTCATTAGTATTACCAAAAATTCCAAAATGTGCTTCCTTGACTTGGTTCAAGACACATGTCTTAAGTAATCCCTTTGGCTCATGAAATGGAGTACATTGATTGGCCAGACACATTTTATTTAATACATATTTTAATTTTTCAAAGTGATTTATTATTTTATACTCATACTTTTAAAAAATATTTTATTTATTAATTTGAGGTAGAGTTACAGACAGTGAGAGGGAGAGACAGAGAGAAAGGTCTTCCTTCCATTGTTTCACTCCCCAAATGGCCGCAATGGCTGAAGCTGCGCCAATTCGAAGCCGGGAGCCAGGAGCTTCTTCCTGGTCTCCCATGTGGGTACAGGGGCCCAAGCACTTGTGCCATCTTCCACTGCTATCCCAGGCCATAAAGCTGGATTGGAAGAGGAACAACCAGGACTAGAACCAGTGCCCATATGGGATGCTGGCACTGCAGGCGGTGGATTAACCTACTATGCCACGGCGCTGGCCCCATACTCATAATTTTATTGCCTTTCGTTAATAGTCATAGTTTAGCATGATTTTCAAAAGATTGACATAATGTATTCATATTTAGATTTCCTAAAACTTATCTAGTTTTAATGTAATAATTCAGTATAACTTATAATTTAGCAGAAAACTAGTTTTTAAAAAGGTTCTGATTTGAAAAGAGAAAATGCATGGACTCTTGAGCTAAAAATAAATTACATTAAAACTGTGTTAATCTAATATTTGAAGTATAAAGATCTTTAAGAGGAAAAATTCAATAAACGTGAAATTCAGCAGCAGAAACATAATTACATAGGATGTTGACTATCATTGCTTTCATTTTTAAAATTCATCTAGTTACCTTACATTTATGTAAACTAAATATTTTCTTGACAAGTAGTTTTAACATCAAGCTGTTAATGATGATAGTTTTTAAAATCAAGCTCTCTGGATCAGTAATAACCCAAAGGGATTGTCTGATACTATTTTGACAGACAGAGTGGAAAGTGAGAGAGAGAGAGAGAGAGAGAGAAAGGTAGGTCTACCTTTTCTGTTGGTTCACCCCCTCAGTGGTCGCTACATTGCGGCTGGCGCTCTGCGGCTGGCACACCACGCTGATCCGATGGCAGGAGCCAGGTGCTTCTCCTGGTCTCCCATGCGGGTGCAGGGCCCAGGGACCTGGGCCATCCTCCACTGCACTCCCGGGCCACAGCAGAGAGCTGGACTGGAAGAGGAGCAACCAGGAAAGAATCTGGTGCCCCAACTGGGACTAGAACCGGTGTACTGGTGCCGCAGGCAGAGGATTAGCCTATTGAGCCGTGGCACTGGCTGTCTGATGCTAACTTTGAAGACTGCAGTTACTCTGAAACATACAGGCCAGATTATATTAGCACAGATAATGTGGTGTATGTGTGTGTGTGTGCATATGTGTGTGTGTAGTGAGTGTTTTGAATCTCTTAGTCTTTTTTACTTTTTTTTTTTTTGAAAGATTCCTCTGCCACATTTATTCTATGAGATTCTACCTGGTATAAGTGAGACTGTATCTACCCTATCCTGATTTTTAGTCCCTAGGGGTGAACAAATAAATTGTGTCTGGCCAATTATCATATTCAATTTCATGAGCCATAGGAATTAGTTAAGACATATGACTTAAACCAAGCCAATAAGACATGTTTTGGGAGTTTTGGTGGCACTAATGAAAGAGAAATAGTCTGTCTCCTCTCTCTGTGTAATTGTGACTTTCAAGTAAAATAATAAATCTTTAAAAAAAAAAGTACTTACCACTTTCCAACACTAATCCTCCTATTTCTCCACTTGGAAGAAACCCAACATTTTTGTCCCTCTAAAAATATTTAGTGCAATCTAGGCTCTTTCAATTTTCATGAACATCCAAATTAAACAGATTAAAAGAATAATATTAGACTGTTTTTTATTCTAAAAAAATCTTATTGGGAAGAAGAAAGGATGAAGTGAATTATAAATTGGAAACTACAGTGTCTTTAGATGAATTAAGATTTTGTGACCCAATGAGAATTTAATGGCTTAGTGGTTTTTAAAAGTGATCTGCATAATTAACAAAATTCAATCAGTTTGGAGGCTAAATTTTTATCCTTCTATTCTAGAGATCGTATCATTCCTTCAACATTCATTCATTTATCAAAAAGTGTATTGAGTTCATCTTCTCAAGTTCATGTGGAAGCATTTCATGTGTTGATGGAAAAGTATTTACAGCAATGAGATAAGAACACCAAGAAGAAAAGACACAGTTATATAAAGAATCATAAAATCTTTGACTTGGAGAATGTCTTGCCCAGTGAAAGAAGCTTTGAAAGGATGAAGATAGTCTTCCATGGTTTCTGTTTGAGTGAGCACTTTGCTTCACATAGTAGATGCATTATACACATATGATGGAAAAACATCACTTCACGAGGCAAATTTATCCTTTGTTGGGTCCTAAAAGCAAATCTACTATGGGCTTAATGTTTGTGTCCCTTCAGTTCATTGTTGCAGCTCAGACCTCCACTGTGATGGAATTTGAAGTTGGAGTAGGGCTTGATGAGATCAGTGTTGTTTTCAAAGGAGAACTGATCAAAATTCTCTGCAAGCCAAAAATGTGGCCCTCACTAGGAATTTAATCTGCCTGTGCCTTGATCTGTGAAAATAAATGTCTGTTGTTTAAACTAGCACACTATTCATTTCAATTAGCAGGCTGAGCTAAGACAGACCCTCATTTCAAAAGCACTGAACTCTATATTCCAACTCCATAGGATCATTAATAGTCATCTAATTAGTTAGATTTCAGGGTTTGATTCATTCCCTCCTTTCTTCATCTTTTGGTTCTCTCTTCTTTGGATTTGCCACAAACATGACAGTCCCAACCATTAGCCAAATAAACATATGGTTAGTACTTGTTAATCAGCATACCAATCCTTTAAAGGAAAAACAGAGTTCTAGCTGTGGGGGGCTTGAAACATTCATTATCAGGGTACACAGAGAACACCCATCATAATGTGTTGGCATCTAGAAGAAAATTCTCATTAGGAAAGGAAGTTAAATGTCTCTGTTGATAAAATGATATTCTAAGCAGCTTCTCTGTGCTGCTCAGTTCTATGGATTCCAAAAATTGTAAGCAGCATGATGCTGTTCCCCAGCCCCATCTTTGTGAAGAGGAATACAATGCATGGCCTTTTGTTCATCTGATGTCACAAAGCCAAAAACTAAACTATTGAATGTCAACAGCACAAGTTTATTTAGTGGCCAAAAAATGGAGAAGTAGAAGCTTAATTCTTAAACTGACTTCTCGGAGAAGTCATAGATAAAGGGTAACCGAAATGAGGAGGAAGAAAATTCATGTCTTTTTCTAGAATAGGTAATGATTTCTCAGAACTCAAGAACCACCCCTTTTCATTCCTTTTATGGCTTGATTTTTCCTGTCTCAGTGGCTGGTAGCTGTGTCACTCAGCTGGAAATTAGATATGATGAGGTTTGAGGTCTTCGGGAGGTCACTCAGCCAACTATATTCGGTCTAATTCATTCCGACCTGTTAACCTAAAGAGTAACTTCTGACACAAGGCATTCTGTTCTCAAAAGAAAAAAAAACATGTTAGCCTTGAGGTAGAAATTTAACAAAACTGTGCAGGGATTGCCCTAAATATCAGAACCAAAAGTACAACGTTTTTAATGCCTCTGGCTGGTGCTTGCTTCTTGGTCCAAGCACATAGCTCTATTGCTCCTTCAACGTGTCAATGTGGAATAAGCATAGAGAAGATGAAGAAATCACCCACTCATTGGTTTAGGCAATGGGGAGTTCTGTGATTGGCTCTGCTCCCAGAGGGCACCATTGCTTGATATTAAAAACAGGTAAATAGGTGATAAAAGGGAAGCAAGGTTAAAATATACAGTTCTAGAGATCAGAAAAATGAGAGAAATATATGTGCCTATTATATAAGCCTATTTATTGCTAAAATGCCTACCCCATATCTACTTTGCCTGAGAAGTAGAATCAGTTTTGAAAAAATGTCAACTCTTCATGCAAAGGGGCCTGCATGATGTGGCATTTCAAGCATCCTCAATAATAATGTATGTCTTTCAAGGCGTAGATACAATGTGTTTTGTTTTTTAAATCTTTTACATTAGTCTATTTTCTGATTAAACAATTCCATTAAAAAAATTTACAAGTGTTGCCTTCTACCCCTGATAGTCCTACTGGAAAGTCCTGGTCAGCCTCTGGAACTACTCAAAATGCGCCTCAGCTTGCACAGGCCTGTGTTTGTGAATGGGAAGACAGTTCTCATTCTCACTAACCTCTCAGATGTCATCTTGGGTCATCTGTAGCAAATCATTTTCAAAATGTTTGGAAATCCTGTAGAGTGTTTTTCTCTTCAGTATGATGTTTTATTCATAACGACAAAGCAGTTATTACTTCATACGCCTACACATGGACATGCCTGCACACTGCCTACACACACCTACTGGGAACACTTAAATAAAAAGTGTTCTCTTTTATTTAAGACAATGATAGTAATAATGTTAACATTAACAGTAGGTTGCCACAGTCCCAGTTTGCTTGAAACTGAGGGGGATCCCAAAACAAGTAGCTTTCAGCTTTAAAATCAGGGCAATTAGAAACAAACTGTCTCAATTTGTCTGGAACTCTGGGGTTTCCTGGGATACGGGATCTACAGAGCTAAAGTCAAAGAAAATCTCAGACAAACTTGGAGGAGATAGTGTCCCTCATTTGCAGCTGTCATTTACTGATTGTACATAGTGCACAGTGTGGTAAATGTTGGGCAAGGAGCAGTGCCTGCGCGCCTCTGACATCTTCATCACCCATAAAATACAGAGATTGAAAAAGGGCTGGCTGGTTGCCACTGCTGGAGTGCCCAAGTGTGTAGCAGAGAAGTGCAGCTGAGGAGTAAATGTGCAGGCAAGAACTACATTTCCCAGTGGTCCTTGCTTCTAGGTATGATTGTGTGATAGTGAATCCCACATGGAATGTAGAATGGCATGTGCCATTTCTAGGCCTAACCCTAAAAGAACTGATTTCCTGAGCATACTTCTACACTTTCTTTCTCTTCTCACTCACAGTATGCAAGGTGTTGGATGTTAGTGGGGCTATAAGATCCAAAGAGCCTGGATGCATGGCTTGCCACGTGTAGAAAAGCTGCCTGCTCACAGGGATCTCCTGCTGGGTTTTTATCTGAGAGGGAAATGAATTTATATTCTGAGGTTTATTTGGTACAGCTGCTAGAATCACATGGAAGAATTTAGTAGCTATTCACATTGTATTAGTAAACTATTACTAAGAAAGGCTAAACTATGCTTCTAAGCCCACTCATTTGGTAAATACTACAACCAGATACAAATCCAGTAAGCCTATGCTTTTCTCAAGCCTACTATCTTGTCTTTCAAAACTGAAAGTGATTAAATGATCTACCCATGGAGACTCAGGCTAGCTGTAATGGGAATTCCCAGATGTCTCTGACATTTGCCATCACAATTAGGGACCATCTGACCCAAATCTCTTTCATAGTTTTAGACCTTCCACTTTCAACAAAGGCTCAACAAAATTACATAACAAATCTTAAGTTTATGTTTTTACTTACAGACTGTCATGTATAGTTTTAGGAATGTTTTGTAATAAGAGACCTACTCTGGTTGCCTTCAAAGATCTCATCTGGGCTAATTTATTATTTCCTTTTCTTATTACTGAGGTAAATATTTTTGAAAAATATAAATTCTTTTGCTTTTTTATTTTTAAAATAATTTTTATTTCTATAAAGTGAATAAATTTTATTCATTTCATATATTCAGATTTAGGAACATAGTGATACTTCCCATCCCACCCTCCCTCCTGCCAATGCTCCCACGCTCCTCCTTCCTTTCTTGTTCTTTTTTTAGATTTTTACACGACATACTTTCAGTTTTATAATCATAAGCCTAACCTTCCACTAAGTAAAGGATTCAACAAATAGTAAGAAGCAAAGGAGAAAATAAACAAAAAATATGGTTCTTCAATAGTAGAGATAAGTGCTGTAAACATTCAAGTCTAAAAAGGTCAATACTGCTCATACAAATTACAATTTTGTACTCCGTTAGTTACCACAGATCAGAGAAAACCTATTTGTCTTTTGGAGACCGGCTTATTTCACTAAGAGTAATGGTTTCCAGTTGCATTCATTTTGTTGCAAAAAACAGGACTTAATTATTTTTTATGGCTGAACAATATTCTATGGTATATATATACCACATTTTCTTTATCCAGTCATCATTTGTTGGACAACTGTGTTGATTCCTTATCTTAGTTATTGTGAATTTAGCTGCAATAAACATGGGGTTATAGATCATTCTTTCATATGTTGATTTCATTTCATTTGGGTAAATTTCCAGGAGTGGGATGACTGGGTCATATGGTAGACCTATTTTCAGATCTCTGAGGAATCTCCATACTGTCTTCCACAGTGGCTATACTAGTTTACATTCCCACCAACAGCAGATTAGGGTACTCCCTCCCTACATCCTCACAAGTATTTATTGATTTCTGTATGATAGTCACTCTATTTGGGGTGAGGTGAAACCTCATTGTGAGTTGTACTGCATTTCCCTGATGGCTAGTGATCCTGGCATTTTTTCATGTGTCATTTGAATTTCATCCTTTGACAAAGGATGTTCAAGTCCTTTGCCCATTTCTTAACTGAATTGTTTGTTTCATTGTTGTTGAGTTCTTGAGTTCTTTATAGATTCTGAATATTAATCCTTTATCATTAGCATGGTTTACAAATTTTTTCTCCCTTTCTATCAGTTGCCTCTTCACTTTGCTGAGTGTTTCCTTTGTAGAGCAGAAACTTCTCGGCTTGCTGTAATACCATTGGTCTATTTTTGCTTTGATTGCCTGTGCTTCTGGGGACTTTATCAAGAAATCCTTGCCTATGCCAATGTCTTACAGAGTTTCCCAATGTTCTCCTCTAGTAATTTGATGGTATCAGATTATAGATTTAGATCCTTGATTCGTATTGAGTTGATTATTATATAAGGTATAAGGGAGAGGTCTTGTTTCATACTTGTGCCTGTGGAGATCCAGTTTTCCCAGCACAATTTTTTGAAGAGACTGTCTTCTTCCAGGAATAGATTTTAGTTGCATTGTTAAAGATTAGCTGGTTGTAGATGCTTGGACTTATTTCTGGAGTTTCTATTCTGTTCCATTGGTCTACATGTCTATGTTTGTGCCAAGAGCAGGTTGTATTGATTATAACTGCCCTGTAGTAAGTATTTTCATTAATTTTCTGTTTATTTCATATGCATACAAGAATTGTAGGAAAATAAGTAGTACCATAATTCAATACTCAAAAAGTAAATAATCACACATTTTATTTCTTTTTGTAAGACTTATTTATTTACTTATTTGAAAGGTAGAGTTACAGAAAGAGAGAGAGAGGGAAAGACAAAGAGAAAGGTCTTCCATCCACTGGTTCATTCCTCAAATGGCTACAACAGCTAGAGCTGAGCTGATGCAAGCCAGGAACCAGGAACTTCTTCCAGGTCTCCCACGTGGGTGCAGGGGCCCAAGCACTTGAACCATATTCCACTGCTTTCCCAGATCAAGCAGAGAGTTGGATCAGAAAAGGAGTAGCTGGAATATGAACTGGTGTCCATAAGCAATGCTGACACTTCAGGCAGGAGCTTGGCTTACTGCACCACAGTGCCAGCCCCCATACATTTTATTTCTGTCACAAGAACACAGGCACAAGCTTTACAACCATTATCAGTTTGAAAGTTATCAGATCTTTCTAAATTAATATTTAAATTTATCACAATTTTCTAAATTAAATTAACATGTGTGTATATTTGTGTCACAGCACTTGTGAATATCTGTAGATATACAGATTTTGATATATGCGTATATATATATGTATATATCTGTATATGCATATATATACATATATATATATAAACTTATTTATGTGTTTACTTCTAGGCATGTGTGGTATTAAATAAAGGGAAGAATTCAAACCAGTCATACAGTCTCAGACAATTTCAGAAAGAAACCATGGATTGAAATATTTACTCTCTCTTATTCTTCCCTAGCATTTGACACTAACATAAAAATTAAACATCTGTCCTTGATTTCTTTCTATGTCACTGTTTCCACTTATGCTCCTGAATGATTCTGTAAATAATAGTTTATTTTCCTAGCATTTATTTGAGTGGTTCTCATTTTCCTCATGTTCTGAATAATAATGGAAGTTACTTCTGAGGCCAATAGACAGGTTACAAAATAATTTATTTCATTTTTTATTCTATATTCCACTAAGGTAGATTCCATAACCTCCACTTTCATATAAGTAATTTGGGCAAGGGCACATTAAGCAAAGTATAAATAACTTATTGCTAATAGATAGCAGACATAAGACTTGGATTTGGATTTTGTGAGTCAACCTATACCTTTAGACTGTACAGCAGATCCTTCTGCTAACCTGGACTATAAAGCCATTAATTTTACTTTAGTTGTCTTTGAATTCCCCTCAGTATTAGCAAAAGGACTGCACAAAGTTGATAATCAATAAAGGTGACTAGATGGATGGTGGATTGATGAGTGGGAGGATGGATAGGTGAATAGATTCTGTTGTCTAGATGGATGGTCGATGATTACATTCAGCTGAATAGGAAACAACAGTAGGAGCAATAGTCTATAAAAATGACTGATGAAAAATTTTATTGTGAAGATGATATATCATAATTTAACATTATAGCATATCATTCTGAATTTCACCTAACCCTTTTTTTCTTTCTTCTTTGTGATGTTTTTCTTCATTTCCTGTGTATAGTTCAGGCAAGAGTAAGATGATATCCTTTTTGATACAGATTCAAGTAAACATTCTATGAGATATTAAATTTTTATATTTATGCAAAATGTGTTGACTTGAAAAACATTCAACTTTTTCATTGTTCTAGTAGTTATTTTAAAAAATAGCAATGGGAAGAACATGTCTCATCAAATTCTTGTATTACAATATGCAGATAAGACATTTCTTCACTGAAGTTATTCTAACTGGAATCAGGACTATGGGATTGGTTTACATTAAGAAGAATATATTTTTCTTAATCTATCATGGTTATTTTATAATATGCCTCAAGGAAATTGCTTTAGGAAACAACTGTGGTGTGCTCTGTGTATCCTGAATTTAGAATGCCAATATGGCAAATATTTCCACTTGTTTAAAAAAAGAATATTCTTTTAAAATTGTACCCATGGTTTTATGAGCTATAACCATATCCTGCAATGATAAAGCAAACCTCATCAAACAGAAAAGTTGAAATGCAATGCATGTGAAAAACGAAAGTACTCTGAAGAGTGCTATTTCAGGAAAGTGAGACCAAAATTTTCATGTATTGCAGCAACAGTCAAAAAAACAGTTTTTTGACATTAAATTATAGGGGCAAATATTTAGCCTCAAATTTCATAAGCTGCCTGGGACACCCACATCCCAGATCAGAGTGCCTGGATTCAAGTCCCAGCTCCATTCTTACAGCTTCCTGTCAATATGCACCCAGGGAGGTAGCAGGTAATGTCTCAAGTAGTTGGGCCCTAGCCACCCAAATGGGAGACCTAGGTTGTTTCCTGCTTCTTGTTTTAGCCTGGCCTAACCCCAGTTATTGCAAGCATTTGTGGCATGGACCAGCAAATGGGAGAACTCTGTCTCTTTGTCTTCCAAATATGACAAATAAATAGAAATGTAAAAACAAAACAGAACTACAGGATACAGAAATCAATCTGTAGGAAGCAAGAATCCCTTAAAACACAAATTAAAAAGGAATTTAATGGTCAGTGAAAGATGGAATTAGAAACGTGGACATTTTGGGGCCGGCACTGTGGTGTAGTATAAGTTAAGACTGCCTGTGGCGCCAGTATCCCATATTGGGGCCAATTCCAAACCCAGCTGCTCTGCTTCCAATCCAGCTCTCTGCTAATGGCCTGGGAAAGCAGTGGAAGATGGACCAGGTGTCTGGGCCCCTGCACCCATGTAGGAGACCTTGGAAGATGTTCCTGGCTCCTGGCTTTGGATCAGCCCAGCTCTGGCCATCGCTGCCATTTAGTGAGTGAACCAGCAGATGCGAGACTTCTCTCTCTGTTTCTCCTTCTCTTTGTCTGTAACTCTGCTTCTCAAATAAATAATTTTTAAAAAGAAGAAATGTGGACACTTTGTGATTATCACAAAGCAGAATGGGAAGTGTGGAATTAGGCTACCTCAAGTCTGTGCTAAAAACCAAGGGCAAAGAAATATCCACTGAGAATATTTGTTAGCAATTTATTTTAGTTATAACTGGAGCTATAATAATCTAGTGTTACTATATTTGTATTTAAATCACTTTTCTTTTATATTTGAACTTTTATAATTTTTGTTATTTAATAATTTTCTTTATAATTAGTTTATAAATTTTCACAAATCTCAGTTGACTTTCTATTAGAAAACATAATATCAGAAAGTAACATACCATCCAAGTAAATTGTCTTCCAGATAAATAGTCCTTATTTCATCAAGCTTTTCATGAAACTCAGTGTGCTCTGTTTACATGTTACTCACTTTTAAACTTAAATAGAAGGCCGGCGCCGTGGCTCAATAGGCTAATACTCACCTGCGGCACCGGCACACTGGGTTCTAGTCCCGGTCGGGGCGCCGGATTCTGTCCCAGTTGCCCCTCTTCCAGGCCAGCTCTCTGCTATGGCCAGGGAGTGCAGTGGAGGATGGCCCAAGTGCTTGGGCCCTGCACCCCATGGGAGACCAAGAGAAGCACCTGGCTCCTGCCTTCGGATCAGCGCGGTACGCTGGCCGCGACGGCCATTGGAGGGTGAACCAACAGCAAAGGAAGACCTTTCTCTCTGTCTCTCTCTCTCACTGTCCACTCTGCCTGTCAAAACAAACAAACAAAAAACTTATATAGAAAGCATTTAAATTTGACCTAATTATTTTGCAAGTCTTACTATTAATTTTTATAAGAAAACCCTAAGGGGCTGGTGCTGTGGTACAGTGGGTTAAAGCTGTGGCCTGCAGCTCCAACATCCCATAGAGGCACCAGTTCAAGTCCCAGCTGCTCCACTTCCTATCCAGCTCCTGCTAAAACTCCTGGGGAAGCAGCTGAAGATGGCTCAGGTCATTGGTCCCTGCACCCTTGTTGGAAACCCAGAAGAAGCTTCTGGCTCCTGGCTTTGCATCAGTTCAGCTCCAGCTCTTGTAGCCATTTGGGAAGTGAATCAGTGGATGGAAAACCTCTCTCTCTCTCTCTTTCTCTCTCTACCTCTCTCTGTAACTCTGTTTTTCAAATAAATAAAATAAATGTTAAAAAAAATTCCTAAGCTTTACATGGGGACATTATAGGATTAAAAAACAAATAAAAGAATGAATCATCAGATCATCAAGGGTTTCAGATAGTATTAAGAACCAAGAAGATCTAAATATAGAATATCATAAGATACCTCATCTGCTATGTAGTTGTTTAATATTTTATAATAACATCAGTATACTTAAAATCAAATTTGTTCCTGTTTACCTAATTATTTTGGAATATTGAAATTGATAACAATTGAAAATAATGTTGAATGTACAAGTCATTTTAAAAAAATCTCAATTGTAAAACTTTTAGTTATTTGTGTTAGCCAGCTTTGTAGGTATTTTTTGAAATACTTGCAACAAATAACTTTACAAAGAGAAAAGTTTATGTAGCTCATAGTATTGGAATCTCAAGTACAAGCTTTGGTGTTTTGAATGGTTTGGTCTCTGCTAATGGCAGTGGAAGGCAATGGGAGGATGTGTTGGTCATGTCTGGAGCCAGGAACAAAGAATGGATAGGGACAAACTCTGGCTTTCTTAACAACCCTCTCATTAGAATTATATTCTGATGGCAGCCCCTAGTGACCAAAGGGCATCCCACAGTCCTCACCTCTTAAAGGTTCAACCATGTTCCAGTAGCACAACCATGGAGACCAAGCCTTTAATACATTGGCTTTTGGGGAACTTGGAACATCCAAACCATAGCAGTTTTCTCACTCATAACTGTGGAAATCCATTATAGATTGGTAACAGTTATTTTATTGTTAGGGGCAATAATTTGCAACTAGATTTGGTATTGAATCTTGAATCTGATATCCTCAAGTTCTCTGATATTTAGAGTGAAAATTATGACATGAATATGAAGATGGAAGAGATTACATACTGTACATGCATTATTTATGATAATCTCAAAAGATAGATAAATTCTCATTTTGCAGATGCAGAAACTGTAGGTCATATTGGGTTAGTGACTTACAAAAGTTTGCTGTTCTAATAAGTGCAAGGCTAGGATTAGAACCAAATTGTGTCTGGCTTAGAAAGTCAGCGCTCTCTCCCCCACTATGCAAGAATGTCACACTAAAGAAAGATATTGTTAGACTTCCAAATTTAACCAAAATTAATTGCAAGCAGATGATCTCAGTAGATGTTTCTTTGTTCTGGGTATTCATTAGCAGTTGGAGTTAAATGGGCTGTTAATTTCCATGCTATCTGGGAACAATCATGTAATATTTTAATACGAGCCTTGCAATGTCCTCCAAGTCACCTCTGGTCAACTGATGGAGTTAGAAATAGTAATTGGGACCCAATCTGTCTGATTCCAAAAACCTGTTCTCTTCTAATAGCTGTGTTACAAAGTTTTGCAGTTAAATATTTTAAATGTGAAGCTAAATTATGTGGGCCACTGTTGTTAAAATGTGATATGAGATGCTTCTGAGGCTTGCTGCCCCCAGATGTTGAATGGTGAATGACAGAAGGAAATTATTTATTCTGTTTCCTATTTAACTATCCATAGCTTTACTTCTTCATTATTGCACAATGAAATTTTATTATACCGTGTATTCACTTATTTTATTTTTCTTTCATCTATTTAATTGAATTTTGGTTTTGCAACTAAACAAAACACACAAATTATAGATTGCTTTTAATTATTAGTGATATATTTTTGTATCTTATTCTTATTGCTTCCCTTGATATTATAATTTTATTTTGTATTATAAAAGCAATGAAAAATTAAATGTTCATCTATGAACAAATTGGTAGTATCTCACACCTTCATAATCATTGGGAATCATGTGGATTTTGTTTCATAAAATGTTGCTTTCAATGAGTTACACCTATCACATATATTCTTCCCTCATTTTTTGATCTTTGTCATGAACCCTACATTATATAATATTAATATATCTACACTTCCTTTCAAACAAAATAAATAGGTATATGTGTGTGTATATATATGTTTACATATAAAGCAAATATGGAAAAATGTTTAAAATTGTTATTAATAAATAATAAAATTTTTAAATATTCAGGAGGTAGATATTTGGTGCAATAGTTAAGACATTACTTGGGATTCCTGTATCCCCTATCAGAGTCCCTATTTTGAGTCCCAATATACTCTTTATTCCAGTTCACTGCTAATGTGCACCTTGAGATACAGTAAAGGATGGCTCAAATTGTGGTCTCTGACGTGCACGTGAATGACCCAGATTAAGTTCCCACCTCCTGGCTTTGGCCTGATGCAGAGCTGGCATTGGGGAGTGAACCAGAGGAAGATTCTCTCTCTCTCCCAATCACTATCTTTCTTCCTTTTAAATTTTCTTTAATAAAATTTTTGGAGTTATTATTCAATGTTGTGCGTTCATTTTAACAGTTAAGATGCCCCATATTCTACATAAGTATGTTTGGGTTTGATACCCAGCTCCTGACCCCAGTTCCCTGCTAACATAGATTGCAGGAAGCAGCAGTGATGACTCCAGTAATTTGGTTTCTACCACCCACATGGGAGAATTGGATTAATTTCCTGGCTGTTGGCTTTAACCTGGCTCCATCTTGGCCACTATAGGCATTTAAGTAGTGAACCAGCAGATGGGAGCTTGCTCTCTGTACCACCATGTGTCTCTAAGCCTCTCAAGTAACTTTAAAAAAATTACAAGATATTAGGCCGGCGCCGTGGCTCAATAGGCTAATCCTCCACCTTGCAGCGCCGGCACACCGGGTTCTAGTCCCGGTCGGGGCGCCGGATTCTGTCCCGGTTGCCCCTCTTCCAGGCCAGCTCTCTGCTATGGCCAGGGAGTGCAGTGGAGGATGGCCCAGGTGCTTGGGCCCTGCACCCCATGGGAGACCAGGAAAAGCACCTGGATCCTGGCTCCTGCCATCGGATCAGCACGGTGCACCGGCTGCAGCGGCGGCCATTGGAGGGTGAACCAACGGCAAAGGAAGACCTTTCTCTCTCTGTCTCTCTCTCACTGTCCACTCTGCCTGTCAAAAAAAAAAAAAAAATTACAAGATATTTAGTAGCTAATTAAATGTAAGTGGTAAGCAGTAAGAGATCTAATGTTTAGATTGTGAACTTAGTAACAAAACTTTCTGCTATGGGAGATAGAGAATTAGAAGGACCACTCATATTTGTATTTAAAGCAAAATACAAAACCAGATTAACTTCAAATTCATGACTTTAAAAAACAATTATCAGGGAGCTTACCCAAGAGTAATAAGGAAAATAGACTGTGTACTTACTGAGCCACCTGAGGTAGACAAATGTAACACTGGCAAGATGAGGTCAACAAGCATAGTTGACATTGTGGTGCAGCCAGTTAAGACTATTGAGGACCTCTAAATTTCATATCAGACAGGGTGCCTGGGCTCAAGTCCAACCTCCAGTTGCAATGAAGTTTCCTGCTAATGAGCACCTTGGGAACAGAAGATAATGGCTCAAGTATTTGTGTCCATGCCATCCAGGTTAGATAACTGGATAGAGTTCCCGACTCCTGGCTTTAGCCTCAGTCAGCCCTGTTTGGGGCATTTGGGGAGTGAATCAACAGATGGAAAATCTCTCTCTCTCTGCTCTCTTTTCTTTTCCCTTTCTCCCTCTTCTTTTCAAATAAATAAAAATAGGGGCTGGCACTGTGGCATAGTGAGTAAAGCTGCCTCCTCCAGTGCCAGCATCCCATATGGGCACCAGTTCAAGTCTCAGCTGCTCCACTTCCATTCCAGCTCTCTGCTGTGGCCTGGAAAAGCAGTAGAAGATGGCCCAAGTCCTTGGGCCCCTGCACCAGCATGGGAGACCTGGAAGAAGCTCCTGGCTCCTGGCTTTGGATTGGCACAACTCGGCCATTGTGGCCAATTGGGGAGTGAACCAGCAGATGGAAGACCTCTCTCTGCCTCTCCTTCTCTCTTTGTGTAACTCTGACTTTCAAATAAATAAATAAATCTTTTAAAAAATAAAAATAAATGAGTAGTTGACTAACTATGGGAATACGAGCAACATGTAACTATGTGAGATGCATCATTGTGAGTTAGAGCCTAAGAGAGTATAGAATACACCATTTTTTCCTGGCACGTGAACAACTGGATCATAACTGGGATATAACAAATTTAAAAGAATAGAAATTATACCACATGTTTTCTTGGACCATAATAGATTTAAACTAGAAATTGACAAAAGAAAAATATCTGGAAAACCAACAATTATGGGAAATTAAACATATTTCAAAGGTAAAACTAAAGGGAAATTAAAAAATATTTTCAGGTGAATGAAAAATTTTAAAAGTATATCAAAATATGTAGGGTGCTGCTGAAGAACCTTAAAAATCAAACCAAGATGGAGTGACCTAAGCCAATACCATTAAAAACAATAAGTTACCTTTGCCCTGAATAAAATTAAAGTTTAAAAATTACAGCCCTAAACTTTTTCCCTCAAAGCTAAAATTAGGTGCAGCTATAAAAATAAGGGACCCTATGCTTAGCTAGCTGCGACACTTACGCCTGGCTGTGCTAAGACCTAACCCAGTTTGTATGCCTTCTAATACTCAAATAACGGTGTGGGAAGCGGGATGCCGCTCTCCCACCAGGGGAACAAAGGGAGCGAGACGTCGTCCCCCTCAGGGTGAACAAGATGGCGCTGGCAGGGAAAGGAACTACTGAAGAAGTATTCAACAAAATGGTGATGAGGTGCATGCCTCCCATGTGATCCCATAGCTGATTGGATAGAAGACGCATGCCCTTCACATGATCAGCTCGCGGATTGGACTGCTGTGTGCATGGACTCTATAGTGCTTTTGATTGGTTGCTGCGGGTATATAAACCATGTGGCTTTGTGCTGGGGGCGCTCTCTGGACTCCCGAGTTCAGGAGGCCCATCTGCGCAGATGCCGAATAAATCCTCTTGCTTTTGCATCAGCTGGTCTGGACTCTGAGTCTTTGGGGTGTGCCTCTCGACGTGTTAGCATCCTCACTCCGAGGGTCTAACAGTGCTAACAGAGTGGTTAAAGGAAAAGGGAAAGTCCTATGGTTGAAAGCTTCATTGAGAAAATAATCAACATCTAAAAACAATACTCTACTCATATCTTCCATCATAAAAAATCAGCAAAGATATAACCAAAGCCAAAACAATCAGAAGGAAAGAAATAGAGCAAAACTCAATGAAATTGCATACTACCCACACACAAAGAAAAAAGTAGTGACAAGTATAACCATGTGCTGATTGTAAGCACGAATAAAGTGATGAACATCTAGTCAGACTGATCACACAAGAAACACAACAAGGATACAAAGTACCAACATCATGAAAGAAAGAGGATGTCACTATTAGATCCCAGAGTCATCAAAAAGAAAATAAGAGAATACTTTGAAAAACTCTATCTCTGTATACTTGACAACTAGGATGAATTTAATAAGTTTGGAGAAGTATTAACTATCAAAAATCACTCAAGAAGGATAGATTACAGAATAGTACTATATACATGACTGAAATTAAATTCTTAATTATAAACCTCTAAAAGGGAAAATCAAACCCCATGTGTTTTAACAACAAATTCTAATGTTTCAGGAATATGTGATATCAATTCTAAAGAATCTCCTTCTAAATAAATGTAGGAACAACATTTTTCTAATTCATTTTTATGACATTAACATTTCAATAAAACCAAAAGCAAAGCATTACTGGAAAAAATATAAACTAATATCCTTCATAAATATAGCTGTAACAATTCTCAACAAAACACTAACAAATCTAACCCAGCAAATATGTAAAGAGGATAATACATCACATCCAAGTGAGTTTTATCCCAGGAATATATACTTTACTCATTCTGAAAAAAATCAGTGTAATAATTCATCATATTAAACCCTTAAGAAAAAACACCAATAGATATTTAAAAAACATTTCAGAGGTGAGTATTTTGGCTAGTTAGGAGACCTGCAATCCATATGATTCTCAGCTCCATTGCTGGTTCTAGCTTCCTGTTAATGCACACTCTGGAAAGCAGCTGAAAAGGTTCAAGTAATTGGGTTCCTGCCACCTACACAGGAAACCTGGATTCAGTTTCTAGCTCCCAGTGTTAGCACCCCCAGCTATTGTGGCTATTTAAGGAAGTAAACCAGTGAGTGGAAGCTCAGTTGTCGCTCTGTCTCTCTCTGTCTCTCAAATAAAAAAAAACAAAGCATTTGAAAAAAACTCAATATGTATTAGTAATAAAAATAATAAGGAAACTAAGAATAGAAGGAAATTTCATTAACTTATAATTTAAATTTATTATGCGAAAAACTCTAAGCTGGGGTCAGCATAATGGAGCAACCGATTAAGCCATTTTGGGGAATGCTGGCATCTCATATCAGAGGCTGATTTAAGTTCTTGCTGTTTGTTTCCAATCCAGCCCCCTTCTAATGGACCTGAGAAAGCAGTGGACGATGACCCACATACTTGGATTCTTGTCACTCACGTGGGAAATCCAATGGAGTTCCAGGTTCCTGGCTTTTACCTGTACCTGCCCCAGTCATTGTGGTCACTTAGGGAGTGAACCAGCAGCTGGAAGATCTCTATCTCTCCATCCCTCCCCCCAATTCTGTCACTCCGCCTTTTAAATAAATAAATAAATCTTACCAAAAATAAAAAAAGAAACTCTAAGCTAAATAAAGATGGAATGTTTTCCTCTAAAATTAGATTAAAATAAGACTATCTTGTCCCATCATTCCTATTCAAACTCATTTCTATTTTTTAAATTCCTATGAGGATTAAATGATATAAAATATATGAATCTCCTGTCCTAGATGTTTGCCATGCCTATAAGCCTAAGGAAAACTTCTCATCCACATTCCTTGCCACCAGAAAATAGTCTTCCCTGTAAGAAAAACATAGCATCATATTTTTGAACCTAAGTCTGTGCCCACTCTGGGACCATGGCAATCATTTATTTGCATTCTAGTCTTTACAAAATGAACAAAAGAAAAACATATGGCTTGGAAAATAATACAGAAAATCATCTCTATTCACAAATGACATGATTGTTAAATTTTCAAAGATCTTCAAAAATGTCTTCACAACTGATAAATGAATTTGACAAGTTCGTGGGTGATAAACCATTTTCAAATATAAATTGCATTTCACTATACTAGCAACAAACCACTAAAATACAAAGCTTAAAACTCAATACTGCTTAAAATAAGACTAATAAATGCAATAATTAGGTATGCATATAACAGAATATACATATGATTTGTATAGTGAAACACAAAATACTAATAAATCAAAAAAACCTAAATAAATACAGAGGTGTACCATGTTCATGGACTGGAGGACTCAATATCATTAAGATATCATCTTTCCTAAACTTATTTACAGATTCAGTACAATTAAATATAAATTCTGACAGATTCTTTGCAAGCTGAGTTTATGGAAATACAAAAAGGCAATAATTTCCATTATGATTTTTTTTTTTATTTGACAGTTATAGACAGTGAGAGAGAGAGACAGAGAGAAAAGTCTTCCTTCGGTTGGTTCACTCCCATGTGGGTGCAGGGGCCCAAGCACTTGGGCCATCCTCCACTGCCTTCCCGGGCCACAGCAGAGAGCTGGACTGAAAGAGGAACAACTGGGACTACAACCTGGCACCCATATGGGATGCCAGCACCACAGGTGGAGAATTAACCAAGTGAGCCACAGCACTGGCCCGTCCAATATGATTTTTAAATAATGTGGATGAAACTTAGTCTATCTTGTTTTCTCATTTATCCATAGCATTATTTTAACTCTATTGGAGTTTATACATTTTCATTCTTAATGTATGTTATGATAGTCAACTTAGAACTTAATGTACAAATGTCAGTGATCATGACTGACACTGATGTAAATGCAGACATACAAATCAATGGAAAAACAGAGAGCTCAGAAATAGATTCATGAAAATATAGTTATTTATTTCTAAATCTATCTCAAATTCACACAATACCAGCTTTATATTTGACTTGAATCTATGATATTGTGTTAAGAATTATTTAATCTGTTAATTTGAGACAGAAAAATTATGAATTCATGAAAATTGAGTGTCTTTAGAAAGTTAATATCTATAATAAGAGCTTCCATGAAAAATGTCCAGAATATTAAAAGTAAATTACTTCTAAATTTCCAGAGACATGTAGAAGACTATACTATATATAACAATGGGGAAAGTTTTATATAGATATGTTTCATTGCACAAATATTTAGAGGAAATTCTTTGCAAAATTTTGAAGTAAGACTAACTGATAAATGCCCATTCTTTGCAAGCTGAGTTTATGATTTTTTTCCCCCAAAGCAAGAAATGAAGGGAGAAGGGCAGAGAATCAGGAAGTGGAGGAGGGAGACAGAGAGGGAAAAAATTGATCATGATATAAGACAATTTCCTGCTTTTCTTTCCTCCTAAGACTGCTACCACAATGTATTTTTTTTTTATTTTTATTTTTTTGACAGGCAGAGTGGACAGTGAGAGAGAGAGACAGAGAGAAAGGTCTTCCTTTGCCGTTGGTTCACCCTCCAATGGCCGCCGCGGTCGGCGCGCTGCGGCCGGCACACCGCGCTGATCCGATGGTAGGAGCCAGGAGCCAGGTGCTTTTCCTGGTCTCCCATGGGGTGCAGGGCCCAAGCACCTGGGCCATCCTCCACTGCACTCCCTGGCCACAGCAGAGAGCTGGCCTGGAAGAGGGGCAACCGGGACAGAATCCGGCGCCCCAACCGGGACTAGAACCCGGTGTGCCGGCGCCGCTAGGCGGAGGATTAGCCTAGTGAGCCGCGGCGCCGGCCCACAATGTATTTTTTAATAGCAGGAGCAGACATTTGGCTCAATAGTTAAGTTGCTACTTGGGATGCCCACATTCTATATTGGAAAGCATGGATCAGTCTTGGCTACTCTGCTTCCAATCCAGGTTCCTGATAATTCACATCCTCAGAAGCAGCTGATGACGGTTTACATGCTTGGGGTCCTGCCATCCATGGATTGGGTTCTGGGTTCCTAGCTTTGGCCTGGGCCAGCCCTGGCTGCTGTAAGCATTTAGCAAGTACATCAACAGATGGAAGATCTTTCTCTGTCTGTCTCTCTGTTGGTCCCTCTCTCTCAAATAAAATTTAAAAATGTATTAAGCTATATTTAAAGCATCATGATGATAAAAAATAAGAACATCTGATGCATTGATTTTCAAAACTTCTTCAAAAGTAGCCTAGATCAATAGTGAGGGGATTTCCGAATAATTAGATTAAGTGATTGAATTAGTGTCACATGGATGTGAGTTATATTCTGCATGATGTCTTTGAATTTCCTATTAATCCAATTGCATCCTGGATCAGACACTCTATTAAATGAACTTCTGTGGGAAGCCACTTTCACTACCACTTCTGAAAAAATTATTAAAGGTACTCTTTCTCAACATAACATAAATTTCACAAAAGACTCTGCAAGATTTTCATTCGTCATGTTAGCTGCTAGTAAAAGATGTACAATTATTTTTGCTGAATTTTGTGAAGCCCTGGGTCTCACAGAGGGAAATAAGGAAAGGCCCATATGTAGCTCAAGATGGATGAATAGAAGAGGATGGGAATGGAGGCATCTGTCCGTTGGTTTCAACCTAAGAGAGTTTTATCTGTTGTATGCCTTAAAACTGTGTAATTTTTAAATTGGATTATTTGTTTTTTTTTTTTTGCTATTGATTTGCTTGAATTGCTTATATGTTTTAGATATGAATTCCTTGTCAGTGGTTTACGAGCATTTTGTCCCATTCCCTAGATTGGCTCTTTAGTCTGTTGACTCTTTGCTTTGTTGTGCAGAAGCTGTTTAGTTTGATGTAGTCCTATTTGTCTATTTTTGTTTTGTTCTGGGCTTTCAAAGTCATATTAAAAAAACATTACCTGGACCAATATCAAGAAGACTTTCTCCTGTTTGGTTCCAGTAATCTCATAGTTTCAGGCTTTATGTTTAAGTCTTTAATCCAATTTGAGTTGGTTTTTTTAATATGATGTGAAGTAATATCATTCTTCTACATGTGAATATCCAGTTTTCCCAACACTATTAATTGAGAAGACCACCTCTCTTTATAGTGTTTTATTGGTATCTTTGTCAAAATCAATCAACTTGAGGCTGCTGCTGTGACTCAGTAGACTAATCCTCTCCCTTCAGTGCCCTCATCCTATAGGGGCACTGGTTCGTGTCCTGTCTTCTCCTCTTCTGATCTAGCTCTCTGCTATGGCCTGGGAAAGCAGTGGAAAGATGGCCCAACTGCTTGGGCCCCTGAACCTCATGTGGGAGACCTGGAAGAATTTCTTGGCTCATTTGGATTAGCCCAGCTCCAGCCATTGTGGCCATTTGGGGAGTGAACCAATGGATGGAAGACCTTTCTCTCTGCCCCTCCCTCTCACTGTCTTTAACTCTACCTCTCAAATCAATCATAAATAAAATCTTTTTAAAAAAATCAATCAACACTAAACACCTGGATGCATATGATGGCTGGTTTAGCTATTCCACAATTGTCTTAATCTGTTTTGTGTTGCTATAATGGAATGCTTGAAGACAGGTATTGTATAAAGAAAAGAAGCTTATTTGGCTCATGATTCTGGTGCTGGAAAGTTCTGAAATGATGATGCTGTCTAGCTGTGTGGCAGAGGAGCAGAAAGGAAACCGGCCTCATAGCAAAGTGATATATATGTCAGCAAGGAAGCAAGAGAGTCTGACATTCCAGGACTCTTTTCTTTCTGAGACCCAATGAATGAGAACTAACTCAGTCCTAAGATAAATACTTTAACTCCTTTCTTGGTGGTGTCCTCATGACCCAATTGTGTCTTACATATATATCCACCTCAATTTGGTGACCAAGTTTCCAGCATAGGAACCTTTGTGAACAAATGGTATCTAAATGACAGTAAAAATTATGCATATAACAAAAGAGCACATTGCATGCCACAAAAAAGTTGTTTGTCAATTTAAAGACAATATGTAAAATTTTATATTAATAAAAAACAGAAAAAGGGGAAGCTTCTGCTGCTAAAATGTTTATAAAATCACTGTCCTTAACTTTATTTATGTAGCTTGATAGCATGGACTGAGACTGAAAGCCTAAAGACTCCAGGTAGATTTAACATCATTCTGTTTATAACAGAAAACAATTTCAAGCCACTTTCTTTCATATAATGCCAAATTAGTAGAAATTTCAAGACAAATTAAAGTGAAGGTAGCCAATAGTAGGAGAACTGAATGTGCAATTTAACGTTGAGTTAGTAAGTGGCTTATTGTAACATTAACTCATACTTGCTAGACATTATGTATGAATAAATAATCATAGCAAGACATATTAATGACTATAATGTTGTCATGGGATTATTTAAACAATGTATAATAAATTATTTCAAACTTCAAGGTAAAATTATCTAATAGGCAGAGACGTTAACTAAAAGTCTAACTCAGCATACGCACATGTAATATTTTAAAAATACCATTAGGACAAAATTTCCCTCAGGGTATTATGGAAATTCACTGTTAACAATGCTTGGAAACAGAAAGTTAAAGTAGCCATAAAGCAAGAAGTATAGAACTTTAAATAAGTGCAAATCTAGTGAAAGAAAGAAAAAGAACACAACCTCTTAAAACTTAGACTTTAGGATCTTCTTGCCTCCTCAATTATGATGCTGCCAAAACTGACTCTAAAATTTTAAAAAGTAGAAAAAAATCTATGGAGTTTAAACAATGCATTTTTAAAAAAAGACTTGTCATTTATTTATTTGAAAGGCAGAGTGACAGAGAGAAGAAAGAGAGAGAGAGAGAGAAAGAGAGAGAGAGAGATTGAGATTCACTAGTTCACTCCCGAAATGGCCACAACAGCAAGTTCTGGGCTGAATCTGAGAGCTAGGAGCTTCATCCTGGTCTTTCGCATGGGTGGCAGGTCCCCAAACACTGCCATTCACCACCACCTACTGCCTTTCCATGCACATTAACAGGAAGCCTGATAGAAGTGGAATAGCCAGTATTCAAACTAGCATTGCCTTATGGGACACCAGCTTTGCTAACAGTTGCTTAACACGCTGTACCACAACATTGCTCCCTAAATAACATTTAGTATTTGACATGGTCAACATTTTCCCAGAAAAATATGTGCCATTCTCCCTTAACCCAAATTAAGCTTAATTTATTTACCTTAACAGGAAAGGCAGTCACAATTTTTCATTCCCCATTTTTTAATTTAATAACGATTATTATTTTACTCATAAAATGAGCTGCCCTAAATATTGGCAGGTCATCTGGTCAGGTCCAGTTTTTGTTTGATCTTAGTACATTTAACTGGACTTAGCTTACCCAAACTGGAGCAGCCCTGGACAGTCATAATTCGAGGGACAATGCCTGCAGAGTTATGTTTTTGCATTCAAAAAGGCATTTATTCATGTTGTTGCATCCACTCATCAGCTAAAACAAAATGTTACAAAAACCAGTGACAGTCGCACATGAAATTTATTGAAAATGAGAAGCAAATGAGAGACAAATGAGAAGTAAAGTAACCGATTGGGACTGGCCATCGATCGGGACCAATACTCCTTACCGAAGTGCCCCAAACAGCAGGTTACACAGCTTTTTATAGTATTCTGTTCACTAGGGGTCAGAATTTCGAACTGGACCCCTGGTATGCAGTGAACAATAAAGCGGAAAACCAGAATATGGTTGTAAGATAATAGTTAACAACAACAAACCCAATAACAGATCCAAGATATGGTTGTAGGATAACAGTAAGGACACATTTCGGTTAACTGAGTTCCTGGAAATTTGGGTCCACATAGTTTCACAAGATACACCCATAGCCATAAGCAAGCAAAGCTAATATGTACAGAAGCAAGAGATCTGCAATTAGCTTTTAGTCACACTCACTCCATTTTGATTCTGATTTTACAATGTGTTCATTCAATTAATGATCAGTAACCACATACCGTTTTTCCAGAAACCGAACTAAAGATTTTTGTATAATATACTTACCTACAAATTTGCATATCAAATTGTTGGAATTCTTTTAGCTTATGATACTTATTTTTTGAATTTTGATTCAGGGTGCTACCAAATTTGGTAGGAGTGTGCTCGTACTATCATTAATTGAACACTTATTGTGTGTCAGGCAGTCTGGTAAGCGCTTCATGGTCATTACTGCTTTTCTCTCTTTACTGACTCTGAGGCTTTTCTTTAGGGAAGTAACAGTCATACTAGTGGATATTTGAGTTATTAATTTTTAAAACCTGAACAGGATAAATTGCAATTGATCCCTGAAGCAACTGTTCAGGCATTGTAATTAGCTGACATTGACTTTTGAATACAAGTCACTGGCCATGACCACCTAGTTCATTGCTTTTGTTTTCTAAATTGGGCTTTTATCCTCAGCAATGTCTGAGATTTGTTCTGGAAAATGGCATTAATTAGTGAATAAAACAATTTGATCCAATTTAAATTTAATGGGGGGAAACAATAAGACTGAGGGAAAAGGGTAAACTATTTAATGCTAAACTTCCTAGAAAGTGATATTTGTGACTTCATGACCCTCATTCTTGCAGTGAACAGAATAGTTTTTATGGTTGTAGAATAATGAAATATCTGAACTTAGACAATAGCAGGAAAGAGTTTATATGTCTTTAATTCAATTTGGCTCCTAAAACTGTGGTAAAATATCATGCATTGAATTAAATAATAATAAATAAATAGTACAATATGACAGTAAGCAAAATTAAAGCAGAGGTGATCATTTTAAAATGATTACCAAAAGCAGTTTTATGCAATTGTTTGTTGTCTTAGTAATTGAAAGAATAGTGTAAAAATACTAATTGCAATGTAAAAGTTTAAAAAAATTGATGTTAAAAAGGAAATACTCAAAATATAAGAATATTCATTTTCAACATTACTTTATTATTTCTCCAGGTATGCCATTCCAACCCTCTTAGAGTCCTTCAAATTCTAAGATAACACATATTAAAATATACACTTTTATTCCAGTATGAAGTAACTCCTTCCTGTAAAAATAAAAGAGTTTCTAACTAGCATGTTGCCTCTGGGGATTAATGTTCTTTTTTTTTTTTTTTTTTGAATAGTAAATGCTTTATTGGTAAGCACATGGTTGCAATGGTTAATAGTAAGTTCTCTTGAATAGGAGACAATACAGAATCATAAGAATAAAAGGCTTACTAATCAATCTGTGGCCTCTGTGTATCATATAGAAATCCAAAATCATTCAGGGGGCCTAAATCATTCATTTATTAGTCTGTACGGTGATGGAACAAGGACATAAACCTCAGCCATTCTTGCTCATTGCTCAAAAGATAGATGAACACTGGAATGTATGCCTTGTCCTTGAATCTCAATTGGGTCTCACACCCCATTGCCTTCATACCCCAACCCCCAGGGCCACCTGAAAGACCAGTTGCTCCAACACTTGAAAGACCAGTTCCAGGAATTCCCCTTCACCAGCTGCCTCCTACCCTCACCCCCATCTTTAGCCCTCCTAAAATATAAAAAGGCCCAGCCTGAGGGTTAGGGCATTCTGTCACGTGTTCCATCATGTGCAAGCCCGGTAGTTGGTAACCCGCCTCTACGAATTTATTTCCTCTGAATAAATTTGATCTGGCTGTAAATTTGTATGCTGCCTCCTTTCTTTTCTGTGCCTCTTTTCCTAACATTTTGGTGCCCCTGTATGAGGAGGCACCAATGTGCAACTCTTTTCCTAACATATGGGACAGGTCTATAGTATCTGGAATCTGTAGAATTTGTAGCACAGCACCTTCTAACATATATGACTTCTTGAATCCATATGTCTGTTCTACAATATATTTACTTCTTAAAGTAGTTGCAGGACTCCTCAGGAATAAAAATCTAAAGCATGTCTCAAGCCACAGGTAAGTCTCCCATGGTTTCAGGATGCATCTGTCCCCAAAGAACCCCAGGGGATTCTCACCCAGGACTTGGATGGACTTTTTTCTTAATGTTTTTGTACAGATATACCATCAAAGACCCAGAGACTCAAGAAAGATGAATTTTAAATAAGGTGCATTTGCACTACAAAAACCTTTGGAACAGTTATTTAGAAACTGTAAATGTGTGTTTTTGTATGTGTGTGCAAATATCTTGTAATGGTTACAGTATACTCATTCAGAAATATCCTCATGGTCTTTCATATTCTCTTACTCTTAACAGGAAATTTTAGGGATTAGTTAGAACATTATTATTATATACTATATACTAAGAGTTCTAATTATGATTTACTTGTTAAGACTTGCATGTGGCACCTTTAAGGATGGAGTCTTAACATGAGAGGAAGCGTGAAGAGACTGACAAGCACACGGCCTCTCACACAGACTTCCGCCCACTTCCTGGAAGCTGGTCTTCACCTTCCTGCTTGCTTCCCACTGACTCCAGGTAAAAGTGGCTTCCACTTAGCTCCTAGACTGCATTCTGTCTTCCTCATGGCCACTATCTTGCTTGTTTGCCCTCCACCCATGACACCCTTTCCTGTATTAATCAGTTCAAAGTGTCCCAGCTTCATTTCATATTGTTGAGGGTTCCTAAGTTCCAAAGTCTTACACCTCATCCCCATTCTCTGTGGTGCCCACCACCTCCTCTCCATTTCTTACCACTCTGTAATTCCACTTCGGCTTTGGGTGAATTCTTGAAATCCTTGTGTCTGTGGTCAAACTTATCTTTGCCCAAACTTTTGCCCTCCCCTTGCTTCCTGCATCTGTCATTGGCATTACCAGTCTTGTCATACTTTTCCTCTCCTTCTTGTTCTCTTAATTTTCTCCATTATATCCTTATCCATCATTTCTATTCTTTAAAAGAGTTTATTTGAAAAGCAGAGAGAGAGAGGGAGGGAGGGAGGGATGGAGAGAGAGAGAGAGAGAGAGAGAGAGAGAGAGAGAGATTTTCCATCTATTCCTCAAATGCCTGCAAATGGCTAGGGCTGGATTAGGCTAAAACCAAGAGCCAGGAACTCCATCCAGGTCTCTGCCTGGATCTAAGTCCCAACTCCGCTTCTGATTCTCACATTCTACTCCTGTGCATTCTAGAAGGCAGCAGGTGGTGGCTCAAGTAGCCAGGACCTTGAAACCTATGTGGGAGATCTGGTTTGAAATCCTGATCCCTGAGCATCTGGGGAGTTTACCAGCTAATGAAAGCGATCTCTCTCTCTTTCATTCTCCCTCTCCCTCTTAAATACACTAGTAATTTTAAAAGCCACAAAAGCAAACACCATGATTCCCATAACTTGTACTCAAATTCCATGGCAAGGCCTATAGGACACTGGCAGCCTAATCCCAGTTCTGTGTTCTGGCTTTGTCTCCATTCGGTAAGACCAGTGGCTCCTCTCCTGCCACGGCATGTCTCTTCGAGTCCCAGCAGGGACTCCATTTTTCATACATCTTTGCCATCAATCCAACTGTTCCCCCTACTTGGAATATTTTTTAATCTTTGCCTTTCTGGCATAATCCTACTGCTCCTTTAAAGCATTTGAAAAATTATAAACAGCACAAGCATTGGCACATAGATGATAGAGAGATACAATCAGCAATAGTAACAACACTGACTATAATTGTGTAACAGGCACCATAGATCTCTGTACGTGTTAACTCATGTCATGAATAAAATGGTTCAGTATTTCACCAAATGCATACTTATTTTTTCATTTATGTTATTATATTTTATACATTCTTCATTATCACACTTTAAAAATTAAGATGGGTTTATATTTCCTTTTTTTCTAATTGTGTATTATTTTTATTTTCATCATGTTGGAAGATAGAGCTACAGAGAGAGGCAGATCGACAGACAGAGCATCCCCAAATACTTGCAACAGCCAGAGCTGAGCTGGGTAGAGGACAGGGGACCTCCATCCACGTCTCCCATATGGGTGGCAGGAGCCCCCGCATTTGAGCCCTCATCTACTGCCTCCCATCTTGCAATAGCATGAAACTAGAAGTGGAATAGCTGAGACTGGAAATGGGAGTCAGATATGATTTATAAGCATCTCAGGCAGTTGCTTAACCCACTGTGCCACAACACCTGCCCCTAAGTACTTCTTAAAGCGGTGTAACATTTATAGACAACTCAAACAGAAAGTCCAGAGTTTCCACATCCTTTCTCTTGTCCTCCACACATATTAATGCCTTGAATTAGCATTGATACACTATTACTAACAAAAGTCCATAGATTGCTTTAGGATTCACTGTGTTGTACAATTCTAAAGATTTTGCAAAATAAAAATATCAAGTATCTACTGCTAAACTTGACACAGACTAGGTTCTTTTTCCTAAAATTCTCATCCCTCCCCTTGTTCACTCAAACTCTTCCTCATTTTACATATTCCTTCCTGTAGCATTGATCCTGCTAATATGCATACATTAGTAAGAATCTTTTATCTTGGCTCATTATCTGCTTTGAAATCATTTAAGATCTTGGTAAACACTTGACAATGGCTAGGCATTAAAAGCATTAGTTCTAGATCTAGAAATGAGCTAGCAGAATGCTAATTTCAACAGCTTTCAGCTATAATGCCTTCCTTACTTTGCCTACCTTGAAATTAAATGTCCTAATGATAAGCAATCCACTCTTGTAAGAAATTCTTCTGTTAGAAATCATTCTCTGTAAAAAAATTCAGCACTCGTTTTTTGCTATTGCTGGGACTCCATATGGATAGATAAGACTAGTAACTTCAGTAAGCTGATCTACTAGTTAACGGCCCCTGTTTGAGAGTTCATTATTAGAGATTACTTTTTTTTCAAAAATGGATTTGTTTATTTATTATTTGATAGTCAGAGTTACAGAGAGGCAGAGAGAGAGACAGAGACAGCGAGAGAGAGAGAGAGAAAGAGAGAGAGAGAGAGGTCTTCCATCTGTTGGTTCACTCCCCAAATGGCTGCAATGGCCGGAGCTGCATTGATCCAAAGCCAGGAGCCAGGAGCCAGGATCTAGGAGCTTTTCCAGGTCTCCCATGTGGGTGAAGGATCCCAAGGACTTGGGCCATCTTCTACTGCTTTCCCAGGCTATAGCAGAGAGCTGGATCAGAAGTGGAGCTGCTGGGACTCTAACTGGCATCCATATGGGATGCTGGCACTTCAGGGAGTAGCTTTACCTGCTAAGCCACAGCACTAGCCCCACAGATGACCTTTTGGTGTGGTGTAACGAGGTAGTGAGTTTAGATCTATGTGAGGAAGTCCCTGTAAGCTCCCAAATATGATACTATCCCCCTACTTGACAATCATAATGCCTCCTTCCTGAGATGCACCTGTTCATCCAAAACCTATGTGGAGAACACCATGAAAATATGGATATTAAGCCCCACATGGCTTTTATGGAGGCTCCATAAAATTCCCAAGTGGCTTCATGCTTGTAGAGGCACCACCACCTGCCTCAATGAGGAGTCTGACAGCCTAGGACAGAACCTGTCTTTTGCCATAGATCCTAGCTGGAGGTGCTGCACAGTTGCACTCTCTCCCTTTCCCCACACCATCTCCTTTCCAGCAATGTCCTTGCCCACTCATGACGGGTATTTCTCCCTTTGGGGCAGCCCTCACTCACATGTGAATGTATGCTTTCTTTCTCACTGTTAAATAAATCCTACTCCTATTTGTATACTTATGTAGATATCTGCACTTAGAAATCTTACCTTCTTTAAAAAATATTTATTTATTTTAAAGTCAGAGTTACGGAGAAGGAAAGGCAGGGGCAGAGAGAGAGCTTCCATCTGCTGATTCACTCCCCAAATGGCCACAGTAGTCAGGGCTGGGCCAGGCCAAAGCCAGGAGCCAGGAGCCAGGAGCCAGGAGTTTCATCCAGGTTCCCCATGTGGGTACAGGGGTCCAAGCACTTGGGCTGTCTTCCACTACTTCCCCAGGTGCGTTAGCAGGGAACCAGATCCAAAGTGGAGCAGCTGGGACTTGAATTGACCACCATATGGGATGCCAGAAGTGCAGGTGATGGCTCTACCTGCTATGCTACAGTGTGAGCCCCAGAAATCTTATCTTTATGTGAGACAAGAGCCTAGAGTAAGATAAATATATTCATGCCCACATCACTTTCACCACTTTGTTCTTCCAGCAGTCCTTTCTAGCTTTGGTTTTTTATTATTATTATTATATACTAAACATATAAGTGTCTCGATTCTATGACCATGAGAAATACAAATTAAATCAAGGTCGAATTACTAAAGTGTGTAATGAGTGTCTACCCAGATCATCACTCATTACTCATCTCTGTGTCTCTTCTCATAGTCACATGGATAAATTTCACCAGCAAAATCACTGTTCTTTTGCAAAAAAAAACCAAAAAAGTGAGTCAATACGCAAGAATATAAAGTAAGTCCAGCCAGCCTCTGCATGTGTCTTAGAGTTCAGAACAAAAGAGGGAAAAAAGAGATTACTGCAATTTTGTTCCACTTATTCTGTAGTTTCCGTGAGACACTTTCTTGAAGGGTGTTATTTTTGCTTTTCTCTGACAGTTTTGCTTTATGGTTTGATGTTGCTGCTACTTTTCACTAGTTCACTGAAATGCATGGGGGAATAGAACTAGCTTAGTGCTTTCCGCAGAGTAGGTGTAATTAAACAATCTGTGCTTCTGCCTTCAAATTAGCCTTTCTATGCTTCATGTCCTTGATCTATAAATTGGGGGATCCATTAGTTCAGCAGACAATGAGGAGTCCTGATGTGCCTCCAATTTTGTTCAACAACGGGATAACAAGGGCTCTCTCCTCATGGTGAATTTTAGTGGGAGAGTTTATATGTGAGGTATTGTGGTCATGATTATGACAAAAAAGAAGAGGAAGATTGGGAGAAAAACTCCATGGAAATGGTGAGGGTTAGACATGATAATGGATTTTTTTTTCTTGATTCGAGAAGAGAGAAATAGACAGAGACAGCTCCCTTCATTGGTTCACTTTTCAAATGCCTCCAATGTTTGAGGTTGGACTGGAGGCAAAATGAGGAGTGAGAAACGCAAGCTAGGTCTCTCCCATGTGTGGCAGAGATATATCACTTGAGCCATTACGGCTGTCTCCCAGTGCCTGCCTTAGCAGGAAGCTGGAGTCAGGAGCTGGAGCCAAGAATCAAGCCCAGATACAATGATGTGGGATGTAGGTGTACCAAATACCCACCCATGGATTCAAAAATGCTTTGTCAAATGTAATACTTCTTTTTCAAGCACTATACACTTTGGTGTAATAACATAATTAATTAACTTAAAAAAAAGTCTATCCATAAAAAGGAACATTGCTGGTAGAAGAATGGTTGTTGTAAAGAAGTATTTGTAGTGGTCCTGGCTTTGCTTACTTGGGGAATAATCCTGGGTTAGTAATGGCAGCATTTGCACCTCACTTCTTTACTCCTGAGTTTGCAGGTAGAGCTAGATCATTTGTTTCAGATAATATTAACAAATACTATAGATGTAAAATACTCCATGGCCCAAGTGTTTGAGAATCTTTGCTTATTTTACTTTTGTCACCTTTTGGAGAGCCATGGTGCCTTGGAGCATTTTAAGACTTTGAAAATGTTCCTGTGATACCCAAATATATTTCATTTGGTTTAAGCCAGCTTTCTACCAGATCATTTCAACTGGAAACCATTCATCATAGGATATTTGTACATCTTGCTAAACTGATATTTTAGGAAATAGAGATTTGAAATGCTAGGCTAGAAAAGTCCCTCCAGAAGTCACATTTTTAAGTATCGACAATTACTACTCTGTTTGTCACTGGCGCATCTTTTTATCTTGGTCAAAATACAAATGGATACCAGCAAGTGTCTCCACCCCAGAAATATAAACATTACACTGAATTAGTACCTGTGTGATTACATCGCTTGCTCTCCAACAGGCATTGTAGTTTCTATCCTAATTGATGTTTTCTTAAAAAAAAAAAAAAGGGACATTGCCATTTTGGGGTGTGTTAGATTGGGAAAGAAAGCCTTGGACCAGTGCCCTCAACCTCTTCACGACTTCATTTTTATTGTGAATAATTCTTTGTTTGGGGCTCTGCTGGTGCATAGTAGAATGGATACCAGTATACCTGGCCTCTAACACTTGACAGGTAGCTCCTCTCAGCCATGACAATTAAAAATGTCCCTAGATATTGCCAAATGTCCTGTGGAAAGCAAAATTGCCTCCAGTTAAGAACAACTTTGTTGGAGTTGCCAAAATTCTGAAGCAACATTCAGTCCAAGATGAAATATTGTACTTCAGAATTGGGCCTAGCATGTTAACTAAATTTCCCAGTTGACAACCTGCTGTGGAAGGTTTCTGCTTCTCTGTGCCATTAATGACTGGTTTTGCCACCTGTGTATTCTTTCTTGGAGTTGTGCTTCTGTTTGTGGGTTGACCTGTAGCAGCAGTATTGCTGCCAATCAGATTTAACAGAAAATGAAAAGCAGCTGCAGTATTTCAAAGCACTGGGTAGATTGGGCAGTAGGTATGTGAACAAATCCCATTATCAAATATTGGGATTTGTGCATACACATTGCCTCCCACATTGTGCCTTGGAAATCTACACCAGGCTGTTTCCATCACTTTTGTGCATAAATCACAGGAATTATAATAAATTGAGAAAAATGTTCTTGCACATGGCGCTTCACCCTACATTTGAATGGTGATTAGACAACTTTAGTCATTTGTCAGAAAGTGTATCTGATGAAACAAACATCTAACCAGCTTAGATTTAAAGCAGCCTGAAGATATGAAATGTATCTGCTCTGTTTCCTATCTCAACCTCAAAAGCTATAACAATAAACTTACTCATGGGGTCATTATCAGAAAGTAAAAACATTTTTGAATAATGAATTCTCCTAAATGGGTCAGATGACACTTAGCCTTTTGAATTGAATGACCGGTGTGTCCCCTTCCAAACTTCAGTTACTATGATTTTCCCCTCTGGATTCCTAGGGAACTAAGATGTTTCTTAAGATTGGTCTTCTATTCCCTTCCATAGTTGAGACGCTCTGTGTATCCAGTCCTGTTTAAGTTGATACATTCACTGTGTGAAACTGCTGCCTTTCCTTTAGTGCTGTGTGAGTGCTGCATACACTGTTGGTCTTTTGGAGGGCCCGAAATCATGATTGCACCTGCTAAAAGACATAATGTGGTGGGAATCTTAACTCTGAATATTCAAGAATGGCAGCTCCATATATTTGGTCTTTACTGCCTGGTACAACATATCCACAAATTTGAACCCAGGAAGTGTGATGTGTGATTAAACAGAGGACCAATTACAACATGCACTAAAGCTCCTGACTGTATCACATATAGTGTAGGTGCATGTGTATTCTGTCTTCCTTTCTTTTCCCTTCCATTACTTTCTTTTCTCCCCCCATTAGCCTGTCTTATTCATTCCATCCTTCATTGAGAGCCAGTCTATTCTGGTATGGTACTGTACACTGCATTAGAATAGGAGCTGTGATGTCAAATTTCTTAGATTAAAATCACAGATTATCCTCCTTAGCCCTGTGAACTCGGGAAACTTTCTTACCTTCTTATTTGTGGCATGGAGATAATAATAGTACCTAGCTCATTATAGTAGAGATTAAATATGTAATATACATAAATCATTTGGAATAGTGATCGGAAAATAATAAGTTCTACAAAAGTGAAAGTCATTTCATTCATTTGCTCATTCATTCTTGGTGCACTTGAGATGCCACATCTGAGACCTGAGTGCCTGAATTCAAGTTCTGTTTTTTTTGCTGATTTCAGTGTCTTGAAAATGATATCCTGGGAGACAGCAAGTGATGGCTCAAGTACTTGGGTCCCTGCCACTCATGTAGGACACCTAGGTTGAGTTCCCAGCTCTTAGCTGGAGCCTGGCCCAGCCACATCTATTAAAGATATTTGAGGAATAAATCAGCTAATGGGAGCACTTTTTCTGTTTCTTCATCTCTCTCATTCTGCCTTTCAAATAAATTTTTAAAAAATAAAATGTAGTTAATTTTTCTTGAAATGACTTACATATATCACTGTTCTAAATCCAAGATGTACAACTGATGTTCAAACATATTTTGTTCCTACTTTCATGGTGCATGGATTATACCTATCTATAGATGTAGATATTATATCTATCTACAGATATCTATAGATAGAATATCAATATTAACTATATCTATATCTATCTATCTATACATACATACACAATAAAATAAGATTACCGAGGTTGAGTCACACCATTCCAGGAGACCATGTGACAAAGACAAAATGATTTAATAGCAACAGGGGTTGAGTGTGGAGGTAGTAATCTAATAGGTAGGAGGAAAATGCAAAAGATTTTAAATAATGACAATGGAGACTAAGAATGAGAGGAGGGGTGGGAGAGTATGTGGGAGTGTGGGTATGGTGGGAAGAATCACTATATTTCTAAAGTTGTAATTATGAAATGCATGAAGTTTGTATTCTTTAAATAAAAGGTTTCTTTGGGAGGGAATAGTGAATAAATGTACTAGCTAGAAAATCATATAGAGGGGAAATGTCAACATGTAATGAAAAATAAGTGAAATTTCTATCTCTTATCACACTTTTTAAAAACCAAAAGAATAAATCACATAATTTTTTTAAAAGAAAGGTGAGTGTCCATACTGAACAGTGTGCTCATCATCCAGCTGCTTGGAGGAGTGACTGCAAACATTTCTCTAAGGATTTCCCTTGGTTGAAAGCAGCCATCTTGCCCACAAATGCCTGGGAGGATAGTCCCTCCACTCTCCCAGAGGACGGACAGCTGATGGTAAGTTGTTGGGGCAGCTCCTGCCCTTGCCTCAGGGGTCCAGCCCTGTGGTGTCTTTTGTGTTCCAGCCTCCTGCAGACGGAAACTGAGGTTGGAGCATGGCAGAACCCAGGCCTTTGTCTTTCTGTTGCCCCTGTCCTGTCCTGCTTCCCTCATTTGTGTATCCATCACTTGCTCAGAGCTGTCTCACAAGGCAGGGCTAGGAAACTCTACCCAAGAACAAATGCACTGAAAAAAGTCCTACAGAATTGGTTGGCAGGGTGATGACCTCTTAGAAACTGTTGATCGTGAGTGTATTGAGAGTCACAGCTGCCTCATCTGGATCTCTGTCCAGTAGTTCGTTTCTTACAATGTGGGCCCAAAAAAGGCATCAGTTGGCCTTAGTGGAAAGTGAGGTTTTGCCAGAGGGATATGAAGAAAAAAACAGAAGTGCAATGGAATGTGGATTTGTTTAAAGATTTATTTATTTATTTGAAAGTTAGAGTTACACAGAGAGAAGGATTGGCAGAGAGAGAGAGAGAGAAGGATAGGCAGAGAGAGAGACAGAGAAAGAGAGGTCTTCCATCTGCTGATTCACTCCCCAATTGGCCACAACAGCCGGAGCTGCGCTGATCCAAAACCAGGAGCTAGGAGCATCCTCTGGGTCTTCCCACTTGGGTGCAGGGTCCCAAGGACTTGGGCCATCTTCTACAGCTTTCCCAGGCCATAGCAGAGAACTAGATCAGAAGTGGGACAGCCAGGACTCAAACGGGCACCCATATGGGATGCTGGCACTGCAGGCTTTACCCTCTATGCCACAGCACCAGCCCCTGGAATATGGAATTAACAACAAGGATAGGAATAGTGGCTCCTGGTATCTTAAATGAATAGGAAAGAAATCAGAAAACAAAAGGGTTGAGACAGAAGGGAAATTAGAGGACAAAAGGTGGGAGGCCTCAGCACGGTCAAGGGGGATTAATGTAGGAAGACTAAATCAATAATTCAACCGGAAGGACCGAAGACAGAAGCGAAAGTGGTCTGTGTGTGAATTAATGTTGTAGGAGGTGACTCAGTTTCTGGTAATGACAAACTCCCAGGTACAGCTTTTGAAGTATATGACTGTGACAATGCCAGGGAGAAGAACCAAAAAACTGAGAGACTCTGATAACCACACAGATTATCTGTGTCAACACTGAAGGCATTGAGATGCTGATGAGGTTTTGGCCTGGTTCCATAGATTCAGGTGATGAATGGAAAATAAACACAAGTTTTAACAACAATCACTATTACGATGGTGGTGAGGGCAGGGGATTAGCCTACTAAAATGGTTTGATGTTTCAGAAAGCAGGAATCATTCCATGAAAAGCTAGAAGAAATACTCTCAAGGCAGCAATGAGGAGCACAAAGTTCACTAATAGTGAACATAGTGGTGAAACATGTCCAGTGTTGTAAAAGATTAACTGTGTGGGCAGGACTGGCTATGTAATTTGTAGAACTAGGTACAAAACGAAAATGTGAGAGCTCTTGTCCAAAATATATTCGTATGGGGGTGGAGTTAACATGGTGGTTGAGATGTACATGACCCACATTGGAGTACTTGGATTACATTTCTGGCTCTGGCTCCTGGATCCAGCTTCCCATCAATCCAAGTCCTGGCGGACAGTGGTATGGTGCAAGTCTCCCATTGGGAGACCTGGACGGAATCCCTGACTCCTGGTTTTGGTCCAAACCTAGCCATGGTTGTTGTGGTATTTGGTGAGTGAACCAGCAAGTGTGATCTGTGTCTGTCTCTCCCCTTTCTGTCTTTCTGCCTTTGAAATAAATAAATATGAATTTACAAGTATATTACTAACTCTGAGACAGTGTTGTATGCAACAGGACAGATTCCCTATGTAGGCTCTGGGTCCATACTGCTTGAACTCCAATCTAGTTTCTGCCTATACTATTTTAAGCAAGTAATTTACCTTTCTTACTTTTCATGTTCTTAAAATAATAATCATCTTAGTATCAAATATCTGGGGGGATTTTAGATGGAAGTATTTGACATATACTAAGCAGTCAATAATGTTTTTGAATATTTGTTATTGGCACTGTAATACAGGTCAGCTAGCATAATCACTGGTCAGTAATCTCTTTCATAAATATTGATGTTATAGTGTGGAGCTGAATTTCAAAAAAAGAAAATCTGTCATCATTGACCAGTGACTGTACACCTGAGAATGCATTTAAAGATATTTATATTATCCCTTTATTTTCATATATTGGCCTGATTTCTGAGTGATCATTACTTGAAAAAGATGTCCATATTCCATTTTTCTCAAATGAACAGTTAAAATGTGGTTTGTTCTGTGCTGTCTCATTTATGAGAATGATTGGAATTCTGCGGCTTTAACAAAAGTGCAAGTTTGGGTTTATGGGGTAGTTTTCCACCATCAGCCAGGGAGCTGATGACACAAGGTGACTTAGCAAATTGGCAGCCTGTGCTGCCCCTGAAGACTGACCCACTAATGTGAAAAAATGAGCTACAGGCTGATCCGTGCCCCTTCCCCGATCCCCCTGAAAACCGACAGACTTTTCTTTTTCCTCACTGTAAAACTCCTTAGTTACTCAAGGGATAACACTGCTGGGAATTTTGACTGTGAATGGAGAGTGTTGTGTGGTCCTTAATTGGCAGAGGAGCCTGTCAAAAATAATATATTCGCAAATACTCTGAACCACCACAGGCCTGGTAACGCTATTTAAACTGTCATACAGCTGGTGGCAGGTGGGTTGATTTTTTTCAGCAACAGTAAAGCTTCCAGGAATGTCTTTCAGAAGTCTACTCCCTTGAAGATTTCTAGCTTGGGTATTGGAAGGAGTTGTGAGGGTGTATGGGGAGACAGGAAGAGAATTAGATGGACGGGTAACTGCTGTGAAATGTTTGAGCCATGACAGCTGATTTCCGTTTAATTTGGGGTAGAAACTAATCTGCTTTGAAATCAGAAGTTTCAGTAAGTTTGAATATTTCTTCACTAGATTTCAGTTATAGATAATTCTGGGAAAACTAATGAGAAAGGTAGCAGGGTAAGCTAAGAGAGGAAAGAAGAAAGAAGAATAGAGTAGGCTTTTTTTTTATTGAAGAGGATGCAACTATGTATACAAAGGAATCCGTGTTATTGCTGTTTTTCACATGTTTTCTGTGTCACTTCTGTTTCTGCTAGCATGGAAATCAAACATTTTCTATCATTTCCTGTCCTCACACCATGTTTTGACCACATGGACTGCTTTCCCCTTCCCACATGTCTGCAGGGACTTTCAAATGCATCAGAGACAAAAACACTGAATGAATAAACCTGGGATGCCATTGTCTGTTACTTCTCTTCTTTCCCTAGTGTCAAGGTCTCTTAGATCTGTCTTGTGCCATGGACCTCTTTGACAATCTGGAAAAATCTACAGATTACTTTCCAGAATAGTGTTTTTAAATGCTTAAAATAAAAATGCATAGGATTGTAAAAGAAACCACTGATATTGAAATACAATCTTATCCTTGAACCCCTTGGGTGAGAACCCCTGCCCTATTTCTTGGGCCTTATTATGCAGATCATGCTCATAAGCAGAGGGAAAATCAGAATAGGGAATTTAAATCATGTCAAGAGTAACTCCTACAAGAGATGAAAGTAAAGGGAAATGCAGTAAAGGAAATGGAGCAGGAACGACCCTTGGGATGAAGTGTATTTTGATGCTGGGTAGAGAAGGAGACACTTGAAGAGATGCTTCAGGGAAAGCAGGAGGGGGTAAAAATATGGAATGAAAGGAATGGCAGAAATAAATTTTAAATTGTGTACCCTTTGATGTTCTTTGAGAGGCACAATTAAAAATTAGAATTACTTTCTTATTGCTACTGGTGTCTGTTTGCCTGAAGACTGGGTCACATGAGGTTCAGAAATTTATTCAGGTTACACATGATTTCTTGAACTTAGTCCTGTTAGTTTGACAGTCTTAAATTCTCTTTACAACTTCTCAAAGTTTAGGAACCATATTCACCTTCTATGATCAGTCTTAAATTCCAGCTCTCCTGTGATTTGTTTCCTAGTACAGTTTCCTTCTCTCACAACCTGGCAATTAATTGTCTCTGGTTCAGTAAGTTTTTCTCTTGCTTTGCCTTGTAATTATTTGTGTTGATTTCCCCAATGATTGTTCCGTTGCCTAGCATATTATGATGAATGGAGGAATGAATGAATGGAATGAAAATGAATGAATGATGGACCTATGGTAAGTTATCTGCCTATGTTTTTGAAAAGGGTGCTCATAAGAACAGAAGTTATTGTCTTTATGGTCACCATAGACAGAGAATATTAGGTACCAAATGCCACAGTAACTGAAAAAAATATCTTGGCTGTTGCTTGCAAAACGACAATGAAAGGATTTTGCTAATCCTACATCAATGATGAAGAAACTAAGATTCAGAGAAACTATCAACAAGCTGAGATTTGCACTTGAATGTGAGCATACAGTTGGCACAACATATCCATGCATTCTGCATCTGTAAATTCAACCAACTGGGAATTCAAAATGCAGTTATGACTAAAATGGTTCTGTCTGTCTTGGAAATATGCAAGGTTGTTTCTTCTTTGTCATTATTCTTTAAATAATACAATATAAAAACTATTTACATAGCATTTACATTGTAGTGGATAGTATAAATAATCCAGAGATGATTTGAATTATACAGGAGAAAGTGGATAGGTTCTATGCAAATACTGCATACACTATTTTATAAAAAGGACATGAATAGCCTCAGTTTCTGACATCTGCAGGGGATCCTGGAATCAACTCCTCACAGACACTGAGAGATGACATATTATTTTCTAATTTCAAAACCTGTATGTTTTTCATTTTATCAAGTTGTCCCCTTTATGATAAATGAAAATTATCTTTAAATATGATTTTATCAGTATCCTTATTGGTAATTACTCTTAATATTAACAAGAAATATTGATATTTTAATAAATGCTAATTTAGCCTCAGAATCAAAAAATCACATAATCCTTTCATGCTCTTAATAAAAAGCCATTAATATCCACGACAATTTGCAATATTTCAAAGAAGCTATTACCTTGGAAAATTCTGATAGATTACCCAATTGGACCACATTTAATCACGCTTTTAAGTTCCACACCATCATTATATAAAACCATTGACTTACCTAGCAGAATCATAACACTGAAGTTCTCCTTTCCTAAACAGCTACAGTTCCTGATGTTTGTGACAGCTACAGGGTTTTGCAAATGAAAATCAGAACAAGTACTCCTGTGATTATGATTACAATACTCTCACAGCAGACTTGTAAAACATTATATGCGTTCTTTAGAAGTTGGGACTGGTGTTGTGGCATACCAGGTAAAGCCATCATCTGCAATGCCGTCATCCAGTTGGGGGCCCATTGGAATCCCAGCTCCTCCACTTTCAATCCAAGTCTCTGCTGATGTGACTGGGAAAGCAGAGGAAGATGGCCAAGTACCTGGGACCCTGCACCCACGTGGTATACCTGAAAGAAGCTCCTGGCTGCTGGCTTCAGCCTGGCCCAGCCCTGGTCCTTGTGGTCATTTGGGGAGTAAACCAGTGGGTGAAAGATCTGTCTCTCTCTCTCTCTCTCTCTCTCTGTCTCTACCTCTCTCTGTAACTCTACCTTTCAAATAAATAAATAAATCTTTTTTAAAAAATGAAAAAAAAGAACTTAAATCAAGGTTCAGAAACATTGGGTGACCCAGTTAAGGGAACACACCTAGAAAGAGCTACAATAAAAATTTGAAATTGTGATCCACTTTCTATTACTGAATAAGGATTTCAGCTTTTCTCAGGTGACTTTGTCATTCAAGCATTCAAAAAATGACATATGGAGCAGACATTTAGCAGGATGATTGACACACTTGTATTTCTTTTTAAGTACTTGGGTTGATTCCTAGCTCCAGCTTCTGACTCCAGCTTCCAGCTAATGAAGATCCAGGAAATTGGATTCAAGTAATTCAAGTAAATTCAAATCCAAGTAATTGGATCCTGGCCTCCCATGTGGGAGATGTGGATTGCACTTCTTGTTCCTGTCTTCTGCCTGGCCCTACTTCAGCTGTTGTGGGAAAGGAGAGTGAACTAGAGAATGGCAGCTTGTGCACACTCTCTGTCTTCCTGTCTCTCTCTATATATTTTTAAAAAAATAAAAAACAGCATCTGTCTTCAAATATAAGAGTGACTAACTCCTACTCATCATTTAATCACATTGAATTTTTTAGAATTTATTTATTTGAAGGGCAGAGTTATATAGAGAGAAGGAAAGAGAGAAAAAGAGAGAGAGAGAGAAAAGGAGATCTTCATCTGATCTCATTATCTAAATGGCTGAAATGGTCTAGGCTGGGCCAGGCTGAAGCCAGGAGCCTGGAAGGAGATCCTAGTTTCCCATTTAGATGACAGAGTCCAACCACATTGACCATTTTCTGCTATTTATCCAGGTGCATTAGCAGGGAGTTGAATCAGAAGTGGAAAAGTTGGGACTCAAACCAGTGGCCATATGGGATGCCTGCTTAGCAGATGGTGACTTAACCCACTGTGCCACAATGCCAGTCCCTCCAATGGGTCATCAGAGTGAAGGAGGGGTAAAAAAAAATTGTATAACATCATGAGTACTCTATTCTTATAATTACTTTTGTAGAGAATGTTCATAGCAAATCTGCTTAAACAGTTTGAAAGAAAACAGTTTCTATAAATAGGGTAAACTTCATTTTATTAAAACAGAAATAATAAATTCATGATAGAAACTGATTTTTAATTTCCATATAAACTGCTAAATAGATATGTACAAATAGAAAAAATATTTTAGTAATGTCACTCACTTTTGGATTTTCTAAAATAGTCTTTTTCTTGATATTCCAAATGAATTATAAGATGAATATTTAATTCATTTCTTCACAATAGTGGAGTAAACATTAATAATAATTTTGAGGCATAATTTACAATTCTTAATTTTTACACGTTCCATTGAATACTTTTATTTATATGTGCATAATTCAGCTTAAACAAAAAAATTATACATTTTTTGTCAGTTCATTCACACATGGCTATCAAATACTTACTGTGTGCTAAGAATTTTTTCAGGAAATGAAACTTATATCTCAACTGAAATTAAACAATTTATTGTTGCCAACAAACATTATTATTTTAAAAATGAACTAAATTTGTGCCCATATAGATCTCTCTGGATTTTGGTTTATCAATATAGATGACTTTCAATTAATAATGATATGAAAAGATAATTAAATAAATAATTAGAATCCATAGCTAATCTCAGAATTTTATTTGTGTTAAAGATTTAGCTTTTTTTTCCACTAAGCTTTTGTTTGCTCTGAGTATACTTCAAACTTTACCTTGTATTCTGGTCCTGAAATCTTATTGCAGTGGGTGAGAAAACAATGTTCTGTATCTCTGAGATCTTCAGTATAAACACCTAATTAAAGTTGGGGGCAACAAATAACCAGAACATGCAATATTGTTCAGGAGGCCATTGTGTACAAACCTGAGAATCATAATACAGAGTTGGTGGAAACTTAATCTTTTTTTTTTTTAGCAGCCAAATATTTGATGAATCCAATATGGAGGAAAACTAATTAATATATTTGTTTCTGACAAGATTATGCTTGTAACTCAAACTGATCAATTTGGAAAAAGTAACAGAAATTTCCACTAACCAAACCAAAACAAATGGACTTGGACTAGCAATAAATTTATTGCACATTTAATGTCTGTAATAACTCACAAAATCTTAATGTAGGTCTTGCAACCATATTCCGATTTCTAAGACCCTTCTGACTTCTCCCACTCCTGTTTCCAGGCCCTTAGAAAAGAGGATCCTTAAAGGTAAAATCCATACACAAGGATCATAATAGTGATGAAGTTAGTGCTCCCCAGAGACTAAGGAGAAGAACAACAGAGAAGTCAAGTCTAGAAGATTGATCTCCAAACATAAAATATTAGTTTCTCCTAAAACCCACATATATATTATAACATCTCCCAAATCTCTTGTGATGTTAACTTGTAACTATTTAGCACAGTAAAAGATTCAACTGAGATGTTCAAGTTTAGGAAAAGATCTACCACAAAGGGACAGTGTGACATTAAGCTGTGGGTGATAGAATTGATTATGAGCTCCTATGACACCGCAAAGCCATTGTCAAACCTATAGACCTTAAGTAGAAAAGAATTAATTTTACTCTATCTTAATCTTTTTTTTTAGCAGCCAAATGTTTGATGAATCCAATATGGAGGAAATCTGTTTAAAAACTCATTCTAACTGTACTAGAAATATGTAACACAGCCAAACTGAAGGAGGTGGGAAGAAAGGAGCTGATTTAAGCAACATTGAAAGCACTGTTTTGACTAAGTACTTTAAAGCTAAATACAAAATGAAATGAACTATTCATAAATACAGCATTCTGATAGTAAAATCTGTGGTTCCCCCCACCTCAAAGATGTGGCTTAGGGATTGGCAAACAACTTGAAGCATATGCTGGAGTTCACAGAATGTATAGAGAATGGATGAGACCCAGGTTTCTAACAGCTGGAGAAAGCAGTGACAGATAAGCAAAGGGAAGCTTACTAGAATGAACTATTTGGTGTTAGATTAGAGCTGAAGCTATCAATGTGAACTCACATCTATTTTATCTACATATACATAGATGTCTAAATAAACATAAATGTATGTTTACACATGGGTCACTGTAAACACATATATTTCTTGTCTGCATAAAGGCATGATCATGCATGCACAATAAAACAGACCCACAAGCTGCAGGAACCAGTTAAAGAAACAGATCCATTTTCTATTGTAACTACTCTAAGAAGCTGGGCTACTGCCTAGAATTGAGCTTATTGGAGTTGGACTGCTATAACTAGTAGAACTGTAAAATAGACCAACAATAGCCATCTTCAAAATACCAGGAAATAACTGGCAATTTCCCTAGTTTGTATGCCTGATATCATTTTAGGATCACCCAGAGGAAGTCAAAATAATCAATCACATAGGATATCCTACTTTTAGCTATCCTACCTTTTGCTTCCCCATGCAATATTTTTTTATTCTTCAAATTTATTTTTAATAGAAAGCTTTTATTTAATAAATATAAATTTCATAAGTACAACTTTTGGATTATTTTGGATTATAGAGGTTCTTCCCCCTAATACCCGCCTTCCCATCCCCAAACCATCCCACTTCCTACTCCCTCTTACATCACATTCTTCATTAAGATTCATTTTTAATTATTCTTATATACAGAAGATCAACTCTATACTAAGTAATGATTTCCACAGTTTGCACCCACATGGACACACAAAGGATAAAGTACCGTTTGAAGACTAGTTGTATCGTTAATTCTCACAGTACAACACATTAAGGACAGAAGTCCTACATAGGGAGAAAGTGCACAGTGACTCCTGTTGTTGATTTAACAATGGACACTCTTATTTATGATGTCAGTGATCACCCAAGGCTCTTGTCATGAGCTATCAAGTTTATGGAAAGCTCTTGAGTCCACAAACTTTGACATTATTTAGACAAGGCCACAATCAAAGTGGAAGTTCTCTTCTCCCTTCAGAGAAAGGTACCTCCTTCTTTGATGGCCTGTTCTTTCCACTGGGATCTCACTCGCAGAGATCTTTCATTTAGGTCATTTTTTTTGCCACAGTGTCTTGGCTTCTTTCCCTTCCCCACACCATTCCCAGGCTCTGGTGTTTACTACTCTTCTCTACTAATTTGAGATGAAAATTTTAGCTTCTACTTTATATGAAAATATGTCATATATGTCTTTCTCTGCCAAGGTGAACTCACTTAACAAAAACCTCAAGTTCTATCCATGTTGCTGCAAGTAACAGAATTTCTTCTTTTTATAGCTTAATAGAATTCTATTGTGTATGTATACCACATTTTCCTTACCCATTCATCTGTCAATGTACACCTAGGCTGAGTCCCTCTCTTGGCCCTATAAGCTTGCTTTCATTTTACTCATTGTATGATTGTGGAACCTAGGTATCTACTAACTCTCCTTCTGTGAAATACATTTACATCAAAATTATTTACCCTTCACTCCCAGTGCCATCATATTCAAATTTCCTTCTCTGTGGAATCTTTAATAATTACTGTAATCCTCATTCTTGGTGTCTTCTGTATATCCCATCCATTCCTCCCTTGTTAGTAGGGGTAAATACTACACTTAAGTAGGGTCACTATGTTGCATTGCTTTTTTTTTCTTTTTCCCCAAAGCACCTAGCACAGTGCTGAACCAAGTAGGGACTTAATGAATAATTGATTGTCTAATTGAAGTAAATGCTTGTACAACAAAGATAATCCATTTCCTGACTCTGCAAGACAGCACAGAAATTACTGATTATCAGGGGCTGCCCTTACTGCTGAATGTTTATTCCAGAAGAAAATATTAAAGCCTCAAGTGCAGAAATCATGTTGGATTAATGCTCCTGTATTACATGTCAGGAGTTATGTGAGCCAACTGCAATATCATGACTTATGACCTACTTTTCATTTTTCAAATGAGATTATGAGAGAAGCTCTGTAGGCATACAACAATATTCTTCCCTTCTTTGCACAGCCAAACAAATATTATCACTGCAAAAATAAATGAATAAGTAAATAAAATAAAAATAAAATCTTATTGGTTGAAAGACCATAGTATTCTGAATCTTTTCTTTGAAAAATTCTTTCTCTCACTTGTTGGAAAACTCTCAAGGCAGAAATTTTTCAGAGCAAATTTGATACAAAGGGTATCAGTTGAATGTTGAAATAAATGGAAGTTTTAAGACTGTGAAACAGGAGGTAAAAATGCAAATTTCATCTGAATAAATAAGAAATGGCTAATAAAAGGCATCAATAATGTGCTCTTGATATTTTTACTTTTTCAAAGTTTAAAATTTCAGATTTTTTTTCTACTTACCCCCAAATGTCTGAGAATTCTAGAATTCTTAAATGTAGGGAAGATGTCTTACCACCTTACAATTGATGTCACTGACATATTTGAAAATTTCAGTAAAAATTAATTCTTAGTCCATTGAGATCAATGTGCTTTCCTCTGAAACTGACAATTAGTAATGCTATAAAGGTTAGAGTCTCACTTCAGATGAAAACATAGCTGGAAAGTATAACCCTCATAATGAGTTCACATTAACTTTATTAAGCAACTGACATGGAAACACCACTAGATAAAAATTATCTTTTTAACTGTATATGACCAACACAATCTATGTTTTTTGTTTCCTACATATTGTATAATATCTATACTGTAAGATAATTATAAGATGACACAGTAAAAATGAAAGCTGCCCCTTTCAAATATTTGTATTTCTTCCACACAGATACTACAGAAGTTTGCAAAATAGAGAAGGAAAACAAAGATTCTCTTATATAATTCATATGGGACTTTAGCTCATGTAGATTTTTGAAACTCATTTGTAATTCAGAAGTCTCTGACTCACTGACTTCATTTATTCTGTAGAGGCGTTAATTTAGCTACTACTGCTGTAAGCTATTATGAATGTATGTAAATGAGGACACAAGTTTTTAAACAGTGACCAGGATCTAATAATTTCATAGACTTTCCTGTATATTTTCAGGATGGAATAATGTGGAACAATCCTTGGCAGTGTTTTCATAGAATCTCAGGTTTTAAACCAACTCCCTTTGGTGCAGAGGCTATAAAGCTCCCTGCAAATGCATGCGATCATTTTCTTTGGCCCCAGTTCAAAAGAACAGAAATAAAGCCATTTAACAAAGTATGTAGCAACCACACACTTTTTAGAAAAATATTCAAAATTTTAACAATCTTCCAAGCAATTTTGAAGTAATATATTTTTGACTTCCTAATCATTAGCCAGTAAGTCATAGTTCTGCCTATTCGCTCCCATTTTGACACAGGAAATGTGATTCCTGGGTTACCTTTTAAAAATGGTGGAAAACAGTACTCTTCTTAATGTTCACTTTTGTCATCCGTTCACTCACTCACTTGTTCAACAAACTTCGGTAGGTTGCTAAACAGAAGTAAGGTGCTATGCTAGCCATATTGGAAAGAACAGTGGGCTACACCAGGCTTGTTTCCTATTCTTACAGAGCTCTTGGAAATAAGAATTTGGTGGAGAAATTGGCTATTAATCAAAGTACTAAGGAAATTGGGCCAGCGATCTGGTGCAGTGGGTTAATCCTCTGCCTGCAGCGCTGGTATCCCATTTTGGCACTGATTCTAGCCCTGGCTGCTCCACTTCCAATCCAGCTCTCTGCTATGTCCTGGGAAAGCAGTTGAAGATGGTTCAACTCCTTGGGCCTCTACACCCACATGGGAGACCAGGAAGAAGCGCCTGGCTCCTGGCTTCAGATCTGTGCAGCTCTGGCTGTTGCGGCCATTTGAAGAGTGAACCAACGGAAGAAAGACCTTTCTCACTGTCTCTTCCTCTCACTGTTTATAACTTTACTTCTCAAATAAGATAAAGGAAATAAATAAATAAAATATTAAGGAAATAAATGCAGAATTACAAGGTTGATATGTTCTATGTCTAAAAGGCTGTGGTGCCGTTTAAAGTTGTGTGTTAGACTGAGAGGCTTCCCTGAAGATAGGATACTTAAGTGTAAATATGAAGGACACATGGAAGGAAACCACATTATGGATGGGAGGGCAGACAGCATACAAGGGGTGGCATGTGTTCAGTTGTTCACCTGTTCAGTCTTCTTTGTGAGTGCTGATCCCTTTGATCCCTTACAAGTCTGTCCCAGGTACTGGAAACACAGATGCCATGAGCCTTGAGGAGGAGCTCTGAGGTAGCAAGGCCATGGGTTTTCAAGAACCAATAGAAGGTCATCGACTTGGAGCCCAAGTTCAGAGGTAGGAACTGGAGCCTAGTGCTCCATGACAGAAGGAATATGCTGGGTCTTGCAGGCATTGTTTTCGTCCCAGGAGTGAGGTGATGCCATTGAAAGAGTCTTGGTAAAGACTGGAGAGTATGGAAGGAAATATTTTGACATATCATTCTATGTTTCAAAAATTACCTGGAATACCTATTTAGAAAAGAGCTTGCAGGCAATTTTAAAGTCTTCCCTAGATGCATTGCTTTTTAAGGAAGCTTATGTCTTTATTTTTTCAGAGGTTTTGGCATAAATGAAGCATATGTAAGTTGGTTCCATAATACTTGATCTTCAGCCCTCTTTATGATAAAACAAACCCACACAGTTCATGAGAATAAATGGAAGAACCCTCAGGCATGGGAGTTTCATAATGAAGTGATGTGTTCTTTGATCTAAACAATGTGCATGTATATGCATTCACATACAATGCTTTTTGGATTAAAGAAAAAACTGTTCCTTTAATTTGCCATCATGTCCTCTTTCAGTAAAGAACTGACTTGTTTACCATCAAGATTACACTAGTACATGTTTATTCCTTTAACATATTTTAAATGGGCTTTCCCATTTGCATTCAGTTGGTTTTTATTTTTTATCATGGCGAGTTGGTGGTAGAATATTTGACTGTGAAAATGGGTTGTGATGATGTCTGTTAAAACAACAAGAAATTATTAAGAAGCTGTGCATGTACTCTGCTAGGTGCTTGTGTAACTCTCACAGCTTTTTATCAGATGGAGCATTTATCCTGTAAATATCCAGCTAACCCGATACACATATCAAGCAGCCAGTAGTTTTCCATGCATAATGTTTTTCCTCTTCTGCCTTTAAAAAGAGTTCACTAAGTCTCAGACAGCTGTAGACACTGTGGGGTAGAATCCTTTGTGGGAGAATCGAATAAGTTACTGTGTCATTTCTTCTGAAAATAGCTGACTTTATAGCATAAATGTGGACTCACCAGTATGTTTCTACAGCAAGACTATGTATAATGCTTTTGTTCGATTATTTACAGAACTCAGTATCAGAGCTGTGGATATAGTACCAAACAATTATCAGTGTGGACATGAAGTTTTACAACATAATTTTCAACTGGAGAAGCCAAGATTTTTCTTGGCTCCATGGCCTGAAGGGGTTCTCTATGCATGAGAGCAGAGGCACAGTAATGCAGGGATCAAAGTGTGTGGTAGATAGAAGCAGACTTGGATGAGTTCCAATTCTGTCTCCACCATTTATCATGTATGACAATGGCCAAGGCCACAGCCAAGGTACTTACTCTCTGCCCCAATCATCTGCTCTCTGAAATGAGTACAATAATAGTGCTCACTTTCTGTAGTTCTGGTAGGGATTAAATGAGATACAGAATGCAAAGCACAATTGGCACACAGTGAAGTCTTAAAACACTACTTACCAGTGGATAATACATAGGTTGATCAACTGTATCGTTCAACGTGTAAAAGCACTGCTTCTTTAAGACTCAGATCTTCTGAAGAACGCTGCTAAGTTCTCAGTTGTTTGTAGTTCTCTGAGTGACAACTAAAAAAAGAAAAAAGATATAGGAAAAGATTGACTTATGAAATTCAAATAAGTGGCATTTCAAACCCCTGTTTAGTTCTTCATCACTGACAAACAGCTTATTTTTGCATATTTAAAAGATGAAAGAAAATGCACGCATACTAATTTTAAATTAGGCTTTCTAATGGGGGTAGAATTTTTCAAGTGATTTCCATTGGTGGAAGAATGAAGAATTCACACTCAAGTGAATCTCTTAGTGTTTGAACAAGAATAAATTAAAAAAAAATAATAAATTAATTATAGCAATTGAAGATATATCAAAGTTCTTTACATTTTGAAGATCCACATATATATATGTGAATACATACATATATACATATTGTATATATTTTGAAGATTCTCATATATATGTGAATACATATATACATATATACACATATATAATGTATATATACATATATATGTATATATATAAAGGAATATTCGGGATCAACCATAACAGACAGATTGCATCAGACAGGTTGAATTTACAGAGCTAGCAAAGAAAGAATTCCAAGCTGAGCCTGGTACAACATCAACCACAACATTGTTCAAATCCTTCATAATTGGGCAGATATACAAATATACAAGGAACATTGTTCTTGTTCTCTATTTATGTATAAGAATCTGAGTCTTGGAAAATTTAAATATCTACCAAAGTTCATATAGCAGTTAAACGACAGGCCCAGACTTCAAGTCCATGCAACCTAATTCCATAGTCATAACTTCTTATTTTTAAAAAAGATTTATTTATTTATTGGAAAGGCAGAGTTACAGAGAGAAAGAGAGAAGAAGAAGAGGTGAGAGAGAGAGACAGAGAGAGAGAGAATCTTTCATCCACTGATTCACTCTCCAGATGGCCTAAATGACCTAGCCTGGATCAGATGGAAGCCTGAAGCCAGGAGCTTCATCCTGAGTTCCCATGTGAGTGGCAGGGGCCCAGGCACTTTGGCCATCTTCTGCTGCTTTCCAAAGCATATTAGCAGGGAGCTGGTAGCTGAGACTCAAATCAAGGGTCTGTATGGGATGCAGGTGGCAGCTTAACTCACTGTGCCACAGCTCTCCAGAGCCTGCAGTCCTAACTTCTTAATCATTGTTCTTTACTCCTTAACATATGATTGAACTTTTGATTTTTCTGTGCTTTGTCTCCTTTTTTGAAAATGTCTTTGCAGGGGCTGGCGCTGTGGCGTATCAGGTAAAGTCGCCACCTGCAGTGCCGGCATCCCATATGGGCGCAGGTTGGAGACCTAGTTGCTGCACTTCCCATCCAGCTCTCTGCTATGGCCTGGGAAAGCAGTTGAATGTGGCCCAACTCCTTAGGCCCCTGCACCAACGTGGGAGACCTGGAAGAAGCTCCTGGCACCTGGTTTCAGATCAGCTCAGCTCTGGCCATTGTGGTCATTTGGGGAGCGAACCAGCGGAATGGAAGATTTCTCTCTCTCTCTGTCTCTCTCTCTCTCTCCCAGTCTCTCTGTAACTCATCTTTCAAATAAATAAAATAAATCTTAAAAAAAAAAGAAAATGTCTTTGCAGCAGGGACTTGTATTTTTATGTCAATAGAGATGCAAGAGTGATACATTATCCTTCAATCCTTTCTCCACTATCCCAGCTGGGTTAGGGCTGGGAAGTAAGAAGTGCACAGGACTTGAGGTTGGAACAAGGTTCTCTGATTCATATGATAGAAGATAACCTCAGTGTTTCTGGAGCAAAGTCGAAAAGAGGAGAGTGAATGATGCTAAGATCACACAGATTGGCAGGGCTGGATCATACAGGAACTTGAAGATGTTTGAATTTTATTCTGAATTCTTTCTCCATGAGAGGCAATGGAAATGATGATTTTATGCCGGAGATCTATTGTTATTTGGATCTCTGTAGCATCCCACTTAGAGTAGGAAATAGATTTTTATGATATGAATTCTGAAGTCCTCATATCCATGAAATGTAAGTGACCATCATTGCCAGAAATTTTTTGCTGTTTCACAAGTGCTTATATCAATGGAAGTACAGAGCTGGAAGAAATTATAGTTTCTTAGGAGCTATATTAAATCACAAACCTTACTCCATTATGAACCTCTTTTTATTCATGCTGAAAGCAGTCAGAAATAGTAAGCTCAGCCTCACCTGTTGGTAACATATTATGTTGATTAAAAATTGATTTTTAATTTCAGAGCTGTCATTTTATATTTAATAATATTTCGTATTTGTCTTTTTGTGTTTATTACCCTGTGTATCCATTTTAAAAATATATCTTAAATGCTGTAGTAAACTATTAAATACCTAGATAAGAGTGGCCACATGGAGAAATAGTAATATCAAATTTTGTGAAAACATTGTTATACTGTTTACAAAGGATATAAAGTAAATTTTGCTCATTTGACTTACACTGTGGAATTAAGCATAAGCAGGAGATTCCCTGTTTTTTTTTTTTTTTTTGTAGGATCTATATCATAGACAATGAAGCCACACTCATGTAGAATGATCCTTTGAGGGACACAGATATCACCAGCCAGTTGGCTTCTATAAAGTTCCATCTCAACCTCAGAATACTTTTCTTTATTGTGTTTCAGTTAGCCAACTTACTGGTACTCATAAGTATCAATGCATTGTCAAAAGAAACAAATCCATTAGTTGCTCTTCTCAAAACCATAAGCAGCCACCCATGTTTTACAAGTGAAAATTCCCTGATCATTTATTACCATAAAGAATGATTTATGTATATAAACGTGAACATTCAAGTTCGAAAGAAGTAAGCTTGAATGTGGATGGGCTATTTATGCAAGGAGTCTTTAAAAGTTTCATGGAAAATGTGTATCATGAAACCATTATGGATGGATTCCAAATTTTTTTTTTGCACCAGAATAAACTCATACTAACTTGCTATGATGTGTTTGAACACAATACACTCTGAAGTGCTAACATGAAATAAGACTGCAGTTTGAAAAGAACTCCTACAGAGCAACGTGACTTCTGCTAAAATTGAACCAAGACCAAATATCAAATTTATGATGAAGCTTGGGGCTAAGAATGTTGAAATCACTGATGCTTTATGAAAACTTTATGGTGTCAGTGTCTCAAAGAAATCAGCAGTTTACAAATATATAATTTATTTTGAGCATTATGAAGCCATAATGAAGATGAAGCCCTCAGTGGCAGACTGTTCTCATCAATTTGTGAAGAAAACGTTGATCTTGTTTGTGCCTTAATAGAACAGGATTGACGATTAACAGCAGAAAAAATACCCAATACCATAGACATCTCAACTGGTTTGGCTGACACAATTCTGACTGAAGAACTGAAGTGAAACGAACTTCCTGCTCAGTGGGTGCCTAACTATTGTGCTCACATCAGCTGCAGACAAGAGAAGAACTTTCAGTGGAACTTTAAACAAATAAGACCAAGATCCTCAAGCATTTCTTTGAAAATTACAGCAGAACATGAAACATGACTTTACCAGTCTGATCCTGAGGATGAAGCACAATCCAACAATGGCTAACGAGAGGTGGAAGTGATTTGGTAGAAAACAAAGGCAGATTGGTCACGAGCAAAATTCATAGCACTAGCTTTTTGGGGGATGCTCAAGTCATTTTGCTTGTTGACTGTCCGGAGGACCAATGAACACTAACAAAGTTGTCCAAAGCTTCAGCAGAAAAATGCCCAGAAAATCTTCACTGCAGAGTTGTTCTCTTCCTTGACAATGTTTCTGCCCTTTCCACTTAACAAACAAGGGAAATTTGGCGAAGGTTTTCAAGGAGAAATCATTAAGCATCCGTCTTAGAGTCTGAGTTGACTCATTCTCACTTGTGATTATTTCTTAATATTCTTTAGGGGCACACATTTTTCTTCATCTAATAATGTACGAGTGATTTGCATTGACACGGTTAAATTCCCAGGACCCTCACGATGGTGTATCATAATTTACAAAAAAGTATTTTGAACATGATGGAACTTAGGTTGTGAAATAAAGTTTTTGTTTTATTACATTTTAATTTATTTTTTCCGCATTCTGGAGTCTCCTTATATTAGGCAGGTTGCTTAGCTTCTCTCAGCTTTTCTATCCTTGAGTATAAAATGAGAATGATGCTTTCTTCGTGGATTTTAAGAGAAGATATGGAAAATCATTGATGTATGGAAAATGCTTAATAAATACTTGGTTTCATCTTTTTCCTCAAAACCAAATTGGTATCATTTTGATCTCAGAAGTTCAAAATGTTTCTATTCTCAAATGCATACTCTTTTGACTCTCATTATTAATAGTATCTGGACTTCTATTTAAGGAAGATTACAAAGGGAGTTGTGGCATAACTGGATGGGGTAAGCTACCACCTGTGATACAGGCATCCCATATGGGCACTGGTTCGAGTACTGGCTGTTCTACTTCTAATCCAGCTACCTGCTAATGTGCCTGGGAAAGCAACAGAAGATGGCTTACATGCTTCGGCCCTTGCACTGACATAGAAAACTCAGATGAACCTCCTGGCTCCTAGCTTCGGCCTGACCCAGCCCTGGCCTTTGCAGCCATCTGGGAGAGTGAAATGGCAGATGGAAAATCCCTCTCCCTCTCCCTCTCTCTGTCTCTCTCTGTAACTCTGCCTTTCAAATAAATAAATAAAACTTTAAAAAAGAATAGAAAGGAAGAAAAGGAAACCAGAAAAAAGTGAGGAAAGGCCATTTTTATGTAAAAAATAAGAACTAAGCATGCCATTTAACGAAAGTGAAGAATAGGTTAAAAAAGAAAATTGATTCAGAAATATAACACCTTGCAATAAGACACCAAGTTTTATTCACTTTTCAGGACTCCATTTAGTAATGGCCACTCAATAAATGTTTGTTGAATAAATGAATAATCTGAATGAAACTTTACCTTTCAAAAATGAGATAAGTGCTCTCCAAAAGAAATATAAATGCAAATAAGCACCTCTATAGATTTTAATTTCCCTCTAGACCCCCAAACTGCAACAGCTGTTTTATATAGCACAGAATATTGCTCTTACTTACTAACCCTGACCCTGAAAATGTCTTTATAAATAATTGAGCTCTCTGATAATTCATCATGACCCTGTTCTTCCAGCAGAATTAATCAGTGATGTGGAATCAAATCACCAATTCTTAAAATGAGATATTGCTCCCACTGATTCTTATGTGGTCATCACCTTTGCATTAAAAGAAACAATTGCAATATGTTAGCACCAACCAATATTATAAATAAACTTTAAAACTATGACACATAATTCACCTACTATGACACATGATGATTTTCACCTATTGTGATGTTACTCTAGGTAACACCTAATTCCACTTACAGTGATAATATTTAAACATTTTAACCCATTTTGAATTGTTTACAGTAATATGGCAAGTTCCATATTTACATTGTGCTTTAAAATGTTTTAAAATATATATCATTAAATTTACAATGCTCACTGTGTTGAATGATGGTTCATATAAAAATCTTGGAAGGTATTTTTAAAAATATTCATAATTATTTTTGTAGGAAGAAAAATACGCTGTCCTATATATGAACTGTAGAATGTGTCTGAACCTTTAGTTCACTTATAGAGAGTGAGGAGGTCAAGATCACATCAAGGGGACCAGGGAACATCCCATGGAGAACATTCCTAGGTCAGCCTGTGGCTCAATCCTAACTCACTGGTGCAAGGGCCAAGCTGCCTTTGGATTACTGATTCAGTGAAAGAGCTTAACTGGCTTGAGGCAAATTTGTCACCATATATTATTTTTAAAATAAATCTGTAATTAACAGTTTTTGGGTAAGAAAAGTATGTTCTTGTATTTGGTAGACATGTTAATGACACATATTTTACTTTCATTTTTTAATTTAGAATATATTTTAAAAAGAGACAGATTGATAGAGCACCCATTTGCTGGTCCACTTTACAAATGCTCGTCTGAGGCCAAAGCGAGGAGCCAGGAACTCCATCCAGGTCCCTCATGTGGGGCAGGAACCCAATTACTCGAATCATCATCATTGTCCTTAGTCAGTGTCAGTAGGAGGCTCGAGGCAGGAACTGGAGGCAGGTACTGAATTCAGTACCTCAAAGGAAACGTTGCTTTGAGTAAAGTCTTTACTGCTACAGGTCACATTACACAGGGCTCCTGAAGTAGATAGGAAAGGGCAATGGTATGATCAATAACACAAATCGCAGTCATAGTCGTTCTATGAAAATGTCCTCCCCAGGAAAATGTAAGCAATTTACATGGGAAGATCCCTCAATAAGCTTACCCTTGTCCATGGAGAGAAGACGCCAGTCAACTTGTGGCGTTCCCTTCAAGGGAGTATCACGTACACATTTACTGGCAATGTTTTAGGAAACACAAATCATGCTGTCCTTGGCATTGCTCTCAGAACAATTTTTAGCATTCAGGATTCTAATTAGCAGAAATTGTCTTGATCATATTCCACAGTGAGAATATATCAGAAATGTTACTGAAAATTATATCCTAGTAGAATAAACAGTCCCTGAAGTCAGTCATCTTTATTTCAAGAAGTATACGTATGTTCTGTGCATAACTGATGTTTCAATAGTTTTTACTAGACATACATTCTTACTAACAAGTTTCTTTAGTATATTATACTCTGTTGCAAGTCAAATTATTTAATAGATTAATGTAAAAAATAAAATCAAGATCTTTCAAAGATCTAGTTCCTGGTTCCACTTTTGAAGGTTAAACATATAAACAACAGACAGAATCACTTACAAGGGTAACTCAAGAAGTTCATGGCAAAATAGAATTTAAAAACAATGTGCAGGGTAGTGCAGCAGTCAAGATGTGGCTTGGGATGCCCACATCCCATATCAAAGTGCCTGGGTTAGAGTTCTGGTTCTGCTTTCCATTCCAGCTTCCTGCTAGTGAGCAGCTAGTAGTCAGAGGTGATAGCTCAAGTACTTGGTCACTGCCATCCCCATGAGAGGTCCAGATTGAGTTTCTGGTTCTTGTCTTCAGCCTTTTCCCAGTCAGTTGTTGCAGACATATTGGCAGTGAACCAGTCAATTGGTGATTTGTCTCTCTCTCTCTCCATCTCTCTCTTTCTATCTCTCAAATAAATAAATGAGCTTTTAAAAAAGTTAACATTTATTTCCCATGAACTTTTGAAGACCTCTCAAATGTAAAGAAATTGTATAATGGAGATGTGGAAAATATCATATGTTGTTATAGAATCCATAAAAATACAATATTCTCAAAAAAATGGGATTTTGGTGTGAGATTGTAGTGAAGACAGAGGACAGTGCTGTAGGGATGAGCTATTTTTGCCACTAGGAAAATTATGCCAACATAAAACAATAATTCAAGTTCATAGTCCTGAGGTTGATTCATAAAGTGATTTAGTTTTTTCAACCGAGTATCAATAGAATCAAATTCAGTTAGTAACATGTACACGGTTCCTCTGTGAATTGAGAAATGTCTTTATTCAATTTGACACATCCCAACCATTCTTAGTCAATAGCTCCCTCTTTAGACAAAAGAGAAATAACAATTTTTTATTTATGCCATGGAAAAATCAAATTTATAGGGCTTTTGTGTTTGCACCTGTTGAAATGTACTCTATTAGTGCTGGAACAAAAAAACTCCGCTTATGAAACAAATAAAATACCTAGAAGTAAGCAGTTGAAGTAAACTATATTAATCCAGTGCTAAAATTGGAGCAAAAGTTATTTTAAATAAATGAATTTAACATTTTGTATCATCATTTTAATGGCAATTAAACCTAAACATCTTTGCTACTATAGTATATAGTCATGAACTTCATGAATTGGTATATCCAACTCTGTATATGGGGCTTATTTTTAAATTTAGTCATGTTATATTTTCTTTTTTGCTTTCTTAATGTATTTGTATCTTTCCGTTGCTTTGTATGAGCACAGCTAAACAAAGTTATATTCTTATTATGATATTGAGTTGGCTTCCCTTAGGTTTGGTTATTATAGGTGTTTTTCATCACTTGGAATATCCTTTATTGAAGTGTTAAGCCACTAGCATGTTCAATTAACAAGATAGGTTCTCTACTTTCTCTTTTTTATCTCTCTCTCTCTCGTCTTCTCCTTGACATGATTAACTCCTCTAAATTAGAGATTTAGTAGATTTAGAGACTTTTTAAAAGTAAAAATTCTTATAGAACACCCAAAAGGAAAAAATAATTATTAATTATACTAGCACATAGATATAATCACACCTAATACTTAATATGCTCTCTTTGGCCTAATTTCCTAGAGATGCATATTTTTTTATAAAATTGGGCTGAAGATGAAAGTTCAGTTTTATATCTTCTCCAAAAAATCTATATTATAACAAGAGTTGTTAATGACACTTAACTTGAAGAATTCTCTGTCTTAAAAATTATTATTGAGAATTTCTGAATGATATTTTAAAATACCAAACTTATACATACTTCATAGATTTAGAATATTTGTGCAGTTATTATCTTTGCACCCATGTCTTGGAATGACCTCATGATTAGTTCTTAGAGAGTTTCCTGGAAGTGAAATGATTGGGTCTGGTAGCTTTTCACAGTGGTTGTACAAAGAGTTACTTCTAAAAAAAATTCTGATTTGAAAGGTTTAAAATTGACTATTTTGATTGATCATTTTAAGTTAGGATAATTTACTGAGGCCTCCTCTCCTCACTTAGCATCCTCTACCACTACATAAATGTCTTACTGGTTGTATGTTTGTGAATACATGCTTTAAATGCATACAGAACAAAGATCTCTCATAGAAGTATATAATATGTATCCTAGTAGCATTCAACTGAGGTGTTTCCAGTTATTATTTAATTTGCATTTTTAAAGCATTTATTTTAAGCTAATGAATCAATTGATACTCCAGGGAGCATTTAATAAGATTTATTGCCTTATAAAATTTATATGGCTCTCAGCTAAATAACCGTGATTATAATTATTATCACTTGCATAATTACATTTGTGGCAATTCTAGAGTTGACCAAAGATACAAAATGTCTTTAACTTTCTACATTTTATATAAAAATAAATGACTTTGAAATGTGATTTGAAAACATATTTATAACTTCAAAGCACCTGTATTTATTTTTTAATTAGAAAGGTATAAATATGCTAATAACATAAATTGTTCCTAATAGCAGTTGGATGGAGGAAATAAAAGGGTAATTAATTAGGAAAAACTAAAATCCACAAAGCTTAAAATGCTATGTTGCCCAAGTATTCTAGAGTTTTCCTGGTATGGGAGGTAGGAGCTTCCAATCTTCTACAGCCTATTTTCTGTGTGTTTTGTGAGTAGCTCTTAGGTCACTTCTGCTCATGGTTTCTATCTTCCAATCTACCTGGCTCCAAGAGCATAAGCAGCTCTTCCCAACAAATCCTCCTACCTCATTTCCTTCATTCCCTTCCCAAAGGCTATTGTGAAATGCATCAATGTCACTTCTTCCATGCAACCTTCTCCATTGTCCACTCAGCCCTACAGCCTAATCTTTCACTATTCATATTTAATCTTACCGAATACATTATGATTCCTCTTACCTCTGTTTGATAACTCGTTCCTTCTTTATATCAGAGATATGCAATAAAATATGGCACAAAAGCCCAGAGCATGTGGCTTGCCTTGGCCAATAGAACAAGAGCAAATGTAACCCAAGCAGAAACTCAAAAAAGCTTTGCCCATTGCAGCTCCATCACTGGTGGAGGTCTTCCATTACCAGTATGTCTGCTTGACCTGTAGAGGGTGAGTTGCCAGATGAGCCTTCCCAGCTACCTCCCCTCACATCAAACAGCATCACCCACAGCCTTCCAGCTAACTGCAGTCTCATGAATGGCCCCAGCAAAGAGGAGCATATCATTCCCAACAAACAGGTCCGATTTGCTGATATATAGACTCATGAGCAAAAAAATGACTGCTGTTTTATCTCTGAAATTCTGAACTTTTAAAGTATTTTTATGTAGCAATAAACAACTGCAAATGTTTGTTTTGGAACTTTATCAACCACTGGTTAAGAATGTTATAAAGCTATAGTTTTAATGATCTGTGATTACTTTAAAATTTATGGTGTATGGTAAAATGATCATTTTTCCATTTAATTATTGTTTGTAGCCATTATCTGTATTCCCACTAAATTATGGTCTTTTTGCTTCTTGTTAAACTTTTTATTTGGTGAAGTATTAAGACTTTAAAAAATAAATAAATCTCACAATTATCTACTCAACCACTCACACTTTGTATCTTTAACTGTAAATGGAAAATCTAACTCCCTGTTGATTTAGTCCCAATGACATAGTGAATAATAACCTGATCCTTGGAGTACAGTGTTGAAACTCATACACCTATTGTTTCTTGAAATATGTTGATACAAACAATGAATATCTCTTCCATTTATTCCATAGAGAACAGGTTAAGCAATCAGTGAATGTAAATTGTTACTACTGAAGATATTATATAGGAAGTACTCATTAGTACCAGCTGTGAGTACTAATATGATTACACATAAAGCATTGAGTAAAGCTCAGTATTTTGACAACTGTAGTGTTCACACAAATTTATACAAATGACATTAACAACAATATGGTGAACAATTATCCCCAAATAAAATGTTTTGAAAAAATGTAGTAGAGAAGTATCTGCCATACTTGACACTTAAGATAACGATTGTAATCACTATTTGAATTCCAAAGTTAGTAGCACCTTGCCTTGAAAACACAAATCTACTTTAAACCTCTTCCAAGAAGACTTCGTGGTTTCCCCAGCAGGGACAAACTTGATTTCCTTTAGAATCTTTTTTCAAAGAATGCCACTACCACACTTACCAGAGCTCTTCAAGTATGCCTTTTCTTGGTAGATTTTGAAATCCTGGAAGGCAAGGAGCATATTTTTAGAAGTATTATTATTCATTTATTCATTTCTATTTTGTCTCTGTCTCTTAGCCTTTCCTCATATCAGATTTTTTCATAGAATGTTAATATTTGGTATTCATATGAGCATATATTGTCAAGATTTTAATGACTGTCAAAGCAAGATATTAGACATACTTATTAATTGTACTTATATCAAGACTATTGTATGGCAGCTGTTTTTTTTCCTGAATTGGATTGTCTTTGGGAGTTTTCTTATCAGTGTTCAAAGAGACTCTGAAGATAGAAGATATCTACTAAAAAAAGGTTTTATTTTACAGGTGCCTGGGGATCTGAGATTAGCTATTGAATGATCATCACAGCAGAGTTTCAATGCCCTTTTTATTTAGGTGTTGTGTGTTTCTTTCATAGAGATTTTAAGTAAAAAGGAGTTCATGATCTCCTCCTAAGGATTTTGTAATTCAAGTGAAATTTTGGAACCAGTGGGGAAAAAATAAGGCCAAGTGAGTTTATAATAGAGGATTCCTCTTCCAGAGGCCAACTATGATTCTCATACATACAGGTTCGCTGACCATGGCTGAGCAAACACATAATAGCCTGTTTAGAAGCATTCACCTCTATTCAGTGAAGGGCATTTTGTCCTCCCCACAGCTCAGCTTTTTTTTGCTCATCACGCCCACTGAGTAAGAGTGATGTCAAGTCTGCAAATAGAAAGCAAGGCCATTAACATATCAAGCACTTCCAAGATCAAAATATCATATGCAGCCTGTGTGTTTAATGGAAATCCACAAGCAGAGGCAGCTGAAGTCGGCATTGTGTGAGTTCCCAAGATAAAAGTGCAATTCCAATGAGAAAAGAAACTTTTAACACTCACAGTAAAAATTGCTTCTTACATTCAGTGCCAGTTAGCTTCCCATGTCACCATATCTACCTGTCCAAGCAAGATGAAGTGTATGTTCCTCTGCCTGAATATCCTTTGCCTCAGGGAGTCTACCTGCTGTGGTCTGGTTCCTGCTGTAAACTGTCTTAAGAGTTGGCCATTTCATTTATGTTGAACCCATTCCTCCTGGGAACTTGTGTTTTTGGCAGCATTATCTGGTACCCCTTCATTTTGCATTTCTTCAGTTGATGTCTTTGAAGCTAATGTTATTGATCATTGTGGTAGCACAATTCATCATCCTAGGGAAAATGAGGTTTTCCCTTTGTCTAGCATGTGCTTTGATGAGCTCATATTTCTCTGCCCCTTTCTTTAGTGTTACTTTTATTCTGCTCACCCATATGACACCTTTCTTGTAGAAGAAGTGAAATATAATCTCAACGACGAAGGGATAAGGGATTACAAAAGAAAGGGAAAATTTTTAAGGCTTAAGCTTTCATTGATTGTCCTGGCAAAGAACTGTATTAGTTTTCTGTTGCTATGGAGCAAATTGCTACAAATTTAGTTGTTTAAATCAACATAGATTTATTACCACACAGTTTCCATGGGTAAAGGGTTCAGCCTTGGCTTAGCTGGATGCTCTACCCAAGGGCTTGAAGGACTGCCATGAAGGTGTTGGCTAGAGGGGCCACACTCAGCTAAGGCTCAGGACACCTGCTAAACTTCCACAGGAAATTGGTGGAAATACGTCCCTTCTGATGGATGGGCCAAAGTTCTTAGCTCAGAAACAGCCAGTATCATCTCCTTTTTCATTATCTCAAAGCCAATTGATCTTAGTAAGCTAAAACAGGAATGATATCTCATTCGTTTCCCAGATCTCACCTACCATTATAAGAAGAAAATGACAGAAATGCATGGGCCATGGAAATGCTGCCCACCAAACCAGAAACATCTGTCTTATAATTGCTTCCTAGTTCTTTTTTTTTCTTTTTTATTTTTGACAGGCAGAGTGGACAGAGAGAAAGGTTTTCCTTTTTGCCATTGGTTCACCCTCCAATGGCCCCCGTGGCCAGCGCGCTGCAGCCGGCGCATCACGCTGATCCGGTGGTAGGTGCCAGGTGCTTTTCCTGGTCTCCCATGGGGTGCAGGGCCCAAGGACTTGGGCCAACCTCCACTGCACTCCCGGGCCATAGCAGAGAGCTGGCCTGGAAGAGGGGCAACTGGAACAGAATCCGGCACCCCGACCGGGACTAGAACCCGGTGTGCCGGTGCCGCAAGGCGGAGAATTAGCCTAGTGAGCCACGGCGCCGGCCTGCTTCCTAGTTCTTAAAACTGCAACTCAGGTCTGGCTATGTGGCATAGTGTGTAAAGCTGCTGCCTGCACGGCCAGCATCCCATATGGGCACTGGTTCAAGTTCAGTTCGAGTCCAGCTCTCTTATATGGCCTGGGAAAGCAGTATAAGATGGGTGCCTGCACCCACGTGGTATACCTGGAAGAAGCTCCCGGCTCCTGGCTTCAGATAGGCGCAGCTCCGACCATTGCCACTATCTGGGGAGTGAAACAGCGGATGGAAGACCTCTCTCTCTCTCTCTCTCTCCCCTTATCTCTGCCTCTCTGTAACTCTGCCTTTCAAATAAATAAATATATCTTTCTTTTAAAAAAAAACTATAACAATAAGAAAGTTCTAAAATGGGGCCAGCACTGTAGCATAGGCCAGCATCCCATAGGTTCGAGTCCCAGCTGCTCCATTTCCGATCTAGCTCTCTGTTGTGGCCTGGAAAAGCAGTAGAAGATGGTCCAAGTCCTTGGGCCCCTGCACCTGTATGGGAGACCTGGAAGAAGCTCCTGGCTCCTAACTTCGGATCAGCACAGCTCCGGCCATTGCAGCCAATTAGGGAGTGAACCAGTGGATAGAAGACCTTTCTCTCTCTCTCTCTGCCTCTCTGCCTCTCTCTGTGTAACTCTGACATTCAAATAAATAAATAAAATAAAATAACATACTAAAATGGATTAGTTCTCTTATTTCTTATTCTAAGAAATAAAATTTCAGATTCATTGTTATTAACAAATACATCCAATATCACTGACATGTATCCTAGTTACTGATGATAACTGGGTATAAATATATGATTCTCTATACAGAGCAGCTTAAAGTAGGTGCCTGAATGAACAGTATATTTTTATTTTGCAACTTTTTTATTTTGAAAATATTATTGAAAGGCAGAGAGACAGACAGAAACATCTATCCTTTATGTGCAAATATATGTAACAATCAGGACTGGGCCAAATCAAATCACTAACCAGAACTCAATCTGAGTCTGTCATGTGCATGGCAGGGGTCCATGTATTTAAGCCCTTACTTGCTGCCTACCAGGGTATACGCTAGTGGAAAGATGGAAGCAGAACTCTGACCTCAGAATCAGCCCTTAGGGCATTCTGGTCTGGCTGAAAAACCCAGGGGAACATTTCAGGCATGGAAAACCAAAACACTCGAGCAAAAAACATTCTACATACAAGACCTCTGTGGGCGAGACCCCAGCAGAAAGAAACGACTACCAAAGAAGGATGTACTTTTCTCTGCAGGGAGGAGAGAACTTCCACTTTGCTTATGGCCTTGTCGAGTTAGTGGATCCAAAAGGCTTCCAGTCTAGGCAGCTCACGTCAAAAGTCTCGGGAATCACCAAAATCATACATAAGAGTATTAATTGTTAAATAAACAAAAAGAGTCACTGTGCACTAACTTCCCATACAAGACTTGTGTACTCAATGTGTTGCATCATGAGACATAATAGTAAAACTTGTTCTTAGGAATCACTTCCTTCTAGTGTATTAAGTGTAGGATATTCTTATGTCTCATAAGTTATAGTTATATCTAAGAGCTTCCAAAAGATGAATCATTCTTATATTCTTCTTTAAAGATAATTAAGTTTCTAAATTAAAAGAAAGGGGAGGAAGTAGGGGAAAAAAGGCAAAATCACCTTTGAGATGTGATAATTTTGAACAGCCCTTGTCTGGACTGTTGAGGAATAGGTTTTTGTTTTTGTTTTGCTATCTTTTTCTTTGCCATACAAAGTGTTGAACTCTTTACCTAGAATAGAGTTACTCCTCTGTATATAAAATTAAATGAAAATAGATCTTAGTGAAAAACAGGACAGGGAACAGGAGAGGGAAGGGGAAGGAGGTGGGAGAATGGGTGGGAGTACGGGTACAGTGGGAAGAATTACTATGTTCCTAATGTTGTGTTTATGAAACACATGAATATAAATAAATAAATAAGAAGATGGAAGTAGATCTGGGACTCAAACATGGGCTCTCTGATGTGGGATGGGAGCACTCCAAGCAACATATAAACTGTTGCAACAAATACCCACCCCTAATTGATTTTTTGGTTTGCTTATTTTTATTTGAAAGGCAGATTGACATGCACACAGGAAGAGAGACAGAGAGAGAGAGAGAGGAGAAAAAGAGAGAGAGAGAGAGAGAGATCTTCCATCTCTTGGTTCACTCCTCAAATACCCACAATAGTTGAGGTTGGGTCAGCCTGAATCAGGAAACAAGGCACTCCGTTTGGGTCTCCCACATTGTGGCAGGGACTCAAGTTCCTGAACTATCATCTGCTGCTTCCCATGGTGTACATTAACAGCAAGCTGGATCAGAAGCAGAGGCAGAACTTCATCCCAGTTTTCCAGTATGGGATGTAGTCATCACAAGCAGTGGTTTAATTGTGGTGCTGAACACCTGCCTGTGGTTGGTTTTCATTTTTCAAACTGCACCCATGTCCAGGTGCAGACTTAGCTGTTGAATCAAGAGAGAAATAGGAGTGATTTTATATGCCCAATTCTCCAGATTTTACAAGTTTGCAAGCTGGCATCTGACAGAAACATTGCGTTTTTAAAAGCTGCCTCAATATTTCTTATGTTTGCTATTTTCTTAAGGCAAATGGCTCAACATGGATAGACTATTTTCTGCTTTCATAAATTATTGAAAGACTCAAATCCTGAACTCTGTTTCAACTTTTTGATATTGCTGTGTGTTGTAGACTTGATTTTACTAGGGAGAAAGATTATTTTGGGAAATGGAGTACTCTTTTGGTGAGAGGTGCTTAAGGGAAACGTGAATACATATATATTTTTATATTCAAATACAATTTTCATACTCAGTTTACAAAATACATTTTCAATATGAATATATTTTATATTCTTATGTATTTTCATAGCAATAAGTCATACACAGATGTGAGTGCATGTGTACGTGTGTAACACAACTCATAAGAGTGTGAGGCACTCTAAAAATTTAAAGATTATGTTTAGAACCCAGAAATCCTAGTCTGAGACTCATAATACAAACGTAGACTAAAAGTGGGTAATTCCAGGCTGGAGAAGGTATTTGTGTGGCTTTAGGGCCTTTTCTCAACTTTTTAAGTTTCTATGTCTTGCTGGAGGCAAGTTTAGTGCCCAGAAATTCTTCCTTAGCCACTAAATTATATGATCTTGGTAAATCATTGAGCCGCCTTAAACCAAAGCTTCTCATCTCTACAATAGACTTAGTAATAGCATAATTCCAGGCCGGTGCCGCGGCTCACTAGGCTAATCCTCCGCCTTGCGGCACCAGCACACCGGGTTCTAGTCCCGGTCGGGGCGCCGGATTCTGTCCTGGTTGCCCCTCTTCCAGGCCAGCTCTCTGCTGTGGCCAGGGAGTGCAGTGGAGGATGGCCCAAGTCCTTGGGCCCTGCACCCCATGGGAGACCAGGATAAGTACCTGGCTCCTGCCATCGGATCAGCGCGGTGCGCTGGCCACAGCACGCCGGCCGCAGCGGCCATTGGAGGGTGAACCAACGGCAAAAAAAAAAAAAAAAAAAAAAAAAAATTCCTTAAGGAGATAGTTGTGAGAATTATGCTAGAGCACACTTGTACATGATGTTCTTAAAACTTGAAACTGCTAATGGTACTGCAGTGGGTTAAGCTACCATTTGAGACACCCAGCAATACATATTGGTGCACTGGTTCAAGTCCCAGATGCTCTGCTTCCCATCTAGTGCCCTGCTAATGCACCTGGGGAAGCCAAAGAAGATGGCTCAAGGACGTGGGCTGCTGACTCACATGTGAGACCAGGATGGAATTCCTGGCTCCTGGCTTCAACCTGGTCTGACCCTAACCATTGCAGCCATTTGGGGAGTGAACCAATGGATGGAAGGTCTCTTTTCTTTTTCTCTCCATTTTTTTCTATGCAATGTCTTTCAAATAAATAAACAAATAAATATTTTAAAAAGTTTTTACTCTTAATGTCTTTAATCTTGATATTCCCATTTCTAGTATGAGGTAATACTAAAATTAAGTGGTTGTAATGACTTATTGCTGTTAAGATGATGGCATTTTGTAAGTGGAAAATCCATTTACAAACATATAGATGTATTCCTAAGATAGTAAATTGAAAAGAAACTCGTAAAATATAACCCATCAGATTTGTTTGATATTAAAACTTTCAATTAAAAGTGTGTACCAAAGGACTCAGTGGATTCATACTCACTCATATTTTTCTATTTACATTACCATGCCCTGGTTGAAGCACTGCCATTTCTTGTTTTAGGGATGATGTTCAAAACAACTCAACAAAGCATAATGGGAATGTAAAATTCTATTCCTACTTACTCCCCGAAGTGGTCTAAGGCTGTTCCAATTCTATAAATTCTTAGGATCTTTCTAACAGCACAACATACCAAAACATATGGGACACAGCAAAAGCAGTGTTAAGAAGAAAGTTTATATCAATAGGTGCCTACATCAAGAAATTGGAAAGGCACCAAATAGAGGAGCTTTCAATTCACCTCAAGGATCTAGAAAACTTACAGCAAACCAGACCCAAATCTAGTAGGAGAAGAGAAATAATTAAAATCAGAGAAGAAATCAACAGGATTGCATCAAGAAAAACATTACAAAAAATCAGCCAAACGAGGAGCTGGTTTTTTGAAAAAATAAACAAAATTGACACCCCATTGGCCCAACTAACTAAAAATGGAAGAGAAAAGACCCAAATCAATAAAATCAGAGATGAAAAAGGAAATGTAACAACAGACACCACAGAAATAAAAGGAATCATCAGAAATTACTACAAGGACTTGTATGCCAGCAAACAGGGAAACCTATCAGAAATGGACAGATTCCTGGACACATGCAACCTAACTAAATTGAACCAGGAAGACATCGAAAACCTAAACAGACCCATAACTGAGACAGAAATTGAAACAGTAATAAAAGCCCTCCCAACAAAGAAAAGCCCAGGACCAGATGGATTCACTGCTGAATTCTACCAGACATTTAAAGAAGAACTAACTCCAATTCTTCTCAAACTATTCAGAACAATCGAAGAAGAGGGAATCCTCCCAAATTCTTTCTATGAAGTCAGCATCACCTTAATTCCTAAGCCGGAAAAAGATGCAGCACTGAAAGAGAATGACAGACCAATAACCCTGATGAACATAGATGCAAAAATCCTCACTAAAATTCTGGCCAATAGAATGCAACAACACATCAGAAAGATCATCCACCCAGACCAAGTGGGATTTATCCCTGGTATGCAGGGATGGTTTAATGTGCGCAAAACAATCAATGTGATACACCACATTAACAAACTGCAGAAGAAAAACCATATGATTATCTCAATAGACGCCGAGAAAGCATTTGATAAAATACAACACCCGTTCATGATGAAAACTCTAAGCAAACTGGGTTTGGAAGGAACATTCCTCAATACAATCAAAGCAATCTATGAAAAACCCACAGCCAACATCCTATTGAATGGGGAAAAGTTGGAAGCATTTCCACTGAGATCTGGTACCAGACAGGGATGCCCATTCTCACCACTGCTATTCAATATAGTTCTGGAGGTTCTAGCCAGAGCTATTAGGCAAGAAAAAGAAATTAAAGGGATACAAATTGGGAAGGAAGAACTCAAACTATCCCTCTTTGCAGATGACATGATTCTTTATTTAGGGGACAAAAGAACTCTACTAAGAGACTATTGGAACTCATAGAAGAGTTTGGCAAAGTAGCAGGGTATAAAATCAATGCACAAAAATCAACAGCCTTTGTATACACAGACAATGCCATGGCTGAGGAAGAACTTCTAAGATCAATCCCATTCACAATAGCTACAAAAACAATCAAATACCTTGGAATAAACTTAACCAAGGACGTTAAAGATCTCTACGATGAAAATTACAAAACCTTAAAGAAAGAAATAGAAGAGGATACCAAGAAATGGAAAAATCTTCCATGCTCATGGATTGGAAGAATCAATATCATCAAAATGTCCATTCTCCCAAAAGCAATTTATAGATTCAATGCAATACCAATCAAGATACCGAAGACCTTCTTCTCAGATCTGGAAAAAATGGTGCTGAAATTTATATGGAGGCACAAGAGACCTTGAATAGCTAAAACAATCTTGTACAACAAAAACAAAGCCGGAGGCATCACAATACCAGATTTCAGGACATACTACAAGGCAGTTGTAATCAAAACAGCATGGTACTGGTACAGAAACAGATGGATAGACCAATGGAACAGAATTGAAACACCAGAAATCAACCCAAACATCTACAGCCAACTTATATTTGATCAAGGATCTAAAACTAATTCCTGGAGCAAGGACAGTCTATTCAATAAATGGTGCTGGGAAAACTGGATTTCCACGTGCAGAAGCATGAAGCAAGACCCCTACCTTACACCTTACACAAAAATCCACTCAACATGGATTAAAGACCTAAATCTACGACCTGACACCATCAAGTTACTAGAGAACATTGGAGAAACCCTTCAAGATATTGGCACAGGCAAAGAATTTCTGGGAAAGACCCAGGAGGCACAGGCAGTCAAAGCCAAAAACAACTATTGGGATTGCATCAAATTGAGAAGTTTCTGTACTGCAAAAGAAACAGTCAGGAGAGTGAAGAGACAACCGACAGAATGGGAAAAGATATTTGCAAACTATGCAACAGATAAAGGGTTAATAACCAGAATCTACAAAGAGATCAAGAAACTCCACAAAAACAAAACCAACAACCCACTTAAGAGATGGGCCAAGGACCTCCATAGACATTTTTCAAAAGAGGAAATCCAAATGGCCAACAGGCACATGAAAAAATGTTCAAGGTCATTAGCAATCAGGGAAATGCAAATCAAAACCACAATGAGGTTTCACCTCACCCCGGTTAGAATGGCTCACATACAGAAATCTACCAACAACAGATGCTGTCGAGGATGTGGGGAAAAAGGGACACTAACCCACTGTTGGTGGGAATGCAAACTGGTCAAGCCACTATGGAAGTCAGTCTGGGGATTCCTCAGAAACCTGAAGATAACCCTACCGTTCGACCCAGCCATCCCACTCCTTGGAATTTACCCAAAGGAATTTAAATTGGCAAACAAAAAAGCGGTCTGCAGCCTAATGTTTATTGCAGCTCAATTCACAATAGCTAAGACCTGGAACCAACCTAAATGCCCATCAACGGTAGATTGGATAAAGAAATTATGGGATATGTACTCTTTAGAATACTATACCGCAGTAAGAAACAACAAAATCCAGTCATTTGCAACAAAACGGAGGAATCTGGAAAACATGTTGCTGAGTGAAGTAAGCCAGTCCCAAAGGGACAAATACCATATGTTCTCCCTGATCGGTGACAACTGACTGAACACCAAAAAGGAAACCTGTTGAAGTGAAATGGACACTATGGGAAACGGTGACTTGATCAGCATAGCCCTGACTGTTAATGAACAACTTAATACATTATCCCTCTTAGTAGTTTTTTTGTCTGTTCTACTTAATATGACCGGTTTAATTCTGTAATTAATACACAGTTATTCTTAAGTGTTGAAATTTAACTGAAATGTGATCCCTGTTAAACATAAGAGTAGGAATAAGAGAGGGAAGAGATGTACAATTTGGGACATGCTCAAGCTGACTTGCCCCAAATAGTAGAGTTAGAAACATACCAGGGGACTCCAATTTAATCCCATCAAGGTGGCATGTACCAATGCCATCTCACCAGTCCAAGTGATCAATTTCAGTTCACAATTGATCATAATGAAAGGACTAAGAGTCAAAGGAAGCACATAAACTAGTCTAGCACCTGCTAATACTAACTGATAGAATAAATAAAGGGGAGAGTGATCCAACATGGGAAGCGAGATACTCAGCAGACTCATAGAATGGTGGATATCCTAAACAGCACTCTGGCCTCAGAATCAGCCCTAAAGGCATTCCGATCTGGCTGAAAAGCCCATGAGAGTATTTCAGGCATGGAAAGCCAAGACACTCTGCCAAAAAAAACAAAAAACAAAAAAACAAAACAAAAACAAACAAACAAAAAAAACCCTAAATGAAAGATCTCTGTGAGTGAGATCCCAGTGGAAAGAACAGGTCATCAAAGAAGGAGGTACCTTTCTCTGAAGGGAGGAGAGAACCTCCACTTTGACTATGACCTTGTCTAAACAAGATAAGAGTCGGTGAACTCAAAAGGCTTCCATAGCCTTGGAAACTCATAACTGGTGCATAAGGAGATTACTGATGCCATAAACAGGAGTGTCAATTTGTAAAGTCAACAACAGGAGTCACTGTGCACTTACTCCTCATGTAGGATCTCTGTCCTTAATGTGCTGTACATTGAGACTTAATGCTATAATGAGTACTCAAACAGTATATTTCGCTTTGTGTTTCTATGGGGGTGCAAACTGTTGAAATCTTTACTTAATGTATACTAAACCGATCTTCTGTAAAAAAAAAAAAAAAGAAAAGAAAAAATTATCAATTCCCAACTTGACTCTCACTGTGATTAAACATGACAATAGGTCTGATCTGATTTCATCATCATTTAAAAAATCATCTATTATTTTTCACTTTATGTTTGTGTGGGAGCAAACTGTTGAAATCTTTACTTAATGTATGCTAAACTGATCTTCTGTATATAAAGAGAATCGAAAATGAATCCTCATGTGAATGGAAGGGGAGAGGGAGTGGGAAAGGGGAGGGATGCGGGTGGGAGGGACATTATGGGGGGGAAGCCATTGTAATCCATAAGCTGTACTTTGGAAATTTATATTCATTAAATAAAAGTTAAAAAAAATGTAAAAAAAATTCTTAGGATCTTTCTACCTGACTTCATTTTCACACATTGTGCCTTTCACTGCTTACCTGAAAAAAATTCTCTCTCTTTCTCGCTCTCTTTAGCTGCCTTTCTGATCACCTCTTTCAGGTATGGGAAGCCTTCTTTTTTTTCCATGGTATTCTATTTCAAGTTAACTACAAATACACCCTTGTAGCTCCTGGGACTTCTATATTTATTACATTTATTATCATTTTAATAAAAAACCAAATTGTGCATCTGTCCCTGTTAAACAACCTACACCTTTCCCCTGAATCTCTGCCAGAGCTTTCCAAAGACTAATTGATTTGCATTTGCAAAATTCCTTTGCTTATTTTCAATTGTTTTATGCTAATTGATTTAGAGTAGTTCTGTTCATCAAACATTTTTAAACCTATGTAGCTATTTCTGTGTTCCCATAGAACAAGAGAGTTGCTTTTGTTTTTGAACAGATTAGGTGCTTAAAAATGTGTTAGAATAATGAATAAATAAAACAATGAAGGCTTCATAAACTCTAGATTAAAATGAAACATTTTCCAATATAAATCCTAAGTCCCCTGCAACCTTACTGATTGACAAATAGTCATTCAAATGTGTTTCCAACAGTAGAATATAAAAAGAGGAAACTTCTCTTGAAGTCATTAGTCTCTAAATTTTCTATTATTTCAAGGAGGAGCCATAAGGCTTCTAGGAGTACCAGTCTTATTTATTTATTTATTTATTTATTTATTTATTTATTTATCTATCTATCTATCTATTTGAAAGGCAGAGAGAGAGAGTGAGAGAGAGCACACTTCCATCCTCAGCTTCTCAATGCCCTGCAACTAGTCCAAACTAAAGCCAGGAACCCAGAACTCCTTTCAAGTGTCCCAGGTGGGTAGCAGGGTTCCAAGTACTTTGGCCATCTTCTGCTGCTTTCCTAGTCTCATTACAGACAGGTGGATCAGAAGTGGAATAGCAAGGACTCAAATAGATGCTCTGATATGACATGCTTGTATCACAAGTGGTAGCTTAACCTGTTGTGTCACAAGGCTGGACCCCAGTCTTCTTTCTAAAACAAAAAGATATTTATTTGTTTATTTGAAAGTCAGAGTTACACAGAATGAAGGAGGGACAGAGTAAGAGAGATCTTCCATCCACTGGTTCACTCCCCAGATGGCCACAATGGCCAGGATCGGCCCAGGCTGAAGCCAAGAGCTAGGAGCTTCTTCCAGATCTCCCACATAGGTGGTGGAGGCCCAAACACTTGGGCCATCCTCCACTGCTTTCCTGGGCCATTAGCAGAGAGCTGGATCAGAAGTGGAGCAACCAGGACATGGACCAACGCCCCTATGTGATGCTGGCACTGCAGACAGAAACTTTACCTGCTATACCACAGTGCTGGCCCCACTAAATAATTTGGACAGTAACCTAACACATGGTTAAGCTTTTATTTGTCCTTGGCATAAAACCAGGATTAAAAAAGTCGATGGTCTATCATCCAGAATCCTGCAGCATTTATATTTCTGGTTCAAAATTTCATTTGCAGTAGATTTTATTTGGTGTGTGCATTATTGATAATTATGTGAACATCTATGAAAGTTAAACTGAAAATGAAACCAAGCAGACAACTCGGAGCCTACAACTCACCTGCCCGACTCAGCCAGAATTTTGGGAGCAGCGGCCTTTTTCCACCCACGCATTGGCCAGCATGGCTTCCTTCCCTCGCTGCATTAGGTCACATGGCAGGGTGCACAAACCATGTGACAGTGAATAAACTACATGGCTTGTTTTCATTTTAATTTTTCCTTCTTTGATAACATTATCTACCACATAAAATTAATAAAATGAATATGAGGATTCAATAAGTTTGATACCTTTGAAACCATGAACACTACCTCAAGCTTATGTGTTTTTTAATCAATAATAATGAAAGTGTCTGTTTTAAACAAATGTCCATGCAGTGATAGCTCTCCATAGCAGCCCCCTCATAGTGAGAGGGAATAATATATGCTTTGCTTCTCTGCCATACGAAATCTAAAATTCAGTCGTGTGGGAGTTGGTGAAGGCTTCTCCTTAGGAACTGTTGGCACAACAAGACTGTGCAGGGAAGAAGACAGAGATGCAAACTCAAGTAACCTCTCCTGTTAGAGCTCCCTTTGCCTCTTCCACGGCTTCTCATCAGGAGACAGGCTGCTATGCCTTCACGCGAGCCGAAGCCGGAGCTCACGGTAGGGGCTTAGGAATGATTAAAGTGTTAGAACTTATAAATCCCTGAGGATTGAGGCTGAGAAGCAGTTTGGCCTGATTCTCATGATGTAAATATTTCATTTAGTCACAAACCTCCTATCATCTCGACCACTGCTTCTTAGTTTGCAGGACTGAGATTCCCAGGGGCCATGATTAAGACTGATGGAGAATGGGATCTCGGAAACTGTGACACCTTGAAAAAGGTTCTTTCCATTTTTCCTGATGTGCTCATTCCTCTCTTTGGCCCTCCCTACTCCGTGGGTTTGCTCGCTTTGTTCCTGTGTGTAATGCAGCAATGGAGTCCACGTTCTCCCTTAAATTAGATCCCCGTAAAAACCACACAGTGAGGCCTGAGGTAGAAAAGACACAATACAGTAATTTCTTTTATGCAGCCTAATTTACTTGACTCTATTTTCCCTAAATTAATTTAGGCTCTGGATATATTCATCAGTAGTTATTTTCAAAATGCGTTCCCTTTCATAAATACAAACAGAAGTACAATCATAATTACTTTCCTTTCACTTGAGTCTCAGAGTAACTTTGCTTCATTCAAAGTAAAATATAAAAGAGTATTGTTCAAGAACAACTAATGAGGAGGTCAGATTATAAAAGGGATATTATTCCAGTTTCAAGGCATTTCATTTTTCAGCAACTGTGTGTAGCATTTACATTTTTTTTTTGAAAAACTGCTGCATTAAGTAAGTATCCATTTGTGGAGTCTAAAAATGGCAGGTTCAACACAGAGTCAGTATTAGATCTGGGTCATCATAATAGCAGTTGTTCACTTCATTTAAAGTAGTCACCCTTGCTAGATGCTCTTCTATTACCTCCAGCATTCAATCTACACAGACAACTGAAGTTGACAATTAGGTAATACATCTTATGAAAGCAGTTGATCTTATTAGAAAAGAGGATTTTCTAAGGTGAGTTAAGAACAAAACTGTTATACAAACAATGTGATTAAAACCAAAGGTGCATGGGGCTGGCATTACAGTGTAGTACATAAAGCCTCCGCCTTCGAAATGAGCATCTCATCTGGGCAACTGTTCAAGTCCTGGCTGCTACACTTCTGAGCGAGCTCTCTGCTAATGTGCATGGGAAAGCATGGAAAATGGCCAAGTGCTTGAGACCCTACAACACACAAGGGAGATCCAGATGAAGCTCCTGGAGCCTGGCTCCCTACCAGCCCAACTGTGGCCATTGTGGCCATTTGGGGAGTGAACCAGCAGATGGAAGATCTCTCTCTCTATGTCTCTCCCTGTCTCTCTCTCACAGACTCTGCCTTTTAAAAATAAATTAAATAAGTATTTAAAAATACATAAAAATAGGAGGTATAATTATACAGTTATTCACAGATAAATATGAATTTATATTTACTCTGTTTTGAATTATATTTACTTGTAAACTGCCCATGTTGAATCAGTGACATCAAGTGAAGGACCATTCAGCAAGATGAAAAAAGCCATGAACAAATAAAATTAACTGTAAGAAAGGATGGAGACATATATGTTCTTATGAGCATTATTGTGAAGCACATTTAAATGGCGTTTGACATTAGATGACCAAGAGTAGAATACATGAGCAAGATCACTTAGGGAAAGCCTTGGGAAAGGGGATTAAATGTGCTATAATAAACTGGTGTGATTAACAGGGTGATGGAAATGACACTTGATTGTCCTTTCTCCTGATACTACTTTGGAAACCTGTCAAAGAAATCAAGGGTACATTGAGTGCACCTTATGTTGCATCTCTTGTAGGCCACCATTTTTGCTGCATGGAATGAAAAATGTGGACAATTGTTTACTACTCCATAACTTTTGTGAAATTCAGGTTAAGTTGTCTTCAATTACAACCACTTTTTTTTCCTTTCATTTTTTTTAACTTTTATTTAATAAATATAAATTAAAAAAAAAAAGGAAACCTGTTGAAGTGAAAGTGACACTATGAGAAACAGTGAATTGATCAGCCCTTGTCCTGACAGTTGATCTACAATTTAATACTTTATCCCTTTTCGTATTTTTTGTTCTAGTTAATACTATTGGTTGAACTCTGTAATTAACACACAATTATTCTTAAGTGTTGAAACTTAACTGAAAAGTGATCCCTGTTAAATATAAGAGTGGGACTAAGAGAGGGAGGAGATGTACAATTTGGGACATGCTCAATCGGACTTGCCCCAAATGGTGGAGTTAGAAACGAGCCAGGGGATTCCGATACAATCCCATTAAGGTTGCATGTACCAATGCCATCTCACTAGTCCAAGTGATCAATTTCAGTTCACAGTTGATCACACTGGTAGGTCTAAGTGTCAAAGGGATCACACAAACAAGACTAGTATCTGCTAATACTAACTGATAGAATCAAAAAGGGAGAAAATGATCCATCATGGGAAGCAGGATACACAGCAGACTCATAGAATGGCAGATGTCCTAAATAGCACTCTGGCCTCAGAATCAGCCCTTAAGGCATTCAGATCTGGCTGAAAAGTCCATGAGAGTATTTTAGGAATGGAAAGCCAAGAAACACTCTGGAAAAAAAAAAAAAAAAAAAAAAACCTAAATGAAAGATCTCTGCGAGTGAGATCCTAGTGGAAAGAATAGGTCATGAAAGGAGAGGTACCTTTATCTGAAGGGAGGAGAGAACTTCCACTTTGACTATGACCTTGTCTAAATAAGATCAAAGTCAGCGAACTCAAAAGGCTTCCATAGCCTTGGAAACTCATGACTAGAGCCTAGGGAGATTACTGACGCCATAAACAAGAGTGTCAAATTGTAAAGTCAACAACAGGAGTCACTGTGTACTTATTCCTCATATGGGATCTCTGTCCTTAATGTGTTGTCCAATATGAATTAATGCTATAACTAGTACTGAGACAGTATTTTACACTTTATGTTCTGTGTGGGTGCAGTCTGTTGAAATCTTTACTTAATATATACTAAATTGATCTTCTGTATATAAAGATAATTGAAAATGACTCTTGATGTGAATGGAATGGGAGAGGGAAGGGGAGATGGGAGGGTTGCGGGTGGGAGGGAAGTTATGGGGGGTAAAAAGCCATTGTAATTCATAAACTGTACTTTGGAAATTTATATTTACTAAATAAAAGTTTAAAAAAATAAATTTCAAAAGTACAGCTTATGCCTGAAATACTTTAATGGGCTTTTCAGCCAGATCCAAATACCTTAAGGGCTGATTCTGAGGCCAGAGTGCTATTTAGGACATCTGCCATTCATTGAGTCTGCTGTGTATCCTGCTTCCCATGTTGGATCGATCTTTTTCTTTTTAATTATATCAGTATTAGCAGACACTATTCTTGTTTGTGTGATCCCTTTGACACTTAGACCTACCAGTGTGATCAACTGTGAACTGAAATTGATCACTTGGACTAGTGAGATGGCATTGGTACATGCAACCTTGATGGGATTGTATTGGAATCCCCTGGCTCGTTTCTAACTCCACCATTTGGGGCAAGTCTGATTGAGCATGTCCCAAATTGTACATCTCCTCCCTCTCTTAGTCCCACTCTTATATTTAACAGGGATCACTTTTCAGTTAAGTTTCAACACTTAAGAATAATTGTGTGTTAATTACAGAGTTCAACCAATAGTAATAACTAGAACAAAAAAATATGAAAAGGGATAAAGTATTAAATTGTAGATCAACTGTCAGGACAAGGGCTGATGAATTCACCATTTCTCATAGTGCTGGCGAGGATGTGGGGAAAAAGGGACACTAACCCACTGTTGGTAGGAATGCAAACTGGTTAAACCACTATGGAAGTCAGTCTGGAGATTCCTCAGAAACCTGAATATAACCCTACCATACAACCCAGCCATACCACTCCTTGGAATTTACCCAAAGGAAATGAAATTGGCAAACAAACAAGCAGTCTGTACCTTAATGTTTATTGCAGCTCAATTCACAATAGCTAAGACCTGGAATCAACCCAAATGCCCATGAACAGTAGACTGGATAAATAAATGATGGGATATGTACTCTATAGAATACTATACAGCAGTAAAAAAAAACAATGAAATCTGGCCATTTGCAACAAAACGGAGGAATCTGGAAAACATGTTGCTGAGTGAAATAAGCCAGTCCCAAAGGGACAAATATCATATGTTCTCCCTGATCGATGACAACTAACCGAGCACCAAAAGGAAAACTGTTGAAGTGAAATGGACACTATGAGAAACAGTGACTTGAACAACCACTTTTAATTTCAGTTGACTTGTAACCCTGATATTGCTAAGGAGGCTCAGTCTTGTCTTGAGAGAAATGTGCCCTGCAAAAAAGGGATCAAAAGTAATATTGAGATTGTCTTCACAGAGAACACCTGGGTAGTGGTTCTCAACTATGGCTTCACATAAGAATCACTAAAGGTACTCTACAAAATATTCTACCCAGGATGTAACACCCAAAGATTATTTATTCCTCGGTGCATCCTAGGCATCAGGAATTTTTAAAGCTCTGTAGTCAATATTGACAATCATTGGCTTATAAATGAAATTAAAGGGGGCTGGTGCTGTGGCGTAACTGATAAAGCCATCACCTGCAGTGCCAGCATCCCATATGGGCACAGGTTTGAGTCCCAGCTGTTCCAATTCAGATCAAGCTCCCTGCTAATCTGCTTGGGTAATCAGTGGAAGATGTCCCAAGTCCCTGAGCCCCTGTGACCTATGTAGGAGACCCAGATGAAGCTCCTGGCTCCTGGCCCAGCTCTGGCCATTGAGGCCATTTGGGGAGTGAACCAGCTGATGGACAATCTCTGTGTGTGTGTCTCCCTCTCTCTCCCCCTCTCTGTATCTCTGCCTTTATAATAAATAAATAAATGTTTTAAACATAAATAAATGAATTTAGAAATTAGAAATGAAAACAGAAAATAGAGATAATTCTAGGGAGCTTGATTCCAAATTTATGTTTGAACGTTGCAATGTAGTGTGTACAGTCCTTCCTGCTTTCTCAGGATCTGTGGGGGATTACCTCCAGGAAAACACCACAGGTACCAGAATCTGTGGATGCTCAAGTCCCTGATATAATATGACATACCACTTGTATATAACCTATGCACATCCTCCTGTGTAATTTAAATCTTCTCTAGATTATGTATAATACCTAAAATAATGTGAATGCTAGGTAAATAGCTGTTATGCCATATTGTTTAGGGAATAGTGAGAACAAAAGGTTGTATAGCCATTCAGTCAGATGCAATTATTTTCCCAAAATAGTTTAGCTCCATGGTTGGTTGAATCCAGGGATGCAGAACCATGGGTAGGGGAGTCAGATTATATTAAGGCTAAATAAACAAGTTGTTGAGCAACTTCTGCAATCAATAAGTAATTGTTGGGGAGGGGGCTATTTATGCTGCTATCCCAGAGGTCCAAAGAGTAATAATGGTAGCCAGATATAGGTATCTGGAAATATGTGAGAAAGATTTCAGGGCAAATGTGAGAAAAAGACAGAGACATTGTGGACTCAAGCTCAGAATATGACTTGCTGGCAATAAGTTTTCTGCCTGGGTACAGGTAACTATTTTTATCTCCATCCTAACTGAATAGGAATCATTATCTTAGTAAGATCTGCCTAGGGGCTTTCCAGGATTGCTGATGGCAGACAAGTGGGAGATCTGGGTGGCAGCAAGAGACTAGATGTCATCCTTTTCCAAGACAATGCTGAGAAGAAGGCAAACAGTGAAAGAAGAGTCTTGAAATTGTAACTTCAGTATTTGATGGAAAATGATAAACTTAATAGTCTTCTTTCATAAGAATGTGTCACAGTTAAAAACCAAACAGAGGTTAATATGTGCAGCAGAGAACAGTGAGCGTATTCATTAATCAAAGTCCTGTTTACACATCTGCCTGTAGAGGATATTTACTCATTATCTTAACTGAGATCCTATGTTGGAAAACAACTGTCATTCTGTGACAATGTTGATTCTACTTGACTCTAACTACTTCAAAATTCTAAGACTTGTGCAATGCCTATGTTAATCATTAGTCTTTTTTTTTTAAAAAAAAAAATAAGTAAAAGACCAATATTCTCATTGGAAAGCATACAGAAAAAGAGTGATTTAAAACATAACTTCTAATGATTCTGAGATTATCTTGGTTAAAATTTTGGCTTATTTTCTTTTCTATTAACTCATGTGTGTGTGTCTCTCTCTGTGTTGGTGCATGTGTGTATTCAGAAATTAGTAGAATCAAAATCTTCTCAGATCTAAAGGGATCAGATTAATGGCATAGTAGATAAAGCTGCCTCAAATTATATCAGCATTCTTTTTCCCACCTGCTCCACTTCTGATCCAGATCCCTGCTAATGGTCTGGGTAAAGCAGCTAAGGATGGTCAAAGTATTTGGGTCCCTGACACCAAAACAGCATTCCAGCCTCCTGACTTTGGTCTTGCCCAGCCCTGACCAATGTGGCCATCTAGGGAGTGAATCGGTGAATGGAATATCTCTCTTTCTCTCTCCAAATATTTCAGATAAGTAAATAAGTAAGTAAGTAAATAAATAAATAAATACTTTTAAAAAAATTTAAAAGGTTTATAATATTGGAACTTGCTTTTATTGACTTAATTTATAACATGGCCATTTTCTCACCATATTATAGACTCTTTATTTAGGGTGATAGCAAATAGCTGCCTAGTATCCCACTTTCTGATTATACCATATTGAAAGGGGTAACCAAATTCCTTTCATCATCTATTTGATTCTGAAATTGTGCTGTTATTCATAGAATGTCATTGAATCTCCTTGAACATCATGGATCTCTGGTTTGTTTTTTTATTCCCCCTTTTAGTACAAATTCAGAGAGATGGAACATTTTAAAGATTTTAGAGATTTTAAAGCTTTTTATTCATGCTGTCAAATTGTACTCTAGGAAAATTGTACCAATTTCCCCTCAAGGAACATACAAGAATGCTATCATGCTCCACTGTCTCTGCTCTGAGTATTTCTGTTTGATGAATATTTGTCACTTTGATTCAAAATCTATTGCCAAGGACAATTGCATAGCCTTTACATGTCTCAATTTTATTATTGATACAATGAAACTAATAACAGCACCTAGCCAATAAAAAGTCTGTGTTAAATGGCATTATACATTCAAAGCATTTAGAACTGTTTCTCCCAAACATGAAATAAAGTTTAGCTCAAATTTTTAGTGGCAAAAATGGCATCTATTTATAATTTGTGTCTTTTTTCCACTGGTAAACTTGAGATTTCTTAAGCTAACTTCTAGGTATTTCCTCTTCCTGAAATCATCTGTTAACCTGTCATTTGCCCTTTTTCTATTGGACTGTTCATTATTCTACTCACTTATAGGAACTCATTTTATACGAAGGCATTGTTTTCTCATCACGTTTTAAAACTATTGTCTCAACATCAAATTTGTACTAATAGATATTTCCACATTATTCTGAGAATACTGGGAAGCAACTGATGCTGGTATTACTCAGCAGTACTACTGTGAGGAAGTCTGCAACATCATCAAGGATAATTCCCACACTACACATATCCAAACGCTGTGGATTTGCCTCCAAGTGATGTGGGCAATTAAGTTATTAATTTTCTTTTTTTAAAGAAATATATTTATTTATCTGAAAGTCAGAGTTACACAGAGAAAGAAAGGAGAGAGAGAGAGGGAATCTTTCATCCCCAAGTTCACTCTCTAAATGGGTCCACCATCCGGTGCTGGGCTAAGCCAAAGCCATGAGTCAGGAGCTTCTTCTTTATCTCCCACATGTGTACAGGGACCCAAGCACATGGGCTGTCCTTCACTGCATTCTGAGGCACATCAGCAGAGAGCTGGATTGGAAGTGGAGCAGCCTGGACTTAACTGGCACCCACATGGGATGCTGGCACATCAAGGAGTGGTTTTACCTGCTATGCCACAATGCCAGTCCCAAGTTATTACTTTTCAATTCAGGTTCTTTTCTCCCACAAAGATAGAAATATAGGTGGAGGCTTGATTGTCCACAAATAGAAAGAAACTTTATTTGGCGGTGGGAGAATAAATATACATTGACCTGCAAGTGTGGGCCACACTACTCAGAGAAATATACAACATTAATGGCCCAAAGAATTGTCCATAAACTAGGGAGAACAGAAAAATTAAAAAGGGTCCCTATCTGTCAGGAATAGGAGGGTGAGAGAGTGGAAAAAATTACATTCGAGTACCAAAAAAGACAGGCACAGTACCTCTGAGCGAGGTCCAAGGAGGAAAGAGAGCACTGTTCTGTCTTCAGTCTCTCTTTTATCTTGTGTGTGCCCTGGTCCTGGATGCAACAGATACATCATGGGAAGGCAGGAGTTTTGAGTGACAAGTAGGAGGGTACAAGGGTGGGATGGGAGCAGCTTGTCACTTGCGGTTCCTGTCGCTCCCCATCTTCATGGAGGAACGACACAGGACCCTGCGCTGTTCTTTCGTCTGCTCGGCCCTCCCCGGGTTTGCTGCTGGTTCTTCCCGGGTTGGCTGCCGTCCCTTCCACCTCCGTGGAAGGGCGGTTCCCCCTGGCCACTTTCCCCACTTCCGCGCCGGCCGGCTCTCTCGAGGGCTGCACAGGTGTTCCTTCAGATAGATGTTCCCCTTAGATGTTCCTGGTGCATGTTGTCTCTCTCCTCCTTTATAGTCCTTTTCCACCAATCCCAACTCTGCTACCCACACGCCGAGTATGCTGCTCTCCTCCAATCAGGAGCAGGTCCTACAGTTTATTGGTTGAACTGGAGGCAGCTGTGTAGAAGCTGTTTCTCCCTTCTCAGCGCCATATTGTGGGAGAGCAGATGCATAGAATAAGTCTTAATTCCAGTAACTTAGTCTAGTCCGGGTTGCTCCCCACAGATCCCCCTTTCTTTTTATTTTTTGGCATTGATACGCGCCTGTCTTCAGTGCCCTGCGGCACACACTCTGCTCTGCTTGCTAGAGATACCCACAGGTGCTTACAAGCCTACCAATCAGGCAAACCGAATCCAAGCCCTCTCATTGCCGTCTTGTGGGGAGACTTATTGGTGTTGGTTCATGCCTAATTTTCGGTGACCTGCAGCTCATACTCTGGTCGAGCTGCCTGCTGGTGCTTATCGCCTAACTAATCAGGCAGACCGAATCCAAGCTCTCTCATTGCCATGTTGAGGGGAGGCCTTATTTTTCTCTATTTCTCTATCTCCGGGCATTCCTATCTCTCCCATTTTACTTCTATCTTCCAACATTCCTATTTCTCTCATTTTACTTCTAAACTTCTATTTCTCGTATCCCTGCGGCATCCCGGTGCCCGCCCCGAGGCTGCTTCTCGGCACCTCGCCCCGCGGCGGCAGCTTCCCGGCTCTGCGCCGCTTCAGCCCGCGCTTCTCTCATCTGCGCGGCTTCCTGGCGCCCGCCCTGCGGCGGGCTCCCGGCTCTGCGCGGCTCGGCTTCGCGCGCACACTCTGCGGTCTCCATGCCCCTTCGCGCCCACACCACGGCCTCGCACTAGCCCCACGTTCCCTATCTATTCATGCCCCGTGCTCTCTCTGCACGCGGCGGCTTCCGCGAGTCACACAGCACAGCTCACGTTTCCGCCACTGGTATTCAGTCCAAGTTCCCCGGGCTAACCTGGCGAATTCCAACCTGGCGGCCCACGTCTCTGCCTCTGGTTCCAGATTTTCGCCTTTTGCTCCCCGGGCTGACTTGAAGAATTCCAAGCTGGCTTACGTCTCCGCCTCGGCCTGCCCCCGAGGCTTCAATCTCCCTAACATTTTTCTCTACCCGGTATGTTTCCCTAAGTTTTCTTCCAACAATATTCCTCCCTCATTTCTCCTGGCTTCTCCCCACAGTCCGTATCCGAGTCTGTTTGTTCTAGCTTTCACTTTCGCTTTCGACCTTAGAGATTTCTCCCAGCTCCCCCCCGTAGTCCGTATCCGAGTCTATGCCTAGGCTTTCAATAGCTTCTTCCGGCACCTTTTTTGTCCGGCTTTCCCCTAGGCTCTTTGCTAGTCTCTCTCTCCGGTATTTTCCATTTCTTCCCGTTTCTTCCCTCCTAAGTTTCCTATCCGAGTCACGGCACCATTATGTCACTCCCCATCTTCGTGGAGGAACGACACAGGACCCTGCGCTGTTCTTTCGTCTGCTCAGCCCTCCCCAGGTTTGCTGCTGGTTCTTCCCGGGTTGGCTGCCGTCCCTTCCACCTCCGTGAAAGGGCGGTTCCCCCTGGCCACTTTCCCCACTTCCGCAGGGGAGCGGCACACCGCTGGCCGGCTCTCTCGGGGGCTGCACAGGTGTTCCTTCAGATAGATGTTCCCCTTAGATGTTCCTGGTGCGTGTTGTCTCTCTCCTCCTTTATAGTCCTTTTCCACCAATCCCAACTCTGCTACCCACACGCCGAGTATGCTGCTCTCCTCCAATCAGGAGCAGGTCCTACAGTTTATTGGTTGAACTGGAGGCAGCTGTGTAGAAGCTGTTTCTCCCTTCTCAGCGCCATATTGTGGGAGAGCAGATGCATAGAATAAGTCTTAATTCCAGTAACTTAGTCTAGTCCGGGTTGCTCCCCACAGTTCCACAGATGTAACTAGCTGCCTGCTGATCCCATATCACAAGTTTTGAAAGCACTCCTATGTGCCTTAGGTTGTTGTGCCATGAGTTTCATTTTTAACTTTCTAAATAGCCTCTAGTTATATTTCAATTTTTCTTTTAATCAAAACAGAGACTTAAATAATTCTGACACTATTACTCACTTTTCAAGTAGTTGGAGAAAAAAGTTTAAACTTTTTCTAATGACTTTGTTTCATACAATAAAATCAGAAGCTATGACCTTTGTAATTTATACTTCGCTAAAACTTAGGTCTTCTTTGCCTTTAATATGTTTAGAGTTTGTAAATATTCCTTGGATATATGAAAAGTCATGTATTATTCTATTCAAAGTATATTTTAATAATATTTCATTATGTAGATATAAATTCAATCACATGTGGTATTTTATTCAAAATGTGTCATTAGTTTTCTTGAAAATGTGTTTGGAAGGCAGAAACAGAGGTAAATCTTTCATCTGATGGTTTATTCCTCAAATGTCTGCAACAGTGGGGATTGGGTCAGGCCCAATTCAGGAGTCAGAAACTAAAAAAGAGTCTCCCACATGGGTGGCAGAGACCCTAATAACCAAATTATCACCTACTGTCTTCCAGGGTGTGCATCAGCAAACTAGAATCAGAAGGCAAGCTGGGATATGAACCCAGATATCTGTTATGGTATGCGTGCCTTCCATGTGGCATTGTAACCCCTGTGACAAATCCGATGCTGCCTCTCATTAACTTTTATTAGTGATGGGGGCAGAGGAAGAAGACCCAGATAACAAAATGACTTCATTGAGTTCCGTCTACTTCACATTATCATTTCAAGTACTGATCAAAATCTCTAGATTTATGGAGTTGGGAGTAGAAAAAGGATGCACTAATGAGTATTTTGGGAAAACCCTCAGATAAGCCTGCTATCTCTATACCTGGCTCTGCCACTGGAACCCTCTTTATCTTGGTTTACTTGATATGCCAAACATTGCAAGTGCTGAGCTTGCAATCTCGCAGTGATTGTTTCATGGATATGGATTATTCACCTCGCAAATATCATTCCCCATTCTTCCATCTAAAGATCTATTTCATTGCCACCTCAGCCCATGTGGTCTGGGTAGAGTTTTACCTCCAGCCTGTATGTTGTAGCAAGAACCTAAACTTTTAGTTCCATATGCTACTTTTGAGCTCTTCACCTTGCCTTGTTCCTACTTCTAATTCTGGACCACCTCTCCCAGTCCCACTACAGCTTAGCTGACTAATTTCAATAGATTACTTATTATTCAAAGCAGGTATAAGCTTTTCAGAGATGCCCTTCCTGATGCTTTAGGCTGGATAGGGTGGTGAACTAATACATTTTTTTTTCCTGCTTTATCATTGAGCTTCCTCATTGTGCTATAATTCTTAGTTTATGTGCCTGTCTGCCTAAATGTATACATTTCCTGAAACAAAGTGGACATTTAATTAATGCTTGCTGAATCTTTATGATATTTTGAAAAGGAAATTAAGAAGGATGAAAGGAAAGAATAAAAATGGAAATTACAAGGACATAGCTATGAAAATAGAAGTGGATGGGTCTGAGATACTTGAGAATACTGCTTTTCCATTGTTCTTTAACACATAACCTCTGACTTACAAAGTTCCAAGCTCAAAGAAAAAAATTCCACAAATATTTAGAGAAGAAATATATTGCTCTATGCACTGTTAACTAAAACTTGTCTAAGACCTGGGGAATGACTTGGATTATTTCTTTGACTTTCTCCAGGGCTCTATGTTGATGATCAAAAATGCCTACATTTTTGCAAATGGTAATTTTCAGTGAAAGTCTTCCCATTATTGCAACCTTTGGAATTTCAAATTTGTTGCCATTGTTACTACATTCTCATGATTGCTCCAAAACCAGAGAATGTATTCTGAACTTGGGATGTTGATTTCTGTTTCATCCAAATCTTGGTCTCCATCCCAAATTTCAGTTTGAGTTTTATATATGTACTATGCACGTGCTGCCTTGTGCAAAATAAGCTATGTCTTAAGAGTAAAGGATATACAACCAACAAGCTGCAATCTGAACAGGGAATAATATGCTCAACCTTAGTGTCTCTTCCAAATAAATTGTAACAGTGCAGACTGAACAGCAAGAGTTAAAGTGAAGTGGTTGAACATGGATATCAACACTTTTAAACGAGGTGGCTTTTCTTTTTCTTGTGTGCCGCACATTTTTGTCAAGGGAATTTGATAATTATAAACTACAACAATAATGAAGTTTTGAATATTCATAGGCAATTAAAATGCCTCTGTGCATTTTAGCAGTGCCCTGTGGAAGTGTTACTCATTTTTAGAAATAACTGGGCTGCAATAATCAAATTCCCAAATATTCTGTTAAAAATAGACAGGACAAAGCCTACCTTAATAATGTTTTTTATTTACTAGACTTATGCACCATGACTTACTAAGCTTTGCTATTATCTTTATTACATTGTGTCATTTGAGGTCGTTTTGATATAACATGTGTCTGTAGCTTTTTGCATGCTTGAAGGTCACAGACAAGTCTTAGGTATACAAAAAACCCATTTTTCAGTTTTACAGACCTCCTCAACTTTGGAATGGTATAGAGATAACGGAACAGCTTTACTTTTGCTTGGTGTGCAGACAGATTGATTAGCTCTCTCCATGCCTGCCTCTCTTATTCCCAAGGGTCCAGGTGGGCAATACTGTCAGGCATTTTTCAGTGTTGTATGGCACTGTTGTGTGTCAGTTGAAGTTATAATGGACAGAATGGCAGCAGGAGTCAGCTCCTGCTTCCAGCCTGGTCATAAAAAACACTCACTCATGATGCTTCTCGTGCTTTTCCCTTCTCAGGGAACATAGCCAAGCCTTAAGATGGCAGAGCCACAGATGGTAGGGGCTGGGGTTCCTGAATCCTTGCCTGGAGAAGCACACTTAAACAGCCACCTAAAAGAGACTGTCACAGCGCTGAAGTAAGCTTTCATTACACTCCTGAAATTTGAGAATTAGTTTATTACAGCATCCAGCTTCAGGAAGTGAAGAGCATAGGGATAATCTTCGAACTTGGGTCTTTTTCTAGGCAAACCTGAAAGGATGGATGTAATCGCATTTGGAGTGTCTCTTTTAATTCTATAATATCCCTAAAGTTTCAACTCAATATCTTAGATGATTAACTCATCTAATATAAAGATATGCATTCTCTGTTTTTAAAATATTTTTTTTCTTCTTAGGCTACCCAGCTGTGTTTTCCAACCTAAATGTTTTAATAGTGTTAAGAACTCCACAGGTGTTCCACATATCAGAACATTCTGAGTTAGTCCTAGGTTTTCTACATTTTAGAAGACACAATACTGGAACTTCTCCTCACAGTCATTCTTGCTTTGGCCTCCCACTATCACCACATTCATCCTGTTTGCAGCACTCTCAGCTTCAGCAATGGCAATGGCAATGTTAGGGGCACAGAATGGAGAGCTGCATTCTTTCATAGGGAGGGTTTATAAACATAACATGGGAAAGATGGCTATCTTGGCAGATCACATCCTTCTCTCTCAGATGTCCAAGGCAGCATTAGGGTGCATGCCTGAGCAGTGAATTCCCATGGTTTACAGGATGACCCATGGTCCTCAGATGGTGGTCTGGGCTTGCTCCTGAGGCCGAGATGAGGAGCACGATGCTGAATGTGGACCATGGAACAAGCCCATCGGTGCAGTGCCAGCACCACTTCATATAAGATGCCCCCATGTAGTGGATCATGAACTCTGTTTTCCCTTTGTCACTTTCACAGCACCTATTTATCTGATTGGGTCACTGTTGTCGTTATATTTTCTACTGTATAGAAGTTTCTGGGTGTTCTTTTACAGATCTGACAGAACAGTACACTTAGCTTAATATATCTGCAAATTCCTTGTCTGTGGATTCAAATGAGCTCAGATAAAAAAAATTATGCTACTGTTTGTCTATGATGGTTGTGTTTCCACTAAACATGTGTGGACTTCTTCCTGTCATTGTTTCCTAAACAATACAGTATGACATCTATTTTCATAGAATGTACGTGCTATTAGGGTCAGAAGTAATTTAGGAATGATTTACATGGCAGTAAAAAAAAAAAAATGAAATCCGGACATTTGCAATGTATGAATCTGGAAAACATCATACTTAGTGAAAATGATTTCTAGGACAGAGGAGGATTTTTCTAGGTTTTGTGTAAATTCTAAGCCATTTTATATAACAGACTTGATTATCTAGAGGTTTTGGTATGAGCAGGGGGTTGTGAATTCGATCCCCAACATACTGAAGGGCTATTGTGTTTATAGATTTCTACTCTTTGGAGGGAAAAGAAATACATAACACATTCACAGGAGGATACTTCAAAAAGTTAATGAAAAATGTAATTGAAAGATAATATGCCTTTTTCATGAACTTTTTGAAGATCCTCTTCTTTGTGTATAAATGGATACAAATATATAATTGTGTGGTTTTTGGTCATTAAATTAGTAGTTATTTCTTAGCAGTAGAGACCATTAACCAGGAGATGGAAACTTCTGTATCTTAGAACTCAACATGAATACTACAGATTCATAACAAGTGAGTTTTGTTGGTTCTTAATACATGAATACAATGCAAGAATCCACCTTGTTCTATCCCAAAAATAATGATGAGATCCACAAAGAAGGGAAAGTACTTTAAAAACTTGTAAGTGGATATTGTAGCAGTATTATACATAGTAGCCAAAAATGGAAACTATCTAAATGAACATCAACTGGTGATTAGATAAACAAAACATATTATTATCCAAACAATGGAATATATATAGCAATAAAAGATTAACTATATTTTGTTTGACAAAACTATATTTGCAGCAATACTGCTACACAGAGGCAATTCTCTTTTTTTTGTTTTCTGATTTTTTTTTCTTTTTTAATTTTAGCTCTCACATGTAAGGGAGAACATTGCAATACTTGTGTTTCTGTGTCTGGCTAATTTCACTCAAAATGATTTCCTCTAGTTGTATCCATTTTGATACAAATGGTAGAATTTCGATTTTTATAGCTGAATAAGATTCCATTCATCTGATGATGAACACCTGGTTGATTCCGTAGTTTGCTATTGTGAGCAGTGCTGCTATAAACATGGTGGTGCAGCTATCTCTTTGATACAATGTATTCATGTCTTTTGGGTATATTCCCAGTAGTGGGATTGCTGGATCATATGGCAAGTCTATTTCTAGTTTTTTAAAGAAATCTGCATACTATTTTCCACAGTAGCTGAACTAATTTACATTCCCACCAACAAGGTATAGGCATCCCCCTTTCTCCACATTCTCATCTGCTTTTGTGACTCTCTATCTTTTGCATAATAGCCATTCTGATAAGGGGTGAAATGACACCTCATTCTGGTTGGATTTGCATTTCTCTGAATGCGAGTGATATTGGGCATTTGTATTTCTTCTTTCAAAACTATTGAGATCTTTTGCCCATTTTTGACTGGATTAGTTTTGCTGTTGTTGAGTGTTTTGAGTTGCTGGCATATTCTGGATATTAATCCTTTGTCAGATAGTAGATTGCAAATATTTTTCCCATAAGTTGAATGTCTCTTCACTCTAGTGATCATTTCTTTTGCTCAGAAGCTTCTGAGGTTGATGTAATCTCGCTTGTTTAGTTTTGTTTTTGTTGATTATGCTTTGATTATGTTTGATTATGCTTTGCTTCTTATCTAAGAAGCTGTCACCTAAACCAATGTCTTAAAATATTTTCTTCCAGCAAATTCATAGTCTCAGGTCTTTTCTCTCTCTCTCTTTTTTTTTTTTTTTTGATTTATTTATTTATTTGAAAGTCAGAGTTACACGGAGAGAGGAGAGGCAGAGAGAGAGGTCTTTTATCTCATGGTTCACACCCCAATTGGTTACAAAGGCCAGAGCTGCACCAATCCGAAGCCAGGAGTCAGAAGCCTCTTCCAGCTCTCCCACGTGGGTGCAGCTCAAGGACTTGGGTCATCTTCTACTGCTTTCCCAGGCCACAGCAGAGAGCTGGATTGGAAGAGGAGCAGCCAGGTCTTGAACCAATGCCCATATGGGATACTGGCACTTCAGGCCAGGGCGCTAACCCACTGTGTCATAGCATCGGCCCCATCTCAGGTCTTATATTTAGGTCTTTTATACAACTTGAGTTGATTTTAGTATATGATGAGAGGTATGGATCTAATTTTATTTTTCTACATATATACATCTAGTTTTGCCATCACCATTTGTTGAAGAGATTATCTTTATTCCAATGTGTAGTCTGCCACAGAGTCTTGGCTTTCCATGCCTGAAATGCTCTCGCAGGTCTTTCAGCCCAGTCGGGAAGCCTTATGAGTTGATTCTGAGGTTAGAGTGTTATTTACTGAAAAAGTCATTCTAGGAGCTGTGTGGACTGCTTCCCATGTTGGTCCTTCCTTCCTTTTTAATTCTATTAATATAATGGGTGTTTTCAAAACCTTACCATCATCAATGGACAAATCATCCAGACAGAAAATCAACAAAGATACACTGGAGTTGAATCATACAGTGATCAAATGGACCTAACAGATATTTACAGGCCATTTCCCCCCTCTGCTTCAGAATACAGATTCTTTTCATCAACACATGGAACATTTTTTAGAATAGACCATGTGTATTAGGCCACAAATCAAGTCTCAGTGAATGTGAAAAGATTGAACTCATACCATGTATCTTCTTAGACCACCAAGGAATAAAAGTAGAAATCAACAACAAGAATAATAGGACAGGCCGGCGCCGCGGCTCACTAGGCTAATCCTCCGCCTAGCGGCGCCGGCACACCGGGTTCTAGTCCCGGTCGGGGCGCCGGATTCTGTCCCAGTTGCCCCTCTTCCAGGCCAGCCCTCTGCTGTGGCCAGGGAGTGCAGTGGAGGATGGCCCAGGTGCTTGGGCCCTGCACCCCATGGAAGACCAGGAAAAGCACCTGGCTCCTGGCTCCTGCCATCGGATCAGCGCGCTGCGCGGGCCGCAGCGCGCTGGCCGCGGCGGCCATTGGAGGGTGAACCAACGGCAAAGGAAGACCTTTCTCTCTGTCTCTCTCTCTCACTGTCCACTCTGCCTGTCAAAATAAAAAAAAAAAAAAAAAGAATAATAGGACATTCACAAATACATGAAAATTAAATAGTGTGCTAATGAAAGATCAATGGTTCATTGAAGAAATTAAAATGAAGCTCAAAAACTTTTTTAAAATAAATGAAAATGACAATACAACATAACAAAAACATGTTGGGGTACATCAAAAGCAATATTAGGAGAGAATTTTACAACATTAAGTGCTTATATCTAAAAAAGAGAAAGATTTCAAAGATGCATCCTGAAAACTTGGAAAACCAAAAACAAACCAAACTCCAAATCAGGAGGAAGTAAGAAATAATAAGGACTCAGAGCAGAAATAAATGAAATTAAACCTAAAAAAATGCAAAAGATCAACAAGACAAGAAGCTAATTTTTGAGAAGGTAAAGAAAATAGATGAACTTTTAGCCATACTAACAAAAAAGAAAAAAAAATCAAATAAGTAAAATTAAGTTGAAAAAGGAAACATTATACCTGACACCCCTGAAATACAAAGGATCATATGAAACTGCTATGAAAAATTATATTTTAACAAACTGGAAAACATTGAAGAAATGGATAAATTCTAGATGTATCCTACCAAGAGTAAATCAAGAAGATATGGACAATCTAAACAGACCCATAGCAAGTAGTGAGATTGAAGTAGTATTTAAAAGTGTTCCACCAAGACAAAGTCCAGAACTAGATTCCTTTATCACTGAATTCTTCAAAACGATTAAAGAAGAACTAACTCTAAAAATTTTCAAATTATTTCAATGTTTTGAACAGGATGGAACTCTGCCAAACTCTTTGTGAAGTCAGCATTACTCTGATAACAAAATCAGACAAAACACAAAAAGAATTGATATCCTTGACGAATCAGATGAAAAAATCTCACCAAAATGTTAGCAAACCCAATCCAAAGCAAGTAGGATTTATCCCAGAGGCGTAAGGTGGTGCAAAATTAACAAATCAATGTCATAAATCAATCACATCAACAGAATGAAGAAAAGACATCATTCAATTATCTCAATAGATACAGGGAAAGCATTTAATAAGATTCAATATCCTTTCATGCTAAAACCCTCCACAAATTAGGAATAGAAGAAACTTACCTCAAATGATAAATGTTATATGTGACAAAACCAACAACCAATATCATACTGCATGAGAAAAAGCTGTAAGCATTTCCCCTCAGATATGGAACAAAACAAGGATATACACTTTCACCAGTCTTATAGTACTAGAAGTATAAGTAAGAGCAATTAGGGAGGATTAAAAAAAGGACATTAAAATTGAAAAGGAGGAACTCAAAATATCTATGTTTGCAAATGACATGATGTTCTACATGGAAAAACCTAAACAGTCCACCAAAAAAGCTGTCAGAATTGATTCAGTGAAGTTGTAAGTTACAAAATCAACATACAAAAAAGTTAAATCAAAAGAGAAATCTCACTCACAATAGCCACAAAAAACGCAAGTGTGTTTTAAAATTGTACCTTTTTCACCTACTTGAAAGGCAGAGTAGGAAGTGGCAGTGGGTGGAGTGGAAAAAGGAAATCATAGATCTGCTGGTTCATGCCCCAAATGCCTGCAACAACCAAGACTGGGCCAGAATGAAGCCAGGAGCTGGGAGCTCCATCATGGGTGGCAGGAACCCAAGCACTGGAGCCAACATCTGTGGCCTCCAAGGATGCATTAGCAAGATGCATCAGAAATGGAAGGCAAGTACTAAAACTAGTCCTCAAACATGAGATGTGGGCATCTAATTCAGTGGTTTAATCTGCTATACCACAACGCTGATTGCTTTTAATTCACTGACTTGTTCTTTTCATTTTTCGTTTATCTAAGGATTGAAGAGTCATTCCACCGATATTTTCTTTTTCATAGAATCCTTTTTATGTGGTCATTCTTTTCTTCACTAATCCAATTATCGTTTCACAATTTCTATGGTCTGACTACTTGTGTTCCCCACCAAACTGATATATTGAAATCTAATATTAAACCCAACAGTATTAACAGGTGGGGCCTCTGTGTGTTACAGAGATCTGAGGGAGCTTGTTTTCACCTTCTGTTGTATGAAGATACATACAAGCTACAGTGGATGCTAGAAGAGGGAGAAAAGCATTGCAGATTAAAAGAACAACATATACAAAATATTGCTAACAAGAGCTAGAAGTTATTGTGTTTTTGTTAATGGATAGGCAATACTCAATATCTTTTATTATATTATCCCATTTACATTGCCCTAAAAGGTTCATGAATAACACTGCCTTCTCCTTTAGAAAAATATATTTATCACTGGAATGAAATGCAGGGTGGTTGGAGCATGAGGGAAAAGAGACCAACTGGTGGTGGAAAAGGCTGGTGAACCAGCAGGGAGCAAATCCAGCAGGATCTGGAGCCAGCAAGCTGGCATATTTTAAGCAGTAAAATTTGATATAAATGATATGTTTAATGATCTTCCCTGTCTTGTAGAATAGAGAAACTAGAGGGAATTTTAAAATCACTGCAAGTTGACCAATGCATTTGTGGATTGATTAATCAAGTGATTTTATTAAAAAATTATCTATTAGTTTAACTCTATAACAGAAAATTTGGAATATTCAAGGTAAAAAAAAAATCTGTTTGTCCTCAAAGACAAAATCCCCCCTTGACTTCCACCTGATTTAGGAACCTAACAAGTAAAGACTCCCAGATTCATTTTCTGTTACTTAGCAAAACTTAGTGGCTTAAAACAATACAAATCTATTCTCTCACCATTTCTGTGTATCCAGACATAGTTTAGTTCGAGCTTTTGCTCAATATCTTATCTCACAGCCACAATAAAGATGTTATCCAGGATAGCAGCCTTCTCTGAGGCTTGGGATCCTCAATTTACTGGCTACTGGCAGAATCCAGCCCCTGCAGATGAAGGAATAGTCCCTTAGCTTCCAGCCTGATTAACAACACAACAGCTTTGCTTCTCCAAGACCAGGGCTAGAAACATTCTCCAGTGAGCTAAGAAGCACTCTGACACACGGGAATGCAATCACAGGAGACTCTGCTGTCGTTATCTACAAAGGGGTGACCCAATGTCATAACCACAAACAATGGTGTGTACATAAGGGCAGAGGAATCTTAGAACTCTGCCTATCTCTTGGGATGGATGGTTTTGGTCAGCCATGAAAGAATAGAAAACTTTGAAGTCAGAGAAAAAATTAGAATTGTGTGTATGGCCATTTAAGCATTTTTTGGGAGGGAGTAATCCCTACCATCTTCTTGGCATTTACAATCTCTGGTGACTGTATGTTCTAATTTGCCTTAGACAATCCTGATTCCTATTGTCCTCGTGTAATTGTTAATAGTATTCTCTTCATCTCTTAAGGATGTCTCTGTCTGGATGATAGATTTTATTGTCAATATATTTATAGCCCTATTACAGAAGGGAATAACAAAGCCATCAGAGCTTGATGTCATTCAATATCAGTGTAAATCACCATTTGAATTCCAGGGTTCACTAAGCAAGCTCTTCATAATTTGGATTCTGTGTAGCATGACTACAAGGAGAAAATGCTATTTGAACTAACATCAAAGTCAGGTCCACTCAATGCTTATCTTTCTCATTATATATTAATGGGTAGACATGCTGATTTATAAACTATAATCTCTTATCTGAGATGAGAGTAAGACGCTGTCCCCATCAACGACTAACTTCAGGATTCTGAGCAGACTATCTTGCAACATCCCAAGGTGAGGACCATAATGTGATGTAGCATAAGGATCTTATTGAGAAGAATGCTTCCATACATAGTCATGTGCACAGACCACTGACCTCTGGCAGTCTCATTCTGACCTTTCCTAATGAGTCTGTATTATGGATATTTCCAGATGAATGGAAAATAAAAAATTCAAGAGATAAGTAAAGATCCATGTTGTTAGGGAACCTAAGGCAGGCTTCTAGGGGAGAGATGCAACATGAATTAATGAACTAAACCTCAAAGGTGAGGTGGGTCAGTTGAAAGGGTAGAAAAATTAACTGAGGTCCCATTACATTCTTTGTTAATTCTCTCTCTCTTTCCTTCCTTCCTTCCTTCCTTCCTTCCTTCCTTCCTTCCTTCCTTCCTCCCTCCCTCCCTCTCTCCCTCCCTCCCTCCCTCCCTTCTCCCTTCCTCCCTCCCTCCCTCCCTTCCTCCCTTCCTCCCTCCCTCCCTTCCTCCCTTCCTTCTTCTTATTCTTCTGTCTTATATATGTAGCTCTTTCTACAGTGAAAGTTGGATCTTTTTTTTTGTTAAGATTTAAGTATTTATTTGAAATATAATGATGCAGAGAGAGGCAGAGAGATCTTTCATCTGCTTGTTCACTTCCTAAATGGCTGCAACAGCCAGAGCTGGGCCACATTGAAGCCACGTGCCAAGAGTTTATTCCAGGTCTCACACTTGAGTGCAAGGGCCCAAGCACTTGGGTCATCTTCTGTGGTTTCCCAGGAATATTAATGGGAGCTGGATTGAAAATGGAGCAACTGGGACTTGAACAGTGCCCATATGAGATGCTAGCATTGCAAAAGGCTGCTTAACCTGCTTGCTGCACCACAATGTTAATCCCAATTCCTCCTTTATCAGCCAAGAATATCTAGTCAATCAAAGCAAGGACAGATTACTCCATATGTAGTGATATGCCTTCCAGAGTAGCACCATGTTTAACAGAGAGAAAATTTCCTTTAGTCACATGTTAACAGACATTGATAGAAATAAAGACTCTATTCATTCATTAGTTTAATAAATATTTATTGAGAAGCACCATAAAGCAGGTGCTGTGCTATTCTGTGGCACAGAATAGGAGACCATGCAAGGGTGCAGGAGACCATTAACATCCAGGACTCACTGCCAGCAGAGGAAAACAGGAGAAAGGCAAATGTTAGTAGTTATGTGTTGAAAGATGCCTAGAAAATGTATGTGTAGAGTTCTTTGAAGAAGTCTAAACAGGGGTAGTGGCATCTGTATGGAAATGTGAGCAAGATTCATCAAAGGAGAAGGGAAGTGAGGAGTGGTTTTGAAGTGAAGAAGTTTGGCAAAAATCCAGGGAAAAAAATCAAGAATTCACAGAAATTATTCAGCATGCTTAAAGTGGTGTCAGCAGAGGCCGTGATAGAGCCCAAACTGAGGTCCAAGGCCATTTTGGGCCCATTGAGGAGTTCAGACCTGACCTTATGTGCCACAAAAAGCTACTGAAAATTTCCAGTAGCAGAAATCCATAAGGAAGCCACACAAAGCCTAGAAGTGTCGTTGAGTTTCTGGTGGGGCAGGTGGAGAAAGATGGGGGCCAGGCAACTTTATCCTCACATTCAATTTATAAATTCTATGAAAACTTTTCCTGGCATTTCCAAGTGTGTTTATGTTTTTTCAGTAATAAATTAGCAATTTTTTTTTGCTTCATGAAAAATGAGATACATAGCATTTGGAGAAACAACTTGGATAGAGGAGCATTTCTTGGACATAGTTCCATTCCCCGGCTATGTGGATGGTAACAGTTTTGTTTGGTAATCTTGAATCTTCACTTTTATCTTCAAGAAAGTCTTTGCACTACTCACTAGCCATGAAACTATTAATTCCTGAGCATTCTATTTCATAGTTCTCAGGTGGGCCTTATGCTTCCTTTTTTGTTTTCCCCATTTTAGGTCTGAAAGCAGCATCATGATCTTTGCACTACTTAATGATCAGGACAGTTAAGAACAGTATAGTGTGCTAGCCTTGGTATTTTCATCCATCCATCCTTGCATTTCTATACAGAAACTACACCTCACCTGCTATGTGTCCAGTTGAAATCATCACTATTTTGTCTTGAGAAAAGAAAGATCTTTGTAGCCCCTCCCCTGAATTCTATTTGTAGTGTTTTAGTGATTATTTTATGAAAGTCCTCCCAAATGAAAAGATATCCTTACATTCAATTCAAGCACAGTGGTCAGTATTCAGAGGAAATGAGCTCATTATAATAATGAAGAACTGAACCCAGAAAGCTGAAAATATGTAAAATCTTTACATGTTTCTCTGAGATTTCAGTGCCTAGAGTGGGTGGAATCATACTGACACTTTTTGAAGACTTGGTTATGAGAAGTGGAGCCTGCTACCTTCAACATACCTGAGGCTTAGACATAGCCAAAGAAGACAGTTCCTTGTGTCTTTATTCACAGGTGTTTTATGAGGGGCTGGCAGCTTACTCTACCAGTGTAGCTTTCTAACCCTTTTTTGTTGTCATCATAACTAGCATAAATGATATTTTTATGGGAATTGAACCACTGAAATTTTCATGAAGACAAGTTAAAAGGAGATAAGTTTTGTAAGGAAATAAATCTACAAGTGATAAATTCTTCAGTGGTCTTTCCCTGGAAATGTTAGAGATGTGATACACCAATTGTACTTTAATAATTTAAAAAGTATCTACCCACTATTCACTAACTCATGCTTGCTGTAGCAACCCAGGGTTCCGCTGCCAGAACACATTCTTATAAAGTGATCTTTTCCTCTTGTGAAAAGGCACACCCCAGCCTCGGAGCTCTAAGTACAAATCAAAGGCGCCTCTAACAGAGAGTTGGCTGAAATGGGAAGCAAATGGCCCCCATAGAAGGGACATTTAAAGGAAAGTGGCCTTTACTCTACTACCTCTATCTGAAATTCTGCCACTCTGTCTTTGTTTTTTACTGCTACCCAGATTAGAACAATAGGCCCAAGGACAGGTAGGGATGAGTCTGGAGTCCTGGATCCCAGTGGGAGGAAGTAGGGAGAGAACAGAATTAATTATGACTTCTTTTCAACTTGTTAGATCTTAGCAAATGGGAAATGGATGTTAGTGCAAGGTCTGACTCACGTTGTTTATTCCGAGACTAAATCAGTTCTGCAGTTTTCTTATGAATTATTAGATGTTCACACACAAGAAACAACCCTATGTGTTTACTCTGGAGAGAAACATGTGCTCAGATCATATTGAGAGCAAGATCAAGCACAGTGGGTTTATTATTTCCTGGGGTGACTTTGTAGCTTAGGTAAGTATCCATCAGCGAGAGGGGAAGGATGGCATTAGGTGATATGACTGCATCTTTGACACACCCTGGCCAGGAATCAGTGTTATTTTTTGTTTTGTTTTGGTTTGGTTTGGTTTGTTTTTTTTCTAGGCAGAGTTAGACAGTGTGAGAGAGAGACACACAGAGAGAGTTATAGACAGTGAGAGAGAGACAGAGAGAGAGTTATAAACAGTGAGCAGTGAGAGAGAGACAGAGAGAAAGTTCTTCCCTCAGTTGGTTCACTCCCCCAGTGACCACCATGGCCAGCGCTGCGCCAATCCGTAGCCAGGAGCTGGGTACCTCCTCCCGGTCTCCCATGTGGGTGCAGGGACCGAAGCACTTGGGTCATCTTCCACAGCCCTCCTGGGCCACAGCAGAGAGCCGGACCAGAAGAGGAGCAACCAGGACTAGTACCTGGCGCCCAACCAGGACCAGAACCCGGGGTGCCAGCACTGCAGGCAGAGGATTAACCAAGTGAGCCATGCTGCTGGCTCGAATCAGTGTTCTCTTCTGTAAACTAAGAGTTATAATGATCAATAATGCCTTCATCAAGAGGCGAATGAGTTAATACAAGAGCGGGCCTTTAGAAGATAGCATATTAATGTCCAGTCCACATTAGCTGTTATTAGCTAGGGCTATTCCTGCAGCCAAGATCCCATCTGATGGTCTTATAATCATCATGCATTTAATCTAATCATGAAAACCAGCATAGAGTGAAGTCTGACTTTGTTTTTCCTGTCATTTCTTCCCACTACGATGCTTTATAAATTAGGGAGGGGATGGAGTAGGAAGGTTAAAAAATAGACAACCACAAAGCAATGGTTTGCATTTTGACATCAACGCTAACCAGCATTGTGACCTGTGCTACTCTCTCAGACCAGCGGACTTTGGTTTCCTCATATGAAAAGGCATGAATGACTGTGGCTCCGTGGTGCCACTGAAGTGCCAGATGTTATAAAGGCCACATGCAGAAGATGTTCCTATTTGACAAGCTCCCTCCCCACAAATGTGTCTTTTCCATTTTTTTCTTTTAGCTTTTATGAGGAGAAAGATTCACGATTAGAAGAACTCTACAGGGATTAATTTCTTTTACATAACATGATGCAGTTTTTACATGACACAATATTACACTGTTCATGGATTGTCCCAGCATGTGGTAAATGATCATGGCTTCATTGCTGAAGTTTGAAAGATGATGACTGATAAGGTAAGACTTATGCTTTCATATTTCTTTTGTTTCTACTTCACTGTCCTTATAAATAATTCATAGAACAAAATTACTATTCCAGAAAAATACAGTCTGTTTCGTTGGCTCCTTCACACTTTATTGATCAGTGCATATAATTTTTAATACCTATCCGAGGAATTTAGAAATCTAGCCTTTTCCTTTGTTCCATGGGATGTTAGAGATAACAATTTCCATCCAAATATTTATATTTATAAACTCTGTCCTGCAGAAGCATTGTTCCTCTTTTGATATTAAGAGTAACTCTTGGCCGGCGCCACGCCTCACTAGGCTAATCCTCCGCCTTGCGGCACCGGCACACCGGGTTCTAGTCCCGGTCGGGGTGTCAGATTCTGTCCCAGTTGCCCCTCTTCCAGGACAGCTCTCTGCTGTGGCCAGGGAGTGAAGTGGAGGATGGCCCGAGTACTTGGGTCCTGTACCCGCGTGGGAGACCAGGAGAAGCACCTGGCTCCTGGCTTCAGATCAGCGCGATGCGCGGGCCGTAGCGTGCCGGCCGCAGCGGCCATTGGTGGGTGAACTAATGGCAAAAAGGAAGACCTTTCTCTCTGTCTCTCTCTCACTGTCCACTCTACCTGTCCAAAAAAAAAAAAAAAAAAAGAGTAACTCTCATCAAACTGCAGCAAAGATTAAAATAAAGTTATCATTCATCAGGTACTTAGGAATGATCTCATTCATTATCACTTTTATTATCTCATTTTTTGATATTTTTAACAATAATGAGGCAAGTAGTATCTTGTTCATTATACAAGTGAAGGAACTGAGATCATAGATAAAAATTTTCCCAAGGAACTTGTAGAGTTAGAACTGAATCAAAGACTCAGTTTCTGAGTGTTTGGACACTCAAGGTAATGTTGTCAACCATTTAAACATGGTGCTAATTCTGTCTACAGCCACACCACCCTGCATGTGCCCTATCTCATTTCAGATGCTAAGCAGGGTCGGGCCTGGTTAGTACTTGGATGGGAGACATGGTGCTAATTCCGTAATGGGGTCAGCCTGGAGGAATGGAGTCATGCCTTTAGGCTGGGTTGCTGAAATCGTTATTTATACTGTACCATTCCTTGACTAACTTATGATACTGCAGATTTTAAACTATCCTTCCAACATGAGCCCCTTTAAAGATTTTAGCAAGTGAGAGGACTTTTATTTTGACCAGAGATATCCTTTCATGTAAAGACTGACTATGATAGTGTCCAGCACCAAGATGACAGGATGAGCCAACCCAATACTGCTAGCCAGTGGGCAGATAGATGCTCCAGGGAAAAGATCACATTTTTGAAATAGGAAATGTCAAAATGCAGAGGAGCAAGAGCAGATTAAGCCATTGTTTGGAATGCTTGCTTCCCATGTTGGAGTGCCAGTTCGAGTCCCAGCTACTTTATGCTTCTGATACATCTTCCTGTTAATGCACAAGGAAGGCAGCAGATGATGGACCAATAACTTATGTTCCAGCAACCTTTGTGAGAGCTGGATGGAGTTCCTGACTCCTGGCTTTGTCCTGGCCTAGCTCCAGATACTGCAACCAATGGAGAGAAGATCAGTCTCTCTGTTTCTCCCTCTTTTTCTGTCACTCTGGTTTTCAAATAAAATAAATCTCTTCTAAAATATATAGAAGAGCAATGGTAAAATGTTCTGAGAGTAGGAATAATGTAACTGAGCAATTTAAGAAGGAAGCAGGAAAATATAAAAAGCAAAGCAAGAGATTAAACACTTTGGAGACAGTGACAACCACAAAAAAAGATAATTGCCTCTCAGTTCTCTTAATTACATCGTCTTTAATATTTCAACAGATGTGTTTTATGGAGTGTAGAAATATGAGAGTATGTCCAGTATTTGAAAGTGGATCCAATAATTCTCTATAGATATCTTATTGTTTTATGGTGAAAAAACATATGGTTAGACTTAGCCAGCTGGACTCAGCTTATATGATCCCAAAGTTGTTGGCAACATCCAAAGCATCATCATCAGGAGCAGTCACACGCACGCCTTCTCTCCAGCAGGTCTGGTCAAGGTATTGACTCTGGCCACGTCAGTGTCAGAGAATCCCTTCACAGCTTGCTGGATCTGCGGCTTGTTGGCCTTGACATCCACAGAGAACAGCAGCGTGTTGTTATCTTCTGTCTTCTTCATGGCAGACTCAGTGGTCAGGGGGAACTTGGTGATGGCAGGTGGTCAAGCTTGTTTCTCCTGGGGGTGCTCTTCAGAGGCTTTTTTGGCTGCCACCAGAGGCATGGCGTCTTGGGCTGCCAGAATGGGGATGACGAGAGGATCTTTCTCCCCCCTCTCATTTTTCTTTTTTTTTTTTTTAATGATTTATTTGTTTATTTGGAAGGCAGAGTTACAGTGGGGCAGAGGCAGAGAGAGAGAGAGAGTCTTCAATCCACTGGTTTTCTCCTCAAATGGCTGCAACAGCCAGAGCTGGGCCAATGGAAGCCATGAGCCTGGAGCTTCTTCTGGTCTCCCACGCAGGTGCAGGAGCCCAAGGACTTAGGCCATCTTCCACTGCCATAGCAGAGAGCTGGATAGGAAGTGGAGCAGCCAGGACATGAACCAGCGTCCAGATGGGATACCAGCACTGCAGGCTGTGGCTTTACCCGCTATGCCACAGTGCCAGCCCCATTGTTCTCCTCCCCCTCCTCCTTCTCCCCACTCCAATTCTCCTCCTCCTGTTTTTCTTTCTCTTCCTCATCTTCTTTCTCTCCCTCTTTCTCCTCTCCTCCACCTCTTCCTCCTACCTCCTCCTCCTCTTCCATCTTCTTCATCTTCTTTTCTTTTTCTTATCTCCTCCTTCTTGTCCTCCTCCTCCATGTGTGGCTGTGGACACCTTTCAGCACTGCCTTTACTGTGGCTTTAGCTTTCAGAAGGGCAGGAGCTTCCTTTTTCACCTTCAGTGCCACCTTGGTGAAAAGGCTAAATATTTTGATAATATGAAAAAGAATATAGTATCTAAGGCAATAGGCTTTGTTTTTTGTTTTGTTTTTGTTTGTTTTTTCACTGGAAATGTCACTAGGGAACACTCTAATATATTTTTCAAAGCTTGTTGTTTCCTTGAATTTGATCTTTAGACAGGCAGAGTGGACAGTGAGAGAGAGAGACAGCGAGAAAGGTCTTCCTTTACTGTTGGTTCACCCCGCAGTGGCCGCTGCAGCCGCTGCACTGCGGCCAGCACACCACACTGATCCGTAGCCAGGAGCCAGGTGTTTCTCCTGGTCTCCCATGCGGGTGCAGGGCCCAAGGACTTGGGCCATCTCCACTGCACTCCCGGGCCACAGCAGAGAGCTGGCCTGGAAGACGGGCAACCAGGACAGAATCCGGTGTCCCAACCGGGACTAGAACCTGGTGTGCCGGCACCGCAAGGCAGAGGATAAGCCTAGTGAGCCACGGCGCCGGCCCTTAATCACTTTTTAAAACATGCTCAGAGAGTTGTCTAGAAGCAATATGTTGGAATTTTTGTCAGACATCAAAAGGAAATAAAAGTGAATATTTAGAAAAAATTTGAGTTTTCTTAGAAACAACTAAGAAGTATAAGATATTTTATAAATGTATAAATAGATTTTTAATGGGAATAGAATTTTCATTTTTGTATAACCAACATTACCATTGCTATCTATCAGATCCTAAATGGGAACTCAAATACTTGTTAACTCAGTGAGTGAATAAATTAATTATAGTTCTATTCTATCAAGGTACTCTGTATATTCATAGCCTATATCTTCTGTAATAAAGGAGACACAGAATTACACATTTTTCTTTTTGAAGTAAATAATAAAGACTGCATCCATGTTTATCTCAAATTTAGCTATTTTTATCTTTGTTTTAATTTAATATATGATTAATTCTTTATAGTTGCTTTTTGTAAATTTTTTTAACTTTTATTTAATGAATATAAATTTCCAAAGTACGATTTATGGATTACAATGGCTTCCCCCCATAACATCCCTCCCACCCGCAACCCTCCCATTTCCCACTCCCTCTCCCCTTCCATTCACATCAAGATTCATTTTCAATTATCTTTATATACAGAAGATCAGTTTAGCATACATTAAGTAAAGATTTCAACAGTTTGCTCCCACACAGAAACATAAAGTGAAAAATACTGTTTGAGTACTAGTTATAGCATTAAATCTCAATGTACAGCACACTAAGGACAAAGATCCTACATGAGGAGTAAGTGCACAGTGACTCCTGTTGTTGACTTAACAAATTGACACTCTTGTTTATGGCATCAGTAATCACCCTAGGCTCTTGTCATGAGCTTCCAAGGCTATGGAAGCCCCTTGAGTTCAACGACTCTGATCATATTTAGACAAGGACATGGTCAAAGTGGAAGTTCTCTCCTCCCTTCAGAGAAAGGTACCTCCTTCTTTGATGACCTGTTCTTACACTGGGATCTCACTCGCGGAGATCTTTCATTTAGGTGGTTTTTTTTTTTTTTCCCCAGAGTCTTGGCTTTCCATGCCTGAAATACTCTCATGGGCTTTTCAGCCAGATCTGCATGCCTTAAGGGCTGATTCTGAGGCTAGAGTGCTGTTTAGGACATCTGCCATTCTATGAGTCTGCTGTGTATCTCACTTCCCATGTTGGATCATTCTCTCCCTTTTTGATTCTATCAGCTAGTATTTGCAGACACTGTTCTTGTTTATGTGATCCCTTTGGTTCTTAGTCCTATCATTATGATCAATTGTGAACAGAAATTGATCGCTGGGACTAGTGAGATGGCATTGGTACATGCCACCTTGATGGGATTGAATTGGAATCCCCTGGTATGTTTCTAACTGTACCGTTTGAGGTAAGTCAGCTTGAGCATGTCCCGAATTGCACATCTCTTCCCTCTCTTATTCCCACTCTTATATTTAACAGCGATCACTTTTCAGTTAAGTTTCAGCACTTAAGAATAATTGTATATTGATTACAGTATTCAACCAAAAGTATTAAGTAGAACAAACAAACAAAAATACTAAGAGGGATAACATATCAAGTTGTTCATCAACAGTCAGGGTGAGGGCTGATCAAGTCACCATTTCTCATAGTGTTCATTTCACTTTAACAGGTTTCCTTTTTGGTGCTCAGTTAGTTGTTACCTATCAGGGAGAACAAGGTATTTTGTAAAATTTTTAAAACTTATTTTAATTTTTCAATTAGAAGGAAAAGAGAGATCTCTTCTCCATTGGCTCACTCCCTAAATGCCTTCATGATATTGGGGCTAGACTGGGAATTGAAGCCAGGCACACAATCCAGGTTTCCCTCATGGGTGGCAGGAATTCAACTGAGCCGTCACAACTCCCTTTCAGAGTCTGTGTTAGCCAAAGCTGGGCTCAGGAGCTGGAGTTGGAAGTTGAACTCCAGTCAGGTACTATGATGATGGATGTGGGCATCTTAGCTACCAGGCTAAACTTTTTATTTTTATTTTTCCAAAGTTTTATTTATTTATTTTAGAGACAGAAAGATAAATCGGCAGAAATAAAAACGATGGGGAAGCTCATTCAAATGTCTACAACACCTCTTGACTGAGGCCAAAGCTGGGAAATGGGAATCCAATTTAGGTTTCCCACCCGTGAGATTGGACCCAATTATTTGAGCCATTACTGATGTCTCCTAGGGTTTGTGTTAACAGAGAGCTTAAGTCAGAAGCTGAGCTGGGTATTCAATGACCATACTCAGATATCAAATAGGAGTGTCTTAACCACTAGGTCAAATGTCCACCAACATACATTTTAAAATGTTACATATGGGGGCCGGCACCATGGCTCACTTGGTTAATCCTCCACTTGTGGCGCCAGCATCCCATATGGGCGCTGGGTTCTAGCCCCGGTTGCTCCTCTTCCAGTCCAGCTCTCTGCTGTGGCCCCAGAAGGCAGTGGAGGATGGCCCAAGTCCTTGGGCCCCTGCACCCACATGGGAGACCAGGAAGAAGCACCTGGCTCCTGGCTTCAGATCAGTGCAGCACGCCGGCCATAGCTGCCATCTGTGGGGTGAACCAACGGAAGGAAGACCTTTCTCTCTGTCTATAACTCTACCTGTCAAATAAAAAAATGTTACATATGAAACTGAGGTTAATTTTCAAGAAAATGCAGATGTCATTTATGCATTAGCATTACTAGATTTGTATTTTCTATAAGCACTTATGTTATTTGTTTGCAAGGCAGAGAGAGAGAGAGAGAGAGAGAGAAAGAGAGAGAGAGAATCTTCCATCCATAGTTCACTCTCCAAATGGCCAGAAGACCTGGACTGCACCAGGCCAAAGCAAGGAGCTAGGAGCATCATCTGGGTCTCACATACAGGTGCAGGGTCCCAAGCACTTAAGTCACCTTCCTCAGCTTTCTCAGGCACATTAGCAGGAAGGTAGATCAAAAGTGGAGCAGCAGGAACTCAACGTGGTGCCTATATAGGATGCTGGTGTCACAGGTGTTGGCTGAACCTATTAAACCACAATGCCAGCCCCTACATTTTTATTTTTTAATAAAGATTCTCCCAAGTTCCAAGAAAAAGATAATCTTAAATTAGCTATTAAATAATTTCACATATTCTATTTAGTAAGATAGTTTTTAATGTTCATTCACATTTTAAGCCTTGAAAATAAAATTAGTTAAAAAAAGAAGTCCCAAAACCTGCACAAGATTTTGAATACAGTTTCAGAGTTGTCATGAAAAACATACCTAGTTAATTTTTTTAAGTCAGCTTGGTGTTCAGCTTCTTCTTCAGAATCTGTTATGAGTATAGGGGAATTTGTCTATTCTTTCACAGAATTCATACCGCACAATGCATTCTAATTAACAGATGCTCACAAGAGTCAAACCTATATGGAGTTAAATTTACTTCTGTCAATAGGCAGAAAGGGGGAATTTGGGATTAGCTTTGTGCTAAGACCCAAAATATGCTTTCCTTTCTCTCCTCCCTTTCCAGATTCAGTGATGAGGGCCAGGATGTAAACCCCTGACTGGAGAAAGCCATTGACTGGGAAAAATATTACTTTATGCTGAATGTCACGTACAATCTGCCTAGCTACATTTCATCATTGCTAGTTTATGGAAAAAGCATAATTGATTCTGAGTCAGGGAGGTGGAGGGAGTGGTTGAGCCACCTGCACATAGTTCCTGTTATCTCAAGACCTGCAGGATAAGGGTTTGAATCTTCTTTTGGCTCTGGAGACAAACAGATCTCCTTCCTGTGCTAGACTTATAAAAGCCAAGGCTGACCTAGATTCCTCTACAGATCATTATTCCCTCATGGTGATGCATTAGTGTGCTGAATGACACATCTCCCAACCCTTGACAGGAAAAGATCATAAAAGGAACAAGACTTGTCACTAATTTCACTTAGCATGTCCTCAAAGTTGATCCATGCTGTGGCATGGTAGAAACTCCTTATTGTTTTATGGCTGAATAATGTTTCATTGTATGTGTAAATTACATGTCTTCCATAGAATCTTCTCTTCTTGTTGCCACATGTTATCTCACAATGCATTCCCATTTCTAGAGGTATTTTGGGTAAAACCACTTTTCCTGGGAACTTGGAGAATGAACTGATAAAATGTTTTGCACTTGTAAAAAAAAAAAGCAACAACAAAAACAGCAGCTAGAGTCCAAGAAATTTCTGCCTACTTCTCTGAAAAACCATAAATGTTTTTCCTCTTTATTAGAATATACCTCCTTCCCTTACATTTGACAACCAATATTATTTAAACACAGTTCAGAAACAGAACCACTCCCCTCCCAGTGAGTCTGCACTCTGGGTATGGAGTATATACTTTAGCTTTTTCAATAAAATACTTGCCACTGGCTGTTCAATCTTCTCCAACTTGCTTTTGAACTCTTTCCTGTAGCACAATCAAGAACCTGGTGACCAGGGCAGCACTCACTGTGTAGCACCAATTCCAATGGGATCTAAGGCTTTAGTCATTTTATTGACAATCACAGGTTTCCTGCCTTACATAATGGTTTGTCATCATTAATACTGACTTTATAATGACAAGTCTCTAATAAATATATGTATGGATATATATAAAAATTTCAACATTATTTGGTAATCCATTGCTCAACTATTGACACTAACTTCATTCAGTCCCTTCTTTTTCCAATTAATCTCATTATTTTGGTATTATCACAATCCAGGGGCTCATGTATAGTTGTTTTTTGTATGACTAGATTGACCACAAAAAAGTGAGAAGTCAGGTTATAACAGTGTTCTTACTCCTGCTGTTCAAAGTCTGGGCCATGCCAGCAATATCAGTAACACCTGGTAACTTGTTGGACCTGCAGTAGTATTGTGCCCCAGGTATACTAAATTACAACCCCAGCTTGGCAAAATCAATGGATGATTGTTATAAGTTGAAGTTTGAGACATACTTCAGTGGTGAGTCTCCAGCTATAAATTTGTTAAGAAAAAAAAATTCTGAACGGTCCTAAATTTAACTACAAGGACTGAAGACTAGGAGGCAGGAAACTTCAGAGAGGTCCATCAGTTAGCTATAGACTGAAAAAAAACAAAGACCATTTTAGATTCCTGAATGTATGTTAAAACCTGGACTCAATTTCCATCAAGACCCTCTAGCGCTGCCACATCTCATTTACAATGCCAACCACTCCAGAAGCAACAACTACTCCTGATGGACGGCCCTCCTGCCCTTCTGTTATGGGTTGCATAGGATTTATCTCCCCGAACTCATGGAGCTGTTCAAACTCTAATGTCTTGATGTTACTGGTTGATTAAAGCTGGAGACTTGATCTAATGTTGGTTTCTGACAGGTTTGACCCATAGAATGTCTTTGGGTCATTGTGGGGTTGCATTTTCTTCAGAGGTTTGCCTACTTGAACCTGAGTTCAGCTTATATGTTCTCTCTCTACTTTCTGCTTCATGATGTGAAACGGTCTCTGTATCCTCTATTTGCCAGGCTCTACCAGATGCCAACTATGGGGACACACAATCCTATAACCTCACACTGTGAACTGAAATAAATTTTTTTTCCAAAAGAAGTTGCTCTCAGATATTTTAGTTAAAGTAGCAAAAAGCAGATTAATGCATCTTATCTAATTGACTTTCATGCCCAAATATTTGTTATAAATGTTGCTGCTAACTGCTACCTAAACATGCTGCTGATGGATGAGGAGCTTGTCTCAGGATTTGGTCTTTTCCTGGCTTGGCTGGCATCTTTAAGGGCTCAATAAACCCTTTTATTTTATAGAGTCATGAGTTTTGCTTTAAGAAATTACAACCTGGTGAGATTTCGATAACTATTATGTCTGAATTTTACTTCTGACAATTAAATCTGATTCTTCTAAGCTGGGGGGCTTGAGTATCAGATTTTTAAGAAATATTGCTTTGTGATTCTAATAGATAGTGAGACCTGAAAACCACCACACCCAAGCGGATGGCTTTAGCTGTTAGATATTTGTTGTTCCTCTAATATAGGCAGTTACTGCTAAGAGGGATGCCATTGGTGCCTGTCAGTGAGCACTCACTGCCCAGGAACCAAGCTCTTGACTTTGTCGTGAGAAAGAAACCAGAAGTAAGTTGGAGAATAGCAAATAGAGAGGTGAGAAAGGAAAGTGCACACTCCACAGTCAGAGTTGGAGTTCACTGAGAGGGGAGTAGCCTTGTCTCTGAACTGTGTTTAATGTTATATTGGTCGTTTAATGAAAGAGGAGGTGCATCCTAATTAAGGGGAGTTTCTGGGAAGTAGGTGGAGATTTCCGGGAATCTAACTACATCTCCTTTTCACTCTTTATATGGTCTGATGTTTCCTATCTTGACAACTGGTAGTAGTGTCATTGCCGGAGAGTCTTGGTCCCCTAAGCCAGAAGGAACCAGGCCCAGGTAGGTGGTCTGTTTGTCCTCAGGATCTCTGAGAAACCAAAACCTAATTTTTATAACTCTTGAGATAACAGTAACTTTCCCCAGGTGCTTTCCCCAGGTCACTATGATGAAAGAGAAATGCAGAGCTAATGGCCTCATGGCACTTGCAGTCTTAGTTTCTAAATAGCAACAAAAGCGAAAGTATAAACACAACTAACTTGCATTGTTGTTATTGCTAAGTAAAAGTGGAAAATCCTATACAGTCATTATTACAGTCACAATGAATAATCCATGGGGGAGGGGAGATACAGAAGTTGAATAATTTTAATGACTTTAACCCTGAGGAAGGACATTTTAAAAATTCAATGGAGCAGTGCCCCCTCCAGGTCTCCCACCCGGGGGTGCACTCTACTTAATGGGTCTTATCCTCTGGTGAGGGACTGTGTATGCTCAGAGTGTGCTGGAGGGACTGTTTCTAATTTATTTTGCCAGAAAGTGAATGCTCTCTTAAATCCATCCACCCAGACGTGAGCATTGTTTTCTAATTTGCACTAAGTCATTGTATTAACCTGCCTTAACCTCCTCTGGCCCTCTCAATTCCCTCTCTTTTGTGGGTATCATGTGCATTACAGCTGTGGTGTGATAAGTGAGATAGAATTTGCACAAGATGAGAGTGGACAGATACTCGTCTGGAACCTTCAGTACCTTCTCACAATTTTGTATTCACCCTAAGAGCAGAGAAAAATCATGGATTCACAATTTACATTCCAATTACAGTCTGATTTATATTCTTAAAGATCTGGTAAATCTGTGGAGATCAAATTAGAGTAGGAGGGTATGGTAGATGAATAGAGATGTATAGTCTATTAAAAATCAATTACAGGAATTCAAATGAAAGTCCATGATATCCTGGCCCAGAGCAGTGATAGCAGAAATAACATGGACTGAAAATACAGTTTTAATGGGGGGTAAAATCTTATCCAAACACACAAAAACCAAAAAAATTATCACCAAAAATGCATCAACTTCCAAATGCCAGTAGAACCTGAGGTCAGAAATATAAATTCAAATTTCAGGAGAAATAAAAATCTGAAGATAGCTTTGGCCTCATTGGAAAGTGTCAGCAAAAGAAGTGTCCCCTATATGTTAATTTCCTCCGTTTTAGCTTCCCTTCCAGAAGTATTGCCATGTGTAACAAAAGCATCGTTTGTTTTGTTTTAATCATTACTTGACTCAGTATTTCCAAAGTTTTCTTAGCAAGCTAAAAAACACGGAGGAAGTCCTTGTGGTGCAGCAGGTGAAGCCAATGCCTTCAATGCCTGCAATGCCATATGAGCATCTCATGTGAGTGCCTGTTCTAGTCCAGCTACTCAGCTTCCAATCCAGCCTCCTGCTAATGAGCCTGAGAAGGCAGTGGAAGAGACCAAGTGCTTGGGTCCCTGCCATCCATGGAGAAGATGAGGGTGGAGTTCCTGGCTCCTGACTTTGGACCAGCCCAACCTTGGCCTTTGCAGCCATTTGTGGAGTGAACCAATGGGTGGCAGATCTCTCTGTCTCTGTAACTCTGCCTTCCAAGTAAATTAATTAATCTTAAAAAACATTAAAATAAAAAAGAGAACTCTTCATGGATAAGAGAACAGAAAAATATAAGACACCCCTGGACTTTATCCTCTGGCTCATGCAGTGCAGTGAGGAAGTTGGAAGGTGTGCAGGGAGGTGACACAGATTTTGCAGAAACTCAGTGCCATCCTTAGGAACCTTCTGTACAAGCTGAGGGAAGACAGGGCCCATCTGACCTTTGTGGAAGCAATACATGAACGGATATGGTGTGACTCATTAAAGTTTAGGCAAGCTGAAAGTAGCCCTACAATGTAACCCCATCTTTATGATTGATATGTCCACATTCCCTGAGTGTACCTGTTGCATCTAGAACCAGGGCACAGGCTCACAGCCCACAGCCTTCCTTATAAAAGGTGGTGGAAGGTGAGAAACAGCTCTGTTTCTACCATGGAATGCATTTAGACAAGCTGCTCTGGCTTTTTTTTTTTTCCCCATGGGCCAACCAATCATGGACAGATCTCTCCCACTCTTCTTAAAGGTACCATTTTCAGGTTTTTTTTTTTTTCTATTGTTTATTGGCAAATCTTTGACCCACTCATGATGGGTATTTGTCTGTATAGGACAGCCCACTCTAATGCATGAATTTGTGTTTAATCTATTCACTGCTAGAAAAATTATTTACTCATTTGCATATAATACTAGTACATGGTTAGTGTTTTTGCCTCTGTGGGAGACAAGAACTTAGACTGGAAATTAATATATTCATTGCCCACATCAGAACTACAGAGGAGTCTCTATTTCTGGTGAGAACAGAACATCATTTCTTAGTATCACTTTATGTCCAAACTTTAAGTCTCTGGTTAAAAAATACTATACTTTCTAAAGAGATATAAAGAAATATAGTAATTTTTCCTCCTGCTTTTCCATATGGTCAAGGAAAATTTTGTAACCTTGTCTGCCTTCCTTTATTCTGTTCATCCATAGCTATGTAAACAATAGTGTTAACTTTTTTTTTTTTTTTTTTTTTTTTTGGACAGGCAGCGTTAGACAGTGAGAGAGAGAGAGACAGACACAAATGGCCGCCAAGGCCGGCATGTTGCGCCGATCCAAAGCCAGGAGCCAGGTGCTTCTTCCAGGTCTCCCACGCGGGTGCAGACACCCAAGCATTTGGGCCATCTTCCACTGCCTTCCCGGGCCACAGCAGAGAGCTGGACTGGAAGAGGAGCAACCGGGGCTAGAACCCAGCGCCCATATGGGATGCTGGCACCGCAGGTGGAGGATTAACCAAGTGAGCCATGGCACCGGCCAACAGTGTTAACTTAATATTCATCTTTTCTTTTGTGTTCCCTTTCTTCATTTTTCTTTTGGGTTCATCATTCTCTAAATATATGCATCTCTAGTAAAAAAATATCATTTGCTTATATAACTAACAAATGTCATGAATATGATACTGAAATGAATCATTACTGAGTATTTGTATCATTTACACACTTCAAATCTGTTAACTGTGGGGCCAGCGCTGTGGCACAGTACGTTAATCCTCCGCCTGCAGCGCGGGCATCCCATATGGGCACCATTTCTAGTCTTGGCTGCTCCTCTTCCAATCCAGCTCTCTGCTGTTGCCTGGGAAAGCAGTGGAAGATGGCTCAAGTAAGTGCTTGGGCCCCTACACCCTCATGGAGAACGAGGAAGAAGTTACTGGCTCCTGGCTTCAGATATTCGTAGCTCCAGCTGTTGCGGCCATTTGGGGAATGAACCAATGAAAAGAAGACCTTTCTATCTGTATCTCCCTCTCACTGTCTGTAACTCTACCTCTCAAATAAATAAATAAAATCTTTTAAAAACATCTGATATTTGTTTCCCATTAATATTTACTTGCTTCTCAGTCCCTTGAAAAGTGAATTGGATATTATTGTAAATGTGATAGTTACTGTGAGAATAAGAACTTCTAAGGAAAGTTGTTATTCTAACTCATGATGTAAGCTACCACTGGAACATTCTATAATAAAGGTCATAACTTACACATGGTATTGAAAACTTTGGTGGGGTTATTCTGTTGGAAAGGCAAATAGGTGAATGTTTAAGTAAAACAAAGCCACCAAATGTAGATTATATATTTTCAAGTGGATATAAAAAATCAATTGGCAGTTGCTTTGAAAGAATAAGCATCAGAAGAAAGTAAGATATTGTTCTGTGTCAGAGCCTAATGTTAAATTTCCCACACCTGTAATTTAGTCTGTAGACTTTTACACCCCATAGGGTAAGAAGCTGGACATCTGTGGACCTGTTAAATCCTTGTGAGTTGAATTTTAAATTCACTGTGAATAAAAAGGGTAGGGGGAACTATAAATCAATATTTTCTTATAGTTAAATTTTTTTTTCAATTTTTTTAATTAGATAGGCAGAGTTAGACAGTGAGAGTGACAGAAAGGCCTTCCTTCCATTGGTTCACCCCCAAAATGGCTGCTACGGCCAGCGTTGTGCTGATCCGATGCCAGGAGCCAGGTGCTTTTCCTGGTCTCCCACATGGATGCAGGAGCTCAAGTACTTGGGCCATCCTCCACTGCCTTCCTGGGCCACAGCAGAGAGCTGGACTGGAAGAGGAGCAACTGTTACTAGAAACCGGCACCCATATAGGATTCTGGTGCTGCAGGTGGAGGATTAACCAAGTGAGCCACGGCACCTGCCCTATAGTTAAATTCTTAAGCAAATTTAGCAAATAAAGATTTGCCCATAATACAGAGTATAAAAAGGTTGCCACATGGTTTTGGATCATCTAAACTTACAAGATATGAAACTGATTTATTATTGCCTTTTCCTTTTTTCCTTCAATCTTCCTTCCTTCCATCCATCCTTCTTTCCTTGCTTGCTTCCTTTCTTCCTTTCTTCTGCCCATCTCTCTTTTCTTTCCCCTCACAATAATATGGTAGTTTTTTTGGTATGTTGCTCTTTGTATATATCAAAACTTAACCTCCTAAAAGAAAAAAAAATGGAACTATATATAAAGAAGATTTCAAAAAATGTAGTTTAAAGAATATATGTAAAATATTCTTTCATGTATTTATAGCAGAATAGACAGGATTTGGAAGCATAAAGATCTTTGTTCTTTTTAGATACACCTTTTTCTTAGAAAACTTTTATTTAATAAATATAAATTTTGAAAGTACAACTTTTGGATTATAGCAGTTCTTCACTCCATAACCACCCCCCCACCCCTAAATCATCCCATCTCCTAATCCCTCTCCCATCCCATTCTTCATTAAGATTCATTTGTAATTATCTTTACATACAGAAGATCAACTTAGTATATACTAAGTAAAGATTTCAATAGTTTTCTCCCACACAGACACACAAAGTATAAAGTACTGTTAGAATACTAGTTTTACCATTACTTCTCATAGTACAACACATTAAGGACAGAGGTCCTACATGGGGAGCAAGTGCACAATGACTCCTGTTATTGATTTAACAATTGACACTCTCATTTATGATGTCAGTAATCACCCAAGGCTCTTGTCATGAGCTGTACAGGCTATGGAAGCCTCTTGAGTTCACAAACTTTGACCTTATTTAAACAAGACCATAATCAAAGTGGAAGTTCTCTCCTCCCTTCAGAGAAAGGTACCTCCTTCTTTGATAGCCCCTTCTTTCCACCAGGATCTCAATCATGGAGATCTTTTATTTAGGTAATTTTTTGCCAAAGTGTCTTGGCTTTCCATGCCTGAAATACTCTCATGGGCTTTTTAGCCAGATGCAAATGCCTTAAGGACTGATTCTGAGGCCGGAATGCTATTTAGGGCATTTGTCATTCTATTAGTCTGCTGTGTACCTGCTTCCCACGTTGCACTGTTCTTTCCTTTTTAATTATATCAATTATTCTTAGTAGGCATTGTTATTTATGTGATCACTTTGAAACTTAATCCTCAGTTAGCATGTGCTGAACTGCATATTTCCTTCCTCTTTTATTCCCACTCTTATTTTTAACAGGGATCAATTTTCAGTTGGATTTAAACACTTAAGAACAATTCTGTGTTAATTAAAGAGTTCAACCAATGGTATTAAGTAGAAAAAGAAAATACTAAAAAGAATAAAATAGTTAGCTGTTCCTTGACAGTCAGGACAAGGGATGATCAAGTCATTGTTTCTTATAGTATCCATTTAACTTCTACAGGTTTCCTTTTAGGTGCTCAGTTAGTTGTCACCGATCAGGGAGAACATATGATATTTGTCCCTTTGAGACTGGCTTATTTCACTCAGCATAATGTTTTCCAGCTTCCTCCATTTTGTTGCAAATGACTGGATTTCATTGTTTTTTACTGCTGTATAGTATTCTATAGAGTACGTGTCCCATAATTTCTTTATCCAGTCTACTGTTGACGGGCATTTGGGTTGATTCCATGTCTTAGCTATTGTGAATTGAGCTGCAATAAACATTGAGGTGCAGATAGCTCCTTTATTTGCCAATTTAATTTCCTTTGGGTAAATTCCAAGGAGTGGGATGGCTGGCTCATGTGATAGGGCTATAATCAGGTAGCTGAGGTATCTCCAAACTGACTTCCATAGTGGCTTTACCAGTTTGCATTCCCATCAACATTGGATTAGTGTGCCTTTTTCCCCATCCTTGCCAACATCTAGATACACCATTTTTAAATCCAGTAATCTGGGTTACGCCAATTTCTATTTGCTGAAATTGTCTCCTTTATTCATTATGGATAATATGATCATTGGGATGACTGCATACATAGTATATAGCTATGTATCTCTGTCTTAGTATTATTGGTATAAAAAGTTTGTAAAGTAGATAAGTAAACTGTGTACATACAGACAATGGAATATTCAGTACTAAGATGAAATAAGCCATCAAGCCACATAAAGATACAGAGGACACTTAAATGCACAGCACTATGTGCACAAGGTGAATCTGAAAATGCACCATACTGTGTGATTCTGACTATATGACACTTTGCAAAAAAAAAAAAAAGACACAAAAATGATTAGTATTTGCCAGGGATTGGGAGGGGGAAGAATAGGAACAGCAGAGTATTTTTAGGACAGTGACATTATGTTGCATGATATTATAATGGTGAATACATGTCGTTATATATTTGGCCAGTTCCATAAAATATACAATACCAGGAGTGAACCCCAGTGCAAACTACTGACTTGGCCTAATGATGATGTACTGACATAGGCTCAATCACACCAAATGCATCACTCAGTTCAGGATGTTTATAATTGGGAAAGTTATGCATATGTGGAGACAGGGGTGTGGAATCTTCTATTCTTTCTACTCTATTTTGCTGCGAACCTAAAACAGCTCTAAAAACAAATTAAGTTTAGTGAGTTAAAAATTCAAAGAGGTAATAACAAGTGTTATCTATCATTATCACAGACATTTACATTGGGATTAGTGAACAAATATTCAATTAAAAATATAGCCAATAGTGAAAAGATGACTTGTATCCTTTTCTATATTTTTTTTTGAAAGCAACACAGCAAGGAGGAAACGGAACACGAGAACTGAGGGAAAAGGAGAGAGAGACAGATTATGCAAAGTTACTTTGTGTACTGCCTCCTTCACTTTCTTGAATTGAGAAAACGCTTCAACTTGGGACCCTCTTCTGCTATTGATAATGTATATGCAACAGTTGGCTGAGTAACTCATCTTTGTAGAGGCAAGCCCATTGCCTCTCTGGAACAAGGTCAAATGGTCTGGAGTCTGACTCTGTTAGTCTTCTTGCTGCTGCTGCTATTGTCTTCATTGTTTTGGGGCATAGCTCTGTGTTTGTTCCTTTTGTTACTGCTGCTGCTCTTTGGGACATAGCCTCCTTACAGTTCTGTCTGTCTTCCACAGACCTCTCGTAACTGCCTTGTCCTCTAGTATTGCCTTACCTCTTTGGAGTAAATCTTCCAAATGTTAATGCTTAGAAAAGGTCAGGCACTGAACACTGTTAGATAATTGGTCCTTTGGGCAAGTTCATCTTATTCAGAGGAAAGGAAATGATAGAGGAGAAATCCTATCTTTGAGTTACATGGGCAAAATGCAGGCAATGGATGAAACAAATTTCTTTTTACTTAGTGTCTACATAATTTGGAGGGAAGTTAGAAATTATCTGAAGGATGGTTAATTGAAAATGCTTCCATGAATGTTAAAAATCATTGCTTTCAAAGTTTCTTTGGGACTGGAATACATTGTAAAGGTTAAACATCACTTGTTCTCTCTTAAATTTCTAAGTGTATCTTTATTACCATTGTTAGCTGAAATAAAACTGCTTTAATCAGACCAAATGTTTGTTGAATAATTACTTGTTGCAATGCTTTGTGCTTTTCCTCCTGAAAAGAGAAAAGAGACAGAGCAAATATCTATTACAATTATCCCCATTGCGTAGATGTGGAAACTGAGTCATGAAGGTTATATACCTTAACAGAGAAGACTCGGGCATTATATGGCAGTATTACAATACAGAACTCAACTCTGCCTAACATCAATGAGAGCCTTTATTTATGCTACCACATTTCCCCATCTGGAGACTTTGAAGAAATAGTTCTATATTCTATGAGAGGAATAAGAAGAACTTTATGAAGAATTGATTTTTCAAGAAGAATAACCCTAACGAGCAACATTGCCTTTGAAGAATCACCAGGAAATTCAAAAATACCAATGCAATACCTTGGTAACAATACTCATATAATATCAGTACTTGGCATGATATTGACTTCCTTTTTATCATATTTGAGCTGCAACTGAGAGTTTGAAAATGTTGAAATAACATCACCATATGGATAATTACTGGATGTGCTATTTTTGAAATTGTTTTTGAAGAGACATAAGTAGACACACCATACCACTAACTTGTTTTATTTGTCTTTGATCTTACTCTGTAGGTCTCATAAAAAATTCAATGAAAATGTTGTTTTAAAACACGGAAGAGATCGTAAGTCTTCACATAAATTCCAGGGGTGTGCCATTGAACTATATGCCTGAATGAGAGAAAATAATCACTGGACTTTAGCCCAGTGGTTAGACTGTAGAACTTACAGCAGAATGCCTCTCCTTCTATCAATGCCTTTTGTGTCTGTTGTAATAAAGTGAGGCTATTTGAAAAATTAAAGGGAGAGTTTAGTCAAAGATGAGAACGTAAATGCAAAAACCATCTTATTGGAAGGATCTGACTATCTGCTTGGAATGTTTGAGTCCAAAGACATTTTTTTCTCGTCTTTTACAGATGTGATACAGGAAGCTGCTTATATAGAAAGCAGAACCAATCCGCATCTGTTTCTTTACACAGGACACGTGGTTATAGTCCCAGAGAAAAGTATACTCAGCAACCTTTATTCTCATTCTATTTATGTGCTGGAAGAGGCATTTACCAGGATCATGAACCATTCTCCTAAAGGTTGCCCTAAGATATGAAAACCAAACTTCCATCCTGTTCATCGTCTTTTGGAAGCCTTTAAGCTTTTCAAATATGGAGTGAGAAACTGATGAAGTCCTACTGACAGGGTGGAAAATCCACCTACATGGTATCTTCCTAGCATACAACTCAAACTTTCACAATGACTTTTGATCTCTGCAGGTTTTACAAATGGCAAAACCACAATAGATGGGACCTGTGCTGTGGCATAGTGGGCTAAGCCTTCACCTGCTGTGCCAGCATCCCATATGGGTTCTGGTTCATGTCCAGGCTGCTCCTCTTCTGATCTAGCTCTCTGCTATGGCTGGGAAAGCAGTAGAAGATGGCTGAAGAGCTTGGGCCTCTGCACCTGCTTGGGAGACATGGAAGAATCTCCTGGTTCCTGGCTTTGGATAGGCCTAACTCTGGCTATTGCAGCCATTTGGGGACTGAATCAACGGATGGAAGATCTTTCTCTCTGTCTCTCCCTCTGTCTGTAACTCTGCCTCTCAAATATGTAAATAAAATCTTAAAAAAAATACACACACAATAGAAACTGTTAGGTTCACCTTTGCATGACTATGTTTGTCACCCTTCCCCTCAAGATGTGTTTATTTCTCTTTCTGATGTTGTGATTGGCTTTGGCCAGTAGGATATGACTGAGGGAATATTGTGGTACTTTGGTCCTGCATGCCTCCTCTCTTTCTCTGAGCATCCTGCAGTACTGTCATATGAATCAGCCTGGGCTGGCCTACTAAATGATGAGTACCATGTGAAGCAGAGATGAGCCATTCTAAGTGAAAATTAGCCCAGGCTGAGGAAGGAATCTTTTAAATCAGTCTGGCACAAAGGACCAACTCACAGAATCATGGATTAATAAATGGTTGTTATTTTAAGCCTCTAAGTTTTGTTTAGGAGGAAAGAGCATAATGGTAGCAACACAGACAGTAAAATCTGTCCAGTAACTAGATCCTTGAATTCAGGGGCAACTTATAATGTATAGTGAATGGATAATTGATAAAGCAAAAGTACACACTCCAGAGAATGTGAACCTACACAGAGGGTAGTGGTCCTGTCTATGATTTGTGCCATTTAATAAAAGGGATGTACATTCTGGTAAAGGGGAAGAATATTCACGATTTTCCTGGGAAGTAGGTGAAAATTTTCCAGAATCTAGCTACCACCCTTTTTCACTCCTTGTAGGTCTGATGTTTCCTGTCATTGTGGCTCATAGGTGTGTCATGTAACATGCTAACATATTACAATGAGCATATAATGAGCTGTGGGTCAATCTAGGTCATCTTTGGATCCTGACACTGGTATGAAGATAGTACAGGCTCATATACATATCTATTTCATAAATATTTCATATTTACATTTATTATAAATATAATATTTATGAAATAAATATTTATAGATGTTTATTATAAATATTTATATTTATATTCAGAGAAAGGGAAAACAAACCATATAAGTCTTGAGATGATAGAATCTATTATCTTTAGAAGTGCTTGTAAAATTAAAGCTATTTCTTTCCTCTAAAAGTGCAATGTTTCAGATGTGGGTGGTCTTTTTCTTGTGTCCTCAAAGAGAATATGCCTCTGGAGCCCCATTCTGATACACGACAGACCCTAAAATTTAGTAGTTTTTGTTACTGCTGTGAATCCTAGCTGATATTGATTGGCACAAGAATTCATAGTACTCTTCTCATAATATTGCTGTGTGGCAATATATATACACTTCGAAGCACAATGTCTGACTCATCTAAGATATTTGGCACTAAGGAATATTATTACTGCCCTAAAAGATAACAAAAATATCTTTTTAGATAGGATATAAAGGTTTCTTAATTGATATTCATGCACCATTTTAATATCATTCCACAATAAATCAGAGCTTAAAACTTTGTTTATCTGTTCACTGTACCAAGAAAATGAAGTGTAATTGGAGCTTAATATTATTTGCTTCATCTTCAACTCTATAAACTTAATTTAATATTAGTTCTTCCATTTTTTAACTACAAAATAATTTTAAAATTATCTTAGGGAGCTGAGGATTATGATAATATATATTTATAATATTTTCCCAGTGTTTGTTTTAGATTACTTTGTAGTTTATCACTGTCAACACACTGTAACACTTGAGAAAAATCTGGATATGAAGGTGAATGTTCATTGTACATATATGTGGGTATTTCACAATATTTGTGAAAACACATATTATGAAAAACCTATGTATGAATGTCAATTTTTGCACCAAAATATATATATTTTTAATTCAATTTTTCTACAAGCTTTCTTGAAGTAACCTAATGTAAGTATTTGAGCACCCAAGCCATTAATAGGAGGCTTTAAGTTATACAGCAGGCTACCTTAAGTTACATAAATATGTGTTTGTAGTTTACACGGCATTTAAAGCATCATCTAAAAATATATAAGTTGTGAAGACAAATATGCACTGTGAAAATTGTAAAAATAATAATGGAATCACTTTTGTCAGCCTTCACAAATAAATAAATCTGGAAGGTTAAAGGGAAGGGTTGTTATTTATGACTGCATGACAGTAACTATTACAGAAGACTTGCACACAAGCCTTGCACAGAGGCCTTATAACTCTACACAAAAAGTACTTTTGCAAGGACATCTTCTCAGCAATTGTCTGTTCAACTGCAGACTGGTATCATCCTGGTTATTAATTATTATGGCCAAGATTACTGTAGTAAAATATCTGATGTAATCCTCTTCATAGTTTGCCTTTAGAAACTTCCCCTTGACTCAATCTTTTTGAAAAAAAAAAAATCTACAATTTATTATGGCATATATATTCCCATCACAACACCCAGCTATTCCCAAATAAATATCATTATTCTCTTTGCTGTGCAGGTCAACAACACTTTGTATGATATTCCAGTGGGTTTTGACTAAAATAAGGCAAATTCTAGCTAGTAAGGGAAAGAATAAAGATTAAGACTCTGTGACAATGGAAATAAAGATGTCTTTTTTTTTTTTTTATTTTTTGACAGGCAGAGTGGACAGTGAGAGAGAGAGACAGAGAGAAAGGTCTTCCTTTGCCGTTGGTTCACCCTCCAATGGCCGCCGCGGCCAGTGGCAAGAGCCAGGAGCCAGGTGCTTTTCCTGGTCTCCCATGGGGTGCAGGGCCCAAGCACCTGGGCCATCCTCCACTGCACTCCCTGGCCACAGCAGAGAGCTGGCCTGGCAGAGGGGCAACCGGGACAGAATCCGGCGCCCCAACCGGGACTAGAACCCAGTGTGCCGGCGCCGCTAGGCGGAGGATTAGCCTAGTGAGCCGCGGCGCCGGCCAAGGATGTCTTTTTTTAAAAACAATTTTATTTATTTATTTATTTGAGAGGTAGAGTTACAGACAGAGAGAAGGAGAGACAGAGAGAGAGAGATCTTCCATCTGCTGACTCACTGCCCAAATGACCACAACAGCCAAAACTGGGCTGATCCACAGTCAGTAGCCAGGAGATTCTTCCGGTTCTCCCCTGTGAATGCCAGGATCCAGGCACTTAGGCCATCTTCCACTGCTTTCCCAGGTCATTAGCAGAGAGCTGGACTGGGAGAGAAGCATCTGAGATACAGACCAGTGACTGTATGGGATGCCGGTGCTGCAGGCAGAGGCTTAACCTACTTCCCCACAGTACCAGCCCAAGATGTCTTAGATAATTGTTCTCAATGCGACATTTTGCCTCTAGGGAATTGGCAATTTTTGGAGACACTTTTACAGTCAGTTCCCAATGGGAGGTGTTGTTACCATCATCTGGTGAGTAAAGGCCAGAACTTCTAATCATTCTCCAATGCCCAGGAAAGTACCACACAACAAAGGATTATCGCCCAAAATGGTGGTAGTGCTGCCTTTGAAAAACCATGAACTAGTGTCTGACACTGATAATTTTCACTGATACTAGCTCATTCTTTTTGTTTTTAAATATTTTATTTATTCATTTATTTATTTGAGAGGTAGAGTTACTGACAGAGAAAGGGAGAGACAGAGAGGAAGGTCTTCCATCCACTGGTTCATTCCCCAAATGGCCCCAAATAAGAACTGGGCCAATCTGAAGCCAGGAGCCAGGAGTTTCTTCTGTTTCTCCCATGTAGGTGCAGGGACCCATGCACTTGGGCCATCTTCTACTGCTTTCTCAGGTGCATTAGCAGAGAGCTGGATCAGAAGTGGAGCAGGCGATTGCGCTGTGGCGCAGTGGGTTAAATCCCCAGTCTGTGGCACCAGCATCCCATGTGGACGCCAGTTCGAGTCTCAGCTGCTCCACTTCGGATCCAGCTCTCTGCTATGGCCTGGGAAGGCAGTGAAAGATGAGCATGTCCTTGGGCCCCTGCACCCATGTGGGAGACCTGGAAGAGGCTCCTGGCTCCTGGCTCTGGATCAGCTCAGCCCCAACCATCGCGGTAATATGGGGAGTGAACCAGCAGATGGAAGACCTCTCTCTCTCTCTGGCTCTGCCTCTCTCTGTAACTCTTTCAAATAAATAAAATAAATCTAAAGAGAGAGAGAGAGAGAGAGAGAGAGAGAGAGAGAGAGAGAGAGAGAGAAGTGGAGCAGGAGGAAATGAACCAGTGCTCATTTAGGATACTGGCACTGCAGGCAGAGGCTTAAGCCACTGTGCAACCGTGGCAGCCCCTACTAGCTCATTCTTAAACTGAGTATAGAATCCCTTTCAGTAACAACAGACTGTATATTGCTGGGTATTTATTTTGTTCCAAGAATTGTCAGTTATGTGATTCCATGCAAATACACTAAGAGACCCTAATTTTATGAATTTTCACAATTAGGACTAGATGACCAGAAGTTTGCAAGGAGAAATAAAACATATCAGTAGGGATATCTGTGGGTTTTGTGCATTCACTTGTTTCTGGTGTTTTCCTGCTAGCTTGGTCCATTGTTCTGCTTCATGACAGTGTGATAGGTAGGCAGAGAGAGAAGGTGGATATAGAAGCTGTGGCCCAAGGAAGAGGTTTTTGAACACTAGCACTTCTGATCTGTTACCATAAGCTAGGAGAGATGTGGACGAGGCTTGGTGGAAGCTAAGTTTCTAGGTAACTGGTGTGGTGGAACAGATGGGTCCAGTTTGTCCTGGGTGGAATGCTCAGGTCACTTTTCCACTGGATGAATTAGATAAATGCACTTGTCCTTTTGTCCTTTATTCCCACTGCCCTTTTAAAGATGGTCAAATTCATAGGACTCTTAACTCTAATTGCAAATGAGTGCCACCAAAAATGGAAAGAAATAAGGAAATTGGCATACTATAAGTCTGGGGAAGGAGCGATCAAAGCTTTAGCCTGAAGAAATGAAAAGAGGAAAAAAAAGGGACAGAATAGTAAAGCACACATCTACTCACCATCTACCATGTACCAGTTTCTACATTAGATGTGGGGTGAGTACAAAAAGGGATAGGATGAGATATTTTCTACAGGGAATGTGGAAAAATCAGTATCTTATTCATATGAGAACAGACACATGGTGACATATGTTCATTCTTTCATTCAACAGATGTATCTTAAATTTCTATTATGTGGCAATCAAAGCCCCAGGCACAGAAAAATAGCTTATGGTGAGGCCGACATGGGTTATTGCCATCATAAATTGGTAAGTAAAGTGAGAGAAGTAAACACTTGGTGATTTAGAAATACAGAGACAAAGCCAGGAATTAGTGTGAGGATGGAGTATGGGATGTCAGGACTGGGAAAACTACATGGGGCAGATGTGGACCAAGGATGAATTTAGCACACTAATAAGTAGCCTGGTGAAGAAGACATGGAATGGAATTTCAAGCACAGGAATTGGAATAAACAAAGCATGGATATGTGAAATGATATACATACTACCTTTGATGTAACTACTACGAGTTTAGGACTTGCAGAACTCAAAAGCGGAAATCAGAGAAAGAGAGAAACTATACGGATAGGCTGAGGTCAAACCGCTATTTATTAAGATAGATATTTAGAAAGATAAGCAGATGGATAAAAAGACAGGTCATTCAGGCATTATGAAAAGAACAAGATTGAGGTATGACAATGACACAAAGGGTTATTATTATTGAGTCCAAAAATTGAATGCCAAAGTGATGTGTGGTTATTAAGGATGGAAAAAGACAAGATTTATAGCAGTATCAGGAAGTAAAATTTGCAGCTCATTGTGGTTATTCAGATTTGTACTGATGAGTCACAACTGAACCATGCTCCCTTCCTCTCTTTCTTTTTTTTTTAACTTTTATTTAGCAAATATAAATTTCCAAAGTACAGTTTATGGATTACAACAGCTTCCCCCCCTATAACTTCCCTCCCACTCGCACCCATCCCATCTCTCACTCCCTCTCCCATTCCAGTAACATCAAGATTCATTTTCAATTATCTTTATATACAGAAGATCAATTTAGTATATATTAAGTAAAGATTTCAACAGACTGCACCCACACAGAACATAAAGTGTAAAATACTGTTTGAGTACTAGTTATAGCATTAATTCACATTGGACAACACATGAAGGACAGAAATCCCACATGAGGAGTAAGTACACAGTGACTCCTGTTGTTGACTTAACAATTTGACACTCTTGTTTAAGGTGTCAGAAATCTCCCCAGGCTCTAGTCATGAGTTTCCAAGGCTATGGAAGCCTTTTGAGTTCGCTGACTTCGCTCTTATTCCAACAGCGTCGTAGTCAAAGTGGAAGTTCTCTCCTCCCTTCAGAGAAAGATACCTCCTCCTTTGATGGCCTGTTCTTTCTACTGGGATCTCAGGTCTCACTCACAGAGATCTTTCATTTAGGTCCTTTTTTTTTTTTTCCAGGGTGTCTTGGCTTTCCATGCCTGAAATACTCTCATGGGCTCTTCAGCCAGATCCGAATGCCTTAAGGGCTGATTCTGAGGCCAGAGTGCTGTTTAGGACATCTGCCATTCTATGAGTCTGCTGTGTATCCCGCTTCCCATGTTGAATCGTTCTCTCCTTTTTTTATTCTATCAGTTAGTATTTGCAGACACTAGTCTTGTTTGTGTGATACCTTTGACTCTTAGACCTAAACCTTCCTCTCTTTCTGTGATATACTTCTCTTTCCCTTCCCTTTACTTTTCATGCCAGATATTAAAGCAAATTCAATGGAGGATATTGTAAGAGTCAAAAATACTCATGTCCTTTCTCCAGACCGCATCCAAGTAGAGAAGGGTAACTAAAATGTTAGAAAAAATGGAATTAAAAGGTAAGCTTATTTTTGCTATAAAAATTTTAAAATTGCAAAGTTTCATAGTAGTTTGGGGCCAGGAGGTGTAATGCACAGTTATTTCAATGGACTCATGAGGCAACAAACAATTCATTTTATAAAAAGTAAAGCTCAATATACATTTAAATTTGTAAATCCACATCTGTGATATTAATTTTCCTTATTTCAGTTTCTGACTTTGAAAAGGTGCCTTGACAATGAGAAAGTTTCACCTAGAGCATGTGCAGTACATTCAATTTTAGTTGAACATAAGTCTTACGAGAAATCAGGCATGACAGAAAAATTTCCTGTGGGTAATGGAAATAAAACTAGTCATCCTTTTGAAATACATCAAACATTGACATATACAAAGAGTTTCAGGAAATGGTGGATATAATGAAATGGTCAGATACATTAACCTATCAACACTGCCTATGATAATTAGGTACTTTATAATTGATAAGTTTTTGGCAATTTTAAGGGTTAAGCTGAGCCTAGCTGGAGCTATTTTTGACATTTAGTAAATAGAAGTTAATTTAAAAATTTTATTTATCTATCTGAAATGGAAAGTGCCAGAGATCCTTCATCCACTGACCCATCTCCATACTTGTAAGAGCTGGGGCTGGTCCAGGACAAAGCCAGGAGCCTGGAATGAAGCTTAAGTCTTCTATGCAGAAAGCAGGGACCCAATTACCCAAGCCATTATTGGCTACCCCAGGATATGCACTAGCCCATTTTTATCATTGCAAATATAATATAACAATGATTGAGAAACACATACTTTAAAACACTTTCAGTAGTGCATAAACCTGTAATAAGTAAGGACTTATGGCAGATACTATACAGTTATTTTATTGCAAAGGCAAAATAAGATTTTTCACAGACTTGACAGGGAAGGATTTGCAAAGATCAAAGTATTTTTCTAAGGTTCCCTTATTTTATTTTCACTTTTCTGGCTACTCAGAATAGTTTTGGGGACACCTATTTGTACTAAAAAAATTATAAAACATTGGCTGTATTTGGGCACTTTCTATATGATTTCCCTTTTCAGCATCATAACTGTATTGGACTCAATTTTTTCTAGTGTTGTTTTCCATTTGAGGTATGTTTGGGCACAATTATCATTTTATGTCTATACATTTATGTCATTTTAGTTTCAGAAAATTCTAATTATCAGACTCTAATAAATTTTACTTGCCACAGACGTTACTTAGAAGTAACTTTGTAACCTACAAGGAACATTATGACATTAAAAAAAAAAAAAACTCTGTTATTTGTACTTTTATGTCATAGTGATGCATCTATCTGTTTCATCTAGTGAATATCATTCATTCAATAATATGTATTGGGCATTTATAATGTGCCATTCAAATGTACTTTTGCTATTATTGATATGAAACAAATGTAAAGTGTTTTATGATTCTTATCCAAGGTTATATTTTGATGTAAGCCAAGCTAAAAATAGGCTACTAATAAACATCACTTTGATTTCATGGGTCAAGTAGTGAAGGTCAAAAATATGGATAAATCATGAACCATATCCTCACAGAACTTAAGATTTATTTGGGAAAGGTGACCTAACATGTACTGACTACATCACAATATAAAATCATATTCATTTGTTTTTTAGCTCTTAAAAAGCTTGTATTAGTGCTGGCATTGTGGCACAGCAGGCTAAACTACCACCTGCAACACAGGCATCTCACAACAGGGCACAGGTTGGAGCCCCAGCTGTTCTGCCTCCCTTCCAGTTCCCTGCTAATGTGCCTGGGAAAGCAGTGATGATGGCCCAAATGCTTGGGTCCCTGCCACACACGTGGAAGATCTGGATGGAGAAACTCTAGCCATAGTGGTCATTTGGGGAGTGAACCAGTGGATGGAAGATGCCCCTCCTCCCTTTCACATAAACAGTTAAATCTTTATCATTCTTTTATTTGTCTCTTTGAGAGACAGAGAGAAAGGGAGAGACAGACAGACAGATAAACAAATAGCTCCTATGCTTGTTTAGTCTCCAAATGCCTGCAATGCTTGAGGTTGAGCCAGGATTAGAACCAGGAAGAGTTAGAAGCCAAGAAGTCAATCCAGGTCTCCCATGTGGGTGCCAGGAACCCAATGACTTGAGCCACTGCCACTACTTTCCAAGGTCAGCATTTGAAGGGAGCTAGAGTCAGCATCCAGAAGCCAGTTAGTGAACCGCAGCTTCTCTGATCTGGGACATGAGTGACTTAAACATTGTCTTAACTGCTAGCCTAAATGCCTGCTCCTCAAATTGTATTTAAATGCATTTTGATTATTATGTATCCATAGAGAAGGCAAATTTGTATAAATAATTGCATCTTATAGCCATCTTTGGCTTACTCTGCAGTGTGGCAAGATTCCCAGAATTTTTCAAAAATACCATCTACCAAAACTAGACCCATATTCTCTCATGGCAATTAGTTAGTGCTAAGTGATATACCCTTTAGACCAAGCAGAAGCTTCTCAGGTTATCACAGTCTCCACTGTCACTAAAGCTGGGCATCAGTGGCTATTTACCATCCTGAATGTGCGGCTTCCTCTCTCATATGAAGCAAAGAGTTTACTCTGCTTTTGTCTCCAACAAAAGAAGGAAATTGAGTAATAGGCAGAGCTTTGTGTTTTAAATTAAAATAAGAGCCCATTTCTGGGGAGAATTTAAAGGATAATACCACATACTTAATATTAAAATCTGATTTACCTAAATTACATTGCCCATTTCACTGTTAAGTGCTTTTTCCCTGAGGGCATTTGATTTTACAATTCCTGATACAGGAAAAGTCCCAGGATTTCATGTACTTGGAAAATCTTATGAAAGAGGTAGTCAGCCTATATAGAAAAACGCAGACACTAAAGGAGTTTCAACATCTGAAAAGGCTTGCCAGTAAAGCAATAGGGTGGTGTCCTTGTTTTTAGAAAGGCTCATTTAGCATGAAGAGTTGAGTTGGTTGGTTCCTAATAAACAGTAATAGCTGCTAAGGTTGTCTCTTTAAGGATGTGTGGATAAAGTTAGAGGGTCATGAATGAATCTCTGATAGAGGAGTTGGATCCAGGACTCCAGCCATAAAGAAACATCTGTCAAGAAATCCGCAGTAAAGTTTGCTGATGAGAACGGCACTTACTAAAGACCACACATGAACAATATCAAGATGAATTAGACAAGGATAAAAATTATAATCAAGGGAACTTCAGGGCCTGGAGAGGATTGGAGTAGTTTAGCTTTAGACAGTCTAGAAAACATGTACAAAATGTGCCACCTGGGAGAAACATTTCATGAAAAGAGAAGAATTGGGACAGGTATGGAGAAATACACTTGTCCAATACTTCAAACTTATTTTAATAGGAGAGAGGTGGTAGAAAATCAGGGAAACACAGAGTTTTGGAGAAGTTGGGAAGAAAATAAAGTCAACCTATGTGAAGGAAAACAAGTGTTGAATTTTAAGTAAGGGAGACACAACCAATAAAATGAATATACTTCAGACAGTTCAAGAGTGAAAATACACCAGTCCAGCTCTTTGCTGTAGCCCGTGAAGGCAGTGGAGGATGGCCCAAGTGCTTGGGCTCTGCACCCGCATGGGAGACCAGGAGGAAGCACCTGGATCCTGGCTTCGGGTCGGCGCAGCAGGCCGGCAGTAGGTGAACCAACAGAAAGGAAGACCTTTCTCTCTTTCTCTCTCTCTCTCTCTCTCTCTCTTTAGCTCTGCCTGTCAAAAAAAAAAAAAAAAGAGTGAAAATACAGATAAATATATCCTAATGCATTGGAAGTCTCTTCTTGTGGTCAGTTTATTCTGGATGGTAACAACCCTAAGTTCAGCGGCTAAATTTTCTTAATCCTTTCAAGTCATAGAACTGTTACTTCATTGTGTTAGTTAGACCAAAAGAAGCCTATTAACAAGATAATCTGCTTTAAGAGTTTTTTTCAGCTGCATTATATGAAGCACATAGTGATGAAAGAAAGGGCTTGTTGTCCAGTTAAAAAAATTCAAAGAAACTAAGGAAGTGGGAGTTCATTGTGGGTTGAAATTACCAGGGAAGATTCACTTGAAGATGGTGGATTGGAACTGGATTTTGAAGGTTGGATAGGAAACAGAAATGCTGTTAAAGCATAAGGATAGTGTTTCATCAGCTGTGATTGACTTTAATTAGGTGGTGGTGAAGGAAGACAAAAAATATAAAAACAGTTATATGTATGTCACCTGATTGTTTATCCCAGTCTTGCTGAGATTTAGTGCTATCTACAGAAGTTGAGAGTGGTTTATTTCTTACTTGACTTGAAATTTCATGTCCCTGAAGTATGCCTGGAATCTATTGAATTTTTTAGCATAAGGAGAAGCAATCTGTAGCTTAATAACTATCGTATGTTTTCCAATATAGTAGTCACTAGTCACATAGGACTATTAAAATTAAAGTTAATTAAAACTAAGTGAAATGCAAAAATCACTTCTATAGGTGCACTACTCACATTTTAGGAGCTCAGTAGCTACACGTGCCTAGTGGTTACCCTATCGAACAGCACAGGATAGTTTTGGATATGTGAACATGCCCATCATCACAGAAAGTTTTATTGGACAGCACAGAGAAACTAATAGCATTCATCAGTAGCTGCCCTGTGGTCGAAATGGTTGATTCAACATGAAAAAACAAGCCTATAGGAAGGGATTTAGATCATTTGTGTTCTGACACTCCAGCTGAATTTTCAGTTTTTTTTTTATTTTAATCACCACAATAAATATGTACTGAGAGCTCAATCTGCATCAATAACTGTGCTTGACTTCAGGAATACAATTGTTACCCCAAAACAAATATGTCTAGGCCATTTAGGGAGCCTGAGATATAATAGGAGAGACACATCTGATTATATTATCACTCAATCAAATGTAGAACCTACATCTGTGACAACAATAGAAGTAGTTGAGTATAGTTTTGTAAGGAGATGACTATTTGCTCCAAACAACCAGGACCCCTTCCCTATGAGTGTGAGATAAAAATTTGTAGATCAAATAGGATTTTCCAAGATAAAGCAGAATGACTGTGGGAGTTCTAAAAAGATAAGAAGGAGACCACTTTAAGCAGAAGAAACAAAGCATATAAACTCTCTACAGAAAGGGAGAGGAAGGCACCTTCAGTAGACTGAAAGAGGGCCTATACATGGCTACTTTTTAAATGTATTTATCTGAGAAGCAGGGAGGGAGGGAAGGAGGGAAAGAGAGTAGCAAAAAGACAGAGAAAGAAAGAGCACTGGCATCCACTAGTTGACCCCCCAAATGTCTGCAATGGCCCTGGCTGGGAGACCAAAGTTGAAAACCAAGAACTCAATCTAGGTCTTGTGTGTGTGAGTGTATGTGTGTGTATGGGGTCGGGGGGAGGCAGGAACCCAATTACTTGAGTAATTGCTCATGTAGGAAGCTGGAGTAGGGAGCCAAAGGTGGGGAACCTAGATAATGATACAGGATACAGGCATCCTAACTGCCAACTTTACTGCTAGGCCAGACACCTGCTTGTTGACTTCACTCATAAAAATTGGTCTTAGCAGTGCATACAGAGCTTAAATTGGACATTCCATTCATTTTAACAAAATTGCTTGATTTTTAAGAAAAAAATTAGAATATACTGTGTATTAGATTTTTATCTTTTCCTAAAGCCACACTGAATACTGAAGTTCTAGCAGTAGCTTCTGGGTAAATAAGGCATACATGGTGTTGATCCATGGATTATTTGAAGAAATAGATAATCCTTATCAATTAAATATTAATCACCTTCTTCACTGAAGCTTTTACTCATTGCGCTCACCTCCTCACCATTGTGATCCAAATCAGTCTTCCTACAAAAGATAATCCAGTTTCAAGTCCTGTTAAATTACTATAATCATCAACGAGGAAATAACCCACGTGGAACACACTCTGAAGTGGAAAAACACATTTATACTAATAATACAAAAGCTGTACTGTGAAATTAGGGCATAATGCTAGAATTATTGCCGTTAACCTCCTATTTTTATAATAGAAAGTCACAAAGACATAGTGTACCCCAGACCCATTGACACACTGCTTCCATAATTGCTCAAGCAAATACGATGCAGCTTTTGGTAAAAGAGTAAAGGTGACATTGGGACTTGTTCAAAGCAAAAACAAATTGCATCACATCAGATGCTCACAAAACATCCTTTGAAAGAACAAAGATTTTTCAGATGCTCAGTCATTGGGATTAAATTAACATGACACAGTGGAATCCCTTTTGGGATATGCAATGCATCCTTCGAAGTGGTACAAAACACAGTCAGCATGATAAATTTTAAGATTGTATTGAGATTCAAGGAATACAAAAAAATCAACTGTTTTCTTGTTGTTATTGAAGTGACTTGATATTCTTTTTTAAGATTAATTAACATTGGGATTGTAATGTTCTCAAAAAGAAATCTCGGACTTGGAAGAGTGCCTCATCTTTAGTAACCATCCTCTCTACTCCTTGGTTCCTCACTTAAGATTGTCATCAATTGTGCTCTACTTAAAAATTGTATTCCCACTATTGATGATGTTACTACTTGGACTATTAGTTCGTTCACTTACTAGATTCATTTACTAAAATGAAGAGACCACATACATACATACATAGAATCTGTAGCCGTATTTCACAGGGAGTGAGCAAAATACATCTTTTGCTTTAAACATACAACATTTTACATAAATATTTATATATATCACACTTAGGAGGTGAGTAGATCATGGGGACGCCTCTTTGAAGGGGATTTAAGTTTGCTAAAAGAGGCTTCACATAGTGGTCAGCCCCTTTTTGCCCTTTCACCTTCTATCATATGAGGACACTGTGCTCATCTGTTTGTGAAGATCATCTTGTGTGCTCATTCTGTTTGTGAAGATCACTTGGACACCTGGTAATAAAGAAGTCTCTGGGGGAAAATCCTGAGCAATAAGGAAATCCCCAGTTATGGAAAAGCCCTTTACCAGCAGTGATACGCTTGATAGATCTCCTGGATTATAATCCATGTTGCAATAGCTGTCAGCTTCCAGGGGTCCTGCTCCCCCACTGCTCCTATGCAGCATTTTGCAGCTAGCTCTTCTTGACTACACACTGCTCCCTTACTATGCATTTAAAAAAATCTAAATATGCTAACACTCTCTGACTGCTAGTGAATTCCTTCATGATCCAAAATACCAGCCTTAATTCATCACTTCCCATAATGCTCTTCTAAGTGGAGTTACAGCAAGAAGGCCTCACCAGGTAACATGCCTGCATTATGGTCTTGGAATTCCCTACCTCAACACCTGAGAGAAATAAACTTCTGTTTACTTGACAATGACTCAATCTGAGGTATTTCATTTAAAGGGCACAAATGTACCAAAGCATACAATGCACAACTTAATACTTCATGAATATTTAGATATATATTAGTCTGCTTATATATATATATATATATATATATATATACTTGAGTGTATTTTGTATGTATCAGTGTGTTCATGCATTGATTATTATTTTATTAAAAAAGACTTTAATATATACACGATTTTCTACATCTTGACTTTGGTCGAGAAGTGCTGTCATTATGATTTCCTTTTCTTGACACTATAATAATTTTTTATGTGACACTGTTCATTGCTCCTGAAAATATAAGAATTTATTTCATTTAAGCAAAATGGGAGATTATATCATTTTATAGTATCTTTTTGAAATAGAAAACTAATATAATTTTATAAAATCCTATCATTATCATGAATAGTTAAGCTGCCATTATAATAAAGCTACTACTCACAGAATAGAAATGACAAAAAAACAGAGTGAATCCTGGAGAAAGTATCATATGTTTCTGGGCAACTTCATGCCTGGATTTAATACTTAACAATCACAAAAGACAGGCAACCAAAACCTTGTGCCTATGTAGGGTGATGTTTGTATCACAGAGCTCAAGAGAAACCCAGGTCCCAATGAAGATTATGAGCTCAGAGATCAAAATAGAAAAAAAAATCTTGTTCCTCAGTAGGTTTTGGGGATATGTACCTCTCTAGGCAATATCTTCCAATTCCTAAAGAAAAATCAAGAGCCATGTAAATGTAAGGAAATTCATATTACTTGTGTAAATGTAAGCAAAACTGTAGTTTTCAGTAGTTGTGTGTCATGACAGGAGCAAACACAAATTGCTTCTGAAAGACTGCACCATTAACTCAAACTTGTTCAAAAGAGTTTCCACAGATGGAGTCCCAACAGTATGAATTCACAAATAAACAGCAAGGAAGGAAAATATTCTGAAAATCAGTGGAAACAATTAGATCAGTCCCACATAAACTATAGCTAGTAGAATGGTTAATACAGAATAGAAAGTGTGTTTAATCATTTTGAAAACATAAAAAATGGTACCTAAAAGGTAAATCTTACAATTTGAAAATTGGCCAGAAATGTTTAACAAAAAAGGGTTTTTTTTTAAGAAAGAAATACTCAAAGTATGACAAAACAAAAAGCTTAATGGATATTGATCAGATTGAACACAGTGTTAGAACTATAAACCAGAAGTTAGATCTGAATTACCAAGGCAAGATTTTATAGCTACAGGAAGACCAAAAAGAAACAGAGGGGGAAACATAGAGGACTGAAAACCAAGTCACAAGATAAATTGATTGGAGTTCCAGAAGAAGTAAAGGTGGTAAAGCAATAAGCCAAGGGGCCGATGCTGTGGTGTAGTAGGCTAAGCTTCTGCCTGTGGCACCAGAATCCCACATGGGCACCAGTTCATATCCCGGCTGCTCCTCTTCCGATCCAGCTCTCTGCCGTGGCCTGGGAAAGCAATAGAAGATGGCCCAAGTGTTTGGGCCGCTGGCATGCAGGTGGGAGACCTGGAAGAAAATCCTGGCTCCTGACTTCGCATCCGTTTAGCTCCAGCTGTTGAGGCCATCTGGAGAGTGAACCAGTGGATGGAAGAACTCTCTCTGCCTCTGCCTCTCTGCAACTCTACATCTCTAATAAATAAAATCATTTAAAAAATAGAAGAAAAAAGCAATATGCCAAGAAAAATTGTCAAGAATATCCAGATTAGATGAGAAAAATCAATTCTTAGATTCACAAAGTCTCAAAATACTGAGCAGGATAAATGAATCCATACCTAGACAAATAAGAGTGAACTTGAAGAAACCTAAAGACCAAAACAATAAATGAAGTTTTCAAAGATTCTGATTTAAAAATCTAGATAACTTCAGAACTAAAATAAGGTGGAAATTTACTTTTCAAAAGCAAGAGTGAAAGTGAAGTCAAGGCGTTAAGAAAATATCTGTCAACCAATAATTATAAATCCAGTGAAAGCCTCTAAAAATAACTAATGCAAAATTTAAAATATTTCAGACAGACAACAATAAACAATATCTACTACCAGTAGATAATATATATAAATAGACCCCAGTGAGAAACTTTTAAAGAACACATTTTAGGAGGAAAGGAACAATTCAAGGGGAAGAGATAAACAGAAGAAAGCATGGGCGTTAACAAGCAGTGAAGTCAACTGCACCCCACATCAGAGCACCTGGTTTGAGACCCAGCTAACCTGCTTCTGATCCAACTTCCAAGTGATGCATGTCCTGGGGACTGCAGACGATGGCTGCAATACCTGTGCTCCTATTCCCCACGTCAGAGACCATGATCCTGTTCTGGATTCCTGACCTCGTCCTGGCTCAGCCCTTTCTGTTGTGGGTGTTTGGGAATGAACCAGCAGACGGAGGGCATCTTTATATCTCAGTCCATGTGTTTTTTGAATAAAATTTTAAAATAGAAACATATACAAAAAAGGAAAGAAAATGAGAAACATCTGAGTGAATATAAGCATACAATGACTTTGTAAAAGAATATGAAAAGAAGACGGCTCTGTGGCGTAGCTGGTAAAGCCACTGCCTGCAGTGCCGGCATCCCATACAGGTGCTGGTTCAAGTCTTGGCTATTCTATTTCCAATCTGGCTCTCTGCTATGGCATGGGAAAATAGTAGAAGATGGCCCAAGTGCTTGGGCCCCTGCACCCGCATAGGAGATCCGGAGGAAGCTCCTGGCTCAGGGTTCCTGTCTTCGGATCAACAAAACTCCAATCATCTGGGGCGTGAACCAGTGGATGTAAGACTTTTGAATCTTTTAAAAAAATAAATAAAATAATAATAATAATATAAATAGCATCAATTCCATTGGTTCACACATTCAAGATTGCACTACATTTTTGGAAATTAAATAGAAACAAATAGCAATAAAAATTAGAAAATGTAATATAATTAAAACTTTATTTGGACAAAAATTATTGTAATACATTAGCACAGAAAATACTGCAATTAATAAATATACATCCATCTTATAAAAAAAGAACAAATGAATAATCCCAACATGATCATTTTATTTTTAATTAGTGCATAAAATTAACGACTTCACCAAAAGTCCACCTCAGATACGTAAATAGTTTAGTTCCTTATGAAACAAATTGATTCTAATTTAAAAAAAAATTTATATATATTTGGTGATGTTTTTGATACATGTATGATGGTACTTGGAAAGTTTGTGGAAATGAAATTAAAATATAAATTTGTTTTTGGTGCAAAGTTTTTCAAAATCCATGCATATTTTTCATAATACACATTTTCCATTTCTTCTAGATTATCAATATTTGGTGTATAATTGTTAATAGTCCCTATTGGGGGCTGACATTTTAGCATAGCAGGTTAAGCTGCTGCCTGCCACCCTGGCATCCCATTTAGGCATCAGTTTATGTTCTGGCTGCTCTACTTCCAATCCAACTCTCTTCCAATGCACCTGGGAAAGCAGCAGAGGGTAGACCAAGTGTTTGGACCCCTGAATCAATGAGAGAATTCTGGAATAAACTCCTGGCTCCTGTCTTCAGCCCTGACTACCCTCAGCTATGTGGTTGTTTGGTGAATGAACCAGCGGATGGAGAATATCTCCATCTGTCTCTCCCTCTCTGTCACTTTGTCTTTCAAATAAATAAAAAATCTTAAAAAAACTTCAATGATTACTTGTATTTCTATGATATGTTACATTCTTTTTAATCCCAAATTCTCTTTATTTGAGTCATTTTTTTCTTAGTCTTACTAAAAGCTTTTCAATTTTATTTATCTTTTTAAATAACCAGTTCTTTTTTTGTATTAGGTTTTTAGTCTATATTTCTTTTATCCTTTCCATTATTGTTATTATTATTTTGCTGATTTTGAGTTTGTTCTTATTTTTACGATTCCTTGAGTCATAAGTTGTTCATTTGATAACTTCATGTTCTGTTGATGTATAGCATAGATGGCTATAAATTTCTCTCTTAGTAATGCTTTTTCTGTATTCCACATGTTTTTGTATGTTTGTTTCCATTTTCATTAGGCTTCAGGCCTTTCTTTAGGAGTTGTTAATTTCCATGTATGTGTATAGTTTCTAGCATTTTTTTCTTGTGATTGATTTCTAGTTTTAGTGCACTATCATCAGAAAATTCTCCCATTGTGATTTCTGTTTTCAAAAATTCGGTAAGACTTGTATTGTGGTCTGCCATATGATCTATTTTGGAGAATGTTTCATGGGATGTTGGGAAAAATGTGCACTGTGATGGATGGAGTGTTCTCTAGCTGTCTATTAGTGTGCACTTTAATTCTGCTGGTTTTACTGCTTTGTTGTTAGTGATTTTTCGTATAGATGATCTTTCCAGTGCTGAAAGTGGTATATTCAAGTCTCTGTTATTTTTGTATTAAAATCTGTCTCTCCTTTTAAGTCTATTAATAATTTCATATTTGAGTGCCCTGATACTGAGTGCATGTGTAACCACAAGTGGTATTTCCTCTTGCTGAACTGAAACTTTTTTCATTATATCATGACCTTTTGTGTCTCTTTACTGCTGTTTATTTACAGTCTATTTTCTGTGACATATGTTTGGCTATTTTGGCTATTCCTGATTTCTTTGGGGTTTATTTACATATAATCTCTTATTCCCTCCTTTCACTTGTAGTTTATTTGTGCCCTTAGAGGTGAAATGACTTGCTTCTTGCAAGCAGCATGTGGTTAGATCTTATAGTTTTATCTATTAAGTCATTCTATATCTTTCAGTTAGATAATTTGTGTGCATTTATGATAATTTGATAGGTAAGCTTGCACTATTGCTATTTCAATATTTATTTTCTTAAGAACTTGGAAAAAGGGGTCAGTATTGTGCCTTAGCTGGTAAAGCTACCATCTACAATGCCACTATCCCATGTAGGAGCTGATTCATGTCCCAGCTGCTCCACTTCAGTTCCAGTTCCCTGCTAATGGCCTATGAGAAGCAGCAGACATTGGCCCAAGTTTTTGGTCTCCTGCCACTCACATAGGAGACCACAAAGAAGCTCCTGGCTCCTGGCTCCTGACTTTGAACTGACCCAACCCTGGCCATTGCAGCCATATAGGAAGTAAACCAGCAGATGGAAGATCTCTCAATGTCCATGTGTGTGTGTGTGTGTGTGTGTGTGTCTGTATGTCTCTCTCACTCTCTCTGTGTGTAAGTCTGATTTTCAAATAAATAAAATAACTTGGAAGAAAGCATAGGCCTATTTTTGCTTTGGGGGTATTTTGCTTATGCTGACTTTATATTTCCCAAGAAAATTCTAGCAGCTGATTAAATGGCAAAAAGTGGGGCTGCCAGATTGCTCAGAGTTCCTTAACTCAAATTTTTCTTTTTTTAAAATAAATAAAAGTAGTAAAAAATAAACTTATACTAAAATTCAATTATTTCTGAATATATCATAGTTTATTCTGAATGTATGATATATTATTTTAAGAGCAAAAGTAGTTCTGAAGGGATTACATATTTTAATTCTCTCAGAAACTAAAATGACTTTAGTTCTGTTACAAACTCTTAACAAAATCTTGGCTAAGTTTTTTCAAAAATAACTGTTTTCTTGCTTTATTGTAGTTTCTTTTCCCTTATATTACAATCTCCTTAAGTAAGTGATTTTCTCTAGTAGTGTGTTTTAATTCCTTGCCTATTATTCTTGATTTGTTTATAAGATTTTTTGTGCCTTGTGATAATGAGGAGGCTTAAGTTGCAATAACATTTGAGAAATCAACTAGCAGATTGAATATCTCTCTACAGTACTCCCTCTCTCTCTCTCTCTTTCCCCCTCTCTATCTGTGTCACTTTGTCTTACAAATAAATAAAAAATTAAATGTAAACATTTTTGGTTATAACAAGCTATTTTGAAAATTTGACATCTTAATTATAAAAATAGAAAAATATAACAGATAGAGCTACTGATAAAGAACTGTACATCTATACTTCATCCTTCCCCACATTTTGAATTTTTGATGTTCAATTTTGCATTTTTATATACAACCTGTATCTTAGCATATTACTGTAGTCATTATCTTTGATTGCTTTGGTTTTTTATTCTTCATATAAAATATATGATTTATATACTGCATTTATAATATTAGAGCATTCTGGGTTTTTCTGCTTAGTTACTCTTACCATTGAGTTTTCTACTTCTTGATATTTTTTCCTTGCCCATTAGTATCTCTTTCTTTTTATTTGAAGGACAGCATTTCTTATAAGCCAGGTCTAGGGGTGATAAATTCTTTCAGTATTTGTGTTGGGGGGATGTGTTTATCTTTCTTACGTATCTAAAAGATAGCTTTTCTGGGTACAGAGCTCTTGGTTACCAGTTTTCTTAAGTACCGTAAAAGTCCCATCCTATTCTTTCCTGCTGAGAAGCCTGCACTTGGATTAATTGGCACACCTTTGTGCGTTACTTGTTTCTTTTCTCTACAGCTTTGAGAATATTTTCTTTATTGTCAACCTTGAAGAGCATGATTATGTGTCTTATGGTGAATTGGTTGAGTTTAAACTGACCTCTCATCTTCTTGTACCCTGAGAGTTGTATTTTTCTCTAAGTTCTATAAGTTTCCTGTTATTATTTGTTTGAATATGTTTTCTACCTTTGACTTTCTCAAGTACTTAAAGACCCAGTAGTTCAGATTTTCTGTTTTAATGCTGCCCCCAAAGTTTCCATAAGTTTTCTCCATTCTTCTGGATTCTGTTTTCTCCTCTGAGTGTTTTCTTTGAGCCCACTAATTCTTTAAGTTTGACTTATTTTACTACTTATATTTAAATTTTGCTTACTGTACATTTCAGCTCAAGGATATCTTTTTAGTCCTTTCCCTGTCTTCTTGCAGTTTATTGGGCTTCCTGAAAACAGTTGTTTTGAGGCCTTTAGTCTAATGATGAAGACACTGATCAGGATGCCCACATCCCGTAACTGAACATCTATCTTCAATGCTTGCCTCTGACTTTTTTTTTTTTTTTGACAGGCAGAGTGGACAGTGAGAGAGAGAGACAGAGAGAAAGGTCTTCCTTTGCCGTTGGTTCACCCTCCAACGGCTGCCGTGACCGGCGCGCTGCGGCTGGCACACCACACTGATCCGAAGGCAGAAGCCAAGTTCTTATCCTGGTCTCCCATGGGGTGCAGGGCCCAAGCACTTGGGCCATCCTCCACTGCACTCCCGGGCCACAGCAGAGAGCTAGCCTGGAAGAGGGGCAACCAGGACAGAATCCAGCACCCCGACTGGGACTAGAACCCAGTGTGCCGGCGCCGCTAGGTGGAGGATTAGCCTAGTGAGCCACGGCGCTGGCCTGCCTCTGACTTCTAACTGTGGTGGCTTGCTAAGACAGACCCTGGGAGGCAGCAGTGATGGGTCAAGTAATCGGCTTCCTGGCCCCATGTGGAAAACTTGGATTGAGTTCCCAGCTCCTGGCTTCAGTCTCAACCATTTTTGGCCATTGTGTCCATGAAGGGGGATAGTGGTACCATGGCAGTGATCTTGAGCTCTCTCTCATAAATAAATAACAGAAAAAAAAATTAATACATAGGGGTAGACATTTATCTTGGCTGTTTAAATGCCAGTTGATATACCCATGTCCCATATCAGGGTACCTGGGTTTGATTCCTGATTCTGGCTCACAATTCCAGCATTGTCCTAATGTGCACCGTAGGAGGTGGCAGGTGATGACCACAATAGTTGGATTCCTAGCACTCATACAAGAGGCCTGAATTGAATTTCTAGCTCCTGGTTTTGGCTTGACCTCGCTTTAGTCATTGAGGGCATTTGGGTAGTAAACTAATAGACAGGAGGGCTCTCTCACTCTCTCTATCTCTCTCTTTCTCTCCCTCTCATTCTGACTTTTCTATACTCTCTGTCCCTCTGTCAAATATTTTTTAAGAGACAGAAACAATCAAAAATATTTGTATTTTTAAAAAATCAACAATTTTTTGAGAATTTACAGTGTTCTATCTGGTTGATTTCTGGAACTCTGCTTTCATTAGATTAGGACATCATTCCCTGAAATTTGTTGGTATATGACATCACTTACTAATTGAAGGACTAGGTATATTCTCTAGCATTCAGAATCTGGTTTTGTTTGTCACTGTCCTAGAAATTCTAAGAGGCTTGTTTATTTTCTATAAGCCGATGGAAACTTCTGGGATTCTAGCACTAGATGGTTCCCTAAGTTGAGGCTTACTGTGAGTCTGTTGTTGGTGTGTTGCTTTTTTGTATTGGATGTCACCCCAAGGTCAAATTTTCCACAATTCAGTAATAGGCGTGTTGTTCAGAATAAACTGGAAAATGTCTGAAAAGTTGTTGTATATCCCTGCAAGCCTCTGCCAGGGGTGTGGGGTAGTCCAAAATACCTTATCTGTAGTTCCTGGCCTGTTCCTGTTTAGGCACCCAGGAATTATGCCTAACTCTAGGACTTGCCATGGAAGGAACACCTCCAAATGTCCACATAACGATTTGTTGTCTACCACTCTCCTCTCCCCATGTCAAAGAGTACTCCCCATATTGGTAAATCCCATGGCCACCAGCACAATGATGGATCACACCTGGAGCTCCACGCCCTCTGAGACCAGCACAGCCTGCAGGAAGGACAAAGGCCCATGCTGTGTGGGATGCCTGCCGCTGAGGTGTGCTCGCTGCCTGAGGCCACTACAACAACCACTAGTGAGTCTGGCTGGGATTGTTCCCACCTGAGTCAGGGCAGAATCAAAGGCTCCATTCTCAGATACTGGGCTAGGATCTATCAGCCCAGTGTTGGGCTTTACCAGCCCACCACTGAGTTCCAAGACACAGTCGTGTGCTCACTTCTGTGCCTTACTCTCCAAAAGCTGGTATCTTGCGCTACACTGTTTGCCCAAAGTTGGTGAAGATGTAGAAAAGGCAGCCCCTTGGCTGCTCAAGCTGACACTACACTTGGTCACAATTGGCTATCTAAGTCACAGGCCCTACATTGTGTCATAGGTATATGCCAGACCCATGTGAGCCTGTAAATAAATTACTTAGGACAAAATACAAATCTGCACTGGTCTCTGCCTCATGCCAGGGCAATGTAGGGGCTCTGTCTGTGGCTTTTCAGCTCTATCTGATGTTTGATGTCATCAAGAACAGACTCACACTGAATTCCAAGACAAAGACCTGAGATCACCTTTCTACCCTCCTCCCACAAAGTGGAAGCCTTGCTGTTTACTGTCTGAGGTTGAGGAAGGGGTGGGGGATGCAATCCTTGGCTTCCCAGGGTGACACCCTGCTGACTTATACCTGCACCTCACAGTTACCCGACCCTGCATAGGCTTGTGGATGAGCACCAGGCTCACACAAGGGCTTGACAGTGATACAGGCTGAAACCAGATTTCCCCACCGGAGAGTAGATGATGCTGCAGCAGATCTTGAGGTCAGCCTTTGTGTGCTGGCCTGGGGATAGAAGCCTTTGGACTTTACCCATGCTAGATTTCACTGCAGCAGAGTTGGCACTCAGCTATAAGGCAAAGTTTTAGCCTCACTTTTCTGCTGTTCTGGTGGCTGATGTCTTGCTTTGCTGTATGCTGGAGTTTGGGGGTAGGTGCATTGGCTGCGGTTTCTTGGCTACCCGGAGAAAGAAGGTCCAAATATCCTGTCTTGCAGGTACTAGCCTGGAAGCAGGAGCTTCAGGGTCCTGTTCAGCATTGTTTTACCTTAGTGGGCCCATGACTGAATTTCAAGTGTAATTCCCTCTCCTTGCTGGCTGCACAGCTTGGAACAAGGGAGGGGTTACATGAATAAGTGTTTCCTTTCTGCCTTCATCAATGTGTCTTTCCTTATCATTATACTAAAGACAGGCACTCAAACCCTCACTTGGCATTCTTCGCTTTTGTGAAGGTGGCTTGGTGCATGAATTGCTGTTGAAATTGGAGTCTCTGGGGAGACAATCACTGGAGCATTTTATTCAACCTCCACCTTGCTTCTGGGACAATCTTCAGAACTAAAATCAATGAGAAATTGAAGGCAACATGGAGAAGAAATGCAAAGCAAAAAGTTGTTCTTGGAAATATTAGATACAATTTAAAATGTGTAATATTAATTAAGAAAGAAAGGAAGCTGGTAGAAACAAGCAATATCTGAAGAAAGAGGAAGTCATTTGTGTATGGACTCATCAACAATTCAAATAATAATGATAAGAAAATAAAATATCATGAAATCCTTACATTGGAAAATAATCAACAAGCCTTTCTCATGTTTCTGCATGTCTTGCATGCAAGCAACAACATACTTTCTGTTTCACACCATCTTTAATTTGTAGGATAGTATTAGCTTTGCAGAAAAATTGACCAGATAGTACAGCAACTCCTTTCTACTCACCCTCATCACACATAAGTTCCCTTGTTAATATCATCTGGCATTTGAGTTGCCTATTTCTTAGAGTTAATGAATGGATATTGGACATTATTATTAACTGAATACTATAGATTACATTGTTTCACTCTTCCTGATGTAGAGTTCTATGGGCCTTGAAAAATGCATAATATCACATGCTATACAGAATAGTTTCAGTGCCCAACATTCTACTCTTTACTTTTTCATTTTCTTCTTTCACCCTAAATTACCAAGAACCTCATCCTTGTACCGTTTCTATAGTTTTACCTTTACTATAATGTGGTATAGTTAGAAAAATGATCTCCTTTCCTTTACCAATATGTGTTCCAGTTTCCTCTGAGTATTTTCAGGTTCGGTAACACACTTCATCTTATGAAACAGTCCATGTGTGGACATATCACAGTGTGATTATTTATTCACCTATTCATTTACCTACTTCCAGTTTGGGGTGATTATGATTTTATTCTATAATTATTCATTTGTAGATTTTTATGTACACAAATTTCGACTAATTGGGTAAATATCTAGAAACATAATTTCTGGATCGTATGTTAAAAATATGTTTAACTTTGTAAGAAATTGGAAAATTGCTTTCAAAGTACCTCTATCATTTTGTATTCTTGCTAGCAAAGAATGGGAATGTCTGTTGTTCACCATCTTGTCAGCATTTGACATTATCATCTGTATTAGTCCATTTTCTGTTGCCATAAAACCATACCTGAGGCTGGGTACCTTATAAAGAAAAGAGACTTATTTACCTTACAGTTCAGAGCTGAACTCATTGATTCTGCCTTTGGTGGGAGCCACAGGTGAAGGACATCACAACAGTGGAAACGCCTGGGAGAGCAGTCACGGAGGGGCAGGTCATGCTCTTGTTAAACTGCTTACTCTAACAGCAGCAAACTGGGATAAACAAGAAGTGACTGGGATCCCACAAAAACTACATTAATTCATTCCAAGGGCAGTCAGTCTCCTTGAGGAACTAACCTTCTACCACTACGCTCCACCTCTAAAGATACTACCATCTTACCAGTCTGGTGTTGTAGCACAATGAGGTAAGTTGCTGCCTATGATGCTGGTGTTGTGCCACTGCTCCACTTCTGACCCAACTCTTTGCTAATGTGTCTGGGAAACCAGTAGAAGATGACCCAAGTCCCTGGGCCCATGTACTCACCTGGGATACTAGGATGAAGCTTCAGGCTGCTGGTTTCACTGTCATTGCAGCCATTTGGGAAGTGAACCAGCCTATCTCTACCTCTCTCTGACTCCCCCTTTCTCTGTCACTCTACTTTTCAAATAAATAAATAAATCTTAAAAATAAAGAAAGAGAACAATCTACCATCTTTAATACCACAATATTGGAGAACAAGTTTCTAACATAGGAATCCTTGGACCACAGTGTCACTATTGCTAATTTTGTTTTAATCTGTTGTGATAGATGTGTCATAGATTCTTTTTTAAGAGTTTGTATTTATTTACTTGAAAGTCAGAGTTAATGAGAAGGAGAAGTAGAGGTACAGAAAGAGAGAGATAGATCTTCCATCTACTGGTTCACTCCCCAAATGGTCACAACAACCAGGGCTGGTCTAGGCTGAAGCCAGGAGGCAGGAGCTTCATCCAGGTCTCCCACACAGGTACAGGGCCCAAGGACTTGGGCCATCTTGCACTGGTTTCCCAGGCGCATTAGCAGAAAGCTGGAAATGGAGCACCCGGGACTTGTACCAGCACCCATTTGGGACGCCAGTGCTGCAGATAGTGGCTTTACCTGCTACACCCCGTGCCAGCCTCATGTCATGGTTTTAACTTGCATTCCTAGTAGTAAAAGATGCAGAATATCTTTTTAAGTTCTTATTTGGCATCTGTATATCCTTTTCAGTGAAATGTCTGAATCTTTGGCTCATTTTCCAATTGAAATTTTAATGATGATTTTTGAGAGTGATTCATATATTGTAGAAATTAGTAATATGTACAATTTGATTTTCTGGTATTTTATCTTGTACTATTAAATATGAAGTTAGTTGCATATATTTAATAGGTGCTTCTTATCAAGTTAAGGAATTTCCTCTATAGGTCCAGTTCGTTGGTAATTTTACTCCCTTTTTTCTTTTTTTAAAAATCATGAATAGGTGCTGAGTTGTCTGTCTCAAAGGTTCTTTTTGTGGGGCCGGCACTGTGGCAGAGAAGATAAAGCCGCTGCCTGCAGTGCCAGCATCCCATGTGGGTACCAGTTTGAGACCCGGCTGCTCTACTTCCAATCCAACTCTCTGCTGTGGCCTTGGAAAGCAGTAGAAGCTAAATCAACAATGGGAGTCACTGTGCATCTGCTCCCCATGTAGGACCTCTGCCCTTAATGTGTTGTACTATGGGAATTAACAGTAAAACTACTACTCAAACAGTACTTTATACTTTGTTTGTCTTTGTGGGTGCAGTCTGTTGAAATCTTTACTTAGTATATACTAAGTTGATCTCCTGTATATAAAGATAATTGAAAATGAATCATTGGCCGGCACCGGCACCGCGGCTCACTAGGCTAATCCTCCGCCTAGTGGAGCCGGCACACCGGGTTCTAGTCCTGGTTGGGGCGCCGGATTCTGTCCCGGTTGCCCCTCTTCCAGGCCAGCTCTCTGCTGTGGCCAGGGAGTGCAGTGGAGGATGGCCCAAGTCCTTGGGCCCTGCACCCCATGGGAGACCAGGATAAGTACCTGGCTCCTGCCATCGGATCAGCACGGTGTGCTGGCCGCAGTGCGCCGGCCACGGTGGCCATTGGAGGGTGAACCAACAGAAAAGGAAGACCTTTCTCTCTCTCTCTGTCTTTCTCACTGTCCACCCTGCCTGTCAAAAAAAAAAAAAAAAAAGAAAGAAAATGAATCATGATGAAGAATGGGATGGGAGAGGGAGTGGAAGATGGGATAGTTTGGGGGTAGGAGGGGGGAAAAGCTGCTATAATTAAAAAAATTGTACTTTGTAAATTTATATTTATTAAATAGAAGTTGAAAAGCAAAAAAATAAAATAATGCTATGTTCATGCATTTAAAATGAATTATTTTTTCTCATACATTTGTATAATGGCATTAACATGTCACAGATAAATATGATCATAATATTTTTACGGGAAAACATAAGGTAAAAAATGTAGATAATCCTATTTTATTGTTTATATCTACTTATTCATCAAACATGAATGTTAGCACTCATCCAACAAAAAACATAAAACTTAAAGAATTCCTACAAGCAAAATGATTGTACATACATAATAAAAGTGAAAACATTTTCTTCAATGAAAAAAAAAAATGGAGCTCATATGGAAACCAGGCTCTCTGGTGTTGGATGTAGGTCTCATTTAGCATCATATAATTAGTACACCAGGCATCACCCCTCATATGGTATTTAGAATTTATTTGGAATATTTTGGGATTTTTCCAACTATTTTTCTGTTATTGATTTTTATTTTAATTTTATTATAGTTTGCTAGCATACTTGTCTGGTATCTATTATTTTAAATGTGTTAAGTTGTATTTATGAAATAGAGTGCAATCTGTGTTGGTGAATAGTCCCTGTGAACTTGAAAAGAATATGTATTCTGTTGTTGGATGAAGTGTTCTATAGATGTCAACTATTTCCAGTTTATTAATAATGCTGTCCCTAATGATTTTCTACCTATTGTGTCTACTATTTACCAATAGAGAGCCGTTTTACCTTTGTCTGCTTTGCTTTTATCTGATTCCCCTTCTTTATTCCTGGTAGTTTCTATTGCTTTAAAGTCTGCTTTGCCTATCCCATCTTTCTTCTCCTTAGTATTAGCATGGAATATCTCTTTACCTTAAATGTTTCTGTGCTTTTATATTTAAATGGGTTTCTTATGACATATAGTGTGGTTTTTGTTTTCTTACCTAAAGATCTCAATTTTTAAACAGAGTATTTAGTTGGTGTAAAGTGATTATTGACATGTTTATATTAATATTTTCCGTGTTCGCAACTGTTTTCTAATATTAGCATTTGTTCTTTTCCTCCATTTTCTTTAAACTCTGCCTTCTCCAGTCAACTGAGTATTTTTATGATTGATTTTCTTTCATTTCTTAGCGTATCAACTATACTTCTTTCTAAAAAAAACTCACATGGTTTCCATGGAGTTTGTAATATACATTTACACTAATTTACATCTGTTCTAAAATAGAACTATACCACTCACAGGTTAAAAAAAGGCATCTCATAACCAAGTATTTCTAATTCAATAATAATTACAGTATATTTAAGTCTGCATAGTATTGCATTGGTGGGAGGGAGGGAGGAGAAAGAGGTAGATAGATAGATAGATAGATAGATAGATAGATAGATAATGTTTTTATCCATTCGGCCATGAATAGGTAATTTGATTTCATATCTCGGCAATTGTGGATTATGCTGAAGGAGATGAGTAGAATGTAGGTGTTTACTCTTTATCACTCTATGAAGTATGCATTCATCTTATATATTTTTAAATGAATAATACATCTTTTAGTAAATAATAAAAATGGACTTTCTTAAGCAATTTGAAGGAAGTTGTCATTTCTCCTCCTACTTCGTTTCTTTTCACCCCCAAATTTCCTTCTTTATCAAGCCATTCATTTTTTTCAGTCAATTTAAGGCCTCAATCCTTCAAAACTCCCTTACATTAACTCTATAGAGTTTTATAGCTAATGAACCCTAACACAGAATATAATTTTTTTTTACGATGTATATCTTCTTGCTTCTGTGGCTGCCCAGTTTCTGGTGGGCTGCGGTAGATTCCTCAGTCTGCCCCTAGAGGAGGTTGCACACAAGGCAGCAGCCCAAGACTTACATCTCCCATGAACAGTGCTGAATGTAGTGGCTACCTGAGTGCAGGTGGGATGGTCCTCATAGCTTGTGCAGGGGGATGAGCAGAGTGATCCAGAGCCTGATCTCCAAGGACTGCTCTTATGACTGGGGCCAGAACTAAACTGCTGAGATTCACAACACTAAATGAGAGTGAAGAGTAATATTTAAGAGGCAATGAGAGTGCTTAAAAGCTCTCTAACCTCTTCCAGCCATTTCATTTTTTTCATAAGGGAAACCATATTCAACTTACCTGTTTTCATGGCTGTGACTGACCTTAAGTGTCAGATCGGAAGTTGGGTGTTACCAGGTCTGGGCACAGGAAGAACTCATTCCTTTTAGGTCAATGCCACTGAAGCTCTATTTTCAAGCTCTTTGAATACTATCACATCCTACCTCCAGTACCAGTGCTTGTCTGTTGTGTAGTCAGTGTGATTCATGGCGTCTTCTTGAGTAATAAATGACATGAGCTAGGGACATGGAAAATACAACTTTGATATTGTTCTAGGCTTGGGCATCATTTCACTGGAGGATTCATTAAAAAAAAAAAAAAACATAAAAAGTGTCCAGCACTAACCAGAAAAGGATTTGTGACAGCATGTCAAGCTGGCTATGCACATCTTAAAGGATGCTGGTGCTGGGCTGAATGCTAACAAGAGCTGGTGAGGTGCCAATTGTACTGCCTATGCATTTGTACCAGCCATGGGAGTAGCCACATTGGAACTGCCAGTGACCAAGGGGGTGACATTTTTTCTTCACACTTCCTAAATGAAAGACTAATCTGCATGGGGAAATCGGGTATTTGCTAAACATTCAAGTATTTATAATTATAGTCAGTCAGTAATGCTCCAAGAGAGGAGATCGACAACTTAAAGGAAATGTTTCATAAGCTATGTGATGTAGGATTTGTGGCCTTGGTGGCAAGACCTTGCCATGGGCAGACAAACATTTTCATCTACTTGACAATTTACTCTGTAATCAGGGCAGTTTTAGTCTGTTGTGTTAAGGGCCAAGGTTTTGCTATCAGAGAGCTTTATTCTGGAAATTCTTCTGGTCTTAATCCTACTGCTGCACCCTATCTGTGTGAGTACAGATTAATCAGCTAAATAGGACCATGACGACAGTCAACATTTCCTCAGTGACTCCACTATAAGATGTATTCCTTATGACATCAATTTTCATGTATTCAACTATTCTTTTTAAGGAATAGTAAGATATGCCTATTGCTGATTCATTCATGCTTTGAATAGGTTCTTGATAATCATGGTGGGGACTCGTTTCATGCCTTTAAAGCTGTCATATTTACTCTAGCAAATCTTCCTCAATTTTTCCCTTTAAAGATGTTGAGCTATGAAGAGTAATCTAATATATATGGCCTTCTCAGTAATAATTAATTGAACTTGGGTCAGCATTTGGAACAGTAGCTAAGATACCACCTGGGTGCTCATATCCCAGTTTGAGTCCCAGCTCTGCTTTGGACTCCAGCTTCCTGCCGATGTACACCCTGGGAGGCAGCAGATGGCAGCTCAGCCACTTGAGTCTCTGCCATCCAGGACGGAGACAGGGGTGGAGTTCCAGGCTTCTGATTTCAGCCTGGCCCAGTCCCCAGGGTTGTGGGTATTTGGGGATTGAACCAGGAGATAGCAACCTCTCTGTCTCTGCCTCGTCTGCCCTTCAAATTAATAAATATAATTTTTTAAATGTAGAAACCTTAACCCTTGGAATTGAAGAACACACTGGTAAAGCTATCTACTATAGCAATGAATATCTGGCAACATTTTAAGAAACACGTAACTAAAAAAGGCTAATCTACTGGAAAGCACATAAATACATCATATTTTCATCCATTACTCATCCTGCTACTATCTGGCTGGGTAGTAGGCAGATAAGCCAGGCAGGAGTAATTCTCCTTGAAGATGGGGATACTTAGTTTGCCATTTCTAGTCTGAAGTAGTTTCTAAATGTATCATATTTGGCTATTGAATGTTTTGGGGTTTATTAATTTCAGAGATACTACATTTTTCTGCTCCTTCATCAATTCACTTCCAGTGGTTTATCTCTAAAATGTATGAACCTTTTCTTATAACATCACAATATTATTATCACCCCTACCAAAGTTAATAACAATGTTTGGGTTTTAACAACAAAAACCCAATTAACTATAATGGCAGATAAAAGAGGAATGCATTTGCCAAAATGCTTGTTAAAACTCTTTGCCTCAGAATTACTAGATAATAATTCTTTTATATTGGTAAAACTTATTACCTACATGTCACTGTTTTTCTGTCAAATTTCTGTTTCTACAAGAAAATTATTTCTTTTTAAAAATTTACTTATTGACCGGCGCCACGGCTCACTAGGCTAATCCTCTGACTAGCGGCGCCGGCACACCGGGTTCTAGTCCCGGTTGGGGCGCCGGATTCTGTCCCGGTTGCCCCTCTTCCAGGCCAGCTCTCTGCTGTGGCCTGGGAGTGCAGTGGAGGATGGCCCAGGTGCTTGGGCCCCGCACCCCATGGGAGACCAGGAAAAGCACCTGGCTCCTGGCTCCTGCCATCGGATCAGCGTGGTGCGCCGGCCGCGGCGGCCATTGGAGGGTGAACCAACGGCAAAGGAAGACCTTTCTCTCTGTCTCTCTCTCTCACTGTCCACTCTGCCTGTTAAAAAAAAAAAATTACTTATTTATTTGAAAGGCAGAGTTACAGAGACAGAGAGAGAGAGAGTGAGAGAGAGACAGAGAGACAGAGAGACACATATAGAAAGATCTTCCATCCACTTGTTCATTCCCAAAATGGCCACAATGACTAAAGCTGCACTGGTCCAGGAGCCAGGAGCTTCCTCTGGGTCTCCCATGTGAGTGTAGGAACCCAAGCACTTGGGTCATTCTCAGTTGCTGTCCCAGGAATGCTAGCAGGGAGCTAGACCAAAAGTGGAGCAGCCGGGATTGGAACCAGTGCCCACACGGGATGCCAGCCTCTCAGGCGACAGCTTCACCCACTACCCCACAACGCTGGCCAATAAAATTGTTTCTTTCTCTTAAGAAAGTAAAATCTATTTGTCTCAAATGGATTTCAGTGCCAGAGTGTTGGGGATAGGAAGAGAAGAGGAAAGGGAGGAGATTAGAAAGTCATTGGTTATGAACATAAGCCAGCTGGAATGATGGAAACAACTTCATCATGTCAATGAGTGATATGATACAATTCTTTCATAATATACTTCATGTTTTGTCTTTTGCCATTTGCCTGCTTTCAAGTTATAGACATGGTAAAGAATATTAAACAAAAATTAAAGTTATTTTGCTGAAGATTATTTAGGCTATTGGAAAAAGCTGCCAGGATTAGTTTTGGAAGTACTAATTGATTGAAATTCAGAGCATTTAATTACCTTGTGATTTACAGTTGATCTTTCTACAACCAGTATTGCCCATGGTTATTTACTTTGCTGGTTATAATAATCTTGGACGAAAGATGCTTGCTTATACTGTGAATACCTCTTTTTAAAAATGTGTATACCAATAATAATGCTGCTCTAGAATCAAAGTTTATGTGACATTTTCTTATTATTAAATTTTAATTAAAATTTCAAAATAAATGCATTTAAATAATTTATAGACATATCTCAAAATTTTGTAACTGTTTTGCAATACCTTTATTTGCCTTCATATATATGTGAAGTGTTTTCAACAAGTAATGGAAACACATCACTTTAAAAATCTTTTTAATATGTTTTTATTTCTGATTTGCCATCATAATTTTAGGTATCAGGTTCAAACTTTTTACAAACTTTCTTTACATGATAAAAGAATTCTTATCTTCATTTTTGTTCAAGTTCTTAGTACATATATTACAGTGTTTTTTTTTTTTTTTTTTTTTTTTTTTTTTTTTTTTTGACAGGCAGAGTGGACAGTGAGAGAGAGAGAGACAGAGAGAAAGGTCTTCCTTTGCCGTTGGTTCACCCTCCAATGGCCGCCACAGCCGGCACGCTGCGGCCGGCGCACCACGCTGATCCGATGGCAGGAGCCAGGTACTTATCCTGGTCTCCAATGGGGTGCAGGGCCCAAGCACTTGGGCCATCCTCCACTGCACTCCCTGGCCACAGCAGAGAGCTGGCCTGGAAGAGGGGCAACCGGGACAGAATCCGGCGCCCCAACCAGGACTAGAACCCGGTGTGCCGGCGCTGCAAGGTGGAGGATTAGCCTAGTGAGCCGCGGCACCGGCTACAATGGTTTTTAAAAACAACTCAAGTCATTTTCTAGTATGTTTCAGACTTTTATTAAGTTTGTGAACCAACGTCATTCAGTATGGTCCCTTCTTCATTCGAACACCAATTATCCTGTATAAGATCACCTATCTTCTCAGTGAAATCCTGAACAACAGGATTGTTTTTTGGCTGCTGCAGTTTAAATATTCACTACTTCTGTTAATAGTTCCAGGACTTTCATGGAAGGCAGAGAATTAAATTTGTCACTAAATTCCCTGCATGTTTTCAATCCTAAATCATTGCTCTTTCTATAGAAGTTACTTAATTTTATGATTCTAACATTAAATCACTAATTGATTTTTCTGTATCCTTTTGTCAGTCATGTCTGGAAGTTCAAGAGACTTACTTGTTCTGGATTTTAGAGAGGTTCAGCTAAGGTAAACAATGTCTCATTTTTCAAAATTCAAATGCTAATTCCAAATTAGTCCTGAGAACAGATAATCACACTTGATTTGATTACTGAATCTCTGGATACCCAATTCACGATATCCCTCAGAAGACATGATAATCCAAAGTGAAAGTAACTTCATGATGTATTTTTTAATCGGTTATAAAATATCTTCATCTTCTTGTAAGGTAAATTTTGAAGAAAACTCAATGAATCCGAATTTTATACAAAGAGCACCCATAAACTAAGCATATTTTCTTTAAGAAATAAACACATGGCTGTTTAAGTATTTAATTATGATTTCTGGTCACCAGGGCATGAAAATGCTGTGCTTCAGGCATGTCCTGTAGATCAAGTATTAAATAAGACACATTTTGAAAAAGGGCTTACAAAAAATAAATAAATAAAGTGCAACAAATCTTTCACTCAGGTGAAAACCAATGCAGTCACCTCTTGAGCAAACATTTGGGCAAAAGAGAGATTTGTTCAATCTGAAGAAATTGGCCTAATGCCTGAGCTAGCAGAGCAAGTCACTAAGGAATTGAATGCTGCCTTTGGCTGACATATCAAGCATTAAATAAAAAAAGAAATAGCTTAATCAACCTTAGCTGAACTCTTCTCTAGACACTAAAAATTTTCATTTATTAATGCTGCCCTCCCTGAACATCTTCAGGATATTTCTGGAGAGAAAATTATGTGTCCTAGACAAAGGCTGAGTGCTAAAATATGGACATGAGAAAAAAGATATGTAAGCCAAGAGCTGAAATGTCTCCTTGACTTCAGGGTATTCTGCCATGTTGTTTCAGTCACTTCTCCTTAAATTTACTCAATGGATACATTCTACAACCAAATGTATCTTGCATAGTTCATCTTGGATTTCCCTCACAGCACTGTCACTATTCTCCTAGCATTGTTTCAGGCATACACTGTTTCTACAATGTAGAAACTGCTAGTGTTCAGATCCAGTGGGCACATGGTCAGGTAGTCTGATCTCTCACATTGGCTGAATTGCCTGTGCTCGGAGTTTGAGGCAAAAAGTGTCAATCAAAAGAATATTTTTGAGCAGTGGTCAACATCAATGGTAACATCAGAAATCAATTCTGTAAGTCACTAATAATCCAGCTCCAGATTCCTAGCATTTCAGTGTCATGCAATTGATGTTTTCCATAAATTGTCTCTTTATTTGTTTTTGTTTGTATAGCTCTACTTTTGCTTATAGCAAGATTTCATTAATTAAAAGTTTTAATAATAACTCATTAGTGCTTGGTGGTAATTGAAAATAGAGTAAAAGTGTCAAGAAAGTTGTACCAAAATGTACAAATCTACGCTTCATTAGGGTCCTAATGCAGACATTTACTAGAGTTAAATTCTTAGGCACAAATAAGGTCAATGAATGAGCTTCCAATTTAATCACTCAATATCTTCATGAGAACTCCCCATTTCACTTATCCCTTTTGGTCCTTTTCTTAATTTCCATTTTGGAGCTACCTTTTATGTTTGTTTCCTAGAGATATTTTATTTTTTTTTTTTTTGCATTTTTTTAAATTTTATTTAAGGTATAGAAATTTCATGACTTAGGGCTATTCTAACAAATTATCCCACTCTTGGAGGTCTAAATGAAACACATTTATGCTTTTACGGTTCTGGGCACTTTCCTTGGTTCACGTATTTCTTGGTTCAAGGCCCCCTTCCTTCTTCTTCCTGCCTTTCAAGACACTGCGTATAGCATCTTGCTTTAGTTTTTTGATAGTGCCATCGTTTTCTGTAATGAAAAAAAATCTTTCTTCCTGGAACTGGCCCTGTGGTGCCAAATGGGCACTAGTCCAAGTCCCAGCTACTTAACTTCCAATCCAGCCTTCTGCTAATGCACTGGGGAGGCGGCAGAAGATGCCCCAAGTCCTTGGGCCCCTTCACCCCTATGGGAGACCCAGAAGAAGCTGCTGGCTCCTGGCTTCAGACTGGCCACAGATTTGGGAGTGAACCAGTGAACTAGTGAACCAGCAGATGGAAGATCTCTCTCTCTTTCTCTCTCTCTCTCTCTCTAACTCTTTTAAGTAAATAAATAAATCTTTAAAAATAAACAAATAAATTTTTTAAAAATGTGAAGGTTTATTTTAAAAAATCTCTCTTCTACCTTCCTATTTTTTACCTTGTTAATTTTATTTCATTTTGCTGGGAACAGATGATGTGAGACAAACCTTGTTAGATGTGTAATTGTGTAATACAGTATTGATCCTAATCACAATGTTGCATAGTAGATTTCTAGAACATCTAGATTTCTAGAACATCTTCATCTTACTTAACTGAAACTTTATGACCATTGGTTAGGAACTCCTCGTTTCCTCTCCATCTGGCCCTGGAAATCTCCAATTTGATTCTTCAAATTTAACTGTTTTACATACCACATATAAACGGAATCAGATAATTTTTATCTTTCAGTTATGGCTTTAAGTCAGTTAATAAAATATCCTCAAGATTCATCAATGTTGTCACATAGTGTGGAATTTCCTTTTTTTTTTTTTTTAAGGCTGAGTGATATTGTGTGTGTGTGTGAGTGTGTGCTTACTATATTAATTCCACCTATTCATCTGTATTCATCTGTCTAGGGATACCTAGCTTATTTCTGGATCTCAGCTCTTATGAGCTATTAAAGCATGAAAGTGCTAATATCTATTTGAGATGCTGGTTTCAATTATTTTGAGCAAATACACAGAAGTAGGATTGCTGTGTAAAACATAGTTTTACTTTTAATTTTAGAGGAAACTCCATACTATTTTTCATACTGACTATACCATTTCCAATGTATAAAAGTTTCAAGTTCTCTGGGCCTCTGGAACAATCTTTTGTTGTTTCTTTGTTTTGGCTCATTTCATTTCCTGAACTGCAAAAAAAATGTTATAATAGATATCCTCATAAGTGAGATGATATCTTATGATTTTGATTTGCGTTCTCCTGGTGATTAGTGATATTGGGAGTTTTTTTTTTTTCATGTATTTGGGGCCATTTGTGTGTCTTCTTTGGAATAAATGTGTACAGAGGCCCTTTGATCATTTTTTATTAGGTTGTTAGTTTTTTGAAACTGAGTTGTAGAAATTCCTTATGTATCTTGGAAATCAACCGCTTATCACATATAGTTTGCAGATGTTTTCTTCCATTCCATAGGTGGCCTTTGCAGTCTATCAGTTGTCCTCTTTGCCATGGAAAAGCTTTTTGGGTTGATAATGCCTCATTTTTTTTCCTTTTGTTTCCTGTGCTACTGGCGTCATATCCAAGGAATCATTGCTGTAACCAATGTTATGAAAGATTCTCCTTGTATTTTCTTCTGGGTTTCAAAATTTCAGGTTGTACACTTATATCTTGAATCTATTTTGACTTGATTTTCATTCTTTGTCTCAGATTGGAGTCTGAGTTCTTTCTTGTGCATGTTAATTTCTCATTCTTTTTATTTTTAAATTTTTTATTTATTTAAGGTGAACAAATTTCATGTATTACATATAAACGGATTTCAGAGAATAATGATAAAAATTGTTCTATTTGCTTATTTTATTTTGGAAAGCAGACACACACACACACACACACAGTCTGCCATCTACTGGTTCATTCCCTGAAATGCCCAGAACAGCCAGGACTGGACCAGGCCAAAGCCAGGAGCTGGAAATCAATCTTAGTATCTCACATAGGTGGCAGGGTTTCCCATTTTGAGATTCGATGCTTATTTACAGCCCTTATCTCCACTATTGAGAAACATTGTTTTTTTCTTCATATTGTCTGTTGAACTCTTTAGTTAGTGTAGGGTTTAAAAAAAAAAAAAAAGCCAGCCTGGTCTTCCACACGGGTGCAGGCGCCCAAGCATTTGGGCCATCTTCCACTGCCTTCCCAGGCCACAGCAGAGAGCTGGGCTGGAAGAGGAGCAACTGGGGACTAGAACCCAGGGTACCGGCGCCACAGGCAGCAGATTAGCCAAGTGAGCCATGGTGCCGGCCTGTTCCAGGGTATTTTAATTTTTTGTAGCTATAGAAACTAGAACTGCTTTTATGATTTCTTTTTCTGCAAGCAGAAAAAAGCTAGTGGTTGTTTTCGAGATAGGTTTTTGCTTTGTGATTAAGATACTGGTTGGCACACCTGTATTTCATATCAGAGTTCCTGTGTTTGAGTCCTAGCTCTGCTCCCAATCCAGCTACTTGCTATTGTAAACTCCGGGAAGCAGCAGTTGACAGCTGAAATAGTAGGATCACTGTTACCCACATGGGAGACCTAGATTGGATTCCCATACCCTGAAGTCAGCCTAACCCAGCCGTGGCCATTGCAGGCATTTGGGAAGTGGAACACTAAATGGGAACTCTCTGCTTTTCTTTTTTTTTTTTTTCTGTTCCTCTGTCTCCCAAGTAAATAAAAAGTTTTTTTTTTTTTTTAAGTTAAAGAATTTATGTCTATCTGTATCCCGAAATTCCAGAATTTGCTGAATTCATTTATCTTAACTTGCAGTGTTTCAGTTGAATCTTCTGGTTTTCCTCAAAATAAAATCATGCCACTTGCATGCAGGGATAATTTGACTTCCTCTTTTCCTTTTGTATATCTGCTCTTTGTTTCTCTTGTCTAATTGTTCTAAGACTTCCAACACTGCACCGAACAAGAGTGGTGAGAGTGGACATTTCTGTCCAACTGTAGATATCAGAAGAAACACTTTCCCAAGTCTTCCCCATTCTATATGAAGTTTGCTGTAGTTTCCTTATTTCCTTGATCATTTTGAAGCATAAACCTTCAATAGCCAATTTCTTTTCAGTTTCTACTCAGAGACAGATGTTGAATTTCTTTTTCGTTCTTTCTTTCTTTTTTTTTTCTTTTTTCTTTTTTTTTTTTTTTTGACAGGCAGAGTGGACAGTGAGAGAGATAGACAGAGAGAAAGGGCTTCCTCTGCCGTTGGTTCACCCTCCAATGGCTGCCGCGGCCAGCGCATCGCGCTGATACGAAGCCAGGAGCCAGGTGCTTCTCCTGGTCTCCCATGTGGGTGCAGGGCCCAAGCACTTGGGCCATCCTCCACTGCACTCCCTGGCCACAGCAGAGAGCTGGCCTGAAAGAGGGGCAACCGGGACAGAATCCAGCGCCCTGACTGGGACTAGAACCTGGGGTGTCGGTGCCGCAGGTGGAGGATTAGCCTAGTGAGCCGCGGCGCCGGCCCGGATGTTGAATTTCACTGGATATTTTTTCTGTGTCTATTGTTATGTCATATGATTTTCATCTTTAATTCTGTTTTTGTGATGGTTTTTATTTATTAATTTATATATTTGGTCCATCCTTGCATCCCTGGGATAAATCTCACTTGATCATGGAGGATGATCTTTTTGATATGCTGTTGCATTCAATTTGTCAATGTTTTCTTGAGGATCTTTACATGTGTATTCATCAGGGCAATTGGTTTATAATTTTTTTGTGTGTTGTATCACTTCTTGCTTCCATAATAGGATAATGCTGGTCTTATAGAATGGGTTTGGGGTAAGGTTCCATGTCTTTACAGTTTTTTTTTTTTATTCTTAGAGAACAATTGGTGATAATTCTTTTTTTTTATCTTTTATTTAATGAATATAAATTTCCAAAGTACGACTCATGGATTACAATGGCTTCCACCCCATAATGTCCCTCCCACCCACAACCCTCCCCTTTCCCACTCCCTCTCCCCTTCCATTCACATCAAGATTCATTTTCGATTATCTTAATATACAGAAGATCAGCTTAGTATACCTTAAGTAAGGATTTCAACAGTTTGCTCCCACACAGAAACATAAAGTGAAAAATAGATGATTTTTTTTAAATGATGATGAAATCAGATCAGACCTATTGTCATGTTTAATCCCAGTGAGAGTCAAGTTGGGAATTGATAATTTCTTTTCTTTTTTTTTTTTTTTACAGAGGATCAGTTTAGTGTACATTAAGTAAAGATTTCAATCATTTGCACCCCCATAGAAACACAAAGTGAAATATACTGTTTGAGTACTCATTATAGCATTAAGCCTCAATGTACAGCACATTAAGGACAGAGATCCTACGTGAGGAGTAAGTGCACAGTGACTCCTGTTGTTGACTTTACAAATTGACACTCCTGTTTATGGCATCTGTAATCTCCCTATGCTCCAGTCATGAGTTTCCAAGGCTATGGAAGCCCCTTGAGTTCTCCGACTCTTATCTTGTTTAGACACGGTCATAGTCAAAGTGGAGGTTCTCTCCTCCCTTCAGAGAAAGGCACCTCCCTCTTTGAAGACCTGTTCTTTCCACTGGGATCTCACTCACAGAGATCTTTTTGCCAGAGTGTCTTGGCTTTCCATGCCTGAAATACTCTCATGGGCTTTTCAGCCAGATCCGAGTGCCTTTAGGGCTGATTCTGAGGCCAGAGTGCTATTTAGGACATCCGCCATTCTATGAGTCTGCTGAGTATCTCACTTCCCATGTTGGATCACTCTCCCCTTTATTTATTCTATCGGTTAGTGTTAGCAGGTACTAGACTTGTTTATGTGCTCCCTTTGACTCTTAGTCCTTTCATTATGATCAATTGTGAACTGAAATTGATCACTTGGAATAGTGAGATGGCATTGGCACCTGCCACCTTGATGGGATTGAACTGGAATCCCCTGGTATGTTTCCAACTCTACCAATTGGGGCAAGTCAGCCCGAGCATGCCCCAAATTATACATCTCTTCCCTCTCTTATTCCCACTCTTATGTTTAACAGGGATCACATTTCCGTTAATTTTCAACACTTAAGAATAACTGTGTGATAATTACAGAATTAAACCAGTCATATTAAGTAGAACAGACAAAAAAAATACTAAGAGGGATAATGTATTAAGTTGTCCATTAACAGTCAGGGCTATGCTGATCAAGTCACCATTTCTCATAGTGTCCATTTCACTTCAGGAGGTTTCCTTTTTGGTGTTCAGTCAGTTGTCACCGATCAGGGAGAACATATGGTATTTGTCCCTTTGGGACTGGCTTACTTCACTCAGCATGATGTGTTCCAGATTCCTCCATTTTGTTGCAAATGACTGGATTTCATTGTTTCTTACTACGGTATAGTATTCTAAAGAATACATATCCCATAATTTCTTTATCCAGTCTACCGTTGATGGGCATTTAGGTTGGTTCCAGGTCTTGGCTATTGTGAATTGTGCTACAATAAACATTAGGGTGCAGACCGCTTTTTTGTTTGTCAATTTAAATTCCTTTGGGTAAATTCCAAGGAGTGGGATGGCTGGGTCGAACGGTAGGGTTATCTTCAGGTTTCTGAGGAATCTCCAGACTGATTTCCATAGTGGCTTGACCAGTTTGCATTCCCACCAACAGTGGGTTAGTGTCCCTTTTTCCCCACATCCTCGCCAGCATCTGTTGTTGGTAGATTTCTGTATGTGAGCCATTCTAACCGGGGTGAGGTGAAACCTCATTGTGGTTTTGATTTGCATTTCCCTGATTGCTAGTGACCTTGAACATTTTTTCATGTGCCTGTTGGCCATTTGGATTTCCTCTTTTGAAAAATGTCTATTGAAGTCCTTGGCCCATCTCTTAAGTGGGTTGTTGGTTTTGTTTTTGTGGAGTTTCTTGATCTCTTTGTAGATTCTGGTTATTAACCCTTTATCTGTTGCATAGTTTGCAAATATTTTTTCCCATTCTGTCGGTTGTCTCTTCACTCTCCTAACTGTTTCTTTTGCAGTACAGAAACTTCTCATTTTGATGCAATCCCAATAGTTGATTTTGGCTTTGACTGCCTGTGCCTCCCGGGTCTTTTCCAGAAATTCTTTGCCTGTGCCAATATCTTGAAGGGTTTCTCCAATGTTCTCTAATAACTTAATGGTGTCAGGACGTAGATTTAGGTCTTTAATCCATGTTGAGTGGATTTTTGTGTAAGGTGTAAGGTAGGGGTCTTGCTTCATGCTTCTGCACGTGGAAATCCAGTTTTCCCAGCACCATTTATTGAATAGACTGTCCTTGCTCCAGGAATTAGTTTTAGATCCTTGATCAAATATAAGTTGGCTGTAGATGTTTGGGTTGATTTCTGGTGTTTCAATTCTGTTCCATTGGTCTATCCATCTGTTTCTGTACCAGTACCATGCTGTTTTGATTACAACTGCCCTGTAGTATGTCCTGAAATCTGGTATTGTGATGCCTCCGGCCTTGTTTTTGTTGTACAAGATTGCTTTAGCTATTCGAGGTCTCTTGTGCCTCCATATGAATTTCAGCATCATTTTTTCTAGATCTGCGAAGAATGTCTTTGGTATCTTGATTGGGATTGCATTGAATCTATAAATTGCTTTTGGGAGAATGGACATTTTGATGATGTTGATTCTTCCAATCCATGAGCATGGAAGATTTTTCCATTTCTTGGTATCCTCTTCTATTTCTTTCTTTAAGGTTTTGTAATTCTCATCGTAGAGATCTTTAATGTCCTTGGTTAAGTTTATTCCAAGGTATTTGATTGTTTTTGTAGCTATTGTGAATGGGATTGATCTTAGCAGTTCTTTCTCAGTCATGGCATTGCTTGTGTATACAAAGGCTGTTGATTTTTGTGCATTGATTTTATATCCTGCCACTTTGCCAAACTCCTCTATGAGTTCCAATAGTCTCTTAGTAGAGTTCTTTGGATCCTCTAAGTACAGAATCATATCGTCTGCAAAGAGGGATAGTTTGACTTCTTCCTTCTTGATTTGTATTCCTTTGATTTCTTTTTCTTGTCTGATGGCTCTGGCTAAAACTTCCAGAACTATATTGAATAGCAGTGGTGAGAGTGGGCATCCCTGCCTGGTGCCAGATTTCAGTGGAAATGCTTCCAACTTTTCCCCATTCAATAGGATGCTGGCTGTGGGTTTTTTATAAATTCCTTTGATTATATTGAGGAATGTTCCTTCTATACCCAATTTGCTTAGAGTTTTCATCATGAAAGGGTGTTGAATTTTACCAAATGCTTTCTCTGCATCAATTGAGATAATCATATGGTTTTTCTTCTGCAGTCTGTTAATGTGGTGAATCACATTGATTGATTTGCGAATGTTGAACCATCCCTGCATACCAGGGATGAATCTCACTTGGTCTGGGTGGATGATTTTCCTGATGTGTTGTTGTACTCTATTGGCCAGAATTTTATTGAGGATTTTTGCATCTATGTTCATCAGGGATATTGGTCTGTAATTTTCTTTCAGTGCTGCATCTTTCTCTGGCTTAGGGATTAAGGTGATGCTGGCTTCATAGAAAGAATTTGGGAGGATTCCCTCTTTTTTGATTGTTCTGAATAGTTTGAGAAGAAATGGGATTAGTTCTTCTTTAAATGTCTGGTAGAATTCAGCAGTGAATCCATCTGGTCCTGGGCTTTTCTTTTTTGGGAGGGCCTTTATTACTGTTTCAATTTCTGTCTCAGTTATGGGTCTATTTAGGTTTTCTATGTCTTCATGGTTCAATTTTGGTAGATTGCATGTGTCCAGGAATCTATCCATTTCTGATAGGTTTTCCTGTTTGCTGGCATACAGGTCCTTGTAGTAATTTCTGATGATTCTTTTTATTTCTGTGGTGTCTGTTGTTACGTTTCCTTTTTCATCTCTGATTTTATTGATTTGGGTCTTTTCTCTTCTTTTTTTAGTTAGTTGGGCCAATGGGGTGTCAATTTTGTTTTTTTTTTTTTTTTCAAAAAACCAGCTTCTCACTTGGCTGATTTTTTGTAATGTTTTTTTGGATTCAATCCTGTTAATTTCTTCTCTGGTTTTAATTATTTCTCTTCTCCTACTAGATTTGGGTTTGGTTTGCTGCAGTTTTTCTAGATCCTTGAGGTGCACTGAAAGCTCATTTATTTGGTACCTTTCCAATTTCTTGATATAGGCACCTATTGCTATAAATTTGCCTCTCAATACTGCTTTTGCTGTATCCCATAAGTTTTGATATGTTGTGTTGTTGTCTCCATTTACTTCCAGAAAGTTTTTGATTTCTCTTTTGATTTCTTGAATGACCCAGTGTTCATTCAGGAGCATGTAGTTCAGTCTCCATGTGTTTGCATACTTTCTGGGGTTCCTGAGTTGCTAATTTCCAGCTTCATTCCGCTGTGGTCTGAGAAGCTGCATGGTATGATTCTAATTCTTTTAAATTTGCTGAGACTTGCTTTATGGCCTAGTATGTGATCAATCCTAGAGAAGGTTCCATGCACTGCTGAGAAGAATGTGAAGTCTGTAGATGTAGGGTTGAAAGTTCTGTAGATATCTGTTAGATCCATTTGGGCAATAGTGTCAATTAAATCTGCTGTTTCCTTGTTGATCTTCTGTCCAGATGATCTGTCTATTTCTGAGAGTGGAGTATTGAATTCCCCCAGTACTATTGTATTGGAATCTAAATCTCCCTTTAAGTCCCTTAACATATTTTTTAAATAGACCGGTGCCCTGTAATTAGGTGCATATACATTTATAATAGTTACATCTTCCTGTTGAATTGAACCCTTAATCATTATATAGTGTCCCTCTTTGTCTCTCTTAACAGTTTTTGTATTAAAGTTTATTTTGTCTGATATTAATATGGCTACACCTGCTTTTTTTGGTTTCTGTTGGCATGGAATATCTTTTTCCAACCTTTCACTTTCAGTCTGCATGCCTCTTTGTTAGAGAGATGTGTTTCTTGTAGGCAACAAATAGTTGGGTTGTGTTCTGTGAGCCAGTCAGCCAAACGGTGTCTTTTAACTGAAGAATTCAGACCATTAATGTTCAATGTGACTATTGATACGTAGTGACTTTGCCCTGCCATTTTCCCGGAAATATTTTCTAGTATATGCTTTGAGCTTCCCATGCTCTTTTACTGGTAGGTGTTCTTCCTTTCCCTTCTTTCATATTGATGGCCGTGTTTCTGTGTTTCTGAGTGTAGCACATCTTTAAGTATCTTTTGCAGGGCCGGACGAGTGGCCACAAAGTCTTTCAATTTCTGTTTGCTATGAAAGGTCTTTATTTCACCTTCATTCACAAATGAGAGCTTGGCAGGATATAATATTCTGGGCTGGCAATTTTTCTCTCTTAGCACCTGTGCTATGTCTCACCATTCCCTCCTAGCCTGTAGTGTTTCTGATGAGAAGTCTGCTGTGAGTCTGATTGGAGATCCTCTGAGAGTAATCTGACGTTTCTCTCTTGCACATTTTAGGATCTTTTCTTTATGTTTCACTGTGGTAAGTTTAATTACCACGTGTCGTGGTGAGGATCTCTTTTGGTCATGTTTATTGGGGGTTCTATGAGCTTCCTGTACTAGGATATCTCTGTCCTTCTCCAAGCCTGGAAAGTTCTCTGCTAGTATCTCACTAAAAAGGCCTTCCAATCCTTTCTCTCTCTCCATGCCTTCAGGAACTCCTAGAACTCGAATGTTGGTTTTTTTTAATAGTATCCTGTAGATTCCCAACAATATTTTTTAGATTTCTAATTTCCTCTTCTTTTCTTTGGTTTGACTGTATGTTTTCCTGTGCTCTATCTTCTAAGTCCGATATTCTCTCTTCTGCTTCACCCATTCTGTTTTTAAGGCTTTCTAATGTGTTTGTCATTTGATCTATTGAGCTCTTCATTTCATTTTGATTTCTCTTGACTATTACACTTTCCTGTTCTACTAGTTTCTGAGTTTCATTTTGACTCTTCCTTAAAATTTCATTTTCACGAGAGAGATTTTCAATCTTGTCCATTAAGGATTTCTGTAGTTCAAGGATTTGCTTTTGAAAACTTCTAAATGTTCTTATCATAAATTTTTTGAAATCCGTATCTTGCATTTCTTCTATCTCATCATCTTCATACTCTTGGCTTGGGGTGTTTTGCTTATTTGGAGGCATCATAGTGTCATCGTTGATCTTGTTCCCTTGATTTCTGTGTTTGTTACTCGGCATAGTTAATTCTTCTTGCATCACTGTGCATTTTTTTTTTTATACTGTGTCCATGTTAAGTGGACTGCCTGCTGTTGGAGGAGCCTTGGAGGCTTGAGATGGGTGTGGCCTGAGAGCTCTGCCTGGTTCTTCCTGGTTAAGGGTGTGCAAAGGTGACACCCTCAGGTTATGCATGGTAAATCTCTCTCTTTTTATTTATTTATGTATTTTATTTATTCAGGGGGTAAGTAACACCACTTGGCATGGCTGTGCAGAATTGATGGTATTTTGCTTCCAGTCTTTGGCTCCTCTGGACTCCCACTGGGTTGCCTAGGCTACTGAATTGTAGTGACTCAGTTCCTTAGCTCTCCCCCATTGATATGTAAATCCAGAGAGGAGGCCTGCTCTTTGTCTCTTGGGAATTCTTCAAGCTTTGCAGCCTTGTAACCTTTGCAAGGTTAGGGGGAAGAGAAACCCCGAAGCTTTTTTTTTCCTTCTTTCCGGTAGTGAGTTTGCTGCACTTTCCGGCCCCCCTCTAGATTCTGACCCCCGTTTCCCCACCAATGTCTCGGGTTATTGAGCTCACCTCCCCTTCCAGCATGGATGTGTGGACTCGGAGCCCTGAGCGTCCCAAGTCTCCCCGCTGTTGTCTGTGTGGCATGCACTCCCCTTCGAGCACTGGCGCGCAGACCCTGGGGCTTCCGCGGCTCGGTCTCGCGACTTGGCTTCCACGCGGTGGGCTACCTTGTTCTCCTAGTAGGTCCTCGGATTCACGGCCACTCCATCCAGAAGGGTTTCCCCTGCAATATTTTCCTGGTTCTTTTTTCTGCGGCTACCGTAACTCCCCTTTTATTAAACTAAATTTTCCCGGACTATCGGTGCGCGCCCTCACTATTCCGCCATCTTGGCTCCGCCCCCGATAATTCTTTTTTAACAGCTTGGTAGAGCTCAGTAGGGAATCCATCTGGTCCTGGGATTTTTTGTAATGAGACTTTTTTTTTTTTATTACTGATCAATCTCACTATTCATTATTGGGTTTTTTTCATGTTTTCTGTGTCATTATAATTCAACTTTGTTATATGTGTCCACAAGTATATCTAGTAGGTTTTCCAATTTGTTGGCATAAGTTGTTCATAATAACCCTTAGTGATCCATTGTATTTACCTAGTATCAGCTATAATACCCCTTTTCCATCTCTGATTTTATTTATTAGAATCTTCATTCTCTTTTATTATATAGTCTAGCTAAAAGTTTTAAAATTTTGTTTACAACAAGAACAAACAGCTCCTTGTTGCATTGATCCTTTGTATCATTTACTTAGTCTCTATTTCTTTTTTTCTTCTAGTCTGATCATTATTACTTCTTTCTTCCCGCTAACTTTGAGTTTAATTTTTTCTCATTTTCCACCTCTCTAAGATGCTTCATCAAGTCGTTTACTTGATATCTTTCTATTTTTGACATAAGCCCTTATTGATATACACTCCCTTTCAGTACTGCTTCAATGTCTCCTAGATTTGGTATGTTATGTTTCCAATTTTGTTTGATTCAAGAAATTTTCTAATTTTCTTTTTGATTTCTGCAATGACTTGCTATTTTTTCAGAAGCATGTTGCTCAGTATTCATGTAATATTATCTCCTAAGCTTACTTTTGTTGCTAATTTTTTTTAATTTTCTTCCATTGTGGTCTGAGAAAATATGCTATATAATTTTGTTTTCTTTTTAATTTGTTGAGACTTGTTTTGTGGCTTACTGTATGGTCTAATCCAGGGCATGTTCCAGGCACTGATGTAAAGAATGTATATTTTGGAGCTGTGGGATGAAATGTGCCATTAGATTTATTTGAATATAGTTTAACTCAGATGTTTGCTAATTTTGGGGTGTTTGTATACTATCTATTGATAAAAGGGGTTGTTGAATTCCTCCACTATTATTGTATTGGAGCCTATTTCTCCTTTTAGATCTAACAATGTTTGCTTTATAAAATTGAGTGTTCCAACATTAAGTGTATACACATTTGCTAGTGTTACATAATCTTATTGAATTGATTCTTTGATCATTATACAGGGGTCATCTTTTTCTTTGCAGTCACTTTTAGTCTTAAAGTTTATTTTGTCTAATATGCTCACTTTGGGCTTCTGTTTCTGAAATATATTTTTCAGTTCTTTCACTTACAGTTTCCTTGTGTCCTTACTGGTAAAGTTAATTTCTTTGTTTTTTAAAGACTTATTTACAGTGACAAGAGGGGAGGAAGACAGAGAGAGAGAGAGAGAGAGAGAGAGAGAGAGAGAGAGACTATCTCTGTCTGCTGGTTCATTCTCCAGATGGCTGCAATCACTAGAGTTAGGCCTGGCGGAAGCCAGGAGCCAGAAGCTTCATCTATGTCTTCATAAGCATGCAGGGGCCCATGTATTTGGGCCATTCTCCACTGCTTTTCCAAGGCTATTAGCAAGAAGCTGGATAGGAAGTGGAGCAGCAGGAATATGAACCCATGAAATTCTCCCATATGGGATGCTTCACCACAATGCTGGCCCTGAAGTAAATTTCTTGAGGGAGCATGTCCTTGGATCTTGTTCTTTATCCATTCAAGCAGTCTGCATCTTTTAGTTGGGAAATTCATTCAATTTACCTTAGGTTATTATTGCTAAGTAGTGATTTAGGCCTGTCATTTTTAATGTCTGTTTCTGTTTTAATATCCAGTTTTTAATATCCTTTGTTTTTTATCTGGTGGATTTTATACATTTTCCTAATACTAGTCATTTTGCTTTTGCTTCTGTGTGTAGGACTTCCTTAAGCATCTTTTGTAAGGTTGTTTTGCAGTCGCCTTCATTTAGAAAAGATAGTTTAGTTGGACAAAGTGTTGTTAGCTAATAGTTTCTTTTTCCAGAACTTGGAACATTTTCTCCTGTATGGTTTCTGTTGAAAAGTCTGCTGTTAGTGTAACAGAGTTTCTGTGAAAAGAGACTTGACACTTGTGTCTTGTAGATTTTAGAATTCTTTGTGTTGTCCTTGTGAGAGTTTGACGGTAATATATGACAGTGGGGATCTTTTCTGTTCATAAGAGTTTGCAGCCCTGTGGGCTTCCTATAATTGGATGCCCATATCTTTCTCCAGATTGGGGAAATTTTAATTATTAGTTCAATGAATGGGTTTTCTAAGCTTTTAAAGTTCTTGTCTCGCTCAGGAATTACCATAATTTAAATATTACTTTATTTAAAGTATCACAAAGATCTAGGATATGTTTTCTTTCTTTTTTATTTTTTCCCATAGATATTCTCTCTTCTCTTTCTCTGAGTGTGTGTGGGGGTATATTTCTGTTACATTGGGACATTTCAACAGACTTGACTTCAAGTTAAGATTTTCTCTCTCAGGGAAGGCACTGCGGTGAAGAAGGTTAAGTCTCTGTCTGCGCTGCCCAAGAAATCCAAGTAATTGGATCCCTGCCAAAGCTCCTGGCTCCTGGCTTTGGCCTGGCACAGTGGGCCATTGCAGCAATTTGGGGTGTGAACCAGTGGATGGAAAGTATTCTCTCCTTCTCTCTCTCCCTCCTTTTCTCTCTCTATCTCTGCTTTTCAAATAAATAAATCTTTCTTTAAAAAAAAAATGATGTTCTTTCTCTTACTTAATCTAGCTCATTTAATCTCTGGTCTTTTTGAAAAATATCTGTTTATTTTATTTGAAAGTCATATTTACAGAGAGAGAAGGAGAAGCAGTGAGAGAGAGAGGTCTTCCATCCACTGGTTCACTCCCCAGTTGGCTGCAATGGCCAGTGCTGCGCTGATCTGAAGCCAGGAGCCAGGAGCTTCTTTCAGATCTCCCATGCAGGTGCAGGGGCCCAAGGACTTGGGTCATCTTCCTCTGCTTTCTCAGGCCATAGCAGCAGAGAGCTGGATCAGAAGCAGAGCAGCTGGGACTCGAACCAACACCCATATAGGATGCTGGCACTGGAGGCGACGGCTTTACTCACTATGCCACAGCACCAGCCTTAATCTCTGGTCTGTTATTAACCTAGAATGTGTCACTTGTATTTTTATTTGACTTACTGAATTCTTCATTCACAAAATTTCTGTTTGACTATTTTTCAAGATCTCAACCTCTTGGCTGGCTTCTTCATTCCTATCATACATTGCTTTCCAGATTTTTTTCAGCTTTCTGTCCATATTATCTTACAACTATCTTTGGATACTCAAATAATCATTCTTTTGAATTTTTATTAGGCATTTCCTCAAAAGCCTTTTCATTGAAAAGGGCAATTCTTGTGGTAAAAACTTTTCATCCTGAAGATGTGTCCTCAGCTGTCAGGTTGATAAGATACTCTGGTGTTAGTCCTAGTCTCTGCTGTTCTCCACACCCTGACTCCTGCAGTGCAGGGCATTTAGGTGTGGGATCTCTTCTGCCTTCTTGGATTTATTTAGATTGATTGGCTTCAGTCATTTTTGCTAGTGTGGTAGAATATCTGTGGGCCCCAGGAATGGGATCATGCAGGCGCATATTTCCCCTATGGCAGTACGGCTTTCAACAGTCACTCGGCTCTCAAAGCAGTGCCACTGCCTTTGCCAGAGCCTGTGCTCTGGGGTTTTTAGGGATATAATGTGAGCTCTTCCTCTGAAGCAAAGCTACTTTGCATACTCCAGGAAGCTCCCCTTCCTGGGCTCCTAATCTGTTATAACAGGATTCCTTCTAGCAGTAGGATTGTCAGCATTTGGGCAAATGGTTCTGCTGAGGCTCTCCTGTTCACCTTTCCTTTATAACACGAATTCCCTTGGCTGGAAGGCTAAGGTTGCAGCTGCCATTTGGCGCCCTCTCTCTCTCTCTCTCTCTCTCTCTCCTGCTGCTGCTGCTGTTGTCTGATACCTCTGTGTCCTATGGGGTTCCTGTTACTCTCTTACAGAGGACTGATGACCTTCCTTAGGTGTTTACCCCAACACAGCTATTTATTTCATGATTTGCTTCTTCTTTGTGGAGGATGACAGGGAGGAAATGCCCTATTAATAAAGTGAGTAAAGGCTGCTGCAGTTGCCCAAGACTGGGGGATTTTAGCAGAGGGATAAATCCATGGTCCCCACTGATTTAGAGTCTGTTCTGGAGAGTTGGTGGGTGGCAGAGTGCCTACTTAGGCCCATGAAGTACTTCTCTCCCCTCACTCTATCACAGCATCTTGCCTCAACCTATCAAGCCAGATCACTGAGCAACTGTGGGGAGCAACTCGGACTAAGACTGTTACTGGAATTAAGACTTATTCTATGCATCTGCTCTCCCACAATATGGCGCTGGGAGAGGAGGAAATAGCTTCTACACAGCTGCCTCCAGTTCAACCAATAAACAACAGGAACTGCTCCTGATTGGAGGAGAGCAGCATAGTCGGCATGTGGGTAGCAGAGTTGGGATTGGTGGAAGAGGACTATAAAGGAGGAGAGAGACAACATGCACCAGGAACATCTATCTGAAGGAACACCTGTGCAGCCCTCGAGAGAGCCGGCCGGCGGTGTGCCACTCCCCCGCGGAAGTGGGGAAAGTGGCAGGGGGAACCGCCCTTCCACGGAGGTGGAAGGGACGGTAGCCAACCCGGGAAGAACCAGCAGCAAACCCGGGGAGGGCCGAGCAGACAAAAGAACAGCGCAGGGTCTTGTGTCGTTCCTCCACGAAGAGGGGGAGCGACATAATGGTGCCGTGACTCGGATATGAAGCCTAGGCAGGGTTTAGTGTCACTCCTCCACGAAGAGGGGGAGCGACAAGCAACCCCTATCAATTAGGTAGAGTTAGGTAGCTGGCTCTGGGAAAGCTAAGGCTATTTCAGTGGAAAGGGGAGACTTGTACTGAGAACAGTGGGAGACCTGTGCCCTATGACTGTGCAAATTCTATGACTGCGATCAGGTATGGCTGGATCTTTCGGCAGTCACTGCATCTGGCTTCAGAAGTTCAAGGTCCATGTTTACGCTGGGGAGCATGCAGATCCCTTGTGCAGTTCACGTACTTGAGTCAGTGAGGTGGCTAGGCAGGGTTCACTCACCCTGGCTGGCTGACTCATCATGGCAGAAAGGGGCTGATGCTGGATCACATCAGCCAGCATAATCATACCCTCCCCTTGCTGATGACAGAGATCTACCATGCCCAACGTGGGTGTCATCCTGGACACTTGCCCACACTTGAGAAATGGCCAGAGCCCCCTGTCATACCCAGCATTGCCTCTGGATATCCACTGAAGGAGCACATACTGCAGAAAGTCACAGAGGCATACATCAAAGATAAAAGTCTGATAGAGAAGAAAACCAACATGTGTTTCCACAAATGCCTAAAGATAAATTTGGAAATACAAGAAACACGAACAAGGAAGACATTAGAACTTCCCATAAGGAATACAACACTTAAATACCAGAATGTGAAGATGAACAGATTGATGAAATGCCTGAAAAAGAATTCAAAAGAATTATCATAGGTTTCTCAAAAGCAATGAGAAACAAACACATTAGTTGAAGAAATCCATACACAACATGATTGAAAATTTCTGCCAGGGGGAGATGAGATACTGAAGAAAAATCAAATGGAAATTTTAGTAATGAAGAATTCAACATATATAATAGAAAATACAGTGGAAAACCTTAATAATAGACTTGTTGAGGCGGAATAAAGACTATATGAACTAGAAGAGAAATCCTTGGAAAAGTCTCAGACAAAAAAAGAAAAAATTAGAAAAATTGAAAATAGTGTTTGAGATTTATGGTATATTATCAAATGACCAAACATACGTATCTTAGGAGTTCCTGAAGGTGAGGAAAGAGAGACTGGATTAGAAGACCTATTCAATGAAATAATAGCAGAAAATGTTCCTAATTTGGAGAAAGGGACATCCAAGTAAAAGAAGCACACAGAACTCCTAATAGACACAATCAGAAAAGACATTCACCAAGATACATTATAATCCAACTTGAAAGATAAATCATAAAGAAAAGTTTCTAAAATGTGCCTCAGAGAAACACCAGATTATCTTCAGAGGATTTCCAAATAGTCTAACAGCAAATTTCTCATCAGAAACCCTGTAGGCTAAGAGAATGGAATTAATGTTAAAACTAGTATTTAAATAGTGCTTTATATTTTGTGTGTCTGTGTTGGTGCAATCTGTTGAAATCTTTACTTAGTTGGTCTTCTGTATATAAAGATAATTAAAAATGAATCTTAATGAAGAATGGGATAGGAGAGGGTGTGAGAGATGGGTTGGTTTGCAGGTGGGAGGGAGGTTATGGGGGGGAAAGCCTGCTATAATCCAAAAGTTGTACTTTCAAAATTTATATTTATAGATAAAAGTTTTCTAAAAAGAAAATAGATCTTAATAAAAACTAAGACTGAGAATAGGAGTGGGAGGAGGAAGAGGTGTGGGAATGTGGATGGGAGGGTGGGTACAGTGGGAAGAATTACTATGTTACTAAAGTTCTATTTGAATCATACAAAGTTTGTATTCTTTAAATAAAATGTTTATTTGGGGAAAAAAAGAAATACATAGTACAAGTCTTAAAAGAAACAAAAGTCAACCCAGAATACTGTGCAGAGCAAATGTCTTTTTTTGTAAATGAAGGTGAAATAAAGTCCTTCCAAAACAAACAGAAATTGAAATAATGTGTTGCTGTTTGTCCAATCTTTCATATGATTCTTAAGTTTGATCTACACACAGAAACAGATAATGATCGCCATAAAAGAATGTGAATGGGGAAATCTCTTAGTAAAAAAACAAAACAACAAAAAAAAAAACAATAGCAATGTTTATGGGAAAATGTCAGGACCAAGTCATTACTTATTAATAATAAATTTGAAAGTAAATGTCCTAAATTCTCCAAGCAAAATATATAGATTGGCTGAATGGATCAAAAAACAAGATGTATTTATTTGCTACCTGCAAGAAAGATACCTCACCAGCAAAGATACCCACAGACTAAACATTAAAGCATGAAAAAAGATATTCCATGCTAACAGAAAGCAAAAATGAGCAAAAGTAGCCACCCTAATACCAGACATAAGAGACTTTAAGACAAAAACTATTAAAAGAGAAAAATAAAGGCATTATGTAATGATTTAAGGGACCAATTCAACAAGAAGTTGTTACGATAATGAATGTATATGCACCCAATATCAGGGAACCTGGCTATTTGAAGCAAAGGTTAATGCTTCTAAAGGGAGACATAGACTCCAAACAATGATAATAAAGGGCTTCAACACCCCATTTTCATCAAGGACAGATCATCTAGATAAAAAAATCAACATAGAAACAGCAGAGCTAATTGACACTATGGAACAAATGGACTTAATTGATATCTACAGAACATTTCATCCCACAGATACAGAATGAACATTCTTTTCATCAGTACATGGAACTTCCTCTATGAGAGAGAGAAATGCTAGGCCAAAAGCTAGACTCAATGAATTTTAAAAATTGAAATCATGGCCGGCGCCACAGCTCAATAGGCTAATCCTCTACCTAGCGGAGCCGGCACACCAGGTTCTAGTCCCGGTCGGGGCGCCGGATTCTGTCCCAGTTGCCCCTCTTCCAGGCCAGCTCTCTGCTGTGGCCCGGGAAGGCAGTGGAGGGTGGCCCAAGTGCTTGGGTCCTGTACCCCATGAGAGACCAGGAGAAGCACCTGGCTCCTGCCTTCGGATCAGCGCGGTGTGCCGGCCACAGCGTGCCAGCCATGGCGGCCATTGGAGGGTGAACCAACGGCAAAGGAAGACCTTTCTCTCTGTCTCTCTCTCTCTCACTATCCACTCTGCCTGTCAAAAAAAAAATTTGAAATCATACTTCATATCTTTTCTAACCACAATGGAATGAAGCTGGAAATGATCAACTTAAGAAACTCTAGAAAATATGCAAACACCTGGAGACTGAACAATATCCTACTGAATGAATAGTGTCAGAGGAGAAATCAGAAGTGAAATCAAAATATTCCTAGAAATGAATGAAGTTGACAATACAACATATCAAAACTTAAGAGAAAAGTTTATAGCAATCACCTACATCAAGAAATTGAAAAGGCATCAAACAAATATCTAACAATGTATCTCAAGGACGTGGAAAAATAAAAACAAACCAAACCCCAAATCATTAGGAGGAAAAAATAAATAATAAAATTGAAGCAAAGAATACAAAAGAGAGGCAAAATTAAGAGCAGGTTTTTTGATAAAATAAGCTAAGTTGATACCCATTTCCCTAATTAACCAATAACAGAGGGAGAAGACTCAATTTAACTAAGGTCATAGATGAAAAAAGAAATGTTGCAACAGATACCACAGAAATAAAAGAATCACCAGGAATTACTACAAACAGCTAAATGTCAACAATTTGGAAATTGCAGAAGAAATGAATAGATTCCTGGACACAGGCAATTTTCCAAAATTGAGCCATGAAAACATAGGAAACCTGAACAGACAAAAGAATTAAGACAGAGATTGAATCAGTAATAAAGACCCTCCCAACAAAGAAAAGCCCAGGAACAGATGGATTAACTGCTGAATTCTATCAAACATTTAAAGAACTAATTCCAATTATGCTCAAGCTATTCAAAACAATTAAAAGAAAGGGAATCCACCCAAATTCCTTCTAGGAAGTCAGTATGTCCTTAATTCCAAAACCAGAAAAAGATACAACAAAGAAAAAAGTATACAACAATATCCCTAATGAACACAGATGCAAAAATCCTCAACAAAACACTCATTAACCACATCCAGCAGCACATCAGAAAGATCATTCACCTGGACCAGATGAGATTTATCTCTGGTATGCAGGGATGATTCAACATATGCAAATCAAGAAATGTGATACATCTCATTAGCAAATTGAAGAATAAAAATCATATGATTATCTCAATGGATGCAGAGAAAGCATTTGATAAAATACAACATATTTTCATGGTAAAAAAAAACCTTAAGCAAATTGGGTATAGAAGGAACATTCCTCAACACAATTGAGGCAATTTATGACAAACCCTCAGCCAGTATCTTATTAATGAGGAAAATTGGAAGTATTTCCATTAAGATCTAAAACCAGACAAGGATAACCATTTTCACCATTGATATTCAATATAGTTCTGGATGTTTTAGCCAGAGCCATTAAGCAAGAAAAAGAAATCAAAGGGATACAAATTGGAAAGGAGGAATGTCAAGTTACTCCTGTTCCCACATGAGATGATCCTATATTTAGGGTAACCAGAATACTCCACTAAGAGACTATTGGAACTTGTGAAAAAGTTTGAGAAGGGGCTGGCACTGTAGCAGAATAGATTAAGCTTTCATCTGTGGCACAGACATGCCATATGGTTCCAGTTTGAGACCTGGGTGCACCACTTCTGATCCAGCTCTCTGATAATGGCCTGGGAAAACAGCAAAAGATGGCACAAGTGCTTGGGCCCATACTACGCACCCACTTGGGAGACCCAGAAGAGGCTCCTGGCTTCTGGCTTTGGATCAGCCCAGCTCTGGCCATTGTGGAGTGAACAGTGGATGGGTGATTTCTCTCTCTGTCTCTGTCTCATCCTTCTCTTTGTCTGTAACTCTACCTTTCAAATAAGTAAATTTTTTTTAAAAAAAGAATGTTTGATAAAGTTGCAGGTTATGAAATCAACACAAAAAATCAATAGGCTTGTATATACAATGCCATGGCTGAGAAAGAACTTCTAAGGTCAGTTTCATTTTTCTTTCTTTCTTTTTTTTTTTTTTTTTTTTTTGTCAGGCAGAGTGGACAGTGAGAGAGAGAGACAGAGAGAAAGGTCTTCCTTTGCCGTTGGTTCACCCTCCAATGGCCGCCGCGATCTGAAGGCAAGAGCCAGGTGCTTCTCCTGGTCTCCCATGGGGTGCAGGGCCCAAACACTTGGGCCACCCTCCACTGTACTCCCGGGCCACAGCAGAGAGCTGGCCTGGAAGAGGGGCAACCGGGACAGAATCCGGCACCCCGACGGGGACTAGAACCTGGTGTGCCGGCACCGCTAGGCAGAGGATTAGCCTATTGAGCTGCGACGCCAGCCTAGGTCAGTTTCATTTTTAACAGCTACAAAAATATTTAAGTACGTTGGAATAAATTTAACCAAAGATGTGAAAGATCTCTACAAGGAAAATTGCAAAAATATTCAAGAAAGAAATAGAAGAAGACGGTGCCGATGTCGCGGCTTACTTGGTTAATCCTCTGCCTGCTGTGCTGGCATCCCATGTGGGTGCCGGGTTCTAGTCCCGGTTGCTCCTCTTCCAGTCCAGCTCTCTGCTGTGGCCCAGAAAGGCAGTGGAGGATGGCCCAAGTGCTTGGGGCACTGCACCCACGTGGGAGACCAGGAAGAAGCACCTGGCTCCTGGCTTCGGATCAGCATAGCTCCAGCTGTAGCAGCCATTTGGGGAGTGAACCAATGGAAGGAAGACCTTTATCTCTGTCTCTCTCTCTCTCACTGTCTAACTCTATCTGTCAAATAAATAAAAGAAATAGAAGAAGACAAAATAAATCTAAGAATTTTCCATGTTCATAAGTTAGAAGATTTAATTAATATAAAAATGTCCATACTACTAAAAGCAATTTGCAGATTCAATGTGATTTCAATCAAAATATCAATAACTTCTTCTCTGATCTAGGGAAAATGATGCAAAAATTCCTATGGAAACACAGGCACCCTGAATATCTAAAGCAATCTTAAATGACAAAACAAAGCTGGAGGCATCTCAATACTAGATTGAAAAATGTCAGTTTCAGTTCATAATTGATCATAATGATAGGATTAACTGTCGAAGGGATCACATAAGCAAGACTAGTGTCTGCTAATACTAACTGATAGAATTAAAAAGGAGAGAACAATCCAACATGGGAAACAGGATACACAGCAGACTCATAGAATGACAGATGTCCTAAACAGCACTCTGACTTCAGAATCAGCCCTTAAGGCGTTCAGATCTGGCTAAAAAACCCATGAGAGTATTTCAGACGTGGAAAGCCAAAACACTCTGGCAAAAAAAAAAAAAATGACCTAAATGAAAGATCTCTGCGAGTGAGATCCCAGTGGAAAGAACAGGTCATCAAAGAAGGAGGTATCTTTCTCTGAGGGAGGAGAGAACTTCCACCTTGACTATGACCTTGTCTAAATAAGATCGGAGTTGGAGAACTCAAGAGGCTTCCATAGCCTTGACAACTCATGACAAGAGCCTTGGGTGATTTCTGACATCATAAATAAGAGTGTCAATTGTTAAGTCAACAACAGGAGTCACTGTGTACTTACTCCCCATGTAGGATCTCTGTCCTTAAGGTGTTGTACTATGTGAATTACTTTATAACTAGTACTCAAACAGTACTCTGTACTTTGTGTGTCTGTGTGGGTGCAGTCTGTTGAAATCTTTACTTAATATATACTAAATTGATCTTCTGTATATAAAGATAATTGAAAATGAATCTTGATGTGAATGGAATGGGAGAGGGAGTGGGAGATGGAATGGTTGCAGATGGGAGGGTGCTTATGGGGAGAAAAAGCTGCTATAATCCAAAAGTTGTACTTTGGAAATTTATATTTATTAAATAAAAGTTTAAAAAATGTATTACAGGGCAGTTATAAACAAAACAGTTTAGTACTGGCACAAAATGTATGTAGACTAATGGAAATAAAGACCCAAGAAATCAATCCATGTAGCTAATACTAATTAATCTTTGAAAAATAAGCAAAAATAAATATCTGGAGAAAGGATAGTCTTTTCAACAAAAGGTTCTGGAAAAAATAGAACTATAAATGTAGAAGTTTAAAATAAGACACTTACTTATAAATTATACAAAAATCATCTCACAATGGATTAACACCTAAATCTGACCTGCTGACCTTATACCATCAAATTACTGGAGGGAAATATCAGAAAACTCTGCAAGATTTTGGCATATGCAAAGACTTCTTGGAAAAGACCCCAGAAACACAGGCAATTAAAGCAAAAATTGACAAATGGGATTACATCAAGCTAAGAAGCTGATGCACTGCAAAGGAAACAACAAAGTGAAGAGGCATCTGACAGAATGGGAATATTTGCAAACTATGCAACTGATAAAGGAATAATATCCAGGGCCTAAAAAGAGCTCAGCAAACTGAAAAACGAAACAATCCAAAGGACATGAACAGGCATTTCTCAAAGGAAGAAAACAGGCATTTTTCAAATGGTCAACAAACTTGAAAAAATGCTCAGGATCACTAATTGCTTGAGAAAGTAGAATAAAATCTATGTGATTTCAACCTCACCCCAGTTAGAATGGTTAGCATCCAAAACAATAAATGCTGTCATGGATTTGGGGAAAAACACACTGCTGTTATCAATGTAAACTAGTACAACCACTATAGGAGGCAGTATGGAGATTCTTCAGAAATCTGAAAATAGATCTACCATATGACCTACCCATCCCACTCTTGGGAATTTACTCAAATGAAATGAAACCAGCTGAGCCCATCATTGTGGCATAGTGAGTAAAGCTGCCACTTCCAATGTTGGCATCCCAAATGGACAGCTGCTCCCCTTCTGACCCACCTCCCTGCTAATGTACCTGAAAAGGCACCAGGGTATGGCCCAAGTGTTAGGGCCCTTGCACACATGTGGAAGACCTGGAGGAAGCTGCTGGCTTCTAGTTTCAGCCTGGCCCAGCCCTGGCCATTGTGGCCATTTCAGAAGTAAACCAAATGATAGAATATCTCTCTATTGTTCTCTCATAATTCTTTCTTTCAAGTAAATCAAATAAACTTTAAAAAGAAAGAAGAAATGAAATCAGCTTATGAAAGCATATGTACCCACATGTTTATTGTAGCTGAATTCACAATAGCTAAGATATGGAAACAACCCAGATGACCACCAACTGATTACTAGATAAAGAAAATGAAATATGTATATACACTGTGGAATACTACTCAGCCATAAATATGTAATCCTGTATTTTGCAACAAAATGAGTAAAATTGGAAACCATTATGCTCAGTGAGATAAGGCACTCCTAAAAAGACAAACATCATTTGTTTTCTCTGATATGTAGTAGTTAATATCAAATACAAAAAAGCATAGGAATGAAATGGACATCTTGTGATTTGATTCTTGTTTTTAGTATTTGTTTATACATCTGTGAAGCTGTAAGTCTTCTATTTTTTACTTGTTGAATATTATGGTTAGTGATGCATTAAGCCTGTGATTATAGAGAAGACAAAATTATGTTTTTGCAAAAAAATAAAAAAGAAGGAAAGGTAATTGAGGGAGGGAAAGAAGCAGGGAGTGAAGTCTGGTTATCTTCATAGAACTGCACTTAGGAAATAACACAAAATACGTACTCTTTAAGTTAATATTTTTTTAAAAAATTTAGGACTAACTGAGGAAACCCATGAAAACCTCCCTATATCAAGATCCTTAACTTAATCATATCTTAAAAGTTTCTCTGAATTGTAAGCAGAACTTTGGAGTCAGTTTTCAATCTAACATATTCTACTGTGTTATTTAAAGAAAATGTTTCTACTACAAATGAGAGAAATCAAATAAGAGTTTACTAACTCAAAAAATGGAATTGATTATAAGGTGATGGGAAAGTGCAAACTCCCTTGTCCCTGGGAGATTGTTGAGAACAATTGTAACCAGAAAGGTGAGTAATAACACAGCCTTCATATTTTCTCCTCATCCCTTCCCACGTTTGCATCATTTTTTATAACTCACTTTTCTGCCCCTATATTTCTTTCTTTCCAAAGACTGGCTTTATCTGCTTCGTTGACCTATACATTGCCATTCTTCCTGAGGTTTGCTCAAAACTGGGTGATACGACTGGTAAGAAACTGAAATACATGTCTCTAGAGCCAATATTCAAAAATATTACTAATTAAGCAATTGTTTAGCTTAATGCAAATGATTTCTCTTGAACTAATCCACGCCAGCATTAAAAAAGAGAGCGGTCCCTCTTCTGCCATTTGAATTGGGAAGAGAAGCATAAATGCAAAGTAACTAAAAATGTGATGGTATAATTCTGGGGCTGATGTCCATATTAGTGTTTTTCACAACTTCTTTCTTGAAGAAAAAATAATTCTTGGGAGTGAGTTGGGGTGGGAAATATTTTCAATTGATAATAGAATTTCACAAATATTCCCCTACTATGTATAAAGCAGGTAAGTATTATTATGTTTTTCTATAGATTAGAATATTAAAGTCCAGAAACTTTACTTTGCTTATAAAAATTGGCTAAGAGGACCTTCTAATAGTTAACTGCATTAAAGTTAAAATAACTGTAGACCAAGAGTTAGAAGACCAAGTGTTAGTTGTTTTTCCTATTAGATGCTATCCTTAAAAAGTTATTTAAAAATCCTTTGACCTTGGTTTATTTCTTCTCCTAAAATAGGGATAAAAATTCTTAAGCGTTTGGGTCATGCTTTCAATGTAAATGAGATAATTTAAGTAAAGCCCCCCTTATAATTGGTATTTTTAAGATACCTAAATAAAAGTTATATTACCTATCTCTGATTATTCATAGCACTTCTGTTTTTTTAAAAAAAGATTTATTTATTTATTTATTTGAAAGTCAGAATTACAGAGAGAGAGAGAGATCATCCATCCTCTGGTTCACTCCTCAAATGGCTACAATGGCCAGGGCTGAACCAGTCCAAAGCTAAGAGCCAGGAGCTTCCTCTATGTCTCACACTAATAGCATTTCTCTTATTTTTAAACTCTGTGGCTATAAAAAGGTTGAAAATAGTGCTTGTTAATAGTTCAGTATAGGAATCACTAGGAACTGAAAACAATTTTCAGACTGAGTGACAGTGATTGAGGTATGTACCACTCTCTACTGGTAGAAGAAAATAGCTTCCAAGAACAGATTTTTCTTGGTTGTTGAGGTGAGCATGGACCACTACAAAAGACCTCAATTCTGGATAAAATCCGGAATAACCTGCTTAATTAGACAAATGAATACTTACACTACCTCTCAAACATAATTTCTTCAGTGATTTCCTTTTTTCTTTCCATGAAGAAAAGTCAGCCTTGCCATGTGATCCAACAACTGACAACAATGGTGTATGGGAAATAATAATAGGAAAGCCAACATTCTAGGCATTATTAAAAAAAGATGGTATAGAGCCGGCGCCGTGGCTCAAAAGGCTAATCCTCCACCTTGCGGCGCCGGCACACCGGGTTCTAGTCCCGGTTGGGGCGCCGGATTCTGTCCCGGTTGCCCCTCTTTCAGGCCAGCTCTCTGCTATGGCCAGGGAGTGCAGTGGAGGATGGCCCAGGTGCTTGGGCCCTGCACCCCATGGGAGACCAGGAAAAGCACCTGGCTCCTGGCTCCTGCCAGGATCAGCGCGGTGCGCCGGCTGCAGCGGCGGCCATTGGAGGGTGAACCAGCGGCAAAGGAAGACCTTTCTCTCTCTGTCTCTCTCTCTCACTGTCCACTCTGCCTGTCAAAAAAAAAAAAAAAAAAAAAAAAAAAAAAAAAAAAAAGATGGTATAGATAATGTGCTGTTAACAGTACTAAAATGCATAATTCTTCTTTTAATGGAAATTTTTAAATTATATGGGAATATTTTTCTACAAAATACCACAACATAACCACATTGCCTAATGCTAATATTTCCGTTTCCTCTCTCCATAGTATATGCCTATTGGATAGACATAATCAAAAGTTTATGAGTAATCTTGAATGTGGGACCAGTTAATATAATTTAGGCTATGCACCCTTGTGGGAAATATTTTATAATATTATAAAGATAAAATTTATAGGAAGTCATAGAATTATGTTCTCTGGAGGAATGGTAGGGAAGGAAATATCAGGATGCTCCTAAATCTATATTATGAAATACATGAAATTTTAAAAAATAATAAAAAATTTCTCTTCTGAGATTGAAACTAAGGTAACATAACTAGTATCTTTAAAGAAAAGTTTTTTCTTAGGTGTTTCCTTTTTATTCTCTGTATATGTTTAAACAACATCTGTTCTTTCCCAGGGGCAACTATATTTGTTGCTTAATTAAACATGCTAGCATTGTTTTCTTGTCTAGTGAAGTTGAGCCACTTAAATCACATGTTTTAGGTCTGGCACTGTGATGTAGAGGGTTGTGAGGATGCCTGCAGTGCCAACATCCCATGTGGACATCAGTTCAGGTCCTGGCTGCTCCTCTTCTAATCCAGCTCCCTGTTGATGAACCTGGGAAAGCAGTGGCTCATGTCCTTGGTGCCCTGACACCCATATGGGAAACCTGGCAGATGCTCCGGTCTCCTGTCTTAGTCCTGGCCCAGCCTCAACCGTAGCAGTCTTTTTAGGGAGTGAACCAGCAGATGGAAGATCTCTCTCTCTCTCTCTCTCTCTCTCTCTCTTTCTCTCCTTCCCTAACTCTCTCTCTCCCTCTCTCTCTCTCACTCTCTGTATCTCTACCTTTCAAATAAAGAAATAAATCTTTTTAAAAAAAAAAAAGAAAAAAATCATAAAAATAAATCTTTAAAAAAATTAAAGAGGCCGGCTCCACGGCTCAATAGGCTAATCCCCTGCATGCGGTGCCGGCACACCAGGTTCTAGTCCTGGTCGGGGCACCAGATTCTGTCCCGGTTGCCCCTCTTCCAGGCCAGCTCTCTTCTGTGGCCCGGGAGTGCAGTGGAGGATGCCCGAAGTCCTTGGGTCCTACACCCGCATGGGAGACCAGGAGAAGCACCTGGCTCCTGGCTTCGGATCAGCGCAGTGGCGCCGGCCGCAGCGTGCCGGCCGCAGCAGCCATTGGGGGGTGAACCAACGGAAAAGGAAGACCTTTCTCTCTGTCTCTCTTCTCTCTCACTGTCCACTCTGCCTGTATATATATATATATATATATATATATATATATTCAACCCTTTTACAGCGATCCAAAGCCAGGAGCCAGGTGCTTCCTCCTGGTCTCCCATGCAGGAGCAGGGGCCCAAGCACTTGGCCCATCCTCCACTGAGGGGCAATCTTTTAAAAAGAAAATCTTTATAAAAGAAAAAAACTGAGGGAAGCCCAAGATGGCGATATAGCAGCAGGATGATCTGAGTCCCATGGGACAAAATAGATCCTTAAAAAGGAGAGAGGCTAGAAGCTAGAGATAGAGCTGTGGGAAATTCATGCAGGGAAGCCAAGGAGTCCACCAGAAACTGGGCAGGTCCATGCTGAAGGAGCAAATAAGAAAGGGAAGCAGCAGAGGTGCAGCAGAAGCATGTTCCAGAATCCTCCATTTTGTTGCAAATGATCAGATTTCATTTTTGACTGCTGTATAGTATTCTATAGAGTACATGTCCCATAATTTCTTTATCCAGTCTTCTCTTGATGGTCATTCAGGTTGGTTCCAGGTCTTAGCTATTGTGAATTGAGCTGCAATAAACATTAAGGTGCAGTCAGCTTTTTTGTTTGCCAATTTAATTTCCTTTGGGTAAATTCCAAGGAGTGGGATGGCTGGGTTGAATGGTAGGGTTATATTCAGATTTCTGAGGAATCTCCAGACTGACTTCCATAGTGGCTTTACCAGTGTCCCTTTTTACCCACCTCCTCGACAGCATGTTGTTGGTAGATTTCTGCATGTGAGCCATTCTAACCGGGGTGAGGTGAAACCTCATTGTGGTTTTGATTTACATTTCCCTGATTGCTAGTGATCCTGAACATTTTTTCATGTGCCTGTTGGCCATTTGGATTTCCTCTTTTGAAAAATGTCTATTGAGGTCCTTGGCCTATCTCTTACATGGGTTGCTTGTTTTGTTGTTGTGGAGTTTCTTGATCTCTTGATCTCTTGATTCTGATTATTAATCCTTTATCAGTTGCCTAGATTGCAAATATTTTTTCCCATTCTGTTTGTTGCCTCTTCACTTTCCTTACTCTTTCTTTTGCAGTACAGAAACTTCTCAATTTAATGCAATCCCAATAGTTAATTTTGGCTTTGACTGCCTGTGCCTCTGGGGTCTTTTCCAAGAAGTCTTTTTCTGTGCCTATATCTTGCAGGGTTTCTCTGATGTTCTCTAATAATTTGATGGTGTCGGGTCATAGATTTAGATCTTTAATCCATGTTGAGTGAATTTTTGTGTAAGGTGAAAGGTAGGGGTCTTGCTTCATGCTTCTGCACGTGGAAATCCAGTTTTCCCAGCACCATTTGTTGAATAGACTGTCCTTGCTCCAGGAATTGGTTTTAGATCCTTGATCAAATATAAGTTGGTTATAGATGTTTGGATTGATTTCTGGTGTTTCTATTCTGCTCCACTGGTCTTATAATCAAAGCAGCATGGTACTGGTACAGAAACAGTTTTTGTTTATTTTCTTTTATTATTATTCTTTGTTTTTCCTACTTAATACCATTGGTTTAACTCTTCACTAAGCAGAATTAATCATATGTGTATGAAGTCAATTGATAATAAATTCCAGTACAAAATAAGAGTGGGAATAAGAGAGGGAGGTGTTGTATAGTTCTGTACACATTCCCACAGACCTACTTCTGAGCTAAAGCTAAAAACTTGCCATGAGACTCCAAATCCCATTAAGCTGGGTGGTAATAATGCCATCTTACTTGTTAAAGCGATCATATTAAGTTTGAACTGATCATATAAATAGGATTAAGTGTCTGGTAATAACAATATATAGAATTAAAAAGGAGAAAATGTTCCAACATGGGAAGCAGTCCACACAGCAGAATCATAGAATGACAAATGCCCTAAACAGCACTCTGACCTCAGAATTGGCTCCTTAAGGCATTCTGGTCTGGCTAAAAAGCCTCTGAGAGCATTTCAGGCATGGAAAGCCAAGGCACTGTGGCAAAAAAAAATCCTAAATGAAGGATCTTTTTGAGTGAGACCCCGGTTGACCATCAAAGAGGAATCTACTTTTCTCTGAAGGGAAGAGAGAACTTCCATTTTACTTATGGCCCTGTCTAAACACTTACAGAAATTGTGAACTCAAAAGCCTTCTATAGCTTTGGCAGCTCATGTCGAGAGCCTCGGGTGATCAATGACAGTATACATTAGAGTGTTAACTGTTAAATTAACAACAGGAGTTACTGTGCACTTACTCCTCATGCAGGACCTCTGTCCTTACTGAGTTGTACTATGAGAATTAACTAAAATTTGTTCTCAAACAGTTCTTTATACTTTGTATGAAGAGGGGTTGCAAATTGTTGAAATCTTTAATTAGTACAGATTTGGTCTTCTGTATATAAGTTAATTAAAATGAATCTTAAGAAAAAATGGGGTGGGGCCGGCGCTGCGGCTCACTAGGCTAATCCTCCACCTTGCGGCTCTGGCACACTGGGTTCTAGTCCCGGTTGGGGCACCGGATTCTGTCCCAGTTGCCCCTCTTCCAGGCCAGCCCTCTGCTGTGGCCTGGGAGTGCAGTGGAGGATGGCCCAAGTGCTTGGGTCCTGCACCCCATGGGAGACCAGGATAAGCACCTGGCTCCTGCCTTCAGATCAGCGTGGTGCACCAGCCGCAGCGCTCCTGCCGCAGTGGCCATTGGAGGGTGAACCAATGGCAAAGGAAGACCTTTCTCTCTGTCTCTCTCTCTCACTGTCCACTCTGCCTGTCAAAAAAAAATAATAAAAAAAATGAAAAAAGAAAAAATGGGGTGGGAGAGAGAGGAGGATGTTGGATGGGACTGGGGGTGGGAGGGTGAGTATGGGGGGAAGAATCATTTATTCCTAAAGTTGTATTTACGAAAATTGTTTTCATTAAATAAAAGGTTTCTTTAAAAAGAAAAGAAAAAAACTAAAGCATTTAATGCCTGTTAGGGAGCAGTGAAGTAGCCCATCTCACACACCACTGACCCATCATGTGAACATCCAGGAATTACTTGTGAGGCTTCAATTCCAGACAACATGGAGGATGTATATTCTTCCCTAGTTCTCTCACTGATTGTGGCTTAAAAGTCCCAATGAGCACAAAAGGCAACTCTGAGAAGACTCAAAGAGGTGTCGAGAAGAAAGCTTGGGACCTAAAGAATGACTGAGTGGTGAGTACCCTGGGAGCTGAGCACCAGAAACATCCACATTCCAGAATGAGAAAGGGTGCAGTCAAAAATGCAAGGCACCAGAGAAAGGCACAGAACCCTTATGACTACATCCATTCCCCATCAGGCTAAAACCAGGAGAAAACAGTGCCTTCCTATCTATATACCATGTGCTGTAGAGACTAAGAGCATTCTCTGTTAATCCTGCTGTTGCTTTTCCATTCTATGTTCAGGGAAACCTTTTCACATCTATCTCCTTGTCTGAATCAGACTGCTGTTTACTCCACATAATGACATTTTTATTTCAACACCTGTCATTTATTTCTTTGTCAAATAGATCTTTTCTTTTTTCATAATTTTCTACTCTCATTTTAAAACTTACATGTATTCCTCTACTACTTTGAAATATCCAGTTAGATGAATTTCAAGTACTTTGAAATTTTTAAAAGATTTCTTTTCATCCGGCCGCGGCGGCCATTGCAGGGTGAACCAACAGCAAAAGGAAGACCTTTCTCTCTGTCTCTCTCTCTCACTGTCCACTCTGCCTGTCCAAAAAAAAAAAAAAAAGATTTCTTTTCACATTTAAGAGAGACAGATATATACATATATATATATATATGTAGAGAGAGAGAGAGAGAGAGATCTTTCATTCATTAGTAAACTCTCCAAATGGTGGCAACAGCCAGGGTGGAGACAGTATGAAGCCAGGAGCCAGGAACTCCATACAGGTCTCACGTGGGTGACAGGGGCACAAGTACTTGGGCCATCACCCACTGCCTTTCCAAGCATGTTAGCAGAAAGCTGAATTGGAAGCAGAGTAGCTAGGACTTGAACCAGCACTCTGATATGGGATGCAGGTATGTTGCAAACAGCAAGGGTTACCCCACTGTGCCACAATGCCAGGCCATGAAATTCTTGTGACCTTGTCTTTAGCCAGATGATGGGTCTGTTTCATGTGCCTGGGGTATGAAAGCACACATACCTATGATATTCTTCCAGATCATCATTTATTTTAGTTTCTATTTCCTAGCAGAACATCTTGAGGTAATAAGGATTTAGCTAATTCAAGATTGATGGGTGTGACTGGGAGCCCTGAGGGGCCTTTTCTGTGGCAGGTCCTGAAGCCTATATTTGTATTCTGAGCAGGGGGAGCTGGATGAAGTTATGCCTTTGCTTCTGAACAGCTGCTTTCCCATCCTTCCCTTCCCTTCCCTTCCCTTCCCTTCCCTTCCCTTCCCTTCCCTTCCCTTTGTTTCTCTTTTGTTGAATGCTTCCATAGAGTATGTTTCCATATTTTTGCTTTCAACTTTTCTATGCTTTCATATATAAGATAGGACCTCTTACAATATATACATTTGGAAGTTCTTCTTTAAATTTAATATGATAGAGACCAACGTTGTGGCACATCAGGCTAAGCTTCTGCTGGCAGTGTCAGCATTCCGTATCAAAGTGCTCTGCTTCCAACCCAACTTCCTGCAAATGTACCTGGGAAGATAGCAGAAGATGACCCAAGTACTTCAGCCCCTGCCACTTATGTGGAGGACCCAGATATAGTTCCTGACTCCTGGCTTCAACCTGGCTCAGCCTCTGCAACCATTTAGGTGGTGAACTCTCTCTCTGCTCCCTCTGCCTTTCAACTAAATAAATAAATATATAAATCTTTTTAAAAAAAGAAAATATGTTAGATTTTTAGTTGTAATTTTACTATGCAATATTTTATTCAAATTCAAACCTTAAATTACATAATTATATTATAAAGCAACATTTAACATCTCTAAATCCAACATACAACTGAAGAACCAGAACACTAACATAATGGAAACTACTTTTATGCTCTGCCCAGATTTCATCTCTGCTTCTCCTCTGTCTTTTATTTCTTCATTCATGGCAAATCTAGAATATTGAACTGAGCCTTTGACACTCAGAGTGACTTATTTTTGAAAGAAGACTGAGAAATTTCAGTTCTCTTTTAAAATAGAACATCCATTAGGGTGATGTTTCAAATCTCCACATTAAGTGTTTCCATCTATCAAAATTGGCCCAAAATGCTTTGTACTTCTTTATGCATTGTTAAGATACCATATAATTAGAAACTAGAAGGAAATAAACAATTTACAAATGTTTCCAAATCACTCCATGAAAACAGTTATTTATAAACTCTTGAAATGCATATTTTAAGCAGTTTGTGATATTAATGTCAATAGAGCAAATTTTAAAAGACACATATTCTAATATGATTAAAGCATACATGGCGTTCTTTCAGTCCATTTTTAAAAAAAACTTTAGCAGTTGCTGTGGAAACCACCTGCAACGGGCATGTAAGCAGGCAGCCCTACTCCTAGATGCACCTAATATTTCTCTTGCTTTCTGCCCTTTCTGCTTTCTGTTGCTTCTTCCAGTCAATCTTTCTGAAGTATTCAGAACCAGGGTGTAGGAGGTAGGTGGCACTCTCTGGAACAGCTCTGGACCAGTGGGGGTGGGGCAGTTTTGAGATGTATTTTAGATAACATTGAGTTTTCCGTATTGGAATGAGCCCCAGTTGCACATTCAGTTATACCATGATACACCGACTTTCACTGCCTTATTCCAGCTTCCCTTTTTTCATCGCACTCTCTATCTCCTGGGGCTATTCTCAAAGAAGCAATCGCAACACAGCCCTTGTCTCTGGGTGGAATATAGGCTGAGACATCTCTCACATGAATGATTTTCATATTTACTAATATTTTAAATATGAGGACTATGGTTTGTTAAATTTAATAGATAAGTTATGGTTAATAACTATAGACAATGGCTTGAATCTTTGTGAAAAATAAGTAACTTTGGTAGTTTTCTAAATGGCAATTAATCTTTTGTGTTTAACATTGTTAACATTCTTATGAAGTTGCCAGTAAAACTGTTAGGTAAAAGTAGCATGAGGGGCCAGTGCTATGGAGTGGTAGGCTAAGCCTTCTCTTGCCGCGGCAACCGATATGGGCTCCAGTTCATGTCCCGGCTGCTCCTCTTCCTATCCACCTCTCTACCAGTGGCTTGGGAAAGGGCCCCTGCACCTGCATGGCAGACCTGGAAGAAGCTCCTGGCTCCTGGCCTCAGATCGGCCCAGTTCTGGCAGTTGCGGCCATTTGGGGAGAGAACCAGAGGATGGACGACTTTTCTCTCTGTCCCTCCCTCTCTCTATAACTCAACCTCTCAGATAAATAAATAAATAAAATCTTTAAAATATAGCATGAAATATTTTCATGGACATAGTATTTACTGCTGTGTACTGTGTCAAATACAAAAATAAATGTGCCAGGCATCTTCATAAAAATATCACTGAGAGAAAACACACATGTGTAGCAGGGTTGGTGAGAGAAAGGAGTACTTGAGTGGAGTTATGATAGGCAAAGGTCAGAAACAGAATAAATACTTATTTAGTGTGCATCATATGTTGGTGGGTTATGATGTTTTACTTGTGTTATTTGGTTTACTAACAACAATGTTATATGATGGAATTTATTTTGAATTTTTCTTTTTTTTAAACTTTTATTTAGTAAATATAAATTTTCAAAGTACAATTCATGGATTACAATGGCTTCCCCCCCCATAACTTCCCTCGCACTCCTCCCATCTCCCGCTTTCTCTCCCATTCCATTCACATCAAGATTCATTTTCAATTATCTTTATATACAGAAGATCGATTTAGTATATACTAAGTAAACATTTCATCAGTTTGTACCCACACAGAACATAAAGTGTAAAATACTGTTTGAGTACTAGTTATAGCATTACTTCACATTGGACAACACATTAAGGACAGAGATCCTACATGAGGAGTAAGTACACAGTGACTCCTATTGTTGACTTAACAATTTGACACTCTTGTTTATGGCGTGAGTTATCTCCCTAGGCTCTAGTCACGAGTTGCCAAGCTATGGAAGCCTTTTGAGTTCGCTGACTTCAATCTTATTTCAGCTAGGTCATAGTCAAAGTGGAAGTTCTTTCCTCCCTTCAGAGAAAGGTACCTCCTCCTTTCATGACCTGTTCTTTCCACTGGGATCTCACTCGCAGAGATCTTTCATTTAGGTTCTGTTTGTTTGTTTGTTTGTTTGCCAGAGTGTCTTGGCTTTCCATGCCTAAAATACTCTCATGGGCTCTTCAGCCAGATCTGAATGCCTTAAGGGCTGATTCTGAGGCCAGAGCACTGTTTAGGCCATCTGCCATTCTATGTGTCTGCTGTATATCCTGCTTCCCATGTTGGATCGTTCTCTCCCTTTTTTATTCTATCAGTTAGTATTAGCAGATACTAGTCTTGTTTGCGTGATCCCTTTGACTGTTAGACCTATCAGTGTGATCAACTGTGAACTGAAATTGATCACTTGGACTAGTGAGATGGCATTGGTACATGCAACCTGGATGGGATTGTATTGGAATCCTCTGGCACGTTTCTAACTCCACCATTTGGGGCAAGTCCGATTGAGCATGTCCCAAATTGTACATCTCCTCCTTCTCTTATTCCTACTCTTATATTTAACAGGAATCACTTTTCAGTTAAATTTAAACACCTAAGAATAATTGTGTGTTAATTACAGAGTTTTATTTATTCATTTGAGAGCAAGAGGATGAGAGGGAGTTACAAAAGGAGAGTAGATGGGAGGGAGAGAATTCTCCTTTGCATACTCACTCCCTAAATGCCTCCACTCCCAGGACTGAAGCTGGAACCTGGGAAAGAAATCCAAGTCTCTCACGTGAGTGGCAGGAACCCAATTACTTGAGCCATCACTGCTTCCTTCCAGAACCTGAATTATCAGGAAGCTATAGTCAGGAGCTAGAGGAAGACATCAAACCCAGGCACTTTGATGTTGAATGTGGGAGGCTTAACCGTTAGGTCAAATGACTGTTCCTGATGGAATTTATTAACAGATGTGGTAGGAGAAATTTAATGCAATGACTTCCCAAAATGTGAGTAAAAATGAGCCAAGTGGAGAAAGAGAAATGGAAAAACAGATTTAGGAAGAAATTATAAAATGATAGGAGGAGCACTGGTCAACTCTAGACTGCATTGTTTCCAATCAAACTTCCTGCTAATGTTTGCCTAGAAAGGCAGCAGAAGATAACCTAAGTGCTTGGGTCCCTACTACCCACGTGGGATGGAGTTTCTGGTTCCTGGCTTCAGCCTGGGCAAATCTGGCTGTTGTGGCATTTGAAGAGTGAACCAGTAGATGGAAAATTTTCTCTCTCTATCTCTCACTCGCTCTGTGTGTGTGTGTGTGTGTCCCTTGTTCTCTGTCACTGTGCCTTTCAAATAAACACATACCTGAATCTTAAAAATAAAAAAATGTACAGACATGAACATCTGAGAAAACTTGCTTCTTAGGATAACTGCAAGCTGCTCCCAAGGTTACAACATAGGGGCATACTAGGAGATGAGTAATTTATTTTCTCTTAGTCCCAAATCTGTACTCTGTATGTTCATTTGTGATATTGAGCTTGGTATGCTGAAAACTTTATTTCTCCTGTTGCAGCTGATTCCAGGAGAGGAATGGAGACCGACATGCCAGAGAGATTTAAGAGCAGGAGTGCTACAATTCTTTTCTTCCTTTGAGCATTGTCATCCCAGCAACAGAAGAAGCAGGCAGTGGCAGTCTCTTGCTTTAGCCATTGCTCTCACAGTCTCCCCACAATGAAAACTGAAATTAAGACAGAGGCAGAAGATACTCCATTTTAATTTTTTTTTTTGACAGACAGAGTGGACAGTGAGAGAGAGAGACAGAGAAAGGTTTTCCTTCCATTGGTTCACACCCCAACTGGCTGCTATGGCCAGCGCGCTACGCTGATCAGAAGCCAGGAGCCGGGTACTTCCTCGCAGTCTCCCATGCAGGTGCAGGGCCCAAGAAGTTGGGCCATCCTCCACTGCCTTCCAGGGCCACAGCAGAGAGCTGGAATGGAAGAGGAGCAACTGGGACAGAATCTGGCGCCCCAACTGTGACTAGAACCCGGGGTGCCGGTGCCGCAGGTGGAGGATTAGCCAAGTGAGCTGCGGCACTGGCCTCCATTTTAATTTTTTATAAGGATAGTATAAAAATATCTTTTCTTATTGGCTATTAAAAAAGTCAAACTAGTAAAGTTATTAAGAAATCCCATTGATAGTTATGTAAACTGATGGAAGTTTATGATGTCTTATAATTGGACATATATTTAAGATATTTAAAAATGCATTCACTTACATACATATTCATTTTTCTGAACAATTTATTGCAGCACTGAAATAGAGCACATATGTTGTGTGTATACAGCCATTAATAGGCAAAAATTATTCCTTTCCTTGGGTAGCTGATATTTCACTGCAGACGGAGAAAATAAAACCAGCAAGATGCTTGTCAATTAAATAAGGTACAATTATATATGGAGAAATATTATGAAGACAACAAAAGAAAGAAATAGGATAAAATGTTCATCTGTTGGTGATGTGTTTCACTTCAACTTACCAAAATGTGAAACTAAATCAAAAGGATATTTATGGTTTAATTTATAGGATGTTGGAAGATAGCTGGTTTCATGGATGATGTGGATATCTAGCAATATCAAGATTCAGGCTATTTATTTCTAACTCCCAGCTTTTCCAGTTTTGATGTACTGGCCTTGAGCTCTCCCATGTGTCTACTTACATCTACATGATGGTTCCTAGACCCACAAAAAACATGTTCTTATGCCAGAGGATGTGAAGCAGAAACAAAAAGACAGAGATAAAAATTTAGGTCAGAGTCACAGTTATTGCTGGTAGAACCAAAAGGACTATTGAAGGATGTCTGAGTTTATATTTGTTCAGTAGGCTTGTGTATGCATACTTTCTTCAAAAATGGGTATACTGGAGACTGCTCAGCACAGTGGTTAAGACCCCACTTGGGACACTGAAATCCCATATTGGAGTACCAAGTTTCAACTCTTGAATCTGCTGTCAATTCTAGTTTCCTGCTAATATACACATAGGGCAACAGCAACTAAAGGGTCAAGTATTTGAGTCCCTACCACTCATTGGGAAACCCAGATTGAGTTTTTGGTTCCTGGATTTGGCCTGCCCCAAAAGTGAACCAGTAATGAGATCTCTCTCTCTCTCTCTCTCCTTTTCAAATAAATTTTTAAAAATAGGTGGACATATCAAAATATATTCAAATTTCCCTTTAATGAGTTTTAGTAGTTTTTTTTTTTTTTTTTTAAAAATCAACCTTCCATCTGCTGGTTTAGTCCCCAAATGGCTACAGTGGCCACAGCAGGGGCTGATACAAAGCCAGGAGCCAGAAGCTTCATCTGGGTCTCCTATAAGGGTGCAAGGACCCAAGGACTTGGGCCATCTTCCACTGCTTTCCCAGGTGCATTGCCAGGGAGTGGGATTGGAAGTGGAGCAGCCGGGACTCAAAACCAGTGCCCATGTTGGAGCCAGCGCCAAAAGTGGTGGCTTTTAGCCACTATGCCACAGAGCTACCTATAATCAGCTTGCTTATTAAAAGACTATGCAACAGTTTTTGAAGCATAGAGGATAAGATGTGTGAATAACCTTTCAATGATGTGACTACTGCATTACTCCTGGTGACATTCAGCTTTGTATGTGTGTTGAAGAAGTTGGCAGAAGTCTGACAGTTCACTTCTTTTTGGAGTTAGCCACTGTGGGAGGTATGGATATCCACAACAAAATGAACTTCTGCACCTAACTATCTGAATAACTTTTGAGTTGAAGATTAATGATTTTTCAGCGTACAGCCATTCTGGAAATGGGCATAATTAAACCTGTCACTCAAGGGTACCATATGATTTAATCACTTAATATTAAGTAAATCTCTCTGAGTTCCTTAAGCAAAAGAGGAGTCTAGGCAGATGCAGAATATCATCATGAAGACACAATTTTAGCAGCTTGCTAAGCTTTGAGAAATCATTTCACGCAGACATTCTCTTACACTCACAGAAAGGTACCTTGTAAATAGAAGCATATATAAAGTATTTTACCACATATTAAGCAAATTTTATAGGCATGTAACATGTTATAAACTGGGAAGCTAATAAAAATCTCACTTAACATTTGTTTCTGGCCTTAAAATTTTTTAAATTTGACATTTGTTTACAAACAGCCTCAAATATACATTTTACTTAACACTGATTTATTCCACAATAGTACCTGCAAAATTTGGAACACACCAAATTTTCATCTTTTGGAATGAATTTATTTCCATATACATACATCTAAATAAGTTTTTGTTTGCATTTATCTGTACATACATACTGATTATAAATATGTGTCTGTAGAACTCAAAATTTACATATTAAAAGCAAAGATTGAATTTTATTTTAATACAATATTCAAACCACATTCTGGCAAATATCTATTTCTTGAATACTTGAGAGACCCCTTACCAGGTATGGAAAACCTTACCTAAGATCAAAGACTTTCTGGGAAGGAAAAAAACCACTGGTGAATGACAAAGATTCTTTAACCCTGCCCTGGATCATACTGCTTTCCTGTAAGCAACAGCATTCATAAGGATATCTGCAGGCTTTAAAAGCTTAATCAGCAAGAGTACACACATGTTATGCCTATGGCAAGTAAGTAACTTTATGTACACAGATGATTACAATTGTATCATTTCTGATCTGTATTTCAAGAGAAAAATACAACTTTTTCCCTGGCAATTTGAAGAGCTGTGTTGTGTAGTAATATATAGTGAATTACAATAAGAAGTTGAAGTACAGAAACATATCTCTTACTAATGCTTCCACAAACCATGCTGTTTCTCAGTGTGTATCTGACATTTATGTATCCATAGAACATAGATATTCTACAGGACTAGACACTAGAGAAAATATAACCAGTAGGTGTTGCAAATATGTTCTATATTCTGTTTATAAAGAGAAATGGCATAGTAATAGTATGCCTTACTATAGTTATTTGAAAAACTAGATTTACATAGGAATTATTCATAGTAGTTATTTTTATTTATCAGCTCTGACACTTTTGATTGATTGATTGATGTTGGAGACATTTGTAAGTGAAGCAGGGCATGAGTTATTACTCATTGTATTTTTGTTAACAGACATTTACAACTGCCTGTGTCATGCACTGTCTTAGCACTAGTGATTCAGCAAATTATATACCTATGATCTGAGAGTTTACAGTCTTATAATTAATCAATTATATCTGATGCTGGAATAAATAATCAAGAAATGAGAGAAAAATATCATATGTTAAAGTCTTGGTTCCCAAAGCCTTATATTAATGGCATTAAGAGAAGGAAACTTAATCCAATAACAGTTAGCATTGAGGCCTTTGGAAAATGATTCAATAGGATTAGATTGTTAGGATAGAGTGCCCATAGTTGAATCCTGTTGGGTTTATAAGGAGAGACATAAATAGACATGCACACTTCCTCTTGCCATGTAAGGCCCTGTGCCGATGTGGGATTCTGCCAGTAAGAAAACCATAAAAGATATCAAAATGATGGGATTATGTGATCTTAAGACTGTGAACCTCCAAAAACCATGTGTCTAAATCTTCCTTCATAAGAAACTTGCCTTAGTTATTTCATTCTATGTCATTGTATTCTTCTAAAGCAAAAATTTCTCTTAAAAAAAGAGGATCTAAATATTTATCAGCCCAAAGTTATGTAAAACAGACAAAATATTTCAAACAAAAATATAATTTTATCAGATTTGGGGCAACCTTTTGTTCTTCATATCAAACCTTGCAAAACTGTCATTGGCTTACATATGGCACATAGAACCTTTGTGTTTCCACACTCAGTCGAATAGCAATCAAAGTCTTATCTTTGGTTGCCAGCAAAATGCACATAAAATTTACATTCTAGCTTCATTTCTCAGGCTGGCTTGTGATCACATTTGCTATGACAAAATCTGCTGGGGATGAATAGCAGCCACTGTGTGTGAACATTACAGCAGATAACCACTTCCTGTGATTCCTCACCATTTCCTAACATGATCCTCCACTCATTCTCATTCCCTGTCTAGGCCTCAGACATGCCTGTGTTTGTGATCCCTAGTTTGTAAGGGCACTCCCAGTTGCTCCCAGGTGCTCTATTTTACTTAATCCATGTTGGAAAATTATGTTTTATTCTTTATTCTGATACTTTGATACCCTAACCATAGCTACAATTTGTTAAGCATAAACTGTATTATGGATCAGTAAACTTCATTAGGCTGTGTCAGTCACAAACTAGTTGACTCTGCAAATGGACCTGTCGACAATGCATAAACAATGAATATGGTTGTGTTCCAATTAGATTTATCTAATGGAAATGGAAATTTGAATTTCATATAATTGTCATGTATCACAAATATTATTCTTTTTATTTCTCTCAAATTATTAAAATGTAAAAACCATCCTGTTGTGGATTGAAGGTTGCATCCTCTCTAAATTTATATGTTGAAGTTCTAATTCCCATGCAATTATGCTCAGAGCAGAGCTCTCAGGAGGTCATTGAAGTTAAATGAGGACAGAAGGGAACAGTATTAATCTGAAAGGTTTGGTGGCTTTACAAAAAGAGAAGAACTTCTTTCTGAAATCCAGGAGGAGTGTCCTCACAAGGAACCAAATCAACCAGTGCCTTGATCCTGGACTCATAGCTCCCAGAACTGTGAGAAATTAAATACTTGCTGCATAAGCCATAGAGTCTGTGTGTGGTATTTCCCTATGGTGGTATCAGTAGACTAAGACAATCCCAGTTAGAAAACACATAAAACAGGATGGACTTGCCCTGCAAACCTTGGCCTACCAATGCCTGATCTAATTGACAGTATTCTATTTTCCATTCTGGACAATCTTTTTTTTTTTTTTTTTACGGATTTTATTTATTAGAGAAGTAGAGTTATAGATAGAGAGAGGGTGAGAAAGAGAGAAAGGTCTTCCATCCATTGGCTTCCATCCATTGGTTCACTCCCCAAATGGCCACAGTAGTGGAAAGTTGGCTCATCTGAATCCAGGAGCCACAAGCTTCTTCCAGGTCTCCCACATGGGTGCAGTGGCCCAAGCACTTGGGCCATCTTCCGCTTCTTTCTCAGGCCATTAGCCGAAGAGGAGCAGCCAGGACATGAACTGGCATCCATATGGGTTGCTGGTGTCTCAGGCAGAGGCCTAGCCTACTACGCCACAGTGCTGGTCCTCACTCTGGACAGTCTTAAGGGATAATAACTGTTCTTTCATTTCATTTTATAGTATGAAAGATATAGCTTACCTAATTCTATAAACCTGGTCAATGGATAGAGAGTTTTGAGACAGAGAATTGAGGAGAGGCTATGAGAGATTAGGAGGGGTCCAGGAGGGGACACGAGAGGAGAGAAAATGGGACTGAGTTTTCTCTTTCCTCACACAAACTCTGGTTCTTGAGGCTGGAACACAGGGAATACTTTCAATGCAAGCTATGCCACTGGTGAAATGATTAAATACTGGTTAAAAAATAAGAATGGACTGAAAGCTCTTACTCACAATGTATGACTTCCACTTTCGTCCATCCTTTGCCTCCCAGGCAGCATTCCAGTGTGTCTTGTTATTTTCCAGAACACAGAAAAACAGGGCTTTTTAAATCAAGCATTTATTTATATTCCTCCTTGGCAGCCTTGGCCATATTAAAAAGCCTTGCTGTAGAGATAGTCCAGGCACACTGCCTAGTTTGGATTCCCTGGGGAAATGACTCCTTATGTTTATTACTTCAGCCCATTTATAAAGGGGTGAATGTATATTGTTTATACACTACATATGAAGGACGTATCCTTCATATGATTTTAATCATCTGAAGCAACCTCTGAGGATCCTTCAAAACTTAAATTTCTCTGTACAACTGACTTAAGAATCCGTATCACTGGTGCTCAGGACAAATATGAAATAAAACCTGTGCTCTTCACGGTGGATACAGCATTTTATCGTTTAGCAAAAACCCATCAGCAATACTATAACCCAGAAAATGATTGTTTCTTACATTGCTTTGTCCACAACATTGTGAGAAAAGGATAATAGTTCAATAGACTATGAGCCAAATGAGCTCACTCATTGCTTCACAGCCAATGACAAGTAGTCACTGTTTGGGTGGGAAAAAAAAACAAGAGAATTCTTTCTGGAGCTTACTAGTTTATCCTCCATTGAATCAACTTACCTGTTTCTTGCTTATAAGGAGCAGGAAGCAATGAATAGTTCACACCAGCAGTGCACTGTGAGCAGATTATTTTAGCAGCCTTAGAGGGTGTTGGTGGAGGTGGGAGGAGCGGGAGGGGAGTGGAGGTTCCCTTCCCTTCAATCTCTGCAAGCACAGGAACATCTCTCCCTTAGGAAAGAGGGGGAAGGAGGACTCCACTATCTGAAGTTACCTGGATTAGCCAGGCTATGAAAGGAGTCAGTGGTTCTGCTACAAATGACTGCATTTCCTTTTTTAAAAAATTGCTCTTAAAGGCCGGCGCCGCGGCTCACTAGGCTAATCCTCCGCCTAGCGGCGCCGGCACACCGGGTTCTAGTCCCGGTCGGGGCACCGGATTCTGTCCCGGTTGCCCCTCTTCCAGGCCAGCCCTCTGCTGTGGTCAGGGAGTGCAGTGGAGGATGGCCCAGGTGCTTGGGCCCTGCACCCCATGGGAGACCAGGAAAAGCACCTGGCTCCTGGCTCCTGCCATCGGATCAGCGCGGTGCGCCGGCCGCAGCGCGCCGACCGCGGCGGCCATTGGAGGGTGAACCAACGGCAAAGGAAGACCTTTCTCTCTGTCTCTCTCTCTCACTGTCCACTCTGCCTGTCAAAAAAAAAAGAAAAATTGCTCTTAAAGACTCTGGCTGTGGGGTTTTTCTTAACTCTAGTAAGCTAATGGAAAAGCTGCTTTCCATAGGACACATGAAACTTAATTTCTTCTTTTAACATTTCATCTGAAGAGTACTTTTAAATTTACAAAACAAAATTGTGACGTAGTAATAAAACATCCCTATTTACCTTTCACCCTATTTCTCATATTAGCATATTTGTTGCAATTAGTACACCACACCCAGGTTTCCCTAATTTTTAATCCAAACTCCTTTTATTTCTCCTACCTCTCCCAACCTCTTCATCAATATTCTGTGTTCAGGGTGAGCTTTTTTAAAATTTTAACTCAAGCATATTAAAAAGAACATGCAGTATTTATCTATATCTGACTTATTTCACTCGCATCCATTTTCTTCCAAATGACAGAAATTTCATTTTTTAATAACTGAATAGTATTCTGCTGTGTATATATACCACATTGTATTTATCCATTTACGTAATGGTGGACGCCTTGCTTGATTCCATATTTTGACTATTTTGAGCAGTGTTGTGACACACATGATACACAGGTATCTCTTTGATGAGTTCATGTCTTTTGAGTAGATACCCAATAGTAAAATTGCTGGATTATATGGCAGTTCCATTTCTAAATTGTAAAAGAAACCTCCATACTGTTTTCATACTTTTTTCCAAGGTGGCCGCACTAATTTACATTCCTACTAAGAGTTAATCTTTCTCCACATCCTTGGCAATACTTGTTAATTTATGTCTTTCTGATAATAGCCGTTCTAAATGGTGTGAGCTGATATCTCCTTGTGATTCTGATTTGGATTTTCCTGATGGCTATTGATATTGAGCATTTTTCATGCACATGTTGACCAACTATATTTTAGAACTATGTTTTCAGAGCTGTCTGTTTATTCTTTTGGCAGTTTTCTATTTAGGTATTTTTCCCATTTCGTAACTGGAATGGTTGTTTTGTTTTTGAATTGCTTATATATTCTGGATATTAATTCTCTAATAAACAAGTAACTTGAATATCTTTTTTCCCATTCTGGTTTGAAAGTCTCTTTCATGCTATTGTGTTTGTGTGTGTGTGTGTATGTGTGGCTTTGTATAAGCTTCTGAGTTTTATATAATCCCATTGATCTAGTTTTGCTTTTATTGCCTGGATTTTGAGATCTCATCTAAAACCTACACCAATGTGTACCAGTTTCTAACAGTTTTATAATTTCAGATTTCACACTGGAATTTTTGATTCATCGATAGTTGATCTTTATTTATGATGAGAGGTAATGATATAATTTCAGTCATATATATATATATATTTATATATATATACATCTGTCTAGTTTTGCCATACTACTTGCTGAAAAAACTATCCCTTCTCAAATGTATGTTCTTAATGCATTTATCAAAAATTATTAGGGTACCTGTACCTAGATTAATTTCTGGGTTTTCTATTCTGCTCCATTGATATATGTGATGGTTTTTAATGCCAGTACCATTCTGTTTTAATTACGATAGCTTTGAAGTATGTGGGGAAATGAGATACTGTGAGGCCTCCAGGTTGATTTATTTTGCTCAGAATTATTCTATTCTTGACTTTTGAAATTTCTTATAGATTTTAGATTTTGTTTCTATCTCTACAAAGAATATTGTATATTTGAGTAGGAATTGCATTGAATTCGTGGGTTGCATTAAGTAGTATAATTTTTTTAAAATTTATTTATTTATTTGAAAGGCAAAGTTACAGAAAAAGAGGGAAAGACAGAAAGAGTTTTTCCATCCTCTAGTTCATTCCCCAAATAATGGCCAGGGCTGAGGCAGGCCAAAGCTTGGAACCTGGAGATTCTTCCAGGTCTCACACGTGGGTGCAGGGGCTCAAGCACCCAGGAGCATTAGCAAGGAGCTGAAGACAAAGTGGAACACCTGGGACTTAAACCAGCGCCTATATGGGATGCCAGCTTCACAAGTGGCAGTTAGATCAGCTACTCCACAAGGCTGGTCCTAGCATAGATACTTTAACAATTTAATTCTTCCAATCCGTGAACTAGGAATATCTTTCCTTTTTTGTTTGTTCTTAATGATTTTTTCTTCAATGTTTTATAATTTTCATTGTAGAGGTCTTTCACTTCTTTGGTTAAATTTAGTCCTAAATGTTTTAGTTTTTTGAATTTTTATCTTGTTTTGGGGATTATGAGATTTCTGTCTTGATTACTCATTCAGTGAGATCATTATTTGTGTATAAAAATGCATTTTTGTATGTTGCTTTTGTACCCTGGTATTCACTGAATGAGATTCTCAGTTTTAACAGATTTCTGATGGAGTTTAGAATTTTCCATGTACATCATCATGTCATCTGTAAATAAGAATATTTTTGTTTCCTTCTTTCCAATTTTTTAATGCCCTTTTCCCTCCTCCCTAATTATTGTTGCTAATGCTTCCAATACTACATTAAATAAGAGTTGTGAACATGGACATTCTTGTCTTTTTCCAGTTCTTAAAGGGAAAAGCTTTTCCCTTATTGAGTATGATATCAGCTGTTAATTTGTCATATACAGTCTTTATAATTTTGAAGTATGTTCCTCTATACTTAATTTGTTGAGAGTTTTTGCCATGAAAAGATATTATGTCTTATCAAATGCTTTCTCTATATTTGCTAACATAATTATATGGCTTTGTTTTGCATTCTGTTATGATTTATGACAGTTATTGATTTCCAAATGTTGGACCACCCTTGCATCTCTGGAATAAATATCATTTGATCATGATATATGATCTTTTTGATGTGGTTGCTAGAATTTGCTTGCTAATATTTTAAGAATTTTTGCATTTATGTTCATCAAGGATTTTTTCTTTTTTTTTTGACAGGCAGAGTGGACAGTGAGAGAGAGAGACAGAGAGAAAGGTCTTCCTTTGCCGTTGGTTCACCCTCCAATGGCCGCCGCGGCCAGCGCGCTGCAGCCGGCGCACCACGCTGATCCGATGGCAGGAGCCAGGTGCTTCTCCTGGTCTCTCATGGGGTGCAGGGCCCAAGCACTTGGGCCATCCTCCACTGCACTCCCTGGCCACAGCAGAGGGCTGGCCTGGAAGAGGGGCAACCGGGACAGAATCCGACGCCCTGACCGGGACTAGAACCCGGTGTACCGGCGCCGCAAGGCGGAGGATTAGCCTAGTGAGCTGCGGCAACGGCCCCATCAAGGATTTTAATCTGTAATTTTCTTTTTGTATTGTGTCTTATCAGAATGATGCTGACCTTATAAAAAAGAGTTTTACTATTTGGATGTATATATATATTTGGATATATCATTTTAATGTTTGGATAGCTTAAAAAGTACTGGAGTTAATTCATCTTTACATGTTTTATAGAATTCAATAGTAAAGCCATCAGGTCTTGGGTTTTTCTTTGATGGGAGATTTTTAATTAGTGCTTCAATCTTGAATCTGGTTAGGTTTTGTATATCCTCCTGATTTAATCTTGATAGGTTTAGGTATTTGAGGATTTATCCATTTATTCAAGGTTTTCAAATTTTTTAGCATATAGCTATTTATGGTAGTTGTGTATGACCCATGTATTTCTTTGGTATCAGTAATAATGTCTTTTTTTTAATCTCCAATTCCATTTATTTGAGGTCTCTTTTTTATTATTAGTCTGGCTAAAGGTCTTTTGTTTATCTTCTCAAAAAAACAGCTTTTCAATTTCCTGGTCTTTTTCATTTTTATTTATAGTTTTGATTTAATTTCTTTCTGCTCTGATTTTTATTATTTCTCACCTCCTACTAATTTTGGACTTGATTTGTTCTTGTTCTAAGTCTTTGTGATGTATCATCAGATTGTTTATCTGAATCTTTATTTAATGCAAGCATTTGTTGCTATAAATGTCCCTCTTAATACTGCTTTCATGGTATCCCATAGATTTTAAGATGTTGTGTTTTCATTTTCAATTTTCAAAATTTCCTTTTTAAATTATTCAACGATCTGCTGGTCATTCCTTAGCATACTTGATTTCTATGTATTTGTATATAGTCTATTATTTTGTTAACTTCTAGCTTTATGGCTCTTCAGTCTAGGAAGATACGTGGTTTGATTTCAGTCTTTTCATGCCTAATTTATGGCATATCCCAGAAAATGTTCCATATTCTGATAATAAACATATATATTTTGTAGCTGTTAGGTAAATTTCCTTCTAAATGACTGTTGGGTCCATTTGCTCAATAGCATGACTCAACATGGGTGTATTTTGGCTGATTTAGATGATTTTCACTGATGGTAGTTCATTGTTTAAGTCTCCCACTATTACTGTATTGAGGTTTATCTCTTCCTTTAGGTCTAGTAATGTTTACTGTATATATCTAGGTGATCTTGTGTTGGGTATGCATATGTTTATGAGAGTTGTACCTTCTTGATGAATTGGTCCTTCAACCAAAATATGCCTTTCTTTATCTCTTTTTAAAATTTTGATTTAAGGTTTGTTTTATCTGATATGATTATAGCTACTTCCACTTGTTTTTGGTTTCCATTTGTTCTGCCTATCTTTTTCCAGCCCATTATTTTCAGTCTGTGTGTATCTTTCCTGGTGAAGCCTGTTTCTTGTAAGCAGCATCTAGTTGAATTTTACTTTTTATTTTTTAATCCACTTAGTCTATATCTTGTGAATGGTGGGATTTAATCTATTTAAATTCAAGGTTGAAATTGATTGCTAAAAACTAACTTCTGCCATTTCTTCATAGATTAATGATCGTTTCTGTTCTGTTAGTGAATTTAGTACCATCACACGTTTTCATGATGTTTACTTCTAACATAGGATAGGATTCTCTTCAGGATTTCTTATAAGGCTGATATATATGGTGGTGATGAATTCTCTGTTTTTCCTTGTCTAAGAAATGCTTTATTTATCTTTCACCTTCAGTGATAACTTTGCTATATATAGTATTCTTGATTGAAAGAATTTTGTTTTTCTTTCTTCAAGCCTGAATATATCATTCTACTCTCTTCTGGCCTGTGAGGTTTCTGCTGCTAAGTAGTCTGTTGTTAGTCTACTTGGTTTTTCTGTATATGGAACTTAACATTTTCCCTTACTATTTTTAATATTTTCTCTTAATTCTTACTTTTGACAATTTGGCTATAATATGCTGTGAAGAAGGTCTTTTTTGGTTGATCTTGGTTGGGTCCCTTGAACTTTCTGTATTGAATGTTCTTTTGTCCTTCAAGACTTGAGAAGTTCTCAACTATTATTTCATTCAGTAGGTTTTCAACACCTTTTTAGTACTGTTTTCCTTAAGGTATCCCCAAAATATAAATATTTGTGCACTTGATGGCATTCTATATGTTGCATCTGTTTTTTTAGGCAGTGTAGTTTTAAAAGTCTTGTCCTCTAAATCAAAAAAATCTTTCTCCATTTGGTCTATTCTACAGTTAAAACTCTCAATTGTATTTTTTATTTCATTGATTGAATTTTTCGGCTCCAAAATGTGTTTGATTCTTTTTAATAATTTCTATCTCTTTATTGAATTTTTCATTTATATTGTCTCTGTTTTCCTCATTTATTTAAACTGACTATATGTATTCTCTTGCAAGTTATTGAGCTCCCTTAGAATCATTATTTTGATTTTTTTTTTTCAGGCATTTCATAGACTTCCCTCAGATCAGGACCTGCTTCTGCTGAGGTATTTTGTTCTACTGGAGGTATCATTCTTCTTTCCTTTGTCATGTTTCTTGTGTTCCTACCTTGATGTTTGCAAGTCTGTTGTGATAGTTCTTTTATTTTATGGAGCAGGTCTTGTTAGAAAAGACTTTTTAGAAGGAATGTAGGGTGTCACTTGGATTGTTGCTTTGGCTGTGATTCTATGTGAACCCAGAAGTGTAAACGTTCAGTAATTTCTTCATTGATAATCAGTGTCAGACTGTCTACAGGGACCACAGTTATCTAGTTTACAGCAGTTTTTTGAGGCATTAGTATGAGTTTGACATGGGTGTGTGCTTCCAAAGGTGTGTCTCTTTTGTCTTATAAAATTGGAGGCCAATCACACTACTGTTTGTGATGGCTATAGCCAAGTTTCTGGTGTTATGATACATAAAGAATGCTTTCACCTTCCCTGTCCAGTATACTGAATGATATTGACGCTTGTGGTACAAAAAGCTATGTCCTTCAGACTGTATGAAGCATATAGGATCTTTCCCAGTTTCTGATGTGTAGGTGGGACTAATGCTGGAGCTTATAACACCAAGTGTCCACGCTCTGGGAGATGTTAAGGGATGCTTAACCCAGTCCCACAGGTTGAATATAGGTTATGATGAGAATTGTGAACTGGCAGATGTGGGTCTATAGCACTAGATTGTAGGGGTGTTCTTTAGGTCCCACGAGGTATGCTTCAATGATTATGAGGAATATACTACTCTTAGTCACAGTCCTGGAGCTGGAGCAGTAAATACAGTGGTGTTCTTATCCAATTTCACAAGGTGAGTCCCAGTCATGCTTTGGATCTATCTGTCCCCAGCCTGAAGCAGAGAAATTCAGGTCGGGGCTTCTAAATCTCACAGGTAAGTATGAATTATTCTGGAATTTATATTCACCAGTAGTGACAGTCTCGGAGTTGTAGGGCACAGAAAAGACTGTCTCCAGTTCCTATAGGGCCTAAAAATGTGATTCTGGGGCTTGTACTCTCACCCTACAAGAACCACAGAAGGGGTTTCCTCTGGGATCCTACATGGGCTATTGCTCATGACCAGAATCAAGTAGTCAAAAGGAACTGCCCTAGATTGCACAGAGCAAGCAAATGTAGTTCCAGGGCTTGTGCCCAGAACTCTGTGGCTGCAGGCTGCACAAGGGCCTGCTTTCTGCCCTGAAAACTGTCCTTTCTGTCTCTGAAGCCTTCTGGCAGCAGAGAGCTGTTTGCTTCGCCCAAGACTGATAGAATTTAGTAGCAGCTCAGGCCTGGCACTTTGAGGGCAGAGGGAGAAAGTGTGTGGGTTCCTACTTTGGGGCAAAATAGTCACTTGAATCACAGTCAGCTCTCAAGACTTGATTGGAAGTCAGTGAGAATTGTGGAATTCTTCCATAGTTAGGGCTGCCCATCTGCAGGAGTGGTCAAGTCGTGACATTTTCTGCTTAACTTTTCCCTGTGAGATGCCATCCCACTGCACAGGAGCAGGGAAAGCAGATGGCTTTTGTTCCTCTCTCTCTGCTGGTCTTCAGTCTCTGTGCTATTCGCATATTTTATTGCTTCCTTACTGAACTTTCTCTATCAGTCTTCTCAGTTATAATATTTTATATATAGAATGTTTTCTCTGCATGATGGCATTCCCCACTGGGGAGCCAGGATAAGAGTGGTAGGCAGCTGCAGCAGCACATTTCTCTCTCTCCTAGTTTCAGAATCTTGATGCTCTTTACCTGTTTCTGGAAGGACTTTGAGGAAGAAGAGCTACAGGCCAGGCTCAGGGAGTGTGCCCTTGGTACCCAGCTACCAGGTGGGTTCCCTGAGCAAACCACACACACAGAGTGCTGAGGCAGATACTGCCAGATTGCCAGTGGAATTGGCCTGGGATCATATTGCCCACAATTTCTCTCTTGTAAAGCACTAGGAGTGACTACTGGATGTGGAAAGCAAGATCCAGGAGGCTGAGACCATGCTCAGGGTTGTGTGAAACTAATTTTCACTAGAGCTTCTTCAATGTTAAGATGGGGTTTGAGTGATATGAAGTGGGATTAAATCTAAACTGAATAAATGTTTGGAGCAGGATTTCAAAGTACCATGTCTCTGTTGTGAGGCAGGATGTTTGCCCAGACTACTATCATCAGATGTTTTTCCCTTATGCAAACCTAACAATGCATTAGAAAGTCCCAGAAAGGGGAATATTGTTCTCAGACTGTCCTATGACTTCTACTTCCAATAGAAACTAATAAATGGTGAAAGGAGAAAAACTCCACACTAGCAACTTAAGGATATGTGCAGTATCTGCTCAGGTACATATTTCTATGTGAATGGCAACTTGGGCTGAAGTTATAAGAGATACTGACATTTTAGTTATAAACTCAATACTCAACAAAACAAAGAGAAACATGAGCTATGGTACAACCAACAGAAATGTGAGAGCCATGGAAGCCTATGTGGATGGATTTCTAGGATCTACTATTAATCTAGTAAAATTAAAATAATACATACACAGAAAGATGAAGCTGAGTATGTATGGTAGGATCCCACATATATACTGCATTTTGTTTAAATATATTCAAAGACATGGGGATATATTTAGAATACATCATTGCATGTTTAAATAACTATTAACTCCTAAAGTAATTAATAAAATTAATATATAATTATACAAATATATTCATTTTCATAGTGTAATATCTTATACTCTTTTTTTCAAAATTTAACTTGTTCATTTGAAAGACAGGGTGGCACAGAGAGCCCAAGAGAAAAAAATCTTCCATCTGCTGGTTCACTCCCCAAATGGTTCTTACAGTCAGGGCTGGGCTAGGCTGAAACCTGGGGCCAGGAACTCCATCCTGGTCTCCCACATGGCAAGATACCAAGTGTCTGGGCCACCTTCCTCTGACTTTCCATGCATATTAGCAGGGAGCTAGATTGGGAGTGGAGCATCCAGTCCTCAAACCTGTACTCTGACGTAGGATGCTAGCATTGCAGGCAAGAGCTTAACCTGCTGCACTACATTGCCAGCTCCTACCTCTTACACTCTTATGTGTATAGTTTAGACAGAGATTTTACATCTAATATAGCTGATAGTTGGCTGTTCTTGAAGAGCAGGAGTAGGGTGTGTCTGTGTGAGTGTGTACTATGTAGCTTTGGGGAATCAACTTGAGATGGAATGTAGTGGGCAAAGTTGCAAGCTTTTACATTTCAGTCTAGATGTTAATGCATTATTTGATTTTACCTCAAATATGGATTTATTTTTTGAAAAAGTCACACATAAAATTTTTAAAAAAGTACAATCCCTGCTCACGTGATGTTCTTAATAGAATTCCTAGGAGGAAAGGAATTTGCATCCAAATGGAGCTTGTCTCACAGCATGAGCTGGAGAAGAGAAGAGGTCCTTTCCTACCTCCAAGAAATCCCAGAAAATTGCTTTCAAGCCTAGAATATAGTTCTGTTTCTAACCTATGGTTTGAGAAATGTGTTAAATAATTATGCTTTTTATTCTCTATGAACAGTTGAAGATTATTTTCTCTAACCATAAATCTCAAACATTGTTGGATATATTATTCTAAAAATAAAATTTAAATTCTTAATGTGTAGGAGAAATGCTCAGTGTTTTGGGAAAACATTTTGCTTTCTTTGAGTTAAATAAAATATCTGAAGTTTTTTGTTTTTCTTTTGTTTTCATGGTTCTGGATAAATGTATTTCAATTTTGTACATGTAGTTATAAGGATATAAACCCCATTCAAACCTGTTAAATTTAAATTAAATATTAATGACTTTAGGAATCGTAATAGCTAACTCTGGCAGAAAACATCCTTTGTGATTGTATATTAGAACACCATAACCTGATTGCAAGCTCTAAATCACAATCTTCCATTCCTTTTGCGTTAATTGACACAGAGAATATTAAGGGTCTCCAAGTCATTGATGCTAAATTAGTGAATCATGGTTTTTCTCAGCTTAATAATTAAATACATTTCAAATGCCAAAGTTAGTTTTGTGGATCCTAAGTAGGAAACCATTCAGTGGTAATCAGACCTTGCTTAGCTATGTAAAAAACAATTTCCACTTAGTCATTTTAGTTATGACCGTAAGGTGTAATTCATCAAAAGCACAATGAGAGGTTATCAAACTCTCATTTTGGTAAAAGAAAGAGGAACATTACCCTCAAGAGATAAATCTTTCATTAAACTTTACAAAGACCTTAAGCAGTCTCAACCCCATTTATCATTTTTGGTCTTTTAGAAAGCAACAGCTGCCTGTGCTCAGAAAGCAGCACAGGGCACACAACTAAAATCAGTGCTGATGGCCAGCAGAATGGATGAAACGTCTGTCCCATTTTTTACATGCTCATTCACCTTAGAAAAGCATTTTAAAATCAGCTATGTCTGCATCAAATTTTGCTATTGCACTGAATTATTTAAAAATGGTAACATTTTTTGAACTATGATGAAAACTTCTTTACCACAGAAATATAATTTTGAGAGCAAGGAAAACCACAGTTTCTATTATATTCTTATAAAAATCATCTTGCTTGATGTTAGCACTCTTATAAAATGTCAATTTCATACTTTTGTTTACTCATTCAAGTAATCTCTTATGTTGACAGTCCTTCCAAGTTTTTTTTTAAATGAAGTCTCATCACCATCTGAGATTATCTTGTTTCTTGTATCTATGTGGTTTAAAAAATTAAATTTATTTACTTATTTGAGATACAGAGAGAAAGTGAGCTCCAATCTACTGGTTTACTTCCCAAATGCCTGAAATTGTTGGTAGTGAGAGGTAGATGATGGCAAAGTTGGGAGCCAGGAACTCAATCTAGGTCCTCCACATGGTGTCAGAAAATTAATCATCTGAGTCACTACTACTGGCTCCCAGGGTCAGCATCATCAGGAACTAGAGCTGAGCTGGAAATGAGAACCAAACCCAAAATCCTCTGCTGGTGGAATGCAAGTATACCAACCAGTGTCTTAACCACTAGACCGAATACCCCCTCCTCTTTGTGCATTTCTTAATATTTCCTGTACTCTGGAATGTAAAATCCTTAAAACTTAAATATCAAGACCATAAATATTCATAATTTGGTAGATTTTATGGACTTAAATGTAAGGGCCATGTAATGGAAAATGTACTTTAAAAATCCAATTGAATATTAACTTAGAATTTAAACATCATTTATATTATTTATCTACTCTTTGCCAGGAATGACCACACTAGGCACTGGAACTTAAGACTGAAAAGTAAGAGGTTTTATTCTTTAAGAAATCATTGGTGAAAGTTTAAGAAATGTACATAAAAGATCACAAATTAATGAGATAAAAATGGCTCTGACAACAGCAAGTGACGTTATAGGGAAACAGAGAGTGCATGTGGGTCAGACCTATCAGGGATGGCTTATGGAGAAAGTGGCACTTCAGCTGAAACAGGAAGCACAAGCATGAGGGAATGAGTAAAGAATTGGACGTAGAAAGACTTTCAATCAAAACTTTCATTCACAAAACTCAGCAGTAAATGAGAGGATAACAAAGTGGCAATGACAAGAGAAAAAAGAAGTGCAGTCTGGAGCATAAAGGGCTTTGTATACTCTGGGTATACGTTTAGACTCCATACTGAAGATTACAAGAGTCCTTGAATAATTTTTATTTTTTTATTTGAAAGGCATAGAGAGAGAAAAAGAAGAAAAGGAATGAATGTAGGGAGAAGGAAGGAAGGAAGGAAGGAAGGAAGGAAGGAAGGAAGGGAGGAGGGAAAAAAGATAATCTTCCATTCACTGACTCATTCCACAGATACCCACAACAGCTAGTACTGGCCCAAGACAAAGTCAGGAACATGGAACTCAATCTATGTTTCCACAAGGGTAGCAGGGACCAACTACACCTGCTGCTCCCAGTGTGCACACTAGCAAAAATCTGGAAACATGACTTGAACTCAGCCTCTGTGATATAGAATTCAAGCATCCCAGAAACATCTTAATTGCTATGCCAAATATCCTCCCTTAAGGACATTGGCATTTTAGAAAATGATACCAAAGCCAGATAAAGAAAACTAAAATCTAATACCATGATGAATACTGAAGCAAAAAGCTTCAATGGATACTAGCAAACTGAATTCAACAATATATAGAAAGTATAATACATCAAGATCAAGTGGGATTTATCCCTGGAATGCAAGGATGGTTCAACAAATACAAACCTATATGCATGACACATAACATCAACAGAATGAAAGACAAAAATCACATAATAATCACAATAAATGCAGAGAAGGCAGTTGAAAAAATTCAACATAAAATTTAACATTAAAAACTCTCAACAGGTAGGAAAGAAATGTATCTCAACATAATAAGGACCATATATAAAAACTCAATGATTTCCAATATACTCAACAGTGAAAAACTAAAAACTTTTCCTCTTAAGATTAGGAAGAAGACAAAAATGCCTACTTTAACAATTTCTATTCAACATCTTACTGGAAATCCTACTCAGAACAATTAGAAAAGAAAAAGAAATAAAAAGCATCTAATTTGGAAAAGAATAAGCTAATTAGTCTTTGTTGGCAAAAAGCATTATTGGTTATGGAAAACCCTAAAGATTCCTCCAAAAAACTGTTGTAACTAATAAACAATTCTATAAACTTGCAGAACACAAAACTCACCATATAAAAATCAATGGTTTCAATACACTAACAATGAACTATCAAAAAATGCATTAAGAAAACAATCACAATTACTTTAGTATACAAAAGAATAAAACAATTAGGAATAAACATAACTATGGAGGTTAAAGGTCTTTAACTTTAAAATATAGTATGGGTAAAAGAAATGAAGAAGACACAAATTAATGGAAACATGTCCTTGTTCCTGGATTGGAAGACTTAATACTAGGAAAATATCTGTTATCCTGAAAATCAATCAACATTCAATGTAATCCTTATCAATATCTCTACAGCATTTTTAGGCCAAAATAAAAAAAAAAAAAACAGTGGCTGAGTTAGGGTTGGTAGTGCCTGCAAAGGGGGGAATCACAAGATTCTTGAGCACTTGCAATGATCTATTCTTTGATGTGGGTGCTGACTACATGGTATATCAAGTTTGCTGCAAAACTTCTTCAGGATACAGTGACAAACAGGACACTTGGTAAGTATATCATTTTAATTTTTAAAAAATCTAATACACACAACAAAATTCTACTCTACATGTTAAGAAAGAAGATAATCAAAGACACAAAGCTGATAAGATATTCAAGGATTTATCACATACCCTTGCTTGATTTATATATTCCCTAGAAAGACAATTTCAGATACTGCAGGAGGGAAAAGCTATGGGTATTTCTACAAAGGAGGTTTTTAACTACCCCAGAGCTAATTAATTAAATTTAGTTCAAAGAAATTTAAAATATTAACCCAGAAATCTGGGGCCTATTTAGAGAAACATCAACTGATAAAGAAAAGATTTAATAGGTACCTATATTTCCACTCCTGATAGAGCTTCTTAAAATGGCTTTTGGATGCAGGGCCTAAGAACTCACAGTGAAATTCAAATAAAGTTCACCAACTCTGCAAAGACTTTAATTGCTATAACTGTGATTATATTTCTTTCCAGTAATTTCAGGAATGGATAGTTGAGATTGCATCTATATTTTGCTAATATCTAAAACTACCTTAATCATCATTTGCAGTATGTTTTCTATTTCCAAACCAAATTTTATGAGCTGACCATTCTTGTTCCCTGTCCTCTACCACAAAACTGCTAGTAACCTCAGCTAATAAGCTGAATATTTAGTATGAACTTACGTGGCTACTTAGAAATGGACTACATATCTGTAACTTGAAACTTATCAGTGAATTCTCTTTAGTCATACAGATTGAACATGTCTAATCTAAAAACCAGAAATCTGAAATGTTTCAAAATCCAAAAATGAGTGATCAACTTCATGCTCACACAGGTTAGGGTTTTGGAATATTTCAGATCTCAGATTTTCAGATTGCAGATGCTTAAGCAGTAAACTCTTTGTAAAAGTCCCAGAATCTATAAAAAATACAAAATCTGAGCACTTCCAATATGAAATACCATACAATACTGTACTGCCAAATTTTCAGTTATATCATATGAAATCATTAAAATTGATTTAAAAAAGAGAAATATCAACCTGAGAATGACGTGGAGAATTTTTTGAAAACCCATAATGATGCTCTTCAGAGATTTACTCTTTTTTTAAAGATTTATTGTATTTATTTGAAAGGCAGTGTTACAGAGAGACAGAGAGGGAGAGAGAGTGAAAGAGATCTTTCCTGGTTCACTCCCCAAAATGCCTCAGCAGCCAGCATTTTGCCAATCAGAAAGCAGGAGCCAGGAGCTTCTGCTGGGTCTCCTTTTGTGGGTGCAGGGGCCCAACCACATGAGTTATCCTCTGCTGCTTTCCAAGGTGCATTAGCAGAGAGCTGAACTGGAAGTGGAGCAGCCAGGACTCCACTGCCAACATCACAGGCAGTGGCCTTACTCCTTACGCCACAACTCCTGTCCCCAAACATTTACTCTTGAACTAAGTGGACAATAATGAAGATGGTGAGAAGAAACTCCTGACACTGGAACTAGTTAAATATAGGATGACTAACACTTTTGTTTGTCCTAGAATTTCCTGGTTCTAACTGAAATTCTCTTATCTCTGGAAACTCTTCAGTCAGGATGATCAACTGGAAAGGCTGATTATGTTAGTATAATGTTAGCTGGAAAGAAGATGCTTTTCTCTAATGTACATCTTCTACAAAAAGATTTATTTTTTTATTTGAAAGTCAGAGTTAAAGAGAGAGAAGGAGAAACAGAGAGATCTTGCCTCCACTAGTTCACTCCCCAGATGGCCACAACATATGGGTCTAAGCCAGGCTGAAGCCAGGAGCCAAGAGCTTCATCCAGGTATCCCACATGGGTGGCAAGGACGCAAGTTCTTGGACCATTCTCTGATACTTTTCCCAGGCTATTAGTGGGGATCTGGATAAGAAGTGGAGCAGCCAGGACAAAAATCAGTGCCCACATGGGATGCCAGCGTAACAAGCAGCAGCTTTACCTACAATGCCACAATGCTGGCCCTGGGGTATACATCTTGGTAGGCCAAGTGACAGTGGTAGTCATCAAATAGCAAAATAAGCTGTCTACACCCACAGGTTTCAACAACTCAAAGCAGAAATACTTGAAAAAAATTGTACCAGTTCTGAACATATACTGATTATTTTCTAGTCATTATTCTTTAGACAATACAGAATAACAACTGTACACATAGCATTTTCATTGTTTTAGGCATTATAAGTAATCTAGAGATGTTTTAAAGTATAGAGGGGGATAGGTGCAAGTTAAATGAAAATACTATGCCATTTTATATAAGAGACTTGATCAATCATGGATTTTGGTATCTGCAGAGGGACCTAGAACCAATTCTCCTCTAATATTGAGGGACAACTGTATGTGCAAGGATTGAGGGCTAGAGAGATGTTTAACTTTTGGTGGTGTTGTATTTGGAGGTGCTGGAGATACTAGAGTGTTATATGGAGGAGTCCAAAGCTCAGATAGGTCACTTAATTGGATATCAATTTAAAAATCACCAAGAAGATATTTGTAAAAGCCATAAGGTCAGATTAAATCAACTAATATGAGTACTTACATCAGTGCACTTATAAAGAATCCTGAGGAATAACAATAAATATAGCTTCATGATCTTTTTTTGTTATGAATTCATAGACTATATATCTAAGATGTATGCTTTCCCATCAAGTATAAACCAAACTTCCGTTCTACTGTATTTTGAATTGGTTTCCATCATTTCTGTAATCAACAGTCTGATCCTTAGACTCAGGTTTTTAAAGGCATAACAAATCATAATCTATTTAATATTTGGTATTTATATAAAATATATTCCAAGTCTCTAAAATTTATTTTTTCATTATCTTTTATTGTAATTTCCTTCTCTCAAAATCTTTATTAAAAATAATGTTGTTACAATTTACTTGAAAAGAGTTGCCCATATGGGTAATGTGTCAGCATGTCCCATTTCCGATTATTGCATCATCCTCTGCAGTTAGCTAGCCAAAATACCCTACAGGACATTCTAATTAACAATGATTGTCATGGGGAGTACATTCAGACTAGTGGCTAAGATGCCGACATTGCATATTGGAGTGCCTGAGTTTTAGTGCTAACTCTGATTCTGATTCCAGCTTCCTGCTTATCATGTACCCTGGGAGGCAGCAAGTGATGCCTCAAGCGATTGGTTCCTTGCCACTCACATAGGAGAGGTGGATTAAATTCCTAGCTCAAATCTACTTTGCTCTGTGTTTTTCTATTCCTTTATGCTACGTGGCTGGGGCTTGCAAACTAAACTGAGAAATAACAGATTAAAAAGAGAGAAAGCATGTAATTTTATTTTTAAAATGTTATGTGTATGGAGGCTTCACAAAAAAAGAATGACAAACTCAAAGAAGTTAGAAACTCAAAAATCATTTTAACAACGGGTAGTAAACAGTAGACAAATTATTAGTCAAAGGAAAGAAGGAGTTGGCTTTGACAGTTCATAAGTTGTACAGAAATGACCAGAAAATATTTGAAGTGAGCTAACTGAAGACAAGAATTCTTTCTTTCATAAGGTCTGTTTATGCAATCTCATCTTGGTATCAATTCCTGTGTCTGGTGATAAGAATGTTCTTCTGTTGCTGGAACAGGGAGGTCACCTTCTTCATGGGAAATTTATTCCCTGCATTTAGGCAGATACAGGGAGAGCAGAAGCTTTACATACATCTGCTATTTCTCAATTGGTTTCAACACAAAATAATCAATATCCTGGAGTGGTATATTGTGAAGTGACATATTTGAATTCCCTTCAGTAACTCAACTTGTTCCTGGTCTGATCAATCATAATGATGACTAAAATGAATGTATATAGTTAGAATTTTCATATCTTCTAGAGCCAATGATTTGCTCCATTTACCACCATTTTTCCAGGCCCTTTGTATTCCTTACTTAGATGCTCCATAAATAAAGCGAGGTCTACATAAGGTATGTGGCTCTAATATTGCATTGTGTTCCTGCATGTAAACACAGTGACTCTCAAAATTTTCTTTTTTTTTTTACATCATCAAACTCCTACAATTTACAAGTGCAGTAAAAACTTGTATATAAATCTAAAGAAAAGGTGTTATTCTTCAACTGATCTGTCCCCACTGTATTCCTGGCCTTCCTAGGAGATGATAGTATTAGCAGAATTACATGCCTACTTTTGCTGTTTCAAGTTCATATATATGAGTTTCTTTCTTATTTATCTGAAATAGGATCACACTACACACATGCTCCTGAAATGTGCTTTTCTCCACTAGATAATATATTCTGAAAATCCTTCAATTCAAAATATATAACATGTTATTTTTTATTGATTCTTGATATTCTACCACTGTTCATTCAACTGTTTCCATCTGATGGCCATTTTTATTGGATCTAAGTTTTTGGCTATATATACTGTAATAAATATACTTATGTACATGTCTTCATATTCTATTAATATTCTTTCCGAAAAATTCTCCAAAATGAGACCTCAGAGTTTAAAAGTCTGCATATTTCTAACTTAAACATACTTTTCTATATTGCTTTCCAATAAGGTTGCACCAGTGAATGCTCTCCTGAGCAACATATGAATGAAGTGACCATTACTTTTGAGAAGTTCAATCTCAAAAAACGAAAGGGTTACATTATCATTATTCTTAGCATCTGGAAATTCATAACAGGGCTGATTTCTACTATTTACTCCTATTATTTGCTATTAAAATCACTGCTTCTGGGGCCACCATAGCTTACTTGGTTAATCCACTGACTGTGGCACCAGCATCCCATATGGGCGCCGGGTTCTAGTCCCAGCTGCTCCTCTTCCAGTACAGCTCTCTGCTGTGGCCCAGGAAGTCATGGAAGATGGCCCAAGTGCTTAGGCCTCTGCACCCGCATGGGAGACCAGGAAGAAGCACCTGGCTCCTGGCTTCGGATAGGCACATCACCGGCAGTGGCCGCCATTTGGGGGGTAAACCAACGGAAGGAAGACCTTTTTCTCTCTCACTCACTGTCTATAACTCTACCTGTCAAATAAAAAACAAAACAAAACAAAACAAAAACCCACTGCTTCTAAAATTACTACTACTACAACAACTGCTACTACTACTACTACTATCATATTGATGTAATGTTAGTACACAGTATATATCATTATAGTATTAGAAGCTATCACGTATTGACAGTTTTTATGAAACAGCTATTCTTTCTTTTAAAGATTTATTTATTTGAAAGTCAGAATTACACAAAAAGAGGAGAGGCAGAGAAGTCTTCCATCCCCAGTTGGATGCAATGGCTGGAGATGCACCGATCTGAAGCCAGAAGCCAGGAGCTTCTTCCCAGTCTCCCATCTGGGTGCAGGGGCACAAGGACTTGGGCCACCTTCTACTGCTTTCCCAGGCCATAGCAGGGAGCTCAATTGAAAGTGGAGCAGCCAGGACATGAACTGGAGCCCATTTGGGATACTGGCATTGGAGGTGGCAGCTTTACCCACTATACCACAATGCCAGCCCCAAAATAGCTATTCTTATAATATCTTCATAAAAATTATTTTATTTACTGCTCATACTCACTGAGTGAGTTAGATATTAATCCCTATTAGGTAGGTAAAGGTTCTGAGTTTCAAATGGTTGAAAATACATATAAGATTACATGAACACTAGCTACGGCCATTTTCAATAGAAATAAGACAATATTCTGAAATTTTCAAAGAGAAACTTTGTGCAGCTCAGCAGGTTAAGCCATGGCTTGGGACACTGGCATTCCACATCAGAGAACAGGGTTGAGTCCTGATTGCTCTGCTAACAATCCAGACCCCTACAAATATGCCTAGGAAGACAACAGAAAATGGCCTAGAAATGTAGGTCCCTGCTGTTCACGTGGAACACCAGGATGGAATTCCTGGCTCCTGACTTCAGCCTGGTCCATCCCTGGCTTTTGTGGACTTTTGGGGAGTGAGACAGTGAATGGAAGATTCTTTGTTTATTTCTGTGTGTGTGTGTGTGTGTGTATGTGTGTGTCTCATTCTGCCCTTTCAAATAAATCAATTTTTTTAAAAAGAGATGACATCAGATTGACTACTCCAAAAATGTATGCTCCTATGCAAATGAGGATGTACATCCCCCTCTGCACACATATACAGCCTGTACAGAGTGATTTAAGAAGTCAAGTGACTTTTTTCTCCATTTAAAATAATTTGCTGAAATATTAGATAGGAAGGTTAAATTTGCTTGTGCTTTAAATATTATTTTTAGATTCATACTTTCCCTTTTTTATACCACCATTACCTGGTGCTCTATATTTAATGCTCCATAAAAATGACTTCCACTTAAAGGTTTTTTAAAACATTTTACTTACCTGCAAATAAAATATGCTTTCCTATATGTAACTATATGAGGTTCCACACTGCTGAATTTTGGAAAAACTGCAGAAAAATGCAAAGCTGTTTCCAGATCTGAGCCAAATATGTCTTGTTGCCAAGTACTATCATGGTAAAACATAGTTTGCCATTGCACTGTTGCAATGTTCGCTCAAGAGAAGGTTATCTTGATCACAATTTGACCTCATATCATAGTCAAGGACAACAGGACAGTGTCACAGGCTTAACATTTCTTACCCAAGAAATTTCTTTACTTGAAATAACCAGCCTCCAAGAAACAAGTGGAAGATATGTTTTCAAGTCTTTGATCAAGTTCTTGAGAGTTTGGGATTCTTTAAATATGTCATTTGACCAAGACCTTCATACTATGTCTATGTAAAATGAATTTTTGTAACATAACCTTGTTTAAGTATTCATTAACATGATTTTTATTGTTGAAGTTAGATTTCAAAAATTCCCACATTTGTATAATACACAAAAAACTTAATTTTGTGCTTTTATTTTTATTATACCACATTATTACTCTATTTAAGCTGCAAAAAGGCATGTATCATTAGTATTCAAAATAATCTTGTATTTATCTTTCAGGTGCCCTTTATCCTTTTTAATGCAAAATCCAAATGGGTTATTTTCTATGCTTCCACGCCCCTTTTCATGAGCACCTGCCTTGGCATTCTGCAGGCTACAGAAACAAAGTTTAGGAGAAGACTGAGTGAGAGCTCTGGAAAATTCCTAATGTGTCCATGTCCTCATGTCCTAGTTCAGGGTGCCAAACAGAATACAGCATACTGAGTGGCTTGTAAACAAAATTCATTTATTTCTTAGAGTTCTGGAGGCTGGAAATCTGAGACCAGGGTACCAGCATGATCAGGGTCTAGTGAGGGCTGTCTTCTGGGCTGTAGATAGTCAACTTCTCATAAATTTCAACATGGTAGAAAGAAAGAGAGTTCTCTGGGTCCTCTCTTTGAGGACACTAATCCTATTCTCGAGGGTCCCATCGTAGTGATCCAAACAGCTTTCAAAGACCTTAGTTCCAAAAACACCATTCTGGGAGATAAACATTTCACCATATAAATTTGTGAGATATCTAAACATCGACTCTAATGAACCTTGGGATTAACACATCCAAATATACTGTGTATATTGGTGGATCTATTTCTGTCTCAATTATCTTTTTCCAGCCCAATAGTCTTCTTGGACATTCATGCTTGGATACACAAGTAAAGGTCTGTGTTAGAAAGGAAATTTATCAGAACATACTAAATCTACATAGCTAAACATCAATAATGTGCCCCTGGAGACAAGGGGTTCCCAGATTCACAAATGCTTTGCAACCTGAATGTCTTTTCTATGAGTAGAGAGGAAGAAACTTCCACTTAATTTTTTTTGCTAAGTTATTTCTGAATTGAATTATGAATGCATCCTGACATGTAACCATGCAAATCAATCTTGTTTCATGGAGTATAACAATCTAGGAACAATGACTATCAAATTCTAATGTGGTAATATTTTGTGATAATTCAATCTTTGTCTTTTTTTATCAGATACCACTCATAGATCATGTCATTATTTCTTTTAATTCCAATCATATCCTCACAGTCATTCTCAAGATAACTCTCAGGCAACTATAATCATTCCAATGCAGTTGCTAAGGAAATAGTATCCATTTTCTATATCTGGATTTTTGGTAACCCTAGAGGCCAACATGTTACTTTTAACATTATGCACACTCATTCCTTACCTAATGAATTATACTGAAGGTTAGCAGACAAGCAAAATAAGCCCAATGACTGGATAAGGAAAATGTGTTGAATATATGCATAGAATTCTAGTTAGCCATAAAAAAGAATGAAATCCTGATATTTGCATCAAAATGGATGGAACTGGAGATCATTATTCTAAATGAAATAAACCAGACACAGAAAGACAAACATAATTTCTGGAAGTTAATATATATTATATATTTATATAATTTGTATATATATGTATGTATAGAGAGAGGGAGTATAAAATGTGTGATGTCATATTATTATTTTGGTATATAGATATAAATATTGTTTCACTGAAACTTATCAAGTACATGACAATATATCCTTTCCCCCACGTTATTATCATTGTCATGAATCCCTTAGTAATATTAATATCTTTGCTTTCAAGAAAAAAATAGTTTAAATGTGTATGTTATAATGGCTGCACTTGAAATGAATCTGACAAAATATTTAAAATTGTGACATCTTAAAACTAACAAATTTATAATTTAAAAAATAAAATATGGCTTACATACACAATAGCATATATTATGTAGCCATTAAAAACTGAAATCCTGACATTTTTAATAAAATGACTGAAAGTAGAGATAATCATGCTAAGTGAAATAAGCTAGAAGCAGACAGATAAATATCATGTTTTATTTCATATGTGGATGTTAACAAATATTGTGTGGATGTTATATTATTTGATATATAGTTACAGTGTTCACTGAATTATACAATTTACATGACAGCATATTTTCTTTCCTCACTGTCTGATCATTGTTATGTATCCCATATTATATTGATATACCTATTATAAACAAAAAGTGGTATTATGTGTATGTGTATAATATATATGAGGTGAATATGGCAAAATGTTAAAAATCTTTAAATCTTCAATTTAAGAAATGCTTCCAGAACCACAAAGAAGAAAAGTCATGCTGTATCCCATAAATAATTATAATTATTATTAATAAAATATTTTAATGAAAAAATAAAATTTGGGATGCTCAAGATGGCAGAATAGGGAAAAGACACACTGCTTTAGGCTAGGAGAAAATAGTAGCAAAAAAAAAAAAAATGGAGAAAGGGCATTACCAAGGGACAGTTGGAGAGTAATCTGAGGTGTAAATTCTACAGAAGGAAGAGGGATGCTTTGGGTCAGTGTGGAAGGTGTGGACAGGCAGCAATGACCGTGGACATAACACGGGAGCCCTGCAGCTGAGAGCCAGAACAAGCACCAGCTTTGGAGAGCAAGGTGAGAGCAGACTGCAACATCCCATACCACTGGCAGAATAGCTGAAGGGAAGGCCTCATGTGAGTTTAGCTTGGAGCCCTAAGGAGGACAGAATACTCCCATAACCCAGTAAAAAAAAGGACACATTTCTCTCTCCATGCGCCCCCCAATGGCGCCTGGCAACCTGATGGGAAAAGACACCATCTTGGCACAAATAGCTGCTAGAGCAGCTCGAGTGTGCATGCCTGGCAATGAATGGGGAGAAGGTACCATTCTGAAATCATTAGCATCTGCAGGGGCTCTTGAGCACATGTGTGATCTAAGGATTTTACCAGAGGGAAAAGTCCATGATCCCCACTCACTTTGAGTCCAGCTAGGAGGATTGAAAGGGGGCTGGAGGGCTGGCGCCGTGACTCACTTGGTTAATCCTCCGCCTGCGGCACCGGCATCCCATATGGACACTGGGTTCTAGTCCTGGTTGCTCCTCTTCCAGTCCAGCTCTCTGCTGTGGCCCGGAGGGCAGTGGAGGATGGCCCAAGTGCTTGGGCCCCTATACCTGCATGGGAGACCAAGAAGAAGCACTTGCCTCCTGGCTTCAGATCCGGCCAGCGCTAGCCGTGGCAGCCATTTGGGGAGTGAACCAACAGAGGGAAGATCTTTCTCTCTGTCTCTCTCTCTCACTGTGTGCAACTCTACCTGTCAAATAAATTTAAAAAAAGAAAGGGGACTGGGCATCCACAAAGGGCTATAATGAACCCCAGCCTCTCAACAGCCCAGGCTCTGGGGCTCAAATTGCCAAGGCAGTGCCCTCATAGGTATCTGCCTCCCCATAGAGACCATAAGCTAGCAAGGAGGAGGAGATCCTGTGATTGTGAGAGCTGAATTCTGAGACTGTGGGAATTCTGTGACTACATGAGAGGGTGCAGGGTGTAGCTGGATCTCTGGGAAATCGCTGTGTGTGGTGCCAAAGGCTCAAAGCTCCCTAATTACCTGGGGTCGTCATTGTAGTGGGATCCACAATCACATGAGGACTGCATAGATCCATTGTGTGGTTTATGAAGCAGTGTGATGGTGAGTGTTGCACCCACTGTGGGCTAACTCTGGGTATTAATTATCTTGAGAGAGAGGAGGTGAGGATGAGATTACATAAATAGAGGTTATTATACCCTCCCTTCTACTAAAAAGAGGAGATCTACCACACCCAACTTAGGTGTCACCATGGATACTCACTCCTAGCTCTACATCTCTCTAAACCTCTCCCTCAACCTCTCTAATTCCTCATCTTTCTTTTTTGTCTCATTTTCTCTTTTGTTTCACTCCCTGGCACTGTCTCTTTCTCTCTTTCTCTGTATCTTTCTTTCTAAATATAGAGAGCACCGACCAGCGCTCACCAGTCATATCCAACACACACCTCTGGATATTCACTGAAAGAACAAGCACTCCACTAAGCTGAAGAGGCATAATTCAAAGACAAAATCCATCAGAAGAGAAAACCAACAAGTAATAACAAAAATGTATAAAGATAAGCAGAGAAACTCAAGCAAGAATAAGGAAGATAACATGACTCTCCAAAGGAACACAACGATACTTCAATATTAGAATGTGGTGAAGAGATTCATAAACTGCCTGAAAATGTGAAAATGAATTCAAAAGATTATCATAGGACCTTGCAGAAGTGAAGAGAAGCAAATTCACTAGTTAAATAAATTCATACAAATCATGGAAGAAAAATTCTCCCATGAGATTGAGATTTTGAAAAGAAATCAAACTGAAACATTAGAAATGCACCCAATGCCAGAGCAACTGGTTATTTTTTTAAAAAAATATTAACACATGTAAAAGGAGACATAGATTCCAATACAACAGTAATGGGGGACATTAATATCCCACATTCATCAATGGAAAGATCAACTAAACCAAAGATCACCAAAGAAACAACACAGCTAATTGACACGATGGACCAAGTAGACCTAACTGATGTATACAGAACCTTAAATCCTATGATTGAAGAATAGACATTCTTTTCATCATTGCATGGAACTTTCTCCATGACAGACCATATGCTAGGCTACAAAGTAAGTCTCAGCAAATTCAGAAGAATTGAAATCATGCCATGCATCTTTTCTGACCATAATGGAATGAAACTGGAAATAAACAACTCAAGAATCTCTAGAACATATGTAAATACATAGAGACTGAACAACATGCTACTGACTGGACAGTGGGTTATAGAAGAAATCAAAATGCAAATAAAAAATTTCTACAAATTTAGCAAAGGTGACAATACAATCTATCAAAATTTATGGGATACAGCAAAAGCAGAATTAAGATTGAAGTATATAGTAATTAATGTGTACATCAAGAAATTGGAAAGGTGTCAAATAAATGAGCTATAAATGCATCTCAAGAACAAAAAAAAAACAAAATTAGTAGAAGGAAACAAATAATTAATATTAGAGAAGAAATAAAATTGAAACAAAAAATACAGATCAGTGAAATTAAGAGCTGTTTTTTTTTTTGAAAAAAATAACCAAAGTTGAAACAACATTGATCCAAATAACCAAAAAAAGTTGTAAAGACCTAAATTAGTAAAATCAAAGATGAATAAGGAAACGTGACAACAGATAACAGAAATAAATAGAATCACCAGGAATTACTATGAAGTGTTGTATGCCAACAAATAAAAATCTTGAAGAAATGGTAGATTCCTGGACACATACAATTTACCAAAATTGAGTCATAAAAAACATAGAAAACCTAACCAGACCATTACCAAGATGAAGACTGAATCAATAATAAAGCCCCTCCCAACAAAGAAAATCCAGGACTGGATGACTTCGCTGCTGAATTCTATCAGACTTTTAAAGAATAAATAATTCCAAATCTTTGGAAGTAGTAAAAATAATTGAAAGGGAGGGAATCCTCTCAAACTGCTTCTATGAAGCCAGGATTATTTTAATTCCTAAACCAGAAAAAGATGCAACAGAGAAAGAAAACTATAGACCAATATCCTTGATGAACTTAAATGAAAAAAATCCTAACAAAATGCTAGCAAAATCAAAACCAACAACACATCAAAAAGATAATTCATGAGACCAAGTGGAATTTATCATTGGTATGCAGGAATGGCTCAGTATTCTCAAATCAACAAATGCATTACATCTTATTAACAAACGGAAAGAACAAAAACCATCTGGTTATCTAAATAAGATGCAGAGAAAGCATTTGATAAAATACAACATCTTTTCATGATTAAAACTCTAAGTAAATTGGATATAGAAGAAACATTCCTCAACACAATCAGGGCAATTTATAAAAAACCCACAGGCAACATCCTATTAAATTGGAAAAGTTGGAAGCATCTGCACTAAGATCTGGAACCAGCCAAGGATGCCCCCTCTCATCTTGATATTCAATATAGTTCTGGAAGTTTTAGCCAGAGCTATTAGTCAAGAAAAAGACATCAAAGGGATATAAATTGGGAAGGCAGAAGTCAAACTATCCCTATTTGCAGGAAACATGATTCTACATTTAAGGGAACCAAAAGACTCCACTAAGAGATTACTGGAACTCATAAAAGAGTTTGGTAAAGTGGTATAAAGTTAACACAAAAAAATCTATATCCTTTGTATATACAGACAATGTCGTGGCTGAGGAAGAATTTCTATAAAATCATATTCACAATACCTACAAAAAATTAAAACCTTGGAATACATTTAAACAAACTGATTAAGATCTCTATGATGAAAATTACAAAACATAAAAAAGAAATAGAAGACACAAAAAATGGAAAAATCTTCCATGTTCATGAGTTGGAACAATTAATCATCAAAATGTCCATACTACAGAAAGCAATTTATAGATTCAATGCAATCCCAGTCAAAATACAAATGACATTTTTCTCAGATTTAGAAAAAAATGATGCTAATATTCATATGGAAACACAAGAGACCCAAAATAGTGAAAGCAATCTTCTACAACAAAAAACAAAGTTGAGGCATCAGAATATCAAATTTCAAAACATATTACAGGACAGTTATAATCAAAACAGTCTGGTATTGGCAAAAATTCAGGTGTTTAGACCAATGGAACAAAATAGAAACTCCAGGTATCAACCCATGCACCTACAACTAACTTATCTTTGACAAAGGAGCTAAAATCAATCCCTGGAGAAAAGACAGACTTTTCAACAAATTTTGCTGGGAAAATTTAATCTCCATGAGCAGAAGTATGAAACATGACCCTACCTTACACCTTATAAAAAAAAAATCCAAAAAGAATAAAAAAAGAAAAAAAAAGAGAACAAAAGAAAAAACAAAAACAAAATCAACCCAAAAAGGATCCAAGATCTGAATCTACAACCTGATATCATCAAATTCCTAGAGGAGAACATTGAGAAAATTCTGCAAGACATTGGCACAAAGACTTCTTGGGAAAGACCTCAGAAACACAGGCAACCAAAGCCAAAATTGACAAATGAGAGTACACCAGGCTAAGAAGCTTCTGCACAGCAAAGGAAACTCTACAAAGTGATGAGGCAATGAACAGAATGGGAGAAGATATTTGCAAACTATGCAACTGGTGAAGGATTACTATCCAGAATCTATAAAGAGCTCAAAAAATTCAACAACAGTAAACCAAACAATCCAGTTAAGAATTGAGCAAAGGACTTGAACAGGCATTTTGCAAAGGAAGAAATTCACATGGTCAACAGACATGTGAAAAATGCTCAGGATCACTAGTCATCAGGGAAATGCAAATCAAAACCACAATGAGGTTTAATCTCACTCCAGTTAGAAAGGCTCTTACGCAGAAATCAACTTACAATAAATGCTAGCAAGGATGTGGAGGAAAGGTACCCTAATCCACTGTAAGTGGGAATATAAATTAGGACAGCCATTGTGGATGTAAATTAGTATAGCCATTGTGGAAGACAGTATGAATATACCTCAGAAATCTGAATGTAGATCTACCATATGACCCAGTAATCCCACTCCTGGTAATTTACCCAAGGGAAATAAAACCAGCTTATAAAGAGTTATCTGCATACCATTGTTCATGCAGCTCAATTCACAACAGCTAAGATATAGAATCAAATTAAATGCCTGTCGACTAAAGACTGGATAAAGAAAGTATGTATGACATTGAATACTACAGAGCAGTTAAAAAAATGAAATCCTGTCATTTGCAACAAATTGGATGTGAATGGGAACTTTGTGAAAAAATCTAGTTCCAAAGCCATATGTTTTCCCTGATCTATGGTAACTAATAGAGTACCAAAAATATAACAAAAAAAGAGTGAAATTGACATTTTGAACTTCCATGATTGTTTACAGCCATGGTCTGTACTGTTGAACAGTGTTTTTTTCCTTCATACTCTGCATTGAACTCATTACTTATTGTAATGAATATAAAGCAAACTGAAAGTATGTCATTGTAAAAATTAGGAGAGGGAGTAGGAAAGGAAGATGGAGTAAGGGTGGCTGCAGGGTTGGGAGGGAGTGTAGTGTTGGAAGCATCACTATGCTCCTAACATGTATACATGAAATTTATATAACAAATAAAATTTTTAAAAAGAAAATTTTAGAAACTTTGTATTTGTGAGAGAGATCTTCTATCCTCTAATTCACTCCCTAAAGAGCTGCAATGACCTTAGCTGGGCTAGGCTGGAGCCAGGAGCATGGAACTGGGTCTCACACAGGAGTGGCAGGGGCTTACACACTTACGCTGTCTTCTGCTACTTTTCCTGGAGGATTAGCAGGGAGTTGGATCAGAAGCAGAGCAATCACATCTTACATTGACACCCATATGTGATGCAGTTTTGCAGCAAGCAGCTGAACACTGTGCCATAATGCCAGCCCCGAACTGCTGTTCATAATATTGTTCATACCACTTTTCCAATTTAATGTCTTTTAATGAAAGAATATACCTTATCTTTTAGGTTTAATTTGTTATTATTTTGTTTTATTTTATTTATACATGCTTATTTTTATTTTAAAAAACATTTTAAACATTTATTGAACATTTTGTTTGTGTCAAGTAGTGTGTTGAAACCTATATAGATATTTTTGTTTTACTCATTCATTATGCTAAATTAGCAGATTTTTTTTAATTTGACAGGTAGAGTTATAGACAGAGAGAAAGGTCTTCCTTCCGTTGGTTCACTCCCCAAATGGCCGCTACGGCCAGCACTGTGCCAATACGATGCCAGGAGCCAGGTGCTTTTTCCTGGTCTTCCATGTGGGTACAGGGGCCCAAGCACTTGGGCCATCCTCCACTGCCTTCCTGGGCCACAGCAGAGAGCTGGACTGAAAGAGGAGCAACTGGGACTAGAACCCAGTGTCCATATGGGATGCTAGCACCGCAGGCAGAGGATTAACCAAGTGAGCAAATTAGCAGGTGTTTTAAAGAGTGAAAACTCTTATAAGAGTTTTGTGATATACTGATAAGACTTTTGTGATATAATGAAAATTAAGACATGGAGTGATCTGCTCTTACAGACTTTATATTCTTGTAGAGTATTAAAAATACAGTTAAGATGACACCTGGTAGAGATAAGGGTTATGGAGGACATGAGCAAGATAATTAAAATATGAGACAGAGGGTGGGGTCCTGGTGTCCAGGAAAAGCCTCTTTGAGTGAGAGATATTTGATCTGGATCCTGAGAAATGGGTAACAGCACGCCTGAAGGCACTGAAACCTGGAGGAATGTATCAGGAAGGCAAGAGGCAATGAACAGAAGAAATCAAGCATTGGGAAGTTGGTGGTGACTGCAAGGCCATGAAGTTGGAAAATAAATGGGGTAAGACACTCTAGGGACCGGAGCTAAATATCTCCATTTTATGTCCTTGAAAATAAAGAATGTTTCATGATTTGACTTTCAATGAAAGGCATCATTAAGGGAACAATGGGAGGCTACCGAGATAGCCTAGACCTAAGGTGATATTTGCATTAGGTTCAAAGAAATAAAGGTGGTGAAAGATGGTTGACTTTTTGGTTTGTTTTAATGTTAGAGCTATTAATATTTGAGTATAATAGAGATAAAGAGAAGTCAAAAAGCCAGTACCATTTGAATATGAGTGATAGAGAGAAAAAAAGTCAAAATTTTCATTTAAATATCCTAGGAACAGAAGTTTCCCTCTACTGAGGTGGTAAAGACAAAAAAGAGAAGTAGGTATTGGTGGAAAAAGCAGAGTATGTTTCTAAGCATATAAATTTGTCAAGTAGACTCCAGTATATATGAAACTGGAGTTGAAGGTCAGGGATGAACTTATATGTCTAAGAATATCAGTGTATTAATGCCACTTTTAACTCTGGCATTAGATGAGATCACCTAGCAAGCAGAGGAATAAAAATAAGGAGGTTAGGGAGCTAAATTATAAAACTCCCCAATTTTTAGATGTTGAGAAAGTGGCACTATCTAGTAATGAACATGAACAAGGATCATTCAGATCATTCAGTTGAAAAGGGAATAACTAAGAAAAAGTATATATCCAAATGCAAGTGAAGGAGAGTGATTAGCATCAAATGCTGCTAAATGGTAGAGTGGGAATAAGATGAAAAATTTGTAGATCTTTATATCCTTTTATAAAAAAAAGATTTATTTATTTATTTGAAAGTCAGAGTTACACAGAGAGGGAAGGAGAAGCAGAAGTGGGAGATGGTCTTCCATCTGCTGGTTTACTCCCCAGTTGGCTGCAATAGCTGGAGCTGCAGGAACCAGGAGCTTCGCTTCTTCTGGATCTCCCACATGGGCGCAGGGGCCCAAGGACTTGGGCCATCTTCTACTATTTTCCCAAGCCATAGAGAAAGCTGGATTGGAAGTGGAACAGCCAGGACTTGAACTGCCACCCATATGGGATGCCAGCACTACAGGTGGTGGCTTTACTGGCTATACCACAGTGCAGTCCCCCTTGGTATCCTTAAAAAGAATAGTTTCATTAGAATGATCTGTTGAGTCATCTTAAAGCAGATAGGAAAAACCAAGTCAAAAAGTATGGTTACTAAGCATTCTTTTGTGTGTGGCAAGTACCCAGGAAATTGAGGCATCACCTGCTGCCTTCCAGGACGCATATTAGCAAGAAAATGAATGGGAATCAGAGGACCTAGGACTCAATCAAGCATTCTGATACTGGATGTGGCACCCAAGCTGTGTCTTAACCACTATACCAAATGTCTGCCTCAAGAATTATTCTTAACTCAGGTATTCAGCCATGTAATTTGCTGACCCCTGCTTTAGAAAACAAAATGTGATGTTGTAATAAAAAGGGAGGAAGGATCCAAATCTATTATTGTGGAGGAGAATTCAAAGAACAAGTAGAGAGTTGGTCTTATGGAGGCATTTTGTCACTTCAAGAGACAAGAAAAGTCTGAGCACATGATACGGATGTAAGTTAATTTGGAAAGTGAATGGGGGAAGTTCATGGAAGTATTCTGCTCTTATTAGGAAAACGTTTAAGCAACGCCTTCAACCAAGAGAAACAAATGGGAGGGGATGGTAAAAGTTCATAATAGGAACAAGTAAAAGAAATGAATCAACTAGGGAAATGTGAGGTTTCAAGTCAAGCACTAAGAGCCCACATGAGATTTCTGTACTGAATTTAAAGTGAGTCTTGTCAGCATAAGTACATTATTTTTCAAGTGCAGTAAGCAGTTTACATAGGCAAAGACTTAAACAAAATTCAGCATTTTTCAAAGGATAGTGGAGGGAGAAAGACCAAGGGATTTGAGAGTAGATGCAAAGGAGTGATTACAATGATCAACCATGTAATTTGAGTTAAATAAGAAGAGATTTAGTGAGAGTGAGATCAGTTTACAACACTGTATACAAGTGTTGAAATACTGTATTGTGCCCCATATAGTGAATACATATTACATGTTAGTCAAAAATAGTTGAAAGGTATAAAAAAAAACTGAAAACAAAAATATGGAAAGTCAATAACTAGAAAGTCACAGAGAGATTGAAGAACTTTTGGAGCTGGATATTAGAAGGACAAAATGAAATATAAAGAACACAGTATTTAGGGGGCCGGCGCCGTGGCTCACTTGGGTAATCCTCTGCCTGCAGCACCAGCATCCCATATGGGCGCCGGGTTCTAGTCCTGGTTGCTCCTCTTCCAGTCCAGCTCTCTGCTGTGGCCCAGGAAGGCAGTGGAGGATGGCCCAAGTGCTTGGGTCCTGCACCTACATGGGAGACCAGGAGGAGGCACCTGGCTCCTGGCTTCAGATCGGCTCATTTTGGGAGTGAACCAATGGAAGGAAGACTTTTCTCTCTGTCTCTCCCTCTCACTAACTCTGTCAAATAAAAAAAAAAAAAAAAGAACACAGTATTTGTAGTCCAGATTAAATTGGCAGTGTTTGCTAATAACCATAGAAGTAGGTGACAACAGTGTGTAAGACAGGATTGTTGGGGCTGTTGTGATTAAGGACAAAAGACTTTAGAGGGACTAGTGTAATGGAAATCTCCTCTAGGAAGATGTTGAAAGCACTAAGAGACGTGCCAAAATGAGGAAAGTGGGATATGAAAGGGCTTAACCAGGCATGTGTCTTAAAGGATTTGTCCTTTGATCAATTTAACACAAATCCTAAGTGTCAGAGTTGTATGGTAAACACAGGTTCCCCAAACACAATACTTATCTCTCTAACTGCCTCCTTCCAAACAGCTATCTGTATACAATGGAATTCATAGTAAAACACAAGCTCTATCTATTTAATAAGAAGCATCTCACTATTTCTGTGTAGCCTTCCTACCTGTATCTCATGGCACATAGTGCTCCCCAAATCAAAAACATCCATATTTGCCCTTGAGATCAAGCCTTAACTTCCAGGAACCCTGAAAATGACCCCCAAATCTGCTCCTCCATCAAAATTCAACTTTCATTCTTCTTTATCCTCCTGCTTAATTCATATAGCATCAAAAATCTAATGTTTTATTTTCTAAAAATCTCTTATAAGTCACTCTTGTCTTCCTAACTATACTATAAACTCTCCAGAGGTGTGTCTTACTCAAAACCCACTGCACTCTAACCTCATAATCACAAGTAGAACCTTTTGATTTATTCAGCTTAGCATGAAACATCAGAGTAAAAGTTTTTTAATTATTCTTGAATTTACTAAACAACAGACACCTAAATTTATTAAATCAATAAATAATGAATTTCAGAAATTATATAAAACACAGACAATATTTTAAAAGCTCCACAGATGACATCTGATATTTGTTAAAAATGAACTTAATCATAATCCTATGAATTCATATTGGATAAACTATTAAACTTGTAGAAAGTGCTCAGCCTGTCATCTTTTATATGACTTAAGGGGAAATCTTAAAAGGCCCAAAATTTATGAAGTTCAGTAATTAAAGTCAAGTAAGTGTTCTATCTTGTTACTAAGGCAATTGGAGACAAGAATGAAGTTAATTTTATGAAATGGAACACAGGAGAAGAATGTTCTAAAGCAGAATGCAAAAGTAATGAATAGAAGACACAAGCTCTTCTCAAATGGTTTATTTCCAACTGAGAGCATTCAGATGTGTTTGGGTTGATTCTTTCCTATTGGCTTATTTCTTATTTCATATTGTCTCTGTCAAAGGCTGCAGAGTGTAGCTTAATAAAGAGAAGTTGCAAACAACAAAAAACATTTAGTCTTCATGCTCAAAGCAGACTAGTGCTTTGCTCATAGACTTTCCTTCACAGAATGTGACAATAATGATGAACTATTAAGTGGATCTTTGTTGCTTTCATTCCATAGAAAAAGTCTCAAATTATAGTTAGGTGATTAATTGACACTGTCATAAGTTATATGGAATTATATTTCTTTTTCAGATTTTACTTTTTACCTCCATTTAATAGTCTGATTTATTTTAATGGCTATAATGTATTCTGGCAAAATCCATTTAATTTTGCATTATCTATATTGAATGCCTCTAATAAAAGTATAAATCAAAAAGCATGGAATAATATCCTGAAAATGATAAATGAAGCTCAGTATTTGTTTTATTAATCTACCCATTTTAATAATTTTGCAAATTTATATCATTTAGATAAGAAACCTGAGACCATGGAATGTCCTTCAATAAAATCACAATGACCAAAATGGTTTTAATGAAAGGGAGACCTTCCTTTTTCTGTCTTATATATTTTATTCTTATTTGTGGATATAGTAAATGAATACTAGAGTTGTTAACCTAGAGGTTTCTTGTAAATTGTGACTACTTTTTCATTAAAGACAACTTCTAAAGGATGTAACGTTTTAATGAGACAAACCTTATTTTTATTTTTATTGATTCATAATAATTTCATCTAGAATTTGTTTTTTTTTATTTAATAAATATAAATTTCCAAAGTACAACTTTTGAATTATAGCGGCTTTCCCCCTCCTCATAAGCTCCCTCCCACCCGCAACCATCCCATCTCCCACTCCCTCTCCCATCCCATTCTTCATCAAGATTCATTTTCAATTATCTTTATATACAGAAGATCAACTTAGTACATACTAAGATTTCAACAGACTGCACCCACACAGACACACAAAGTACAGAGTACTGTTTGAGTAGTAGTTTTACCTTTGATCTGCATAGTACAACACAGTAAAGACAGAGATCCTACATGGGGAGTAGGTGCACAGTGACTCCCATAGTTGATTTAACAATTGACACTCTTATTTATGACATCAGTAATCACCCAAGGCTCTTGTCATGAGATACCAAGGCTATGGAAACCTCTTGAGTTAGCCAACTCTGATCTTATTTAGACAAGGCCATAGTCAAAGTGGAAGTTTTCTCCTCCCTTCAGAGGAAGGTACCTCCTTCTTTGATGGCCCGTTCTTTCTGCTGGGATTTCACTCACCGAGATCTTTCATTTAGGTTATTTTTTTTGCCACAGTATCTTGGCTTTCCATGCCTGCGAAACTCTCATGGGCTTTTTAGCAAGATGCAAATACCTTAAGGGCTGATTCAGAGGCCAGAGTGCTATTTAGGGCATTTGTCATTCTATGAGTCTGCTGTGTATCCCGCTTCCCATGTAAGATCATTCTCTCCTTTTTAATTCTATCAATTAATATTTGCAGACACTGGTCTTATTTATGTCATCCCTTTGACACTTAATCCCATATTTTTGATCAATGATGAACTTAAACTGATCACTCTAACAAGTAAGATGGCAATGGTACATGCCACCTTGATGGGATTGAATTGGAATCCCCTGGCACGTTTCTAGCTCTACCATTAGGGGTAAGTCCAAGTGAGCATGTGCCAAACTGTACGTCTCCTCCCTCTCTTATTCTCACTCTTATATTTAACAGGGATCACTTTTCAGTTAATTTTAAACATCTAACAATAATTGTGTGTTAATTAAAGAGTTCAACCAGTGGTATTAAGTAGAACAAAAAAATACAAAAGGAATAAAACAGTTGTTCCTCAATAGTCAGGACAAGGGCTGATCAAGCCATTGTTTCACATAGTGTCCATTTCACTTCAACAGATTTCCTTTTAGGTGCTCAGTTAGTTGTCACCGATCAGGAAGAACATATGATATTTGTCCCTTTGGGACTGGCTTATTTCACTCAGCATGATGTGTTCCAGATTCCTCCATTTTGTTGCAAATGACCAGATATCATTTTTTTACTGCTGTATAGTATTCTAAAGAGTACATATCCCATCATTTATTTATCCAGTCTTCTGTTGATGGGCATTTATGTTGCTTCCATGTCTTACTATTGTGAATTGAGCTGCAATAAACATTAATGTGCAGACAGCCCTTTTATTTGCCAATTTAATTTCCTTTGGGTAAATTCCAAGGAGTGGAATTGCTGGGTTGTATGGTAGGGTTATATTCAGGTTTCTGAGCAATCTCCAAACTGTCTTCCATAGTGGCTTTACCAGTTTGCATTCCCACCAACAGGGGATTAGTGTCTCTTTTTCCCCACATCCTCGCCTCATCTGGAATCTGTTATCTCTGCTGTTTAGTTTGATCTGGATATCATATGGCAATGATGGCAGAACAACAGAAAAATCAAAGAATTACATAGCACTTACTATGTGTTCCTAAGTTTTGCAGATTTTACCAGTAATAAATGTTCAAAATCAAACAGAATGCCTCTACTGTAACCTTGAAATATTTTTAATATGTATGGACAAAACCAATTCTCCATTTTAATTCTTACTGTATCATTTATCATTTAATATTGAGATTCTAACAGAATCAAATGTTCCTATCTGTAGGACAATCTTCCAATATTCAATACCATAGATTATAGTTAATGTAGTGAGGTTTTCTTTTTATCTCTGAAATTTTCTTATTTCCTTAAGAAGAATTTTAAAATTTTGGGAGTAGACATTGTAAAGCATTGAGTTAAGTTGCCACTGGGATACCTATATCCCTTAAAGTAGTGTCTGGATTGAATCTCATCTCCACTTGCAACCCAGCCTCCTATTGATGCTTACCCCTGGAAGCAGTAGATAGATGGTGACTCAAGTCCTTGGGTCCCTGCCACCCACTGGGAGACTTGGATGAAGTTCCTGGCTCTTGACTTAAGTCAGATCCTACCCTGGATATTGCCAGCATTTGGGGAGTGAACAAGCAGACAGAATCAATCTCTCTTTCTCTCTCTCTCTCTCTCTCCTCCCTCCTTCTCTCCCCCCCCTTCCCTTTTCCCTCTTAGCTTATCTTCCAAACAAATAACATAAACTTCTTAAAACTTTTTTACACAGGAAATTACTAATAGTGATTATATTACTTCTGAGTGTATGTCAGATTGAAAGTAACTTTAGGGGCCGGCACTGGGTGTACCAGGTAAAGACACTGTCTGGAGTGCTGGCATCCCATATGAGCGCCCGTTTGTGTCCTGGCTGATCCACTTCTAATCCATCTCTCTGCTATGGCCTGGGAAAGCAGTAGAAGATGGCCCACATCCTTGGGGCCCTGCCCTGCACCTATATGAGAGACCCGGGAGAAGCTTCTGGCTCCTAGCTTCAGATCGGCACAGCTCTGACTGTTGCAGCCATCTGAGGAATGAACCAGCTGATGAAAGACCTCTTTCTCGCTCGCTCTCTGCCTCTGCTTTTGTAACTATGTCTTTCAAATAAATAAATAAATATTTAAAAAAAGAAAAATACAAAAGAAAGTAATTTTAGTGGCAAGGACTATGTTTTTAAATGTACATGTAACACACTTGATCTCTTTATCTCAGGGTACAGAATGACCTTAAAGTTGATGTAACTCAATCTCCTAACTTGATCTAAAACATCTTCAACTTTCTGTTGGCAATTGTATTCCTCCTGTCCTGTATTTTATGCTAGATCTAAAATAAGAGACCTAGAATAACTGCTTATTGAATGAATGAATGAAGGCAGTGATTCTCATTCCTTGTGAAGAGGCTATATTTTATAATAAAGAGAGATGTGACTTTACAGAGTAGTAGTAAGGAATCTAGTAATATTAAATTATAGCTATTTTTATTTTTACCCTGAATTTCCCCCACCCCCAGCTCCTTTGGTTGCTTCTACAGGACACCCAGTAACAGTAAATATTTGTCAAAATATTAACACTGAAACATTTCAAAATATTTCATTGGCATCAGTCAAGAAAAGAAATATTCATAGAGGCCTACATAGTTATGCAACAGTCTAAGATGCTGCTTGCAACACTTGCATCCAGTATTGCAGTGCTCACTTAAGTTTCAGCTGTTCTATTTCCAACCCAGCTTTCTGCTAACATACTTGGGAAGCAGCAAATAATATCCCAAGTGCTTGGGGCCCTGCCAACCACATGGGGTACCTGGATAGAGTTCCTGGCTCCTGACTTTGGCCTGACCTGTCTTGACTGTTGGGTGCCTTTGCTGAGTAAACCAGTAGATGGATGATCCTCTCCTCCCTCCTTCCTCCTACTTCTCCCATGTCATTCTGCCTTTCAAATAAATAAATAAATCATTTTTAAAAGGTAATCTACATTTCATATTAGTTCTTTTTTAGTTTTGACATTTGATGTTAGGTAAGTAGATGAGACGGGGCTGGTGCTGTGGTGCAGTGGGTAAGTAGATGAGAAAAAGTAAAGTTTATTAAGAATCAGGATGCAGCGTGTATGTAAACATATTTCTCAGTATTACTGTTTTTTCTAAAGAGGAAGTTTGGGGATGAATGCTTCATTCCTTGTGGAAAATATAAAGTAATGTTTATCATTAACAGGCATTTTGACAAATTTTCCTAGTAAGTGTAATCAAACTTGTTAGCTCATTTAGCTCTTTCAAAAATGAGCCAAAACATCATTTATTTACCTAATTTTTAATTTTCAAAATCATTTCCTAAGCTGAAGCAATTCTTTGTATGTCTAAAGTTAAGACACTGAGGTAGATTTTTCTATAAGATTTTTCAGGATTTTACTTCTTACTTAAAATAGTAGCCAATTAAAACATCCATACTTGATGTATACTAAGCTGATCTTCTGTATATTGACAATCAAAAATGAATCTTGATGTGAATGGAAGGGGAGAGGGAGTGGGAAAGGGGAGGGTTGTGGGTGGGAGGGACATTATGGGGGGGAAGCCATTGTAATCCATAAGTCGTACTTTGGAAATTTATATGCATTAAATAAAAGTTTAAAAAAAAAAAAAACATCCAGTTTAGGGGGTCAGCATTGTGTAGTGGGTAAAGCTGCCACCTGCAATGCCTGTATCCCATTTGGCCTCTGGTTCAAGTCCTGGCTGCTCTTCTTTCAATCCAGACCCTTGCTAATGCTCCTGGGAAAACAACAGAGGATTCTTGGTCCCCAGCATTCATGTGAGTAGACCCAAAAGAAGCTCCTGGTTCTCTGTCCATTGTGGCCATGTGGAGTGAACCAGCGGAGAGAAACACTCTCTCTCTCTCTGTTACTCCAACTTTCAAATAAATAAATCTTTTTTTAAAAATCCAGCTTATACAGAAAACAATCTCACACACTACAAAAAATATTTTATATTACAAACATTAAAAATAACTTAACTCTTTGTCTGGCATTGTGGCATAGCTTATTAAGCTGCCACCTGTGGTACTGTCATCCCATATGGGTGCCAGATCATGTCGTGGTTTCTCCACTTCTGATCCAGCTCCCTGCTGATGTGCCAGGGAAAGCGGTGGAGAATGACCCATGTATTTGCACCCCTGTATCTCCATGGAGACCTGGAAGAAACTCCTGGCTGCTGGCTTAGGCCTGGTCCAGCTTTAGCTGTTGTGGCCATTTGGGGAGTGAAGGAGTGGTTGGAAAAGCAACCTCGGTCTCTCTCTCTCTCTCTCTCTCTCTCTCTCTCTCTCTTTGTAACTCTATCTTTCAAATGAATAAATATTTTTAAAAAAGAATAACTTAATTCTTAAGAAAACTTATTGCCCTTCTACATTCCTTATTGTTCAGAATCATCTTATTATGTTTCAGGGAACTATTTGTTTACTTCATATTATTATTGTTTGTCAATAAACTTGGCAAATATTTTCTCATGGGGGGGCTCATTTCTAATGACTCAAGTAAAGAAAATACTAGGTGTATATCTTTGCTAAACTAAAGAGAAGTTGATTTGATTGATGCAAACAACCAGTTAGTTTGGTTAGATATTAATTGAATGAATGCTTTAAGACAACATAAACTTTAAAATCTAATTATATGTCTAAATCACTTAAGATTTTATTCCCAGTTCTACCAACCATGCATTGATAATCTTTGAGAAAATTAGTGACTGCTCAACAAGTTCCAACTGACGTGCCAGAAACTACGCTGGGCTTTAGGGAAACAAAAATATCAACCAGGTTTCCTGGCTCTGGCAAGGACTTAAGTTGGAGATTGAATGGAGTGGTTAAACTCTCCTTAATTTCTCCATCCCTTAGACAACAGCCTCAAACTGACATTTCTTTTCCTAGAGTCACACAGATGAGCTTATGACTGTGCTGGATCTGCACCACATTAGAGAGGGCAGCGGAGATTGTGGGAGGAAAGCGCCTCATCCACAAGAACAACATTCGCCCGAATTCAGGACATCATTGCCTTGAGGGACTGGTTCACAGTGCTGAGTCGTTGGATTTTTCAAAAGAAACTGGAATTAGAGAATTTTGTGTGACTATCTTGTTGTTTTATCATTGGTAATTAATTTTAAGATTACTGTTATACATGCAGACCAAGGAATGTGTTCTGAAATTAATGTGTCCAGGACGTCCCAGCTTCTCTCTTCTCACAGACATTCTTTTAGCCAAGAATGTTCAGTAGAATTTACTCCACTGTCTCCCTTAGTGATATTTCCTGAGAACCAGAAAAACACAATCAGGATGGCTGTCCCGTAATCCGCATCTTAGTTTCCCCAGTTCCAGGATTGTTAAAAATAATTTTCTTGTGCTCCAGTTTATTTTATGAACCTAGTCTGTCTAAATTTGTAAATTTTGTCTAAATTTGACTACTTGTTCTATTGGGACTACTTGAAGTGTTTGAAGTTAATTTCTTGTTGTCTAATAATTAAGTTCATGGATTGTATAACTTAGTGGTGAGATTTCTGACTGCACTTGAAACCACACACATACACACACACACACACTAAGGTCTACTTCATGCATAGTTAAAATTAGACATTTCACTTAATAAGATGCTTAAATAATTTTGAAGATTTTTTATTATAAAGTATTATTAACTCTCAGTGGTACATGTTCAGGTTTTCAATTGTTATATTCATACTGGAACTATAAGAATTCCTTGATTTTACTTTTATTGAATGAAGATATAAATACATGATAACATCATACAACATTAAATCAGCAATGGATGTAGATGCTATAAATGACCACAATAAATATTCAAAAGATTTATATTAAAAACTATTATAATTTGAATTATTCTAATTGTATAGCACTACTTTACAATGGGTGATAAACAGTCCATTATTTTATAGACAGAAGTCTGTATTTTATTCATGTGGCAAGACTTAGATCCAAAAAAGTGACAGAAGTATTTTCTTTTGCTGTTGATCACAATTAGATTAATTGAACAGTGATTGGCTACTATGTAATTCAATTAGTGCATAAAATAAAAAGATTTCCAACTACTTTCATTTTTTTCCTCTAGAATACACAATTTAATTACTGCTCCATATTGATTTTTTTGTGTTTACAATGTGTTTGAAATCACTTGTCAAACAAAAAGAGTATTCTTGACATTCAAGTTGACAGATCAACATTGATAAAAGTTGCAACTCTTTTAGGGATAGATCCGTGCAAGCTGAAATTCTTATTTTTTAGCATGTATATATACCTACTTAGTGACTGGCCAAGCACACTCTGAAGTCAGATAATCTACATTAAAAAAACTTTTCTTAGCTCTGTTTTTCCTGTAAATAAATAACTTCTCAATGCCTCAAGTACCCATATTTAAAATTTACTAACAGATACTTTCTCAGATGATTGTTATAAGAATTAAATGAGATAATGCATGTAAAGTTCCAAGCACTTGACTCAGCACATAATGAATCAATGATCAATTTCTTCCTTTTTTCCTTCCTTCCTTCATACTTTCCTTCCTTTCTGTTCATCCATCCATCCAGACATACATACATTAATCATCAATTAAACTAATGTCCTCATCATAATTGTAATTATGGGCTGGAAGAGATGGAATGATTACATCTATGAAGAAGATGATACTTTATGTGGTAATTTCTTATCGTTTCCTCAACTTTCTTGCATTATGTGGCATATCTTAAGTATAAAGATATTATTCAATAGTTTTAAACTAGAATGAAGGCAGGCACCGCGGCTCAATAGGCTAATCCTCCGCCTGTGGCACCGGCACACCGGGTTCTAGTCCCAGTCGCTCCTCTTCCAGGCCAGCTCTCTGCTGTGGCCTGGGAGCGCAGAGGAGGATGGCCCAGGTGCTTGGGCCCTGTGCCCACGTGGGAGACCAGGAGGGGCACCTGGCTCCTGGCTTCGGATCAGCGCGCGCACCAGCCGCAGTGGCCACTGTGGGGTGAACCAACAGAAAAGGAAGACCTTTCTCTCTGTCTCTCTCTCTCACTGTCCACTCTGCTTGTCCAAAAAAAAAAAAAATCCTTAAAAAAAAAAAAACTAGAATGAAAGTATCACATTTTGATTTAATAAATCTAACTCGAAATTTTGAAATGGGTTGAATACGAACTTTGAGATCCTATCTTTTGCAACAAAATGGATACAACTGGAAGCCATTATACTTAGTGAAATAAACCAGTCCAAAAAGACAAATATCATATGTTTTCCCTGATCTCTGGCAACTAATAGAGTACCAAAAATGTAATATATAAGAGTGTAGTTGACATTTTGATACAATCCTTGACTCTACTGTTGAGGAGCAGTTGAACTCTTTACATAGTGTAGGGTTAATCTTATGAGTATAAAGTAAACTGAAAGTAGATGATTGTAAAAGTTTAGAGAGGGGATAGAGAGAAAGGAGGAGGAAGTATGGAAGCCTAAGCAGGAGAGTCACTATGCTCCTAAATCTGTATATATGAAATACATGAAATTTATATACTGTAAATAAAATTTAAAAGTAGAAAAACTTTTTAAACACAAAATGTTCTCTTCTGAACATTGTAAAAATGTGTACTTTAGGAGATTTAGAATCATTAACTACTTATTCAAATGAAAAGTTTTTTAATTTAAATTTTATTTTTTAACTGAGAGCAATTGTATCTATTTATAGGGTGGAATGTGACATTTCAACATATGTTTACAGTGTGTAACAATCAAATCAGAATAATTGACATATCTATCGCTTCAGCCATATATTATTTCTACTGGGGACATTCGATATTTTGAAATATTTAATTATTTTCAATTATAATTATCCTACTGTAGTACAGAATTTTGGAAGTTATTTCTCTGATCCAGCTGCCCCCTTGAATCCATTAGCTATCCTTTATCTAACTCTACTTTACACACACTTTTCTCAGACTCAAGAAACCACTTTTCTATTCTCTATTTTTTGAAATGGACTTTCATCTTTCACATATGAGTGAGAATGTGTAATATTCATCTTCTGTGTGTGGTTTATGCCACATAACATAACAGGAAGCTATGGTGTACTACTATTACAACTATGCTCAGCCCATTGATAGACTTCATAGCCTACCCATTCCTAAAATTACCCTGTGAGAGGAGTCACTGTGCGCTTACTCCTCATGTAGGATCTCTTTCCTTAATGTGCTGTACATTGTGATTTAATGCTATAACAAGTACTCAAACAGTATTTTTCACTTTGTGTTTCTATGTGGGTGCAAACTGTTGAAATCTTTACTTAATATATGCTAAACTGATCTTCTGCATATAAAGAGAATTGAAAATGAATCTTGATGTGAATGGAAGGAGAGAGGGAGTGGGAAAGGGGAGGGTTGCGGGTGGGAGGGAAGTTATGGTGGGGGAAAGCCATTGTAATCCATAAGCTATACTTTGGAAATTTATATTCATTACATAAAAGTTAAAAAAAAATAAAAAAGAAAAAATAAAAAAAGAAACTTTATCTGAAGCAGTCCCCAAAGGCAAAAGAAATAACAATAATAGCAATAATAAAAAAATTACCCTGTGAGGAATAATCATAACAAGCTCAATCTGCCTGCTCCAAAATGACCTAAAATCACTCATTGCTTATCCATCAGTCAGCCACATGGCATTAGTAACTATAGCAATCCTCATCTAAACCTCTTGAAACCTTATGGGGCTACAACTCTAATGATTACCTGTGACTTGACATCATCAATTCTATTCTTTCTTGCAAACTCAGACTACAAACAAATGCACAGTCAGACTGCATTTTTAGCTTGAGGCCGTACAGACCACTCTACTTCTAATGACAATATGACAAGCCTAACTAATCTGACTGTACCACCAATCATTAATCTATTAGGGGATTTATTTGTAATCATAGCATGATTCTCATGATCAAAGTTACTATCATTCTAATAATATATATATAAATATACACACACACACACTCTGTCTATATATATAGATATACTAATTACAACTCAGTGAGGGAAATTCATTGACCATATCAACAGTATCTTGCCCTCATTCACCCAAGAAAACACCCTACTATTAATTCATTTGACTACTATATTATGACTATCAATGAATCATATAATTATTTTAGGACATGTGCTGTGAACATAATTTAAATACAGCATTATAATGTGAATCTAATAGTAGAATCTCATACTTCCTTATTTACAAAGAAATAATGCAAGAACTGCTAACTCATTGCCCCCATAATAACAGTATGAATTTCTTTAACTTTTAAAGGATGGATACAATCTGTTGGTTTTAGAAGAAAATATTGGTGCAACTCCATATAAAAGTAATAAATGTATTCTTTACCTCAATAGCTGTATTATATTTTTTTTGACAGGCAGAGTGGATAGTGAGAGAGAGAGACAGACAGAAAGGTCCTCCTTTTGCCATTGGTTCACCCTCCAATGGCCACCACGGCTGGTGCACTGTGGCCGGTGCACCGCACTGATCCGATGGCAGGAGCCAGGTGCTTCTCCTGGTCTCCCATGGGGTGCAGGGCCCAAGCACCTGGGCCATCCTCCACTGCCTTCCCGGGCCACAGCAGAGAGCTGGCCTGGAAGAGGGGCAACCAGGACAGAATCCGGCGCCCTGACCGGGACTAGAACCCGGTGTGCTGGCGCCGCTAGGTGGAGGACTAGCCTATTGAGCCGCGGCCCTGGCCCAATAGCTGTATTATTATTTTATTTTTATCAACCATAGCCTCTTTCACCAATATTTACAAAGATAATCATTTTCCATAATACATAAAAATCACAGTCTCATATGACTCTATAATTAGCCCAATCTCAGCCTTCATTTTTATTCTGTCTTCCATACAGTTTGCCACAGATAACAAGATTTCATTCTTTTTTTACAAAAGTGGATTAATACACCATTGTGAATATATACCATCTTTTCTCCATTCATTCACCAGTTAACATACCTAGGTTGATTAGATATCTTGTCTATCGTGAACAGTGCTATAATAAACATGGAGTACAGCTATTTCTTTGACATACTGATTTCAGATCCTTTGGACTCATATGCAGTGGCATTGCTGGATCTTATGGTAGTTCTCTTCCTAGGTTTGTGTGGAACCCCAATACTGTCTTACATAATGGTTTACTAATTAACATTCCCATCAACAATGTATGAGAGGTCTTCTTTCCTGCATCCTTGCCAGCACTTGTTATTTCTTTTCTTTTTTATAATAGTCTCTCAAGCTGGAGTGAGAGAATATCTCATTGGGTTTTATATGTATTTCCCTAATGATTAGTGATGTTTAAAATTTTTTCATGTACTTGTTGACCATTTGAAAATCTTTTGTTGAGAAATACATGTTCAGGTAATTCACCCATTTTTAATTGGATTATTTGGTTTTTCTGCTGCTGAGTGTCACATATTCTTTAATTGCTTATCTGTTAATTCCTTATCTGTTGTTTTCTCTGCTGTGCAGATTTGTTTTAGTTTGATGTAACTGTATTTTTGGCAATTTTTGCTTTTTTGACTATGCTTTTGGGTTATATTTTAAAAATAATTACCCAAAGCAATGTCCTGAAACATTTATCTTATTTTTGAATTTCATAATTTAAATCTTATATTTAATTTATTGATCCATTTTGAGTAGACTGTTGTATATGGTGAGAGATAGGGATCTAGATTTTTTCTCCTGCATGTGAATATCCATTTTGCCAGCATAATTTCTCTAGTCAAAAATCAGTTAGCTATAAAAACATAGATTCATTTATGAGTTCTCTATACTATTTCATTGACCTATGTCTTTTTTTTATTCTTGTAACATGCTGTTTTAGTTCCTATATGTTTATAGTATGCTTTTTGGAAAAAAAAAAAAAAAAAAGAGGTAGTGTAGTACATCTTGCTTTGTTCTTTTAGCTCAAGATTGCCTTGGCTATCTGGGGGTGTCTTCTGATTCCATACAAATTTTACTAGTGTTTTTTCAATTTCTGTGGAGGATGTCGTTAGTATTTTCATATCAATTTCATTGAATCTGTAGGTTGAGTAATATGGACATTTTAAGAGTATTAATTATTCCACTCCATGAAAATAGTAAGTCCTGCCATTTTCTTAATGTCCAATTCAACTTCTTTGATCAATGTTTTAAAATTTTCTTTGTAAAGGGTAATCACTTTTTTGTTTATATTTATTATCAGGTTTTTTATTCCATTATTGTGAATGAGATTGGTTACTTGATTTATTTCCTAATAGCTTTGTTCTTAGTATATGGAAAAGATACTCATTTTTGTAGGCTGGTTTTGTAACCTGCAACTTTACTGAATTTATTTGTCAATTTAAAGCTTTTGCTGCTAGATTTCTCTCTATATAAAAATATATCATCCGCAAATAGTGATATTTTGACATTTTCCTTTATTATTTGGACATTTCTTTATTTCTCATGAATTATTTCTCTGGTTAAAACTTCAATACTATATTGATTAAAAGTGGTGATAGTAGATGTTCTTTTGTTATTCTTAATCCTTAGAGGAAAGAATTTCAAATTACCCTTCATTCTGTCTGATGTAGACTGAAGGTTTATTTACAGCTCTTATTGCATTGAGGTACAGTCCTTCTATACTTATTTTTTGAGCTTTTTTTCATGAAGGAATTTTAATTTTAGAGTGCTGCTTTTGTGTCTATTGAGATGATCATGTGTTTTTTTTTTCTATGTCTGTCATTGTGTTGCATTATGTATATTGATTTGCAATGTTAAAACTTTCTTGCATTCCTGGGATAATCTGTACTTGATCATGGTATATGGTCTTTTTGTGTGTGCTTTTTGGATTTACTTTGTTAATATTTTGTTGGGTATTTTTGCATTTATGTTCATTAAGGATTTGGCCTGTAGTTTTCTCCTTTTTTCTTTTTTTGTTTTGTCTTTATATGGATTTTGTATCATGATAATGGTAGCCTCATTGAATCAGTTTGAAAGGATTTTTTGCCTTACAACACTTTGGAATATTTTCAGAAAAATTGACCTTGGTTCATCTTTAAAAGCTAGGTAAAATTCAGCAGTATTCTCATCTGGACTTCTAATTTCTTTACTTGTTTATGATCTGATCATGTTTTCTCATTTTTCAATTTTGGTAGGTTATATATGTCTATAAATTTATCCCCTTCTAGGTTTTCCAATGTGTTGGTATATAGCTGTTCCTAATTGTCCCTAATGACTTTTTGTATTTCTGTGGTATCAATTGTAATGCCTTCTTTTTCATTTCTGGTTTTTAAGATCTTCTCTTTTTTATTTGTAGTCAATCTTGCTATAACTTTGTTGCTTTTGTTTATCTTTTCAAAAAGCTAACTTTGTTTCATTGATTTTTGTATTGTTTTTCTAGTCTCTATATCAGTTATCTTGTGTGATCTTCATTTATTTCCTTCTATTAGTTTTGCATTTAATTTTTTTTTTGCTTTTAGTACCTTGAATTACATAATTAGGTTGTTTATTTGAAATATTTCTCTTTTTTGATGTAGGGATTTATTCCAATAAATTACCTCCCCCTACATAGTGGTACTTTTTTTGTATCCCATAGGTTTTGGTATTTTCTGTTTTCATTTCCACTTGTTTCAAGAAATTCTAAAATTTTCCATTTAATTTATTCAATAACCTATTGGCAGTTCAAGAGAATATTATTGAATGTCTAATTTTTACAATGTCTGAATTTTATCTTGTTAATTTCTAGTTTTATTACATTGTGATCAGAGAAACATGCTGTGATTTCAATTTTTTGAATCTGGGGACTTGTTCTGTCATCTAACACATGGTCTACCCTGGAGAATGTACCATGTGTTAATGACAAGAATGTATATTCTGCAGCTACTGAATGAAATCTCTGTGAATGCTTGTTATGTCTATTTATTTTAGAGTACAGTTTAACTGATATTTCTATGCTGAATTTTGACTTTTCTATTGATAAAATTATAGTATTGAAATCTCCAGCAATTAATGTAGTAGGGCCTATCTCCCCATTTAGATATAATATTTGCTTTATACAATGGGGAATTCCAGCATTGGGTAAAAATAAATTTACAATTATTATTTTATCTTGCTTGATTGATCCTTTGATCACTATGTATAATCCTTCTCTATTTTTACAATTTTGAATTATTTTCTTTTACCTTATATAAACATAACTCTTCATGCTCATGCTTTATTTCTGTTTCCATGGAGTATCTCTTTCAAATCCTTTACTTTCAGTCTATGTGTGTTTTCACTTGTGAAGAGTTTCTGGTAGGCAGCTTATCATTGGACATTTTTTTATTCATTCAGTCAGTCTATATCTTTCAATTAGGGAATTTAATCCATTTGCATTCAAGGTTATTGCTGAGAAGTAAAAACACATCTCTGTCATTCGGCAATTTTTTATACCTTTTTTCCTTTCTTTGCCTCTTATTCACTTTTGTGGTTTTATGCACCGATAAGGCTTTACCATTTTATTTTTCTCTTGTGTATCTGGTCCACTGGTGAGATTTGTACTTCTGTGTGTTTTCCCGAGAGTAGCTGGCATCCTTCACATCTAGTGTAGGACTCGTAAGCATTTCTCCCAAGGCTGATCTCACGGTGATGAACAAATTGCCTCAGTTTTTACTTTTCATGGAAAGTCTCCTCTTTAATTTCTGAAGGATAGCTTTGCTAAATATTGTATTCTTGGTTGATCCTCTTTTTTTTTTGCTAGCCAGATTTTCAATTTATCATCACATTTTCTCCTGGCCTATATGGTTTCTGCTGAGAATCCTGCTGTTAGTCTAATAGGGATCCCCCTATTAGTGACTTGATGCATTCCTCTTGTTTTTAGGATTCTCTCTTTATTTTGCACTATTTACAGTGTGATTACAGTATGCCTTGAAGAGTATATTTATTTAGTTAGTTAAGTGGTGGAAAGGGGGAGGGGAAGAGAGAGAGAGATTTCTTCCATCTGGTGATCCACCCTCCAAATGGCTGCAACTTCCCCGGGCTGGGCCAGGCTGAAGCCAGGGGTCAAGAACTCCATCCGAGTCTCTGACGTGGGTGGCAGGGACCCACACACTTGAGCCAACATCCTTTCCTCCACATGCATTAGCAGGGAGATGGTTCAGAAGCAATTTAGCCAGAACTTGAACCAGCACTCACATAGGGGATGTAGGTGTCCTAAGTGGCAGCTTAACGTACTGTGCTACAAAGCTGGCCATTAAGAGTATCTTTTTTTGATCAACTCTATTTTAGTACTTATAGCTTCCTGGACCAGGACACTGTATCTTTAGAAAGTTTTCAGCAACTATTTCATTAGATAGATTTTTCTATTCCTTTTGCCTTCTTTTCTCCTTCAGGAATACCCATAGTGAGAATGCTTACTTAACAATGCCCCATAAGTCTTGAAGTCTTTCTTCATCATAATTGTTTTTAAATTATTTTTAATCTCACTGGGTCATATCAAAAGACCTGTTTTCAAGATCAGAAATTCTTCAGCTGTCCAATTTTGCTGTTGAGTCTTTCATGTGCTTTTATTCTATTTACTGACTTCTTTAACTCCAAGATTTCTGATTGTTTTATAGCCTCCTTCTCTTTCCTTCATTTCTCACTCATATCTCACTGTGTTCATTTCATTAAAGTTGTTTGTGTATATTCTCTTGTATCTTATTAAGTTTCCAAAAAGCATTCTTTTAAATTTTTTGTCAAGCAATTCATTGATTTACTTTACTTTGGGTTTTGTTGCTAGAGCTATTATGCTACTTTGGAAGCATCATGATATTTTGTTTGTTCATGCTTTTTGTATCCCTTAATGTTTATGCATCTTGTGAGTCACTTGTGCCTATGAACGTTATGTGGTAGCTTGCTGTTAGCAATGTCTCCTAGGGTATTACTTGTTTGACAGGCACTGGCTTTGGTTTTGAGTGCATGTTTTAGCCTAGTGTCCATGTAGCTTCCTCAGTTGTAATCCATGTTGATGGTGTTTGTGGTTGTCTCAACAACCTAAGCTGAGGAATTATGGGGCAACATCACCAATTGTAAAGCAACACCCTCAGGAAGAGTGGGTTCAAAGGCAGCTCTGGGTTTAGTGTGCCCAGCTGCAAGAGTGAAGCACCAATCAGTTTTCTTGATTCATGTGAGAAAGGCCACTACCATGGCCCAGGGGTGGAGCACAGGATGCCAGGTAATAGAGTATGAAGCCTGTCACATAGTCACATGGGAGCTAGGCCACACCACTGAGCCACGACAGAGCATCTGTCAGTGAGTCAGAAGTCTGTGTAGGTGTATTTGTCCGACATCTGAGGCTGATCTACCTGCTACTTCCCTAGGCAGGGACCAGCTTCTGCTTCTAAGGAGGCTAAGCTTCCTAGAATGCACTATCAACTGCTTCTTTAGATTCCTTGAGATCACTGGAGTGTTTTGAGGTTGTAAGTTACTTCCTTGGGTTTTTATCAGACTGAGCCACTCAAAAAAGCCTGCTAAGATGCTTTTGGGGGGTCCAAAGTAGGTGAATAGGGCTGCTCATCAGTTCTCCTGAAGCTCTTTGGACAGAGTTGCTCAGTGCATAATGTCTGACAGGCACTAAACACGCATTGACAGGACTACCTGACTGGTTCCCAGGGCAGAGGGAGGCTAAAAGGCCACCTGACTTCTTTCAGGAAAACAGGTGGACTGAGCTTCTCAGGGCTGGTTGCCTAGTACATAGATATCTCTATGGCAATGAGAGGGTAGGCAGTTCTACTTGCCATTGGACCACTGCTTTATTTGTAGGTTGGTTGGATGGAGCTATCAGGGCTGGTTACTTCATAGGAACCCAGGCGTGTGGAGTCTCCAGATGGTCGGTCGCATGCAGCAAATCCCTGGGTGAAGGAGGGCATAATGTGGCAGTGTGGTATCCAGTAGTACAGTAACCAGCAGTTCTCTAACATGGGCTCACAGTCTGTGAGGGCTGCAGTTCTCCAGTGATACATTCTCAGATGTCTACATCGTGAGTGGCACTGCTGAGCCTCCTGCTTACCCTCTCTGCACTGAGCAAAGTCCCTCTTTCTTAAGTGTTGGGTTAGCAGATACTGAACGCTTGTTTCTCTTCTTTATAGGATCCCTACAACATTGCCACCACATCCCCAGTGCAATTTGATGCTCTGCCATATATATTCCAGTGAACCAGCTGTTTTTGTTGTTTTTCCTCCCTTGTTTTGATGCTATTGAGTGCTCACTATAAACAGATACTGTGCTTGCTGATATAAAAGGGATGTTGCAATATCCCTAGCTACCATGAAGTTCTTTGTTAATTGTCCTGAGTTCTGAAACAAAATAGACTAATGGGCATATTTAAGGAACAAATTAGCTGCCTTCTGTACACCTGGCCTATGAATTTGGACTCAATTATAGTATGTTCCGTTGGGGATTTTTGAAGATACCAAAAAAGTTAGAAACTTCACATAACTTTGACAATTGCTAAGAACCCACCATTGTTATATAAATGAACCAGTGATATTGGCCTCTAGGTTGTTTATATAGGATGAACAAAAGATCGATGGTACCAAATTTTCACACATTCAGTTATTTTTAAAATTACCCAAACAAGAATTTTCAGTCACTTAGAGCCAGTTTGTCTTGTAAACCACATAAAACTTTACTGGAAAGCTAGCATCATTAAAAAGATAGAGCCTTGTATTTAGAAGGCCTCAAGTAATTGTCCTCTGGAGCTCTTTCACGCAGAGATTCCTGCAGTGCTGCCAAGTACCATCACTTGACTCAGGAGCCACCTTTTCAACCTTCCTATTCAATCTGGCTGTTTTCTGTGCTGGTATACGCTATGAGTGACTTCTCTTTTCATACAATTCCATTCAAGTGCTTCCAATAAATTTTGTTGTGTATTTACTGCCCCTTGTGGTTATACCTTTTACTCTAAGCATCACCCAATCTTCTAGAATCCCCTACAACTCTGTCTAAGTATTATGCATAGCACCGAGGATAAAAAGGTAGTTAGACATGGTACTTGAGCATGAGGAACTTACAGTCTGAGTGGGGGAAAAGATTTGTGAATTATCTCACTGTAACTTGGCACTTCCTCTTAAAGAAACATATAGACATAAAAATATGGAATTACATGTTGGGGGAGGTAGGAAGGGATTCTTGAGGTTGATGAAGTCTGAACTGTACCTTAAAGAGAAAACAATTTTTATACAAAACTGAAGAATAGATTTCTAAGCAAATAATAATGCACAAAAGATTATTAGTGAGAAACATCTTTATGTATTGTCATAATCACCATTCTCATTAGCATCACTACTAAACTACCATTGATTGAAAGTCTATTCTACATCAGCACATTACAATAATTATCTCATTTAATCCTCATAATAAGTCATATAGGGTCAAAGTTATTAGTCCTGGTATAGGATTAAAGTTATAGCCCTTAATATGAGGAAGCATGTTTTAAAAATTAACTGACTTGCCAAGGTTACAATGATATAGCTCAGTGAGTGGTAGATATTCTACACCACCATCCAGTTGCCCTCACTGGTAATGAATATTTCTAGGATTGTTATTGTTCTTGTATCATTGTTCTTAACTGTTTTAAGTTTAGTACATTCTTTGATCATTTTCCAGAAAAAATATAAGACATTGTGTCTTATATTGTCAAAGAGTTGTTATATCTCTGGCTACAAATAACTCTTTTACAATAAAATAAGATATAGGAAATGATGAGAAATTAAATTGGAAAAACACATAAGGACTACAGTTTTGCCTATTTCCAGCTGAGGATCTTGACCTATCTTGTAGAATTATTAAAAAAAAAAACTAACATAGAAAGATTGTCTCTGTGTGCACATGTTGTGTGTATATAAATATTGCAGAGTGGGGGCAGAGAGAGGAATTAGAAATCCTTTTAGTAGTTCAGTGGGGAGTGCTCAAATGAAAACATCATTTTCTTATTAATAACAGTATTAAATAATAGAGAAAATGTATTCACATCAAAAGAGGGTGAAAACATTCTAAAGGTGGCTGATTAAATGGGTTGAAATGGATCAACAATGGAAACATTTTGCTTTGGTTGAGATTTAGAGCTCGGAGGACTAGATAGACTATTTGAGATTAGAAATACAGTAAGAAGAAACACACATTCAGTAATTGAGAATGGACTGACTCATGTGAGAAAAGCATGCAAAGTGAGTAGAATAGAAACCAAAATATGGAAATCTATCCTCTCAGTTGACAACTGTTTGAATCACTTAATGTCTTTTGGCCCTTCTTTTCACTCTAAAAATAATCTCAATAAACAATTTAATTCATCACATTTTTAAAATCAGTGAAACCAGGGGAAGCCTTAATTCTTTTTGAAAAAATATTTATTTATGTATTTGAAAGTCAGAGTTACAGAGAGAGAGAGAGAGAGAGAGAGAGGTCTTCCAATCGATGGTTCACTCCACAATTGGCCACAAAGGCTCGAGCTACACTGAACTGAAGCCAGGAGCCGAGAGCTTCTTCTCTCACTAGGTCTCTCACCTGGGTGCAGGGGCCCAAGGACTTGGGCCATCTTCTGCTGCTTCCCCAGCACATAGCAGAGAGCTGGATCAGAAGTGGAGCAGCCAGGTCTCAAACAGGCACCCATATGGGATGCCAGCACTTCAAGCCAGGGCGTTAACCCACTGCACAACAGTGCCATCCCTGAAGCCTTAATTCTAAGTCATAGATGTAGAAGGAGAAGACCTTAAAGGAGGTAGAGAAGAAAAATTCAGATTAGATAGAATATCATGACTTCAAAAATATTCAAGGACTTTCTAAGTCCTGCCAAGTGCCTCTGTGAAACTTCTTAAGTCATTCTCTTTTGAAATCATGGTTGTGCCATAATTCCTGACAATAATTTCATAGTCAGTGAGATTCTATTTTTTATTTGAAAGAGTCACAGAGAGGGAGACACACACACACACACACACACACGGTGGGGAGGGGAGAGAGAGAGTGATTGATTGATTGATTGATTGATTCCATCCACTGGTTCACTTCCCTGATGGTTGCAATATCCATAGCTGGGTCAGGTTGAAACCAGGAGCCAAGAGCTTCATCCAGGTCTCCCACATGGTTTCAAGGACCCAAACTCTTGGACCATTGTCTGCTGCTTTTCCCAAGCCATTATCAGAGAGCTGGATCAGAAGTGGAGCAGCCAGGGTATGAACCTGGCGTCCTATGGCACGCTGGTGTCATAGGCAGTGGATTTATCTGCTACACCATAATGCTGGCACTGAAATTCTGTTTTAAATGGCTTGAAATTTAAAGACATTCTCTACTTTTACTAATTTTAAGAGATCCTGCATCGGTTGCGAGGTTTCAATTTCCCTTTAAAGCTGCTTTGTACTATTCTTTGGATAGAAGATTTAGCAAAGATATAAACAAGTATTATTAAAAGGTAGTAGTGCTTTATAATTTATTTTGTTTTTTTCTATTTTATTTGAAAAGCAGAGAAATAGGTAAAAATAGCGTTAGATAGATAGATAGATAGATAGGCAGATCTTCCATTTGTTGATTCATTTTCCAAATGTCTGCAATAGCCAATGCTAGGCCAGGCCAAAGCCAGAAGCCCAGAATTCATTCCAGGTTGCCCTTGTAGGTTGCAGGGACCCAAATAGTTGAGCCATCATCTGCTTCCTCCCAGAGTGCATATTGTCAGGCAGCTATATGGGAAGCAGAGTAACCAGGTCTGCACTAGTCACTTCTGTAAGGAATGTGGGAGTCCCAAATGGAAACCTAACTGCTGTGCCAAATGCTGGCCCCTGAGGAATATTTTAATGGAGATCAATTTTATATACTTAATTAATAAGCATGTTGTCTTTTAGCAATGTTCATTTCATGGCCTCAGAACTGCATCTTGAATACATAAATAACACAAGTGCTTTATTGTAACTTATGTCAGACAATTTTGAGTTTAGAGATTCCTGAAAGAACTTTAACTCTTTACCTCACACTATTGATGGAGAGTAGGTATGTTCTTGCTATGCTCTCAACTGTGTTCTTCAGCAGCTCCTCTAAAAATGTACCTCTTATTAGCATATTACATTTGTGTTATTCATCACCACCATCACAATTTCATAGCTTAATGGAATTCAGAAATGGTAGCCAGCATTCTGTTGATCACATATGTTATAACCCACTTTGAGGGTACATATCTTTTTGGTAGGAAATATATCATCATCTGCTTCATCATTTTCCAGTGCCTAAACACTGATGTTAATGTGCAAGTTTATCTTTCTTGCTCATGCTGAAATATCAGTCACAGGGAAATAAGCCCCCTTATCATAATCAATTAGCCAAGGGAGAGATCTCAGATGAATCTTTCTCTTGCCAGAGAAGCAGAAAATTTATGCAGGCTATCCGGAATATATTTGTGCTGAAAGCTTTTGATTTGGTATCTGAAACCAGCATGTATTCTATGGCATAGTAGAAAGGGCCGCAATGAAGACTATAATGAAGGGGAGGACTGACTGATCATCTTTTAGACACAGGATTGAAAACAAATGTTTGGGGGCTGACATTGTGGCACAGTGGCCATTGCCTGAAATTCAGCCATCCCATATGAATGCTGGTTGGAGTGTGGGATGTTCTACTTCTAATCCAGCTCCTTGCTAATGTACCTGAGTGGCAGCAGAACATGACACCAGTTCTTGGGCCCCTGCCACCGAAAAAGAAAACCAGAATGAAACTCCAGTTTCCTTGATTAGACCTGCCTCAGCCCCATCCATCATTTGGGGAATGAACCAGCAGATGGGAGATCTCTCTCTCTCTCTCTGTCTCCCCCTTTCTCTGTAACTCTGCCTTTCAAATAAATAAATAAATATCTTAAAAAAGAAGCATCCTACGGTTTTGAAAGAATACATTGCATTGTGCTCCCTGTGCTTTTAATATATGCAGTTGATGTTTTTCCTTCACTGGTAATCAGCAGGTGAACTTTAAAATGAATGTTATGATCAAAAGCCTATTCTTTTTTAACTTTTATTAAATAAATATAAATTTCCAAAGCACAACTTTTGACATTGAATCTTGATGTGAATGGAAGGGGGGAGGGAGAGGGAAAAGGGAGGGTTGCGGGTGGGAGGGAAGTTATGGGGGGGGCGGGAAGCCATTGTAATCCATAAGCTGTACTTTGGAAATTTATATTCATTAAATAAAAGTTAAAAAAAAAGCACAACTTTTGGATTATAGTGGCTTTTTCCCCCCATAACCACCCTTCCACCCACAACAATCCCATCTCCCACTCCCTCTCCCATCCCATTCTTCATCAAGATTCATTTTCAATTATCTTTATATACAGAGGATCAATTTAATATATACTAAGTAAAGATTTCAACAGTTTGCACCCACATGGAAACACAAAGTATAAAGTACTGTTTGAATACTGGTTATACCATTAATTCATATAGTACAACACATTAAGGACAGAGATCCTATATGGGGACTAAGTACACAGTGACTCCTGTTGTTGATTTAACAAATTGACACTCTTGCTTATGGTGTCAGTAATCTCCCTAGGCTCTTGTCATGAGCTGCCAAGGCTATGGAAGCCTCTTGAGTTAGCCAATTCCAATCTTATTTAGACAAGACCATAGTCAAAGTGGAAGTTCTCTCCTCCCTCCAGAGTAAGATACCTCCTTCTCTGATGGCCCGTTCTTTCCGCTTTGTGTCTAATGAATTTTCACTATAGGAGCACCTTCATCTCCTTCCTGTCTATTACCCATTCACCCAAAGGTGGACTGTTTTTGTCTCAAAAAGATTATATTCATAATAAATGCATCCACACTTCATAGTCAAAAGTTATGGTTGAAGAGGAAAGGAATACCTTTCTGGTATTTAGGCAACAAATAGGCCCTCCTTCAGATCTAGTACATCACTTTTTTCAGTTACTTATTTGTTCATTTAACAACCTTTTATTGAGTACCCACTGAGCATCAGACACAGCCCTTTTTCAGTCCATAAAACACGCCTTAAGTGTTTGGTAATCTCGAGGGAAAGACACAATATTTACATATCTAAATGCATGCATATTTATAACTAAATATACTATAATTAAAGAATATATTTTAACTTAAAAATAAGGGAAAATATTGGGAATCTAGAATAACCAATGCCTGTCAGAGTAGGAGGGGAGGAATTCAAGAAATCCCAGAAATAGTGACTTTGGGGCTGAAGTAAAATAAATAGTTAATATTTTGCCAGGTGATTGTGAAGACAGCCAGTGGAAGCTCCCTGATAAAAAGTAGGAATTATCTTTATTCCTTATATTTTAGGGAGTCTTTTTCCAATAGCTTCAATTTAAGGTCATTTGAAATTCTGTGGGTTACAGAAGTAGAAAAATAATTTGTAGCCTCCAAATAATTAAATATTTATATCTTCCCTTTAAAAGTTCTTTAAATATTTTCTTAGTATTAATTAATAAGGATGGGATCAATGCCAGCTATGATTTTATTCTATATTACTATTCATTTAGGGGCTAATGCTTTCATTTTAAAGAATTTATATTTTGCTGTTTATATAAAAAGACTCATGGAAAACTGAGTTCAGAGGTGTACTGTTTCAGATTTATTACAGTGGTATTTAACTTCAGCTGTAGGCTGGAACCTTGAATGGCTGCTCCAGCTGGCCACTTAACTCACTTTTTTTTAACCTGATAAATACCTGGCAAATATATCTGGGTGAAAGTAGCATAACAATGCTAATGCTGATCGACAAGGCTTCTGTGTTCTTCCCAAAGAACTTGTGCCTCTTCAGGGGTTGGAAAGCTAAAGTGCACGAGCCAAATGTTTTCATATGGGCCAGTATCAATGACCTTCACTATTTTAAATGTTTTAAAATTCAAAAGAAAGATAACACTTTGTGGATCCAGCATTGTGGTAGTGAGTTAAGCTCCCACCCATAACACCAGCATCCCCTATGAGTGCCAATTCAAGTCTTGGCTGCTTCATTTCTGTTCCAGGTCCCTGCTAATATGCCTAAGAAAGTAGCAGAAAGATGGCCCAAGTACTTGGGTACCTGCATCCAAGTGGGAGACCCAGATGGAGTTTCAGGCTCCTGGACTTGACCAGCCCCAGCCCACTTGTTGTGGACAGTTTGGGAGTGAACCAGCAGATGGAAGATCTCTCCTCATTTTATCTGTCTCTCCCCTTCTCTCTGTAACTCTTCCTCTGAAATAAATAAATAAATCTGTTCAAAAACTCATGTTTCATAGCATGTGTAGATTAAATGAAATTCCAGCTTCAGTGTCTATAAACAAAGTTTTGTTATAATACAGCCACACCTATTTATCCATCTTATTCTTGGCTACTTTCACACCACAATGGCAAGGTACAACAATAATTGTGACAGAGACAACATTGCCCACCAAGAATAAAGAATCTATTATCCAAGTCAGCACCAAGGCTCAATAGGCTAATCCTCTGCCTGTGGCACCAGCACACCGGGTTCTAGTCGCAGTCAGGGCACCGGATTCTGTCCCAGTTGCCCCTCTTCCAGGCCAGCTCTCTGCTGCGGCCCGGGAGTACAGTGGAGGATGGCCCAAGTGAACCCCATGGGAGACCAGGATAAGCACCTGGCTCCTGCCTTTGGATCAGTGCGGTGCACCGGCCACAGTGGCCATTGGAGGGTGAACCAACGGCAAAGGAAGACCTTTCTCTCTCTCTCTCTCTCTCTCTCTCACTGTCCACTCTGCCTGTCAAAAAATAAAATTAAAAAAAAAAATATTAGCCACACAGAGTTGTGGAACACATCTGGAAATGTAGCCGAAAAGCCAGGTCATGTCCTTGCCCCCATAGGTTTTATTTTCCATCGAGAGAAATCGATTAGCTCATGAATCTATAAGATTACTTCAGATCATGATAAGTGCCAGAAAGAAAAAATAACAGGGTGAAGGCATAGGAAAGGCCTCAGGGCACAGACTGCTGCTACATTGCCAACAGAGATTAAAGCAGGGCCCACTGAAGAGATGTTTGAAAGGATCCCTGAATGAGGTCAAAAGAGAGCCATGAAAAGAAGAGTAGTGTCCCAGACAGAATGCAAAAGCAGCAGAGGGTTGCATTTGGTTCAGCAGATATTTTCCAGGACGCCTGCATCCCAAATCAGAATGCAGGAGTTCAAGTCCTGATTCTACTTCCAATTCTGAATTGCTAATGATACTAACCCTGGGAGAAAGCAGGTGATGGTATAAGTATTTGGGAGACCTGAATTGAGTTCCTGACTCCTAGCTTCTCCTTGGCCCTGCCCTGGCTGTTGTGAGCATTTGGAAATGAATTAGTAGATGGAATATCCCTATCTCTCTCTCCCTCCCTCCCTCCCTCCCTCTCTGCCTTTCAAACAAATTTTTCAAACAGTGTTAACCTCTTAAAACAAAAGACAATGTAAACAAAAATTCTGAGGTTGGGAATAACATGCAGATTACTGGAAAGAGAAAGGAAGTCCCATGTGGCTGAAGTACTGTGGATGAAGAGGAAAGTGATGAATCATATAGGAAAGATGAAAGACGGAGGCATGCTCACTGTGGAATCAATTGAACTTCTCACCCCTGGAGATGTAGACTTGATCAGTTTCCAGTGAGATCTCAGGCTCTGTATATTTTTCACCTCTCCAGGTGTTTCTACAGTGAGGCCAGGTTTTACAAACCACAAATATTTGACCTTATAGAGCTGACTATGATAAACGTTTGCATCTTGGTCCAAGCGCTGTGAGACGCCACTGGTGAATTCTTGGCAACAAAATAATGTGGTCAGAATGATATTTTTAGAAGTCCCTTTCGCCTTTTATGAGGAAAAAGGACAGTAGGAAGAAAATTGAGGCAGGAAGCTAGAGGAGGAGGCTCTTGGAGCAGTCCAGCCGCAAGATTTGTCATAGGGCACCAGTGATAAAGGCGAGAAGTGAGAAGTGCCTCAGAGAAAGGTCACATCACAGAGGGAGTATCAAAGGGTCTTGCTGATGCGTTGGAAGTTGAAAATCAGAGAACTAGAGAAAGCAGTATAACTTAGTAACTGAGAAGGTACCCAGTTGCAAATACAGAGAAAGGGAGGGTAGAAGCAGATCTGGAGAAGGGAGATGGAAGTCAGAAATTCTATTCTAAGTAAAATTCTAGACATGGATTGAACATAGTCCATTTTTTATTGGGATAACGATACCTGAAACTGGGCAATTTATAAGAAACATGAGTTTTATTTTGGTTCCTGGATCTGGAGTTGGGAAGGCCAAGAGTATAATGCCAGCACCTGCTTGGCTTCTAGTGAGGGCCTCATGGTAGAAGGGAAAGCAGGTGCATGTGGAAGAGGGAAATTTTCGCTTTATAACAACCCAGTGTATTGGCAATTAACCCATCCCCCAAGAACTGAATTAATGCTTCTTAATGACCTATTCACCAATCAAGGGCCCCATCTCCTCACACCACCACAATGACCATCAAATTTCAACAGGAGTTTCAGAGAATACAAACTGTATTCAGACCATAACAGATAAAAATATTCATTCATTTAACAATAAAAATTTGAAAATTAATGAGTACTACCTTATGCCAGACACAATTCTGGGTACTGAGAGTTGTATCAGTTAAAAAAAAATACAAATTTGTCAAATTATGAGTGCTGGGTTATAGAGTCTGAAGTTTAGCATGATCATGCTAAGATGCATAAATTTGCAAGTTCTTTGGTTGACAAGCTTTTTATCTCTATATTTAATTGTCAGCCTACCTTAATGCTGTACAAAATGTTGTATGACATTCAGATAGGCAATACAACTGCAGATGATTTTCTGAAGAAATGGACTGGTATGGAAACAAACCTCCTGGGGGCTGCTGCTCCCTTTCTGCCTGCCTGGGGCAGAGCCATGTTGAACCTGGATGAACTGGAAATTGGGCAAAACAAAGTGCAAGCAGGTTTACATCTTCAGTTCATGTCACAAAAACTGAAGGGAACTTTTATTTTTCTGGTTAGATTGAGTGCTGAGTTGACAGAGAAAAAGAGCTGCCTCAACACCAATATGAAAGAACGAAGGACTGCAGAAAATGAATTTAAAGGTGCCGAAACAGCTTTACCTATTAGTGCTGATATGACAGACTTCAAGCCAGCCAGAGCAGCCGGGCCTATAAGAACCTGCCAGTCCTTGGGCATGAATAATAGATATAATAATACTTTGCATGTATATAGAGCTTTTACACTTGGATCTTCATGATAATCCAGAAAGGTGAGCTGAACAGACACTATTATCTGCCTTTTATAAAAACACCTCCCAAGCCGGCGCCGTGGCTCAATAGGCTAATCCTCCACCTTGCGGCGCCGGCACACCGGGTTCTAGTCCCGGTCGGGGCGCCGGATTCTGTCCCGGTTGCCCCTCTTCCAGGCCAGCTCTCTGCTATGGCCAGGGAGTGCAGTGGAGGATGGCCCAGGTGCTTGGGCCCTGCACCCCATGGGAGACCAGGAAAAGCACCTGGCTCCTGGCTCCTGCCAGGATCAGCGCGGTGCGCCGGCTGCAGCGGCGGCCATTGGAGGGTGAACCAACGGCAAAGGAAGACCTTTCTCTCTCTGTCTCTCTCTCTCACTGTCCACTCTGCCTGTCAAAAAAAAAAAAAAAAAAAAAAAAAAAAAAAAAAAAAACACCTCCCAGAAGTAAGAAGCCCATGGCATGGGGTGAAAGAATGTAAATGAAACAAGAGGAAACCAATTATGCTTGAAAATAAGACAGAAAATGAGTATATTTAGAGACAAGAGTTGCATGAAATATCTATGGCTTGGTTTGTTTACTTCCTTCTACTTGTGTTATTTGTTTTTTAATTAATGAGAAAATAAGTGTTTATTAACTTATTATGATATTATAATAAGTATGTTTGCTTGCATAGAGGTCTCAAGTTCAAATGCCTAGGAATTCTAGGCACAAAACCTGAATGAATGAAGGGGTGCAAGTTAGACCGTGCGGACTTCAGAAGCTCAGGTCCATCACTCACACAGATCCAAAGAGTGTGCTTCACAGGAGAGCAGGCTCAGCAGATGATAGGAATCTTCAAGAAAAGCTATTCCTACAATAATCTAGCAGCAAAACACCAAAGGTTTAGTATTCATCCAGTTCAAACAGCAAAATAATTAACTACATATTTTATATGGAACCTCTCATTTTTAATATTAGGAACCAATTTAAAAAATTTAAATAGCCACAAACTAAAGGAAACTTCCAAGGAAGCAGATTTGGCCCATGTGTTGTCATTTCTCAACCACCCTTTATGAACTCAGAATCGTCCACAAATCCTATACTTAAAGAAATCTTGTAATCTGTGCCCACAGAGAATTTTTGCCTTATCCACTCACTATCAATATCAATAGCTATGTCTTTGAACAGCAGTTGGTCCCTGGAGTGTCTTTATCACCACAGAGTATGAACAAAGCTTTTTAAAGCTTTTTGTATGACCTTCTATCAATTATACATTGCAATGACCTTCAACACTGAAAATTAGGTGAACCAATGTCCATAGGAGATAGTGTCTGAATAAATAAGCACCCATGGGAATAGAGTACAATTTCCTCCATGTGCCAGCAGGCTTTTTTTCAACTCTATGGAGTATAAGTGCAAGTAGTCACATAACTCAAGAGAGTAAAAGAAATGTTATACCTATTTTTAATATAAAAAATGGGGCATTAGATTTGATTTAGCCACTGAGCTAAGTCTAATACATAATAAAGGCAGTCAGTTTTCAGTGTTCTCCCTGTGGTGCAATTTTGGGGTAGGGCAAGAAATATGAATTTTGAGGTATTAATAATCCAGCATTATATATGACTGCCAGTGAAGAATCAGTTACCTTGTTAATTCCCACCTGAGCTAACATAGTTCATAGACATTAAAATGCAAACAGCAAAGCTATTATGGTTTACAAGTAGTGAAACCAAGACATGGAACAACAAGATGTGAAATTTCTCAAATTCAAAGGGTTAGTGAAAGGAAGGGATCAATCAGGATTTTTAGAAATGTAGTCCCAATTTCTAGGAAAACATAAAAATAAACTCTGTACTCAAAAGCTACACACACACACACATACACACACACCCCAGGGGGAAATGTATCAGTCTTGGAGAAGATACACAAGATTCTTTCCTCTTTCCCTTCTTCCTTTGCCCCTCCCCTATTTTCTTCCTTTCTTTCTTTCTTCTTTTCTCTTCTCCTTTTTGAGGCACTCTGAGTCAGAAGCCAAGAATAAGGATGTCATTAGAGCTACTAGAATACACGCTAGCTAAACCCATTGAGAGAGGGGATGCAGTTGGGCATCAGGAATGAGGACATTAAGATTCTAAAATATTTCTTTGATGAAATGCGATTCATTTTGCCAATTACCTAAGAATGTAGTTTCCTGGATGAAGACAAACTAATAAAGGGGGGGATCAGAAACTCCATCATGCACAGAGAATTGCTATTTATATTTCCACTTATGATTTCATGATTTTTCTCATGAGAATTTAGGTGTTCCCAAAAGCTTCTATTATACATTATTTTATTATTCAAGGATATCCAAATTGTGAGTTATGACTAATTGATGTGTAATAAAATCAATTCAGTGGGTAATGACCAGCATTAAGATAATTAACTTAAATAGAATGTAAAATAACAGAGTAAATACTGCAGTGCAAGGGTAAATATTATTGTTGTACTTATTCATATATATATATATGCATGTGTGGATATATTCATACAAATATATATACACACATTCATATACTCATATATGTCATTGTGTCTGGAATCAAAATGTAAACTCATTTTCTTATTGGCAGTAAAAATAACTAGAAAACAAGTATATAACCTCATTCTGCCATTTATTGATATGATAAGTTATTCCTTTTTAACAAATATGGGCATACACAAGCATTTATAATTCTACCTGAATATTGCATTCCTGTTGAATAGTAAGTTGGTTCTGCTTTTTCAATATTATGTGCAGCACTTTCAAGAACATCTTTGCATACCCTTCCAGCTATGTCAGTAGAATAATGGAACTAATGGAAGTGCCTCGTTTTCATAGCTTGTCAATGTGTAAGAGCTGCCAGAAGACAATGTGGTGCTACTTCAAAGGCAGGCCATCTGGAGTTATGTTTCTCTGCTGTGAGCACATGGGATCCTTTGCTTGCAGTGTCATTGTAGTCTTAATAGTGAGTCACACTCCAGTTTCATCTAAGGGAAGCATTCTTCCATACTTTGATCACCATGGAGAAGCATTTCTAAGTCATTATATTTCTGCTTACTATGGTTTGAGATTTAAGCTCAACTATCCTTACACTCCGTGTTATTCCTACACTAATCTAGCAGAAAAACACCAAAGGTTTAGTATTCATCCAGTTCAAACAGCAAAAAACTTGAGATTATTTTGTACTCATGTCTTTATTATCAATGCAAGGTGATTCAGGAATACAGCAATCCTTTTATATTGCTTGAGGTTGTATTTAGCTGTGATAGGTACTACAATGGACTTTTACATATGATCCTGCTTCAGTGTCTTAATTTTGAAGGCTTTGATTTTTAAAAGAAAAATAATTACAAGTTCAAAAGCATCAGACTTATTTGGGTTTTCTGCTCTCTTAGCCATATTTTCAATTCAGTATTTGTCAATTATCTTTTTTTTTTCTCCATTTGTATTGCAGGTTTCTTTGGGCTACATTAAAGAATTGATATAACTTCCAAGGATTAGTTCACAGATGGTGAAACACATCCAACTCAGGTGCAGTGGCCACAGCTCATCTTCAATGCTGACTTCTCAGCAGAGTACCCTGTCCATTGGCTACAAGTTCTCTCTTACATTGAACCAGATGTGAGATTAAAGGCTTTGGGGAGGATTATGAGGTTTGCTAAACTTTATTGCTATTTTAATTTTATGTTTTAGAATTTACATATCCAAAGATGATTTTATGTATCCACCAGAAGCAATCTTAGAATAGCTTTATCTACACACCCATACACTCACATGAACTCACTATGTCAAAAATACACACTGAAATAAGTCCCTACATGTACACAAGCTTCCTGAAATTTGACATAATGGTCAAAATAAATGCATCAGAAGACAAAAAAGTTGCCTTTAGAGGTTGCATAGCAAAGTTATTTTTTTAATTGAGATCATCATATGTTTTGTCATTTGATAAGAATAGGAGTGAACATAACTTGTCATAGTAACCACTTCTAGCTGATAGTTTACCAGAGTTTCTCTGCAAGCTGCAAAGGACACAGTTGCGTGTGGTCATTATCTTTAAAGGGCTCTTTGGTCCTCACTCAGAAGCATGAAAACTTGTCTCTACAAGTTTATGAAAACATGAACTCTGCAGAACAGGGGGTAAAACTAACAATCTTCATTGTAAATAAAATATACTTGGAGGTATAATAATTTGGATATGTGTGCCCCTCTCCTTGGCTAAGGTAATGTCAGATGCAGAGAAATTTCATCAGCTCTCAGGAGCAGACAAAGAATTGAAAATTTAATAAATAAGATTTCCTTTCAGGAATTAGAAATAATTCAGGTTGGAGAGACCTCTAGTGGACATTTCTGTTCATATATGATGAAGCATCAGAAAAAAAAGAGTTTGAAATGTTGCTTTAAAAATCACTTTCTATGTTTCTGCAATTATGTACTTTTTTTTATAAATAAAGTACATATTGCAAGGATAGGCTATATAATATGGCCAAAGGAGTTACTCTTCATAAAAACAAATTAAACTTTTCGATTGAAATGCATAGAAGCAAGCATTGTGACACAGTAGGTTAAGCCACTGCTTGGGAAGCCCACATCCCTTGTCGCAGTACCTGGGGTTGAGTCCTGCCCCTGCTACCAATCCAACTCCTTGATAATCTGTCTGGGGGCAGCAGATGATGTCTCAAGTACTTGGCTCTCTGCTTTTCATATAGGAGACTCGGATAGAGTTCTCGCTCCTGGATTCAGGCTGGTACAGCCTTGACTGTTGCAGTTAATTGGGCAGCTAGCTCTCTCTCTCTCTCTCTCTCTCTCTCTCTCTCTTTTTCTCTGACTCTGCTTGTCAAAAACATATATAAACAAATACTTTAAAGATTCTAAAACACATATCCTCAAAAGCTAACTGCATTTTTTTTGTCACAGAACAAAGTATGCCACTACTAAACTGACATGTATTATCTAACTTATTTCTGCTTTACTAGAATCCTACTTGAAATTAATTAGACTATTCATATAATCCATACATAAAATACTTCTCTATTATATCCCCAAAGTTTAACTCAGCTGCATCATGGAAACTTTTGTGAATCAGGAAACATCAATCAAACAAAGCTCACTCCCATCACACTTTCATACAGTGTTTCCCAAGACACTATTTGACATAAAACAAGTAGTAGTTTGAGTAATTATGAAACCCAGGTCAAAGAAAGTACCCTTTGTCCTGTCTTTCCAGAGCTAAAATTGTTGGGGAAGAGTTACGAAATCCAGCGAGCTGGACAATGGCCCTGACAAAGACATTTTTCCTCAAAGAGTTTGAGCTTTACAAGCTATGCTTATGACAGAAAATAAAGGCTGGTAATTTTTTAGTCTATAAGAATATTTCAAAATCCAATGTATTTTTATTTCTACCTTTTTATTTTGTTGAAGTGGGAAAAAACGCACTAAACCGGTCTCTGTACTTGAATGACATATTGGCCCAAAGGAGCCTCAGCTTGTAGTGAACTGCAACCTAGTCTTATATACAAATAGGTTGTAACCATGTAAGAGTATACTCTGGTAGCTAAGCAACTAAGCTGCAGCCAATCACAGCAGGAATCTCCTTAGCCAATTACAGACTGAAAGCTTCCACCTAACACCCAAATAAGTCAAAGGCCACATTACACCAATCATGTAAGCTCTTGTCTTTCTGTTATAAAAGCAGTTTATATGGGAGGGGAGTTTAGAACCTTTGATCTGGAATGCTGTCCAGTTCTAGAAACATTTTCTTGTTCAGGTAAAAAGTAAACAAGTCTCAGTTCTTCTTTTAACCATTAAAATGCATATTTTAAATTATTTTGTTTTATGATACAAATTTGTAATTTAGTTTTTGATTGCTTCATAATTACTTCTCAGTGGTTAATGGTATTACTCTGAAAACAGAGAAGGCCGCTTCTTATCTTCTTATACCTCCTTATTAATCTGTTGCTTCTTCACCTCTGTCCTGAACAATCTCTAAATTCCCTATGCACACCAATCCCCCTCAAGTCCCCAGGAATTATGATAAAGGCAGTGTTACAAGAATTCCATGGCGCATGGCTAAGGGTCTGGAGAAAACATACAGCCCTGATGACAACTCTTCATGTTTTTATTAGGGTTATTGCTGATTTTGATGCCTTCCTTCTGTCTCTCCTTTAAATGCTGCCACTTCAGGCAACTTTACAAATGGGAACTATCCTATGACTCCAACAGGGTTTTTAGTTAAGTCAGTGAACTTAAAAAGAACAAAAAAAAACCCTATTTTTGTAGTAATTATCATTTCCTTTCATTAAGAATATAGGCAAGAAGAGGAATTTTCATGATGGCCGAATAGGGAGGGAGTTTACTGCTCTAGTCTAAGGGAAGATAGTTTAAAAAAATGGAGAGAATGCAATCTCAGGTAAGTGCTCAGGAGAAAATGGCAGAGGAAACTCCACACAAATTAGAGAGACACTACGGACCTACGTGGAGGGTGTTGATGCACACAACTCAAAACTCCCAGCAGACAAGAGCCTCAGCCCCAGCTTCGGAGTGAGGTGAAACCAGACTGCAACAATCCAAGCCACTGGCGATAAACCTGCAGGAAGAGCCTGGCATGAGTCTGGTTTGGAGCCCTGTGATGGACAGGGTATCTGCCAACCTAGAGGAGAAAAAAAGGAGAACATTTCTCTCTCCCTAACCACCCAGCACAGGCATCCTGTAACTAGCCGAGAGAGGGCAGGTGCCATTTTGGACATGCAAAACAGCTGTACTAGCTCATGTCCACACACACAGCAACCAGCTGAGAGGAGATGCCTGAGACTGGCTGGGAAAATTCACAAGGGGCTAGGTGTTCATGACTGTGTGAGCCTTATGTGCTGGGACTTTGAAAATACTGTGGCTACATGGGAGGGTGCAGTTTGTGGCTGGGATTTTGGGCAGTCACTGTGGGCAGCTGCAGGTGCTCCAGGCTTCCTGATTCCTTGGTGAAGGTCATTGCTGCAGGATCCATGCTCAGACTGAGGACTGCATGGATCCTTTGTGTGGTTCTTGTGACAATGCGGATGAATATTTTACCCACTGGGGCTGATGCCCAGGCATCGGTCTCCTTTGAGGAGAGGAAGTGAGCATGGGAATATGCCAACAGAACAGAACAAACCTCCACTTTGATCAGAGAGAGAGAGAGAGAGAGAGACTGATTTGCCAGACCCAAATTGGTATCACCTTGGACACTCCCCTCACCCAAAAGACTGATCAGAGCTCCATGACCACATCCAGCACACACCTCTGGGTACGCACTAAAAGAGCAGACACTCTAGTAGGCCACAGAGGCATTGTCCAAAGATAAAAGCCATTACAAGGGAAAAAAAAGAAAACAACAAGTATCACCACAAATATCTAATAATAAATGCAGCAATTCAAGAAACAAGAATAAGGAAGACAAAATGATGCCACCAAAAAACACAACACATAGATACTAGAAAATAAAAATGAAGAGATTGACTAAATGCCACAAACAGAATTCAAAAAATTGCTTATAGGATTACTTAGAAGTAAACAGAATCAAATTCATGAACTAAAGAAAACTATACATGACATGAATGAAATTTTTCCCAAGAAATTTAGATTTTAAAGAGAAATCAAGATGAAATATTGGAAATGAAGAAGTTAACAGAACAAATTTAAAAAATGGTGGAAAGTCTGTAAGAACAGACTTGGTGAGGCAAAAGAAATAATATATGACTTAGAAGACAAATCTCTGGAAATTTTACAGTCAGACCAAAGAAAAGGGGGAGAAGAAATTAGAAAACTAAAAAACAGTGTTGAGAACTTATGCAATACTATCAAATATCCCAACATATGGGTCTTAAGAGTACCTGAAGGTGTGGAAAGAGAATGGGCTAGAAGGCATTTTGAATGAAATAATTACAGAAAACTTCCCTAAATATGGAGAAAGAAAGAGATGACCAAGTATGAGAAGCAAATAGAACTCCCGATAGATATAACCAGAAAATATCTTCACCATGACACACTGTAGTCAAATTCTCCACAATAAAACATAAGGAAAAGTTTCTAAAAATGTGCATGAGAGAAATTCCAGATTAATTTTAGAGGCTCTCTAATTAGATTCACAGTGGACTTCTCACCAGAGACCCTAAGTACTAGGAGGGAATGGTGAGATATATTCCAAGTCATAAGAGAAAAAAACTGTCAACCCAGAATAAGGTACCCTACACAGATCTCACGTATGAATGAATGTGAACTAAAGACCTTCCATAACAAACAGAAATTGAAAGAATTTGTCATCACTCATCCAGACTTAAAAAAGAAGTTTAAGATGTGCTACACACAGAAACACAGAAACATGATCATCACTATGAAAGAAGGTGAAGGCAGAAATTCTCTCAGTAAAAGTACAAGGTAATCCAAGTAAACAATAGGATTATTTATAGAAAAATGGCAGGTACAAGTCATTACATATCAATAGTCACCTTGAATATAAATTATCTCAATCATCCAGTTAAAATATACAAACTAGGGTGCTGGCACTGTGGCTCAGTTGGTTAATCCTCTGCCTGCTGTGCCAGCATCCCATATGGGTGCTGGGTTCTAATCCCGGTTGCTCCTCTTCCAGTACAGCTCTCTGCTGTGGCCCCGGAAGGCAGTGGAGAATGGCCCAAATGGTGGGCACCTGCACCCGTGTTAGAGACCAGGAAGAAGTACCTGGCTTCCGGCTTCAGATTGGCATAGCTCCGGCCGTGGCTGTCATTTGGGGGGTGAACCAATGGAAGGAAGACCTTTCTGTCTCTCTCTCTCACTGTCTAACTCTATCTATCAAATAAATAAAAAATTTTTAAAAAGATACAGACTAGTGGGGCCAGCACTGTGGTGCAGTGGGTTAATGCCCCAGCCTGAAACACCGGCATCCCATATGAGCACTGGTTCAAGACCCAGCTGCTCCACTTCTCATTCAGCTCTCTGATGTGGCCTAGGAAAGCAGTAGAAGATGGCCCAAGATCTTGGGACCCTGCACCCATGTGGGAGACCTGGAAGAATCCCCTGGCTCCTGGCTTCGGATCGGTGCAGCTCCAGCCGCTGTGGCCAACTGGGAAGTGAACCATTGGATGGAAGACCTCTCTTTCTCTCTCTCTGCTGCTCCTCTCTCTGTGTAACTCTGACTTTCAAATAAATAAATAAAATCAAAAAAAGAGAAAAAAAGATACAGACTAGCTGAATGGAAAAACAAAATAATACCCATATATTTTCGGCCTACAACAAAGGAACATGCAGATTGAAAGTGAAAGGACAGAAAATTATATTCCATGCTAACAGAAACAAAGAAGAGCTGGTATGGCCATCCTAACTATCAGACAAAATAGACTTTAACACAACAACTGTTAAAAGACACAAATAAGGACACTATGTACTGATTAAGGGATCAATTCAACAAGAAGATGTGACAACTGTAAAAGTATGCAAACTTAATTACAGATCACCTGGCTATTTAAAAGAAATGTTAATGGATCAAAAGGGAGACATAGACTCTAATACAATAGTAATGAGGGATTTCAATATCCCACTTTCAGCAATGGACCTATCAACCAGACAGAAAATCAGCAAGAAAATAACAGAGTAAATTGACACTGTAGACCAAATGGACCTAATGGGTGTCCACGGAACTTTTCATCCCACAGATGCAGAATACACATTATTCTCACCAGTGTATGGGACTTTCTCTAGAATTGGCCATAAAGTAAGTCTCAGCAAATTCAAAAATATCAAAATCATATCATGTATTATCTCTAACCACAATGGAAATAAGCTGGAAATCAACAATTCAAGAATCTCTAGAACATATGCTCCATAATGAAAGGAGGGGGGAGGACTGAAGAAATAAAAAGATAAATCAAAAAATTTCTGGAAACAAATAAAGATGACAATATGAAATATCAAAACTTACGGGATTCAGAAAAAGTAGTGTTTAGAGGAAAGTTTAAAGCAATTGGTGTCTATATTAAGAAATTGGAAAGGTACCAAATACATGAGCTATCAATACATCTCAAGGACCTAGAAAAATGACAGCAATTCAAAACCAAAACCAGTGGGAGAAAATAAATAACTAAAATTAGAAAAGAAATCAACAAAATTAAAAGCAAAAAATACAAAAGATCAGTGAAACAAAAAGCTAGTTTTTGAAAAAATAAACAAAATTTACAAACCATTGACTCCACTAACCAAAAAAAGAGGAAGAAGACAAAATCAATAAAATTAGAGATGAAAAAGGAAATGTAACAACATACACCACAGAAATATAAAGAATCATTAGAAATTACTACAAAGAGCTTTATGCCAACAAATTGAGAAATCCAGAAGAAACAAATATAATGGGCATATACAACCTACCTAACTAGAACCATGAAGACATAGAAAACCTAAACAGACCAATAACTGAGATGGAAATTGAATCAGTAATAAAGATGCTCCCAACAAAGAAAACTCCAAGATCGGATGGCTTCACTGCTGAATTCTATCAGACATTTAAAGAAGAACTAACTCCAATTATTCTCAAGCTATTCAAAACAATTGAAAGGGAAGGAATCCTCCCAAACTCCTTCTATTAAGCCAGCACCACCTTAATTCTTAAACCTAAAAAAGATACAACAGAGAAAGGGAACTACAGACCAATATCCCTGATGAACATAGATGCAAAAATCCTCTACAAAATACTAGCCAATCGACATCAGAAAGATCATTCACCAGACTAAGTGGTACTTATACTAGGTATGCAGGTATGGTTCAACATTTGCAAATCAATGTGATACATACCATTAACAAACTGAAAAACAAAAACCATATGATTAACTCAATATATGCAGAGAAAGCAACTGATAATATGCAACAGTTTCATGATGAAAACTTTAACCAAATTGGGTATAGAAGGAACATTCCTCAACATCCTGAACACAATCAGGGCAATTTATGGCAAAGCCATGGCCAGCATCCTATTGAATGGGGAAAAGTTGGAAGGATCCCCACATCATACTTAATGCAATAAGCCAGTCCCAAAAGGACAAATGCTGTATGTTCTCCCTAATCTGTGATAAATAATAGAGCACCTAAAAGGTAATCTATAGAAGTAAAATTAATACTTCGAGATGCAATGACTTTGAACAGCCCTTGTCTAGACTGTTAAGGAACAGCTTCTTTTCCCATACAATTTGTTGAACTCTTTACTTAGTGTAGAGTTAATTGTATGTGTATAAAGTTAATTGAAAATAGATTTTAGTAAAAAAAATAAGAATGGGAATAGGAGAGGGAGGAGGAACAGGCATGTACAAAGTGCGGACAGAGTGTAGCAATGCCAAAATAGGTTACAATTATTATTTCCTTTACTTCTGAAGGACTGGAAGGAGGGAGTAACGACTAGTACCTAGAAGATAAAAGAGAGCCATTTAGAGAGGATCACATTGCTAAGGGCTGTTACCTCCAATTAAGACTTAGAACTAGCCCAAAGGAGGCCCTATGGAAAAAGATACCATGGATGGAAATGCCCTGACCTCATTCTTCTCCCTTCATCTGGTCTCCTGGGGGCCTCTCTGTTGAATGAACTGAGAGAAAGCCAGAAATAGGGGGAGAGTTTGAGATTATCTGTAAAGGTCAACCTCATGGAACAGGGATGTGGAAAGGGCAGAGAATGGATCTTCAGGGGCAGATAGGAGCTATCAGGCAATGGGAAACACTAATTTTTATGTAGTGTTGAATCTTCCAAGAACAGACATTACTCTTAACTTCCCTAATTAAGGATTAGCCTCTCACATAAGTAGACACTGAACAGAAACATCTGAATATATATGTCTAACTTCTCAATGAGTGTATAACATTGTAGTGGTAGTACATTTGTCATGGCAGCCCATAATCATATCACAGTTTCATTCCAAGAACCGTGCTCTACTCTGCTGAGTTTCTGCTAGGCTACTTCAGTGTTCATCAACAGAGGTACATGTATCCTGCCACACAAATGTTCTTCAGAATCACAGTTAGATGCTCCTACCCCTTCTCTCAAACTCTAGCTGAAAAACTGCAGCAAGAAGTCTGATAGTATTGAAGGGCCTGCTATTGGGGTGGCAATAGAATTTCAAGTTCTTGACGGCATACAGAGAAATCACAGCTATCTGGCAGATACAACAGTGCCTGGCACTAACAGAAAAAGGAAGACCTTTCTCTCTGTCTCTCTCACTGTCCATTCTGCCTGTCAAAAAAAAAAAAAAAAAAAAAAAAAAAAAAAAAAAAAAGAAAGAAAGAAAAAAAAATGCCTGGCTACACTCCAGTTCCCTGAAGGATTCTGCATGGGAATTCAGGACCCTCGGGAAAGCAGGCCTTTGAAGGGACTATTACAGTAGACCTGGTCCAAAGCACCTCACTGTAAAGAGCAAGCTTCCTACGAGATGCTACAGTGACTCGTTTCATTCTGCTTTCATTGTTTCCATTTCTTTGATAAGGTCACATCCTGATCTTCAGCTAAACACGTTGCTATTTAGAGGAAATCACAAATTAATGAAATGTGCTTCAGCATATATTGCCAAATGGAAAATGTGCTGTATCAATGAGCAGAAACACCATGATGATTACAGTTAATAGAATCAGGGCTCCCTGAGGTTTCCTTCAAACTGTCCTTGTCCCCACTACAACAGAAGCACTCTACCAATTTAGAATTTCTGAGACTGGGAAGCTCAAGCCCACTGATGACTCTGGTATAAGCTAATTTCCATCATTATCATTAGCACCTGAGAAAATTTATCCATTTAATGTTTGGTATCTCTCGACAAAAGTCTGGCAACTTCTTCCTTTCTATGAGCATGTCCAAATAATTTAAAATAGCAGAATGGCAAACCACTTAAGATCACTGTTCATCCATGCATGCCAGTTAATAGATCAAACATGCTGATTTGGTTCCGGAAAAGCAGATGCTATTAGGCATAAAAGAAAGAGCTTTTCAATACAAATGAATATTTTAACTTTGTTTTTGTTATGTAAGTGCTGATTCTACCTTCTAAAGAACAAGGCAAATTTATTTAAAACATTCTTTGAATGGTTATCATAAAATATGTAGAAACATAAAGAAAAAAAAATAGATGTAGCTGCGATCTCAAGAAGTTGGCAGACTAATGGAAAGGAAAATTCTTGATTTAGTAAAAAATTATATGCTAAATACCAGCAATGTACAAAGAGATGCAATAAGAAATGACACTGTCTTTGCACTCAGTGTGTTAAATGTCTAGCCTCAGGTGTTTACAGTATAACTGTAAACTAAACAGAAAAGCTGTCCTAGGAAAGGAACTGTAGGAACAGACTCAGATGGAAATATGCATTATTTGTTGGACAGAGTAATTGGGAGCCAATCTAACAGGGAAATGAAGAAAACAGGATTGGGGGAAATGAAACATAAACCAAGGCTAATCTGAAGACTAGAATTGGAATGATCTTTCAGAGTTGTCTCAAAATGAGGAATGCAACTATGGCTTGGAGAGGAGTCTGAACTGTGGATGAGCTAGTTCCTTTCTTGAGAGCAAGTCCACAGAATTTTACAGTTGTAAACCCTCAGCAACAAACATTCCCAGCAGCTGGTGGGTTGAGTAGTTTGTCTAGAAGATTGGACCTGGGAGAAATGCCATCAGAAGCAGTAGAATTCTACCCCCGTTGCATGTATCCACTTGTGTATGCTATGCTAGCTTCTCTCGTCGTGTGCCCTCCTTTCTTAGTGAAACTTGTAACGTGAAGGTCACTTGGAAGAACTGTATCTTCCCCCATTTGCACCTGGTCTTAAATGACCATCTGACCCTCTGGGTCCTAAGTCATTCTCATACCATAGCAGCTGCACTTGTCATTTACCTATGAAATTCACTTCTCAGATTTTTGGTAGTGAATCAGGTGCCACTCATACTCTTCCCTGACTCTTTATGTAACTGCAGTCCATAAACTAGTCTTCATGACCAAGATCACTTTGAATTTCTTGTCTCCCTTCCTTGTCTCCAGATCTATTGTCATGAGAAAACAGTGGCCAAACGGCTGCAGAGATATCAGTTCGATGGACCTTTATGAAGCTAATTGTAACAGACTTTTGAGTTGAAGCAAGGAGCACACACATTCCACATTGGGAATGGTGGTGACTGGTGCAACACATGATTTAACCCTCTAGGAAAGTGGATCCAAAGTCTACCTGTCTTAGTTTAATACAATATTTGAGGCTAGATAATATATAAAGAAAACAAGACTGTTTTGGATCACAGTTTTAGAGATCCAAGAGCACATCTCAAGCATCTGCTCACCTTCTGGTGAGGGTCGCTTGGCAGATGGGTAAGTGCAAAGAGAAGCACGCGTGGTAAGAGAAGCAACAGAGGGGCTAGCAGAGGAGAGTCAGTTTTAAATTATGCATTCTTAATATAAATACATATATCCAAGTTCCTCAGAAACTACATTAATCCCTTTATGAAAGTGATACTTCCATGACTTAGTTATATATTCGGAATCACCAATTCTCAATACTGTTACATTGAGGTATAAGCCTACACATGAGTTTTGGTGGGGACAAATCATATTCAAATCACAGCACAACTCATTGCAGACACAACATTATACCTTTTTAGTTGATTTAGGCTGTACACTTTATCCCAGAAGACGGCATCCCATTCTCACAAGGAATTCATTTCTCCCTGTTATCTCAACTACACATTGAATAGTTACTCCATCACTCAGCCAAGCTGAGGGCTTTTGAGTAGTACAGTGTGTATTAGAATCAGTAAATACTGTAATTGGATGAACACTGCCAAACCTCTTGTGTGTATTGTCAATGGCACTTTCCTCTAACATGGAAAATATGCCTTCCAGGTTTGTTCGTTTTAGGATGATTTGGTTAGTTTTGACTACTGGCATTCCCTTATAATTTCAGAATCTGTGTGTCAATTTATACACACACATATATGTATGCTACTGTGATATAAATAAAATTGTGTTGAATCTACATGTCAATTTGGACAGAACTGACATCTACATAACACTGACTCATCCAATCTATAAATATCATCCGTTACTTGGATTATTTAAGTCTAATTTCTCTTAATGAGATCTGTGTACTGTTTTATATACCTTTATTTTTATATCAAGTATTTTATGTTATTGATAATATATCTTCTCTTCATTTGATTATTTTACATACTTCTATAGATACATATAATTATTTAATATTGACCAAATAGTCAAATTTGCTAATTTCATTTATCATATTTTTAGCAATCTGTTATACTTTTACATGTACAAGCATCTAATGTGTGAATAATGACAATTTTACATCTTTCTTTTCTACCCTTTTGAACAATTTTTCTCCTTAACTTATTCCATTGGCTTGATTCACTAGTACAATGCTGAATAAAAGTAGTAAGAATAATCATCTTTGCCTTGGTCATGATCCCAAAGAAATGTCACTATTATATAGAAATATACAGAAATTTCACCATTCACTATGATGTGTACTGTAGGATTTTTTTAAATATTATTTATTTCATTTTTAAAATGAACAAATTTCATATGTCATATATACAGATTTAGGACCATAGTGATACTTCCCACCCTACCCTCCCTCCTCCTTCCTTTCTTATACTTTCTTTTAATGTTTAAGATGATCTACTTTCAGTTTATTTACTTTTTTTTATTTGACAGGTAGAGTTATAGACAGTGAGAGAGAGAGAGACAGAGAGAAAGGTCCCCCTTCCACTGGTTCACTCCCCAAATGGCCGCCATGGCTGGAGCTGAGCCAATCAGAAGTCAGGAGCCAGGTGCCCCCTCCAGGTCTCCCATGTGGGTGCAGGGACCCAAGCACCCGGGCCACCCTCCACTGCCTTCCCGGGCCACAGCAGAGAGCTGGACTGGAAGAGGAGCAACCAGGACTAGAACTGGCACCTATATAGGATGCTGGTGCCACAGGCAGAGGATTAACCAAGTGCACCACAGCACCGGCCTCCTACATTCAGTTTATTTTATACTAACAAGATTATCCCTACACTAAGTAAAGGATTCGACCAATAGCAAGCAGAAAATAACACTCTTCCTCAACAGTAGAGACCAGGGCTGTAAACAATTATGGAATCCCAAAATGTCAATTTTGTTCATATACATTATATGTTTTTACTCTATTGGTTGTCACAGATCAGGGAAAACATAAGGTATTTGTCTTTTTGGGACTGGCTTATTTCTCTAACTATAATGGTTTCCAGCTGCACCCATTGTGTTGCAAAACACTTCTTGGAGAAGACCCCTGAAGCACAGGCAATCTAAGCAAAAATAGACAAGTAGGATTACATCAGTATGTAAGAGATCAAGAAACTCAATAACAAGAAAACTAACAATCCAGTTAAGAAATAGGCCATGGACTACAACAGGAATTTTTTAAAAGAGGTCATGGTCCACAAAGGGAAGTCGCTCCTTATGCAATTGCTCTGGTTAATCAACAAGGAAGACTTGGTTGATGAGAGTGTCTCCATTTTATAGCTTCTAATGAATTGTAGGATTTTTATAACTATCTTTTATCAGGTTTAAGAAATTCCCTTCTATTACTAGTTCATTGAGTTTTTATCATAAATGATATTGAATCTTAATTAATTTATTATATTCTTTGAGATGATGGTATGCTTTATTTTATTGAAATAATAAATGAGATTTATTTATCTTTTTAAATGATATAAAATCTTGGGATTCTTGTAATAAACATATCTAATTGTAACCGATTACATAACTGTAGGAGTTTCAGAGCCTTTACATGAGTGTCAAAATGTCTTGAATGTGTGAAGACGACACATAATTGTGAAGAAGAGAATAAACCATGATAAATTGAATTCTGCTCTCATGTCTCCCATCTTTCCATCCCTTGCACTGTCATAGTATTAATATTATGTAATTCTCATGGCCTTTTTGGTGATGGAAAGTACATACCAATCATTGGATCCAAAGATCCAAGGATCTTTGGATCTTTCCAAATGGCATTAGTAACTGAGTATATAGTACAAGTGGTATGGGAAGTATCTGAAATGTGTTGGTATGGTTGCTTCTGCTCATTTGTGGTTCTATCCTTCTCAAATAAGAATGGAGTCTTGGTAACTGTTGGCCATTTAACCAATGAATGAAACAGGCAGACGAAAAGCACTCCTGCGGATATACAGACTGGCAACCTAAAGTCAAGAAGTACTTCAACTAACCTGTTGATACCCACTTCAGGCAGAACTACTGTGGTCAACTTGTAGATATACAAGAAGGCAATGCTCATTGCATGCATATAAGATTTTATGGTTGCTTATTATATAACTGAGCTGTGGATATAGGTGACTAACACATTTAGGATGACTAACAAAATGTTTTTGAAACCTTGATTATGAAGTATTATAGATTCTGCATGACATGATTTTCCTCAACAGATCACATAATTTATCTTTTGATATACAGTTAGATCAGGGACAGATCAGGGGTTGAACTAATCTTGGGCTGAAATATTATCTTTCAAAGTTTCTCCCTTCACCAGTTTGTCCCTACAAGCAGAAATAGGTAATTTTTATTTTGCCAAGGTCCATTTGGACTTTGTAGCATCACAGAATGGCTGTTAGAAATAATCCAATAGGGAACAGTGCTGAGGCATAGCAGGTAAAGCTGTCACCTGCAGTGCCAGCATTCCATATGGGCTCAGCTTCAAGTCCCAGCTGCTCCACTTCCATCAGCTCTCTGATACGCCCAGGAAAGATTTAGAGGATGGCTCAAGTCCTTGGGCCCCCTGCACCAGCATGAGAGACCTGGAAGAAGCTCCTGTTCCTGGCTTAAAATCAGCCCAGCTCCAGCCATTGCAGGTATCTGGGGAGTGAACCAGAGCATGAAGACCGATCTCTCTCTCTCTCTCTCTCTCTCTCTTTCTCTCTGCCTCTGCATCTCTGTAACTCTGCCTTTCAAATAAATAAATAAATCTTTGAAAATAAATAAATAACCTCAGGACTGCACCCGCCCTCAGCCAAGCAGAAAAACATGACCCTGGGGGAGGGTGTGAAATAACAGGCAATTAGGACCTAGTGAATGTGTGGTGCTAATGAACTGAGACTATGAAAAAAGATACGGTAGGTGAGAGAACTCATGGAATTCATGTGAGTACTCTCCAGAGATGCTACAATTCAGTAACCTTGGCAACCCAGTGGGAGACTGCAGGAGAATTTCAGCCCACACTGAGGGCAGAACAGATTCCCTGTGTGGTCCTTGGGAAAGAGCTTCCGATAGCTGGCTCCTATGGGTATATCATTCACCTGCTAACTACCTTCAATTCTGCTCAGCTGTGTAGAATTACTTCCCTTCTTAAGAAAGAAAGAGAGAAAGAAAGAAAGAAAGAAAGAAAGAAAGAAAGAAAGAAAGAAAGATTGATTTACCACGCCTAACCTGGGTGGGAGTGTCACCTTTGGCACACCCTTAACCCTGAGGAACCAAATAGAGCTCTCAGGCCACACCCATCTCAAGTCTCTAAGGCTCCATCAAAAGCAGACAATCCACTTAATACAGTCATAGTATAACAAGAAAAAAACACCACAGCAAGGGAAGAAGAATCCAAAGAATATCTCCACAATGACAAGCAACAAACGCAGAAACTGAGGAAACAAGAACAAGGAAGACATTATGGCACCCCCAAATGAATAAGACACCCCAAGCCAAGATTATGAAGATGATGAGATGGAAGAAACGCAAGATATGGATTTCAAAAAATTTATGATAAGAACAATTAGAAGTTTTCAAAAACAAATGCTTGACCTACGGAAATCCTTACTGGACAGGATAGAAAATCTCCTTCAAGAAAATGAAATCTTAAGGAGGAATCAAAATGAAATGCAGAAGCTAGTAGAACTGGAAAGTGTGATAGTGAAGAGAAATCAAAATGAAATGAAGAACTCAATATATCAAATGACAAACACATTAGAGAGCCTTAAAAACAGAGTCAGTGAAACAGAAGAGAGAATACTGGACTTAGAAGACAGAGCACAGGAACGGTTACAGTCAAACCAAAGAAAAGAAGAGGAAATTAGAAATCTAAAAAATATTGTTGGGAATCTATAGGATACTATTAAAAAACCCAACATTTGGGTTCTAGGAATTCCTGAAGGCAGAGAGAGAGAGAAAGGATTAGAAGGCCTTTTTAGTGAGATACTTACAGAGAACTTCCCGGGTTTGGAGAAGTACAGAGACATCCTAGTACAGGAAGCTCATAGAACCCCTAGTAACCATGACCAAAAGAGATCCTCACCACAACACGTTATAATTAAACTCACCACAGTGAAACATAAAGAAAAGATTCTAAAATGTGCAAGAGAGAAATGTCAGATTACTCTCAGAGGATCTCCAATTAGACTCACAGCAGACTTCTCACCAGAAACCCTACAGGCTAGAAGGGAATGGCAAGACATAGCCCAGGTACTAAGAAAAACTGCCAGCCCAGAATATTATATCCTGCAAAGCTCTCATTTGTGAACGAAGGTGAAATAAAGACCTTTCACAGCAAACAGAAATTGAAAGAATTTGTCGCCACTCATCCAGCCCTGGAAAAGATGCTTAAAGATGTGTTAAGCACGGAAACACAGAAACACGACCATCAATATGAAAGAAGGTAAAGGAAGGAAACCTCCCAGTAAAAGAACATAGGAAGTTCAAAGCATATATTAGAAAGAAGTATCTTTGGCAAATGGCAGGGCAAAGTTACTACTTATCAATAGTCACATTGAACGTTAGTGGCCTGAACTGTCCAGTTAAAAGACACAGATTAGCTGACTGAATTAAGGAACAAAACCCAAATATTTGCTGCTTACAAGAAACACATCTTTCCAACAAAGATCCATACAGACTGAAAGTGAAAGGCTGGAAAAAGATATACCATGCCAACAGAAATGAAAAAAGAGCGGGTGTAGCCATCTTAATATCGGACAACATAAACTTTACCACAAAAACTGTTAAGAGAGACAAAGAGGGGCACTATATAATGATTAAGGGATCAATTCAACAGGAAGATATAACGATTATCAATGTATATAAACCTAATTACAGGGCACCAGCTTATTTAAAAGATCTGTTAAGGGACTTAAAGGGAGACTTAGACCCCAATACAATAGCACTGGGGGACTTCAATACTCTACTCTCAGAAATAGATCAACAGGACAGAAGATCAACAAGGAGACAGTAGATTTAAATGACACTATAGCCCAAATGGATCTAACAGATATCTACAGAACTTTTCATCCTACACATAAAGAATTTACATTCTTCTCAGCAGTACATGGAACCTTCTCCAGGATTGACCACATACTAGGCTATAAAGCAAGTCTGAGCAAATTCAAAAGAATTAGAATCATACGATGCAGCTTCTCAGACCATAAAGGAATGAAGTTGGAAATCCCTAGAGCATATGCAAACACATGGAGATTGAACAACATGCTCCTGAATGAAATCAAAAGAGAAATCAAAAATTTTCTGGAAGTAAATGAGGATAACAGCACAACATACCAAAACTTATGGGACACAGCAAAAGCAGTGTTAAGAGGAAAGTTTATATCAACAGGTGCCTACATCAAGAAATTGGAAAGGCACAAAATAAATGAGCTTTCAATGCATCTCACGGATCTAGAAAATCTGCAGCAAACCGACCCAAATATAGTATGAGAAGAGAAATAATTAAAATCAGAGAAGAAATCAACAGGATTGAATCCAAAAAAAAACATTACAAAAAATCAGCCAAACGAGGAGCTTATTTTTGAAAAAATAAACAAAATTAACACCCCATTGGCCCAACTAACTAAAAAAAGAAAAGACCCAAATCAATAAAATCAGAGATGAAAAAGGGAATGCAATAACAGACACCACATAAATAAAAAGAATAATCAGAAATTGCTATAAGGACTTGTATGCCAGCAAACAGGGAAATCTATCAGAAATGGATAGATTCCTGGACACATGCAACCTACCGAAATTGAACCAGGAAGAAATAGAAAACCTAAACAGACCTATAACTGAGACAGAAATTGAAACAGTAATAAAGGCCCTCCCAACAAAGAAAAGCCCAGGATCAGATGGATTCACTGCTGAAATCTACCAGACATTTAAAAAAGAACTAACTCCAATTCTTCTCAAACTATTCAGAACAATCAAAAAAGATGGAATCCTCCCAAATTCTTTCTATGAAGCCAGCATCACCTTAATTCCTAAGCCGGAAAAAGATGCAGCATTGAAAGAGAATTACAGACCAATATCCCTGATGAACATAGATGCAAAAATCCTCAATAAAATTCTCGCCAATAGAATGCAACAACACATCAGAAAGATCATCCACCCAGACCAAGTGAGATTTATCCCTTGTATGCAGGGATGGTTCAATGTTTGCAAAACAATCAATATGATACACCACATTAACAGACTGCAGAAGAAAAACCATATGATTATCTCAATAGATACAGAGAAAGCATTTGATAAAATACAATACCCTTTCATGATGAAAACTCAAAGCAAACTGGGTATGGAAGGAACATTTCTCAATACAATCAAAGCAATCTATGAAAAACCCACAGCCAACATCCTATTGAATGGGGAAAAGTTGGAAGCATTTCCACTGAGATCTGGTACCAGACAGGGATGCCCACTCTCACCCCTGCTATTCAATATAGTTCTGGAAGTTTTAGCCAGAGCTATTAGGCAAGAAAAAGAAATTAAAGGGATACAAATTGGGAAGGAAAAGCTCAAACTATCCCTCTTTGCAAATGATAGGATTCTTTATCTAGGGGACCCAGAGAACTCTACTAAGAGACTATTGGAGCTGGCGCCGCGGCTCACTAGGCTAATCCTCTGCCTTGGTGCGCCAGCATACCAGGTTCTAGTCCCAGTCGGGGTGCTGGATTCTGTCCCGGTTGCCCCTCTTCCAGGCCAGCTCTCTGCTGTGGCCAGGGAGTGCAGTGGAGGATGGCCCAAGTACTTGGGCCCTGCACCCCATGATAGACTAGGAGAAGCACCTGGCCCCTGCCATCGCATCAGCGTGGTGCGACGGCCACAGCACGCTGGCCACAGCAGCCATTGGAGGGTGAACCAACGGCAAAAGGAAGACCTTTCTCTCCGTCTCTCTCTCTCACTGTCCACTCTGCCTGTCAAAAAAAAAAGAGAGAGAGAGAGAGAGAGAGAGAGAGAGACTATTGGAACTCATAGAAGAGTTTGGCAAAGTAGCAGGATATAAAATCAGTGCACAAAAATCAACAGCCTTTGTATACACAAGCAATGCCACAGCTGAGAAAGAACTTCTAAGATCAATCCCATTCACAATAGCTACAAAAACAATCAAATACCTTGGAATAAACTTAACCAAGGACGTTAGAGATCTCTACGATGAAAATTACAAAACCTTAAAAAAAGAAATAGAAGAGGATACCAAAAAATGGAAAAATATTCCATGCTCATGGATTGGAAGAATCAATATCATCAAAATGTCCATATCCCCAAAAGCAACTTGTAGATTCAGTGCAATACCAATCAAAATACCAAAGACATTCTTCTCAGATCTGGAAAAAAAGATGCTGAAATTCATATGGAGACACAGGAGACCTGGAATAGCTAAAACAATCTTGTACAACAAAAACAAAGCCGGAGGCATCACAATACCAGACTTCAGGACATACTATAGGGCAGTTGTCATCAAAACAGGATGATTCTGGTACAGAAACAGATGGATAGACCAATGGAACAGAATAGAAACACCAGAAATCAATCCAAACATCTGCAGCCAACTTATATATGATCAAGGATCCAAAACCAACCCCTGGAACAAAGACAGCCTATTCAATAAATGGTGCTGGGAAAACTGGATTTCCACATGCAGAAGCAGGAAGCAAGACCCCTACCTTTCACCTTACACAAAAATGCACTCAACATGGATTAAAGACTAAAATCTATGACCTGACACCATCAAATTATTGGAGAACATTGGAGAAACCCTGTAAGATATATTCACAGGCAAAGACTTCTTGGAAAAGACCCCGGAAGCACAGGCAGTCAAAGCCAAAATTAACATTTGGGATTGCATCAAATTAAGCATTTTCTGTACTTCAAAAGAAACAGGAAAGTCAAGAGACAACTGACAGAATGGGAAAAAATATTCGTAAACCATGCAACAGATAAAGGGTTAATAACCAGAATCTACAAAGAAATCAAGAAACTCCACAACATCAAAACAAACAACCCACTTAAGAGATGGGACAAGGACCTCAACAGACATTTTTCAAAAGAGGAAATCCAAATTGCCAACAGACACATGAAAAAATGTTCACGATCACTAGCAATCAGGGAAATGCAAATCAAAACCACAATGAGGTTTCACCTCACCCCGGTTAGAATGGCTCACATTCAGAAATCTACCAACAACAGATGCTGGCGAGGAGGTGGGGATAAAGGGACACTAACCCACTGTTGGTGGGAATGCAAACTGGTTAAGCCACTATGGAAGTCAGTCTGGAGATTCCTCAGAAACCTAAATATAACCCTACCATAACCCAGCCATCCCACTCCTTGGAATTTACGCAAAGGAAATGAAATTGGCAAAAAAAAAAAAAAAAGCTGTCTGCACCTTAATGTTTATTGCAGCTCAATTCACAATAGCTAAGACCTGGAACCAACCGAAATGCCCATCAACAGTAGACTGGATAAAGAAATTATGGGACATGTACTCTATAGAATACTATACAGCAGTCAAAAACAATGAAACCCGATCATTTGCAACAAGATGGAGGAATCTGGAAAACATCATGCTGAGTGAATTAAGCCAGTCCCAAAGGGACAAATATCATATGTTCTCCGTGATCAGCGACAACTAACTGAGCACCAAACGGGAAACTTGTTGAAGTGAAATGGACACTATGAGAAACAGTGACTTGATCAGCCCTTGGCCTGACTATTGATGTACAGTGTAATACTTTATGCCTTTAAGTATTTTTTTGTTCTAGTACTATTGGTTGAACTCTGTAATTAACACACAATTATTCTTAGGTGTTTAAATTTAACTGAGAAGTGATTCCTGTTAAATATAAGAGTGGGAATAAGAGATGGAGGAGTTGTACAATTTGGGAACATGCTCAAGCTGACTTGCCCCAAATGGTGGAGTTAGAAATGTGCCAGGGGATTCCAATACAATCCCATCCAGGTTGCATGCCATCTCACTAGTCCAAGTGATCAATTTCAGTTCACAATTGATCACACTGATAGGTCTAAGAGTCAAAGGGATCACACAAACAAGACTAGTGTCTGCTAATACTAACTGATAGAATCAAAAAGGGAGAGAACGATCCAACATGGGAAGCGGGATACACAGCAGACTCAATGAATGGCAGATGTCCTAAATAGCACGCTGGCCTCAGAATCAGCCCTTAAGGCATTCGGATCTGGCTGAAGAGTCCATGAGAGTATTTTAGGCATGGAAAGCCAAGAGACTCTGGGAAAAAAAACCCTAAATGAAAGATCTCTTTGAGTGAGATCCCAGCGGAAAGAACAGGGCCATCAAAGAAGCAGGTACCTTTCTCTGAAGGGAGGAGAGAACTTCCACTTTGACTATGACCCTGTCTGAATAAGATCAAAGTCGGCAAACTCAAAGGCTTCCATAGCCTTGGCAACTCATGACTAGAGCCTAGGGAGATTACTGACACCATAAACAAGAGTGTCAAATTGTTAAGTCAACAACAGGAGTCACTGTGTACTTACTCCTCATGTGGGATCTGTCCTTAATATGTTGTCCAATGTGAAATAATGCTATAACTAGAATTGAAACAGTATTTTACACTTTGTATTTCTGTGTGGGTGCAAACTGATGAAATCTTTACTTAATATATACTAAATTGATCTTCTGTATATAAAGATAATTGAAAATGAATCTTGATGTGAATGGAATGGGAGAAGGAGTGGAAGATGGGAGAGGTGCAAGTGGGAGCAATTTTATGGGGGGCAAAGCCATTGTAATCCATGAACTGTACTTTGGAAATTTATATTTACTAAATAAAAGTTAAAAATTTTTAAATTATTAAATTTATTTAGATTTAATTTATGCCCATATATTATAATAAGATGGTTTGTGTTTTCCTGAAAAAAAAGAAAATAAATAAGTAAATAAATAAAATTTTAAAAAGAAGTGTCCCAATGGTGTATTTTCATAAGAACTTAGCTGAAGCTAAGTACAGCCATGATGCTAGGGCCTAGTCCCCAGCTTCAAGGGGACTAAATGGGGAAAAAAATAGATCAACTGATGAGCTCGCTTAGTAGAGATGATTGGAATAGGTTCATGTCTTCACTCAAGAAATAATTCAGATGTACGAAAGAGAGAAGTGGTAAGCCAGGTATCAAGATTTAATGAGGTATAGCATCCATCAGGATGGATGAGCCCCTCTCCAGAAAAAATGAGGGGGGGGGGAGCCTGGTTTACATTGAGATAGGATTTTAAGAGAATGGGGTCTGGTTCTTCCCACCATTTCTGCTTCCCCTCCTTCTTCTCCTGGACAGAGGAATTGCTGAGTGTGAATTAGGTAAATTCCTTCCAAGCTTCCCTAGAGTGCCTTCCTTGGGAGAAGGCTGCAAAAGCTTTATTGCCCAAAGTTATTAGATGGAATAGCCTACCAGGTCCTGGAAAAAATTATTCAAGGGAGGAGAGAAGAACTTTATTTGATGGAGGTATGGAACCACCTGCAGAGCTACTGGGGTATGGGCAGGATTTTGTAGTGTGAAATACTGAGCTGCTTCTAAGGTACATTTCCAAGGCTGTTATATTTTTTTAAACTTCTTTTCCTATGATCCTCATCCACACATAGGCTAATTTCTAACTTCCTAACAGTTTCCACTATGAAACCACAGTGTAACATCCCCCACCCCATCCTAACTGCCCAGCAACACCCAACCCCCCGTGTTGTATTGAGACTGTTCCTCCCAAAGTTGTTCAAACTGGGGGAAGGGAAGCTTGCATGACAAGTAAAAAGGAACCAAACTTCTGAGACAGATGCTTACTTCTACCTGCTGGTCAATAAATGCCTCACTTTCTGCTACCTTCATGTATGAATCCTTCCTTTGGTGGGTAGGTGGTCTCAGGTGGCCTATTTTCCACACTAGCAATATAAAATTATCAGCTTAAAATTAATATACTACAGATTTATTGAAATTAAAACCCCACTTGCAGTTGCCTTGGCAGGGCCAGAAACAAATGATTTTGTGGGAGGGGGAGGGTTCCAAGATGGCAGAGTAGGGTGGGAGCTTACTGCTATAGCCCAGGAAAAGATAGCTTAAAAAAAAAAGTGGAGAGTACAGTCTCAGCGAAGAGTTAGGGAGAAAATGGCAAAGGAAACTCTACAGAAATTAGAGGGACACAGTGGACCCACGTGAAAGGCGTGAGTGCCCAGGGCTTGGGACTCTATAAGCTGGGAACATACACACCAGCACTAGAAAGTGAGGTGAGACCAGACCCCAGCAGCCCAGGGCACTGGCAAAAAAAGCAGCAGGAAGAACCTAGAGGAACCCAGCCTGGAGCCCCAGCCAAACTAGAGGAGAAAAAAAAAAAGGTTTGAATGGACAGGTTTCTCTCTCCCCGAATACTATACAATAGCATCCTGTAACAAGCCAATAGGGTGGGCACCATTTTGGACATATGTAACAGTTGCACCAGCTCTTGTCTGTTCCCAGCAACTAGCAGAGTGGAGACTCCTGACTCTGGTGGGGAAAAATAATAGGGCTAGGAGCTTGTAACTGTGTTAGGCTTCTGTACTGGGGCGTGAAAAAAAACTGAGGGTGTGGGGGAGGATTCACTGTGTGGTTGGGACTTTGAGCAGTCACAGTGGGAGACACCACATGCTCAGGGTTTCCTGGTTACCTGGTGAGAGACATTGCTGGGGAAACTGAACTTACACTGAGGACAGCACAGATCCTTGGTGTGGTCCTTCAGACAGAGCAGATCAATATTATACCCACTGGGGCTTGCGCTCACGTGCTGATCTCCTTTGAGGAGAGGAGCTCAGCTGGGCAGAATAAATTTCCTTTCTGATTAAAAAAAGAGAAGATTTACCACGCCAAAGCTGGGTGTGTCACCTTAGGCACACCAAGACACTATGGCAAAAATGGATCTACGTGAATGCTCTCTATGAATGAGACCCTAGTGAAAAAAAAAGGAGCCATCAAAGGATATACTCTTCTCTGAAACAACGAGAGAACGTCCACTTTGCTTATGGCCCTGTCTAAATACTGACAGAGTTGGTGGATTCAAAAGTCTTCCGTAGCCTTGGCAGATCATGTCAATAGCCTCAGGTGATCAATGACATCATAAGTAGGAGGGTCAATTGTTAAATCAACAACAGGAGTCACTGTGCAGTTACTCCCCATGTAGGACCTCTGTCCTTAATGAGTTGTATTATGAAAGTTAACTGTAAAACTTGTTTGCAAACTCTATACTTTGTGTGTCTGTGTGGAAGTAAATTGTGGAAATCTTTACTTAGCATAGAATTGGTCTTCTGTATATAAATTTAATTAAAAATCTTAGTGGAGAATGGGATGGGAGAGGGAGTAGGATGTGGGACAGGAGTGGAGGTGGGAGGGTGGATATGAGGGGAAGAACCACTAAATTCCTAAAGCTGTACCTGTGAAATTTGTGTTCATTAAATAAAAGCTTTCTTTAAAAAAAATAGGGATGGGCTGGCACTATGGCATAGTGGATAAAGCCCCACCTGTAGTTCTGGCATCTCATATGAGCACTGGTTCAAGTACCAGCTGTTCAACTTCCAATCCAGCTCTCTGCTATAGCTTGGAAAAGAAGTAGTAGATGTCCTAAGTCCTTGGGACCCTGCACCTGCATGGGAAGACCCAGAGAAAGATCCTGGCTCCTGGCTTTGGATAGGCACAGCTCTGGCCATTGTGGCCAACTGGGGAGTAAACCAGTGTATGGAAGATATCTCTCTTTCTCTCTTCCTCTCTTTCTCTCTCTGCTCTCCTTCTGTGTATAACTCTGACTTTAAATAAATCAATAAATATTTTATTAAAAATGATTTTGTGGTCCTTTCATGGCCAGCAAACCTATTATTCCCAACCCCTAAAAGACTGAAGCTTTTCAGGATTCAAAACAAGAGCTTTGCATACTTAGGATTTCTCCTCCTTGGTGTACCTTGAACTACATTTTTTGTCTCTTTAGCAGTGAGAAACTTTACAAATTATTTGTGCTTCACCAAGTTTCTGTTTAGCTTTTTAACCTTTTACACTAATAACAATCAAAAAAAAAAAAACACCCCAAAGAGAAAGCCATTGTTATGTGTCAATCTTGCTTACAACCATCTTCTTTTCTTCAAGAATCAGCTTTCTTGATGACCAGCTTGGCAGACTGTCTCTTCAATATATGCCTCCCCAGAACATTGATAAGACTGGATGCTCTGGGGTCCTTCCTGAATCAGAACAACTCTGATCTGCTCAACTTAGCAGTCTCTTGTTCTTTTCCAACAATTAGCACAAGATCTATGGGAGAAAAGCAGAATGGAGAATGCCATACTCAGCTCAATAAACTTCTGTGCTGTCCAGAATCTTTATGACTCAGATCCTAGCATATTCAGGCACTCAACAATGGTTCAAACAGACTTTATTTTAATTGCTTTTCCTACCTATTACAGATTAATTTATCATAGTTTTGGAAGTCATATAACTTTTATTCTCTAAGATTTATCAACCTCTATTCATTTTCACTGTTGCATAATATTCCATTGCATGGCTATATTTAATTCATTTATCCATTCTTCTTTCTAACATGTTTTCAATTTTTCACTGATATGAACAAAAATTATATGAATGTTTTTATGTGTTTTGGTAAACTTATGAAAAACTTATACAGTGCATATACTTCACAGTAGAATTAATGTTACAAAATATGTGAAAATTCAACTTAAAATATAATATCTGGTTGTTTTGCAAAGTCCTAGTTAATGGGTCTGCATTTAGTACAGTGGTTTAAGCCTTTGATATGGGTCAGGCAGGCAGCTAGAATCTTAGCAGTTTAGGATCTGCTCAGCTAGAGGTACCTGAAGGCCACAAGTCCCTACCCCATGCATATTTCTATCTGTTAGGACCTCTAAGGCCACTGAGGTCTAATAGAACCTGTTAGGTCACTGAGCCTGAAGCCCCAGGATCAATGAAACTGGATACAGAGAGATAATCTAATGCCTAATGAAATATTTATTGCTCAGGAAAGCCACACCTGGACTTTCCAAAATGCTGAGACAATGCACTAAAAGCTTCATCAAGAAGACTTTCTGCACATTTACCACCCATCTTATAGAGGTTTATATATTGTTCTGTACCTCCTCCAAAAGCTGCTTAAGAAAGGACTCTTAAGCAAATGGCTCAAATGGTATGAAGCCTAACTTCAAATCCCCTGTACTCTGGACAGGCTAAATCCCCACTGTCTTTACCCCACATTTTTCCCCACTAAAACAAAGTCCTCTCTATCTAGCTCCTTCCTTGTTTTCTTGGAACCTTAAAATCCTAAAACCTAACACTATCCTTCTACTTGTCAATCAAAATGCCCTCTTTCTCAGCTTCATCCAGGGCTTGGTGAGGAAGATGCCATAAAAACCTGTATATTGGAATTTCAAGATGGATGAATAGGGACAAGATTTACAGCTTTAGATGAGGGGGAAATAGCAAGAAAAAAAAGTGGAGGAAGTGCATTTCCAGGAGAGAATTGAAGAGAAATCTGCACTTGAAAATATTCAGAAGGAAGAAGGACACCGTGAATCAGTGTGCAAGGTGCAAACATGCAGCAAAGAGCACAGACACAACACACGATCTCTGCAGCCAAGAGCTGGAGGATACATCAGTTTTGGAGAGCAAGGTGAGAGCAGACTGCAGCAGTGCATGCACTGGTGATATTTTTGAGAGAGAGCCTTATGTACCACACTGTCTTTGAATATGACCTGGAGCCCTAATGGGGTGCAGGGTACCCTCCTAACTCAGTAAAAAAAAAAAGTGAGTTTCTCTCTGTGGACAGGACAAGCTAGTAGGCAGAGTGAATCCTCTGCACCCCGTGATTATGGGATCCTTGCGTGCTGAGACTGCAGGTACTCTGTGACTACATGATATGGTTCACGGTGTAGTTGGGTCTCCGGGCAATCACAGTGTCTGAAACCAGAGGCTCAGAGCTCCCTGAATATCCAGGGTGGGTCATTGTAATGGGATCCATGCTCAAACTGAGGATTGCACAGATACTTTGTGTGGTATAGAAGGAAGATTCCTCAGAATTTTTAAAGGCTATATATCACATATAACAATAGACAATACTATACTGAATGGCGGAAAACTTAAAGCATTTATCTTCAGATCTAGAACAAGCCAAGGTTTCAGCATTCACCACTCTCATTCAATGTAGTACTAAGTTTGTGTAAGAACAATTACGGAGAAAAAAAGAAACAAAAAGCATCAATATTGGAAAACAGGAAGTCAAATTATCCATGTCTGCAGATGATCTGATGTTGTACATGGAAAAATCTAAGCACTCCAGCAAAAAGCTGTAAGAATTGACAAACCAACTCAGTACAGTTGCAGGTTACAAAATAAACACACCAAAAAAAGTAGCTTTTTGCATACTAATGATGAACTCACAGACTGAGAAATCAAGAAAAAATTCCATTCACAGTAGTCACCAAAAAAATCAAATATTTAGGAAAAATTTAACCAAAAAAGTGAAGGATATCATCAATAAAAATTATCAAACACTGATGAAAAAAAAATCAAGGACACAAAAAAAGGAAAAATACACCTTTATAAAGGATGGAAAGACTGAGTATTATCAAAATGTCCACACTAAATAAAGCAATTTAAATTCAGAGATTCCATGCAATACCCATGAAAACACTAATGGCATTCTTTACAGAGTTAGAAAACACAATACAAAAATTCATATAGAATCATAAAAGACTTGAAAAGAAAAAATAATCCTTAGCAACAAAAATCAAGCTGTATGTATCACAATACCTGATTTGAAAGCATATTTCAAAGCTATACTATTTAAAATATCCTGCTACTAGCATAAAAACTGATACATAGATCAATGGAACAGAATAGACAGACCAGAAATTAATCTATGTATACAGTCAACTGATTTTTGACATAAGTGCTAAGACCATATAGTGAAGCAAGGATAATCTCTTCAACAAATGGTACTAGCAAAGCTACATGTTTATCAATAGAAGAATGACATTATATCCATACAGAAATCAATTCAAAATGAATCAAAGACCTAAATTTAAAACTAGAAACAATGATCTTGCTGGAAGAAAATGTAGGGGAAACACTCCAAGACACTGATGTATGGGATGACTTCATGGACAAGACTCCCAAAGGACAACAAAACTAAACTAAATAAATGGGATGATATCAAACTCAGAAGCTTTTGCACAGCAAAGGGGATGATCAATAGAATGAACAGACATCCTACAAAGTGGGAAAATAATGCAAATGACCTCTCTAAAAAAGGATTAATGTCTCAAATACAACAGCAACTTAAAAACTCAGTATTTCAAAACAGTTGAAAGTAAGAGAATCCTCCCAAACTTCTTCTATGAAGCCAACATAACCTTAATTCCTAAATCATAAAAACATTTGTCCCAAAAGGACAAATGCTGTATGTTCCCCCTAATCTGAAATAAATAATAGAGCACCTAAAAGGTAATCTATAGAAGTAAAATTAATACTTCAAGATGCAATGACTTTGAACAGCCCTTGTCTAGACTGTTGAGGAACAGCTTTTTTTTCCCTATACAATTTGTTGAACTCTTTACTTAGTATAGAAAGATAACTATAGACCAGTATCTCTGATGAACATAGACGCAAAGATCTTCACCAAAATACTAGCTAACTGAAGCTAATGTCACAGCAAAAAAAAAAAAAAAAAAAAAAAAAAAAAAAAAAAAAAAAAAAAAATTCACCCAGATGAAGTGATATTTCTCCCTAGTATGTATGGGATGGTTTAACAATTGCAAATCAATAAATGTGATACATAACATTGACAAACTGAAGAAAAAAACCATATAATTCCCTAGATTAATAGGGAAGATGGAGAGAAAGCATTTGATAAAATACAATATCATTTCATGAAGAACACCTTAAGCGAATTGGGTATATAAGGAGCTTTCCTCAACACAATCAAGGCAATTTATGACAAACTCACAGCAAGCATCTTATTGAATGGGGAAAACTTGGAAGCATTCCCACTAAGATCTAGAACCACACAAGGATGGCTACTCTCACCATTTAGGCAGAGCCTTTAGGAAAGAAAAGGCAATCAAAGGGACACAAATTAGAAAGAAGGAAGTCAAACTATCCCTACTTGTGGATGACATATTTCTTTATAAAGGGGAACCAAAGACTCCACAAAGAGAATATTGGAGCTCATAAAAGAATTTGATAAAGTTGCAGGATAATATTAATGGGAAAAATCAATAGCCTTTGTAGCCACAATGTGATGGCTAGCAAAGAACTTATAAGATCGATCCCATTCACAACAGCTACAAAAAATTAAACACCTTGGAACGAATTTAACCAAGGATGTGAAAGATCCCTACAATGAAAGTTATAAAACATTAAAAAAATAAATAGAAGACATTTAAAAATGGGAAAATCTTCCAAGTTCATGGATTGAAAGAATAAATGTCACCAAAGTATCCCTACAACTGAAAGCAATCTACAGATTCAATGCAATCCCAATCAAAATACCAACAACATTCTTTGTAGGTCTAGAAAAAATGATTCTAAAATTCATATGGAAACATAAGAGACCTCAAATAGCTAAATCAATCTTATACAAAGACAAAGCCGGATCATCACAATACCCATACTACTGAGCAGTTATAATAAAAACAGCCTGGTACTGGCACAAAGACAGAGTTGTAGACCAATGAAACAGAATAGAAACTCCAGAAATCAATCCACACATCTAAAACCAACTTATATTATCCAAATGGATAAAATCTTAATAGACATAATACCAGGGTTTGTCTCCTAGTTCTGCTTATCAAATACTGAAGCACATTCAGATACAATGTATGGTGGTAAGCATCACCTAGTGGACAGCACGTTCTCCCTGTGCCAGTGCCTCCACTTACCAGATTTAATATTGCATTGTCCCCAGTGAGACACATTCTTGTGAACAGGTTTCACTGCCACTGTAGTGGGAGAATGTCTGGCAAATTCCAGACAAGTTTCTGCCAATTCCTGTGCCATTCAATGAGCCAACACTATTCTACTCCAAGTTCCAGCTCTCACAGCCATGTATGGTAGAATTGAGAGGGAGTGTTCTTTTATGGATGCTCAATTTCAGCTTTATGGGTAGTACTTGATTCTTTTTTTTTATTTTTGATAGGCAGAGTGGACAGTGAGAGAGAGAGAGACAGAGAGAAAGGTCTTCCTTTGCTGTTGGTTCACCCTCCAATGGCCACTGCGGCCAGCGCGCTGCAGCTGGTGCAACGCGCTGATCCAAAGCCAGGAGCCAGGTGCTTCTCCTGGTCTCCCATGGGGTGCAGGGCCCAAGCACTTGGGCCATCCTCCACTGCACTCCTGGGCCATAGCAGAGGGCTGGCCTGGAAGAGGGGCAACTGGGACAGAATTCGGTGCCCTGACCGGGACTAGAACCCAGTATGCCGGCGCCACAAGGCAGAGGATTAGCCTATTGAGCCACGGCACCAGCCAGTACTTGATTGTTATATTCACTACTTTACATTATTGAGTTATTTTTACTTCCTACCAGTGAGTACCTCATTACCTCAATTTCCTTGTTACCAGATAGTTCTTTTTTCAATTTATTTAAGCTATACAAGTTTCATGTATTTCATATATACAGACGTAAGATAGTGACACTTCCTCCCTGACCCTCATTCCCACACACGCTCCAAAACTTCTCCCCCTCTCCTTCTCACATTCCCACTGTTAATTTTTACAAAGATCTGTTTTCAGTATACTTAGTGATACCATAGTTAACCCTATTCTAATTAAAAGAGTTCAACAATAATATGAAGAGAAAAAAAAATGCTGTTACTCAATGGAAGAGACAAGGGCTATAAACAATCATTGACTCCCAAAATGTCTATTTCTCTCCAATGCATTGCATTTCAGGTACTCTATTAGTTACCTCAGATCAGGGGAAAACATAATATCTGTCATTTTGGGACTGGTTTGTTTCCCTAAGTATAATAGTTTCCAGTTGCATCCATCTTATTGAAAAGGTAAGATTTTGTTTACAGCTGAGTAGTACTGTATAGTGTTTATATACCATAATTTCTTTATCCAGTCAACAGTTGATGGTCATCTGGGTTGATTCAATATCTTAGCAATTGTGAATTGTGCTAAAATTAACATGGAGTTATAGGTAACTCATACACTTATTTCTTTTTTTGATTTCGGTAAATTCTCAGAAGCTGGATTGCTGGGTTTATTGTAGATATATTTTCAGCTTTCTGAGGTATCTCCATACCATTTTCCACAATGGCTGCACCAGCTTACATTCTCAACAGTGGGTTAAAGTACCTTTTGCCCCACATATTTGCCAGCATTGGTTGTTGTTGATTTCTGTATGAGAGCCATTCTAACCAGGGTGAGGTGAAATCTCATTGTGATTTTGATTTGCATTTCTCTGATGGCTAGTGATACTGAGTATTTATTCAAGTGTCTGTTGGTCATTTGAATTTCCTCTTTTGAAAAATGTCTTCTCGTTTGTTTTGTTGTTGTTGAATTTCTTGAACACTTTATAGATTATGTATACAAATCCTTATCAGTTGCATAGTTTGCAAGTATTTTCTCCTATTCTGTCAGTTGCCTCTTCACTGTCCTGATTGTTTCTTTTGTAGTGCAGGAGATTTTCAGCTTGATGTGATATCCTTTGTCAATTTTGGATTTGATTCCTTGTGCTTCTAGGGTCTTTTCCAAGAAGTCTTTGCCTATGCCAATGTGTTGCATTTGCAGAATTTCCCCAAAGTCTCAAATAATTTGGTTGTATCAGGTCACAGATGTAGGTCTTTGATCAATTTTGAGTGGATTTTTGTGTAAGGTGTAATGTAGGGGTCTAGTTTCAACTTCCACATGTGGAGATCCAGTTTCCCCAGTGCCATTTGTTAAAAAGACTGCCTTGCCTCAGGAATTGATATTAACTCCTTTGTCAAATATAAAGTTGGTTGTAGATGCCTGGATTGATATCTGGAGTTTCTATTCTGTTCCTTTTGTCTATCCATCTGTTTTGTACTAAAATAAGGCTATTTTGATTATAATTGCCCTGTTGTGTATCTTGAAATCAAGTAAAGTGATGTCACCAGCTTTCTTTTTGTTGTAAAAGATTGCTTTAACTATTTGGGGGTCTCTTATCTTTCCATATGAATTTTTAGCATCATTTTTCAGATCTACAAAGAATGTCATTGGTATTTTGATTGGGATTACATTGAATCTATAAATTTCTTTTGTTAGTATGGACATTTTGATGATGTTGATTCTTTCAACACATGAACCTGGAAAATTTTTCCATTTTTTTACTGTCTTATATTTCTTTCTTTAGTGTCTTGTAACTTTCATTGTAGAGATTTTTGACGTCCTTAGTTAAATTTATTTCAAGGTATTGGATTCTTTTTGGAGCTGGTTGTAAATAGGACTGATCTGAAAAGTTCATTTTCAGACATTACTATCTGTGTATACAACAGCTATTGATTTTTCCATATTGATTTTATATCCTCCCATTTTATCAAACTCTTTTATGAGTTCTAATAGTCTATCAATTGAGTCTTTTGAATCTCCTATAGATATAGAATCATCCTTTAGTTTGTGTCCCTTTGATTTATTTTCTTGCTTAATTACTGTGGCTAAAACTTCCAGGACTATATTGAATAGAAAAAGTGACAGTGGGCATCCTTGTCTGGTTCTAGATCTTAGAGGGAATGCTTCAAGCTTTTTCCCATTCAATAAGATGCTGGCTGTGGTTTGTAATAAATTCCCTTTATTGTGTTGGGGAATGTTCCTTCTATATCCAATTTGCTTAAAGTTTTCATCATGAAAGGATTTTGTATTTTATCAAATGCTTTCTCTGCATCTATTGAGATAATCATATGATTTTTGTTCTTCAGTTTGTTAATGTGATTTATCACATATATTGATTTGTGAATGTTGAACTATCCCTCCATACCAGAGATAAATCCCACTTGGTCTGGGTGAACAATCTTTCTGCTGTGATGTTGGCCTCAGTTAGATAGTATTTTGTTGATGATTTTTGCAATCATGTTCATCAGGGATATTGGTCCATATTTCTCTTTCTCTGTTACATGTTTTTCTGTCTTAAGAATTAAAGTGATGCACACTTCATTGAAGCAGTTTGGGAAGATTCCCTCCCTTTCAATTGTTTTGAATAACTTGAGAAGAATTGGAATTAGTTGTTCTCTTTTTTTAAGATTTATTTTATTTATTTGAGTTACCAAGAAAAGTAGAGACAGAGAGAGAGGCTTTCCATCCACTGATTCACTCCTCAAAAGGTTACATTGGCTGGAGATGAGCCTATTCAAAGCCAGGAGCCAGGAGCTTCTTCTGGGTCTCCCATGTGTATACAGAGTCACAATGACTTGGGTAATCCTCCACTGTTTTCTCAGGTGCATTAGCAAAGAGCTGGATTGGAAGTAGAGCAGCTAGTACCTGAACTTACACCCATATGAGATGTGGGCACTGCAGGCCACTGCTTTAATCCACTGTGCTACCACACCAGCACCCCTGGAATTAGTTCTTCTTTAATGTCTGGTAGAATTCAGCAGTGGATCCTTCTAGTTTAAGCCTTTACTTTGTTGGGAAGGTTTTATATTACTGATTCAATTTTCATCTCAGTTATTGGTCTGTTTAGGTTTTCTATGTCTTGTATTCATGACTCAATTTTGGTAGATTTTATGTTTCCAGAAATCTTTCCATTTCTTCTGGGTTTTCCAATTTGTTGGCACATTGCTCTTTGTAGTAATTTCTGATGATTCTTTTTATTTCTGTGGTATCTGTTGTTACATTTCCTTTTCCATCTCTGATTTTATTGAGTCTTTTCACTCTTTCTTTGGTTAGTTGGGCCAATGGTGTATCAATTTTATTTTTTTCAAAAAACCAACTCTTCATTTCACCGATCTTATGTACTTTTTTTGTTTCAATTTTGTTTATTTCTTCTCTAATTTTAAATATTTCTTTCTTCCTAATAATTTGGGATTTAGTTTGTTGTTTTCCTGGGATCTTGAGATGAATTGATAGCTCATTTATTTTGTACCTTTCCAATTTACACTGCTTTTGCTTTATCAGTAAGTTTGGATATGAAGTAGTGCTGTTTTCACACATTTAAAGAATTTTTTTCTCTTTTGATTTCTTCAAATTCTTTGAATCTGACAAATTCTTTCAATTTCTATTTGTTGTAAAAGATATTTATTTCATCTTCATTCATAAATGAGAGTTTTGCAGGCTACAGTATATTCTGGGTTGACAATTTTTTTTTCTCTTAAGACTTAGAATGTATAAGGGCTAGTGCTGTGGCGCAATAGGTTAATCCTCCACCTGTGACACTGGCATCCCATATGGGTGCCAGTTCTAGTCCCAGAAGCTCCTGGCTCCTGGCTCTTGGCTTCAGATTAGCGCAACTCCGGCCATTGCAGCCAATTGGGGAGTGAACCAGTGGATGGAAGACCTCTCTCTCTCTCTCTCTCTCTCTCTCTCTCTCTCTCTCTGACTCTCTGACTCTCCTATCTCTGTGTAACTCTGACTTTCAAATAAATAAATAAATCTTAAAAAAAGACACCACAGAAATAAAAAGAATCATCAGAAATTAATACAAAGAGTTGTATGCCAACAAACTGGGAAATCTAACAGAAATGAATAGATTCCTGGATACATACAACCTGCCTAAATTGAACCATGAAGACATAGAAAACCTAAACAGAGCCATAACCAAGTCAGAGATTGAATCAGTAATAAAGGCCCTACCAACAAAGAAAAGCCCAGGACCGGATGGATTCACTGCTGAATTATAACAGACATTTAAAAAAACTAACTCTAATTCTTCTCAAGCTATTCAAAACAATTGAAAGAAAGGGAATCCTCCCAAATTCTATGAAGCCAGCATCACCTTAATTTCTCAACCTGAAAAAGATGCAGCAGAGAAAGAGAATTACTGACCAATTTCCCTGATGAACACAGATGCAAAAATCCTAAACAAAATTCTATCCAATATATTTCAACAACACATCAGAAAGATCATCCATCCAGACCAAGTGGGATTTATTCCTGGTATGTGGGGGTGGTTCAACATTCACAGATCTATCAATGTGATATACCACATTAACAAACTGTAGAAGAAAAATTGTATGCATTTTGAGAAATGCAGAGAAAGCATTTGATAAAATATAACACCCTTTCATGATGAGAACTCTAAGAAAACTGGGTATAGAAGGAACATTCCTCAACACAATCCAGACAATTTAAGACAAACCCACATCCAGCATCATACTGAATGGGGAAAAGTTGGATGTATTACCTCTGAGATCGGTACCAGACAGGGATGCCCACTATCACCATTGCTATTCAATATAATAGTGGAAGTTTTGGCCAGAGCCATTAGGCCAGAAAAATAAATTAAAGGCATATAATTGGAAAGGAGAAAGTCAAACTATCCCTATTTGCAGATGACATGCTTTTATGTATAGTGGATCCAAAAGACTCCACCAAGAGACTATTAAAACTTATAGAAGGATTTGGTAAAGTAGCAGGATATAAAAATCAATACAAAAAATCAACTGCATTGTATACATGGACAATGTAAAGGCTGATATTGAGCTTCTAAGATCAATCCCATTCACAATTTCTACAAAAAATTACCTTGGAATAAACTTAACCAAGATATCAAAGATCTCTGTGATGAGAATTATAAAACATTAAAGGAAGAAATAGCAGAAGACAAAAAATTGGAAGAATTTTCCATGTTCATGAATTGGAAGAATCAATATCATCAAATTGTCCACTCTTCCGTAAGCAACTTACAGATTCAATGCAATACCAATCATAATACCAAGACATTCTTCTCAGATCTAGAAAAAATGCTGAAATTCATATGGAGGCACAGAAGACCTTTACTTACTAAAGCAATCTTATACAATAAAAAAAAATCTGATGGCATCACAATACCAGATTTCAAGGCATACTACATAGCAGTTATAATCAGAATAACATGGTACTTGTACAAAAACAGATGGATACTCCAATGTAACAGAATAAAATGCCATAAATCAATCCAAGCATCTACAACCAACTTATATTTGACAAAGGAGCTAAAATCAATCCCTTTAGAAAGGACAGTCTCTTTAAGAAGTGGTGCCATGAGAGTGTTTCAGGCATGGAAAACCAAGACACTGGCAAAAAAAATGACCTAAATGGAAGATCTCTGTGGGGCCAGCACTGTGGCACAGCGGGTTAATGCCCTGGCCTGAAGCGCCAGCATCCCATATGGGCACCAGTTCAAAACCTGGATGCTCCACTTCTGATCCAGCTCTATCCTATGGCCTGGGAAAGCAATGGAAGATGGCCCAAATACTTGGCCCCCTGCATCCACGTGGGAGACCTGGAAGAAACTCCTGGCTCCTGGCTTCAGAATTACACAGCTCCAGCTGTTGTGGCAAGTTAGGGGGTAAACCATTGGATGGAAGACCTCTCTCTGCCTCTCCTCTCTCTGTGTAACACTGACTTTTGAATGAATAAATCTTAAAAAAAAGAAAGAGCTCTTTGAGTGAGATCCCAGTGGAAAGAAGGGGACATCAAAGAAGGAGGTGCCTTTCTCTGAATGGAAGAGAGAACTTCCACTTTACTTATGGCCCTGTCTAAATACGTCGGTGTTTGTGAACTCAAAAGGCTTCCATAGCCTTGGCAGCTCATAACAATAGCCTCAGGTGATTACTGACATCATAAATAAGAGTGTCAGTTGTTAAATCAACAACAGGAGTCACCATACACTTGCTCCCCATGTAGGATGTCTGTTCCTAATGTGTTTTACTATGAGAATTAACGGTAAAACAGTACTTTATACTTTTTGTGTCTGTGTGGGTTTAAACTGTTGAAATCTTCACTTAGTATAGAGTTTATCTTCTGTATATAAAGATAATTAAAAATGAATCTTAATGAAGAATGTGATGGTAGGAGTAGGAGATGGGATTGTGTGGGGGTGTGAGAGTGGTTGGGGGGGAAGAAGCACTATAATCCAAAAGTTGTACATTCAAAATTTATATTTATTAAATAAAAGTTTTCTATAAAAAAGTGGTGCTTGGAAAACTGGATTTCTATAGGTAGAAGTATGGAGCAAGAACCCTACATACACCTCACCCAAAAATCCACTCAAAATGGCATAAAGACCTAAATCTATGACCCAACACCATGCAATTACTAGAGAACATTGGGAAAATCCTGCAAGATATTGGCATAGGCAAAGAATTCTTGAAAAAGATCACAGAGACACTAACAATCAAAGCCATAATACAAATGGGATTACATCAAATTGAGTAGCTTCTGTACTGCAAAAGAAACAGGAAAGTGAAAAGGCAGTTGACAGAATAGGAGAAATTATTTTCAAACTATTCAACTATTAAAGGATTAATAACCAGCACATAGAAAGAGATCAAGAAGCTCCACAACAACAAAATGAGCAACGCAGTGAAGAAATAGGTCAAGAACTAAAAGACATTTTTCAAAAGAAGAAATCTAAATTGCCAACAGAGACAAGAAAAAATGTTCAGGATCACTAGCCATCAGGAAAATGCAAACCAAAACTAAAATGAGGTTTGACTTCACCCAGTTAGAATGGCTTTCATACAAAAGTCAAAAAACAATCAATACTGGAGAGGATGCAGGGGAAAAAGTACCCAAAACCATTGTTGGTGGGAATGTAAACTGGTACAGCCCCTGTGAAAAAATGAATGGCTATACCTCAGAAATCTGAAAATAGACCTACCATATGACTCAGCCATCCCAATCCTGGGAATTTACTAAGGGGAAATGAAATCAGCATATGAAAGAGTTTTCTGCACTCCCATGTTTATTGCAGCTCAATCCACAATAGCTAAGACATGGAATCAATCCAAATGTTTGTCAATTGAAGACTAGATAAAGAAATTTTAGGATATGTACACTATGGAGTACTACACGGTGGCAAAAAATGAAATCTTGTCATTTATAACAAAATGGATGAATCTGGAAAACATCATACTTAGTGAAATAATCCAATCCAAAAGGGACAAATACCACATGTTATCTGTGGCCCATTTTAATTAACAGAGCACATAAAAGGCAACCTGTAGAACTGAAATTGACACTTTGAGAAGCAATGACTTGAGCCCTTGTCTTGACTGATGAGGAATGTTTTTTTTTAGAATGTTTGTTGATCTCTACTTAACACAGAGTTAAACATATATGTATAAAGTCAACTGAAAATAGATCACAGTAAAAAAATAAGAGTGAGAATAAGGTAGGAAGAATAGGGTTTGGGAGTATGTGTTGGAAGCTGGCCATCATGGGAAGAATCACCATGTTCCTAAATTTATAATTATGAAGTGTATGAATTTTGTAGCTATAAAGCTGTATAGTTATGCATACATTCCTACAGACTTACTTCTAAGGGTACAGTTTAAAAACTTGCTATGGGACCCCAAATCCCATTAAGCTGGTGGTAAAAAATACCATCTTTTTTTTAAATACCATCTTAAGTGTTAAAGTGATCAAATGGTTAGTATTAAGCATCTGGTAATAATAATAAATAAAATTAAAAAGGAGTGATGCTCCAACATGGGTAGCACTCCACACAGCAACTCATAGAATGACAATAACTTTAAGTAGCACTCTGACCTCATAATCAGCCCTTAAGTCATCCTGGTCTGACTGAAAAGGCCATGAGAGCATTTAAGGCATGGAAAGCCAAGACACTGAGGCAAAAATGTCCTACATGAAGGATCTCAGTGGGTGAGACCCAGTGGAAAGAAGTGGTCATCAAAGAAGGAGGTACTGGCCGGCGAGGTGGCTCACTAGGCTAATCCTCCACCTGTGGCACTGGTACTCCGGGTTGGTTCTAGTTCCAGTTGGGGCACCGGTTCTGTGCCAGTTGCTCCTCTCCCAGTCCAGCTCTCTGCTGTGGCCCGGGAAGGCAGTGGAAGATGGACCAAGTGCTTGGGCTCTGCGCTTGAATGGGAGAACAGGAGGAAGCACCTGGCTCCTGGCTTCAGATTGGCGCAGCATGCCAGCCATACTGGCCATTTGGGGGGTGAACTGTCTAACTCTGCCTGTCAAAAAAAAAAAAAAAAATAAGGAGGTACTTTTCTCTGAAGGGAGCAGAGAACTTCTGCTTTGCTTATGGTCTTAGCTAAATATCAACAGAGTTTGTGGATTCAAAAGGGTTCCATAGCCTAGGCAGCTCATGTCAAGAGCCTCAAATGATCACTGACATCATACATAAGAGTGTTAATTGTTAAATTAACAAGAGTCACTATGCACTCACTTGCCATGCTGGACCTCTGTCCTTAAAGTGTCCTTAATTATGTCTAAGTGCTCACAAAAGGTATATAATTCTTGGGTGCTTCATTAAAGTTAATTAAATTTCTAGGAAAAAAAAGAAATTAACTTGAAAATGCAATGACTTTGAACAACCTTTGTCTCAACTGTTGAGGAACAATTTTTTGTTTTGTTTTGTTTTTTGATTTTGGGTTTTTTTACTGTGCAAATTGTTAACTATTTAGTATAGAGTTGCTCTTCTGTGTATTAAGTTAATCAGAAATGGATCTTGGTGGAGAATGGGACTTGGAATGGGAGGAGGAGGAGGAGTGTTGGAAGAGTGGGTGGGAGGGCAGGTACAGTGGGATGAATCACTATCTTCCTAAAATTGTACTTATGAAATGCATTAAGTCTGTGTTCCTTAAATTAAAGATTTCTTGGGGGGAGTAATTAAAAAAAAGACATCCATTTCTGGCATTTCCTCAATCTCTACATCTCTTTATATAATATTGAAAAGCTGTTGGGTTCCTTTAGAGGAGGGGTCATAGTGTCTTTCTTATTCTTGTTTCCTGAATTTCTGCATTTGTTTTTAGGCATTTGTAGAGTTAATTTTTGTGTTTTTTTTGTTTGTTTGTTTTTTTCCTTTGATAGCTTTTATCTTTGAGCTGTCTCTGTGGCTTAGTGGAATGTCTGCACTTTCAGCAAATATCAAGAGGTTGTATGGTGGGTGTGGCCAAGGAGCTCTAGTCAGCAATCCAGGGTGGGGCAAGTATCCAGGGTAACACCTTAGTTAGGTGTGGTAGATCTGAATACCCACCTACACTCTGTACCTTTTAATGTAACCACCAAGTCCCCATGGTCTTAGCACACAATACTCTCACAGTCACCAGATCCAGAGGATTCTCTCTGCCCTGCCAACCTGTCCAGTCAACAGAGAGGCAGATGTTCCCTGAGACAACTCCACCTAGGTGTCTTGATCCTGAGAGGTTGTGGGTGCTTCACCATCCTACATGGCTGCCCAGCCACCTCCCAGCCAGGCTCAAAATCTGTGGGGGCTGCATTTTGTTCCCTCCAGTAGAATCTCTAGATCGTACATGTTCACAAGAGCCACTGGTTGAATGTTGTTCCCTGCCTGCCACTGCTGCCAGTACTGCCAAGAAGGCGTCCTGTCTCAGCCAGTTGATGTGCATGTGCAGAAAGGCTTCCACCACCCAAACACAAAATGGCACCCAACTTTCTCAGCTTGGCATCCAGTGCTGTTGTGGGAAAGTAGGGGCAAGATAAACAAGCCCCCTCTACTTCCACCAGCAACTGCTAGCAACTGCTAGCCTCCAGGGCTTTAGTCCAGACTCATACCATGCTCTCCCTGCGGCTGTATCACCATGGGTTGCTGCAGTCCAGGCTCACTTCTGTCTACAAACTGCCACCTGCTCTGGCTCTCAGCTGCTGCAGATGCATTCATGTTAGTGCTACAAGCCCACCCCCTCTACACAGATCCACAGTGTTCCTCCTCCTCTTGTAGCATTTCCAGTGCAATTTTCTATCCAATTCTGCTGTGAGTGTACTTTCTACATTTTCATTTTCACTGTTTATCCTTAGCCTAGCACAGAATGCCATTCTTTAATCCACCATCTTGGAATCCCCACAGATAGTTCTTATTTTTGAGTTGTTCTTGTTCAAAATATTTACTTATTTCTTTACCATTTAATTTATGTTGACACAATCTTCTAATCTAATACTGTGTTTAAATCTAATGATCTTCCATGGGATGGTTGTGGGTGGGAGGGTGGTTATGGGGGGAAAAAGCTGCTATAATCCAAAAGTTGTACTTTGGAAATTTATATTTATTAAACAAAAATTTAAAAAAATAAAAAGAAAAAAATTACTGATCTTCCAATAAAATCATTTCATTTCTCATCTTATTAAAAAATTGAAGTGTTTTTTTTTTATGCATCACATTCATAATGTCAATTCCCACTGAATAGGGAAGAGAAAGAAAACAATAAAGATAGAAATTCATGTTTTAACTTTCATAATTTTAAGGGTTCCATTGAAAAGTACTTGCAACACTTTTGTATCTGCCTAAGAACTAATTGCAACAGAATTAGCATTTTATTACAATAAACTAGAAAACTGAAAAGGAATAAATCAAACATTAATTTTCTAAGATCAGACAATAATTAGTGGATGTCTATGTTGACTGGGAGAAGAAAGTCAAATGATATGAGCCCTATCATTGACCCAGCTAATCATGTGAAGGCAACTATAAGGCCACGGTGTGAAGAGTGGCCCAAAGTCTGACAATATCATTGGATTGGAATGAAACTTGTAAAGACCAAGTGACAAACACCTTGGAAACAGGGTAAACAATTGACAGAACTCACAGAGAGCTGGGAATAGTTGAATTTCTGCCAAAGTAGAAAAGCCTTCAAACAGACAGAGCAATGAATAATACTGATAAAGAAAACCTGACAAATTTTCTGAAGAGTCACACCTTGTATCAAGTTAAAATTAGTACCAGATTGAAGTATATTCTGGCTTTGCCATATGTGACAGAAAAGAAAGCCTCAAAATGCCAAATTTATGCTCAAATAAGCATGTATGTGGAAAAACTATCCAACACTTGTTAAAGTAATAGAACAAAATCCAACACCAATAATATAAAATAGTCAATATTAAATTAAAAAGTAGCAGACATGCAAAAGAACAATCTACAGAAATAGACCCAATTGATAGAAGTCTATTCATCAGCCTTGAAACAATTATTTTAAATGTTAAAATGTGGTAAAGTATTCGGAGAAATATGACTTCTATGAAGAAGAATACAAGACATAAAAACTAGCCCTAGAAATGAATGATTCAATGTGAAAAATTTTAAAATCATACCTGATGTGATTAATAAAAGGATAGATCAATGAAATTCAAGTTCTGGAGAAATAAAATATCCAATCGAAAACACCAAGAAAAAAGAATTGATCAAAAATAAATATAGAGCTTCAGGGAGCTGTGAAGCAACATTGATATGTCTAATAAATGAATCATTAACCAGAAGTAGCAAAATGAGCAGAAATAAAACACAAGGGAAAATAATGATTAAAAAAATGTTCAAATATGATGAAATGAAAACCACAGATCTAAGAATGTCACAAACTCAAGCAGAAGTAACAAAGAACAGGACACCAAGATATATATAATATAAATAACCAAAAAGAAAAATTCTGTAAAGCAACAAGGTATAAAAGACATGATGAAATGACAAAGTAGGAATGTAAATCAGTGCAGCCATTGTGGGTAACAGTATTGATATTTCTTTTAAGAAAACTAGAAATGGAGCTGCCATATGATCCAGCAATCCTACTACTGGGTATACAACCAGAAGACATAAGTTCACTATATAAAAGAGATATTTGCTTTACTATGTTTATAGCTGCACTATTCACAATACCCAAGATATGGAATCAAACAATGTAACCATCATAAGATGGACATATATAGAAAATGTTGTATATGGAATACTATCCATAAAAAAAGAATGAAATCTGTCATTTTCAGTCAAATGGATGGAACAGGAAGACATCACGTTGAGTGAAATAAATCATTATAGAAAGACAAATATCACATATTCTGCCTTATATGTAGGAGCTAAAATTTAAAAAAAATACTCTCAATATGAACACAGAATGTTGATTATTAGAGGAAGAGAGGGGTGGGTGGAATAAGAGGAACTTATATAACAAAAGAATGAAAATTAGGGGAAGTTGGGTGTGATTCATTAGTTGTGACAAATATAGTAACATAAGATGTTGTATGGGAAATGGGGCTAGTGTTACATGGGAACTCTGCTTTACTACTTCAAAATTTTTGCTTTGCAAATCTAAAATTAATTTTTGAAAAATGAATGAAAACATTTCATCAGAAACTATGCAGTCCAGAAAATAATGGAGAGTCATATTTAAAGAATTGAAAAATAGCTATTAATCTAGAAGGGTTTTAGAAAAAAGTCAACATAATTTTCAAAAAGGAGTGGTGGAAAAACATTTTCAGCCCAACAAAAAGTTGAGAGTTTTCATTATCACAGATCTGCACTACTAGAAATGCTAAAGGGGCTTTTCAGACAAGAAAACAATAACCTATGGGACATCTGATTGTCACAAGGAATAAAAAAGTGTCAAAATGGTAGTTTGCCAATATTCTCATTCTTGCAGTCAATATATTTTATTCTCACTCGTTAACCAAGTTTTCACTGAAAACACACACAGTGCCTTAAAGACAGAATTCACTGCAGATTCATGCTATTCAGTTCAAATCAGGTGTTTACTACTGTTCAACAATACTTTTTTCATTATTAGTAAACTTCTGAGTATATTTCCTCTAATACAGTTTCTAGGAACTCTAAAACTTGTTTTGCCACTTTCTCTTTTTTAGAATGCTTTTATTTAATAAATATAAATTTCATAGGTACAGCTTTAGGAATATAGCAGTTCTTCCCCCCATACCTGCCCTCCCACCCCCTCTCTCATCTCACCTCCTACTCTTTCTCCCATCACATTCTTCATTAAGATTCATTTTTAATTATCTTTACATACAGAAGACCAACTCTATACTTGTAAAGATTTCAACAGTTTGTACCCACACAGACTCACAAAGTATGAAGGATTGTCTGAAGACAAGTTTTACCATTAATTCTCCTAGTACAACTCGGGGGGGGGGGGGGGCAATTGCCCAGTGACTCCTGTTGTTGATTTAACAATTGACACTCTTATTTATGACATCAGTGATCACTCAAGGCTCTTGTCATGAGATTCCAATTATATCGAAGCCTTTTGAGTCCACAAACGCTATCAGTATTTAGACAGGGCCATAAGCAAAGTGGAACTTCTCTCCTCCCTTCAGAGAAAGGTACCTCCTTTGATGGCCTTTTCTTTCCACTAGGATCTCACTCACAGAGATCCTTCATGTAGGTCATTTTTGCCACAGTGTCTTGGCTTTCCATGCCTGAAATGCTCTCATGGGATTTTTAGTCAGATCTAAATGCCTAAAAGGCTGATTCTGAGGCCAGAGTGCTGTTAAGGGCATTTGTCATTCTATGAGTCTGCTGTGTGGCCTGCTTCCCCTGTTGGATCATTCTCTCCTTTTTAATTCTATCTATTGTTATTAGCAGAACTTGGTCTTTTATGTGATCCCTTTGACACTTATTCCTATCTATATGATCAATTACACACTTAAAATGATCACTTTAAATAGTAAGATAGCATTAGTACTACCCGACTATGGGAAAAATTTGAAAATGAAAGAGATTACTAAATATTCTGTAACTAGTAAGCAATTTGCTATATATTCAGAAACTTAAGAGAACTAACTACAGGTACAACAATTATGGACATTGCCCTCTGTGGTAATCAGCTTTTCGTTACTACAGCTAACATACCTGAGAATAAGGTTTATTTTGACCCACAGTTTGCAGTTTCACAATCAAAGATGAGGTCGTGTCATTGGTCTGATGAGGTTGATGGATGGTTGGATGCAAGCAAAAGGAGGATCACATTGATATCCAGGAAGCAGAGAAAGGGAACATGGTCCATTTGACTTTTTGTAACCAAGCCTCTCAGGAGAACTACCTGCTGAATGCATGCAAGGACCTCCCACTAGGCCCACCTCCTAGACACCAAAACTGGATTAACTTTCCACCTTCTTCCAATAACACTACTCTGGAGCTAAGCCTTTAACACATGGGCCTTAAAGATGCATCCAAACTGATAGCAAAACCGTAGCATTTTGTTGCTGGTCCCTGAAGTTCATGTCCCTCTCACAATGGAAAATGCATTCATTCCATTCCACAAAACCTTACTTTTAGTTTAAAATTGATTCAAAAGTCTGAAGTCCAAAATTCCCAAAAGACTCAAATTATATAAGCCCCTTTAAAATAAAATCAATTTATGCTTCCAAAAGATAATATGGCAAGATGGGCAAAGAGCACATATTTACATTTCAAAAGGGATAATCAATCGACAGAGAAGTAGGAATGGGTGCACAATGCCAGTAACTGGCCTCTAGAGAAGCGCCTGTGCACTGTGTTTAACAGTGTTGCATGGGTATGTAATTGTGAGCTAAGGGGTTGGAAGCCTGCCAAACCTCTGTATTGGGACATTGTGAGGAGACTGGTTACTCATGTACTTCAAGCTTCCAAGACTGGCAAGAGTCACCCGTTGTTGCAGCCACGAAGAAGGTATCGTCGCTTTTCAGAACAGCAAGTGTCTCTTGAACTTCTTCATCTGGCGTGATAATAGCAAATAGGAGAAAATCACAGTCAGTGCCACATCCAGGACAAAGATCTCAAGAAGATCCACAAAGCTGCCAATGTGAGTGAAGTAACTGGAGTACAGCATCTCTTGTTGCTCAGGAAAAGTGAGTAAAGGGAGGAGACAACAACAGGCACTGTAGCATACCTGGGTTTTATGACCCATGGCCTAAATCAAATGAGGAAGACTTCAATTTTGATACTGAGGAAGGAGTGGCAAAATCAGTTATAAGGAAAAATAAGAAGGATGTTGACATTATTGAAAGTGCCCCATAAGAGCAGAAATAATGGCAAACTGACTTTGGGTGATGGAGTCCACAAAAATAATAGGAAGGCTATGATGTCTTCATTAGGATTAAGAGAGGATAAAGAATTACCTAGGGATTCAGAGAGTGTTTCTGAACATACTTTGCAGAATTCTGCTGATCGATCTGTGGTTCCAGATCAAAGAGGAAAAACTTTAAATTAATAGAAGAGTCTCCACAGACACCCTACTTGGAATCTATTGTTAAAATGAAGGACTCTGTTCCAAATAAAGCAGTAGGAAAGAGGGAGGTATAAATTTCCTGATCAGATACTTATTAAAAAAAATAGAAGGCATATTCAAGAAGTCATTAGATGATAATTACTTGCTGATAACTATGGAGGTGTGGAACTTGAATTAGAAAATGTGAGTTCTCTACCAGCTACTGACTTAGTGTTGAAATTCAAGAAAGAGTACAAAATCATGATGGAAGTGAAAATAACCAGCCACAGTTGCAGGAAAGATAGAAGCACAAAAATAACAAAACCTTGATATCAGAAAACCTGTGTGATGCTGCTGTTGATGACAGTAACACTGATGAATTAATTCAACAGAGAGAGTTGAAATACTGATAATCAGCAATTTCCTTTTTTAAAAAGATTTATTTATGTAATTGAAGATCCGAGTTACAGAGAGAGAGGGGAAAAGATAGAGATCCTCCATCTATTGGTTCACTCCCCAGATGGCCACAGTTGCCAGGGCTGGGCCAGGTGTAAGACACGAGTCAGGAGCTTCTCCAGGTCTCCCACATGGGTAGTAGAAGTCCATTTAAGCCATCTTCCACCGCTTTCCCAGGACATTAACAGGGAGCTGGATCAGAAGTGGAGCAGCTGGGACTGCCAACATTGCAGGCAACAGCTCTACCCATTACACCACAACATGGGTCCCAGCAATTTCCTAGTAAGGAGAATGAAGACTATGGATAGAGCAACCTTCAGTAAAGAAGGTTGAAAATGAAGCATGCACCTCCAAATACTCTGGTATTACATCAGTATTTGAGAAGTTCAAATCGCTAACTGGTAGTCTATGGCAAGTGAATGACAACAACAGTTTAAGTGACACACATGGGATGGAAGAAAGCCTGTAATGGAATTAAAAGGGGGGGCGGATTCTACAGGTGACCATGATGACGTGATTCAGTCATCTGAAACAGTCTCAGATAATGAGTGACCTCACTCTAGGAACTGAACAACTTTGAATGGACTATACAGGTTCTATTGGCACACTGAAAATCCAGGATGCAGTTATTTCAATGAAAAATTAATATAATTTAAAAATAATCACCATACACTGCTTACAAAAAATTGAATATGGAAAATAGGTTAGCAGAATACAAAAAGACATTCTCAGAAGTAAGAGAAATGAAGTAACTGAGCTTCAGAAATTGAAATGGGAACAAGAATGTTAAAGTCTGATATTTGCATTAAAAAAAGAAAGACCAAACGCTCATCTATTGTATGGAAAAAGAAACGGAGCAAGATAGCAAAGAAATTTAAAAGGACAACTTGAATTGACCTACAACCCTAGAAGTGAAATTGAGGAATGCAGAAAATAATTTGAAGTAGTTACAAAGAATAGGATTGAAACAGAAATAGTATAGGATGTTCTGAAGATGCAAGATCATTGCAAAAGTACAATTTAAAGTAGCACACAAAATACTTTGAATATTTAAAAAGAAATAAGAACATTTAAAACAAAATGAGCATCCTGGAGCAAGGACAGTCTATTCAACAAATGGTGCTGGGAAAACTGGATTTCCACGTGCAGAAGCATGAAGCAAGACCCCTACCTTACACCTTACACAAAAATCCACTCAACGTGGATTAAAAACCTAAATCTACGTCCTGACACCATCAAGTTACTAGAGAACATTGGAGAAACCCTTCAAGATATTGGCACAGGCAAAGAATTTCTGGAAAAGACCCGGGAGGCACAGGCAGTCAAAGCCAAAATCAACTATTGGGATTGCATCAAATTGAGAAGTTTCTGTACTGCAAAAGAAACAGTCAGGAGAGTGAAGAGACAACCGACAGAATGGGAAAAAATATTTGCAAACTATGCAACAGATAAAGGGTTAATAACCAGAATCTACAAAGAGATCAAGAAACTCCACAAAAACAAAACCAACAACCCACTTAAGATGTGGGCCGAGGATCTCAACAGACATTTTTCAAAAGAGGAAATCCAAATGGCCAACAGACACATGAAAAAATGTTCAAGGTCGCTAGCAATCAGGGAAATGCAAATCAAAAGCACAATGAGGTTTCACCTCACCCCGGTTAGAATGGCTCACATACAGAAATCTACCAACAACAGATGCTGGCGAGGATGTGGGGAAAAAGGGACACTAACCCACTGTTGGTGGGAATGCAAACTGGTCAAGCCACTATGGAAGTCAGTCTGGAGATTCCTCAGAAACCTGAAGATAACCCTACCGTTCGACCCAGCCATCCCACTCCTTGGAATTTACCCAAAGGAATTTAAATTGGCAAACAAAAAAGCGGTCTGCACCCTAATGTTTATTGCAGCACAATTCACAATAGCCAAGACCTGGAACCAACCTAAATGCCCATCAACGGTAGACTGGATAAAGAAATTATGGGATATGTATTCTTTAGAATACTATACCGCAGTAAGAAACAACGAAATCCAGTCATTTGCAACAAAATGGAGGAATCTGGAACACATCATGCTGAGTGAAGTAAGCCAATCCCAAAGGGACAAATAACATATGTTCTCCCTGATCGGTGACAACTGACTGAACACCAAAAAGGAAACCTCCTGAAGTGAAATGGACACTATGAGAAACGGTGACTTGATCAGCATAGCCCTGACTGTTAATGAACAACTTAATACATTATCCCTCTTAGTAGGTTTTTTTTTTTGTCTGTTCTACTTAATATGACTGGTTTAATTCTGTAATTAATACACAGTTATTCTTAAGTGTTGAAATTTAACTGAAATGTGATCCCTGTTAAACATAAGAGTGGGAAAAAGAGATGGAAGAGATGTACAATTTGGGACATGCTCAAGCTGACTTGCCCCAAATGGTAGAGTTAGAAACATACCAGGGGACTCCAATTTAATCCTATCAAGGTGGCATGTACCAATGCCATCTCACCAGTCCAAGTGATCAATTTCAGTTCACAATTGATCATAATGAAAGGACTAAGAGTCAAAGGGAGCACATAAACAAGTCTAGTACCTGCTAACACTAACCGATAGAATAAATAAAGGGGAGAGTGATCCAACATGGGAAGTGAGATACTCAGCAGACTCATAGAATGGCAGATGTCCTAAATAGCACTCTGGCCTCAGAATCAGCCCTAAAGGCATTCGGATCTGGCTGAAAAGCCCATGAGAGTATTTCAGGCATGGAAAGCCAAGACACTCTGGCAAAAAGATCTCTGTGAGTGAGATCCCAGTGGAAAGAACAGGTCTTCAAAGAAGGAGGTACCTTTCTCTGAAGGGAGGAGAGAACCTCCACTTTGACTATGACCTTGTCTAAACAAGATAAGAGTCGGAGAACTCAGAGGGCTTCCATAGCCTTGGAAACTCATGACTGGAGCATAGGGAGATTACTGATGCCATAGACAGGAGTGTCAATTGGTAAAGTCAACAACAGGAGTCACTGTGCACTTACTCCTCATGTAGGATCTCTGTCCTTAATGTGCTGTGTATTGAGATTTAATGCTATAACGAGTACTCAAACAATATATTTCACTTTGTGTTTCTATGGGGGTGCAAACTGTTTAAATCTTTACTTAATGCATGCTAAACTGATCTTCTGTAAAAAAAAAAAAAAAAAAGAAAGAAATTATCAATTCCCAACTTGACTCTCACTGGGATTAAACATGACAATAGGTCTGAACTGATTTCATCATCATTTAAAAAAAAATCATCTATTATTTTTCACTTTATGTTTCTGTGTGGGAGCAAACTGTTGAAATCCTTACTTAATGTATACTAAGCTGATCTTCTGTATATTAAGATAATTGAAAATGAATCTTGATGTGAATGGAAGGGGAGAGGGAGTGGGAAAGGGGAGGGTTGTGGGTGGGAGGGACAGTATGGGGGGGAGGCCATTATAATCCATAAGTCGTACTTTGGAAATTCATATTCATTAAATAAAAGTTAAAAAAAAATGAACAGTGTACTATGGGAATTTTATCAGTTAGTATATATATACATGAAAACCTACAGAAAAATTTTAGCTTTAGGCAATTTTTAAATGTGTGATTTGTCCTTATTATCCCTAAATTTTGCCTATTATCCACAAAACACAGCTAGAAAAATATGGTTGCCAAATCATTTACTTTAAAAATTTTGCAAGAATTTATGTAATCATAGCTTCAAATGTTCAGAAATTATATGGAGGTGTTTACATTTATGTATTAAATTTATGTAAGAATAATTGTTTAAAATTAATTATAAATAGTAAAATTAAAATAAAAATAAAAATTAATAATTGTTTAAAATTCTGAAGGGCTGGCATGTGATGCACCAAATTAAGCTGTTGTCTGTGACGTGGCATCCCTTATGAGCATTCATTGATATCCTGGCTGCTCAGCTTCCAATCCAGCCCTGTTAATGTGTCTGGAAAGCAGTGGAAGATGACCCAATTGCTTGGGCCCCAGCCACCCACATGAGACACCTAGATGGAGTTTCAGGCTCCTGGTTTGGGACTGGCCCAGTCCTACCTATTGAGCCATTTAGGGAGTGAACCATGTGGATGATATCTAGTTCTGCCACCAACATGAGGTGCACCTGGGCCTGACTGAAGCAGATTTGCAGTGGCTCCAAGCATTTTTATGGCAAGGTAGAATCCAGAGATGCAGGAAACTGCTCAGGTCTTTCTTGAAAGGATTCTTCCCTGGAAGATTTTTAAAATAATTCTGTTCTGCTAGGCCTCAGATGGGACTGTGATTTGGGAGGGTCGAGCTCAAAGACCTCTGAAATGCCTTTATAGTCTTTCTTCCATTGTCTTTCCATTATCACATGACTACTTTTTCCCTCTGCAAAGATAATTCCACTGCACTCCATCTCACACTTTTTCTTAACTCCCTCTGCCCAAGTTGTGTATTTTGCAAATATTTCCACTATGCTCCTTTTACTCCTGAGTCTTAACTGTGAAATTTACTAACAGAAGCCAATTACACCAATGCTACAGCCTGAATGTTTTGCTGCCTTGAAATCTCCCCTACCAAGCAGATTCATTAGCTATAAGTCCAGCTTCCCATAACCTATCAGGACAGGGACACAACACAGTCAAGTTCTTTGCCATAGTGTAGCAAGATGGACTTTTTTCCAATTTCCAGTAGATTTTCATTTCCATCTGAAACCTCATAGCATTTCCTTTAACACCCATGTTTTTATTGACATCCATGTATCCTCAGTACTTACCAGAGTCACCTATTATGCTCTTCTTTCTCCTCCAAGCACTTGTAACAATTTATAGTAAACTAACTCCAAAGGCTCCTCCACATCTTCAGGTAAAGTTAGTAACAGGCCCACTCCTTGGGACCAATTTTCTATGTTAGTCAGGTTTCCTTACAAGTAAAACACATGAGAGAAGCTATTTATGAAGGAAGTTTATTTGGACTCATGGTTTTGGAAGTACATGTCCAAGATTAGGTGGCCCCATTGGTCTGAGGGTGGTAGGTGATGGAATGCCTGTGGAGGGAGGATCACACGGTGAACCAGAAAGCAGAAAGCACACTTCTCTTGGATTTTATAACCAAGTATATCATGAGGACTAACTTCTGAGTACATCCCCCTAATAACTCAAGATTTCCTTCCCACTAAACTCACCTCCTATACACCATATAGCATGATGCTTGGGTCAAGCCTTTTAACAAATCAGCCTTTAGGAGACATCAAAACTAGTAAGCAATTACAGAACTCTCATATGCATAATGCAAAGTGAAAGAAATTGGGAATGAAAGAGCTTATAGTGCATGCTATACAATTCTATAAAATTTTATAACAGAGAAAACTAAAGCAAAAATATCTATTAATCTACAAATTGTTATGTTTGCAGAATAGATTTATAAAAGAGTCCAAAAACAGACTCACAAATATGCTCAATTGATTTTCAACAAAATTGTCAAAGAAATTCATTGAGGAAAAGGTTGTCTATCCAGAAATGCTGCTGGAACAAATGAATATACATATAAAGCAAAATGGACTGAGACCCTTATGTCAAATAATATGTAAAAAATGTAAGTAATGGATAGGAAGCCTGAATTAACATAAGAGCTTTAAAATTAAGTAGATCAGAGATTTTACATGTGGCACAAAAGGAATGAACAACCAAATAAAACTATTGATAACTTGGAAATTCATCAAAATGCAAGCTTTTACTCTCCAGAAGTATTGTTCACAAAATTAAAAAGCAAACCACAGGGTCACAGAAAATATTTGCAAACCATTTTGATAAAGGGCCTGTGTACAGAATGTAAAAACAACTTTTATAACCCAACACAAGAAGAAAAATAGCACATTTAAAATATTGCACAAAAAATAAAAAGATATATGAATGGAAGAGAAACACATGGGAAGAAGTCCAGAATCTTTAGTCTACACGTACATGCGGGTCAAGAATGCGAGAGTTGCCGCTGCATACTCACTTTCTGACTAAAATTTAAAAGACTGATTGCATGAAGTGTTGTAAAAGATTTAGAACCCTTGGACCTCCTATACATTGCTGTTGGGAATGTTAAATTTTACAACTTTTTTTTGGAAAAGAGTTTGGCAGTTTCTTAAGCTGTTAACTGTACATTTACCCTACCGCCAATATGAACTCAGTCTCCACCCTAGAGAAAAAAGAACATATGTGTACACAAAGACTTGTACTCAAATATCTCCAGCAGCCTTATTTGTAATGACCCAAAATCAAAGACAACAACAACCACCATTAAGCAAAAAACAGAATATGAACTTTGACAGAAATATCTCATTTCAGTCATAAAACCTATAACAGTAATTTTATTATGAAAGGAAATGAAAATTTAGATTAACTAACTTGATCAAAACCTTAGATAAAATTGACAAAGGAAAGCTTCCTAGTCATCTCTGTTTATTTCTGAACTGTTTCACGCAGCTGTCACTAGCAGATACATGCAGGTTCTCTACTATTTTGCAAACTTCATCTTATTTAATCCTCAGTGAAGTTTTCTGGGTATAATTAACCCCATTTATAGATTAGGAAACTAGGATTTAAATGGGCTAGCTGACTAAAGTTTTATAGCTAGTAAATAGCGAAGAGACTTGATTTTCAAGGTTTTTTTGTTGTTTTTTGTTTGTTTGTTTGTTTTGGACAGGCAGAGTTAGAGAGTGAGAGAGAGCACAGAAAGAAAGGTCTTCCTTTTTCCATTGGTTCACCCCCAAAGTGGCCGCTATGGCTTCCTCCTGGTCTCCCATGTGGGTGCAGGGCCCAAGGACCTGGGCCATCCTCCACTGCACTCCTGGGCCACAGCAGAGAGCTGGGCTGGAAAAGGAGCAACTGGGACAGAATCTGGCGCCCCAACCGGGACTGGAACCTGGGGTGCTGGCGCCACGGGTGGAGGATTAGCCTAGTGAGCCATGGCGCCGGCCAGATGCATGAACTCTTAAAACCTCTGTCATCATATATTTATCTTCTCTACTATCACACATGCTTCCCACAATGGTCATTTTTATGTTAACTTTACTGGACACCACATGCCCACACCTCTGTGAGGATATTTTTAGGTTATGTTGAAATGAATAGACTGAATAAAGCAAATTGCTCTCCCCAGATGTATCTCATCCAATCTGTTATGGTCCTGAATAGTACAAAAAAGATGACTGACAGATCTCTTTCTTCCTGGCTTTGATATGGGTTATTGGTTTTTTTGCCATTTGATTCAGACTTGTACTTAAACTTACACCATTGACTATCCTGGTTTTCAGGCCTTAGGATTTGGACTGGAACTACATTGGTTCTTCTGGGTCACAGCTTGCTGACTGCAGATCTTGGGAATTCTCAGCCTCTGCAATCATGTGAGGCAATTCTCTGTAATTTATTCTTTATAAGAACTGTCTTTATATAATTATCAATAGGATACATAAGCATACATAGTATATGTACACACACTCTAAAGTTCTTGAAAAATTTATGGAAAGTGCATCACCTTTTAATTACATTTTATCATGACTTTTTTAAACACTCTCATATCTATCGATCTCCTATTGATCCTATTTCTATTTCCCTGGAGAATCCTGACAAATACACTCCCTGAGAATTAACTTCTCCATACGAAAATACCTTTCTAGAAGCCCACCTATAGAAGCTCTTCTTAAATTTTCAATACACAGCTTATTGTGTAAGTATGGTGGCAGAACCTACAATAAAGAACATGTTTCTGTTTTCATCAACCATTTAACAAAGACTAGAGAAATTGCGGTAAGGGATTGGAGAGCTCACGTAGCAGAATCATGAATTCACTTCAGAGCTATTTGACCCCCTTGAGTCTACTTAAGAATTGAGATTCTTGGCCGGCACCGTGGCTCAATAGGCTAATCTTCCGCCTGCAGTGCCGGCACACCGGGTTCTAGTCCCGGTCAGGGCGCCGGCTTCTGTCCTGTGTCGCTCCCCGTCTTCGTGGAGGAACGACACAGGACCCTGCGCTGTTCTTTCGTCTGCTCGGCCCTCCCCGGGTTTGCTGCTGGTTCTTCCCGGGTTGGCTGCCGTCCCTTCCACCTCCATGGAAGGGCGGTTCCCCCTGGCCACTTTCCCCACTTCCGCAGGGGAGCGGCACACAGCCGGCCGGCTCTCTCGGGGGCTGCACAGGTGTTCCTTCAGATAGATGTTCCCCTTAGATGTTCCTCGTGCATGTTGTCTCTCTCCTCCTTTATAGTCCTCTTCCACCAATCCCAACTCTGCTACCCACACGCCGAGTACGCTGCTCTCCTCCAATCAGGAGTAAGTCCTACAGTTTATTGGTTGAACTGGAGGCAGCTGTGTAGAAGCTGTTTCTCCCTTCTCAGCACCATATTGTGGGAGAGCAGATGCATAGAATAAGTCTTAATTCCAGTAACTTAGTCTAGTCCGAGTTGCTCCCCACAGTCCTGGTTGCCCCTCTTCCAGGCCAGCTCTCTGCTGTGGCCTGGGAAGGCAGTGGAGGATGGCCCCAGTCCTTGTGCCCTGCACCCACATGGGAGACCAGGAGAAGAACCTGGCTCCTGGCTTTGGATCAGCACAGCATGCTGGCTGCAGCGGCCATTGAGGGGTGAACACCAGTAAAGGAAGACCTTTCTCTCTGTCTGTCTACTCCGCCTGTCAAAAAAAAAAAAAAAAAGAATTGAGAATCTTTATTAAAAACAATTTAATTTACATAAAGGGAGAAAATTTCACTTATTTCATATATACATTTTTAAGAACATAATGATATTTCCCATCCTACCCTTACTCCTCCTTCCTCTCTTATTTTTCTTTTAATTTTTGCAATGTTATCCTTTCCATTTATTTCATAATCACAAACTTAACACTCCACCAAATAAACAATTCAGCAAGTAATATTCTAAGTATCTTAAAAGCACTCTGATCCTTGAAAGAAAACAGGCATAGAGCAAGTTAAAGATTGACACAAATATTGTTCCGTGTCATTTTTTAGGGTAAAGTACTGAAATAGAAATCTGGCACTTTTATCAATACTGATCTTTTCAGGGAAATGCATTCTCTTTGTTCTTTCTTTTTATCCCAATGTATCTAATAGTCTAAGGAAAAATCTTCTAAAAATTTTAAATGTTGATAATCATTAAACTTTTAAAGAAAGAGGATAATACAAATGATTGTAGTATTTGCATTTTCATAGAGGAAATTGGCATTCAATGTAATTTTGATGTATCAAAGATATTCAGATTTCTTTCATCAGACTTCAGTGTATTGCTTTAAACTAGCTTACTAAGTACAGCCCCAGAGTTTTTGTTTTAACCATAAAGAGACGAGTGTGAATTCTAAGAAGTTATGATGGCAAAGAAATAAGCATGTAACAAAACACCAAGAGAGATTTAGTATGTCTCATAAAAGGTTACATCCAGTTTTGTGACAAACTGGGTAACTTTATATCATTGAAAAGAAATGAAGTCTTCTCTTAATTTCTGGTTGGCAAGGCATCTGTTAAGATGAGGTACATACATCATAGGGCTCACCGATGAGACTGTCTATGCCTTTCTGTGTGTTGCAGTGGACAAAGGGATAAAGAAAACATCTCACCAAACAGGAAATTTCACTTCTATCTATATTTGTGCAAGAATTATTGGATTATCAAAATAGTGTTACATAGTATTTAAAATATTAATCAATTTCTCACTACCTAACCTTTAAGCACACGTTCAACTTTTTTAATTTAATGAGTAATGGCACTCAGTTCTAAATGCATGTTTTCACACATTATTTTCATTTGTATCTGATTGTTCAAAGAATGTGCTTACTCTGACTTACCTCAAACGGTAGAGTTAGAAACATACCAGGGGATTCTAATTCAATCCCATCAAGGTGGCATGTACCAATGCCATCTCACTAGTCCCAGCGATCAATTTCTGTTCACAATTGATCATAATGATAGGACTAAGAACCAAAGGGATCACATAAACAAGACTAGTGTCTGCAAATACTAGCTGATAGAATCAAAAAGGGAGAGAATGATCCAACATGGGAAGTGAGATACACAGCAGACCCATAGAATGGCAGATATCCTAAACAGCACTCTGGCCTCAGAATCAGCCCTTAAGGCATGCGGATCCGGCTAAAAAGCCCATGAGACTATTTCAGGCATGGAAAGCCAAGACACTCTGGAAAAAAAAAAAAAAACACCTAAATGAAAGATCTCCGCGAGTGAGATCCCAGTGGAAAGAACAAGTCATCAAAGAAGGAGGTACCTTTCTCTGACGGGAGGAGAGAACTTCCACTTTGACCATGACCTTGTCTAAAAATTATCAGAGTCAGTGAACTCAGGGGGCTTCCATAGCTTTGGCAGCTCATGACAAGAGCCTAGGTTGATTACTGATGCTATAAACAAGAGTGTCAATTTGTTAAGTCAACAACAGGAGTCACTGTGCACTTACTCCTCATGTAGGATCTTTGTCCTTAGTGTGCTGTACATTGAGATTTAATGCTATAACTAGTACTCAAACAGTATTTTTCACTTTATGTTTCTGTGTGGGAGCAAACTGTTGAAATCTTTACTTAATGTATGCTAAACTGATCTTCTGTATATAAAGAGAATCGAAAATGAATCATGATGTGAATGGAAGGGGAGAGGGAGTGGGAAAGGGGAGGGTTGCGGGTGGGAGGGACGTTATGGGGGGAAGCCATTGTAATCCATAAGCTGTACTTTGGAAATTTATATTCATTAAATAAAAGTTAAGAAAAAAAAAGAATGTGCTTACTTACAAAATGGAGCATATCTTACATCCATATATGCTTGATTATTTTCCTAAGACCTCCAGCTTTCCTGAAAGTTAAAATTTCAATTCCTAGGATTTTGATGGCTCTTTAACAAATGCATTGAGAATACAGAGAATTTGATTTGTTTTACTCAACATTTGTGCAGGCCTGGAAGCTAATTGCATAGGAATTCTTTTATAACTCAAAATGTGGGGAATTGGAGTAGTAATATAGAAAAATATTCTGGCAAAATTATTTCTAAAAAGATGTAGATGGCTTTAGTATTTATTTTTTAAAGATTGATTTATTTTATTTGAAAGGCAAAGCTACAGAGAGGCAGAGGCAGAGAGAGAGAAATCTTCCATCCACTAGTTCACTACCCAAATGGCCCCAACAGCTGGAGCTGAGTTTATCTGAAGCCAAGAGCTTTTTCAGGGTCTCCCACATGCATGCAGGGGCCCAAAGACTCAGGCCACCCTCCACTGCTTTCCCAGGCCATGAAAAAGAGCTGGATTAGAAGTGGAGCAGCCAGGACTTGAAGCAGCACCCATATGGGATGCCAGCACTGCAGGCAGCAGCTTTACCCGCTATGTCACAGCCCCAGCCTCAGCTTTAGTATTTAAAGCAGTGATATTTAGGCTAATATTAAAAGCATTCCCTTGAAAAGCAGAATACTGCATTTAATTCACCACTAAAATCTCCTTAAATATATCCAAATTACTACTATTTATTTTTTAAAATGAAGAGTTCATTCACCTGGAGTAAAGCGCAATGCAAACCCAAAAAGGTCAGTTTGAACCAGCTAATTTGGCAAGTGAAACCCAACTCATTTTTGTGATACTATCCATTAAGGACTTTCTGAAAATAAATCATGGGCCGGCGCCGCGGCTCACTAGACTAATCCTCTGCCTTGCGGCGCCGGCACACCGGGTTCTAGTCCCGGTCGGGGCGCCGGATTCTGTCCTGGTTGCCCCTCTTCCAGGCCAGCTCTCTGCTGTGGCCAGGGAATGCAGTGGAGGATGGCCCAAGTGCTTGGGCCCTGCACCCCATGGGAGACCAGAATAAGTACCTGGCTCCTGCCATTGGATCAGCGCTGTGCGCCGGCCACAGCATGCCGGTGGCGGCGGTGAACCAACTGCAAAGGAAGACCTTTCTCTCTGTCTCTCTCTCTCACTGTCCACTCTGCCTGTCAAAAAAAAAAAAAAAATCATGAAGAAGTGGACATGAACATGCTTTTTATTTTCTTTTTTTAAAAGAATTTTATTTTTTTTTAATTATTTTTTTTCACCCTCCAATGGCCGCCGCCACCAGCGCACCACGCTTATCTGATGGCAGGAGCCAGGTGCTTCTCCTGGTCTCCTATGGGGTGCAGGGCCCAAGGACTTGGGCCATCCTCCACTGCACTTCCTGGCCACAGCAGAGAGCTGGCCTGGAAGAGGGGCAACCGGGACAGAATCTGGCACCCCGACTGGGACTAGAACCCAGTGTGCAGGCGCCGCAAGGCGGAGGATTAGTCTAGTGAGCCACAGCGCCAGCTATGAACATGCTTTAAGATTACACCAAAGTGAAAGTAGCAGAAGACAGTCAAAAAAATACATTTATATGTGTCCAATTCTACAAGCAGATTTAAATATTGATTCCTTGTATGTCATAGCATTGTGCACACCTATTCTACATAGTCGTGTACTTACCTTAAGGGCCGTAGTAACTATGTTTCGAAAAACTGCCTCCATTTGGAGAGGCAGACCCCACTTCCCTTAAAAGCGGCCTCACTCTGGGGAAACTGAAAGTTACAACGGAACAGCTTGCTAGCGTTTACCATATAAGGAAATCCCTTGGGTCTGACCCAATCGGGAACAACCGTGTTGAACCAGGAAGTACCAGAGGTGACCCCAGCCAATCCACTGTTACCCCACACCCCTCGATGACGTAACCCGGCTTTAAAAGAGGCTCCCAGGCACAGCTTGGGGCCTTCCTCTGCCCTCCGCTGCGCAGTTGAGTAGACCGGGTCCCTGCTACAGCTTATACTTCTGAAATAAACCTTGCTCTTGCATTTCGGTGTGTTCAAGTCTCTGGCTGCATTCGGGGATCCGGCGATCTGGGCACAACATACCCAAACCATTTCCTTATATATAAAGTCTTAAAAATTACTGTCAGGGCTGGTGTTGTGACACAGCAGGTTAAGCTGCTTCTTGCTGTGCTGGCATCCCATATGTGCTCTGATCTGAGTCCCAGCTGTTTCGTATCTGATCCAGCTCCCTGCTAATATGCCTAGGAATGAGTGTCAATTGTTAAATCAACAACGGAAGTCACTGTGCATCTGCTCCCCTTGTAGGACCTCTGTCCTTAATGTGTTGTACTATGCGAATTAACGGTAAAACTGCTACTCAAACAGTACTCTATACTTTGTGTGTCTGTGTGGGTGCAGTCTGTTGAAATATTTACTTAGTATATACTAAGTTGATCTTATGTATATAAAGATAATTGAAAATGAATCGTCAGGAGAGCGACTGCCCCGCTTGCGCTGCCGCCGCCGCTGCTGCAACCACACACAGCCGTGTCCGAGGAGAAGCCCAAGGGGGGTGTGAAGACCGAGAATGACCACATCAACCTGAAAGTGGCCGGGCAGGACAGCTCCGTGGTGCATTTCAAGATCAAGAGGCACACTCCGCTGAGCAAGCTGATGAAGGCCTACTGCCTTCATCATGAGGCAGGTTCCATGGGCAACCAATTAATGAAGTGGACACACCTGCGCAGCTGGAGATGGACGACGAGGACACCATCGATGTGTTCCAGCAGCAGACCGGCAGTGTGACCAGCCGCTTGCCGGGGCGTGGCCTGTTTTCTATCCTTGCGTTTGCTGTTGAATAGTGACCCCGAGACCGTGCAGTCACAAAGGAGTCTGCAGAAGCTCAAGGACATGCAGCGAAGTGACTTCCTCTCTGCCTCAAACTCTCTCTGCAGGGACGAATCCATGACTGAAATGGGGCCAATCAGAACTGTTAGCTTTGTTTAGGTAAGATGAGTTTTTGGGGTTTTTCATTTTTATTTGTCCCCTCGTCTGCTCCCCAAACCTGTGGCCTGAGTGTGGGTTCTCGAGGATGGGCCTTGGCTCCCCTGTGCCAGGCTTGCCTTGATCCTGTCCATAACTCGCGGTTGGGGGTGGAAGACAGGACCTCACTCACCACTTGTAGGCACGGGTTGTTGAAATGCTCGATACTGGACATTGAAGCCTTGTCAAGTTTGGTAATGTGGAAGGAAAATCTGGAACGCGTCTTAAAAAGTAAAAACGTAAAAACAAACAAGTCCTTTAGTAAAATGGCCCAAGCGCTCTCTGCCCTGTTGAGTGTGGCCCCTTGGGTGCAAGGCCCAGCAGCCCCAGCTCGCTCAGCACCTAGTGATTTGTACATGGGCAGAGCCTGGCACACCAAAATTGGCTTTTTCCCTTTTATTAACATGGAAGAAAGTCATTACCACCTTTCTCCTTTGTTAATAGTATTGTGGTCTCAGATTTCTTCTAGTATTTGCTCTGATGAACAATTACGGTCTCTATAGGAAAAAGTAAGGTTAAGTATTGCTGACTTTCCAGTTTGTTATTGTGTAAAGAGCCACTTCTGAGGGTGGTTACCTCTGTAACCCATGGGAAGAGGACCTCTATGGATCTGTGCTATGCTGCTTTCAAACACGTACTGAATTTATGCATTAGTAGGGGGTTTCAGTTCTGTGAATGTGTTTTGGGATGTGTACCAATTAAAATGTTCATAGTTCTGCCTGTTGTCCTTCTAGAAGGACCATTGCTGCTGGTGGCCTTCTCTGCCTTTTTTATAGTCAGCCGAAGGAGTCCACCTCTATGGCTTGCTTGAAATCTTGCTGAAGGTGTTCTCATTTCCTGTTTCACTGTTCGGGCTCAGTGGGGTGTTTGTTGGCTCTGTTGTGTTTACTCCCCAATTTGTACATAACTGTTGTCCTTTCCTACTGTACACAGTAAATATAGTTTGGTTTAAAAAAAAAGAAAAAGAAAATGAATCGTGATAAAAAAAAAAAAGGAATGGGAGAGGGAGTGGGAGATGGGATGGTGGCGGGTGGGAGGGAGGTTCTGGGTGGGGGAGAAGCCACTATAATTCAAAAGTTGTACTTTGGAAATTTATATTTATTAAATAAAAGTTTAAAAAATCCTTAAAAAATATACCTAGGAAAGCAGCCTGACCCAGCCCAGGCCATTGCAGCCATTTGGAGAGTGAACTAGCAGATAGATTTCCCTCTCTCTGTCTCGCTGTCTCTCTCTCTCTCTCTCTCTCTCTCTCTCTCTGTCCTCTGTGTGTGTGTGTGTAGCTCTACCTTTCAAATAAATAAGTAAATCATTTTTCAAAACCTACTGTTTCCCACAGCATGAATGTAGTAACATAACTCCCTGTTGTTTCTTTGACTCATGGACATAGTTTTCTCATGGTTATCTCCCCTTTGAAAAAGGAGCTTTGGGAAATAAAATTGTTTGTCTTGCATCAGATTGTAAGATGGAAAAGCATAATTCAAAAGTAGTTATTCAATTTTTAAAGATTTATTTATTTATTTGAAAGAGTTACAGAGAGAGAAAGGAAGAGGCACAGAGAGAGATCTTCCATCTGCTGGTTCATTTCCCAAATAGCAGCAATAGCCAGGGCTGGGCCAAGCTGAAGCCAGAATCCAAGAACAGGGAGCTTCAGCTGGGTGTCCCACGTGGGTGATAGGATCCCAAGCACTTGGGTCATCTGCTGCTACTTTCTTGGGACGCATTAGCAGGGAACTGGATTAAAAGTGCAGAAGCTGGGACTCAAACCAGAATCCTTAAGAGATGCCAGCAATGCAGGCCACAACTTAACCCGTGTTGCCACAGTACCAGCCCCTTAGTTATTTAATTTTTAAGTATAATAGACACACTATTGTATTATCAGTCAAAAACTATGCATACTTCCTATCTTAATGAAATATTTAAAGATGCATAACTAAGCCCTTTCAAGCGAAACCATTTCAGTCTTGTGATGGTAATTTGTTTAGTGGTTTCCATGGTAAGATGTCCCTTGGAGTTATCCAGAAGAGCTTTAAGACTAAACATCTTCCTTGGAATGTAACCCAAAAAGTCTGAGGTCACAGGTATAAAGCCCAGCATTCTGCATACTTCATAAGCTCCTTTGGTATTTTTGTTGCACAGCTCAGTATGGAGACTATGGGAGACAAAGGTATCTGATCTACCATGGAATACTGCTGATTTTCACAGCTTCTGTGCTTTACATTTGTCACAATTTTGCCTGGTATTAAAAAAAAATTGTTCTACACAAGGCTATAGTTTTGAAAAATACCTAGAACATTCCTGGGTTGGGATCTTGTTGGAATTTTCCTTAAGACTGACTTACTTTGCTTTTTTTAATTTTAGTTTTAGGCATTCATCACATATCCATTTGTTTATATTTTCTATATAATTTATATATATATATATATATTCTGATTATTCCAAGTTAGAAAATACAAATATTTCATATTTTAATGAGCATTTCAAAATGTTTGACTTTAGGTTTGGGTCTTTGGCCTAAGGATGGAGACACTAATTAAGGTGCTCATATCCTATATTTTAGTGTGAGGGTTCAAGTCCTGACTCTACTAATGCAGACCCTGGTGATGGGTCAAGTAGTTGGGTCTCTGACACTCACACAGGAGACTTGGACTGAGTTCCTGACTCCTAGCTTTGGCCTTCCTGGCCCCAGCTATTGCAGGTATTTAGGGAGTGAATCAATCAGTGGATGGGAGTGTTCTCTATCCCTCTGGTTCTCAAATAAATATTTTTTTAATTAAAAAAATAAAAAGGGGCCAGCGCTGTGGCACAGTGGGTTAACACCCTGGCCTGAAGCACCAGAATCCCATATGGGCGCCATTTCTAGTCCCTGCTGCTCCTCTTCTGATGCAGCTCTCTGCTATGGCCTGGGAAAGCAGTAGAAGATGGCCCAAGTCCTTGGGACCCTGCATCCACATGAGAGAGACCTGGGGGAAGCTCCTAGCTTCTGGCTTCAGATCGGCACAGCTCCAGCCATTACAGCCAACAGGAGAGTGAACCATCGGATGGAAGACCTCTCCCACTCTCTGCCTCTCCTCTCTGTCGAATTCTGACTTTCAAATAAATAAATATTTAAAAATAAAATAATTTAAAAAAACAAAATTCATTGTGCCCTTTTGTGGCATACTTTTTAGTACTTCAATACATGTAAACAATGTATAAAGATCAAATCAGGTTAGCTAACTTTTTCTATCCTTTAAACATTAAAAATGTTTTGATTAGAATCTACTAATTGTACATATTTCTGAGGTAGTATATTTCAATATATGTATGTAATGTGAACTGTCCAAATTAAGGTGGTTGACGTCAAAGGGTATAAAAACAGGAGATCTAAGGTAAGTTCTGTAGTTGATCTATTAACTTTGCTGTCCCCCAAAGGCCCACATGTGGAATGGTTGGCTTCAGGGTAGTGTTACTGGGAAAGGAAAGAGACTTAACCCAATTCTGGGGTGCAAGGGAGGGCCTTGGGTCCTGGGGTCCTTGGGCACTCACCATCAGAAGGTATTCTTTCATTAGGATTGATTATACCTGCAGCACTCAGCCTTGCCTCCCACTCTACTTCCTGACTGACCATGTGATCCTCCTGGACACAAGCTGCATCCGCCATTCTCATCAGATGCCAGGTGACAGGAGCTGTCTGACCTTTAACTGTGAGATCCCAAAACCATGAGCCAAAATAAACCACTTTGCCTCATAAGTAACTCCTCTCAGGTAGTTGTGTGTTCTTTGAAGATTTATTTATTTATTTGAAAGGCAGAGTAACACCAGAGACAGAGAGAGAAAGATCATCTGCTGGGTCACTCCCCCAAATGGCCACAGCAGCCCAGGGCTGAGGCAAGCACAAGGCAAGAGCCTGGAACTCCATCCTGTCTCCCACACGGGTGGCGGGGGCCCAAATACTTGGGTCCTCTTTCACTGCTTTCCTGGTTGCATCAGCAAGTAGCTGGAATGGAAGCAGATCAGCCAGGAGTCTAACCCGCATTCTGATATGGGATGTCAGCACCTCAGGCAGCCACTTAACCACTGTACCACTATGCCAGCCATCCCAGATATTTGTTAAAATAACAAAAAAAAACTAATACAGTAACCAATTCTAAACTTCTAGAAAAATTACAAATGGATGTGTCCAAACATTAGACACAAATACTGTTTTTAAAATTATGTTGGAAAAAATACATATCAAAACATTTTTACACTGGTCTACTTTATTAATTTAAAAATTCTCATAGAACATAATTTATTTGAAGTAAAATGCCACACAGAAAAGAAATGAGAAAATTCTAATTGTGCATAATTTATAAAAGAGAAAAATACTACTTAATAAATATACTTTCATATCCAACATAAGCATTTTAAAAATTCATCCTTTTGTCCCAAAATTCTCTGGTTAAAAATTTTTCAAATTTACAGAAATGTTGAAATATTTTCATAACACAGACTATCCTTTCTCTTGATTCATGATTACTAATCTACCTTCTCTGTGCATTTATCTATCTATAATCACATTTTGTTTGTCTGCTAAGCCATAAGAAAGTATTTTGCAAGCACTAAGGCTTTTATCTGCAAATAGTTTGGTATGTATCTGCTAAGGAAGATATTCTTTCCTATGACCACAGTACTATTATTACATCTCAGGAAATTAACAATAATAAAATAATGTCATCTAACACAAGTGTTATGCCCCTCCACTTCTCTTCCAGGCACATTGGCAGGGAGCTGAATCAGAGGTGGAGCAGCCAGGACTCGGACCTGTCCAATTGTCCCCAATGGCTTTTATGGCTGTTTCTTTTCAAAATTCATTTCACAATTGGTTCTAAAATGTGTGAGGTTTTTTTTTATTTATATCTTCATCACTTTTAATCTAGAGCAATAGTTTTTATTTGTTTTTTGATACACGACTGCTTTTACCAATCCAACCTCATTTTGATTTGTTGGTGGTGGTGATGTCTTCCATTGAGTGGAATTTTCCTCCTTCCAAAATTCCGAAAGATTTCTCAAAATTCATGTGAAGCTAAAGATTTTGGCCTGGTACATGTATGACATTAAGTACTAGTAATTAAATCATGTCAGGAATCAGTGTGTCTTATTTCTCTGTTGGTGTTGATAATTTGATAATTTGATACACATGATGATCATCAGGTTCTCCATTATAAAGTTGCATTTTTCTGGGATCATCCTTGTGGCTTAGCAAGTTAAGCCACTGTCTGTTAACACCACCATGCCAAGTGGGCAGTAGTCTGAGTCCTTGCTGCTCCACTTCTGATTCAGCTCCCTGCCAATGTGCCTGGAAGAGAAGTGGAGGGGCATTTTAAAAAGAATCACTCTTCAAGGAAGAACTTAAGAACTATCAAAGGACAAGTAACGGGGGAGCCAGACGAAGCCTAGCCTCTGAAAAGTCAAGACCTCCTTTGCCATGTCTTCTATATTCATCTACCAGCGCTATAGCCAGCCACGGAAACCGAGTGAGCCACAGGAGACACTGACACAAGGGAATCCAGGAGAAAGCCAGGAGGGAGATGCCTCCTCCGCGAGGGTGAGACGGAGTGAAAAGCCACAGGTGGCTGCCCATAGAAGAGCCCTTCCTGGTGATGGCAGGACATTGGAGGACAGCAGCTGTTTCACACTGATCGGGAGGGTTTACTCCGTGAGAACCTTGAGCAGCATCCAGGAGGCCACTACATTGATCTTTGACGTCCTCTCCAGGATTAAAGATGTGGAGCATCCACTGTGTGAGGGGTGTACCGACAACCTCCTGGAGCATTGGACTCCCAGCTCACCCTTGCCGAACTTGACACCCAGAACTACAAACGCTGCCCGGAGTCTGGGAGCTGCAGGTGGAGCATGAGACCACGGAGAGCAGGCCCTGGAGCTGGAGGACGTGGACCAAGGCGGTGCAAGAGCTGCGGCTCTCCAGGAGGCCGAGGCAGAGACCCAAGAAGTGGAACAGCAGGAGTTGCAGTTCCGCATTGAGAGCTGTGCGCTGCAGGGGCAGCAGGTGGAGCTGTGTGGCCAGCTGGGGAGTGTGGAGAATCAGCTGCGGTACGCCCAGGTGCAGGGGCACAGGCACAAGAAAACCAGCACCTGCCAAGTCACGTTTGAGATCTGGGAGGAGGGCTCCATGGGCGTCACCAACAACCTCCGGTGGGGGCTGCCTTCCCAGCAGCCCTGTGGACTGGCGTGAGACCAATGCTGCCTGGGGACAGGTGGCCTTGCTGATCCTCACCCTCTCCAAAACAATTGGCCTGGAGTTCCAGAAGCACTAGCTCGTCCCTGCGCAGACCACTCCTATCGGAAGTCTTCCACAGCTAATTCAGTCACGCTGCCTTTGTACTCTGACGAGGGCCAGAATCTTTTCCTGAACAAGTCTGACCGCCATGATTGCCTTCCTGGACTGCTTATGGTCGTTCAAGGAAAGGCTGAGAAAGGAAAGCAGGGCCTGCCGCTGCCCTACAAAATCCGAGTAGAGGGAGGCCTGCTGGAGGATTCCATGGGCCATGGGCAATGCTGTACCCTCCAGACGGGTCTGAACACCAGGGAGCAGTAGACACGGGCATTCAAATTCATGCTTGTCAATTTGAAATGTAGTGCTGCTTGGGCCTCATTAAGATATCATAAATTTAAGCTTTTCCCCCAAAAAATTGTGAAAATATTAGATTGTAAAGCTAACGAGTACAGCATGTTTCTAGTTCAAGAGATCAATGACCACACCAGGTATTAATTTAAGAACAAGATAAAATATTAGGGGCTGGTGCTGTGGCTCTGCAGGCCAACTATCCCATATAGAATTGATTATTTGAGTCACAGCTGTTCTGCTTCCCAAAATCTCCATGCAAGTGTGCCTGGGAAAGCAGCAGAAGATGTACCAAGTGCATGGGCCCCTGACACTCTTGTGGGAGACCAGGATGGTGTTCCAGGCTCCTGGTTTCAGTCTGGCCCAACCCCAGCTGTTGTGGCCATTTGGAGAGTAAACCAGTAGATGGGACATCTATCTCACTCACTCTCTCTCTCTCTCTGTCACTGTGCCTTTCAAGATCTTAGTAGAAATGCTTCCAACTTTTCCCCACTCAGTATGATGCTGGCTGTAGGTTTGTCATATATTGTCTTGAATATCTTGAGGAATGTTCCTTCTACACCCAATTTGCTTAAGAATTTTATTATGAGAACAGATGTTGTACTTTATCAAATTCTTTCTCTGTATCTATTGAGATAATCATACGGTTTTTATTCTTCAATTTGTTAATGTGATGTATCACATTTATTCACTTGCATATGTTGAAACATTTTGAACAAAGATCATCTTCGTCCTTCACCCAGCCTCCTCCAATGTTAATAGCTTACATAACTATAGTACAATATCAGGAAATTGGCACTGATACAACTCACAGGGCTTATCAGAATTTATCAATAATCCATGTGTGTGTATGTGTGCACATGCATTTGTACACACACATACACATACACTGCTACATGTGATTTTATTGCCTGTTCTTCATCTAACCTGTGTCACAATCAAGACACTTAACTGTACCATTACCTCAAGACTCCCTTGTTGATACACCTTTAGAATCATACTCATGCACTCCTCATTCCCAACCTTAACTCTTAGAAATCATTAATCTGTTCTTTGTCTTCTTAATTATAGTATTTCATGAGTTTTATGTAAAGAAGTTAGAGCCTTTTTGAGATTATCTTCTTATTTTAAAAAAGGAAGATATTTTCATAGCTTCATATTCTTTCTCCTCTTCTTCAACCCCTGTGACAGAAATTTTAGATCATGTGTTATTGCTCCACAAGTTCCCAAGGCTCTCTTCATTTTTAAAAATTCTATTTCTTCTCTGTTGTTCACATTGGATACTTGTACAAAGTTCTTGTATTTCCTATGTACAGGTTCAGGAACATAGTTATACTTTCCACCCTACCTTCCCTCCCACCCGCCCATGCTCCTACTCTTCTTCCTCCCCCATCTCCTATTCACATGCTTATTTTTTACAAAGATCTATTTTTATTTAACTTTATACTCATAAGATCAACCCTATGTTAAGTAAACAGTTCAACAAATAGTATGAAGAAAAAAACACTGTTCCTCAACAGTCAAGACAAAGGCTATAAGCAATCATCATCAAATCTGAAAATGTCAATACATTATAATTTTCTTGTAGAGAACAATAGTTCTTTCTTTTATGAAAAGTAGTAGTTTATGGTATGGAAATATCATAATTTCTTTACCATCTACTAATTTAAGACCATGTGGAAAGCTGGAACCCAAAGTGTTGTTGGGACTAGAAACCAGGTACTCTTGATATGAGATGTGGGTATCCGAAGTGATGTCTTAACAGCTGTGCAAAATGCTTGCCCCTGAGGTGAAACAATATTTACAGAGTATTTCCTTCCTCACTGTTTTTCTTTGACAGGATTGTTTGTGCTAGATTTGATCTATGACTTTTCATATGAATTTTAAATAAGTTTTCTATGTGTATAAAAATCTTTCCTGGGATTTTTCATGGGAATTGCATTAAGCAGTAGATAGACAATTGGTGAAGAATTGACAACTTTATCATATTGAATATCCCATTACATGAATAAGATATTTCTTCACATTTTTTAGTTCTTCTTTGATTTATTTAGTCAGCTTAAAGCCATGTGTCACCTTACAGTGGAAATACATTCTAGTTCATGCATTACTAGGGCACTTTTGTCATTGTATAAACATCAGAAAATCTGCTTACATAAAGTCAGATTGCTATGCCATCACTAGGCAATATAATCTTATGAGACTACTGTTATATATGCAATCCATCATTGATCTAAACTTTGCTGAGTCACATGTCAGTATTTTACTTTTCAGTGTACAGATCCTGTATGTATTTTCTTAAGTGTGTATCTAAATGCCTCCTTCTCATTCTTTGAGTAATTTTACATGGTATTGTGTTTTTAATTTTGTTTTCTGCATGTTCATTCTTAGTACCTGGAAATGGGATAGACTTTTGTGTCTGTGTTGATCTTATATTCATTCATTATTACTTTAGGAGACTTGTAGATTACCTGGAATTTACTACAGAGAAATTCATGCCATTTGCAAGTAGAGATAGACTTATTTGTTTCTTTATAGTACATATGCCTTACTTTGTGTTCATTCTCAGTGGTGAAGCATTCAGTCTTTCACCAATAGGTATGTCAGCTGTAGAATTTTTAATAGATGCTACCATAAACCATTTGTATCCCCCCAAAAATTATGCATTAAAATTCTAACCCAGAAGATTATGACATTGCAGTATGAATCCTCAGGTAGGTGATTAGGTCAAGAAGGCAGACACACCCCCCCCAGGAACAGGATTAATACTCTTATAAAAGGCTTCAGAGGACTCATGCTCCTTTTTGCCTGTGAGAACACAGCAAGAAGACAGCATCTATTAAGCAGGAAGCAGACCCTCATCAAACACCGACTGTGCCGGCACCTTGATCTTAGACTTCCTTGGCCTCCAGAATCATGAGGAATGGTTTCCTATTGTTGATAAGCAACTTGGCCTATGTTATTCTGCTATACGAACCTGAAAGAATTCAAACAAAAGCTCTGAATCAATGGTATGAAATTATTACTTAGTCCTATTTTCTTAAGAGTTTTTATTATAAATAGATGTCAAGCTGTCAAATGCTTTTCCTGTATCAACTGATAGGATCTAATGATTTTCTTCTTAAATCTATTGATATGATTAATCACATAGAAGGACTTTCAAATATTGAATCAGCCTACTTATATAAACATTTTAGCTCTTTTTTTATTTTTTGAAAGGTGATTTTACAGAGAGAGAGAGAGGTAGAGACAGAGACAGAGAGAGAGATCTTTCATCCTCTGGTTCACTCCCCAAATGGCCACAAAGCTCAGGGCTGGGCAGATCAAATCCAAGAGCCAGGAGTTCCTTCCAGGATTCCCATGTGAGTGGCAGGGGCCCAAGCACCTGGGCCATCCTCCATTGCTTTCCCAGGCCATCAGCAGGGAGCTGGATCAGAAGTGGTGTAGCCGGGACTGGAACTGGCACCTATATGGGATGTTGATATTGCAGGAGGCAGCTTAACCTGGTATGCCACTCTTAACCTGCTGTGCCACAACCCCCAAATTTTAGCTCTTGAAGTGAATTATGGAAACATTAGCTCCTTTAACCTCACTTAATTTTAAACATCTTACATATTTACATATATTAAACACTATTTTGAAGGATGATATCATTTTTACCTTAATTGTAAAACATGATTAATGAAACTCAAGGATAGTCCATTATGTTTATTTTAACTTTTACCCTGTGCATTGTTCTAATTTGCTTTCTGAAGTTCCTGATCTCTGTTACCTTTATTTTCTGTTTGAGTAGCTTCATTCTTTAGGGTTAGTTATGACAGTGACAATGTCTGAGTTCATCTGAGAATATCTTTATCTCCCCTTCCTTTCTAAAGGTTAGTTCCACAATATAAGATTTGCAATTGACAGTTATTTTTTTTCAGCTCATGAAGAATGTTGTGCTCTCAATGATTTCACATGAGAAATGCACTATCATCTGAATTGCTTCCTCTGTACATAGTACATTGCTTCTCACTGACAGTTATTAAAGTTTTTTCATTGTCTTCAGTTTTCACAAGTTTACTTGTAAAGTGTTTTAATCCTGCTATCCTTTGGTTTACCCTATTTCAAAGTGGTCAAATTTCTTGACTCTGTAAGTTTCTTTTGCCAAGTTTCGAGAAGTTACAGTATTTATTCTTTGAATATTTTCATAGCTTCACATTCTTTCTCCTCTTCTTCAACCCCTGTGACAGAAATTTTAGATAATTTGTTATTGTCCCACAAGTTCCCAAGGCTCTCTTCATTTTTAAAAATTCTACTTCTTCTCTGTTGTTCACATTGGCTACTTGTACATTCCATTGATCCGTTTTCCAGTTCACTGAACCTCTCCATTTTCATCTCCTCTCTATTGATTCCATACAGTGAAGCTTTTATATCAGATTCTGTATTTTTCAGTTATCTAATTTTTCTTTGGTATTTTTATAACTTCTGCTTTTTGCTAGGACATTTAACTTTTTTTATACTTCAAGATAAAACACAATTGTCTTATTTTTATCATGACCATTTTAAAAATGCTTCTCAAGGGGCTGGCAGTGGGTTATGCCACCGCCTGTGACAACAGCATCCCATATGAGGTGCTGGTTAGAGTTCCTGTGTCTAGTCCAGCTCCCTGCTGATGCACCTAGGAAAGACGTAGAAGATGGCCCAAGTACCTGGGCCCCATGCAACCTATATAGGAGACCTGGAGGGAGTTCCTGGTTCCTAGCTTGAGCCTGGTCCAGCCCAGGCTGTTGTGTCCATTTTTTATATAGAAAGCTTTTATTTAATAAATGTAAATCTCATAAGTACAACTTTTGAATTATAGTGGTTCTTTCCCCCATAGCCGCCCTCCCACCCCCAAACCATCCCACGTCCTAATCCGTCTCCCATCCCATTCTTCATTAAGATTCATTTTTAATTATCATTATATACAGAAGATCAACTCTATACTAAGTAAAGATTTCAACAGTTTGCACCGACACAGAAACACAAAGCATAAAGTACTATTTGAAGACTAGTTTTACCATTAATTCTCAAAGTACAACACATTAAGGACAGAGGTCCTACATGGGGAGCAAGTGCACAGTGGCTCTTGTTGTTGATTTAACAATTAACACTCTTATTTATGATGTCAGTGATCACCCAAGGCTCTAGACATTAGCTGCCAAGACTATGGAAGTCTCTTGAGTTGTAGTGGCCATTTAAGAAGTGAACTAAGGGGCTGGCATTGTGGCATAGCAGGTAAAACTGCCAGCTGCTGTGCCAGCATCCCATAGGGGTGCCTGTTCAAGTCCCGGCTGCTCCACCTCCAATCTAGCTCTCTGCGATGGCCTGGGAAAGCAGTAGAAAATGGCCCAAGTCCTTGGGCCCTTACTCTCATGGGAGACCTGGAAGAAGCTCATGGCTCCTGGCTCTGGATTGGCCCAGCTGCAGCCATTGTGGCCATCAGGGGAATGAACCATCAATTGGAAGAACTCTCTCTCTCTTTCTCTCTTCATCTGCTTCTCTGTAACTCTGCCTTTCAAATAAATAAATAAATCCTTTAAAAATGAACCAGTGAAAGGAATATCAAGCTCTCTCACACACTCTGCCTTTCAAGCAAATAAATATATCTTTTTTAAAAAAATTCTTCTCAAATAATTCCTACATATGCTACATCTTGGTTTTGTCATCAGTTGGTTTCTTTCACTGTTCTAACTTTCCTTCACTCAACATAGAATTAGTTAAATGCCTTCTTTTTTAACTTATTTTTTAAAGAATACAGAGTTCATACAACTTTAGGAACATAGTTCTTCCCACCATACCTCCCCTCTCACCCACACTTCCACCCTCCTCCTCTTCCTCCCTCTCCCATTAACTTTGTACACAGAAGACCAACTCTATACTAAGTAAAGATTTCAACAATCTAAGTGTTCTTCTTTATGCCGGGCTCAGTGCTGGACCCAGCAATGAAAAAGGATTAAGTCCTTCCCTAATTCTCTTCTCCAAAGAAGATAAAAAATCTGAAAATGTTTTGGTGAATCTATCTCTGTGGGAAAATAACCAAATATAGTGTGTGTATACATGTGTGCATGTATACATATTTGCAATATTTATTATGTACATTTACATTATAGAAATTTTCTTTACATACTAATGCTAGAATTAAGTACTTTCTTTGCCCTTTACTTTTTTCATTGATATTATGTTTCAACAGCTGTTCATAATGAAATAAAAGATCTACTTCATTCATTTTAGCAGAAGCCATATGTCTCAGTATGTGATTGTACCATATTTTATTTAAGCATTTTACTCTTGATAGACAGAGTTTTTTCCATAAATTTTTGTTTTTGGAAATAAAAAGTACTTTTGTTAATTCATAAACTAACAATATAATTACAATTTTGTGTCTATTTTGGAGCAAATGCCTAGCAGTGAAATTGTGCATTAAATGTTTGTCTCTACTTTTTAATTGATCAAAAGGCAGTGAAGATGATTACATAAAAGAAAAAATTATTTATGGCAGTGACATATTCACCCCATAGTTATTGAATATTATTCTTTAAAATTTATCCAGGATTACAGTGTCAGGATTAAAATTATTACCAAATTATTCTTGAATAAAAATAACCTATTGGGAATATGAGGGAATTATAATAATAAATATTATATTATTGTATAATTATATTAAGATTCAAATAATAATAATAGATATACTCTATTTATTCTCCAGTTGTGAATATGTAACTATTGAATTAAAAGTGAATTGTGGTGGGGCCAGTGCTGTGGCACGGCGGGTTAACACCTTGGCCTGAAGCGCCGGCATCCTATATGGGTGCCAGTTCTAGTCCCAGCCGCTCCTCTTCTGATCCAGTTCCCACCTATGGCCTGGGAAAGCAGTAGAAGATGGCCCAAGTCCTTGGGCCCCTGCACCCACATGGGAGACCCAGAAGAAGCTCCTGGCTCCTGGCTTTGGATCGGTGCAACTCTGGCCATTTCGGCCATCTGGGGGGTGAACCAGTGGATGGAAGACCTCTCTAAATAAATCTTAAAAAAATAAAATGAATTGTGAGGGCCGGCACTGTGGCATAGTAGGTAAAGCTGCCCCCTGCAGTGGTGGCATTCCCAAATGGATGCCGGTTCAAGTCCCAGCTGCTCCACTTCCGATCCAGCTCTCTGCTATGACCTGGGAAAGCAGTAGAAGACAGCCCAAGTCCTTGGGCCCCTACACCCTCGTGGGAGACCTGGAAGAAGCTCCTGGTTCCTGGCTTCAGATCGGTGCAACTCCGGCTGTTGCAGCCAATTGGGGAATTAACCAGTGGATGGAAGACCTCTCTCTCTCTCTCTCTCTGCCTCTGCCTCTCCATAACTCTGCCTTTCAAATAGATAAATAAATAAATCTTTTAGAAATATTGTGTTTTGGTTAAACATCTCAATATATATTAATATTCACATTTGAATTATGTCCTATGGATTAATCCAATCCATCTGGCAAAGCTTTTTAAGATGATGACTGGCTAAGAGTAGGTTCTCAATATGTTGATGGTGTTAAGGATGATTTACTCACTGTTCAAGATTTTGAAGGACTCAATAAACCTAATTTGGAGATCCAAAGAGACGTGCTTATTTGGAAAGCCTAGCTTGTCTCTGCACAAGGAGCTTCCCGGTTTATAATTCTACAGATAAAAACCTGTTTGTCATCAGAACACAGTAGTGTAGTTATCCGGTCATCAGATTTACCATCCAATTCATGGTAACAAAATGCTCTAAAGTATAGAATAAGACTGCAAGTGACCTGTGGTGTGGCATAGCAGATAGAGCCGCTTGCCTGTGGTGCCACCATCCCATGTGGGTCCCCCGTTCCAGCTGTTCCACTTTCAATGCAGCTTGTTGCTAACAGTCTGTAAAAACAGCAGAAGATGGATCAATTGCTTAAGCCCCTGCACCCATATGGGAGACCCAGAAGAAGCTCCTGGTTCCTGGCTTTTGTTTGGCCAAGCCCTGGCCATTGCCACCATTTGCGGAATGAACCAGAGAATAGAAGATTCTCTCTCTCTCTCTCTCTCTCTCTAACTCTGCCTCTCAAGTAAATAAAATAAATTAAAAAACACACAAAAAAAAACACAAAAGTTGCCTTGGATATTCATGTACACATGTATAAGAAAAAAAGAAAGAACAAGATTGCAAAACAACCATTTACAGTGAGAGCTATGCTATTGAGATTACTTAATTGTATCCCATGTATTCTCCACTGGCTATCTGGTTATATTTCAGATTGTGATCTTTACACATTATGCGCAGAATCAGACGATGTGGCTAATAAGATTTCAATTTTGTGTGATGCCTGCATTTCAAAGCTGTATATGTTTAACTAGAATCATACAAGATAATTTCATTATTAATTCACATAACAGTGGGAAAATATTTAGAGTTCAATACTTGCTTTAAGTTTTTTTGGTCTTTAACATAAGAATTTATAATTAAAATACTGTACTCATCCTCATGGGAGACCTGAAAGAAGCTTCTGGCTCTTGGCTTTGGATCGGTGCAGCTCCAGCCATTGCATACATTAGTGAGTGAACCAGTGGATAGAAGATCTCTTTCTCTCTCCGCCTTTACCTCTCTGTAACTTTGACTTTCAAATAAATAAACAAGTCTTAAAAAAAAAATACTGTGCTCAAAAACTACTTAAGTTAATTCCTTCCCCTATCCTTTCAGTGCAGGTATGGTGTTCATTTACAATACAAATGGTTCAAATCTGTTTGCTCTTTGAAAATTTGAACATTAGAAGAAATAATGCTGGTAATGGAATATATAATAAAATAATGATTAATAAGTCAACATTAATACAAATGGATGCAATGGATGGAGTATAATTCTTCCATACAGTAGCATGTAACCTAATAAATGTAGGAGTAATGATGGAATTAGAATATCACATTTGGTATATACTACATTAAATATCACTTCTGGCAGAGTCAAAAACTGTCACTAGAACTACCAGTAAAATTCTGATAATAGAGTATTTATCTCAAAAGATACGTTTTAAGTTGAAAAGAGAAAAATAGTAGCTTTGTAGTATATAAATCTGGCAGTTACCATCTTAAATGATCAAAGTTAAAATCACCACTACTGTACGCTCTGATAATGCACTGAGAAAGACACAGCATCTCTTTGAGGTCTTGCACCAAAAAATATAACCTGATGCTAGCAGAGGGAATATATGTCAAACAAACCTGATGGACAGTTTGCACCCTTTATTCCTCAGTAATGTCAGCTTGATAAGATGTAAAGTCAGTCTGAGAAACTACTTCAAATAAAAAGAAGTATAAAGTATAACTAAGGGTAATGTGAGACTTTGGATGAGATCCTTGGTGTGACTTTTTTCTTTTTCTGTAAACATTAGTGAAATAATTGGGAAAATTTGAATTTGTAATTTGATTTGAATAATGTCTATATTAGATACTAATGATGTTTCAATGTTAATTTCTTTGTTTTAATGATTGTGCTATGATTATATGAGAGCATTTCCTACTTCTAAGAAACATATACTGAGATATTTAAGAATAATGGGGGAGCTGGAGCTGTGACATAGTGGGTAAAGCTGCTGCCTGCGGTGCTGGCATCCCATATGAGCAGCAGTTCGAGTTCCCGCTGCTCCACTTCTGATCCAGCTCCCGGCTAATGGCCTGGGAAAGCAGTGGAAGATGGTCCAAGTCCTTTGGCCCCTGCACCCACATGGGAGACCCGGAAGAAGCTCCTAGATCCTGGCTCCTGGCTTCAGATCAGCACAGCTCCAGCTGTTGTGGCCATCTGAGGAGTGAACAGCAGATGGAAGACTCTCTCTCTCTCTCTCCCTCTCTCTCTCTGCCTCTTTCTCTGCCTATGCCTCTCTGTAACTCTTTCAAATAAATCGGTTAAAAAAAGAAGAAGAATGTGGAATCCTGGAACAACTTATTCTCTAATATTTCACAAGAAAGTAGAAAATAAATGTGATAAAATGTTGGTGTATCAGTAATGATACCTGAAACTGGGTCAAAAGTACAGTAGAATTCTTTGTATCACAACATTTTGTAAAACTGTTATAGTTCCTTTTTTAAAGATTGATTTATTTCTTTGAAAGGCAGAGTTACAGAGAGGAAGACACACGCACAAGCACACACACAAGCACACAGAGAGAGTGAGAGGGAGAGAATGAATCTCAATCCACTGGTTCACTCTCCAAATGGCTACACTGGCTGGAGTCCAATCTAGAACCCAGAAACTCCATCAGGGTCTCCCATGAGAGTGGCAGGCACCCAAGTGCTTGAGCCATCTTCTGCCATTTTCCCACGTGTATTAGCAGGAAGCTGGATTGGAAGGCGAGTAGCTGGATCTTGAACCAGCATTCTGATATAGGATGCAATATCACAAGTAGTTTAAATTGCTGTGTCACAACACCAGCACTGAAGTTGATCTGGTAGGTATGAAGTTATTTCAAAATGAAAAATTAGGGATCAGTGCTATGGCATAGCAGGTAGAGCCACTGCCTGCAGTGCCTGCACCCATATGAGTGTGGTTTGAGTCCTGGCTGCTCCATTATTTTTTTCTTTTTTTTTTTTTTTTTTAAGGGAAAGGGTTTATTGGAGAAAACCCAGCAGACTAGAGGGAATGGGCAAGGAAGGAAAAAGAGAGAGTGAGGAGAGAAAGGAGAGAGGAGAGAGAAGAAGAGAGAGGGGAGCAACAGAGAGGGGAAGAGCAGAGATTAGAGATCGAGAGGAGAAAGAAGACAAGAGGAGCCGAGAGAGAGACAAGAGGAGGCTAGAGAGGAGAGAAGAGCCACATGTTCAGGAACGGCTCCTTTTACAACTTTGCCAGGGGGCAGGCAGGGAAGTAGGAGCAGCGAATCCCATTAGGATGGGGGTGGAGCTTGACACCAGGGGTTGGGCCATGTGACCACCTGGCTTCCAGCAATGGCGGCAGGGGCTAGAGCCTAGGATAGTGTCAAGGTATAGATCGCGCCGTAGATAAAACTGCACCATTTTCCTAATATTCCCCCCTTTTGTTTTTTATAAAGCAGGAGTTACATGGAATTACATTAGTCCCAAAAGTCCAGGAAGGGTAGAGGGATAACGATCTATCTTTAGAGCAACTTCCTGCTGACATGGGGTGACGAGGTACTCTTCGTTGGCACGGGGCAATGTCTCAAGCCACTGTCTCCTGTGTGGGGAACTGAGTATACCCCTGTAGCAGCATTTAGTTGACCTCCTGGTTGCTGAAGACATTGGTTGGTTCCATTCTCACCTGCTGTAAACTCTTAAACAGACACTGTAGCATATAAAACAGGGTGAGAATAGTAACCAACAATCCTAAGAGTGGCATTAACCAGGTAATGAGAGGATTTAATCCACTATTTTTTTTCTGAAGATTTACTTATTTATTTAAAAGGCAGAGTTACAGAGAGGCAGAGGCAGAGGCAGAGAGAGAGAGAGAGAGAAGTCTTTCACCCACTGGTTTACTCCCCAAATGGCCACAACAGCTGGGCCAACTCAAACCGGCTCTGGCACTGCAGGCGGCAGCTTTATCTGCTACACCACAGTTTACCGACTGCTCCACTTCTGATCCAGCTCTCCGCTATGGCCTGGGAAAGTAGTAGAAGATGGCCCAAGTGCTTGTCTCCCATGTAGGAGATCCAGAAGAAGCTCCTGGGTCCTAGCTTTGGATTGGCCAAGCTCTGGCTATTGTGGCCATTTGGAGAATGAACCAGTGGATGGAAGACTTTTCCCTCTCTTCCTCTGCCTCTCTGTAACTCTGCCTTTCAAATAAATAAATGAATCTTTTTAAAAATTAAAAAGTTAGAAAATATGCCGAACTTAATACTCTGGCTACTTTTATTCTCCAAACATATGTAATAACATTTTTCTGTGAGTAGAAAAAAATCATATACATCAAGACACTTTGCAAATTAATAAATATGTTACTATTAAGTAATGCATCATTTGGTTTATTCTTCAGGCAAAGTTTCAATATATATTTGTTGAACAAATGCTTAAAAACAGGGAGAGGTACAATGGGTGAACATGAATGTGGTACAATGCTGGTATCCCATGTTGGAGCTCCAATTCGTGTCCAGGCAACTCTCTCTCTCTCTCTCTGTCTCCCCCCCCCCACACACACACACATACACACACAATTGCCTTTCAAATAAATAAATCTTTTTGAAACTTCTAAAAAATTGGAAAGAACAAGTAAGGGAGGAACGAGGAATGAATGAGAGAAGAAATGTGGAAGGAAGAAAAGAATGAAGAAAATAGAGCTACTGCCTGAATATTTAGCCACCTCTACCATTTAGTATTAATTGCATATATGTTTGTATACCATTTAATCATATGAGTACTTATGTATAATGTAAACTTTTACACATTTATCAGTGAAAAGCTTTTTCACACTGAAAGCATTACATGCTTGTGAATATGAGTGTTAAAACTAGCCATTCTTATGGTGACCCTTTCCTTTTAAAAATTATTTCCTAGCCAGCTATAAAAATAATTGCAAATGTACCTATGAGATTTCTTTTAGGCACTTACTTGATTTCAACTTTACTTGTTAGTGGTCTAGGAAATCATATTTTATGAAGGCATAAATTGATTTTACATTTCAAGTGTGATGACTTACTCAGCAATAAATTTGTGGTGACAGCATTCCTTTGATTTTATTTCACTCTCAATTTTCCTGTCTTTTGTGGACAGTAGAAATTCCTAATACTTAAAAATGTATGCCTATTTTCTAATAGTCTTGGTTCTCTGGCCATTATAATTTTTAAATGTGGTTCTGATTCTTGTGTTTCCTCTCTGCCATTCAGCTGACTAATCAAGATGCGCTTTCACTTAGGACTGATGTTTTGTTGTTGTTGTGATGGTTCTAAGACTTGATTCTATTGAAACCTTCATGTCTGAAATGAAAAATTGACTCTGACTTAATCCCCTCTGAACTAAAAGCTTGCTTTCTTTTCAACACGTTTTCTAAAGACTACTATTAGTGTCTCAGTATGCTTTTGTGAACATCTAAACACAAATACATAGTTGATAGTTAGAGCAACTACAAGATGTTGATCATAAGCCAGAAGAGCATTTTTAGTATAGTATCCTCTTTGTCAGACTTTTTTATTTTCTTGAAATTTACTGCAATAGCATAACAGTTTTTATAGCTCATACATATTGTATGATTGCCCATAAATCTGGACTCTGTCTGACGCTGGACGTGTATAAGCACCACACTGTAATAAATTCATTATAATGACTGACTTTAATAGTTTAAGTTCAAAGCATTAGAGCTTTTGAGATGTTCCAAAACTTTCTGAGTTTCAGCTATTCCATCACTTTCATCTATTTAAATGGACATAAACTTAATTGGAAAGTAAGTTTATTCACTTCCACACCAACTACTGTCAGTTGGAAGCCTACTGATCCTAAAAAATATTAAAATTCCTAAATTCTTTTCAGATTGATAAAACAGAATGAGGTTGTTTTGCTCTCAAGAAATGCTGAGAAGAAAATTAAGCCAAGTGTTTTTTTCGTTCTGAGTATAGTAAACACTTGATAAATTTGCCTCTGCAATCTCCAGCTCTTACTTTCTCCCAGTGTGTTTGGATAGGGTGGAATCTCCAACATATGGGCAAGCTTAGGAGGGAGGCTTAAGTTTTCAAAGCAAGGCAACCCTCTCCACAGGGCTACGGATTCAGAGTTTACCCAAGGTAAACCGTCCATCTCTGCTGGAATACTGTGGGAGGCATTGAAGATTTGATTATGAAGTTTGGAGGCTCTGGAGGTCTCTCTAGCAGGGGATCCTAAACCTGTCCCATGTCCATCACTAGAGAGAGACCTAGTCTTGCTGAAATTGTCTGATGTCCTGGATCCATCAATACATGAAGATTTTCCATTACTATAGTTCTCATTTATGTAAGAAAATAAATCTCTCTCTGCTCCCTATTTCTACTTAAGGCAATTTGAGGTGGGTTTTTGTTTGTTTGTTTGTTTGTTTTGTCTCTTGAATCAAAGTGTCATGAAAATAGGTGGAAATGTTATTGACAAATAAGTTGATAGACTCAGGAGGGCTCTTATAAGGCTGTATGTAAGCTTATCAGGAATAGTTAGAGAGCAAAGGGAAGAAAGTGATTTAAAATGTCAGGGAAAATATTGCTCATGTTATATTTTGATGAGACTTCTCAGGTATGGTATTTTTTTATTTTTTTAAACATTTAATTTTTAACTTATTTGATAGGAAGAGTTACAAAGGGAGGGGAAAAGAGAGAGAGAGAGAGAAAGAGAGAGAAAGAAAGAGAGAGATTCCATCTGCTAGTTCACCACCTAAATGACTGCAAAAGCCAAAGATGAGCCAGGCCTAAGCCAGAGCCTGGAACTCCATCCAAATCTCCCACATGGGTACTGGGGGCCCAAGAATCCAAGCCATATTCTGAAGATTTCGCATGCACATGAGCAGGGAGACGGATTGAAAGTGGAACAGCTGGGACTTGATCCAGTGCTCAAATGGGATGCTTGCATTGCAGGTAGTGGCTTTAACCTCTGTGCCACAATACTGGCTCCTCCTCAGGTATTTTGGATGACAGTCAGATTTAGAGTTAAAGAAGACTGAGTTTAAGCCCTTGATCCAGCACTTATTGTGCAAAACTTTGGACAAATCATTTACTTTCTTAGAGCCTTGCTTATAAAATGGAAATTACAATTATCTATTTTATTCCCTTTACAAGAAACAGATCAGTAATATAAACATCAAATAATTCAAAATTGTTCAGTACCTAAAATATAAATAGAAAAGTAAAATAACTTAGATATTCATTCATTCATTTAAAAGCAGGCAGACTCAGAGAAAGTTTCCATCTTTTGATTCTTGGCTTAATTACCCACAACAGCCTGGGCTGGACCAACCTGAAACTCAGAGCCAAGAACTCAATTCAGATTTCACACGTCGGTGGAAGGTAACCAAATATATGATCCACCACCTGATGCCTTCCTGGAAGCACATCAGCAGAAAACTGGATCAGAAGTGGACTTATGAAAAGGTGCTGAAAAATATTTTCAGTTGCACATTTCATTTGAGAAAATCCTTTCCACATCTGCACACCTGGGGAAAAGACATTTTAAGGCTAAGGAAAACAGAATTCTTTATATAATAAGGTTTCCATGAAACAAAAGTGAATTTTGATTTTCTTTAAATTTCAGAAATTTACTGCACAGTTTGGCTCTTCAGTCTCATTAGTCCCTTTCTTTAACCTTAGGAAAGAAACCAATAATTTGGTATTTGGCCCCATGGCTAAGATACCTGCATCCCACATTAGAGCACCTGAGTTTAAGTCCTATCTCTAGCTCCTGATTCCAATGTCTTGCCAGTGCAGACTCTGAGAAGCAGAGTAATAATCCCAGCAGTTGAGTTCCTGCTGCCTACACGGGAGACATAGGTCGCATTCCTGATTGTAGCTTCAGCTTCAGCCAGTCCTGGCCACGGTGGGCGTTTGAGGAATGAATCAGCAGATTTGAGTGCTCACTCTCTCTTTTTCTCTCCTCTTCCTCTTGCTCTTTCTCATTCTCTACCTCTACCTCTTTCTCTGCATTTGTCTCCTATGTCTCTCAAATAAAAAAATTACAAAAATTCTTAAAAAGAACAAATGAAGTTGTCACATAAAATAAAACAAATGCCATACATGAACATATTCAAATAATAGAAGCTGAAGAACAAAGTGATTGGAAGCATTCCTGTGGAGAGAAACTCAGAACAGTAGTTTGTGCTGAATCACTTGGGTAATCAGAGTCTCAGAAACATCCAAGATGCTTGTTAAAAGTAAAGATTCTGGAGGCTGGTGCTGTGGCTTAGCGGGTAAAGCTGCCGCCGGTATCCCATATGGGCGCCGGTTCTAGTCTCAGCTGCTCCACTTCCGATAAAGCTCTCTGCTATGGCCTGGGAAAGCAGTAGAAGATGGTCCAAGTCCTTGGGCCCCTGCACCCATGTGGGAGACTCAGAAGAAGCTCCTGGCTTCAGATCAGTGCAACTCTGGGGAGTGAACCAATGGATGGAAGACCCCTCTCTCTCTTCCTCTCTCCCTCCCACTCTGAGCTCTGCCATTCAAATAAATAATCTTTAAAACATAAAGATTCTGAAGATAACCTGTGAATCTAAATCTGTCAGCAGAGTCCACATAAATTTTTTAAGCTGATACTGTTGCTCTTCTTCCTGCCAACTTGGAAAATCCCAGTATTACATTGCACTGGGCTGAGGTTAAAACAAAAGCAGTCACAAAAATTTTATAGAGATTTAGACAGTTATAGCAATGATGATGCAATTAAGGCACTAAAGGGAGATACAATACACCGTACCTCCCTCCTCCACGCCACCCTCATCAGAAACTGCAGCATGGGCAGCAGAATTTCCTGCTTCTCTGTGCATACAATGTAGTGGCAACAACAAACGCAGGCCTTCACAAACTTACAGGACATCAGAATCCCTGGGGAACTCCCTTGCAAAGCAGATTCCATGCCCCACCATGACCCATGTCAAATAAGCTTACTGGCACTTGGATCTGAAAAGCTGAATTAAAAACACACATAAAGTCATTTTAGATTTGACCATTGGAGTTTCAGGTTCTGTGGAATTGTGTATGAAGCACGACTTTGACCTTTACAATTTGTTTATGAATCCTGAAGATCAGTAAATAAGGCAAAAACGAGGCACCTGCAAGAGCACTATTGAACTGTGAGCTCCAGATACAATGATGCTTCAAAAATCTGTGGCAGATGAGATTGAAAGATGTTTATTTTGTGGCAGAACTTTTTTGAAACCCATTCAGAATTGGTTTAATAAAATGCATTTTCCAAAACTGCTCTGAAGAGTCCTCATATATACCTCCAGTCATGTTTCCCCTGAATTTCAAACATATATGCCAACTGACATCTCTCTCACATTGGGTATCTAATGGTATCACTATCTTCTCATGAGCAAAATTGAGCTGCCTTTTCCATCTGCCCCGGATGTCTAACCCAGATCACAGAAAATGGTAATTGCACCTGTCCAAGCCAGAAAACTGGGAGTCATTTTTCATTGCACTCTTCTCTCACTCATCTCTAAGAGCTTCCTGCTTCCCATTAACAAGTTTATGGCCTCTACATAATTATATTACTCATCTGACTTGTATGTCTTTATTTAATAAAATAAAACCATCACTTCTACTGCACTTGTCAAAGCTCCCAGCCTTTCACTTCTATGCTAATCAAAAAGCCTCTTTATTCTTCTGCTTACATTCTTATTTTCCCAAACTCATTGAGAACTCGACATTCAAAATAATTGCTTAAAAATTGCAATTATATCATGGCTCACGTATTTCAAAATAGGGTAGCCATATGTCCCACTTCCAAGTTTATGTCTAGTGCCTTAATATATTAATTTAAAAAGATACCTTTCTTTGCAAAAGCTACCTGATGTGGACAATAAATTGTGTAGCTACCCTATTCAAACTCTGCAGTGGTTAGGTATTGTACCTAAATTCAAATGCAAACAGTGAGTCTGGACTTGTGTGTCAAAGCATAGTCTAACCCTGTCTAGTCCACAACTTCACCTACTGAACTGCACTCTTTTCCCATTAAATTCTAGTCACTCTTGCCTCTGTTTCTTGCCCTCAAACCTTTGCCTGGAATACTGGTCTTTCAGAGCTTCCCAGACTGATTCCATCCTCCTATTCAAACCCCACTTACAATGTCACCTCTTCACATAACCCCACCTCTAAAACCTCAATTTACATGAAGCCTTCATGCATTATCTATCACTTCTCTGTATTCATTGATGTCCATCTTGTAACTACGAGTGCCCACCATATATTTTGTTTCATCATTGACTTATTTCCTGTCCACTATAGTATAATCTCATAAAACCAGAGAATTTATCTCTGTTGTTCAATATTTTACTCCCAGAATCTAGAAAGCATCCTGGTGTTAAAGAGATCCTCAAGACAATGAACGAATCCCAGTGGCTAAATTCTGTATTATTTTAGTAACACTTGTAAGGCCAGGTATATTCTTCCATTCTAGTTGAATCATCTGCCAGAATTTCACAAGTATGATTGTAAAGAAGCAGACAATTTCATTTCTTTTCATTTTGGATTGCTTTGCTTTCTATTCTGGCCAAAATCCTCAAAACATTACTTGAAATAATTTCTTGATTTAAGTGGCTACTGAAAAGTTGCATATCTGTTTTGAATTTGGTGCCAATTCATGCTCAATCATGCTCTTCACCTTGTGGTGAAATTGGATGTGCCTTGGAAGACATTTTATTTAGACCTTGAAAAGATGATTTATGGGGCCGGCGTGGCAGTTAAAGCCACTGCTTGGGATGTCAGCATCCTAAATGGGTGCCCATTTGAGAAACTAGCTGTTCCACTTCCAATCCAGTTCCATGCTAATGAGGCTGGAAAAGCAGTAGAAGATGGTCCAAGTCCTTGAGCCCCTGCATTCATGTGGGATACCTGGAAAAAGCTCCTGGCTCCTGGCTACAGACCAGCCCAGCTCCAAGCCATTGCAGCCATTTGAGGGTGAACCAGCAGATGGAGTCTCTCTCTTTGTGTCTCTTCCTCTTTCTCTCTGTAAACTTTGCCTTTCAAATAAATAAATAAATATTTTTAAAGAAAAAGAAAATATGACTTATAGCTCTTGACTTTTTTAATGTCTTTCCATAAATTTATTTTTTAGAAAGCTTTTATTTAATAAATAAATAAATAAATTTCATAGGTACAGCTTTAGGAATATGGCGGTTCTTCCCCCTATACCCACCCTCCCACCATGACTCCCATACCACCTCCTACTCCCTCTCCCATCCCATTCTTCATCAAGATTCATTTTTAATTATCTTTATATACAGAAGACCAACTCTATACTAAGTAAAGACTTCAACAATTTGCACCCATACAGACACATAAAGTATAAAGTACTGTTTGAAGACAAGTTTTACCGTTAATTCTCATAGTACAACTCATTGAGGACAGAGGTCCTACATGGAGAGTAAGTGCACAGTGACTCTTGTTGTTGATTTAGCAATTGACATTCTTATTTATGACGTCAATGATTACCCAAGGCTCTTGTCATGAGCTTCCAAGGCTATGGAAGCCTTTTGAGTCCACAAACCCCATCAATATTTAGACAGGGCCATAACCAAATTGGAAGTTCTCTCCTCCCTTCAGAGAAAAGTGCATCCTTCTTTGATGGCCCTTTCTTTCCACTGGGATCTCACTCACAGAGATTCTTCACATAGATCATTTTTTGCCACAGTGTCTTGGATTTCCATGAAATGCTCTCATGGTCTTTTCAGCCAGATCCAAGTGTATTAAGGCCGATTCTGATGTCAGAGTGTTGTTTAGGGTGTTTGTCAATCTATGAGTCTGCTGTGTGGCCTGCTTCCCATGTTGGATAATTCTTTCCTTTATAATTCTATCTATTCTTATTGTTTATGTTATCCCTTTGACACTTATTTCTATCTATATGATCAGTTACACATTTAAAATAATCCCTTTAACATGTAAGATGGCATTAGTACCACTCAGCTTAATGGAATTTGGAATCCCATGGCAAGATTTTAGCTTTACCCTTAGCGGTAAGTCCATGGGGACAGCTAATGACTTTTGTAAGGTGTCATGGAAGCTATCTAATATGTTTGTTACAGGGCCAGAGCATGAAGGTAGAAGCCATTTATTATCTTCATTTATTCCCCAAGAATCTTCTTTGCTGCTCCCCTCTTTCCCTCTTCGTTCATGAAGATGAGAACTGTGATCACAAATACCTTTCATCTAGCCCAGAGAGAATAGCATTCAGCTGTATCAGCTCTGCCCTGGACCTCTTTGTCCTGTGACACAACTAGTAGAGAGTGTAATATAACATCTTTTTCTTATTCTAGTTCCCAATGGACTTGGGGAAAGAAGGAGAGTTATGTGGTTCAGAGTCAGCACTCTGTTTTCCTATCAATTTTTTCACTTACAAGATGTGTCAATGTGGATCATGTCCCAGTTTCAAAACAGAATTAGTGTGCATATCTCATAAAGGTATTGTGAAGTTTCTGTAAGATAATTTACACATAGCACTTTAAAAAACATTGATATATATTAAATACACAATAAATAAAATATTTATTAGCTCCATTATTGGTATATCTTTTCAGTGAATTGAATTATTTACCAAATTGTGGATTCTTTAATAGAGTCCTTCTTCCCATAGCCAATTATGGCAACTTCTTTGCCTTTGATATATCAGCCCAATATAAGCAGTAGTATACCTCTTGAGAACTGAATCAGAGCCTGCTTTGTTTGATTGAATTAAACTTTTGATCAAACTGAATTTTGTAATGAACTCTTTTTCCATGACCCTTTGCAACCATTTCTTAGCATTGTGTACACAAACATAGGCCCAATATAGGTAGTATACAAAGTGCTCTCAATATATGAATTAAATATTTTTGTAGGATACATTGTGTACAGTGATTTCCCACTGAGCTGACCTTTTCACCTTCTGTGAACTGTGCACTGAACTATTATTCCATGGGCTTTTAGAATGATTTTATAGCATTGCATATGTAAGCCATTATAAGAAGTATACAGACAGCATATGGAAATATGAATATGAGCAGTTGCTTAAAAGACATATCAGACACTTTTTATCCCAGTGGATTGAACTCTTTATCAAGCTGTGAACTCTGTAAGGAAGGCTTTTCTCCAGGACCCTTTACAATAATTTCTTGGTCTGTCCATTATAAGCAGTATACAGAGACTCCTTGAAAGCATGAATCAAAGCATGCTTCTTAAAAGATGCACTGTATACTGTTATCCTAGTGAATTTCACTTTTAACCAAGCTATAAACTGTGTTATGGTATCTTTGTCCAAGTCTCTTCCTGACCACTTCTTAGCACTGCATATATAGGCATGAATCACAGTATGCCTGTTAAATAATGCCTTGCACATTGTTTTTCCAGTTAATTGAACTCTGTACCAAACTGTTGAAATATGTGATTAATTCTTCTCCCATGGCTACTTACAAACATTTCTTAACACAATTTACAATTTTATTGTTTATTTTAAAAACATAGGCAAAGACTTCTTGGAAAAGACCCCAGAAGCATTGGCAATCAAAGCCAAAATTGATAAATGGGATTACATCAAGCTGAGAAGCTTCTGCACTGCAAAAGAAACATTCAGAAAAGTGAAGAGGCAACCGACAGAATGGGAGAAACCATTTGCAAACTATGCAACTGGTAAAGGATTAATATCCAGAATCTATAGAGTTCAAGAAATTCAACAACAACAAAACAAACAACCCAGTTAAGAAATGAGCAAAGGACTTAAACAGGCATTTTTCAAAAGAAGAAATTCAAATGACCAACAGACACTTGAAAAATGGCTCGTGATCCATCAGGGAATGCAAATTAAAACCACAATGAGATTTCACCTAACCCCAGGTAAAATGGCTCTCATACAGAAATCAACAAACAACAAAGGCTAGCAAGGACTTGGGAGAAAAGGTACCCTAATCCATGTAAGCTGGTGCAGCTGTTGTGGAAGATAGTCTGGAGATACCTCAGAAAGCTGAAAACAGATCTACCATATGACCCAGCCATCCCACTCCTGGGAATTTACCCAAGGAATATGAAATCAGCATATGAAAGTATTATCTGTACTCCCATGTTTATTGCACTTCAATTCACAATAGCTAAGCTATGGAATCAACCCAGATGTCCAACTGAGGACTGGATAATATAATTATGGCATATGTACACTACAGCATGTTATTCAGCAATTTAAAAAAATGAAATCCTGGGGCCGGGGCTGTGGTGAAGCAGGTGAGGCCACTGCCTGCAGTGGCCAGCATCCCATATGGGTGCCAGTTCAAGTCCTGGCTGCTCCACTTCTGATCCAGCTCTCCACTATGGCCTGGGAAAGCAATGGAAGATGGCCCAAGCCCTTGAGCCCCTACACCTGCATGGGAGACCCAGAAGAAACTTCTCACTCTTGGCTCCTGGCTCCTGGCTCCTGGCTCCTGGCTCCTGGCTCCTGGCTCCTGGCTCCAGCTTCAGATCAGAGCAACTCCAGCCATTGTGGCCATCTAGAGAGTGAACTAGCAGATGGAAGACCTCTCTCTCTCTCTCTCTCTCTCTCTCTCTCTCTGCCTCTGCCTGTCTGTAACTCTGCCTTTCAAATAAATAAATGTTCAAAAAAATGAAATCCTGTCTTTTGTAACAAATGGATGCCACTAGAAATCATTATATTTAGTGAAATAAGCCAGTCCCAAAAACACAAATACCATATGTTTTCCCTGATCTGTGGTAACTAATAGAGTACCTAAAATGCAATGCATAGGAGCAAAATTCACATTTTGAGATCTGATGGTTGTTTATAGCCCTGTCTCTTGTTGAAGAACAGTGTTTTTTATCTTCATACTATTTGTTGAACTCTTTACTCAGTGTAGGGTTTGGAGAGGGAGGAGGAAGAAGGGTGGGAGTGTGGCAGGTGAGAGGGTAGGGTGGGAAGTGTCACTTTGTTCCTAAATCTGTATATATGAAATTTGTATACCTTAAATAAAATTGTTTAAAAAAAAGAAAGAGGGCCGGTGCAGTGGCACACTAGGTTAATCCTCTGCCTGCTGAGCCAGCATCCTATATGGTGGCTGGTTCTAGTCCCAGCTGCTCCTCTTCCAATCCAGCTCTCTGCTATAGCCTGGGAAAGCAGTAGAAGATGGCCCAAGTGCTCGGGCCCCTGTACCCACATGGGTGACTGAGAAGAAGCACCTGGCTCCTGGCTTCAGATCGGCGCAGCTCCGGCCGTTGCGGCTATCTAGGGAGTGAACCAACAGAAGGAAGACCTTTCTCTCTGTCTCTCCCTCTCACTGTTTATAACTCTAACTCTCAAATAAACAAAATCTAAGAAAAAAAAAAAAACTCTATGCCTTCTCCAGCATCAGGTCAAAAACTGTCACAGTAAGATGAACTTGCATTTGAGCCTGCATCACTGCCTGCCGTATATGGGCCTGGTACACAATTACAGGATTTCCTGCAACTATGAGATCAAGTTACAACCCAACTTAGTGTCAATATTGGTATTTAAAAGACTACTTCCACCGTACACTGGAGTGTAAGACTCCAGCTTCAGAACAGTAGGACAGGAAAGCTGTCCTACTGTGTCTTGAGACTCATTATTGTACAAGTAAACCCTAACACTGAATGGATTCTAATGGTCCTTATCCCTAGGCCAGTGCCTACGGACAAAACCAGTGGACCTACCCAGAACCAAAACCTATGTCTCAGCCAGCCTCACCTGTGTCTGATAGCTGAGCCCTCAGACTGCATATCCACAACAGGAAACATAGTGCTGTGAGACTTGGTTCTGTTCCTGTACTGGTCTACCCTGGCAGCAAGTAGTGGACTGTGAGGGTAGACTACTCTTCTTAGGAACTTAATAGGTTCATTTGGAGCAATATACCTACTGCAGAGTTAGGACAAACGGGGACTTGAGACACCAGCTCATGCTGAAACGGTGGCAAAGAACCAACAATCAACTCACAACAAACCTAGTCCTGGAGCTCAATCTAGTACTGAAATGGAAGAGATGTTCACTGATTCAGAGGAGATATTCAGATGACTGAATTTCTGAGAGGACAGGCACCAACAAAGCCAGGTAGCAAAGACTGGGATAAATAGCTAATCCTTCAATGCAGAGCAGATGTTGCCTGCCAACAAGTGTCAAGGACTTACATGGAAGTATGACCTCATCTAATGGAAAAAATAAAATTCCAGAGGTTGACCAGATAACAACTGTTACCTGTGAACTCTCAGAGAATTAGAAGTAGCTGCTGTAAGGAAACTCAGTGACATTTAAGATAACACGAATTCTACAATACTCAAACGACACACTTACAAAGACATGGAAATAATGTCAACAATCAAACAGAAACTCTTCAGCTGAAAAATACACTAAGTGAAATTTAAAATGTGCTAGAATGAGTTAACGGCAGAATAACTTAAATTGAAAATATTAGATGTCTCAAATGCAGACTATTTGAAAATAAACAGTTGCAGGAGAAAAATACAAAATGAAAAGTAATAAACATGGCAGCTTTGAGATGTCACTTAAAAAGCAAATATTTTAATTATTGTGGCTCAAGAAGGTTTGAAAAAGTATTCAATGAGGTAATAATTAAAAACATCTCCTAACTGCAGAAGGATATAAGTAAAGGAACGTCAAAGATCACCAGCCAGATTCAATTCAATTAAGTCTACACCAACACATTATGATTACAGTCACTAAGGTTAAACATAAAGAGGATTCTCACTGCTGCAAGATAAATGAGGCAAAAAAACATTTAACTGTGTTTCACTTCGTCTTACATCACAATCCTCAGCAGAATCTTAACAGTCCATAACAATGTGGGATGATTTTTACAATACTAAAGGGACAAAAATCCTGCCAACCAAGAATACCACACCCAGCAAAGCTATTCTTTAGACATAAAGGGAAGATAAATCCATTCCCAGAAAAAAAAGAAAAAAAAAAGGTATGTTATCACCAACTTTTTCAAAAGTAATTCTTCAGATTGAATGATTGATACACTAACAAGAATATCAGAAGACATTAATATCACTGATAAGATTAGCTGTACAAATTCAGGGTGCTCTAAAGTTGTAAATATAGTACACACATTATTCACATCTTGAATGTATTGATTAAAAATGAAATAATTGAAAACAAAAACATTCATATGTTAAGAGATGGACAATATAGAAACATAAAATAGAACAACAAAAATTCAAAATGTGGGAAGGAATGGAGTGAAAAATGTAGTTTTCATTAGTCTTTTTCTCTCATTTTTTCCTTTTGCTGTAGTTATCATCAATGTGAAGCTGTTATAATTTCAAAGTGTTTGTTACAACTTAAAAATGTTTTGTAAAACTCATGGTAACCACAACACATAAATATATAATGAACACACTAAACATAATAAACCAGAAATGTAAAAGTACTACTAAGAAAATTGTTTAGCTACAAAATAAAAATATAGGGAGGTAGAAAGAAATAACAGAGCTACACTAAATCTAGAAAGTGGGTGTCAAAATAGCAGTAATAAGACTTTACCAATTACTAACTACCTTAAAGGTTAATGAATTAAATTACATAATTATGGGATATAGTAGTTGAATGAATTTTTTAAAAAAACAGACCCAACTATATGGAATAAGACTCAAAGCAAGTAGAGTAAAAAAAAAAAAAAAAAAAAAAAAAAAGGAGAGGCCAGCGCAGCAGCTCACTAGGCTAATCCTCCGCCTGGGACGCCAGCACCCCGGGGTTCTAGTCCCAGTCAATCGGGGCGCCAGATTCTGACCCGGTTGCCCCTCTTCCAGGCCAGCTCTCTGCTATGGCCCGGGAAGGTAGTGAAGGATGGCCCAAGTCCTTGGGCCCTGCACCCGCATGGGAGACCAGGAAAAGCACCTGGCTCCTGCCTTCGGATCAGCGCGGTGCGCCGGCCGCAGCATGCCGGCCGCAGTGGCCATTGGAGGGTGAACCAACGGTAAAGAAAGACCTTTCTCTCTGTGTCTCTCTCTCACTGTCCACTCTGCCTGTTTAAAAAAAAAAAAAAAAGGAGTAGCTTTACTTAAATCAGATAACATAAGTTTTACAGCAAAACCAGCAAAAATAGGCAAGTAAGGTCATTATATAATTATAAAAGAGGAAATTCATTAAGAGGATGTAACAATTATAAATGCATATGTTCACAATGTAGGAGTACCCAAATATATAAAAGAAATATTTGGGGCTGTGCTGTGGTTCAGTGTGATAAAGCTGTGGCCTGCAGCACCAGCATCCTATATGGACACAGGTTCTTTTCCCAGCTGCTCCACTTCCAGTCTAATGTGCCTGGGAAAACAGTGGAGGATGGCCCAGGTGCTTGGATCCCTGTACCCACATGGGAGACCCAGAAGAAGCTTCTGACTCCTAGCTTCAGCCCGGCCTCATCCTGGCTGTTGAAACCATTTGGGGAGTGAACCAAGAGATAGAAGATCTCTCTCTGTGTCTGTTTCTTTCTCACCTTATCTCTCTTGTAACTCTGCTTTTCAAATAAATAAATGAATCTTTTTTAAAAAGATACATTCATAGACACAAATGAGTGATAGACTCCAGTGGCAATAACAGGTGAATTTAACAATGGACTTTGGACACTGCAGTGATCATGCATACAAAAATAGCAGTGTTAAATTGTATCCTAGACCAACAGGACCTAATTGATACCTAGAGAATAGTATACCAACAGCTGAGGGATGCACATTCTTCCCAACAGCATAGGATTGAATACATAGCATGTCATAAAAAAGTCTCAACAAATTTAAGGAATATATAAATTATACTGAACATTTTTATGAGCACAATGCAATAAAACTAGAAACTGGTAAGCAATTTACACGTGAACATTCAATGAATCAAAGGAACTAAGAAGGAAATTTAAATGTTTCCCTTTCTTAAATATTTATTTATTTATTAATGAGAAACAAATGCAAATGAAAAAATAACATATAAAAACTTAAATGGTATAGCAAAAACAGTTTATACCAACAACTACCTACATTAAGAAAACAGAAAAATTTCAAACAACATTTTGTTGTACCTCAAATGAATGATAAAATAAGAATCTGGCCCCAAATTATTACAAGGAAAGAAATAATGAAAATAAGAGCAGACATGAATGAAATAGACTAAAACACAAAGTGACAAAGGGGTAAAGAGATCATTTTTTGGAAACATAAACCAAATTGACAACCCTTTAGTTAAACTAAGAAAACAGACTCAAGTGTAGAAAATCAGATGAAAAAAAAATTACAATAGATAGCAAAGAAATATAAAGGATAATTGTAGATTCATATCAATACCTACATGATAACTAATTTGAAAATTTTTAAAAGTGGAAAAATTCCTTGACATGTACACCTTAACAAGATTGAATCATGGAGACACATAATACCTGAACAGAAATATAATCAACAGAGAACAGAGAACTGGGGCTGGTATGATAGTGCAGTAGACAAAGCCGCCGACTGCATCCCATATGGGTGCCAGTTCGAGTCCCGGCTGTCCCCACTCTGGATCCATCTCTCTGCTATTGGCCGGGGAAAGCAGTAGAAAATGGCCCAAGTCCTTGGGACCCTGCATCCATGTGGGAGACCTGGAAGGAGCTCTTGGTTCCTGGCTTCGAATCAGCCCAGCTAAGGCCTTTACCCACTTCGTCACAATGCCAGCCAATGATTCATATTTTTAAGGGCTCTGTACACTGCTTTTAACGGATCTATATGCAAAATTTTGTGAAGGTTCATAGCAAATGGCAATATTAAAAATATTACAGAAGTCACAGTTTTATAAAACTATAAATTCACTAGCAAAACAGTACACAATTCATCTTTTTTATTCAATTAAAATATTATGCTATTAACATATCATATTAATATATTTGACACAATTAAAGAATCACACCACTTCCCCTGTTTTTTTGCACAAACTCTATTCTTCTCACCCCTCCCAATCTCTATTAAGCAATATTCTAGGTTCAGATTAAGTTTATTTTTAAAAAGACGTATTTATTTATTTGAAAGTCAGAGTTACAAAGAGAGAGTGAGAGACAGAAAGAGATCTTCCATCTTCTGATTCACTTTCTAGATGGCCTCAATGGCCAGTGCTGGGCCAGGCCAAAGCAAGGAGCCAAAAGTTTCTTCCAGGTCTCCCATGTGGATATCAAGGGCCCAAGCATTTGGGCCATCTTCCACTGCTTTTCTCAAGCCATTAGCTGAAAGCTCAATAAGAAGTGGAGCTTGGGCCCTGCACCTGCATGGGAGACCAGGAGAAAGCACCTGGCTCCTGGCTTTGGATTGGCGCAGCACGCCAGCCGTAGCGGCCATTTGCGGGGTGAACCAATGGAAGGAAGACCTTTCTCTCTGTCTCTCTCACTGTCTAACTCTGCCTGTCAAAAAAAAAAAAGAAGAAGAAATGGAGCAGCTGGGACACGAAGTGATGTTGATATGGAATGTCGGCATCTCAGGCAGTAACTTAACCAGCTATGCCACAATGCTGGCCCTTAAATTGAGATTTTTTTTTAAGTTCCCACATATGCGTGAGAACACGCAGTATTTGTCTGTGTCTGGGGTATTTCACTCAATATAATTTCCTCCAGGTACATTTATTTTGCTATAAAGAACAGGATTTTATTCTTTTTCACGGATACATGGTATTCTGCTGTGTATCTGTACCACATTTTCTTTATCCTTTCATCTGATGATGGACACCTTGACTGATTCCATATATCAGCTATTCTGAATAGTGCTACAATAAACATAGTAAAGCAGGTATATCTCTTTGACACAATGAGTTCATGTTGTTTTTTTTAAAGATTTATTTATTTATTTGAAAGTCAGAGTTACACAGAGAAAGAAGGAGAGGCAGAGAGAGAGAGAGGCCTTCTATCGCTGGTTCACTTCCCAATTGGCTGCAACGGCCAGAGCTGTGCCAATCCGAAGCCAGGAGCCTGGAGCTTCTTCCAGGTCTCCCAAGTGGGTGGAAGGACCCAAGCACTTAGGCCATTTTCCACTGCTTTCCCAGGCCATAGAAGAAAGCTGGATCGGAAGTGGAGCAGCCAGGACTCGAACTGGTGCTGATATGGGATGCTGGCACTGCAGGCAGCAGCTTTATCCGCTACACCACAGCACTGCCCAAGTTCACGTCTTTTGATCCATACCCAGTAGTGGGATTGCTGGATCATATGGAAGTTCTGTGTCTAGTTTTTAAGAGAACTCCATACTGTTTTCCTTAGTGACTACTAATATACACTCCAACCAGTGTATAAGAGTTCCTCTTTCTTGGGCTAGCATTGTGGTCTAGCAAGCTAAAGCCACTGCCTGTGCTGCTGCTACACTACAGCACCAGCCCCAGGGCTCTATTCTTTGTTTAATAATTAAATTTTTTATTGAAGGCATACATACTTTGTGAATTTCATAAATACAAATTAAGGAACATAGTGGTTCTTCCCACCCTACCCACCCTCCCACATGCACTCCCACCCTTCTATCTCCTCCCTATCCTACTCCCATTCTTATTTTTTACCAAGACCTATTTTCAATTAATTTTATACACATAAGATTAACTCTATACTAAGTAAAGAGTTCAACAAATTGTATGAGGGAAAAAAAAATTGTTCCTTAACAGTCAAGACAAGGGTTGTTCAGTCACACATCTCTTAAAAATGCCTGAGGGCGTCCCAGCCCACCTCTCCACCCAGACGTCCACAAGGCACCTCAAGCTTAGCAAGCCCTTGCCCCAGCCCCCAGCACCCACCCTGTTGCACACATATGCAAGAGGCAACTCTGGCCTTTTGGCAGCTTCTGGACTAAAACCCGGTGAGGAATCATGGGGCCCTCAAGTCCCCCACCTCTCAATCCATCCAAGGGTAAATGCTGTTGGCTCTGCTTTCAAGAACTGTCCCACCTTGTCCTGCCCCTCTTCACTACACTGCCTCCTGTGTGACCTGAGCCAAGCCTCTTGCTCAGATGCTGCATAGCTGCTTACTGGCCACCTGCCATGCCATCCATTTAAAACACAAGATCTTCCAGTGGCTGCCATCCGTTCAGGGGAACAGCCCAGCTCCCCAAGCCCTGCAGGGATTCAGCCTCACTTCCCTCTGCACTGGCCTCTCTCCTGGCCTCCTGGACATCCTGAGGATACTCAGGGCCTCTATTCCAACTGCTCCCTTCCAGAACAATGCATGCTCATGCTCTCATTGCCTTCAGCCCCGCTTGGGCTGACGACCCTAGAGAAAAACCTCCCAGACGCCTTCCCCATGCCCTGCCTAAGCTGCTTCCCTGGCTTGGGCTCTGCTCTCTCGCTACTGACGTGGCACTTACTCGTCTGCTTCTCTACATATGGTATATGTCTTTTTTTTTTTTTTTTGATAGGCAGAGTGGACAGTGAGAGAGAGACAGAGAGAAAGGTCTTCCTTTGCCGTTGGTTCACCCTCCAATGGCCGCCGTGGCCAGCGCGCTGCGGCCGGCGCACCATGCTGATCCGATGGCAGGAGCCAGGTGCTTCTCTTGGTCTCCCATGGGGTGCAGGGCCCAAGCACTTGGGCCATCCTCCACTGCACTCCCTGGCCACAGCAGAGAGCTGGCCTGGAAGAGGGGCAACCGGGACAGAATCCGGAGCACCGACCGGGACTAGAACCCGGTGTGCTGGCGCCGCAAGGTGGAGGATTAGGCTAGTGAGCTGCGGTGCCGTCTTTTTGGGGGGACTGGCTTATTTCACTAAGTATAAAGCTTTCCAATTGCATCCATTTTATTGCAAATGACAGGATTTCATTTTTTGACTGCTGTGTAGTATTCCATAGTGTACATATACCATAATTTCTTTATCCAATCTTCAGTTTATGGGCATCTGGATTGATCCCATATATTAGCTATTGTGAATTGAGCTGCAACATGGTGGTACAGAAAATTCTTTCATCTGCTGATTTCGTTTCCTTTGGGTAAATTCCTAGGAGTGGGATGATTGGATCATATGGTAGGTCTATATTCAGATTTCAGAGGTATCTCCATACCATCTTCCACAGTGGCTGTACCAGTTTACATTCCCACCAACAGGGGATTAGGGATTAGTGGATTGTCCCCCACATCCTTGCCAGTATTTGCTGTTTGCTGATTTCTGTATGAAAACCATTCTAACTGGGGTGAGGTGAGACCTCATTATGATTTTTATTTGCCTTTTCCTGATGGCTAGTGACCCTGAGCATTTTTTCATGTGCCTGCTGGAGGGCCCCATTCTTGACCCTATGTGTTCACCTGCATGATGTTGCAGCTTGTAACAACAGATATGGCCCTATAACAGCCAGAGTCCTTGGGCTGCAGGATGTAGTAGAGTCCTTGGCAGGTGTCACAGGAAAATGTCTGTTATGCTATAAACTGTGGACTAGCAGCCACCAGTCTGAAGCAGAAGAATGTAGATGTGACTTTCAATATCCTGCAGGAGATAATTTACTCCAGCACCAGCAGTTGTAGTCCCAGAGCATGGGCCACAACATCCATGTCCATCCTAGGTCAAATCTCAGAGCCAGGAATTCCTTCCTGATTTCCCACATATGTGACAGGAGCCCAAGGATTTGATTCATTCTTTTTCCTTCCCAATTGTATTAACAAGAATTTTCTTATTTCTTCTGGGTGGTCAAATTTGCTGCCCTGTAATTGCTCATGATATCTCTAACAATCCTTTATATTTCTGGGGGTATCAGTAGTAATCTCTCCCTTTTCATCTCTGGTTTTGTGCATTTGAATCTTCCTTTCTTTTTTCTTAGACTAGCTAAGGGCTTATCATCATAGAACCAGCTCTTTGTTTCATTGATTTTTTAATTTTTGTTGCGATTTCATTTATTTGTTCTCTCAGTTTTATTAGCTATCTTGAAATCATAGCAACTTACTTTTATTAATTATAAAGATAGGAAAAAAAGAGGTGGAGATTGTAATATAGTAAGTGTAGCCACCACTTGGGCCACCCACATTCTATTTTGGAATACCTGGTATCAATTCCCATCTCCACTTCCAATCCAAATTTCTGCTATTGCACCTAGGAGGCAGCTGATTACCCAATTATTAGGATTCTGGATGGAATTCCTGGTTCCTGATTCAGGTTGACCCAATCTCTCTCTCTCTCTCTCTCTCTCTCTCTCTCTCTGTGTGTGTGTGTGTGTGTGTGTGTGTTCTGCCTTTCAAATAAATAAGTCAATAAATGCTGTTTTGAAAATGGGAAAATAAATAAGATGAAACAAAAAAGAATTACTAATGATGAACTCTATACTTTCACTCTATTCATCCCCACATTTTGAATTTTTGTGTCTGATTTTACTTTTTTCCATACTGCTTGTATCTTAGCATTTGATGTAGTTCTTACTTTAAGTCTTCACACTAAAGTTATGAATGGATTATGCCCCATGTTTACAATATTAGAGCATTCTGTATCTATATATAGTTACTCTTACTGGCAAGGTGTATACCTTCTGATGTTTTCTTCTTATGCATTAGTGTTTCTTTTCTGTTTGAAGAACTCCCTTTAGCATTTAGTGCAAGACAGGACTGTTGAGAATAAATTCTCTCAGCTTTGGTTTGTCTTGGAAGTTCTTACTTATATATGAAGAGTAGTTTTTCTGTGTATAATATTCCTTTCTTTAAAATTTATTTAATTATTTGAAAGGCAGAGTTACAGAGAGGCAGATCCAGAGAGAGAGAGAGAGAGAGAGAGAGAGAGAGAGTCTTCCATCCACTGGTTCACTCCCTAGATGGACTCAGTGCCCAGAGTTGTGCAGATCTGAAGCCAGGAACCAGGAGCTTCTTCCAGGTCTTCCACACAGGTGCAGGGGCCCAAGGACTTGGGCCATCTTCTACTGCTTCCCCAGGCCATTGCAGAGAGCTGGCTCAGAAGTGGAGCAGCTGGAATTCCAACTGGCATCCATATGGGATGTCAGTACTGCAAGCAGCAGCTTTACTCTCTATGCCACAGCGCCAGCACCCCCCCCCCAACAATATTCTTGAATGGAAAATTTTTTCTTCAGTGTTGTGAATGTTTCTTCCCACTCTCTCCTGACCTGTAAGGTTTCTGATGAAAACTCTGCAGTCAGATGAATCAGGATCCCTTTTTGTATTCTTTCTTTTCTTTTCTCACTTAATCTTTAAACTTGAAGAGATTTATTACAATTTGAAGTAGAATTGGTTTCCTTAAATATGACTGATGATCTTTGATATTCCTGTTTAATTGAACTTTCTCTGGATGTGGGAAGTTTTCTTTCATTATCTCTTTGAATATGTAAAGCCCTCTTGACATTCTCAAGTCCCTCTTGAATCACAATTTGGACACTTGCTCTTTTCGCACTGCCCCATAATTTCCAAAATCTTTCTTTAATCCTCTCGATTCTGTTTTAAGCAAATATGTTCATTGCACACTTATATAATCTTCATAGCTATATTGTCCTTCCCTCCCACAATTTCTCCATTAATCTTTAAAATTGGTTAAATCACCATTCCCAATTAGGAGCCTTTTAAAAATGGTCAACAGGGGTATATTTCTCCCTACATACACACACACACACACACACACACACACATATATATATATATTTTCCCTTATCTTTAAAAAATGGAGGGAGGGCACCAAAATGTTCCTTTGGGCCAACAGTAGCTTTTAGACACCTGTCTTTGACAATTTTCAGATACTAGAAAATTTTGCCTAAATGGTTAACAACTACAAAAGCGCTACCTTTAGTCAGATTTCATGATGTTAAGATTTTCCAGTTTATTTAAAAATATTAAAAAAAAAAAAAAACAGAGAAAATAGAAAGGAGAGGCTCCAACTGTGTGTTTTCAAATAAGACGGCTTTGAGCTCACTGGTTCTTCTTTTGTGTGATCTATTCTACTACTGATGATTTCTATAGCATTGCTTTTGCTAAATGGACTTTTCAGTTGAAGTATTTATTTTATTTATTTTAATTACTTCTACATTTCTGTCATCTGTGAGAGTACTGAATCATTCATTTACTCTTGAAATGTGTTGTATTTCATTAAAATAAATATTTTGATGTCTTCCACTCAGACTTAAAATTTCAACTCCATTGTACATGATTGGTTTCTTACACCTTACTTTGTTAATTATGTGAGGTCATGGGTCTCTGGAAGTTGTTGATATTGGATGTTTGATGATGTCTGTACATTGAAGAATTAGTTTTGTTGCTGTTCTTTCAGAAATTCTTAGTCTGTTTATTTTCTCTGAGCCTATAGACATTTCTATTCTAGCCCTAAATAGTGCTTAAAGTGAAGGTTTGCTACTGTTAGGGTATTTTTCTGTCCCATTCTTACAATACTCTCCAAGCTCATATTTGTGCCAATTGCATAGTTGATATGCTATTTGGAAAGAATGGTGGGAGAGGCAGGCATTGTGGCATAGTAGGTAAAGTTGCTGCCTGCAGTGCCAGCATCCCACATGGGTGCTGGTTCATGTCCCAGCCACTGCACTACCAATCCAGCTCCCTGTTAGTGGCCTAGAAAAAGCAACAGAAGATAGCACAACCCACGTATGAAACCAGGAAGAGGCTCCTAACTCTCATGGCTTCAGCCTGGCCCAACCATGACCATGTGGCTATCTGGAGAGTGAACAAACAGAAGAAACACTTTCTCTCTCTCTCCCCCTCCCTCCTTTTCCCTCCCTCCTTCTCTGTGGGTAACTCTTTTTTTTTAACTTTTATTTAATGAATATAAATTTCCAAAGTACAGCTTATGGATTACAATGGCTTCCCCCCCATAATGTCCCTCCCACCCGCAACCCTCCCCTTTCCCACTCCCTCTCCCCTTCCATTCACATCAAGATTCATTTTCGATTCTCTTTATATACAGAAGATCAGTTTAGCATACATTAAGTAAAGATTTCAACAGTTTGCTCTGTGGGTAACTCTTTCAATAAATAAATAAATAAATCTTTTTTAACAAAAGGAAAAATATTGTGGGAAAATGCCTAAAAAGTAAACTATCCTTATAAGCTTTTCCTGGGGGTGTGTTATGCACTGATACTTAACTCCCTTGTCACCACTGCCATGATACTAGATCACACCCAGAATCCACAGCCTATTGAAACCAGCACAGCTTGGGAAAGGACAAAATCCTACTTTGCTATGATATGTCTGCTTCTGATAAAGCCTCAGTGCCACTCCTGCCAGCCATCAGTCATGCTGAGTGGAGTATAAGGCTGATCAACTGGGGCCAAGGAACTCCACTTAATTTCACTTTTCAGCAAATCAGGTCCAGAGACTCCATCTACAAGCACTGATGTGGGAACAGGAAGTTAGGTTCTGCTCACTGTTGCATTTTATCAGCCTGGAATTGAGTCCTAAAAGAGTCCTGTGGACCATTGCTCTCTGTACAAAGTTGTAGAGACATCTCCTCAGCGGCCCAGTCAAGCACTAAGTGGGTTACACCTGGGTGTCACAGTCATTGGGCTATGTGCAATCTTAGAGGTGCACACCAGGCCCAAGAGGTTGCTGGTGATACTTGCCCAAACAAGCCCATGCATCCTACCTGAGCTCATGTCTCTGCATGACACTGGGGCAAGTCAAAAGACTCCAGACGTAGGCACTGACCTGGGAATAGGGACTATTAGAATCCACCCAGCATTGGATTTTATCAGCCCAGCATTAGGTCTCAAGATACAGTCCTGTGGTTCCTTGCTGTCTGCCCAAGGTTGAAGGATGGCAATAAAGACAACTCTTTGACCATCCAGAATGCTAGGCAGGGTTACACCAGAGTTCAACAGTCACTGAGCCTTACATAGGCTTGAGGGTACATGCCAGTTAACTTGAGGCTAGTGATGAAACTTGCCAAAATGAATCTATTCCAACAGAGTAGAATTCCTTACCTGATGATGGGGCAAGTCTAAAAGTTCTATGTGCAATGGTCTAAGAGAAAAGATTTTGGGATTTATCACATGCTAGGTCTCATGATGGTGGTCCTCATTCTGAGCTCCAAGGCAATGTTCTAAGCTCCCTTTCCTGCCTTACACCTTGGTGGCTAGAATCTTCCTCTGCTTTTTACCAAAGGCTGGGATGGGGTGGAGAGGTCTCCTGGCCAGGTAGCTATGGAGCAGTCCATATACTCTATTTACAAGAATAGGTCTTGCAAGTATAGGTACTGTGGGGTCCTATATGATTGGGTTTTATTGCAGTGGACCTGACACCAGAATTCAAATCTTACTAATTCAACCCTCTTTCCCTCCCCCAGTAAGAAGGCATATCTCTCCATGCTGCACTACTTGGAGTTGGGGAACTAGTGATGTGGGTAACTCTTTCCTCCTGCTTTCTTCAATGTGATTTTTCTTATCATTTTACAAAAACCAGGCACTGTATTCTCTTACCTGGCTTCTGTAACTCTTGTGAAGGTGAATTTGTGAGTGAACAGCCATTCAAATTTGTACCTCTCTGGGAAGGTGGTCACTGTCATTTTATCCCCCTTGCCTTTTTTTTAAGATTTATTTATTTATTTATTTATTTATTTGAGAGAGTTACACGCAGAGAGAGGGAGAGACAAAGAGAAAGGTTTTCTATCCTCTAAGCTTATCTGAAGCCAGGAGCCTCTTCTAGGTCTCCCACATGGGTGCAAGGGCCCAAGAACTCAGGCCACCTTCCACTGCTTTCCCAGGCCATGACCAAGGAGCTGGATCAGAAGAGGAGCACCTGGGACATAACCAGTACCCAAATGGGATGCCAGTACCAAGGCACAGGCTTAGCTTATACACCACAGTGCTGCTGCCTTCCCCCCTTTTCTTTTATATAATAGCCATTTTAACTGAATTGAGATGATACCTTATTATGATTTTGATTTGAATTTCCATGATGGCTAGTGAGCATTGTTTCCCATATTTGTTGACATTTTTTTTCTTCTGTATATTCAATATATACTGTATATTCAGATCCTTCGCCCATTTCGTAACTGGATTGGTTGATATTTTTGTGGAGATTTTCAAGTTCCTTACATATTCTGAATATTAATCCTTTGTCAAACGAATAGTTTGAAAATATTTTCTGTCATCCTGTTGGTTGTCTCTTCACTCTGTTGACTGTTTCCTTTACTTTGCAGAAGCATGTTGGTTTGGTAAAATCCAATTTGTCTATTTTTTGCTACTGTTACCTGTGTTTTGGGGATCTTACCCAAAAAGTTACTGCTTATTGCAATGTCTTCAAGTGTTTCCCTATGTTTTATTAATACAGTTTCATAGTTTCAGGTTTTACATTTAGATCTTTGATCCATTTTGAATTGAACTTGTATTGAATGAGTGGTAGAGGTCATATTCATTACTATGTATATGTGTAATCCAATTCTTCCAACATTATTTATTGAAGAGACTTTTCCTCAAGGTATGGTTTTGATTCCTTTGTAAGAAAAAAAAATCAGTTGGCTGTGTACATGTGGATTCATTTCTGAGGTTTTTCTTCTGTTCCATTAGTTTATGTGCCTGTTTTTATACTAGCACTGTATTATTGTAGTTACAGTAGTTCCTTAATGTGTCTTTAAATTTAACGTTGTTATGCGTCCATCTGTTATTTTATTCAAGATTGCTTTGGATATTTGCTTATACTGATGTTTCCAAAAACATTTTAGAAATTCATTTTCTTTTTTTTTTTTTATTTTTTTGACAGGCAGAGTGGACAGTGAGAGAGAGAAACAGAGACAAAGGTCTTCCTTTTGCCGTTGGTTCACCCTCCAATGGCCACCACGGCCGGCGCACTGCCGCCGGCGCACCGCGCCTATCTGAAGGCAGGAGCCAGGAGCCAGGAGCCAAGTGCTTCTCCTGGTCTCCCATGGGGTGCAGGGCCCAAGCACTTGGGCCATCCTCCACTGCACTCCCTGGCCACAGCAGAGAGCTGGCCTGGAAGAGGGGCAACCGGGACAGAATCCGGCGCCCCAACCGGGACTAGAACCTGGTGTGCCGATGCCGCAAGGCGGAGGATTAGCCTATTGAGCTGCGGCGCTGGCAAAAATTCATTTTATAATTTGGGGGATTCAATTGTATTTTGATGGGTATTGTATAGAATCTGTTAATTTTTAATGATATTACTTTTTTCCAATCCATGAACAAGGAGGCCTTTCCATTTTTTTGTGTGTCTTGTTCAATTTTTTTCATAAGTTTTTCTAAAATTTTCATGGTAAACATTTTTTACTTTCTTGGTTAAATGGATTTCAGGGCATTATATATAGGTTGTAGCTATTGTGATGAAGATTGTCCTTATAACTTATTTCTCAACAAGTTTAAGGGACCAGCATTGTGACATAGTGGGTTAAGCCACTGCGTGTGATGCTGGCATCTCATATAGGTGTCAGTCCAAGTCCTAGCTGCTTCCTGCTAATGCACCTGGGAAGGCAGTAGAAAATGGTCCAAATCCTTGAGCCACTGCACCCACATGGGAGACCCAGATGAAGCTCCTGGCTCCTGGCTTTGGCCTGTCCCAGCCTCAGTCATAGTGGTCATTTGGGGAATGAACCAGTGGATGGAAGATATTTCTCTCTCTTTCTCTTTGCTTTTCAAATAAGTAAACATTTTTTAAAAAAAATATTACTGGTTTACAAAAATGCTACTGACTTTTGTGTATTGATTTTGTATCCTACAACTTTACTTTATCAATTCTAATAGTTTCTCGGTGAAGATTTTTCAGATGCTTTCACTATAAAGAAACATTAAATTCTTGAAAAGAGAAATATAAGTACTTTGGACATAACACAATGGATACATGTAGCAAAACATCACATACAAAAATATGTAATTTTTATGTCTGTCAAATTTTTAAATAAAAAAAATTTAAGGATTCATATCAGCTACAGAGAGATAGTGGGATTTTTTTCTGTCCTATTTACATGCCTTTTAATTTATTTCTAGTACCTAGTTTTTCTGGTTAAAACTAAATTTAATAAAAGTAGTGAAAGTTCACATCTTTGGTTCCAGATCTTAAAGGAAGGGCTTTCATTTTTTACTGTTCAATATGATTTTGATTGTAGGTTTGTCATATATAAATAGCTTTTATTATGTGGAGGTATTTTTTTTACTTTATTTATTTATTTGAGAGGTATAGTTACAGATAGTGAGAGGGAGAGACAGAGAGAAAGGTCTTTCATCCACTGGTTTACTCCCCAAATGGCCACAATGGCTGGAGCTGCACCAATCCGAAGCCAGTAGCCAGGAACTTCTTTCAGGACTCCCATAAGGGTGCAGGGGCCCAAGGACTTGTGCCATTATCTACTGTTTTCCCAGGCCATATAAGAAAGCTGGATCGAAAGAGGAGCAGTCGGGACTAGAACCAGCGCACATATGGCATACTGGCACCACAGGCAGAGGATTAATCTACTGCGCCACAGCACTGGCCCCAATATATTCTTTATATACATAATTTGTTCAACGTTTTTAATGAATGAATGTTGAATTTTATTAAATGTATTTTCTGCATCTATCAAGATGATCATATGATTTTTTGTCTGTCATTCTGTTGATGTGATATATTACATTTATTGATTTACACATGTTTGACTATCATTCTACACCTGAGATAAGTCCCCATGGTCAGGGTGAATGCTCTTTTAATTTGCTGATTTGCTGTTGGATTTTATTTGCTAGTATTTTGTTGAGAATTTTTTTTTTTTTGGACAGGCAGAGTTAGACATTGAGAGAGAGAGAGAGACAGAGAGAAAGGTCTTCCTTTTCCATTGGTTCACCCCCCAAATGGCAGCTATGGCCACTGTGCTGTGGCCGGCGCGCTGCGCCGATCTGAAGCCAGGAGCCAGTTTCTTCCCCCTGGTCTCCCATGTGGGTACAGGGCCCAAGTATTTGGGCCATCCTCCACTGCCTTCCCAGGCCACAGCAGAGAGCTGGACTGGAAGAGGATCAACCGGGACAGAATCTGGCGCCCCAACCGGGACTAGAACTCGGGGTGCTGGTGCCGCAGGTGGAGGATTAGCCTAGTGAGCTTTTTTGCATCTTTATTCATCAGGGATACTGGTCAGTAATTTTTTTTGTGTGTGTGTGAATCAAGATAGTGCTAGCCATATAGAAGAGTTTCCTAATTTTAAATTTTGAAATAGTGTGAAAAGAATTAGTGTTAGTTCTTGAAGTTTTCAGACTTTCTATGTCTTCATGGTTCAATCTGGGAAAGTTATATGTATCTAGAAATTTATCCATTTCACACAAGTTTTTCAATGTCCCACACTCAGTTGCTCATAATAGTCCCTGATGATCCTTTGTATTTGTATAACAGCAGTTACCATATTTTCTTTTTCATCTCTGATTTTTATTAATTTGATTTTTTCTCTTTTCTTAGCTGCCTAGTCAAAGTATTATCAATTTTCTATTTTCAATAATCCAACTCTTGATATCATTAATGCTTTCTGTTGTTTTCTTAGTTTTGACTTAATTTGATTCCACACTAAAATTTTAAAGATTATTTATTTTTCTCAAAGACAGAGTTGGGGGAAGATAGAGAGACTCTTCCCTACACTGGTTAATTCCCCAAATGACCACAACAGCCAGGTCTGGGCCAGGCCAAAGCCAGGAGCCAAGAACTCCATGTCTCCCACATGGGTGGAAAAACCCAAGCACTTGGACCATAATGAACAGCCTCCATATGCACATTAGCAGGAAGCTGGATCAGAAGCAGAGCAGCTGGGACTTGAACAGGCACTCTTATATCAGATGCCAGCATCTCCAACAGTGGTTTAAACCTCACTGCACAACAATGCTGCCCTTTGCACTAATTTTTATTATTTCTTTCTTTCCATAGAATTTGAATTTGGTTTCTTCCAATTGTTTTAGGTCCTTGAAGTGCATCATTATCTTGTTTACATAATTTCTTTCTTTTATTGATGTCTGTACTTATTGCTATACACTTCCTTCTTAGTACTGCCTTTTCTGCATCCTGTAAGTTTAGGGATGTTATGTTTCTATTTTCACTAGTTTGATTTTGATTTCTTCAATAACCCAGTCTCATTCAGGAGCATGCTCTTCAGTTCTTCAGTCTGTATTTGTATAATTGCTAAAGTCCCTTTTGTTGTTGATTTCTATTCCAATGTGATCAGAAAAGATACATAAAATGATTTCATTTTTTTAATCTGCTTAGACTTGTTTTGTGGTCTAGTATATGATCTATCCTTGAGAATATTCAATGTGATTATAACAATAATCTGTACTCTTCAGCTGTTGGATAAAATGTTCTGTAAATGTGTTAGGTCCATTTGTTTTAAGTATATAGTTTTTTTTTTTAAGATTTATTTATTTATTTGAAAGTCAGAGTTACACAGAGAGAAGAGAGGCCGAGACAGAGGGAGAGGTCTTCCACCCGATGGTTTACGCCCCAGATGGCCGCAACAGCGGAGCTGCAATGATCCGAAGCCAGGAGCCAGGAGCTCCCCCTTGGTCTCCCACATGGGTTTAGGGGCCCAAGGACTTGGGCCATCTTCTACTGCTTTCCCAAGCCATAGCAGAGAACTGGATCAGTAGTGTAGCAGCCCATATGGGTGGTGAGGGCCTGAAGCCACAAGGCATGGTTTTGTACTGAGATGAGGAGAGCATGCAGACCCCTGATAACTGTCTTGGCCAGGTTCCAAAGCCGTGCATCCATTCTGATGCCAGAATAGGTAGGGCACACAGCCCCTTGGCTGCTGACTTTGTGAGAACCCAAAGCCCCAGAAGCAGGCCAGGCATATTCACAGTCCTGAGAGCATGCACAGTTCAAAGCAGCAGTGAGTAGGTGGAGCTGCATCACATCTACTGCACTGTGTGATTCACAGTGGCAGTGACAAATGCCCTTGGTGTCAGAGGAGGAGAGGGAGTTGAAGGATGGGCCCATATCTGAGGGTAAAGTGCTCCTAACTCTAGGGTCGTGGGGTCCCAATCCCTCTGCTGCTTTTCACTTCCTGTCCTCTGTGGTACAGTGCACTGCATGCATTTGGGTGCAAGGCTTACTGGTATACTAACTCTACTTAGATGCACAAGTCTGCAGTCTTATGTATTGTGAAATGTCTATAGAGCCCTAGTTATGGGGATAGATGGGGACCTCTGTCTTCTAGGGCAGTGTAGAGTCAAAATGACTCCTTTCTCCAGATTCTTTCGCCTGTGCTCTGCAGGTTATGGGAGATATACGGTGAGTTCCTTCTCTGAATCAAAATTATCAGCCATGAGCTCTCCTTACTAAGCTCTTGGTCTGTGGAGCCTGTAGATGCCTCCTGCATCCAGCATTGTCTGGTAAGGTAATCATGCAGATGGGATCTACTGAGGCTCTCTCATTCAGGGGAAAGGGGATTCTCCATGGCGACTGCTCTGGGGTCTCAGTTGCTGGTTGGCTTTGTGTCTCTCCCCATGATGCCATTCCAGGTCTATGTGCCCCTAAAAGTTTCCATTATTCATGATTGAGCCCCAGTGCTTGTCATCAGGCATTCATATGAAGATGAAGTTATTTTCATTTTTTATTTGAGAAATAGAGGAGTTCTACTGTCCACTTTTTCATTCCACAAATGCCTGAAACACCTAGAGCTGGGCCAACCAGAAGCCAGAAGCCTAGACTCAATCCAGGTCTCCCACATGGGTGACAGGGACCTAAGTACTTAAACCATCACCTGCTCTTTCTCATGGTGTGCATTAGCAGAAAGCCAGAATAAGGAGCAGAGCTGGGACTTGAACCCACTGCACCAAATGCCAAATCCCAAAGATGCAGCAGTTTCTTTGTTTTGGTTCTTTCCTTGTAGAGGATGAGGCAAATGCTAAACACCTCTATTTGGCCTTTTTGGAAGTTTCCAGAAGATCTACTTTGAATTTTTTGAAGAACTGATAAACTGCTTTTCCCAACAAATACATCATTTTATAATCCTACCAACAGTGTACAAGAACTCCAAAACATTCTTAAAGCAGCGGTGCCCATATCCTCAGAGTATATACTGCAAAACTTTGAGGAAATACCTGAAACTGTATACAGAAAACAGCCCTGTGTGTGTGGCTGTAATTACTTCTGCAGTATGTAACTGGCATAGCAAAACTAGCATGAATTTCTTTTTGCTACTTTAGCTTTCCACAGAGAAAAGATTCCAGAGAAAAGATTCATTATCACCATTGGTCTTGGCAGCCTCGGCACATATTTTCTTCCCTTGAGTCAAGAACATTTTTTAAAAAGATTTTATTTACTTTTTTGACAGGTAGAGTTACAGACAGTGAGAGGGAAAGACAGAGAGAAAGGCCATCCATCCACTGGTTCACTCCCCAAATGGCCATTGCGGCCAGAGCTGGGCAGGAGCCAGGAGCTTGTTTCGGGTTTCCCACAGGGGCCCAAGCATGTGGGTCGTGGGTCATCTTCCACTGCTTTCCCAGGCCATACAGAGAGCTGGATCCGAAGTGGAGCAGCCAAGACTAGAACCAGCAGCCAGATGAAATGCCGGCACCACAGGTGGAGGATTAACCTACTGTGCCACAGCGCTAGCTCTTTTATCTTCTCACTTGAGGAAGTACCATAACGATCTGGACAGGCAGAGTGGACAGTGAGAGAGACAGAGAGAAAGGTCTTCCTTTGCCGTTGGTTCACCCTCCAATGGCTGCCGTGGCCGGCGCACTGTGGCTGGTGCACCGCGCTGATCCGATGGCAGGAGCCAAGTACTTCTCCTGGTCTCCCACGGGGTGCAGGGCCCAAGGACTTGGGCCATCCTCCACTGCACTCCCTGGCCACAGCAGAGAGCTAGCCTGGAAGAGGCGCAACCAGGACAGAATCCGGCGCCCCGACCAGGACTAGAACCCAGTGTTCCAGCACCGCAAGGCGGAGGATTAGCCTATTGAGCCGCGGCACCGGCCCCTCACTACTCTTACACTTGGGGTTATTTAAAGTAAAATAAGAGTTACATGAATAGAAGCACTATGACATCGCAGCAGCGAATCTGATAACTGAGATACTATCAAGTGACTAACAAGTAGATTAGGCATACATTAGGGCTGCACTAGACAAAAGGGTGATTATGTTCTAGGCAGAATGAAATATGACTGCACAAGATTTCTTCATGTGGCTCAACATGACACAGCTGAAAAGTTACAAATTATTTGTGGGATTTTTCCACTTAACATTTTCAGACATTGGTTGACTCTAACTGAAGCTACAGATAAGGGAGGACTGTTGCGTTTATTAAAACTTTTATGATGAAATACTTTGGACAATATGCAAAGTCAGCAGGGCAGTGTGGTAAGTTCCTCCATGGGTTCAGCCACACCGAAGCCAGCATCCCGCCTTCTTCTTTGCAATTCCATCTTCTCACAATTCCCAAAGGACTTAACCTTTCAGTTATTTAGGCAAAATCTGCACAGATTGAGACATCTGAATCTTGGCTGCCCAGTGTTTACATGTGAGTCACGCCCTGGCAGGGTATGGGACTTTCCATTTCCTCCAGCCATCATCATCACCAAAAAGCAGGTGTCATTGTCACCTAAAATCAGCCTGACCCCCTGCCATGCATATTCTCCCCTCCTGGGCCTCTTCCCCTTAGTATGGAGTCTGTGAGATCCCTGGGGACTGCTGTGTGTCAAAGTCCATCCCTTGTCCTGGCTGTGAGGTTCCAGGTGTGGATGCACCACACTTTGATCCTCGGTCCCTCTGCAAAGGACACCGAGGTATTTTCTGGCTCCAGGTTGCTGTGAATGATCCTGCTGTGTGGATTCAGTTTCTGTCTCTCGGAGGCAGAGTGGAATTTCCAGGTCGCGTGGTAAGAATGTGTTTAGATGACTTTCACAGAACGGGCAGTCTTGGTTTGCAGTACAGCGATGGTGGCCTGCCCTGTTGTCCAGAAGTGCCTCAAGCCCTTGAAAGTTCTGTACTGCAGTGATGCTTCAGAAGCCTGGGGGAGCCTAAGCTCAGGCGTGGTTCAGGTGCTCATCAAACTCAGATGACTGAGAATGATTTTGTATTGGGTTGGTGCTGCCTCCACTTCTTTCCTCCAAATTCCTTTTCTGCTTCACAGTCAGCACAAATAACTGTGTTCACATTCCTACAGTGAGATGGGAGTCTGCTGAGATGAGAAGCTTGAATCAATGGCATTTTGCTCATAAAGAAGCCGTTATCCCCATCCACCCTCCTTCACTTCCTGCCTCCTGCAGGTCGTCTGGGCTGAGTACTGGGAGAAGCTGTCCATAGACAGGCTGCCTGGCCCCTGCTCTAGTGCACACCCTGTGGAACATAACTGGGGAGGTGCCCAGCTCCTATCAGGGCCAGCCCCTCAATGGCACCTACAACTCACAGCTGCCTGAGAGACTGGATTATATCCTGGAGGACACCTGCCCTCTCTACCTCTACTTGAACCACAGAGTCAGGGGGTAGGGAGCAGCATCTGCATTTACAAGCAGCCCCTGCAGTGCCATACACCTCACCCCTCTCACTCCCTCCAGCTCCTCCATCTCAGCTGCCCATGCTGAACTTAGGATTGGTTCCCCACAAATCCTGTGTGTGCAGGTGTGTGGTCAAAAATAAGTTAGGACCCATAGGCCTTTCTCAGGTGAAGAGTCTGGGGGCTCCCTCCACATCAGAGCTAGATACCTTTTTCTTGGGGTTAACAAACATTTATAGGTTGTGAGAGAGTCAGAATGGCTGGAAACATCCTGGGGTTTGGATTTAGCAGAGAACCTGGAACTTTATGGAAGAATAGCAGCTACCAGGGAAAGCCTGTCTTCTAGGTGGCTGCAGGTTGACCTTGTACCTGATGAGGACTTGGACCTGGTAGAATTGTCCAGGGAACAAAGTGGTCAGAACAAAGGGTCAGAGCCAGGGTCAAGGCCATGTGTTAATCTGATGCCAGGTGTGTATGGGGTGGACCAGAACACCATGGGGTACCCAGTAGCTCCCATCCCTGACTCACTCCTCCAGAGCCCTGTTCTCACTGGGCTCTCACAATGGCCTGAGCCCCACCAGGCTGAGAGGTAAGCCTATATTGTAAAAATAAAGTAGGCTGCTATGCCCAGCATGGGCAGAGTAATTTCCCCATCTTGCCATGTACAGCCAGGGTCATAAGGTGAGGAGCTTGGGCCCTAGCTTCCCACAGGGGCAGCCCAAAGCTTTCCTAGGAGGTGGCTCTGAAACACAAGTCTGTTTCCACTCACTTGGTTGCCGCATCTCCATCTTGAGCCACTAGAGGGAGCTAGGGGACTTAGAGTCCCAGGTGGGGCTGGAGTGGAATTTTCAGCAGGGTGGTGGTTCCTCAGCATGCCTGAGCTGTCCCTGCCTAGAACGAAGCCTCAGGCACTGGACCACAGGCTGGTGGCCATGTACCTGGTGCCCCTGAGCTCACAAGGAGGAGGTAATGGTGCCCTCTCCTGTAACCATGCATGACAAGGATGACAGCACCCTCCATTTCCTGGGACATCAAGCAGGAGGAATGCAGTAAAGCAAGAGACGCTTGCCTGTAGGTCCGCCTGTCTGACATCTGCTGGCTCTGTGCCTGTCTCCAGGGTGCAGAGGGGAAGCAGACTCATCAGCACCCAGCACTGACTCAGGAGGACACCCAGCATTGGGATAGGCCCAAGGCCACTGGTGCTCACTGGTGCCACTGCCCCGAGTTGGGAGATAGCTGTCAGGAGGGCACTCTGCTAACGAGGCTCATGGAGAAGAGTGGAGAGCATGCACCTGTGAGCCTGACTGGGTACACTTGAGTGACTGTGGGGCCCTGACAGGTGGCGCCTCCAAAGTGCCCTGTGGCCTTGCCCAAGCTCCTCGAGCCCGGTGTGCAGAAAATGCTTGAAGGATAGGGTTCTGCTGCTCCAGGCTTGAATTCAAGCTCTGCCTTCTGTCACTGAGTAACCATGACCTTAGGGGAGACTGGGAGTGTTCATTGTGCTCCACAGGGAGCTGTGTCAGCACAGTGCCAGGTGTCTGCTCTGATTCTCTTTATGGGAAGTCTGTGGATGCCCATCACATCTGTTGCAAAGATGAGCCAAAGACCCCATGGGGACTTGATCCCAGGTCAGCCTGTCTCCACAACCAATGTGACAGCACGCAGCTGAGTGCCCTTGGGACATACCAGATCACATCACTCCCACCCCCACTACACCCTCTGCATCATGTCTTCAACACTGGTGTGGTGGTAAGAGTCAGATCTGCTCCCTGGGGTTACCTGAGCCTGGTGGCCTTCTGCGTGCAGCACTCACCCAAGGAGAGCTTGACCCCAGTGAATGACAGCCTCACGGGGGCAACTGTGCAGAATTCCAGCAAGAAGGGCAGCCCTGCACAAGATCTTCTGGCATGAAGCCTCCAAACTGGACCCTTTCAGGACTGCACATGAATCTGCACTGACCGTGCCAGGCTCACAAGCTTAGCTGCCCCTGCAAGGCTTGGAGGGGAGGTGCTGCTGCCATCCCAGAAGCTCCAGCACAGTAGCCACAGCTGGAGTCAGGGATCCTGACACAACTGTCCCACCCTTGGGGCTATGTTTCAGGTGGCCCTGTGCTCACTCAGTGATGGGCATCTTCCATCCCTGCCTGGCACCCTGGCCTCCCTCCCAGCCTATCCCTGTTTCCTGGAATCACTGTGTAAAGAAACCATCTGAACTTTGACCTGCTTCTGGGGGAACCACACCCCATCCTGCCTGGCCTGGTCCCCTGTGTTCCTCAGTCTCTCAGAGAACCAGGCTCCCACCTGCCCAAGGGAAGAAAACTCCCCTGCCATCTCTGTGAACTCTGTGTAAGACAGACCACAACACCCCCACTCAATCGTCCCATCTCCACTGAGCAAGCCTTGTGTGCAGGGCACACACTGATGCACAGATACAGGAAATACAGGGCTGGCCATGGAGTCTGGGGCACAGAGCTGCTGGGTGCTATGGCAGTTTAGTATATATGTGCCAGGGCCTGGGGCTACAGAGAGGTGCCCTGGTGACACACACATCATACACACATCCATCATACACATATAGCACAAACACTACACACACACACACACACACATCCATACGTACACCACACACACTATGCTCCTACATATACCAATCAGACCTATACACTTGCCACACACACTGTGCACACATACATACCACACAACCCCCCACACTAGACAGCACACGTATAGAGTGTAGGCCCATAAACACTCTAAACATACACCATACATAACATATACATATACACACACATACAACACATGTGCACATTACACATACAACCTATATACACACACATCCCCCATATTCACATATATACACTAAATGCACATACTTCATACATACACCAAGCACACATAAGCTGTACTTATATATACATACACAGCACAGCACACATCCCCATAGACACAAATGCCCACACACAGGAGGCCATGGAGGGTACTGAGCTCAAGCCCATGAGGGACAATGAGAAACATGAGCTCATGTTCATGTGTGTCAGGAGCCCAGGGAGCACTGCCCTGAGTCTCCAGCTGACACTGTGAGTGAGTGTGAAAGCAGCACACAGGTGAGCCAAGATGCCCTTTCCTAGACCATGGATTGCTGCCCAGGTAGCCCCAGGACAGGTTCTCGGTGGCAGAACATCGACCAGTAGGGCCTGGGTCAGGTCTGGTCCCAAGCCACACACAGTGGCATGTGCCTGTGTCCTGGCTGCTCTGGAAAAAGGGAGTCTCTCATCTTAGGACCCCCCTGGGGCGGGGAGGTGCTGTAAAAACTATCCATTTCCGGAGGGAGATCCCTGAGCTGTGTCCTCACACAGGGTTCCCACCAAAGGCAGGTGGTCATTGACAGGGACAAGTGCCTGCTGGAAAACCCTGAGCACAAGAGCCAGGGGAGGATGGCTCCAGGCCATGGACAGGAAGGGCTCTGGCATGCGTTCCCATCAACACTAAGTCCTCTGAGTACATCCTCCAGCATGGGTGAGCTACCCGCATGCCTCCAGGTGCAATCTGGTCTCAGGGCATGGGCACAGGAGGGAGCCCAGCACTACTTGGACAGGGGCTTCCCCCTCCACTCTCCGCATGCTCTGGATGCAGCTGTGCCTGCCCACTACCTCACTCACTCCTTCCCCCACACGAGGAGCGGACAAAGCAGGGGCAGACTGACGTCCATGGTTCTGAAGTGGAACAGGTGTGATCTGGCCACAGGCACCAGAGACCCAAGCAGCAGGCTTAGGACATGTCCACACCTGTGGCCTCCCCATATGGATATATCAGAGAGGCTGAGTGAGGAGAGCTGGCTCCCCACCCCATAGCTAGCCAAAGTCTAGCCTCAGTATTCCTCTCCAGAGAGAACCAAAGGACCCCCATGCCATCAGTGAGGATGTCACTGGCAGCAGCTCAGACAGGAGCTGAAAATGGGGTAGTTCAGTGCTAAAAAGGATCTAAAATTTCGAAGGGGCCTGGGCCTTTGAGACCCACAGGAGAGTTGCTGAGGAAGGGGTGGGCTTTCTTGGGGGTAGCCCTGGGGACTTTGGATAAGCAGATCCTGGCTCCCTTTTCTGAGACAATGGAGTTGGGGGTAGGGGGCTTTGGATTCTGGGAGCTTTAGGGGCTAGAAGCTGCCCACCAAGAGGACCCCAGGGTGACACTTGTGGAGGGGACACCTTCTACATGTGCTGATACAGCAACATAAGCTGGGGAAGCTAAACCCACTGCAACAGCACCCCGAATGCTCTCCTGACCCCAGGGAAGGCAGATCCCTGACCTCCCAGATAAGCCACTGCAGCCACTCACAAGCACCATTGGCCTTGGTTGCCTCTTGACCTGTGTTCAGCAGCATTGGTGCTGGTTTCAGGTAGGAAGGAAAGAGAAACAGCAAAGAAGGGCAGGTGGAATGCTGCAGACCAGCTAGCCCAAGAGACAACAGATATGACCACAGACCTCTTACACAGTCTGTCCTGAACTGTCCCAATGCAATGGGTACTCCAGCCTTCTGGTCCTCTCCCAGCCCCCTCCTGGCCCATGCAGGGCATTGGCCAGTCATGTGATCTTGGCCTCTGGCTGAGGGTGGAGGCTTCAGTTCCTGTGGCCTTACAGGAGGACCATCAGGAACCAAACATGTTCTAAAGCAAACATTTTATTAGACTTTAGCCAGCAAAGGGGACGAGGGGGCCTGCAAGTAATAGGCACACAGTGGTATCTCGTTAAGTTTTAACAGCAACTAGCTTCTCATGTGTTTATTTGAAGACATGTCCCTTCAGATCTTGTGCCCAGCTTGAGAGAGGATCAGAAGTGCTCTTATTATTGAGTTTTAAGAGTTCCTTGAACATTTTGGATACCAGTCCTCTATCGGACACATGTTATACAAGTATCTACCACTCTGGGGCTTTTCAATTCATTCTCTTACAGTATTTCTTGTTTTCAAAGATTTATTTATTTGAAAGGCAGAGTGAGAGAGAGAGACAGAGAGACAGAGAAAGAGAGCTTCCATCTGCTAGTTCACTCAACAAATGGCTGAAACATCCAGGGCTGGGCCAGGCCAAAGCCAGGAGCCAGGAATTCTATCATGGTCTCCCCTGTGGTGGCAGCGACCCAAGTACTAAGGCCATCTCCTGCTGCTTTCCTAGGGGCGTAAGCAGAGAGCTGGATCAGAACTCACACTCAGATGTAGGATGCTGGCATCACAAGCAGTGGCTCAAAACACTGTGCCACAAAGGCACCTCAGTATCTTTCACAGAGTGAAAATGTTTGACTGTTTCTTTACTTTGGGGACTATGTTTCTGATATTCATCCAAAAAACTCATAAAAGGTTATCTGCTCTTTTCTTCTATAACTTTTATGCATTAAGAGTTATGGTTAGATCTGTGACCAACTTGGAATTAGCTTAACAGAAATAAAGAAGCATGGAGTATTTTTTTTTTGAAACACTTGTATTTTCACATACACAATTTTGCCATCTATAAATATTTGATTTTCTTCATTTCTTTTTTTTAAAAAGATTTTTAAAAAGATTCTTTTTTTTAAAGATTTATTTATTTGTTTGTTTATTTATTTGAAAGTCAGAGTTACACAGAGAGAGAGGGAAAGACACAGAGAGAGAGGTCTTCCATCCGCTGGTTCACTCCCCAAATAACCACAACGGCCAGAACTACACCAATCCAAAGCCAGGAGCCAGGAGCTTCTTCCTGTTTCCCACATGGGTGCAGGGCCCCAAGGACTTGGGCCATCTTCTACTGTTTTCCCATGCCATAGCAGAGAGCAGGATCAGAAGTGGAGCAGGCTGGCCTTGAACCAGTGCCCATATGGGATGCCAACACTGCAGGAAGTGGCTGTAACACACTACGCCACAGCACTGGCCCAAGATTTTCTTCATTTCCAAACTATATGTATTTCCTTACTTTATTGCACCAGCTGGGACTTGTAGTACAATGTGTTTTTTTGTTTGCTTGTTTTGTTTTGTTTTTGACAGGCAGAGTGGACAGTGAGAGAGAGAGACAGAGAGAAAGGTCTTCCTTTTGCCGTTGGTTCACCCTCCGATGGCCGCCTTGGCCTGCGCGGCAGCCAGCGCACCGCGCTGATCCGATGGCAGGAGCCAGGTACTTCTCCTGGTCTCCCATGGGGTGCAGGGCCCAAGCACTTGGGCCATCCTCCACTGCACTCCCTGGCCACAGCAGAGAGCTGGCCTGGAAAAGGGGCAACCGGGACAGAATCCGGCGCCCCGACAGGGACTAGAACCCGGTGTGCCGGCGCCGCAAGGCGGAGGATTAGCCTATTGAGCCACGGCGCCGGCCTGTAGTACGATGTTGATGGAAGTGTTGAGAGGGACCGTTCTTGTTTTGTTCCAGATCTTGTGGAGAGAGCATTCAACCTCTTAGCATGATGTAGCCTTAGTGTTTTTCACAGATACCCTTCATTAGGATGAGAATATTCCCTTCTAGCTCCGGTTTGCTGTCTCAATATCATGAATGGATGCTGAATCTTGACAAATGTGTATGCAGTACCTCCCAATATACGCTTTTAGTATGTGTGTGTCAAAATGGATAGATATTATTGGTTGGATTTTTACACATGGAACCACTCTTATCCTCCTGGATGACCTATCCTTCTTGGTCCCTATCCAGGACTTGTGTGATGAAATTAGCAGACCTGAATCTTTAGTGTTCAAGCCACTTGGGACTTTGTTCCCAATCCTAAATCAAAAACTGCAGTGGAGTTTCAAGTCCACTGTAAGCTTCATGGTATTCAGTTCAACAGGTGCTTTTCTGTCCTCTCTGACTTGAGAGGCTCACTCTGTTGCCTCAGTTTACCTGGCCTCACCCTGTGCTGGACTGCTGATCACACCAACATTGCACAGTCACCCTCACTGTGCCAACAGCCAGAGGTTTGAGAAGGAGTCAGCATCCAGGGGCCAGCTGTGTCATGGATTTGTGTAAATACAGGTCCATTGGAATGCAGCCAGGCCCCTGCCACTGGTTTACATACTAAGTAGGGCTGCTCTAGCCACCACAGTAGACTGACTGGTGATACCTGTAATGATGTGGCCTACGGTTACAACTCTTTATCTGGCCCACTACAGGCAATGCTGGCTAATCTCAGTGTACAGCATTGTTGGTTCTGCTCACAGACATGCAGACTGGGCAGAGACAGCTGGTGAGCTACCAGGCTGGGATCCTAGGAAGGTTCATCACACATATGTGTGACACACCAGGACCCTGGGCTCCTGCACTCTTCTATCTTGTATTCTTTAGAGCAGGGTGGCTATCATTGGACATTTGGTCTGGAAGCTCCAGGCTCTGGCAACAAGCAAATTAGATGGAGGCCAGTACATCTCCACAGTGTGCTGCAGAGGTCAGCAGTGTCAAGCTATACACTCCAGGGACCAGGGCAGTCATGAGGTCACCCCAGGCTGAGCTGGCTCAGAGCCCCTCTTAATGAAGTAGGGTTGTCATCTCCTTGTACAAGAAAGGAGGGGTTGATGCCCACATACCCTACTGAAGTAACTGATTCGAGTCCCAGCTTCTCTGATTCTGACCCAGCTTCCTCGCGCACACACCCTGGAAGGAAACATGATGACTGAAGTAGTTGGGTCCCTGCCACCCATGTGGGAGACCTAGATCTGGACTGAGTTCCAAGCTCCTGGCTTTGGACTAGCCTAGCCCTGGATGTTGGGAGCATCTTTCCTCTCAGTCACTCTTGCTCACTCTCTCATTCAGATAAAATTAAAATAAATTTTTAAAGATTTATTTATCTATTTGAAAGGCAGAGCTACAGAGAGGCAAAGGCAGAGGCAGAGAGAGAGAGAGAGGTCTTCCATCTGCTGGTTCATTCCCCTCCCCAAATGGCCATGATGGTTGGAGCTGAGTAGATCTGAAGTCAAGAGCCCAGAGCCTCTTCTGGGTCTCCCACTGCTTTCCCAGGCACATTAGCAGGGAGTTGGATCAGGAGTGTAGCAGCTAGGACTCAAACCAGCACCCATATGGGATGTCAGCACTGCAGGCAACAGCTTTACCCGCTACGCCAGAGTTCTGGCCTCAAAAATAATTTTTTTTAAATGGCAGAACTCTCACAGGGGTAGTGAGTGGCTCTCCTGGAAGGCACTATTCCTACCTGTCTGGGCTCCTCCTCATGTGGGCCTGGGTTAAACCTCTCTTCTCGGCCTCCTCTCCCCTCTGAAGGGGTTTCTCTGAGGCACAGGGTTCTGAAGAGCATCCCTCTGTGTCTCCAACCCTGACAAAGGCCTCTCAGTCACACAGGGGTACATCTGCTGGGTACTTGCCTTCATCCCAATCTGAGACTCCTATCACTCCCATTCAGTGTCCCCAACACTCATCTTACCCCCAGCTACCCAACAAAAAACCCAGCTTCCAATCAGAATGGCTCAGAGATGACAAGGCATTTGAGAGAGGTGAACTCTAACTGGGTATTGAGAAAATTAAGCTACGCTGTAGGTCATGTATAATAAAAACAATCAGCTCCCATGTCCCCTGCGCTGGGGCAACTGTGGGAATAGATTTGAGGCCTGACTCCTCCATGCCAGGCCCCAATGCTCTTCCCAGTATGGGACCCAGGAGCCACTTTCCAGTCATAAAGTTTATTTGCTCTCGGGGGCCTTACTGACTGGGGGCAGCCACAAGATGCCCAGGGGGCTATACTGGAAAGCAGGAACAAATGCCGTATTCAAGTTCCAGCCCTAGTTCCTCTAGGATGTGGGAAAGTGCAAAGCCCTGTTTCTTCTTCTGTTTTGCAATAGAATACACAGAACGCCTTTCAGCAGCTATGCCCAGACTACTCGCCACTCAGGTCTGGAAGCACGAATGTTAAGTTGCCTTAATAGATGCTGAGATTCTTATACAGCACTTCCTCTTTCATTCTTTGGTATTGAGACTCCTGCTTAGTTGAAAGGGGCCTAACATGCATGGCCCCACAAACATAACAGTTACTCCCATCCATCTGATGAGAAGGGGACACAACCCCAAAGCCAGGTGGACAGCAAGGAGGGTGACAGCCAGGCAGAGGCAGCCCCTGGCCCTCCTCCCAGCTCACAGGAAGAGCTCTCCTTACCTGGCTTGAAATCCAGGCATCCTAGAGTGTCTCTGACTGCTGGAGGGCAGGGGCTCCCCACTCCAACCTAGCAAGTGTATCCTTGTCTCTGGTGTGTTCACAGAAGGCCCGGCTACCTCACCTGTGGTCAGTGCCAATCAGAACATGTTTCAAGGACACAGCTCCTGGACAGACACAAAGGGCATATTTTCACCCACCCCAAAGGGTCATGGTGAGGAAGGAACAAAATGACTATGCAGGCACTCACAATGGGCACTGCTGAGTACTCAGCTGGCATCACCATCAGCACCAGCACCACCCACCCATGAGCCCCTGTCCCCACATAAGCAGGACAAGAAGACAGCAGCCCAGTCACCTCTGTCCTGAATCCATCTGCCTCTGCATAATGTGCCTCTTGCCTAGGAAAGGAACACTAGTAGGTCACTAGAAAACCAGTGTCCTCTACACACTACAGAGCAAGGAGGAAGGGTGCTTGGCAACAGCGACATCATGGAGCTCTTCTAGCCCTGTCACAATGGCACCCTCCCAGGTCAGCAGGGCCTGAAGTCAGGGTTCTTTCTCATGCCTCTGAACTGACAAAAATCTGCTAGAGGTACAGGTAGTAGGTCACAGCAGGTTAAGCCTCCACTTGGGACACCTGCATCTCACAGGTCCTGCCTGTTTTCAATCCAGTTTCCTGCTAATGCACACTCTGGGAGCAGCAGATGATGGCTCAAGTATTTAAACCCCTGCCACCCATGCAGGAGACCTTGATGGAGTTCCTGGCTCCTGGCTTTGGCCTTGCCCAACCCCAGCTCTTGTGAGCATGTGAGCAATAAAACAGTAGTTGGAAGATATATATCTCTCTTGTTCTCTCACTCTGCCTTTCAAATAAACAAAAATGTTAATAAACATTAAAAAAAACACTAATAAAACCCCTAAGGCCAGTGCTGTGATGTAGCAGGTACCATATGGGCACCAGCTCATGCCCCAGCTGCTCCTCTTCTAATCCAGCTCTCTGCTTATGGTGTGATAAAGCAGAGGAAGATGGCCCAAGTGCTTGGATCCCTGCACCAGCATGGAAGACCCAGAAGAAGCTCCTCGCTCCTGGCTTCGGATAGGCCCAGCTCTGGCCATTGCAGCCATTTGGAGAGTGAAACAGCAGATGGAAGACCTTTCTCTCTGTCTCTCCCTCTCTGTCTGTGACTCTGCCTCTCAAATAAGTAAATAAAATCTTAAAAGAAAAAACCCTAGAGGCACATCTTGTGATCTCTCCAAGGCCCATGTGAGGAAGGCATGTCTATGGCAGATGTGCTATGGACCCAGGTGTGCCAGAACCAGCTGTCACCATAGATCAAAATTGCAAACACCTGAAGCCCTCTACTTCTCCTTTTCTCCCTCTGCAAATATATTTTGCATCAACTTTTTAAGCCTATCATTTTGAATTAAAGTTATATAGTGAGCTCTGCACATGCCTCCCCTGGCTTCCTGAAGTTCCTCTCTGAGTGTGTCCTGTCCCACACCTCCCCTGGTTGGGACAGTGGGGAGGGCACTGGGTGACTGAAGATCATCTGCTTGGGACTGCAAACCAGCAACGCCCAGGCCGGAGAAGGAACAAGGACCTTGTCCTGAAGGGAGTCCAATGGATAAGAGATAAATGACTGATTTCTCAGGTAACAGCTAATGACAATGCTGAGAACCATGACCCAGCCAGGGTGAGTGTGGCAGGAGCACACAAAGTAGGTGGAGCTCCGGGGCTGCTGGGCTCAGGACACCCACACCTAGGGGACACAAGGCCTCACTGTCATCAGCAGCAACTGGGCCACTCCAGCTCCTGCAGGGGCAGTGAGATCCCAGTGGAAGGGAATTCTGGCTCCCACATAGGTTCCACCCGGTTCCTGCTCTTTGCTCTCCAGGTGTGCCTGTATGATCACTGCATGTGCATTGGGAGTGTGTATTCCCTGATCTGCCCAGGAGGCACACAGGTTGCAGTCATACATGCTACTCCACGGCATACAGCAAGCATCAGAATAGTAACAGGTTGTCCCCAACTTCTCCAATTCCCTGGGAAATTCTGGGGTGTAGGGGAAGGAGGGATGGTCAAGGGCACAGTGTGGGGAAGCATGTCCCTAGCCAGGTGGGTCCCAAGTGGTAGGCAGTGCAGGGTGTGCTTGGCTGGGCGGGAATCTACACACCCTCTAGATCTCCCATCCTGCTCACAGCAGCCCTCCAGGGCACTGCAGTGATGAGGCCTCCATGATGATGGAGCCAGGAAGCTCCAAGGAGCCAAACTTTGCTGAAGATCCCATGGCAGCTAGCTGACCAGGCTCTGCTGACCAGGCCTGGGGTTGAAAAAGCACAGCATGGGGGTAGGGCATGGAGTAGACTCACTCTGAGATGCTGCTTCTGACCCTCAGCATGCCAGGTGGGGGCCCTCCTGTTGTCATCTCAACCTCTGCCATCTGCCAAAGCCACTAGAGATGAAGCAGAGGGGACTCGGGGTACAGGTGTCACTGCAGCCCCTCCCTCCCTTTCCCAAGACCCCAGGATGCACCCTCCCCTGCTCTTTCACCCCCGATCCTGGCTGTGAGGACCTCAGACTCCCTGGGTCCAGGTATGTGTCCCTCTGGGCCGAAGAGACATCACCTGCTCATCACACATGGAAGAGCCCAAGGGTCTCTGAAGCCCACTCCTCCTGGGGACAGTGGCTCAGACCTCACCCAGGGGCACTTTAGCACCGACTCCCACATGGTACCCAGGACACTGCTTTCCTGCGTACAGTTTCCCCTTCACTAGTATACTTCTTCTCTTGCCCTCTGACCTTTAACCTCACCCCAGCACAGGACCCACGTGGCTCAGGGACCCCATCAACCCACATCCACCAAGTTATGCCGTCAGCTTCATGTGGGACACCAGTGAATCCTGCTGAGACAGTGTGGGGAGGGCACTGGGTCACCGAAGATCATCTGCTTGGGACCCCAAGCCAGCACTGCCCAGGCTGGATAAGGAAGAGTGATCTTGCCCTGAAGCCAGGCACATCCTGCACTGACTGCCACCAATGCACCATCAGCTTCCTCATCCCAAGCCATGAACCCAGGCTGGGTCCCATCATCACCATCTCCTCTTCCACAGCTTGAGCTCTCCACACATCACCTGCTGCTCCCTCTAAGAATCTTCTCAGAGGTGGGAGTGGGGAGGCCTCCCGTGTACCCCCTAAAACTGCACAGCCATTGCATTTGTTCTTTTTGTAAAAGATTTATTTATCTACCTGAAAATCAGAGTTACAGAGAGAGGGAGACACAGAGAGAGGTATTCCATCCACTTCTTCACTCTCCAAATGGTTGTAACAGCCAGGGCTGACCCAGGCCAAAGTCAGGAGCCAGGAGCTTCATCCGGGTCTCCAACATGTGTAGCAGGGGCCCAAGTACTTGGGCCACCATCCATTGCTTTCCCCAGGCCAATAGCAGGGAGCTGGGTTGGAAGTGGAGCAGCTGGAACTCAAGCCAATGCCCATATGGGATGCCCGTGACTCACATAGTGGCTTTATCCACTATACCTCAACACCAGCCCCCTATTTGTTCTGTCTTAGGCTCCTTAGCCCTTTCCATGTGTAGTCACCATTTTTTGTGCTTAATTCCAGCATGGCCTGAAGGTCACAGGCAGAGGGAGTTCTTCCTAGTCTCTGTGTCCTGGAAACTCTCAATCACAAGGTAGACGCCCAACAAATAACAACCAAGTGAAGACCAGAAAGCCCCCTAATGCTTTGGTGCTGGGTTGCATGGCACTGCAAGCAATAACGATACTGAGGTTGCACATTGTATCCCAACTCCTTGTGGTCTGCAGAGAGTAGGAGCCAAGAGCTGCCAGGCTCAAACAAGTTGCTCAATTATCACAAAGTGTCTCCCCCATGCAAGTCACCCACTCAATGGCAAGAGACAGGAAACAAAGTGTGAGGTCTGAGGGCCAAGAGTCCCCATGTGCTCAGGGTCAGGGGGAGGTGGCATCCACTACAAGTGCCAAGGACCCCCAGAGCCAGGCCAGCCAGCGACCCCCCCTCCCCAACCGGAGCTGGGCTCCTCTATCCCCAGTCACCCTCCATGCCCTGGGCAGCTGCCCCAGGATATGTTTAAATGACTTTGACCCCAACTGAGAGATGACAAAGGGCACAATGTCTGTAAGCAGGCTCAGATAGGCAAACTGAAGAAGAGAACTTAGGTGGCGAGTGGGACCCAGTAAGGAGCTCAGATGAGACCAGACAGGGCCTGGAATCCCCCCAGTGTTTCCCTGCAGCTCCCCATGGACACACTCAGAACGAGTGCTCAGCCAGTATCTGGGCAGCCAGGGTCTGAACAAATGGACCCCCAGGCTGAACCATCACAACCCCACTCTTGTCGGCTTGACCATCACCTGCATCTGCTGAAATCACACATAAGCCCCAGAGAAAGGCAGGAACATGATCCAACCTCACAATCAAACTACCTGGTTGGCTTATGCTCTGCCCATGCTATCTTTCCAGCCAGACTATGCCATATGCACTGCTGTTCTCATTCAAGTGGGAGGGGAGGGCAGAGGGAAGCCCCCAGGCCCCACATCCCTCCACAGGCCCAAGGACTTACTTGTCCCCTCCACTGCAAAAAGCAGCAGGGCCTGTGCCTGTCAAGAGGTCTACTGGTTAGCACCCACCACCTGATACCAGACCTTGGCACACCCCGGGCCACCATAGGGGCAGCATTTGATTCACAAGCAGGGTCCTTGGCTGAGGTGACCACTCCCAGGGTGCAGCAGCTGACACTGAATGTGGACACCACTGAACTGAAAATTCTCCACTCAGAGGTTCCCAGTCTAGGAGGGGCACAGCAAGCACCTTAGCAGGACCAACTTTTGGAACAGTCCCTGACTTGTCCTATGGATGGCAACACTTTGAGTGCCCATATTTCATCCCCTCCAAACCTACACACTTACCTACCTGCCCCAGACCTGCCCTGCCCAGTTCTGGGCACAGTTCTGCTTGGGTAATCACATCACCAGCCACCAATGCTGTTAGGAGCTGTAGTTCAAAGGAACATGGGATCCTGAGGTAGGTTTAAGGGCAGCAGCAGCACAGGCACACCCTTTGGGGAGGTGCTGAGCTCTCTCACCTCTCACTGGCTCATGCCTGTAGGCACAGGAGTGACTGAATTCCTCTGATTCACCTCTCAATGGCTGTGCAATGCAGTGGGGACCACTCCTGGGCAGAGAAGAGGCCACTTCTCCTCCCTGAGGATGCCAGGCCCAGGGCCGGCCATTTGAACCATCCACATCTCAGGCATTCAAATTACAAGTTCTAACTGCAGTAGCTTGAAATCTGGATCTCCACGAGTGCTCAAAGCTAGGGCAGGGCGTGTACAGGCCAAGGGCAAATCCAGACCCCTTCCAGCCCACATCTGACACCACAGGAACAGCAGCTTCCCAGCCCGCCTCACTTTCCCCTACAAAGCATGCTCATGTCTACCTTCTCATGGATTTCCAAACTGTCCCAAATCCCTATCCTTAATCCTCAGCTTTGAAAACAGGGACGGGGTGAAGACACAGCATATTCAAAGCCATGCCATCTCCTGAGTCTGACATGCAGAGGACTTACTCCCAGTGATCCTCCTTCCCACCCAGCCCTGGTACCTTGTCACTCCCATCACTGATCACTCCTGATCAAATGCTGAGGGTGAGCTGCAGATCAGGGAGCCTGAATGTGGCATGGGCATGGAACCAGCTGCAGGAACAGGAAAACCACTGTGACCAACAGAGGGCGCCGTAAACACAGCACTCTGAAGAGGAGGGAGCCACATAGCACTCTAGCAGTATCTTCAAGCCAGCAGGCAGGAATTGCAAGGAAACTAAAAAGTGCCTGAGAAAAGCATTTGCCCTAAAATGGGCATCACTCCACATTCCTTCCTTTCTTTAATGAACATTTCTCCCTCTTGTGTTCCCACTTCTCATCAGCACATTCCGATGACAAATCAGAGAGGACTCCACACATAGTTGGTGGAAAATGGAAGTAAAAGATGCTTATTTGGATGCACCCGCACATAAAGAAGGTGCTCGCCAGGCGCCACTTTCAGAGTTCACAGCCTTGTGCAGTTCCCATTGGAGAAGATTTGCTTTTTGCACAAGCAGAGTTATGGGAGGCTCACATCTCTGCAAAGTGCTCTTACACTCAGCATCCACCAGAACACTGTTCTAAGTCGCAAGTGTAGATTTACCCAGGGTTGCTCTCATTTCAATGCATAAAGTGTTTTCAAGATACCAAGAAGGCTAGCGCCGTGGCTCAATAGGGTAATCCTCCGCCTTGCGGTGCCGGCACACCAGGTTCTAGTCTCAGTCGGGGCGCTGGATTCTGTCCCGGTTGCCCCTCTTCCAGGCCAGCTCTCTGCTGTGGCCAGGGAGTACAGTGGAGGATGGCCCAAGTGCTTGGGCCCTGCACCTGCATGGGAGACCAGGATAAGCACCTGGCTCCTGCCATCACATCAGTGCGGTGCGCCGGCCGCGGCAGCCATTGGAGGGTGAACCAACGGCAAAGGAAGGCCTTTCTCTCTGTCTCTTTCTCTCTCACTGTACACTCTGCCTGTCAAAAAAAAAAAAAAAAAAAAAAGACCAAAAAGAGGGCCCAGCACTATCAGCTGTGAGCTCTCCCAGTGCCTCCGAGTCCCAGGGGCTGACACCTGGGCAGCCTGGGAGGGGCAGCACCTGCCACTGTCAGGTAATGGGCTCATCTGGGCACACTGGTGACCCTCCTGGTCAGGGAGAAGGAGTAGGCACTGGGAAGTGCAGGCTGAAGGGCAGGGGGAGGGTGCCGGCTCCAGCCCTGGAGGTCCCAGTGATTCAGCGGCCCGGCCTCCTGTGTGGCATTACTCTTCCAGATTGGGGGCTGCCCCCTGAGAACCACCCATGGGTCAGGGTGGTCATGACCTAGCTGCTGTGGACCAGGCTACTCCCCCAAGCACAGCCCACCTCGTCCCAGATGCACAGTCCTGCACCTGCTGCCACACACATGGTACTCAGACACTGATGTGTTAGACAGCTGATGTGTTAGTGTTGACACCAGGCTGAGCTGGATGCCACAACAGCCCTTCACAGCTGACAGTCAGGTGATGATGCAAACAGTGTACATGCAGGCATGTCGACCAATGTGTCAGGTGCTCCTCATGTGGATATGAGGTATGTGCATAGCTTAAGTGTGTTAGTATGAAGTGTACATGGGGTCTCTACACCATGTGTGCTGTGTGTACAGGTATGTGAATAGGACATGTTTGCAGTACCCACAGGATGTGGGTGTGGTATGTGCACCCGTGTGTGTAAGATTGTGGTGTGTGCACAATGTGTGTGTATAGGGGACATGTGCAGTATGTCATATGTGTGGTGTATGTAGAAAAGAATCATTTATGGGTTTAGTTTACATACAAGGAATGTGATATGTATGTCTATAATGTGTGTATGTGAGGAGACGCATGTGATATGTTTCAGTTATTTATATGTGATGTATGTAGGGGGGATGCATTCAGTGTATGTATGTGTATGCAATGTGTGTGGCCTGTGTGTTGTACAGTATGTGTGTTAATATGTGTGGCATGGGTAGGTAGTGTGTGTATTGTGTGTGCAGCATGTATGTGTGTGTATGAACCCATGGCTAATATGTGGGCACAAGGAGGAACTTCTCTGTGGCCCGGGCCCTGAGACCCGTACAATAGCCTTCAAGGTCCCCAGGAATCAGCAGGGCTCCTGCACAGCAGCAGCTCAGTGTGCCCAGGACTCTATGGCCAGGCCTGGAGCTTCTGTTTCTATGCACTTGCATGGGCTGTGGCTCTGAGTTTCAGTCAGCAGGAACAGAATGATGGGGGAGAATCCACAAAGACAGGAGAGTAGGCACCTCCTTTCAGGCATGCAGGGCCCTGCTGGCCTAGGGAGACTGAGGGTCACAGGGGACCAGGCCAGGCTGAACAGAGTAAAGGTTCCCTGATCCTGGATTCTCCCAGAAGCGGATTCAAGCACAGATAGTTTCAAGAAATGGGAGCACCAATGTGGGGAGATGGGGTGCCAGGCAGAGATGGAAATTGCCCAACAAGCAGGCATTGCTGCCACGGAGCAAAGCCTTGATGATGGGTGTATGCTGGGAGCAGCAGGACATTAGTGTCCTGGTGGAGTTCAATCGGAAGGAGATGTCTGACAAGACTGGTATAGGAGGGGCTGGCGCTGTGGTGTAGCAGGGAAAGCTGCCATCTGCAGTGCCGGCATACCATGTGGGCACCAGTTCAAGACCCAGCTGCTCCACTTCTGATCCAGCTCTCTGATATGGCCTGGGCAAGCAGTAGAAGATGGCCTAAGTCCTTGGGCACCTGCACCCGTGTGGGAGACCTGGAAGAAGCTCCTGGCTCCTGGCTTTGGATTGGTGCAGCTCCAGCTGTTGTGGCCAGCTGGGGAGTGAACAGGTGGATAGGAGACCTCTCTACCTCTCTCTGCCTCTCCTCTCTCTGTGTAACTATGACTTTCAAACAAATAATAAATAAATCTTTAAAAAAAAAAAAAAGACTGATGTAGTAGAAGTGCTGGCATGGGCAGCAGCCCCTACATTCAGGCCCCCTCTGGGGCACCCAAGCAGGTTAAGCGTAGTGTGGTCAGCCTGGGCAGGCATGGAGCCCTGTCCTGGTCCCCAGGGAAGGCCTTGGACATGTTTGCAATCAACTATAAGGCTGGTGTAGTAGACACTGGGCAGCAGCGAGGCCCCTGCTAGGGTCTGCCATGGTCAGCTCAGGAGAAAACAGACTACAAAAGCCCACCAGGCCAGCTGAGGACAAGCCCAGCAGAGATACAGAAAAGGCTGGGCAGAGGTGCAGGGGAGGCAGCCTGGGCTGCAGGAGCCACACCAAGTGGGCACATGGGGTCTACCCCACTTACCATAGTCACGCAAAGTCACCTGCTCATGGCAGCTACTGACCAGGGCCAATGTCTTCTTGGGTGAGAAGGCCATGTGTCCCCAGGGAGCAACGTGTTTAAGAACCAGCTGATGAGCTCCCCAGCCACCAGCACCACATCTGCAATGAAGACACACAGTGTGGCCACCACAGTGCCCTGTAGGACACAGAGGGGGATGCAAGACCTGGCATAATGCACAGGGATTCTGGTGTGTACTCTAAGAATGGTTCTGGAGACAAGCAGATCCTGGATCCAGACTGTGCAATAGGTGTGCAGGCTTCCTAAGGAGAATCAGAGCAAATGCCCAGGCACTGTGCTAACAGGACTCACCCAGGTCCCCATGGAACAGCATGAGCACCACTAATCTCCCCTGAGGTTAGCTCACAGGCACACAGAGACAGATGGCAAAGCCTGGAACCAATTGCAGGTGTGCAGCAGATCACTCTCTCCTAAGCACCATCTGCACACCACGCTGGAGGGGCTGTGAGCAAATCCATGGGGCAGCCCAGGCCTCTGGTCACCAGGCCCCTGCAGTCATGCCAAGACTGCCCAGCCAGGCTCATGGGGTCTTTCCACACAGGCATGCTTTCCCCCTTCTCTACTCACCCCCACCAAAACAGCACCTTGTGAACCCAGAGAAGCAGGAAAAAGCAAAGCACTGCATGGGGCTTCCCACCATTCCATTGCACCTGTAGGCTAGAGGCTAACTCTCTCCAATTCCAAATCCTCTCAAAGGGCTTCAATAGTGCTCCAGGGAGGGGCATTCTGCAAGAGAAAGCAGTCCCCTCCTGGTAGATGTAGCCCCACCCAGGCAGTGGCACAGGTCCACTCTCAACACATTCCCTTTGGCCCATCCACCTGGCTACATACAGGTGGGTGCCCAGGACTCTCAGCCTCCCAAGTCAGGCCAGCTAGGTGCTCCTCACCCAACCTGGAAGCAAGCAGATAAAAAAAAAAAAAAACATGGAGGACAGATAGACAAGCTGGTTCATGAGAAGACAGACATCTTCCAACTGAACTCAATCAGGACACCAGCAGTGTCACTGCACCTTGTCATGCAAGGTCAGGGTGAAGGGTATGATCACCTTCCTCCTCACATGCATCTGCAGACATGGTGCATGGTGCATTCAGCCACTGCTCAGATTCAAGGCCCAGTGCATACTCATCCCTAGGACATGCAGAACATAGCAGAAAGGCCCACTCTCACATCCCCCACTGACCATGGGTAGGGACAGGGAAATCTGCCTCTCTCAGGGGCCCACCAGGAGGGTTGGCCTGGGAGGAGTTGTGGTCAGGGCTAGGACGCCCCACACTGGTTGCAGTGCTGTGTGCCACAAAGGTAGCCCAGTGCTCCATGCAGGAGTCCACTGCATTGCTCCCGGTGCTGCTGGGCCAACTAACCCCGCTCCCAGCTTCTACCTGGAATGGGCTTATATGGGGAGGGGGCTGCAATTGAGCAAGGCTGACGGCCCTCAGAGCCAGCTCCAGCCACTGACAGGCTTTGAAATATAATGTAGGGGCTTGGTCAATTAGGGGAGCAATCTGCGCTCAACAGAAGGAATATGAGAAATAAAGCCCCACTCTCCCACTTAACACCAAACCTGATGCACATGGAGTGCATCAACTACACACAGACATTTCCGGCCATCTGGTGTGCGTGCATACCTGCCCCACATCACCTGCCTTCTCGTGCCTCAGTTTTCTTCCCAGAGGATGAAATGATGAAAGGTCTACATGTAGTGACTCACAGCACTGAGAGTGGCCAGAAGCCCCTGCACACTCAGCTTCAGCCCTCCAGAAATGACTCAGAAAAGGGAAGGTTGCATGTCGAAGACCCCACAGCCTACCACAGGAGATCCAGGTGACTCCACAGCCCTCCCTTCAGAAGCAGGTATCACAAGGGAGTTATGCCTGGGGAGGCACCTTAACCTTAACAGTACCCCTTCAATCGCCTTCCTGCGGATGCAGGAGGCACTCTGCCGCTGCTGTTGGTCAGGCAAAATTCTTGGAGCTACATTTGGTCACTCCTTCCCTGGACACCCCATATAAAATCCTGCAGATCTGCTTCTCACAGTCCCTTGGGCCTCCAGTCTCACCCCAATCCCAGCCTCCCACTCAGGGGCCTCTCCTACAGCCTCCTGTCTCCTTGGGACAACCCCAAATGGATATGTTGTCACAGGTCATTAGTTTAGGTCTGAGTGGCCTGGAAGTTGTTGCAAGCCCAGGCATAACACCATCCCTTTACCTGTCAATCAAAGCACCCCCTTTCCCAGGATGCACCTGTTTCATCCAGAACCTAGAAGCCGGGAACACCATGAAAATTAGGGTCCATGTGAAATTTATGGAGTGGCATCACACATGTAGATGCACTACCCCCAAACTCAAAAGAGGCCGAAGACAGTCATGGACCTCCAGTTAGAGCTGTTACCCAGGTTTTTTCTCTCTCCCCCTCACATGTGGGCATTCTTGGCCCATTCATGGTGGGTGTTTCTCTGTAAGGTGGGGGGGGGCCCACATTCATGCATGAATGTATGTTTTCTCTCGCTGTTAATTAAATCCTGGCCCTATTTGCACACCTATGTAAAGGTCTGCACTTAGAAATCCTGTTTCTGTGAGGCAAGAGCTTGGAATACATTAGAATATATCCAGGCCACAACATAACCACATTGAACACAGTCCTCTAGCTGATCATCTTAAAGATGGGTCAAGGGGCCAGCACTGTGGTATAGCAGACAAAGCTGCCATCTGCAGTGTCAGCATACCATATGGGTCCCGGTTCAAGTCTCAGCTGCTCCACTTCCAACCCAGTGCTCTGCTTATGGCCTGGGAAAGCAGTAGAAGATGGCCCAAGTCCTTAGGCCCCTGCACCCATGTGGGAGATCTGGAAGAAGCTTCTGGCTCCTGGCTTTGGATTGGCACAGCTCCACCTGTTGCAGCCATCTGGGGAGTGAACGAGCAGATGCAAGACTTCTCTCTCTGCCTCTGCCTCTCTGTAACTCTACCTTTCAAATAAATAAATAAATCTTTAAAAAAAATTCACAATAGCTAAGACATAGATTCAACCCAAATACTTGTCAACTGAAGACTGGATGAAGAAATTATGCGATATGCACAGTATGAATACTACACAGCAGTTAAAAAATGAAATCTGGTTTTAGGCATGGAACTTATATACTTATATACTTATATATATACTTATATATAACTTATACTTATATACTTATATAATTCGACCCAGCCATCCCACTCCTTGGGATTTACCCAAAGGAATTTAAATTGGCAAACAAAAAAGTGGTCTGCACCCTAATGTTTATTGCAGCACAATTCACAATAGCCAAGACCTGGAACCAAATTAATGCACATCAACGGTAGACTGGATAAAGAAATTATGAGATATGTACTCTTTAGAATACTATACTGCAGTAAGAAACAACGAAATCCAGTCATTTGCAACAAAGTGGAGGAATCTGGAACACATCATGCTGAGTGAAATAAGCCAGTCCCAAAGGGACAAATACCATATGTCCTCCCTGATTGGTGACAACTGACTGAACACCAAAAAGGAAACCTGTTGAAATGAAAAGGACACTATGAGAAATGGTGACTTGATCAGCATAGCCCTGACTGTTAATGAACAACTTAATACATTATCCCTCTTAGTAGTTTTTTTTGGTTTTTTTGTCTGTTCTACTTAATATGACTGGTTTAATTCTGTAATTAATACACAGTTATTTTTAAGTGTTGAAATTTAACTGAAATGTGATCCCTGTTAAACATAAGAGTGGGAAAAAGAGATGGAAGAGATGTACAATTTGGGACATGCTCAAGCTGACTTGCCCCAAATGGTAGAGTTAGAAACATACCAGGGGACTCCAATTTAATCCCATCAAGGTGGCAGGTACCAATGCCATCTCACTAGTCCAAGTGATCAATTTCAGTTCACAATTGATCATAATGAAAGGACTAAGAGTCAAAGGGAGCACATAAACAAGTCTAGTACCTGCTAATACTAACCGATAGAATAAATAAAGGGGAGAGTGATCCAACATGGGAAGCAAGATACTCAGCAGACTCATAGAATGGCAGATGTCCTAAACAGCACTCTGGCCTCAGAATCAGCCCTAAAGCCATTCGGCTCTGGCTGAAAAGCCCATGAGAGTATTTCAGGCATGGAAAGCCAAGACACTCTGCCAAAAAAAAAAAAATCAAAACCTAAATGAAAGATCTCTGTGAGTGAGATCCCAGTGGAAAGAACAGGTCTTCAAAGAAGGAGGTACCTTTCTCTGAAGGGAGGAGAGAACCTCCACTTTCACTATGACCTTGTCTAAACAAGATAAGAGTCGGTGAACTCAAAAGGCTTCCATAGCCTTGGAAACTCATGACTGGAGCATAGGGAGATTACTGATGCCATAGACAGGAGTGTCAATTGGTAAAGTCAACAACAGGAGTTACTGTGCACTTACTCCTCATGTAGGATCTCTGTCCTTAATGTGCTGTACATTGAGATTTAATGCTATAACGAGTACTCAAACAGTATATTTCACTTTGTGTTTCTATGTGGGTGCAAACTGTTGAAATCTTTACTTAATGTATTTTAAACTGATCTTCTGTAAAAAAAAAAAAAAAAAAAAAAGAAATAAAAAAGAAATTATCAATTCCCAACTTGACTCTCACTGGGATTAAACATGACAATAGGTCTGATCTGATTTCATCATCATTTAAAAAATCATCTATTATTTTTCACTTTATGTTTCTATGTGGGAGCAAACTGTTGAAATCTTTACTTAATGTATACTAAGCTGATCTTCTGTATATTTTTTTTTACATATTTGAAATTTTATTTTATTTTTTTTTATCTTTTATTTAATGAATATAAATTTCCAAAGTACGACTCATGGGTTACAATGGCTTCCCCCCCCATACCGTCCCTCCCACCCACAACCCTCCCCTTTCCCACTCCCTCTCCCCTTCCATTCACATCAAGATTCATTTTCGATTATCTTAATATACAGAAGATCAGCTTAGTATACCTTAAGTAAGGATTTCAACAGTTTGCTCCCACACAGAAACATAAAGTGAAAAATAATAGATGATTTTTTTAAAATGATGATGAAATCAGATCAGACCTATTGTCATGTTTAATCCCAGTGAGAGTCAAGTTGGGAATTGATAATTTCTTTTTTTTTTTTTTACAGAAGATCAGTTTAGTGTACATTAAGTAAAGATTTCAACAGTTTGCACCCCCATAGAAACACAAAGTGAAATATACTGTTTGAGTACTCGTTATAGCATTAAGCCTCAGTGTACAGCACATTAAGGACAGAGATCCTACATGAGGAGTAAGTGCACAGTAACTCCTGTTGTTGACTTTACCAATTGACACTCCTGTTTATGGCATCAGTAATCTCCCTATGCACCAGTCATGAGTTTCCAAGGCTATGGAAGCCCCTTGAGTTCTCCGACTCTTATCTTGTTTAGACACGGTCATAGTGAAAGTGGAGGTTCTCTCCTCCCTTCAGAGAAAGGCACCTCCCTCTTTGAAGACCTGTTCTTTCCACTGGGATCTCACTCACAGAGATCTTTTGCCAGAGTGTCTTGGCTTTCCATGCCTGAAATACTCTCATGGGCTTTTCAGCCAGAGCCGAATGGCTTTAGGGCTGATTCTGAGGCCAGAGTGCTATTTAGGACATCCGCCATTCTATGAGTCTGCTGAGTATCTCACTTCCCATGTTGGATCACTCTCCCCTTTATTTATTCTATCGGTTAGTGTTAGCAGATACTAGACTTGTTTATGTGCTCCCTTTGACTCTTAGTCCTTTCATTATGATCAATTGTGAACTGAAATTGATCACTTGGACTAGTGAGATGGCATTGGCACATGCCACCTTGATGGGATTGAATTGGAATCCCCTGGTATGTTTCCAACTCTACCAATTGGGGCAAGTCAGCCCGAGCATGCCCCAAATTATACATCTCTTCCCTCTCTTATTCCCACTCTTATGTTTAACAGGGATCACATTTCAGTTAATTTTCAACACTTAAGAATAACTGTGTGATAATTACAGAATTAAACCAGTCATATTAAGTAGAACAGACAAAAAAAAAACTACTAAGAGGGATAATGTATTAAGTTGTCCATTAGCAGTCAGGGCTATGCTGATCAAGTCACCATTTCTCATAGTGTCCATTTCACTTCAGGAGGTTTCCTTTTTGGTGTTCAGTCAGTTGTCACCGATCAGGGAGAACATATGGTATTTGTCCCTTTGGGACTGGCTTACTTCACTCAGCATGATGTGTTCCAGATTCCTCCATTTTGTTGCAAATGACTGGATTTCGTTGTTTCTTACTGCAGTATAGTATTCTAAAGAATACATATCCCATAATTTCTTTATCCAGTCTACCATTGATGGGCATTTAGGTTGGTTCCAGGTCTTGGCTATTGTGAATTGTGCTGCAATAAACATTAGGGTGCAGACCGCTTTTTTGTTTATCAATTTAAACTCCTTTGGGTAAATTCCAAGGAGTGGGATGGCTGGGTCGAACGGTAGGGTTATATTCAGGTTTCTGAGGAATCTCTAGACTGATTTCCATAGTGGCTTGACCAGTTTGCATTCCCACCAACAGTGGGTTAGTGTCCCTTTTTCCCCACATCCTCGCCAGCATCTGTTGTTGGTAGATTTCTGTATGTGAGCCATTCTAACCGGGGTGAGGTGAAACCTCATTGTGCTTTTGATTTGCATTTCCCTGATTGCTAGTGACCTTGAACATTTTTTCATGTGCCTGTTGGCCATTTGGATTTCCTCTTTTGAAAAATATCTATTGAAGTCCTTGGCCCATCTCTTAAGTGGGTTGTTGGTTTTGTTTTTGTGGAGTTTCTTGATCTCTTTGTAGATTCTGGTTATTAACCCTTTATCTGTTGCATAGTTTGCAAATATTTTTTCCCATTCTGTCGGTTGTCTCTTCACTCTCCTGACTGTTTCTTTTGCAGTACAGAAACTTCTCAATTTGATGCAATCCCAATAGTTGATTTTGGCTTTGACTGTCTGTGCCTCCCGGGTCTTTTCCAGAAATTCTTTGCCTGTGCCAATATCTTGAAGGGTTTCTCCAATGTTCTCTAATAACTTAATGGTGTCAGGACGTAGATTTAGGTCTTTAATCCACGTTGAGTGGATTTTTGTGTAAGGTGTAAGGTAGGGGTCTTGCTTCATGCTTCTGCACGTGGAAATCCAGTTCTCCCAGCACCATTTATTGAATATGTGGGGAGCAGCTCGGACTAGACTAAGTTACTGGAATTAAGACTTATTCTATGCATCTGCTCTCTGTGGGGAGCAGCTCGGACTAGACTGTTACTGGAATTAAGACTTATTCTATGCATCTGCTCTCCCACAATGTGGCGTTGGGAGAGAAGTAAACAGCTTCCGCACAGCTGCCTCCAGTTCAACTGATAAACTGTAGGACTTGCTCCTGATTGGAGAGCAGCGTACTCGGCGTGTGGGCAGCCGAGTTAGGATTGGCAGAGGAGGACTATAAAGGAGGAGAGAGACGGCATGCACCAAGGAACATCTATGGGGAACATCTAAGGGAACCCGTGCAGCCCCCAAGAAAGCCGGCCGGCGGTGTGCCGCTCCCCTGCGGAAGTGGGGAATGCGGCCAGGGGGAACCGCCCTTCCACGGAGGTGGAAGGGATAGTAGCCAACCCGGGAAGAACCAGCAGCAAACCCGGGGAGGGCCGAGCAGACGAAAGAACAGCGCAGGGTCCTGTGTCGTTCCTCCACGAAGAGGGGGAGCGACATAGTGGTGCCGTGACTCGGATAGGAAACCTAGGACGGATAGGAAACTTAGGAGGGAAGAAACGGGAAGAAGTGGGAAAATACCGGAGAGAGAGACTAGCAAAGAGCCTAGGTGCCGGAAGAAGCTATTGAAAGCCTAGGCATAGACTCGGATATGGACTGTGGGAAAGAAGTTAGGATTGAAAGCGAAAGTGAAAGCTTTCATAGACTCGGATGCGGACTATGGCGGGGAAGCTAGGAGATTGAAAGCGAAAGTGAAACCTGGAGGAGGCTTGGACTCGGATATGGACTGTGGGAAAGAAGTTAGGATTTAAAGTGAAAGCAAGAAGAAACTTAGACTCAGATACGGACTGCAGGTTGAAAGTGAAAGTGAAACCTATAAGAAACTTAGACTTGGATACGGACTGTGGGGAGAGGCCAGGAGAAATGAGGGAGGAATATTGTTGGAAGAAAACTTAGGGAAACACACCGGGTAGAGAAAAATGTTAGGGAGGATGAAGCCGCGAGTGCAGGCCAAGCCATCTTGGAATTCTTCAAGTCACCCCAGGGAGCAAGAGGCGAAGATCTGGAACCAGAGGCAGAGACGTGGGCTGCCAGGATTCGCCAGGTTAGTCCGGGGAACTTGGACTGAATGCCGGTAGTGGCGGAAACATTCGCGGAAGCCGCCACGTGCAGAGAGAGCACGGGGCGTGAACAGATAGGAAACGCGAGGCTGGCGCAAGGCCGTGGTGCGGGCGCGAAGTGCGTGGAGACCGCGGAGCGTGCGCGCAGAGCCGGGAACCCGCCGGCGGGGCGAGGCGCCGGGAAGCCGCGCAGAGCCGTGAAGCTGCCGCGGGGCGAGGTGCCGAGAAGCAGCCTCGGGGCGAGCGCCGCCGGAAAGCCGCAGGGATAAGAGAAACAGAAGTTTAGAAGTAAAAGAGAAATAGGAATGCTGGAAGATAGAAGTAAAATGGGAGAAATAGGAATGCCCGGAGATAGAGAAATAGAGAAATAGAAAGGCCTCCCTACAACACTGCAATGTGAGAGCTTGGATTCGGTCTGCCTGATTAAGTGAGGTGATGAGCACCTGGGCGGCTAGCAGCTTATGCGCCGCAGGTCACCGAAGACAGGCACGAATTAACATCAATAAGGCCTCCCCACAACACAGCGCTGAGAAGGCTTGGATTCGGTTTGCCTGATTGCTAGGTTTTGTAAGCCCCTGCAGGCAGAGCAAAGCATGCGCTGCAGGGCACCGAACACAGGCACGCATCAGCGCCTAAAAACCTCCTCACAACATGGCGAAGAGAGGACCCGGATTCGGTTTGCCTGATTGATAGGACTTGTAAGAGCCTGTGGCAACTCTAGCAAGTAGAGCAGAGTGTGTGCCGCGGGGCACCGAAGACAGGCGCATATCAACGCCAAAAAAATAAAAAGAAAGGGGGATCTGTGGGGAGCAGCTCGGACTAGACTAAGTTACTGGAATTAAGACTTATTCTATGCATCTGCTCTCTGTGGGGAGCAGCTCGGACTAGACTGTTACTGGAATTAAGACTTATTCTATGCATCTGCTCTCCCACAATGTGGCGTTGGGAGAGAAGTAAACAGCTTCCGCACAGCTGCCTCCAGTTCAACTGATAAACTGTAGGACTTGCTCCTGATTGGAGAGCAGCGTACTCGGCGTGTGGGCAGCCGAGTTAGGATTGGCAGAGGAGGACTATAAAGGAGGAGAGAGACGGCATGCACCAAGGAACATCTATGGGGAACATCTAAGGGAACCCGTGCAGCCCCCAAGAAAGCCGGCCGGCGGTGTGCCGCTCCCCTGCGGAAGTGGGGAATGCGGCCAGGGGGAACCGCCCTTCCACGGAGGTGGAAGGGATAGTAGCCAACCCGGGAAGAACCAGCAGCAAACCCGGGGAGGGCCGAGCAGACGAAAGAACAGCGCAGGGTCCTGTGTCGTTCCTCCACGAAGAGGGGGAGCGACAGAATAGACTGTCCTTGCTCCAGGAATTAGTTTTAGATCCTTGATCAAATATAAGTTGGCTGTAGATGTTTGGATTGATTTCTGGTGTTTCAATTCTGTTCCATTGGTCTATCCATCTGTTTCTGTACCAGTACCATGCTGTTTTGATTACAACTGCCCTGTAGTATGTCCTGAAGTCTGGTATTGTGATGCCTCCGGCTTTGTTTTTGTTGTACAAGATTGCTTTAGCTATTCGAGGTCTCTTGTGCCTCCATATGAATTTCAGCATCATTTTTTCTAGATCTGCGAAGAATGTCTTTGGTATCTTGATTGGGATTGCGTTGAATCTATAAATTGCTTTTGGGAGAATGGACATTTTGATGATGTTGATTCTTCCAATCCATGAGCATGGAAGATTTTTCCATTTTTTGGTATCCTCTTCTATTTCTTTCTTTAAGGTTTTGTAATTTTCATCGTAGAGATCTTTAACGTCCTTGGTTAAGTTTATTCCAAGGTATTTGATTGTTTTTGTAGCTATTGTGAATGGGATTGATCTTAGCAGTTCTTTCTCAGTCATGGCATTACTTGTGTATACAAAGGCTGTTGATTTTTGTGCATTGATTTTATATCCTGCCACTTTGCCAAACTCCTCTATGAGTTCCAATAGTCTCTTAGTAGAGTTCTTTGGATCCTCTAAGTACAGAATCATATCGTCTGCAAAGAGGGATAGTTTGACTTCTTCCTTCTTGATTTGTATTCCTTTGATTTCTTTTTCTTGTCTGATGGCTCTGGCTAAAACTTCCAGAACTATGTTAAATAGCAGTGGTGAGAGTGGGCATCCCTGCCTGGTGCCAGATTTCAGTGGAAATGCTTCCAACTTTTCCCCATTCAATAGGATGCTGGCTGTGGGTTTTTTATAAATTGCTTTGATTATATTGAGGAATGTTCCTTCTATACCCAATTTGCTTAGAGTTTTCATCATGAAAGGGTGTTGAATTTTATCAAATGCTTTCTCTGCATCAATTGAGATAACCATATGGTTTTTCTTCTGCAGTCTGTTAATGTGGTGAATCACATTGATTGATTTGCGAATGTTGAACCATCCCTGCATACCAGGGATGAATCCCACTTGGTCTGGGTGGATGATTTTCCTGATGTGTTGTTGTATTCTATTGGCCAGAATTTTATTGAGGATTTTTGCATCTATGTTCATCAGGGATATTGGTCTATAGTTTTCTTTCAGTGCTGCATCTTTCTCTGGCTTAGGGATTAAGGTGATGCTGGCTTCATAGAAAGAATTTGGGAGGATTCCCTCTTTTTCGATTGTTCTGAATAGTTTGAGAAGAAATGGGATTAGTTCTTCTTTAAATGTCTGGTAGAATTCAGCAGTGAATCCATCTGGTCCTGGGCTTTTCTTTGTTGGGAGGGCCTTTATTACTGTTTCAATTTCTGTTTCAGTTATGGGTCTATTTAGGTTTTCGATGTCTTCATGGTTCAATTTTGGTAGATTGCATGTGTCCAGGAATCTATCCATTTCTGATAGGTTTTCCTGTTTGCTGGCATACAGGTCCTTGTAGTAATTTCTGATGATTCTTTTTATTTCTGTGGTGTCTGTTGTTACATTTCCTTTTTCATCTCTGATTTTATTGATTTGGGTCTTTTCTCTTCTTTTTTTAGTTAGTTGGGCCAATGGGGTGTCAATTTTGTTTATTTTTTCAAAAAACCAGCTTCTCGCTTGGCTGATTTTTTGTAATGTTTTTTTGGATTCAATCCTGTTAATTTCTTCTCTGGTTTTAATTATTTCTCTTCTCCTACTAGATTTGGGTTTGGTTTGCTGCAGTTTTTCTAGGTCCTTGAGGTGCGCTGAAAGCTCATTTATTTGGTACCTTTCCAATTTCTTGATATAGGCACCTATTGCTATAAATTTGCCTCTCAATACTGCTTTTGCTGTATCCCATAAGTTTTGATATGTTGTGTTGTTGTCTTCATTTACTTCCAGAAAGTTTTTGATTTCTCTTTTGATTTCTTGAATGACCCAGTGTTCATTCAGGAGCATGTTGTTCAGTCTCCATGTGTTTGCATACTTTCTGGGGTTTCCTGAGTTGCTAATTTCCAGCTTCATCCCACTGTGGTCTGAGAAGCTGCATGGTATGATTCTAATTCTTTTAAATTTGCTGAGACTTGTTTTATGGCCTAGTATGTGATCAATCCTAGAGAAGGTTCCATGCGCTGCTGAGAAGAATGTGAAGTCTGTAGATGTAGGGTTGAAAGTTCTGTAGATATCTGTTAGATCCATTTGGGCAATAGTGTCAATTAAATCTGCTGTTTCCTTGTTGATCTTCTGTCCGGATGATCTGTCTATTTCTGAGAGTGGAGTATTGAAGTCCCCCAGTACTATTGTATTGGAATCTAAATCTCCCTTTAAGTCCCTTAACATATCTTTTAAATAGACCGGTGCCCTGTAATTAGGTGCATATACATTTATAATAGTTACATCTTCCTGTTGAATTGAACCCTTAATCATTATATAGTGTCCCTCTTTGTCTCTCTTAACAGTTTTTGTATTAAAGTTTATTTTGTCTGATATTAATATGGCTACACCTGCTTTTTTTTGGTTTCTGTTGGCATGGAATATCTTTTTCCAACCTTTCACTTTCAGTCTGCATGCCTCTTTGTTAGAGAGATGTGTTTCTTGTAGGCAACAAATAGTTGGGTTGTGTTCTGTGAGCCAGTCAGCCAAACGGTGTCTTTTAACTGAAGAATTCAGACCATTAATGTTCAATGTGACTATTGATACGTAGTGACTTTGCCCTGCCATTTTCCCGGAAATATTTTCTAGCATATGCTTTGAGCTTCCCATGCTCTTTTACTGGTAGGTGTTCTTCCTTTCCCTTCTTTCATATTGATGGCCGTGTTTCTGTGTTTCTGAGTGTAGCACATCTTTAAGTATCTTTTGCAGGGCCGGACGAGTGGCCACAAAGTCTTTCAATTTCTGTTTGCTATGAAAGGTCTTTATTTCACCTTCTTTCACAAATGAGAGCTTGGCAGGATATAATATTCTGGGCTGGCAATTTTTCTCTCTTAGCACCTGTGCTATGTCTCGCCATTCCCTCCTAGCTTGTAGGGTTTCTGATGAGAAGTCAGCTGTGAGTCTGATTGGAGATCCTCTGAGAGTAATCTGACGTTTCTCTCTTGCACATTTTAGGATCTTTTCTTTATGTTTCACTGTGGTAAGTTTAATTACCACGTGTCGTGGTGAGGATCTCTTTTGGTCATGTTTATTGGGGGTTCTATGAGCTTCCTGTACTAGGATATCTCTGTCCTTCTCCAAACCTGGAAAGTTCTCTGCTAGTATCTCACTAAAAAGGCCTTCCAATCCTTTCTCTCTCTCCATGCCTTCAGGAACTCCTAGAACTCGAATGTTGGTTTTTTTAATAGTATCCTGTAGATTCCCAACAATATTTTTTAGGTTTCTAATTTCCTCTTCTTTTCTTTGGTTTGACTGTATGTTTTCCTGTGCTCTATCTTCTAAGTCCGATATTCTCTCTTCTGCTTCACCCATTCTGTTTTTAAGGCTTTCTAATGTGTTTGTCATTTGATCTATTGAGCTCTTCATTTCATTTTGATTTCTCTTGACTATTACACTTTCCTGTTCTACTAGTTTCTGAGTTTCATTTTGACTCTTCCTTAAAACTTCATTTTCACGAGAGAGATTTTCAATCTTGTCCATTAAGGATTTCTGTAGTTCAAGGATTTGCTTTTGAAAACTTCTAAATGTTCTTATCATAAATTTTTTGAAATCCGTATCTTGCATTTCTTCTATCTCATCATCTTCATACTCTTGGCTTGGGGTGTTTTGCTTATTTGGAGGCATCATAGTGTCATTGTTGATCTTGCTCCCTCTATTTCTGTGTTTGTTACTCGGCATAGTTAATTCTTCTTGCGTCACTGTGCGTTTTTTTTTTTTCTTTTTTTTTTTTTTTATACTGTGTCTGTGTTAAGTGGACTGCCTGCTGTTGGAGGAGCCTTGGAGGCTTGAGATGGGTGCGGCCTGAGAGCTCTGCCTGGTTCTTCCTGGTTAAGGGTGTGCAAAGGTGACACCCTCAGGTTATTCGTGGTAAACCTCTCTTTTTATTTATTTATTTATTTTATTTATTCAGGGGGTAAGTAACACCACAGGGCAGGGCTGTGCAGAATTGATGGTATTTAGCTTCCAGTCTTTGGCTCCTCTGGACTCCCACTGGGTTGCCTAGGCTACTGAATTGTAGTGACTCAGTTCCTTAACTCTCCCCCATTGATATGTAAATCCAGAGAGGAGGCCTGCTCTTTGTCTCTTGGGAATTCTTCAAGCCTTGCAGCCTTGTAACCTTTGCAAGGTTAGGGGGAAGAGAAACCCCGAAGCTTTTTTTTTTCCTTCTTTCCGGTAGTGAGTTTGCTGCATTTTCCGGCCCCCCTCTCGATTCTGACCCCCGTTTCCCCACCAATGTCTCGGGTTATTGAGCTCACCTCCCCTTCCAGCGCCGATGTGTGGACTCGGAGCCCTGAGCGTCCCAAGTCTCCCCGCTGTTGTCTGTGTGGCATGCACTCCCCTTGGAGCACTGGCGCGCAGACCCTGGGGCTTCTGCGGCTCGGTCCCGCGACTTGGCTTCCGCGCGGTGGGCGACCTTGTTCTCCCAGTAGGTCCTCCGATTCACGGCTGCTCCATCCAGAAGGGTTTCCCCTGCAATTTTTTTTTTTTTTGGTTCTATTTTCTGCGGCTACCGTAACTCCCCTTTTATTAAACTAAATTTTCCCGGACTATCGGTGCGCGCCCTCACTATTCCGCCATCTTCTGATCTTCTGTATATTAAGAGAATCGAAAATGAATCTTGATGTGAATGGAAGGGGAGAGGGAGTGGGAAAGGGGAGGGTTGCGGGTGGGAGGGACGGTATGGGGGGAAGCCATTGTAATCCATTAGCCATACTTTGGAAATTTATATTCATTAAATAAAAGTTAAAAAAAATAAATAAAGGGTTTCTGTCACACCCTCTCCCCAAAGCATTCCATGGCTCTCCACATCCCTCAGGGTGAATCCCCGGGAGTCATCCCCAGATCCATGCCCTCTCCAGGAACTTCCTCTCAGCTTTGGCTCATTGAATCCCAGTCACTCAGGGCCACCTGAGAGGATGTCCACCTGCCTGGGATGTCCACCTTGGCTCAGGCACTTTGCTGGACCACCCAACTGAAGACACGGTTTCCACCTCTCCTCATCCCACAGGTTTCTTCCCACCTGACTCCTTCCAGAGCCATCAATATCCCTCATGCCTGGGTGGACCCTGCCCTCAGGAGTGGAAGCTCCAGGTAGACAGAATGCCAGCCTGTTTTGTTCACTGTTACATCTGTAGCTCGCAAAACATCAACTGGGCATCAGGGCACACGACATATTTTGGGAGTATTCACAGAAGGCAGGGATGTTCTCAAGGGCACACAGCAGGACCCAAGCAACAACCCACAAGCCACACTCACCTTCTGGGAGCCTGTCAATCACACCCATCAGAGCAGAGGAACTGTGAGGGCAGCAGCTGAACTGGTGGAAGGTACCTGGGACCTGTTGTGGATGTGGAAGAGAGGCATCTCCGGGATGCAGACTTCCTGGTGCCAGGGAGCAGCAAGCTGAGAAAGAGGAGCAGGACAAGGACAAGGGGCAATGCTTGGCCAGTAGCACTCACCTTCCTGCAGGGGCGTGGGCCCCAGCAAGATATTGTACAGGCGGAAGCTGCTGCCTGCAGGAGAGAAGCCAGCTCCTGGGGCTTCAGCCACACCTGCCAGGATTAGGGCAGGTGGAGGGCAGGAGCTCCAGGGCCTTTCCCCCTCCAGGCCTGGCTCTCCAGCTGATCACCCCACATTGCTGAAGGGCCTGTGGCCTGGAATTCTCTCCCCAGCTGGCCACCTCTCTTGTCATTCACATTCAGCTCAAAGAACACTCCTCCCCAGAAAGGTGCCATGAGCATCAGTCTGTGCTCCTCCCCTTCCTCCTCCTCCCAACAGGAGGGTGGCATCTCCAGGGCTGGGGCCTGTAGCATCCTCAGCCCACTACTGCCCCTCTCCTTATACAGCTTCTCCAAATACCCCCAAGAAGCAGAGGCCCAGAGGACCTGCAGGAGGCAGAAAGTGAAGGAGAGTGGGTAGGGATAATGCTTTCTTCTTTAACAAAAAGACAGATTCAACCTTTCGATCTCTGTAGAATTCCCCTGTCTCATCCTAGGAACATGAACACAGTTATTTGTGCTGACTGGAAATGCATTGCTGTGAAGCAGAAAAGAAACACAGAGGAAATAGAGGGAGGCAGTACCAATCCATTGCAAAATCATTCTCAGTCGCCTGAGTTTGATGAGCACCTGAACCTCGCCTGAGTCAGGAGCTCGCCAGGCTTCTGAACCATCACCTAGGCAGGGCAGGCCACCATCGCTGTGCTGAGAAAACCAAGACTGCATGTTCTGTGAAATCTATCATGTTAACGGAGATGGGTGGAACAGGTTCTTGTCTTCGCTCAAGAAACAATTCAGACATGAGACAGAGAGGAGTGGTGAGTGAGGTAGCAAGGTTTAATGCAGTAGAGCAGCCATCAGAACAGATGGTCACTTCTCCTGACAGAATCCAAGAGACATTGCCCACTCATTCAGACTGGGGCTAACAAGGTTATGTGGTTTAATGCAAAGAATACATTTGACATACCAGGTGAGTGACTCAAGAAAAAGCTGAGAGCTGAGTGCACAGTCTGTATTCAGACTGAGGCTTATAAGGGGATGGGGTCCAGTTCTTTCTGCAGTTTCTCCTTCCCTTTCTCCCTCTTCTCCAGGACAAAAGGTTTGCTGGATGTGAAACAGATAAAATTCCTCCCAAGGTTTTATTATCCAGTGTTATCACACTGGGTAGCCCGCTTGGCACCAGTAGAGGAGATTCCCCTAGGGTGCCTTCCTTGGGGGAAAGCTGTGACCACCTGCAAAGTTATCTGGGTATGGGTAGGACTTAGTAGTGTAAGATACTAGGCCGCTTCCAAGGATGCTTTGTTTTCCTTGGACCCCTCTCATACACATAGGCTAATTTCTAACCCCCAATCTAGCAATCACTCTGTATCTAAACACACTGTACCATCTGAGCTGGCAAATCCACTCTGCTTCCCAGAGACATGAAAACATGCATCAATGAAATGACTTAATCCACGTGGTGGAATCATTCACAGCAGCCTAGAGCCAGAAAAAACGCAGCATTCTTCATGGGACACTGATGATCAAAGTGTGGTGCATTCATACCTGGAACCTACACTGCAAGGAAAAAAGGAAGGACTTTGACACACAGCAACCCAACGGGTCTCACAGATGCCACATCAGGGGGAAGAGGCCGGGCAGGGGAGAGTATGCACTGCATGACTCCAGACTGATTTTAGGTGGGAGTGGCAGACTGGGAAGGGCAGAGGGGAGCCTCCTGGGCAATGTCATGGTCTCACCCTGATAGGCTAAAGCCACATGGCCATGTCCTCTGTCAACATTGTAGAGCTATGAGATATGCATTGCAACTTGTGTAAATTTTGCCTGCACAACTGAAAAGCTAGTCCCCAAAGGTACATTCTTCAACATGGATGAACCTTAAGGAGAACATGCTGAGTGAAGTATGCCAATCACAAAAAGATAGATCCAGTATAGTTGCACTTCTAGAGTCATCAGGTTCACAGAGACAGGAAGTAGAATGGTGGGTACTGGGCTGGGAGTAGGAGATGGAGAGTTATCCTTTGATGGGGACAGAGTTTCTGATTGGGAAGATGCAAGAGTTCTGTGGATGGGTGGTGGTGAGGGTTGCACAACACTGTAAATGTGATTAAGGCTACTGAACTGTACCTTGAAAAGTGGTTAGGATGTTCAGTTTAATCAGCTGTACCTGTCCACAAAAAAACTAAGTAAGGATTTCTTTAAAAGATGGGTAAATAGACAAAAATTCTTAAAACCATGCAAAGATACTCCATAATGAACAAAAGCCAATCCCTTCCACCTGCCTGAGCCCTATCTGCTGCCTGGGAAAACTCCTGCCTCAACCAGACTTCTCTGGCCTTTGCTCTTAGTTCTTGGGCCCTTGTCAAGAGGGCAAGGTAAACCAACACTCCTCCCAGCACAGGCCTGCTCTACCTCATTCACCATCTTAACCTCCAAGGCCACTTTCACTAGGTCAGTGTCAAGGGTGCAGGAGCTGAGCCCAGAGCGCTCATGAGCTGTCAGGGCCACATAACAAGGAGTGGTGGTGGTGGCAACTCTAAGTGCAAGGTGCAGCCAGCATCAAGGTACATCTTCCAGAAGCCTGGCCTATGAGCCAGAGGTAGGCTCACTGGCTGTAAGGGAGTTAGGAAGATAGGGCTCTGGCAGGCTCCCTGTGCCCTGAATGTATAGTCTGTCCCTGAGGCTGGGCTCCCCAAATCAGTGTCCTCAGTCCTGGCACAGGATTGAGGTGCCCAAAAAGGGGACTTCTGTTCTCCCTGTCCCTGTTCACAGCAGCCCCCCAGGATCCTGAGGAGTATCCTACGGAAAGAACCAGCATCCATTCCTCATAGACCCACCTGCCTGGGTAGAAGTCTCAGTGATTGAGTCCTGAGCACTTCCTTGAGCAGCAAAGGGAACAAACATTTTGGTTGAGCCTGGACAAGGCAGGAAAAACAGACACATACATCCACGGTCTTACAGTTCATAACAGGGCACTTGTCAGCCCATTCTCTGGGCTGGAACAGGATTAGGACAACAAGGCCCCCAGTAATTAGGCAAGATGAAAGCTGAGACACAAAGGAGAGACTGCAGTGAGACACAGAGCAATGGGAAGATGGGCCAGGCAGGCCAGATGCACAACCTCCACCTCTGCACTGTGGCCAGGCTCAGTGCTTGATCTCTCTAGTTCTGTACCCAGCTGTGAGTGGGAAAGGACCCCCTCCTGGGAAGCCATGCTTGGGTAGCGTGGGTACAGAGCATCTGCTAAGGGAGTTCAGCTCTTTGTCATTCCCCCAATCCAGGAATCAGATCTGCTGGAGACTTCTTGTCTTCCTGCCACACCTCTGTCAAGGCCTTCTGCCCTGTGCCAGCCTCCAGAGCCAGCTCATAGGAGAGGCGGCTGCTGCCCAGGACCAAGGCTGTGCAATCACAGCAGATGTGCCAGTCAGTTTTAGAGTCTGGACCAAGGGTCAACAAGAGAGGGCAGCCCTGGGTTCCCACAGGTCCACCTTGTCTGGTGGGTACCAGTCACTCATCTCTGTGATGCCATCACTTCTGGGATGGTGGCATTTGTGTAACCTTAGAGTCCCAGTCTTCTGAGAATGTCCTCAGGCTCCCAGCAACTGAGAGGACTCAGTTCCCATCCAAGGACTTCAGAAGAACCTCATTTTCCTCACCAGGGACCAGGGACCCAGACACTGACAGAGACTCCATTGGTTGAAGCTGCTTCTCAGTCACACTTGGGTGAGATAGGACATCAAGAAAACCCAATGACAAGACAGCCACTGAATTCAAACTCAGGCAAAGGGCTTGAAGAGACTTCCAACAAGATGCACACCTGGACAGTGAGCACAGGAAAAGATGCCAGTCACCCAGGAAAGGCCAACCTAGCCCACTGCAAGACACCACCATGTGCCCACAGGCATGGTCAGAATTTAAAACAAAGGAAAAAAAGAAAAGAACACATGTTGGTTAGGATGAGGAGGAATGGAACTCTCGACTCTCATGAATGGTAGGTAAGGATGTAGAGGAGTCTGCCATTTGTGAAAACCATTCTTAGAAATTCCAACAAAACACCTTGTTCCTAGCAACTTCCCTCCCAAACATGCATCTGAAAGAACCCAGATGCATGCACAGGAAAGCCAACAGCAACACTCTCCACAGCAGTCAAAGGGTGAAAGCCACTCAAATGCCCCTCAACAGATGAGTGGCTAAGTAAACGAGGTACATCCACACAGTGGAGCAAGGTGCACCTTACAAAGGCGTGCTGGACAGACACTTGCTACAGCGATGAGCCACGGGAGTACTGTGCTCAGTGACAAAACCCAGACACACAGGTACCTTTAAGAGTGAGCTCTATAAGCAAATCCACAGACAAGGCAGGGCAGTGGCCAGGAGCTGGGGGAGGTTGGGAGTGACTGTGTCTGAGCATAGGATTTCTTTCTGGGATAGCAGGAATGTGTTGGAGCCACACAGACAGAGCACCTGCTCAATATCACTACACTGTCCATTTGAGAATGAATGATTTTTTTGTCACATGGACTTCACCTTCATAAAAAGAGTAAACTGTGTTCATTTGCCACCCCATCTCCCGGCCTAAAACAGAGCACCCCCAGGCCCTGCTGTGCTGATCTGAATGTGGAAGACAGCGAGCAGCACACCAGTGGCAGAGCCTCAAAGAGAGTGAGCCCCCAGCTGTGTTCTCTGCTGCCCACCTCCCCTGCTGTGAGAAGGACCCTGAGATGGGATCTGATCTGTGGGACAGGATGGGAGAAAAGCCTAGTGTGGGGGACGGGACTGCCTCTCTAACTGTGCCTTCTTATCCTGGACAAAAGGAAAATAGACGCCTAGATGAAAGGACACAGGGACAGCCACACCCCTGAAGCCCAGGCTCCTAGCCCCTGTACCCCTGTCCTCAGTACAGTCACTGGAGCAGATACTGGGTTCCAGGCAGACCCTGAGCTTAGGGATCACAGCCTGGGAGTCCTGGCTGGCCACAAGCTGCATGTGGAGTCCAGCACAGTGACATCACTTCCTCCCCCTCTGAGCAAGGCCAGGTCTGGTGCTAATCCCCACATACCTTACTCCTAGAAGTCAGCAAAAACAGCAAGCTGCTGAGAAAGCTGCTGAGGCCCAGAGTGGCTCCTGTTTCAGGCACATGAGCCACACAGGTCATGCCTAGATCTGGGTTAGGCCATCCCCAGGGATCCCACATGGAGCCCCATGGTCAGTGCCTCACCATGGATGGTCAGTCTCAGTAACACCTACCTCTCCCAGAACCACTTCTTGGCCCACTAAAACCAAGTCCCTACACAATACCTTGGATGCAAATGCTAAGTCCTAGGTGTCTGCAAGCCTCCTTCTATCAGCTTAGGGTATCCTTGCCTTTGTGACAGAAAACCAACCCCCTACTAAAACTCACTCAGGGAATTGTGGGAGTGGGACAGCCTCCCTGCAAGGTCATTTGTTTCTCCTACAAACATCTTGATCTTCTGTCTTGTCTTGAGGGTTTCTTTTCCAGGAACTCCAGGCCCAGAGCAAAAAGTCACCTGCATGTGGCCCCCAGACTGACTGAAGTCCACCTTGCCAAAATCCTCTAAAGGACCCACTATTGGCAACCACTGGAAGGTGGGTTGCAAGCAAGTGGCATATGGTCAGAGCCAGCACATTGTGAGCCCCTTGCATGGTGGCTATTGCTGGCACTGGCCAGCTTTAGGCCTCTCTTTCCCATGGCACCCCAGCTCCACTGTAACAGACAATCTCGCTTTTAGCTTCATCTTCTCCTGGCTAAAAGGCCAACAGTGCCTCCTTTTGTAAAAGAGCCCCCAGTGCGGCAAAACGTGGCTGGGGGGGGGGGCCTAGACGTGGAGGGGGGAAAAGAAACCGGGGACAGTTTCCTGCAGAAACAGAATTCCCCACACAAGTCGCAGTCTTCATGGGTGCCCCAACCGTCCGCATCCACCTGCCCGAAACGGACAGCAGATCCCTGTTTGCTTCAGGGATCACTTTCCCTGTGAGGCGTGACAGGCCCAGGGCTCAGGTCCGCAGCTTGGGCTCTGGGCACCCACCAGCCTGCATCCAGCTCCACCCGGAAACCTGCTCAACACCTCAGGAGGCGTCCTACCCGCGGACCTCTGCGCAGGCCACCAACTTCCCCGCTGCCGCTCAGACTCACTTTCGCCCACGCCGTAGTGATATTGCAATGACCCCTTAAAATCTATACGAAAATGTGGTCCCTTAATGTTCCCCAGAAGTCCCATCTGGGGTGCTATCAAAATTTGGGGTGCCATATGATATCACCATATGCATATTAATAAATCCCCAATACTAATAAGCCTGTGAGGATTCTTGCCCAATAATTTAGAGAAGAATTCTAAATACCAGCATAAATAAACGAGGCAGCATGGTACATTTTCAGCTTTATTTAGTGTGAAAGATGCATAGGAGAGTGAGAGCTTTATCTAAGAGAGAGAGGTAAATCTGGGTTCATACAGAGCAGCAGGAACCAGCCATGTGGAGGAGCATCTAGGCCAGGAACCCTATGGCGGGTTCTTACAGCCAGCCATCTCCTGGCAAGAAGCCAAGGCAGAGAAGGCAGACACACCATGTCCCAGGCTTTTAACCCACTTCCAAAGGGGAGTGGTTAATTAACCTGATTGGCTGGTGGGCACCCACCCAGGTGTGGCCCGGTAGGGGCATGAGGTCACACCGGGGCGTGGCAAAGGTGTCAGGTAGGGCGTGAGGTCACACCGGGGCGTGGCGAAGGCGTGCTCTTCCAGCTCACAAACCTAGTGGATTTTAACCTGTATGCCTGCCTACTTCAGTAGGATGTCCCACGGTCTCCGCTTCCAGGAGCAATGGCAGCAGCGATGGCGGCCAGGGACTGTGGCTCTCAGTGGGCAAAATGCCTGGCTGCTCAGTGGCCACCCCGGCCGCCACCTACGCTGCAGAGAGCACTCGGGCTCTCAGCCGCTGGGCCCTGCGTGCAGCAGGGTCGCGGAACTGAGGTGAGGCTGGGGAGCTGGTAAGCGGGAGGCGGGGACGGGCTCGGAGGAACGGCAGAGCCGGCGCTGGCGCGTTGGCGCCCGCTCAATTCCGTGCGCTTCTCTCTTTCCCGCTGCCGAAGCGCGCCTGGAAACCACGAGGAAGGGCAAGGTCGCGCCCAGGCAGATGCAGAGAAGGTTGCCCGCCTGCAGCTCCGAGCGCCACCTCAGCCGTTTCTCGGACAGGGGAAGCCCCCCAGGGGGAAGGGCGAGCACTCCTGAGCCGGCGGTGGGAGGGGCTCGGGAAGAGGAACCAGGGGTCTACCGAGCCCTCCTGAGGCAAGACGGGCTTGTGGGTTGCAATATCAGTTACACTTGGCAGCGCGGGTGGAGACGGTGGGGGGTCCCATGGCGCTGGTTTGTGCTCTGTCTCCCCTAGCAAGGACTGACTAGACCAATGGGAACGGGTGGCGCCGGGGCAGGGTGGGGGGCGCCGCGCCGGAAAACCAATGGTATACCTGGAGCGTGGGTGCCCTTCCCCTTCCAAACAGAACTTTTAGGCTGTGGGGCTGACGGAGCAGGAGAGAGTGGGTGGCAGGAAGGCACTGGAAACCAAAGACCCTAATTTCCTGCCTCCCCAAGAAATGATGCGTATGAACACACCCAGAAATGGGGGAGCCCCTGGAGCCGTAGGGAGGGTGATTTTGGATGTGTCTGGGGTGAGTGGGGAAAGGGCCCCAACTGTCTTTGGAAGTCATCCCACCGAGGCACAGAGGAATTGAGAAGTGGAAGCCCGTGGGACAGGGTGTCTTGAGGACCAGCTGAATGCATGTGAAGAGAGCCATCCCCCTGTCGACGTGCCATGGCCACCAATCCCCCTTGTTCACCACCACCTGTTTCAGGCTAGGCTGTTTTTAGCCAGGAGTTGGTGTCTGTTAAGAGAGATGAAGTGGCTTTCTCTTTATAGACAGGCCCAAGAACTGGAGAGGAGTTCGAGCACTGCTCCGGCTGCTGCAGGCATTTGGAGAGTGAACCAGAAGATGGAAGATCTCTGTGCCACTCTGTCTTCAAAACCAATAAATAATTCTATGAAGAGGAGGGGGGAGCACAGCATCTGGTGGACTCAACAGATCTGCCCACGAAAAGTGCATGTTTATTACAGAAGGGAGAATTGCATTCTAACTATTGAGAAGGCTCATGAATATTGGTTAACCAAATGGTCAAAGTTAACGTCACAGATAATGAGGTAAATTTCCAGTTCCATCTGTTGTGCTACACCAAGGGGCCCAGAAGCAGCATTCCTGACAAATAAGCACGACCTGAACCAACCAGAGGGAAAATATGACAAACTCAAATCAAGGCACGTATTGTGCAATGTAAGCAGACCGTTCTGTTAAAATAATGCCAATGTTATGAAAGCTAAGAAGGTGGAGATTGTTCTGGCATCATGGCACAGCAGATTAAACCAACACTTGTAATGCTGGCATTCATATCAAAGCACCAGTTCAGGTCCCAACTGCTCTGCTTCCAATCCAGCTCCATGCTAATGCACCTGGGAAAGCAACAGAAGATGGTTCAAGTGCTTGAGCCTCTTCTATCCATATGAGAGACACAGAGTTCTAGGATCCTGGCTTTTGCCTGGTCCAGTCCTGGCCATTGTTGCCATTTGGGGAGTGAAACAGCAGGTGGAAGATTTCTTTCTCTGTCTCTCCTTCTCTCTCTGTCTGTCTCTTCAGGAACAAAACCCTATTTCCTCAAGAAGGAGCTAATTCAGAATGTGGGAATTGGATTAGTAGTAAATGGTTGGGAAATGGGTGCTTCCAGAAAAAAAGAAAAGGTGAATTGAGCAAAAGCAGCCTTGACCGGCTGGCGCCGCAGCTCACTAGGCTAATCCTCCGCCTAGCAGCACACCGGGTTCTAGTCCCGGTTGGGGCGCCGGATTCTGTCCCGGTTGCCCCTCTTCCAGGCCAGCTCTCTGCTGTGGCCAGGGAGTGCAGTGGAGGATGGCCCAGGTGCTTGGGCCCTGCACCCCATGGGAGACCAGGAAAAGCACCTGGCTCCTGGCTCCTGGCTCCTGCCATCGGATCAGCGCGGTGCGCCGGCCGCAGCGCGCCGGCCGCGGCAGCCATTGGAGGGTGAACCAATAGCAAAGGAAGACCTTTCTCTCTGTCTCTCTCTCTCACTGTCCACTCTGCCTGTCAAAAAAAATAAAAAAAGCAGCCTTGACCATTTTCTCAGACATAACTCTAAGATTGGAGGACCCTGAGCTCCCCTTATCTTAACACCTGTCCTTGAGTAGTTTTTCAGAGAGTTCCACCAGATAGAAGGTGCTGACCCAGGCACACAGACAAAATATTGACGATTGAGACTCCCAAACTATCTCCTGGTCACCTCAACACCATCAGCCAATCAGAAAAATGTCCATGAGTGAACCACACAACCTAACCCATACTCTCACTTCTTAAAGATTTTTTATTTATTTACTTGCGAGGCAGTTACAGACTGAAAGAGGGAGAGACAGAGAGAGTTCTTCCATCTTCCGGTGCACTCCTCAAATGGCTGCAACAGCTGGAGCTGGACTGATCCAAAGCCAGCAGCCAGGAGCTTCCTCCAGGTCTCCCACTTGAGTGCTGGGGCACAAGCACTTGGGTCATCTTCCACTGGTCTCCCACGTCATAAGCAGAGAGCTGGATCAGAAGAGAAGCAGCCAGGACAGGCTTAACCTACTATGCTACAGCGCTGGCCTCTACTATCACTTTTTGAAACCTGTAATGGCCAGCGAAAAATGTAAGACCTTAAACATCAGCTACCTATTCTCCTTGCCTGCAACTTTGAATAATAAATGCCTACTTTTACTTTCCCTGGCATCAGTATTTGGCCTGCTATATGCTGGGGTAGCAGACCCAAGTTCAGCTGGGTCACATAATTACTCAGAAATTTCCCATTTACAGCTAGTGTGAATCCATAGGAATCTTCTTGTCCTTCTCTGAGCCCCAGTTTTAAAACTTAGCTATAATGTCAGGCGTATGACCAGGGTATCTTAAGATCACATTGTGTGAAATTCCATCTTGGGCCAACTTATACTCTCACTGTTCATTTGTGTGTCAAAAGGATTTTCACAAGCCTGGGAGACTCTGACTCATCATTAGTAATACTACCAAAATTCATAACACAGGTCTCCTATTACTTAGGAGGCCAGCCTTCACAACTAAAACTTCATAGCAGTGTAACTTTCATTGTGTTAGACAAAAAGATGCCGAGGCACAAGAGGAAAATGGTTTGTCTTTTGTGGTTTTTTTGTGTGTGTGTGTTTTGGTTTTTATTGTGGCACAACAAATTGCCACAATATTAGCAAGTTAGAACACCCATTTTTCTACCTGACTGGTCTGTAGGCCCAGAGTGCTGACAAGATGCAAGGTGCATTCTCTGCTCAAGGTCTTACAATACCAATATCAAGGTGGCAACCAGGCTGGGCTCTTACATGGAAGTTCTGGGAGAAGAATCCATTTCCAAATTCAACATTATTGATGGAATTGACTTCTTTGTAGTTGTAGACCTGAAGTCCTCATTTTCTTACTGGTTATCAGCAAGAGATCACTCCTGAGGGCCATTCGCCATGATGCCCCTCCATCTTTAAGCTACCACCTGTACATTAAATTCCCCGTAAACTTCGGTCTCTCATTTTCTCTTCTGTTGCCAAGTGAATAAAATTCTCTGTTCTTACAGGACTTGTGTATCAGTCCTTACTTAAAGTCGATTGTGTCACATAACATAACCTAATTATGGAGGTGATAACATATTCATAGTTTCTACCTGCACTCAAAGGGGAAGAAATTGGGGCCAGTGCTGCAGAATGGTGGGTAAAGCCTCTGCCTGCGCCTCTGCCTGCAGTGTCAGTATCCCATATGGGCACTGGTTCAAGACCCAGCTGTTCCACTTCGGATCCAGCTCTCTGTTGTGGCCTGGGAAAGCCGTGGAAGATGGTCTACTGGAAGATCCCACCTGTGTGGGAGATGTGGAAGAAGCTCCTGGCTCCTGGCTCCTGGCTCCTGGCTTTGGATTGGCACAGCTCTGGCCATTGTGCCGGCCATTTGGGGAATGAACCAGTGAATGGAAAACCTTTCTCTCTGTCTCTCCCTTTCTCTGTAACTCTGCCTCTCAAATAAGTAAATCTTTTTTAGAAAAATTTTAAAAAAGAGAAAGGAATCACACAGGACAAATTCATGGAGTCATTTTAGATCTCTACCTGTGGCAGTGGGTTAAAGCCCTGGCCTGGAGTGCCGGCATCCCATATGGGTGCCAGTTCTAGTCCTGGCTGGTCTACTTCCTATCCAGCTCTCTGCTATGGCCTGGGAAAGAGGTAGAAGACGGCCCAAGTCCCTGGGCCCCTGCATCCACATGGGGTGAAGCTCCTGGTTCTTGGCTTCGAGTCGGTGCAGCTCCGGCCATTGTGGCCATCTGGAGAGTGAACGAGCAGATGGAAGACCTCTCTCTGTCTCTTTCTCTTTCTGTAACTCTGTCTTTCAAATAAATAAAATAAATCTTAAAAAAAGAACTCTACCTAGCAAAGTTTAGTAGTGAAGCCTAGGTTTTAACTAAGTGAAGCAGACAAAAAAAATTCTTGGAATAAAAAAGAATAAAAATTCTGTCTAGGCAAAATATTAACTGTATTAAAGTAGACAGAATAGAGATGATTCATTATTCTAAAATAAAAAGATAAATAGGAAACAAGGATTATCTTCTCTAATTTTATGTTATTTATGGCCATGAAAACTTTCTGGAAATTTTTATAAGGAAGTCATGGCTCAATTCAAGTTTATTGTCATATCTTTCAGAACATAAAGAAGTCATATTTGCTGAGGAGAATTTGACACTCATCTGACTATCAGCACAGGATTTCACCAAAAAGAAGCTAGGGACCTAACGAATCCACTCTGACTTGCTATGTGACACTGAGCAAGTCTCTTCCCCTCTGTAGGCCTCAGTTTCCACAACTGTCAAATGAGAGACTTGCACTGAATTATCTACAAGTCTCTATTTATTTGAAACAGTCTATGATTTTGATGTGGGCTTGGAGTGTGCGAATTTCACCCCAGGCTCTTGTCTTGCACCCAGAAAAGCACACTAAATGCAGACACATGTAAAGTACAAGATGCGAAAAGTGACAACAAATTTTATTCAAAAAGTGAGGAAGTGAGCACACATACAAATGTGAACATGGATTGTCTCACACAGAGAAATACCCATCATGATGGACGGGGGGCCAGAAGATTAACTGAAAGAAGGAGAAGTGGGAGAGAGAAGACAGAGAGGGTGCCTAGGTCCTAGGTACACCTCCAGCTGTGGAGAGAGGGAGGGAGGGAGGGAGAGAGAGAAGGGAGGGAGAGAGAGAGAGAGAGAAGAGAGAGAGAGCGCGCCAGAGCCTCTCCCCTTTGTTGGCCCCTTTATGTGGTCAGGGGTGGTACTTCTACAGGTGTGAAGCCACTTGGGAATTATATGGCACCGCCACAATTTCCACATGGAGCAGAATATCCATATTTTCATGGCATCCCCACCCACTTGGGTCCCAGATGAAGCAGATGCATCCCAGGAAAAAGGGATATTTAATTGCCATGTAAGAGGATAGAATTATGTAGGAGCTTGTGACTTCCAGCTCAGCAGGCCTAAGCTTACTACCTGCCTAACCCACATCAGTTTTACTTCAAATTCACCCCTTTATACTGTTCTTCTGGGTTAAAGATTAACTAGAAAGAATCTCTATTCCTAATAGAATTTGAAAACATGATACCAATAAGAGTCAATGACAAGCACTGTTACCTGAAAGATACTTTTCTTTATTTCCTCCTTTTTTTTTTTTACAGTTTTTTAAGATTTGTTTTAGTTACTTATTTGAAAGGCAGAGTGACAGAGAGAGAGAGAGAGATCTACTGGCTCACTCCACAAAACCCAGAGCAGGGCCAGGCCAAAGCCAGGAGCCTGGAACTCCATCCATGTCTCCCACATGAGTGGCAGGGGTCCAAACACTTGGACCACCTTCTGCCTCCTTCCTGGGTTTGTTAGCATGAAGCTTGATTTGTTGCAAAGCAGCCAGGATAGAATTCCAATATGAGATGCCAGGGTTGCAAGTGCCGGCTTTACCTGCTGCACTATAAAGCCTAACCATCTGTAAGTCTATAAAGAATAAAATAATAAAATACCTGTTGCACTTATATTGGGGGGGGCGATCCAAAAGGCTTCCTTGTGAGTAATTCAATAACATTGTTTCATGAGTCTTCGGACTTAGTATTTGACCACTGTATGGCCTGAATTCTGCTGAAGGCGTGCTTGGACAGGTTGCAAAGGTGACCAGTCAGGTTGTATTACTGGCAAAGTCAGTTGACATGATGCTGAAGAAGATAAGGAAATGCTGTGGGCTCCAGTAAATAGTTCACCCCAGTTAATAAATGGTCACCCACAAGGTTCCTCCTCATTATGATTGTTCTTCCTGAAAAGATTTTTTAATAGGCTGTGGCAGGCCAGGATATTTTTCCTCAAGCTTATTTTATTGCTAAATTAGTCAATATTTAGTATGAAGGTGTGCCAATCCTTAAGTACTAAAGAGATGTGGGCTGTGACCAAGGACTCATCAACAACCTTCCCAGAGCACTCTTTCAAGTGCTCAGGCTAGGACTGTTCAGGCACCTGGTGTTCGGTAACATAATTAATCTTTCCTCTGAAGAGCCCATCACATTCTCACAGCCAAGAAACATCATACTCAGAGCAAGAAGAGATGCCCTCTGAGTAAGGGCACACACATCTACCTCTAGCACTTTGCAAAATAAACGTGATCATAAAAAGTTATAAGAAAAGTAAAGTTTAACTGAATCTGATCTTGTTACTGCCAAATTTCCATGTTGGGGAGGTCAAGATTTGAGGTAGTAAATGAATTAACACGAGTAGTCTAAACCCCAGGGCAAACCTGGTACTAGTACTCTGGCACTAAGTACAGCAGCTGATAAACCTTACTGTTCCCATTCTCCCTTCCTGGAGTCTTCTTAGAACCTCACACTCTATAGTAAGTATCTAAAATCTTCTTTTAACGAATTTGGCTCATTTTCCAGATACACCCTAGAAACATCATGGCAAATTAAAGGTTTAGAGGTGAAAATACATATTAATTTTGATTGAATGAGTGATACTAATACTCACTGACTGCCTGCAATATACCAAGAACTCAACTGCTAGATGCTGGATCTATGATAGTTTATGAGTAAGCAACACTAAATTATTACCATTTCCATGTTACCAGTGAGGAAACTGGAGACAGAGAGAAATAAAAATTAGTTGTCCAAAGTATTCCAGCCAGTAAGTTGATTTTACACACATTTTAACCAGCGGTTCTTAGCCCTAGTCATGCACTAGAAACACTTAAGATCCTTTCAAAATGCATATATGCTCAAGTTTAGAGCTTTAGATTATGAATGAGTAGATTGGAACAGCCTTGGCATTGTTTCCAAGCTCTGCTATCTATTCTCAAATATCCAGGGTTGAGAATTCCTGGCTTTGATTTAGGCAGTGTTGAGTGAAGACATTAACTCTTGTGATTCATTCACCCAACAAATGTTTACTGAGTATCTTCTATGTCTCAAACATTCTGATGGTGCTGATAATGTATGCAGCAGGGAACAAAAGATCTTGCTCCATGCCCTCATAATTGTGAAAATTATTGGGGAAAATCGAAAATAACTGAACAACCTCATTTATAATGACAAATGAGAATATTCCTTTATTTCAAAAAGAATAAAGATAATGCTATTGCAGGGAATATTGGAGAACTAGTTTGAAATAGAGTGGCCAAGGGAGTCCTTATGAAGAAGGGACTTTTTGGAGTCAGAAAGACTAATTATTGGAACAGCGAGGCAAAGGAAATACTTTAGCATAAAATACTTTAGCAAAAAGTACCCTTAAAATTCAGGTCACTAGGGAACAACTCTCCATCCCTTGGACGGAACAGTAGAAACTTTACATTTCCATGTTATGGAATGTAATTATTACAAAATTGTTACTCAGAGCTAATCTTAAAGCATAGCTGTATATATTTTTGGCAAAAGAGGTGATTCATTGATTGTGAAAATGTATCACTAATACGACATGTTAACAATAGAAGAAGCTGGGTACTTTGTTGGTTGTAAAAAATATGTCACACTCATATGAAATGTTAACAACAGGGGGCCAGTGCTGTGGTGCAGGGGGTTAAGCCATCGCCTATGGTGTTGACATCCCATACAAGCACTGGTTCAAGTACCAGCTGCTATACTTCCTATCCAGCTCCCTGCTAGTGCACCTGGGAAAGACACAGATGACTCAAAGTCTTTGGCCTCTGCCACCCACGTGGGAGACCTTGAGGGAGTTCCAGGCTCCTGACTTTGTCTTGGTCTAACCCTGACCATTATGGTATTTGGAGAGTGAACCAGGGGATGGAAAAATCTCTTTTCTCCCTGTCTCTCCCTCTCTCTCTGTAACTCTGCCTTTCAAATAAATAAATAAGTATTTTTAAATAAATAAATAAATATGTTAACAATAGGAGAAGCTATATATAGGTCATACAGGAACTCTTCATACTACTTCATCATTTTTGTTTTATAAATTAAAACTGTTCTGAAATAGTAAGTTTATTTTTAAAATCACTATTTGTGTAGATCATTTTTGTGTACAAAACAATCATCATTATTAAATTGTGTACCTCTACGTAAAAAGATAAAAAGGTAAATGAAAGGAAGAAGTGTTTTGGTTAGGTATTTTTTAAAGATTTATTTATTTATTTGAAAGTCAGAGTTACACAGAGAGAGGAAAGGCAGAGAGAGAGAGAGAGGTCTTCAACCTGCTGGTTCACCCCCCAATTGGCTGCAATGACCTGAGCTGAGCCGATCTGAAGCCAGGAGCCAGGAGCTTCCTCTTGGTCTCCCACGCGGGTGCAGGGGCCCAAGGACCTGGGCCATCTTCTACTGCTTTCCCAGGCCATCGCAGAGAGCTGGATTGGAAGTGGAGCTGCCGGGTCTCAAACCAGCACCCATATGGGATGCCAGCACTTCAGGCCAGGGCGTTAACCCACTGAGCCACAGTTCCAGCCCCAATTGGTTAGTTTTTGAGAAGAAATTTCTGTCAAGAACAGGGGACACTAAGAAAATGAAGATGCCATTTTTCTGGGGGATCATTAGGGAAAAGACAGCAGCTGCTAAAGATGAATCAAGAACTTCTATGGGGGCGGGGGTAAGAACTCTTACAGGTTTGGGAAGCAGGCTCTGACAAATATGTGTGAGAACTGATGAGTGGTATCTGAAGAAAGGCCAAAAAAGGCCCCACATGGTTATACCATTGGTGACTGGGTGTCCGGGGCATGTGCCAGCTGGGAGAAAGAGAAGCAAACTGACAACCTAATGCCACCACTCACAAAGGGAATAAGTTTGACTTTTCCAACTGCTTAGGTGCTGCCATTTTGTTTTCTTCAACTAACAGATGAAAAATTACAAATGTATGTATAATGACATTTGAAGGAGAACAAATCTACTTATTGCATTTATCCAGAGACAGAAAGTCAGACATAGAGAAAGCAAGTGTGTGTGACAGCAAATGAGAGTGAACTTGAAGGAGAGTTAAAACACTTAGTAGCTTTTTAGTAACTAAAGCATATAAATATTATTTCATGTGCAATATTGAACTGAAGATTTATGAGCTTCGTGTTGGAAATCTTTAACAATATCTTCAGCATTATACAGTGCTTATTGAATTAGCATTCCAAGCACCACTTGATTGACACTAATGAAAACAGTGCAAAACAATCATGTTCCATATTTTCTACACATGCTTACAGCCATTTCTTCATTCAAAATGCCTATTTTGACCTCACAATTTTCTTCTGGAATAGTGATTTTTTTTAAAGATTTATTTATTTACTTGAGTGGCAGAGTTATCGCTCCCCAAATGGCCACAAGGGTCAGAGCTGAGTTTATCTGAAGCCAGGAACCAGGAGCTTCTTTCGGGTCTCCCACATGGGTACGGGGGCCCAAGCACTTGGACCATCTTCCACTGCTTCCCCAGGACATAAGCAGAGTACTGGAATGGAAAAGGGGCGGCAGGAACACAAACAGGTACCCTTATGTTATATGGGCAGGCGCCGTAGATGGAAATTTAGCCTGCTACACCACAGCGCCGGTCCCCTGAAATAGTGCCTATTTTTTTTTTTTTTTTTTGACAGGCAGGAGTGGACAGTGAGAGAGAGACAGAGAGAAAGGTCTTCCTTTGCCGTTGGTTCACCCTCCAATGGCCGCCGCGGCCGGCGTGGTGCAACCAGCACACCACGCTGATCCGATGGCAGGAGCCAGGTACTTCTCCTGGTCTCCCATGGGGTGCAGGGCCCAAGCACTTGGGCCATCCTCCACTGCACTCCCTGGCCACAGCAGAGAGCTGGCCTGGAAGAGGGGCAACCGGGACGGAATCCGGCGCCCCGACTGGGACTAGAACCCGGTGTGCCGGTGCCACAAGGCAGAGGATTAGCCTAGTGAGCCGCGGTGCCGGCCGAAATAGTGCTTTTGATAACACAAAGTAGCTTTGCACACAGGCTCAGCAGAAACTCAATCAGCCCTGAAAGTGATTGGTGTCTGCCCACCCAGTCTTTCCCAGTCCTTTCTAGAGTTGCCAGTGTCTTTTCTATAAGCAAAACAGCTCATTAGGACCACCAAGAGTACTAAGACAGCCAATGACAATTTTATAGGCACATTTATAGACATGGAAACCATGAAAAATTTTGACAAATGTAAGCCAATATAATGAAAAGCTAGTAAAAGAGCACATTGCCACCATGCTTACGATGATGAAGGATGATGAAGGATGTATCCTATGGGATACATTAGGAGATAAGACCTGACGTCTGTTTCTGAACTATTGTATGAATTTAAACCTGTACTCTGTCACTGAACTGTGTGAATTTAGACAGATCACCAAATGTCTTGGTGCTTCAGTCATCTCGTCTGAAAAATGGATTTGATGCTGATGGCATACCCACTTTGGAGGATGTTTATAAATAGTGAAGTAAAAGGCATTATGTGTGTTTAAAGGCACAAAACATTGTATGAATGTAAGAGGTTATTATTACAAGAAATTTCTGCTTAGCAATACTCTTTTCAGAACATCAGATGATTAGAAAAAGCTATCAGTGATTACCAAACTTATGTTCAGATAGGGCAGAAAAGAAATTATCAAAACTCTATCTTCCCAGTTTAATTGGTCTAAGAACTCTCTAATATCACCCCAGATTTAACTGCAGCATTAATGTACAGTTGCATAAACCCATTTGTCCCTGTCCTCAAATTCCTTAAATGGTAACTAGCTTATGGAGCACTTGGGATGTGCCGCTTTGTGTTCATTATTTCATTTCATCCTCATAGCAATTTCAAAGGGTAGGCTTTACATATTTCAGCAATAAAGATATGGAGACTCAGAAAAGCATAGTAACATGCACAAGGACACAAGGCTAAAAAACAGTAAAACCAAGATCTGAGGCTAAGGTCTCTGCAATTTTAAAACTTGTTCCTGCTCTTATCACATGGGGGGGGGGGGGTCCATGACTTCCCACTTTGTGTTGATTAATTCTTACATCAACAATATAAATTGCTAAAAAAATATGGAGGAAGGGGAGAGACTAATATTCATATCCATTGTTTCACACGAAAGTGTATATTGGGGGCCAGTGCTGTGGCATAGTGGGTTAAGCTGCCGCCTGCAGTGCCAGCACCCCTTGTGGATGCTGGTTCATGTCCAAGCTGCTCTACTTCTGATCCAGCTCTCTGCTATGGCCTGGGAAAGCAGTAGAAGATGGCCCAAGTCCCTGGGCCCCTACACCTGCATGGGAGACCTGCAAAAAGCTCCTGGCTCCTGGCTTTGGATTAGTGCAGCTCCAGCTGTTGCAGCCAATTGAAGAATGAACCAGCGGATGGAAGACCTCTCTCTCTCTCTCTCTCTGCCTTTCTCTCTGTGTAACTCTGACTTTCGAATAAAATAAATCTTTTTTTAAAAATGCATATTGACCCAAAACAAAAAGTATATTACACATTGGATGTGTCTTGTCAGTACTTCCAAGCATGCAAGAACTTAGTACAATGTAACCCATAAATAGGTACAATTATTAATAAGTTTTAAAAAGTATTTTATAAAAGGAAATGAGGTATATATATACACAATAGTATACTAGTTATTCATAAAGGTGAAATCCTGTCATATTTGGTGACATAGGGGAGCCTGTGCCAAGGAATTCCCTTTCCTAAGACACACAGGGCTCCTTCAAGCTGGCAGCAGATACATGCACACTGCAGTTCTTGGTTTTCGGACTGTCCCAGTGTAGCAGTGCTGAGCGAGTATTCCTTCCATTTCCAAGATTCATTAACAGGAAGCTCTTTGCCAGCAAACCTAAACTACATTCCACATTACACACTTCATAGCGAATAAAGAGGAATATTCTTTTCTTTTTGCTTTATTTCGTAGTTGGTTAGAGCTCAAAACTAGGAGCAGAAGGGTATTTGGGGGTTGTATTAAAATCCAAACATTTTCAAGAAAGACCATAAGAGTAGTTGGGGGCAGGCGCTGTGACTCAATAGGCTAATCCTCCACCTGCAGCGCCGGCACACTGGGTTCTAGTCCCAGTAGGGGCGCCGGATTCTGTCCCGGTTTCTCCTCTTCCAGTCCAGCTCTCTGCTGTGGCCCGGGAGTGCAGTGGAGGATGGCCCAGGTCCTTGGGCTCTGCACTTGCATGAGAGACCAGGAGAAGCACCTGGCTCCTGGCTTCGGATCAGCGCGGTGCGCCAGCCGCATTGGCCATTCGGGGTGAACAAACGGAAAAGGAAGACCTTTCTCTCTCTCTCTCACTCACTGTCCACTCTGCCTGTCAAGAGAGAGAGAGAGAGAGAGAGAGAGAGTAGTTGGGGAGCTAGTGACACAGAGAAAAGGAAGGTTTGTGATCCTAAGGTGAGACCTACATTGAGCTCAGAGCACAGCATGCCCTCCTGATGGGCAGCTGCTACCAAGCGTTTTGACAACTGAAGACTTGGATGCGCAACGCGTAGCTCCTTCCAAACTCACCAATCAGGGCAGAAGTTGTGCGCAGGCGCATCACGTGTGAGGCAGTACACCCTCACAATGCGGTTGTCATAGAAACATGACGTCACGCGGCTACTGTGACGACGTTTTGGTAGAGATTGGCTTAAACTCGCAAAGAGCGGAGCCTCTCCTTCAGGTGTTTGGACTTAACTAAGGGTGCGGGTGCCTCGCGGAGGAGGCAGAACCTGCTGTGGGTGTGGAGAAAGGAAGGGACTGAGAGCCAGGACTGCTGGTTCCGCACTGGGACTCGGCGCCTGGCTGCCCCCTGAGGGAGAGAGAGGAGGGACCCCGGGGGCCCCCGCCCCGCGGGTGAGGCGACCTGCTCGCTGGTGTCCTGGAGCTACCTTCTCGGAAAGGCAGGACTGGGAGGACAAGACTGGTAAGGATTCTGCGTGTTGTACTGTCCTGTCCCGTCCCCCGCCCCCTGCCACGGCCCTACCTCTAAGGAAACAGAGCAGTTCTGTCACTATAGGTTTCAGCATACGGGAGTTTTTCTTTTTCTTTTTTTATGTTTTACTTTTGCCAGATCTGCTTTCATTCATCCTATTTTAAAAATATATGCGAGCATTTAATTCTTTAAAAAAATTATTGATTGACGAGAGAGATAGACATAGATAAAGATGTAGACATAGAGACAGAGAAAGCACCCATCCGCTGGTTCACTCCCCAGATGCCCACAACAGCTTGGGCTGGGCTGGGCTGGGGCAGAAGCCAGGAGCTGAGAACTCTCTTTTTTGATTGCTGAATAATATTACTTGCACTGGCTAAACTACACATTGTAGTGTCCATCCTCTTGTTGATGGACATTTGGGTTGTTTCCAGTCTGAGCTTCTTATAAACAAAGCTGCTAAGAACATTTGCAAGTAAGTCCTTCCATACAAGTATACTTTCTTATGTGTAAATACTTAGGAGTTCAATGGATGGATTATATGGTAGATTATTATTGATTGACGAGAGATAGACAGACATAGATGAAGACATAGATAAAGAAAGCTCCAAACTGTTTCCAAAGTGGCTGAACCATTTTCTACTGCCACCAACGGTGTAAAAGCGTTTTATTCTCCACAAACTGACCACTGCTTGGGGAGTCAATCTGTTTAGTTTTGGTCATTGTCCCGGAAGTAATGGCATTTCTGTAAAGTTTCCATTTAACCTGTCTTAATGATTAATGATACCGATTATCTTTTCATTTGTATATTTTGTACAAATTTGTATCTTTCACATTTGTATCTTTCACATTTGTACATTTTCTTGAGTAATCTTTTCAAATAGTATGACCATTTATTTGAGTTTTTTGCTTGCTTAATAAGTTTTGCAAGGTTTTTTAATCTGAATACAAATCCTTCATTGTATACTTGGTTTTAAGCATTTCTCTCCTAGTCAGGGGCTTACCTTTAATTTTTCCAACCATATATTTGGAAGAGTCAGCACTTTAAACTTTGAGGCAGTTCAATTTATTAATTTCTTCATTTATGGATAAATTTTGGTTTCTGATCTATGAAATTTTCACGAACATTAAGATCACAGGATTTCCTCCTTGTTTTCTGCTAAATGTTTAATGTTTAGATTTATGATTTATTTTAAATGAGTTTTGTGCGAGGTAGTTCAAAATGCTTATTGAAGGGTGAGTGTTTAGCTCAGCTGTGGCTCAGATGCCATGTGAAATGCCCACAACCATATTGGAGTATCTGATTCAGGTCCTGGCTCAACTTACTGTTCAGCTTCTTGCAAATGCACACCCTGGCAAGGCTGCAGATGATGCCTCAATATTTAGATCTCTTCCACCCATGTGGGAGACCTGGATTGGGTTTCTAGATCCTGGCTTCAAGTTCACCCAATTTTGTCTCTTGAAGGCATTTGGGGAGTGAACCCAGAAAATAATGTGAGATGGAAGATCTCTGTTTCTATGTCTTTCAAGTAAAATGAAAATAAAAACATAAAAATTAAAAATAATTTTAAATGCCTATTGAAAAATATAATTAAAAGGTGAATTTATTTTTGTTCAAACATTTTTGAAATTTATGTAGAAATTTATATAGTGCATTTCCATGAATATTTTGAAGTACATATATATATATATATATATATACTACATGATATGGATCACAGCTTACTTTCGTAAATGTGGATGTCCACTTGTCTCAACACAGTTTGTTATTCAGCTTTCCTGATTTTAATATGCATTTGCATTTCAGCCCAAGATTTGATAGCCTAGATAATTAGTGTGATTTTTATTTCTGCTTATCCCTCCTATAGTTTTTATTCTGCAAAACTACATTTTTGCTGATGACTCAATATAAAAGATATTAAGGACTAACATCTTTGTAGAGAATTTTAACCTTTAGTATTATCAAATGTGCTTTTTTGTCTTTATTTTTCTCAGTTCTGTAACCAACAATTTTTTATTTGCAGTATCCTAAGATAGCTTGCTTATTTAAAAATTTAACATCACTCAATTTTTTTGTTTACAGATACTTTTTTTTTTTTTTGGACAGGCAGAGTTAGACAGTGAGAGAGAGAGAGAGACAGAGAGAAAGGTCTTCCTTTTTCCATAGGTTCACCCCCGAAGTGGCCGCTACGGCTGGCGTGCTGCACCGATCTGAAGCCAGGAGCCAGGTACTTACTCCTGGTCTCCCATGCGGGTGCAGGGTCCAAGCACTTGGGCTATCCTCCATTGCCTTCCCGGGCTACAGCACAGAGCTGGACTGGAAGAGGAGCAACTGGGACAGAATCTGGCACCCCAACCGGGACTAGAACCCAGGGTGCTGGTGCCACAGGCAGAGGATTAGCCAAGTGAGCTGCGGCGCCGGCCTGTTTATGGATTCTTTTTAAAAAGTAGGTAGTGAAGAGCTTGAAGAAGCTAAACAGAAATGATAAGAAGATGAAAATGTCAAAGATCCTGATTTGATCAGTACATGCAATGTACATGTGTTTAAATATCACATTGTAAACAGTAAACATGTATAATTATTATATTGAGCTTTGTAAGTCTCACAAAGGGTAAGTCACTATCACAGTGTCACAAAATAGATGCCAGAATATGGGAATCTACCATATATATGTATATGTGTGTATATCTAATATGTATGATAAACACATACATATACATCATAAAGCATATTCATTTACATTTATTGTTTGTTCAGTAGTATGTTGTTTCATCTTCATTTATTTGTATAGTTCTCAAAATGTGTTGTTGATTTCTATTTTCATTATTTAAAAGATACATGATTTTGATTTTTAAAGAATTTATTGGCCGGCACCGTGGCTCAACAGGCTAGCGGCGCCGGCACACCGGGTTCTAGTCCCGATCGGGGTGCCGGATTCTGTCCTGGTTGCCCCTCTTCCAGGCCAGCTCTCTGCTGTGGCCAGGGAGTGCAGTAGAGGATGGCCCAAGTGCTTGGGCCCTGCACCCCATGGGAGACCAGGAGAAGCACCTGGCTCCTGCCTTCGGATCAGCATGGTGCGCCGGCCACGGCGGCCATTGGAGGGTGAACCAATGGCAAAGGAAGACCTTTCTCTTTGTCTCTCTCTCTCCCTATCCACTCTGCCTGTCAAAAAAAAAAAAAAAAAAAAAAAAAAAAAAAAGAATTTGTTGCGTTTTTTGTGGCTTAATATATAGTTGACTACATAATTTCATGTACTGATGAAAGTGCATTCTGCAGCTGTTGGATGAGATGTTCTGTATACGTCCTTCAGGTTCTTTGGGTCTGTATATAGTATAGTTTAACTCGAATATTTCTGTGATCTTCTGTCTGACTGATCTGTCCATTGATGAAAGTGGATGATGAGTAAAGCCACCGCCTGCAGTGCCAGCATCCTATATGGGTCCTGGTTCATGTCCCAGCTGTTCTACTTCCAATCCAGCTCTCTGCTGTGGCTTGGGAAGGCAGTGGAGGATGGCCCAAGTCCTTGGACCCCTGCACCCATGTGGGAGACCCAGAAGAAGCTCCTGGTTCCTGGCTCAGATTGGCACAGCTCCACCTGTTGCAGCCAACTGGGGAGTAAACCAGAGGATGGGAGACCTCTCTCTCTCTTTCTCTCTCTCTCTCTCTCTCTCTCTCTCTGTAACTCTGACTTTCAAATAAATAAATGAATCTTAAAAAAAAAAAAGGATGATGAAATCCCCATTATTACTGTTTTTGAGCCTTTAGGTCTCATGATTGTTTTATGTAATTGGGCACCCCACCATTAAGTGCATAAGCATCTCCAGTCACACCTTCTTCTTGAATTGATTCTTGGGTACTATTTAGTGGCATTCTTATTCACCTTTTACCCTTTTTGTCCAAATGTCTGTTTGTCTGGTATGAACGTGACTCCTCATGCTTGCTTTTGGTTTTCACCTGCACAGAGCATCTTTTTCCATCCTGTCACTTTTTCTCCATGTATGTCTTTACTGGTGAAGTGATTTGCTTATAGGCAGAACACTGTAAGGTCTTGATTTTTTTATCCAATTTATATCTTTTCATTAGGGGAAATAAGTCCATTTACATTGAAAGTTAGTCTTGATGAGTAAACACTTTTGTATTTTGTTAACTTTCTTCTGTGTGCTTTGAATACCCGTTTTCTTTTTCTTATTGTTCATCTTTGTGGTTTGATGGTTTGCTTTATTGATAAGATTTGATTGTTTTCTATTTTTCCATTTTTTAGAAAAAAAGATAATTTATTTAGGCAGAGTTATAGAGAGCCAGAGGCAGAGAGGGGTCTTCCATCCACTGGTTCACTCCCCAAATGGCCACAATGGCCAGAGCTTTCAGTCCCCAAATGGCTACAATGGCTAGAGCTGAGCCGATCCAGAGCCAGGAGCCAGGAGCTTCTTCCAAGTCTCCCACTCAGGTGCAGAGGTCCAAGGACTTGGGCCATCTTCTACTGCTGGGACTCGAACCGGCACCCGTATGGGATGCTGGCACAGCAGGCGGCGCCTTTATCTTTTAGGCCACTGCAATGGCCCTATGCTTTTCAGCTTTATACCTTCAGGTTTTCTTGGTGGTCATTATTTTTCTTTTGCTTGTAGATACAAACTTTCTTTAAGCACCTTTTGTAAGGCTGTTCTGGTAGTGATTAATTCCCTCAGTTTTTGTTTGTCCTGAAAAGTTTCTATTTCACTTTTATTTCTGAAGAATAGCTTTGCTGGAGGATTCTTTGCTGAATTTTTTTTCCCCTTCAGAAATTGGAAAACATCCTTCCATTACCTTCTGGACTATAAGGCTGCTCCTGAGAAATCTGTTGTTAGCCTGGTAAAGGTTCACTTAAACATGACTTGTCACTTTTCTCTTGTAGTGTTTAGAATTCTCTCCTTATAATTTTGACAGGTTGTCTACAATATATCACATTGAAAATTTTTTCCATTATTGTCTATTTTGAGGTCCTTTGGAGCTTCTGTATCTAGATGTCAATATCTTTCTCCAAATTTGGAATGTTTTCTTCTGTTATTTAATTGAGAGTGCTTTTATGGTTTTTTCCTTCTATGTGTTTTCTGGAACCCCTGGAATGAGCTAATTTGTTCACTGACTGGTATAAATATCAGAGACTACCTTCATTCCTTTTCTGTTTGTTTATTTGACTAGGATATTTCAAAAGACCCTTCTTCAATCTGTTGAGGTTTTCAACTTTGTATTTTATTTGACTTACTGAGTACCTCATATCCAACGTTTCCATTTGATTTTTTTTTCTGATTTCTCTCACTTTGCTGAATTTCTTACTCATGTAGTGACTTGGTTTCCTAATTTACTTGAATTATCTTTTTGTATGGTCTTGAGTTTCATTATTTTACCTTATAATCATTCTTGTGAATTTGTCATATCAAGTTGTTAATATTTTCCCTTGGGATCTGCTGTTTGCTTTGTAGTCTCCATGTTACTTTGTATCTCATACTTGCAGATCCCTACATTGAGATGTGCACATCTGGTGGATTAGTGTCTCTAACACATTCTTTTTTTTAATTTATTTATTTGAAAGGCAGAGTTACACGGGCGGGGGGGGGGGGTCTTCCATCTGCTGGTTCGCTCCCCAAGTGGCAGCAAAGGCTGGAACTGGGCCAATACAAAGCCAGGAGCCAGGAGCTTCTTCTGGATCTCCCATGCTGGTGTAGGGGCTCAAGGACTTGGGTCATCTTCCATTGCTTTCCCAGGCCATAGCAGAGAGCTGGATCAGAAGTGGTGCAGCCGACTGAAAGGTGACAAAGAAGCTGAAGATGGGTGGTGGAGAGAGGTATAACATTCCAGCCCCTCAGTCTAGAAATAGTAAGAACCAACAGCGGCTTAACAGACAGAAGACCAAGGATCAGAATTCCCAGATGAAGATTGTTCATAAGAAAAAAGAAAGAGGATATGGTTACAACTCGTCAGCAGCCACATGGCAGGCCATGCAAAACGGAGGGAAGAACAAAAACTTCCCAAATAATCAAAACTGGAACGCGAACTTGTCAAGTCCTAGCTTACTTTTTAAGCCACAAGCCAATCAGAACTATGCTGGAGCCAAATTCAGTGAGCCGCCATCACCGAGTGTTCTTCCCAAACCACCTAGCCACTGGGTTCCTGTTTCCTTTAATCCTTCAGATAAAGAAATAATGACCTTTCAACTTAAAACCTTACTTAAAGTACAGGTATAAAACTGCTAAGTGCTAATGTTTAAATTGGCCTGAAACAAATTTGACTAGGGAGTTTGTGTAAAACTGATTAGTATAAGCATATATCTCATTTGTTTTGTGTGCACTGTGATATAATGGTAGTATCAGTGCAACTTAAGGTAACTAAATAATTGTACTTCCTACTAAGTGTCCTCAATTGAGTAACTTTGAGGTGAAACCATTAAAGTTTGGATTCTCATTCATTTAGATTTAGGGGAGGGCAAAAGAAATAAGTTTTCTATTGTCTGTTGGGGGAAAGTAGTTACCATTATCATTCATGGATCAGTAGTGAGCTGCTTAAGGTCAGTGAATCAAATTAATCACCTAACACAAGGATCAAAAACTAGTTGAACCTTTGAAAGTTTATGTTCTAGAAACAAACTAGTAATGTCAATAACCCAAAGCACTGCCAAAAGAAAATGTGAATTTTCCTTAATAAGTTACAGTTCAGTGGATTATGCAGTGGTGAATGGGAAGGGCACAAGTTTACCCATCAGCCTTCTTTAACTGCAGTTCAATAGGTGTCTGCCAATGAATGCATCCAAACCATTTTTTATAGGAACAGTATTTGATGGTCATTCAATAGCTTTCAAATACATATTTTGTATTATAGCACCGCACAAGCTATTCTGTCAGTGATCTTAACATCCCTGCAAAGCTTGCTTAAAGTGGGGAACTGTATAATGTGAAACTTGTCTAGGGAAGAAAGAGCCATGTAAATACATGTAATCTTGTAGCATATGTAAAGTTTTCTTGGCTTTTATCTTACAAAGAGTATTTTGGTATGAACTTGCTGAATGTAAGACCATGGATTGTTTTTTATACTATGGCCTAATTTTAAAGGTCTGAAATGTTTTTAGTTTGCCCCTGTGCTGAAGTGCCAGTGTATGTAATGACTGATTTGGATGTAAACTATATTTCAGAGGAAATCCTAGTTTGTAATGAGTTTTATAATATAACTGAAAAAGCTTTAAGCTGCTAAAACACTTCCTATTTTTGAGAGATGTGAAATGCAGTACAGGAACACCCTCTCCCCCATCTCCAATCAAGCCCCAAGTTGAGCTGTTGTAGAGTTCCTCCAGTCTTAAAGGTTCCTTTTGGTTTTCACAAATTCTTAGGTTCTATGATTCAAAAACACTTGAAATGTGTAGTACCAGTGGAGTTTTGTGGAATAAGTAATCCAGGGGACAACCTATTATATAAAAGCATTTCTTGCATATAATACCTAGGTACATTTTGAAAGGTAAATTCAAAATAAAACTTAAAAATTAAGCCAGTTACACTGTTGATCAAGAATTAATGCCCTATTTTTTCACCTAACTTCATGTTCATAAGAGTGATCAAGTTTTATTTCCTCAAATATGTCAGATAAATTAATGTCCAACTCAAATATTCGAATAGCCTAAAGACAAGTTTATATAGTACTTCATGTACATAATATGAATTTGAAGCATGAAATTAAAAAATAAACTTTTTCCTCCCCCCCCCCAAAAAAAAAAGAAGTGGTGCAGCCAAGACTTGAACCGGTACCCATATGGAATGCCAACACTGTGGACAGAGGCTTCATGCACTGCACCTCAGTGTCATCCCTCTACGACTTTTATAAGGTAACTTTTATAGTAAATAACTTTATCTTGAAGACATGTCATGGAGTGTAAGTTTGGTTAAGTTGTACTGTCTTTGGTTTGCTGCAGTGTAGTCTCCCTATGTCTTTTCTGACCTTAATCAGTAGCTTTGTGCATGTTGTGTGGGGAAGCAGAGTTAGAGAGACCTCTGCCTCTGTGAGTCTCTTGAGAGAGGAGCACTTTAAAGAAAATACTTGAAAACTACACGTAGATAGTCTTATTTTGTTAACATTCGCATTTTGTATAACATGCTAAGGGGAAGACAAATTAAAGAGTGCTTTCACCAGAGAACTTATTTAAAAACATAATAAATCGACATGTTAGAATTTGACTCATAGAATGGCAGATGTCCTAAATAGCACTCTGGCCTCAGAATCAGCCCTTAGGGCATTCGGATATGGCTGAAGAGACCATGAGAGTATTTTAGGCATGAAAAGCCAAGACACTCTAGGGGAAAAAAAAAAAGAAGAAGACCTAAATGAAAGATCTCTGCGAGTGAGATCCCAGTAGAAAGAACGGGGCCATCAAAGAAGGAGGTACCTTTCTCTGAAGGGAGGAGAGAACTTCCATTTTGACTATGACCCTGTCGGAATAAGATCGAAGTCGGTGAACCCAAAAGGCTTCCATAGCCTTGGCAACTCATGACTAGAGCCTAGGGAGATTATTGACGCCATAAACAAGAGTGTCAAATTGTTAAGTCAACAACAGAAGTCACTGTGTATTTGCTTCTCATGTGGGATCTGTCCTTAATGTGTTGTCCAATGTGAAGTAATGCTATAACTAGTACTGAAACAGTATTTTTACACTTTGTGTTTCTGTGTGGGTGCAAACTGATGAAATCTTTACTTAATATATACTGAATCAATCTTCTGTATATAAAGATAATTGAAAATGAATCTTGATGTGAATGGAGTGGGAGAGGGAGCAGGAGATGGGAGGGGTGCGAGTGGGAGTGAAATTATGGGGGGGGGAGCCAATGTAATCCATAAACTGTACTTTGGAAATTTATATTTACTAAATAAAAAAAGGAAAAAAAAAACACAAATTAAAAAAGTAAAAAAAAAAAAAAGAATTTGACAAAACCAGGCCCAATGTTGTGGTGGGTTAGGTAACTGCCTGTGATGCTGGCATCCATGTCGGAGCTCTATTTCAAGTCCTGGCCGCTCTGCTTCTGATCCAGCTCCCTGCTAATGCACCTGGGAAATCAGTGGAGTATTACCAATGTGTTCGGGCCTCTTCCGTATATGTGGAAGACCCACGTGGAGTTCCAGACTCCTAGTTTGGCCTGGCCTGGCACTGGCTGTTGTGGCCATTTGGGGAGGGAACCAGGAGATGGAAAATCTCTCTTTTTCTCTCTTTCCACACTCATCTGTCATTTTGCCTTTTAAATAGATAAATCTTTGTAAAAACTGACAAATCCACTGAATTTGTACAATGCAAGTATTTTTCAATTCTGAGGGTTTGTATTAAGTGGAAAACACAAATGGCAGCAGAAGATGAGTCCTGTGGTTGCAGTTTTAGAAAAGATTATGTGTGTGCAGAGGTCTATGTGTTCCTTTATACTTCCCTTACAGAAACACATCTGGAGAGTATGCACCATTCTGTTGACAGCAGGTCAGATTGTCTCAGGGGTAGGAGTCAGACCATTGAGAGATACAGATTAATTTCCATTTATAAATGTGCTTTTGTGTATTTGTAATTGTATATATAGAAAAACTCTCTTGATAAAATATCTGGGACAAAATTATTGAGAACTGATTGACAAAAGTAAGATACTCATATATTCCTTAATTTGGGGAAACACTAATTATACTCAATTTCCTGTGGCAAACAAAATTGGATTTGAAAATAATTGATTACACGTGTGTATGTGTTTCCTGCTCTACCACCTCAAATACATAGTTGCAGCCTTGTTGTCAGTTTGGGCCATGCCTGGAATTCCAAGCTCTGGTTTAGAAGTCCCCTAAAATGTAAATTTGTTAGAACACAGAAAACCGATGGAACAGAGTGATTGCTGCAGAAAGCTCTGATCCCATTAAGTCAAGGTCCCAATCTCCATTCCTGCCTTCCCTGGCTCCATCCCCTGGTCTACTCTCAGAGTTACAGTCTTGGCTAAGGCTGCCATAAAATATCAAAACTGTCTTTCTTTTTTTGACTTTTAAACTTTTACTTATTTGTTTGAAAGTCGGTGGTGGGGGAGACGGATAGACAGTCAGAAATCTTCAATCTGCTCATTCACTCCCCTTAATGCCTGGAAACAGCCAGGGCTGGTCCCGCTCAAAGCCAGGAGCCTGAAACTCAAGCCAGGTCTCCCACATAAGTGGCAAGACTCAACTACTCAAGCACATTAGCAGGAAAGTGGAATCAGGAGCAAAACTGGTACTTGAAATCTGGTACTCTGATACGTGATGCAGAAATCCCAAGTGGTGTCTTGGTCTCATGCCCACCCAAATTTTTTGTCTTATTTTTTAAAAACTTATGAGAGGGAGAGGGTGAGATAGCACTCATCAGCTGATTCACTCCTCAATCGCCACAACAGCCAGGTTAGGGAAGGCTGAAGCTGGGAATTTGGAATGCAATCTATATGTCCATATAGATAGGAACTCAATTACTTGGTCTATCACCCCTGCTTCCCTAAGTCTGTATTAGCAGGAAGCTGGAGTCAGAAATTGAAGCCAGGTATTGGACCCAGGTATTTGAATGTGGTGCAAGGACACCTTAACTGTTAGGCCAAATGCCCACCCCATGTTGGACTACATTCTGGAAGAAATTAGAAATATTACAAAGTGATTTGCTTACTATGATACCAATTCTGTTTGGAAAATCTACATGTATATTAAGCAGTTCTCTCTGCTGTTGATCTCATATCTACAACTCAGTCACTGATTTGTCTCTTCCCTCATCAGTGCAGTTTGAGGTGTTCAAATTGTATGGAGGTTCCTTTCAGAGACCAGGGCAATCACCTGTTATTACCTTAGGCCTGGATGGGCTTCTCAGATCTAACCCCACCCTCTCTGTTATTCTTTATTGTGTTTACTTTTTTGTTCTGTTTGTTTTACTTTTTGTGGTTTGTTTTTGCTTTGTCTTTTGTTCAGTCATCCTCTCTTTAGAGTTCTGTGGACACAGCTGCCCAAATCCCACATCAGCACTCCCATCCTCTCTCTTGCCCCCTGCCTTCCCTGTTCTACCTGTCCACCAGTGACTGCCAATGGCACTAAGACTACCTGGAGTTTTGTTGTGTGGATGTTCCAAAGCACATGTTTTCATCATCTTTTGAACTTTTTTTTTCCTCCTCAGAATTAGAATCATTCAGTACATAAGTTCACAAATTGAGTTTTAAGTGAAGCTGTGTACCTTTTCCTCCTTGCACTCACCCCCACTCCATTAGTAGTGATGGTACGTTGGTGCCACCTCTGACAGAAACCAGGACTGTGTCTTGCTCATCACAGAGCAGGAAGGTGGGAGGGAGTGGCTGTGGTCCACTCCTCAGTCTGGGTGGAAAGGGGATCATTCTCTGGGCAAGGATAGGGATAGACTCCAGACAGCAAGGACAGCCTGTCCCTGTGCTGAAGTGAGTGCCCTCCATGAAAGGAAGAAAAAGCTCATTTTTCTTTTATGCTCTGAGAACTGGATACGTAACTACAGAAAAAAAAAAAGTAAGGAAAAATTCATCATGTTTGATATTCTAATTTTATAATTTATTTTTCATTTGTTAGCTGTACTTCTTCTATAAAATAAACTTCCCCTCATCAACCTTTTCATACTATGTTATGCAGAGGAAGGTTAGGATGGATTCTCTTTCCAGTTTTCAGAATGATGAGCTGTTCCCCTAGGATCCTCCAAAGGAGAGCAGTGAATTAATTTTACCTTATATTTTTTTTTCCTAATGTCTTCTTTAGTTCTAGGTATTTCTATACCTGTTCTGTTTCAATCTAGTGTGGCTATGTTATCTGCCATTTCAATTGTTCTGACTTTGTGTATTGGGAGCCCTTTTACCTTGGCTTTGGGTATTTTGGAATGCTTTCTGGTGTAATACTTTGGTCCATAACCATTTGGTGAAATTTCTACCCCATACCTGGAATCAACCATTCCTCTGAGAGAGGCTGGTTCCTTTTAGTAGGGAACATTTTAGTCTTCAACGTGGAGTCTAGAGTTGATGATTACTACTGAGTTGGTGGTTTTTCTTCTGCTTTTCTACATTTGAATCCAGCCAAAATGTATTTTGTTTTTCAGAGTATATACCTGATTGCCTTTTTTTCTCACTCACTACTCCATCACCATATGGGTGATCGTGTTTATGAAAATTGTTTTAACTTTTAAATTTTTAAAATATAAGTGTAAATAATCATATTGGTTCTCTCCAGTTTTATAGCTAAAAGTTGGCTTATTATAGACAAGTGGAGTCCATGAGAAATTATCTACGTTGTCCAAGACAGTAGTCGCTAGCTCCCCATGGCAATTGAAATGTGCTGTGTGTCATAAGGGGACTGAATTTCTCATTTCATCTAAATGTAATCTACTTAAATTTAAATAGTCACATGTGGCTAGTGTACCATACTGAACAGCAACAAGGCAACAATTTTTCTGCAGCTTGATTTCTTTGCCTTACCATATAGCCTGAAGCTTACAACATAACTGAGGTTCTATTTTTGCTTTAAGGATTTGATATACCTTACATTATATAATCAATTACTTATTGACAAACACATATCTTATTTGTAGTCTTGTGCTCTTATAAATTATTGTACTAGGAAAAGCCTTGTGTCTTTCTCTTTTTGACTTTTTGCATTGTAGCTTTAAAACAGATTCTTATCAGAGAAATTGTTGGTTCCCAGAGAAAAACTTCTGCTCTCTAAGATTTGGAACACAACCTTATCATTGTCTTGGTTCCAAGTGCTTTGTGGTCTCTTCATCCTACTGTAACATGGGTAAAAACTTCCTTATTGTGCCTCAAGAAGAAGAAATAGAAGAGCAATGGGTAAGCTAGATAAAGAATTGGAACCATCAGATCTGTAAGACCCTTATAGACCCATCATCTGACCTTGGGTCCTGAGGTGAATCTCTTTCCTTTGTGAGTCTCAACCCTAAAACAAAAGGACACTCAATGTAAAAACAGTGGTTAGAGACACAGGATTTGGGGTAAGAAAGGCTTGGATTTGATCCTGGAAAACATCCATTAATACCTGTTATTAATGAAGTCCCATAAATTTTATAGCTGGATAGAATGTCTAACATATAAAGGAAATAGCTCACAAGTAGACCCAGAAATATTGTGTCGCTCCCCCTCTTCGTGGAGGAACGACACAGGACCCTGCGCTGTTCTTTCTGTCTGCTCGGCCCTCCCCGGGTTTGCTGCTGGTTCTTCCCGGGTTGGCTACTGTCCCTTCCACCTCCGTGGAAGGGCGGTTCCCCCTGGCCGCTTTCCCCACTTCCGCAGGGGAGCGGCACACCGCCGGCCGGCTCTTCTCGGGGGCTGCACAGGTGTTCCTTCAGCTAGATGTTCCCCTTAGATGTTCCCTCGTGCATGCCGTCTCTCTCCTCCTTTATAGTCCTCCTCCGCCAATCCCAACTCGGCTGCCCACACGCCGAGTACGCTGCTCTCCAATCAGGAGCAAGTCCTACAGTTTATTGGTTGAACTGGAGGCAGCTGTGCGGAAGCTGTTTACTTCTCTCCCAGCGCCACATTGTGGGAGAGCAGATGCATAGAATAAGTCTTAATTCCAGTAACTCAGTCCAGTCCGGGCTGCTCCCCACATATTGCATAATTTAATATGCTATAGATTTGATGTTTCCACACCTGTGCATTGTTTAAGAATTCAGGCTGGATCAACTGGTAAAGCATTTGTTAAAACACAAAGTTAAATCATGTATTTCGCTTTGTATGTTATTCAGAATGCTTTGTCCTTAGCTAATACTTAAGCTAAAAACATAAACAAAATGACACAATTTCAGGATACTAACATGTGCCTTATAATAGTTTTATGAGTTGATGCCACATATGGAACACAGACTATATTTGTGCATAAATGTCCATCTGTTTACATTATTTAAGCACACTGTACTTTCTCCATTGAATTACTTTTACACTTGTGTTGAAAATCAGTTATTCATGTAAGCTTAGATCTATTACTGGATTCTTTTTTTAAAAGATTTATTTTATTTATTTGAAAGAGTTATGGAGAGAGGTAGAGAGAGAGAGAGAGAGAGAGGTCTTCCATCTGCTGGTTCACTCCCCAGATGGCCACAAAGGCTGGAGCTGTGCTGATCTGAAGCCAGGAGCCAGGAGCTTCTTCCAGGTCTCCCACATGGGTGCAGGGGCCCAAGCACTTGGGCCATCTTCTACTGCTTTCCCAGGGCATAGCAGAGAGCTGGATAGGAAGTGGGCAGCCAGGACTAGAACTGGCAACCATATGGGATGCTGGTGCTTCAGGCCAGGGCTTTAACCCGCTGCGCCACAGAGCTGGCCCCTATTACTGGATTCTTTCTCCTATTCCTGTGATATTGTCTAACTTGTCACTGGTAGCACAGTCTCTTCATACCATACATTGGTAATGGATCTGAGCAAGAGGCACTGTTGGTCCTCCAACTTTGCTTCTCCTATACAAAGTTGTTTTTGATAGTCTAGGTTTTACATTTCTGTATGAATCTTGTGACAATTTCTTTTTAAAATCCTGCCTGGGTTTTGACCAGCATTGCATTGAACATGTCAACTACTGCGTAGATAACTGACATATTAACAAAATTGAGCCTTCCCACCGAAGAGGAGAAAGATGGTTAGACATGTTAATTCAGAAAAATAAATCACTAAAAGGCTTGCAGATTTCTCTTTTTGGTTAGAATTATATCAATTGATTTGTGGTATCTTTCCCACTTACCCTCTACTAAATCCATTTTGCTGACTACTGGGTTCTTTGGTGATGAGAAAGAAGAACATTGCAGAGCCATATGGGGGTGTGTATAAATGTATATGTTTATATTTCTGAATTTTCTAGAATAAATTGTGAGGAATATTTGAGTTGTATTAATGTGGTAATTTCAGTTTCTAGCACATTTTAGAAAGCCAGTCAAAGTGACAGTTGTTTTTTTTTTTCACATTGGCCATGTTGATTATCAAGATGACTTAATGACTTTCTTGGAATTTACAGCAGATTGAGATATTTAGAATTCTTGCTTGAATCACTCAAACCCAATTGCCTGTCCATTAGATATAGTATTTGTCTTTGATCTTATATTTAGTTGCTAACTTTTCGAGGACTCAGAGGAAACCTGCTTTGCTTTTGAGGTTAAGATAATGTGAGAGGACACCAAGAACCTTAAACAAAAGTAAATGGATTGTCAATATTCTTCTGCCTCAAACTGTATTGGGAGGCTAGAAGAAAAACTCCTGGAATCATATAGCTTGTTCTTTTTCATGCTTGGCTTCCTGCCCCCAATATAATGCTTGTGAGATTAGCATTTATCATTGCCCACAGTTTTAGGTTATGTATTCTCACTGATGTGAATTATTATATTGTTTGAGTATTTCATAATATGTTAATCTATGATGGAAACCTGGATATTTTCTAATGTTTCACTTATGAACAACAGTGCCATAAATTTTTTTGTATGTTCTAACAGAAATTTATTTTAATTTCTCTTGAACATGTACCTAAGAGTGACATTTCTGAATCATATGAAAGGTACATATTCAGCTCAATAAATACTTTTATAAGCACTTTTACAAAAAAATGGTTCCAATCTATATTCCCCCAGCAGCCTACAAGAGTTTCCTTGCTCCACATTCTTGCCAAGGCATGATCTTTTCCACTTTTCATTTTTTGTTATTGTTATGGTAAATTATTGTAATATTAAATAATAATTTCTTGGGAGAGGCAATCTCTTTATAGGGAGAGTTTTATTTATCTTACAGTTTTGGAGGCTGAAAATCCAAATGACATGGCACAGTGCATTTGTCAACTTTTCATTACTATAATGGAATTCCTGACACAGCTATTATGAAAGAAAAATATTTTGACTCACAGTTTGGGAGACTGATTTCCAAGATCAGATTATTCAGTTGATTTGGCATCTAGAGAGAATGGTGGAACATAATGGCAGAGTGCATGCAGAGGAAGGACCACATGATGTAGATAAAGAAGATGAAGGGGAGAGAGAGAAAGAGAGAGACAGAGAAGCTGGGTCCCATTTATGCTTTATAACCTTTCCTTGTCATGATAATTACCTTCTGGGGAGTATGCTTAATGACCTAAGAACCTCCCCTAGGCTCACCTTCTGAAGGTTCCACCATCTCTCAATAGCACTACCCTGGGGACCAACCCTTTAACACACGGCCCTTTGGGAGATATTCAGGTTCTAAACTATATCTGAATCATAGTGTTCTTCCCCTTGCCTCCAAATACTCTTTTGACCATCTCACAATATAAAATGCATTCACTGTATCCCCAAGAGTTCCAAAATCTAAACTAAGTTAAGTTTTAACTCAAAAGTCCATGTGCTAAATCTCATCTGAGACTCAAAGCAAATTTGCCCTGCTATGGACCTTTGTAAAATCAAAAATAAGTTATCGAATTCCAATATGCAATAGTGGAACAAGTACAAAATATAAAGATGGTACATAAAGCGTGTGTCTGGATTCAGCCCATCTCTGCACTGCTGCAATATCCCAATTTTACTGACCCAAAGTATAAAACTTAAGCAAGCACATGGGGATCTGATTGTCAATTCCATTCAGCTTTTGAACCTTGAATAATGGTCTTGCGATGGGCAATGATACAAAAACCCTCGCATTCCCATAGTGATTTCCATAGGGCTGTGCCTCAAATATCCATCTGTTTTGATAGTTTGATAGGCTAGGGTTTCATTGCCCTCCTGCCTGATCATGCTAGGCCATCAGATATCACTCAGGAGTTGGTAAAGAGCAAACAAGCAGCATGTGTTTCAGTCCACCGAGATGATTTATTTTTTATTTTTTGTTCAGCCAGGGATAGAGATCAAATACAGGCATTTCCCTATGACTCACAGGTTCACTTTCTGCAAGTTCAATTACCTATGGTCAACTGATGATCTAAAAATACTAAATGGAAAATTTCAGAAATAACAAATTCATGCTTTTATTTCATAACCTTCTGAGGAATGTGATGGAAACTAATGTATCTCACTCAAGGCATGAACAACTCCTTTCTCCAGTATATCCATGCTGCTTATCTTGGTTATCAAATTGAATGTCATGTCATCACATTACTTGTCTTCAAGTAATCCTTACTTACTAATGACCTCAAAGCACAAATTTTATTAAAGACTATTGTTATCATTGTTCAATTTAATTGTACAATAATCTAATCATAAAATAGAACAATTATAACTATATTAAACAAAAGCTTGCACTTGTTAACTTACTGTACCTGATCTATAAATTACATTTTGTCATAGGTAGTATGTATAGGAAGCAACATCACATATTTGATGCAGTACTGTCTGCAGCTTTAAGCATCCACTGCAGCCCTTGGATCATGTCTTCCACAGGTTAGGGGAGACTATTGTAGTGGAATTGGTATCCAGCACCCATGAGCCCAGGGGCATTTCAGCGGAGCACTGGGATGCACCCCCTCTTTGTCAGCCTTCCCTACCCACATCTGAGGCAACACTGCTCAGGTTCTGAAATGGAAATAGCCAATTCTGGTTTATAGTTCCTCTGGGACCCAAACAAAACTCAAGACAGGAACAGGCAAAGATGTGATGCATGGTTTGTGCTGTCTTTGTTTCCTGCTCTATTCTGGTGTCTCTCACACATGAAAAAATTGTTTGCTTCACCTATGATATCAAGAGAATGAAATGTGTCATTTAAGGATTCAGCAGAGAACTCATGTAACATAGAGTTAACCATATGTATTTTAAGTAAATTGAAAAAAGATCCCTGTTAAAAGTAAGAGAGGGAGGAGGTAGTCTATAACTGTAAAGCAGTATAGTTCTGCATACAGTCCTACAGACTCACTTCTTTTTTTTTTTTTTTTTTAAGATTTATTTATTTATTTGGAAGCCAGGAGCCTCCTCAGGGTCTCCCACGTTGGTGCAGGGACCCAAGGACTTGGGCCATCTTGTACTGATTTCACAGCAGAGAGCTGGATCAGAAGTGGAGCAGCTGGGACTAGAACCGGTGCCCATATGGAATGTCAGTGCTTCAGGCCAGGGCATTAACCCGCTGCACCACAGCGCCAGCCCCCAGACTTACTTCTAAGGGAACAGCCTAAAAACCTGTCCCAGGACTCCAAACCCATAAAAATCGATGGTTTAAATGCCATCTTAACTGTGAAAATGATCATATTAAATGTCAAAGTCAACATATAGATGGGTTTAAGTGTAAAAGTGATCATATAAATAACATGAAGTGCCTGATAATAATAATAGAATTAAAAAGGAAGGAAACTCTAGTATGGGAAGCAGTCCACACAGCAGACTCCTAGAATGACATTCGCTGTAAATAACACTCTGACCTCAGAATCAACCCTTGAGGCTTCTTGGCCTGGCTGAAAGGCCTGTGAGAGCATTTCAGGCCTGGAAAGCCAAGACTATGGCAAAAAATATCCTGCACAGAGGACCTCTGTGAGACCTCAGTGGAAAGAAAGGGTCATCAAAGAAGGATGTACTTTTTCTTTTTTTTTTTTTTTGGACAGGCAGAGTGGACAGTGAGAGAGAGAGAGACAGAGAGAAAGGTCTTCCTTTGCAGTTGGTTCACCCTCCAATGGCCGCCGTGGCCGGCGCACTGCGGCCGGCGCACCGCGCTGATCCGATGGCAGGAGCCAGGTGCTTCTCCTGATCTCCCATGGGGTCATCCTCCACTGCACTCCCTGGCCACAGCAGAGAGCTGGCCTGGAAGAGGGGCAACCGGGACAGAATCTGGTGCCCCAACCAGGACTAGAACCCTGTGTGCTGGCGCCGCAAGGCGGAGGATTAGCCTAGTGAGCCGCGGCACTGGCCAAAGAAGGATGTACTCCTTCTCTGAAGGGAGGAGAGAACATCCACTTTGCTTATGCCCATGTCTAAATACCAGTGGAGTCTATGGTCACAGAAGGCTTCCATAGCCTTGCCGGCCCATGGCAAGAGCCTCAGGTGATCACTGACATCACAAATAAGAATGTTAATTGTTAAAGGAACAACAGAAGTCACAGTGCACTTACTCCCTATATAAGACCTCCGTCCATAATGAGTTGTATTATGAGAACCGACTGCAAATTTTGTTCCCAAACTGTACTCTGTATGTTTTGTGTGTGTGGGGGGGTGCAAATTGTTGAAGTCTATGCTTAGCATGGTGTTGGTCCTCAGTATATAAAGTCAAACTAAAAATGAACCATAATGAAGAAGGAGATGGGAGAGGGAGAGGAAGTGGGATAGAAGTTGAGGGGTGGGTATGGGCAAAAGAACCAGTGTATTCTTAAAGTTGTATCTATGAAAAAAATACATTCATTAAATTTTAAAAAAGGATTCAGCAGAATTAAGATTATCAGCAAAAACAATCAAGTCATCTTTTCAAAGGTGGGAGGCAAAAAGTATAGCCAAGAATAAATTTTATTTTAAGATTTATTTTCTTTTATTTAAAAGCAGAATAATAGACATGGGGGTGGGGGAGAGACAGAGAGAGAGAGAGAGAATATTTTCCATCCACTGATTCACTCCCCAAATGGCTACAACAGCCAGTGTTGGACCAGGCCAAAGCCAAGAGGCAGGAACTTCATCTAGTCTCCCACCTGAGTGGCACTTGGGCCATCCTCTGTTGCCTTCCCAGATGCATTAGAAGGGAACTGCATAGGAAGTGGAGAAGCAGGGACTTGAACTGGCACTCCAGTATGGGATGCTGGCATCACAAGCAGAAGCTTAGCCTAATAAAAGTATACTGATGAAAATATCAGCTTCCACAGAGAAATCAAATTAATGAGGACAAGACAATACTGCTTTAGTAGTATGGTGGAAACTGATGCCCATTACCAGAGCAAGTTCAGTGGCATGGAGGAGGTGAGAGGAATACATGAAGGTAGCAAGAAGTCTTAGCAACTCTTTGATCAAGTTTTGAGAATGAAAAAAAAGGAAGTGGAACATATTTAGTCTTTTCAGACATGATGGAGAGTAGGTATCACAGGTACCTTCTCTCTGTATTTAATGCATGTAAAGATTGATAACTCTTTTACATATATATGGAAAACATCCACCACTGCCTCTAGCGGAGAGTGAATTTTGTAAGGGAAAGTACACTAACTAAGTACTCTAAGAACAATTAACATTTTAAGGGGTGGGAATATAGTCACTATAATATATAAACTTCTTGTTTGTAAAAAAAATGAAAATAGGGGCTGGGGCTATGGGATAGCAGTTTAGGCCTTGGCTTGCAGGCCTTGGCATCCCATATGGGTGCCAGTTTCAGTCCCAGTTCCTCCACTTCGATCTGGCTCCCTGCTAAAGCACCTGGGAAAACAGTGGAAGATGGTGCAACTACTTGGGCCCCTGCACCCACATGGGAAGCCTAGATGAAGCTCCTGGCTCCTATCTTTGGCTTGGCCAAGCCCTAGCCATTGTGACCATTTGGGGAGTGAAGCAGTGGATGGAAGCCTTCTCTAAAAAATAGATGATTTCATACTTCATAGTGCCTCTGTAAAAAATAGACAAGTGGAGGCAGGCATTTGGCCTCACACTTAAGATACCTATTAGGACATCTGTATCCCATGTCACAGTCCCTGGCTCTGTCTCGTGATTTCATCCTTTTTCATCCTTCTGCTAGTGTACGGCCCTGGGAGGGAGCGTGATGGCTGAAGCTTTTGGGTTTCTGTCATCTTCATGGGAGACTTAGATAAGAAACAGGCTCCCCACTTCAGCTCCCAGCTATTTCTTACGGAAGCATTTGGTCTGTGAACCAGTGAATGGGAGCTCTGTGTCTACCCCACGCCCATCTTTCATACACATAATCTTTCTCTCTGCCTTACACATAAAGACACGTGTTAATTTTAACCGCGTTTTAAAAATTACAGGTGTATGCCATTAGTGCTTTGCTCACATTGGAATTTCTCCATCCGTTCCACAATTTCCCCAGGTTTTCAAATAAGTATTGAATAAAGAACTAGAATTACACATAGCTATCATGTAAATAGAGGCCAGTCCTAAGCCATCAGTTCACCGCCCTGGAAACAACAAAATGTTCCCATTTGGTTCCTAAGAGGCTGGCGCAGGGCCTTGTGGGAAATGTAGTCTCCGTTTCCAAAGATGTCGCTAGCACAGGACCACGGGAAGGCTTTTCCTGTTTAGTTCTGCGCCTGTGCTGCCCTTCCCGCAGCTTCCGCGTTCCACCTGGAAGTTGTGAGTGCAGGTTGCGTGGTTGGATTCTGTATTCCTGAAGGTTGGTGCGGGGCGGAAGAAAAGCTCCCAGCCTTGGTGACTCTGGGAAGTGAGGATGGAGTAGCAGCACTTGGGAGCGGAAACAACAGTGGTTCTGTGGTGGCCACGACCTGGAGTGGGGCTGGGAGAGCGACACAAGCATCCGATCATCGGGTCCCGGGTTGGGGAAGCGGTAACTGCTTTTCGTGATGGCTTTGTCAGTAAACAGTGAGCTGCTGGGAGGCCTGGTGTCGACTTCCCGGTATACAAAAGCTGGTTCCAGAAGCGCTATAAACGTGGTTGAGCCCACGATGGCAGTCGGTGGGCGACAGCTTGCGCACGGGAGGTCTGCGTATGAGTTCATGTTCAGCTCTGCCGCGGAGGGATCTGAGCAAGGTTTTAAACCTATGCTAGTGTGATATCCGCATATCGCAGTGAAATCTCCCCCCAGTTCCCAGAGAAATAGTTGTGAAATGTATGCTGAGAGAATCTTTCCGTGTCGGTTGTCTTTTTGGTATTTTGTGGCATCTCTTCAGTAAGTGAACTCTCTGGTCTCCTGTTTTTGCTTTGTAGCCTGCCCAGCACTCCTGGTTTGAGTTTACAAAAGTTTTAAAATATCTAGTTTCCAGAGGAATAAGATTTATGAGAGAGATTGGAGTACGGGGTGATGGCCTCCTTTTCTTTGAGGTTATGGCTGTTAGGAAATTTGAAGTAGTGTGCCCTGTGAATAGGAATTGCAGCATTAAAATCACCCCTTTGATTTAAATGCTGTGAACAGCACCTCAGAGCAGAAGTATCGCATTCTTGTGCACGTTTTTACACTGATGGGGAATTTACACCAAGGATAATTCAAAGTTCACATGGCCATTGCTTGTTTTTGTAGAGATAATGGAAAATATTGCAAATACAGGTGTAAATAGCCTGAACATAGAAGTTTCTAAGCACTCTCTTTTCCTCTGCCTATTCGGAAACGGCTTTTTTACTTAGATAAAACCCCCAGCTACAGTTGTCCTTATGTTATAAATTGAAACAGAAGCAGGGATGTATTGTTGCTGATTTCAAGGCTCACTTGGAGGTTTCTTTTTTTCCCCCTCTAACCATTCAAGCCAACCCTATCTAAAATGTAAATATCCCAAAGAAAGACTCCAATAAGTAATTATAAAAGTTAGGTCCTTTGGTTTGTTTCTTTTTCAGTGCTATTGATGTGGAATCCAGACACTTAAAAATGCTGTCTTTGCTCAATTCGCTAATAGGCTCTAATCTGAAGTTAGTAATCTAATTAAGACACAAGGTAAATTGAAATGACTGCTTACTGAATCAAATGTCTCCAAAATATGGTATTTAGCTGGCTATTTTGAAACTATTTTATAAGCATTCACATTTATGAAAGAGACAGTATAGGCTTCCAGAGATGAGATACTTTATACTTTGTGTATCTGTGTGGGTGCAAACTGTTGAAATCTTTACTTAGTATATACTAAGTTGATCTTCTGTATATAAAGATAATTGAAAATGAATCTTGATAAAGAATGGGATGGGAAAGGAAGTGGGAGATGGGATGGTTGCTGGTGGGAGGGAAGTTATGGGGGGAAAAGCCGCCATAATCCAAAAGTACTTTCGAAATTTATATTTATTAAATAAAAGTTGAAAAAAAAAATAGTAGATGCAGGGTCGGTGCTGCACCCTAGTGGGTAAAGCCACCACCCACAGTGCCAGCATCCTATATGGGTGTCGGTTCAAGTCCCACCTGCTCCACCTTCAGTCCTGCTCTCTGCTGTGGCCTGGGAAATCAGTAGAAGATGGCCCAAGTCCTTGGGACCCTGCACCCTTGTGGGAGACCCAGAAGAAGCTCCTGGCTACTGGCACAGTTCCAGCTGTTGGGGCCATCTGGGGAGTGAACCAGCAGACCTCTCTCTTTCTGTCTCTGCCTCTCTCTAACTCTGCCTTTCAAATAAATAAAAACTTTGTTTTTTAAAAATAGCAGATGCAGGGCCGGCGCCACGGCTCACTAGGCTAATCCTCCGCCTAGCGGCACCGGCACACTAGTCCCGGTTGGGGCGCCGGATTCTGTCCCGGTTGCCCCTCTTCCAGGCCAGCTCTCTGCTGTGGCCAGGGAGTGCAGTGGAGGATGACCCAAGTCCTTGGGCCCTGCACCCCATGGGAGACCAGGAAAAGCACCTGGCTCCTGCCTTCGGATCAGCGCGGTGCGCCGGCCACGGTGGCCATTGGAGGGTGAACCAACGGCAAAGGAAGACCTTTCTCTCTGTCTCTCTCTCTCACTGTCCACTCTGCCTGTCAAAAAAAAAAAAAAAAAATAGCAGATGCAAAAAAAGATCACATTGACCATCCTGCTGATTTAAAAAAAAAAAAAGACACTCCTTAAATAAAGTGTTAAAGGACAAAAGTTGAAACTGAGAGAATATAGACTTTGTGCTCATAGAATAACTTATTTTTAAGAATGCTTAAGGGGCTGGCACCGTGGCTCACTTGGTTAATCCTCCGCCTGCACCACCAACATCCCATATGGGTGCCGGGTTCTAGTCCCGGTTGCTCCTATTCCAGTCCAGCTCTCTGCTGTGGCCCAGGAGGGCAGTAGAGGATGGCCCAAGTGCTTGGGCCTCTGCACCCACATGGGAGATCAGGAAGAAGCATCTGGCTCCGGGCTTCAGATCGGCACAGCGCCGGCCGTGGCAGCCATTTGGGGAGTGAACCAACGTAAGGAAGACCTTTCTCTCTGTCTCTCACTATCTATAACTCTACCTGTCAAATAAAAAAAAAAAAAGCTTAAAATTATATATACTTAAGGGGTACCACATGTTGTTTTGATACATGTATACATTGTGTAATGTCCATTACTAGTAAGTATATCTCCTTACATGTTTAACTTTTCTTTATGGTGTAAACATTCAAGATCCTTTTAGTTTTTTACAATGAAATATACAATACATTAAAATTATAGCCACTCTATAATAGAACCGTGGAACTTCTCATGCCTGTCTAGCTATAAATTAGTACCTGTGAATAAACTTCCCCATCTCCCTTTCCTCCTTGCCTCCTTGGTGTCTAGTAACCACTGTTCTACTTTTAACTTCTATAAGATCACCATTTTATTTATTTTTTATTTTTTAGATACCACACGTAAGAGATCATATTGTGTTTGTCTCTCTGTGCTTACTTTATTTTTACTTAACGTAATGACATCAGTTCCATCCATGTTGTCTTGGGTAATAACATTTCATCCTTTTTATGGCTGAGTAGTTTTCTATTGTACATTTGTACCACGTTTTCTTTATCTACATCAGTAGATGAACACTTTGGTTCTTGTCATTTCTTGGCTGTTGTGAATAGTATTGTGATAAACACAGAGGTGTAGATATTTCTTCATCAGAATGGTTTCATTTCCCTTGGATGTATATTCAGTTGTCCAGTTGCTGGATCATACAGTATTTCCTTTGTAGTTTGTGTACAGTATTTCCTTTTGTAGTTTGTTGAGTAAGCTCCATACTGCTTTCCATTATGACTACTAATTTACATTCCCACCAATAGTATGCAGGAATTCCCTTCCCTCCAGTTCTCACTAACACTTGTTATGTTTTGTCATGCCCATTCTAAATGGATGAGTTAATATTTCATCTTAGTTTTGATGTGCATTTCCATGATGATTAATGATATTGAGCATTTTTTCATATGCCTGTTGGCAATTTGTATTGTCTGTTTAGAACTACTGTCCATTTTTAAATTAGACTAATGTGTTGTTTTTTTGTTGTTGTTGTTATTGAGTTATTCTGGTTATTAACCCTTTGCAAGATACATAACTTGCAATACTTTCTCCCTTTCTGTAAGTTGTCTCTTTACTCAGTTGTTTCCTTTGCTGTTTAGAAACTCTTTAGTTTGATGAAATCCCATATGTCCAGTGTTTTATATAGATTTATTTTATTTGTTTGAAAGGCAGAATTACAGAGAGAAAGTGGGAGAGAGAGAAAGACAGATCTTCCATCCACTGGTAAATCCCCAAATTGCCACAAGGGCCAGAGGCTGGGCCATATCAAATCCAGGAGCTTGGAACTCCATCGGGTTCTCCACTCCATCTCACTCCATCTGGGTGATGGGCCCAAGCACTTGGCCTGTCTTCTGCTGTCTTCCCAGATATATTAAGAGAGGGCTGGATTGGAAGTGGAGCAGCTAGAATTTGAACCTGTGCCTGTAAGGGATGTCATTGTTACAGGTGGTTGCTTAACCTGCTGCTCCACAACACTGGTCTCCCATATATCTAATTTTGATTTTGTATACTGTTCTTTAGGGATCTGATACAAAAAAAAAAAAAAAAATTGCCTATTCTAATGTCCTAAAGTATTTCCCCTGTGTTTTCTCTTACTAGTTACAAAGTTTCAAGGCTTAAATATAGTCTTTAAACATTTTGAGATGGATTCTTGTACATGGTAAGAAGTGTCTAATTTCATTCTCATGCATGCAGATATCCAATTTTCCTGGCACAATTTATTAAAAACATTATCCTGTTTGCAGTACATGTTCATTGAACCTTTGTCAAAGATGGGTTTGCAGTAGATGTGTAGCTTTAATTCTGGGATCTCTGTTCTGTTTCATTAGCCTATGGATCTGTTTTTAATGCCAATATCATGCTGTTTTAATTACTGTTATCTTTATGATATATCTTAAAGCCAGGTAATAAAATGCTTCCTGTTTCTTCCTGGTTTTTTTTGTTTGTTTGTTTGTTTGTTTTTTAACTCAAGATCATGTATGGCTACTTGGAATCTTTTGTAGTTCCATAGAAATTTTAGTGGTGTTTTTCAAGTTCTGTGGAAAACGTCATTGGGATTTTGATAGAGATTGCATTGAATCTATAAATCACTTTGATTGATATGCACATTTTTAAATTGTTGGGGCTTCCAATCTATGGACACATAATGTATTTCCATTTCTTTGTGTCCTCTTCAGTTTATAGTTTTCTTTGTAGATATATTTCTCTTCTTTGGTTGAATTTTTTTTTTTTTTTTTTGACAGACAGAGTGGACAGTGAGAGAGAGAGACAGAGAGAAAGGTCTTTCTTTGCCGTTGGTTCACCCTCCAATGGCCGCTGCGGCCAGCGCACCGCACTGATCCGATGGCAGGAGCCAGGTGCTTCTCCTGATCTCCCATGGGGTGCAGGGCCCAAGGACTTAGGCCATCCTCCACTGCACTCCCTGGCCACAGCAGAGAGCTGGCCTGGAAGAGGGGCAACCGGGACAGAATCCGGCGCCCCATCCAGGACTAGAACCCGGTCGGTGTGCCAGCGCCACAAGGCGGAGGATTAGCCTATTGAGCCGCGGCGCCGGCCCTTTGGTTGAATTTTAATCTTAGATATTTTTAAAAATCTTTCTCAATTTATTGGATTGGTTTCTTGATTTCATTTTCAGGTGATTTATTATTTGTGTGTAAAAATGCTATTTTTTTATATATTGACTTTGTACTCTGCAACTTTGATCAGTTTGTTTATTTGTTCTAACATCTTTTTGATGTAGTCTTTGGGATTTTTCTATATATAGGGTAATGTCATCTGCAAACTGACAATTTGACTTCCTTCCTTCTAGTTTGAATGGCCTTTATTTCTTCCTCTTGCCTAATTCCTCTTGCTAGGTCTTCTAGTACAATTTTGAATAAAAGTACAGTAGGTATCTTTCTTTTGTTCCATATCTTAGAAAAGAAAGCCTTCAGCTTTTACCATCAATATGATGATAGTTGTTCACTTGCTATAAATGGTCTTTATTATGTTGTGGTATGTTCCTTCTATAACTAATTTGGTCAGAGTTTTTTTTTTAACCATAAAGGAATGTTGAGTTTTATCAATTGCCTTTTCTGTATCTATTGAGCTAATCATATGATTTTTGTCATTCATTCTGCTTCTATGATATATCACATTTATTGATTTGCATATGTTGAATCATCCTTGCATGGAGAATAATTTTTTAATGTGTAAATGTATTAATTTGCTAGTTTTTTATTGAATATATTTGCCTGTGTAGTCATCAGGGATATTGGGCTGTAGCTTTCTTTTCTTGTGTCTTTCTCTCATTCTGATATGAAGGTAATGCTGGCCTTATAGAAGGAGTTTGGAGTAATTCTTTTCCCTTCTATTTTTTGGAATCATTTAAGAAGAAAAATTGATGTTAATTGTTAGTTCTTTAAATGTTTTGTACAATTCAATAGTGAAACCATCTGTTCCTAGTTTTGTTTGTTTTGGTTGGAGATTTTAATTGCAGAGTCAATCTTGCTCCTTGTTTGTTGGTTTTTTAGATATCATATTTCATAATGATTCAGCCATGGTAAAGTATATGTGCCCAGCAGAGCTTCCATTTCTTCTAGGTTATAAAGCTTGTTGCCATATAATTGTTTATAGTAACTGCTAATCTTTTGTATATGTTTGATGTCACTTGCAATGTTTCTCTTTCCATTTTTGATTTCATGAATTTTATGAATTTGAATCTTCTTTTTTCTTAGTCTACTAAGAATTTGTCAATTTTATCTGTTACCTTTTTTATTTCATTTTTATATAGTTTTTTCTTAGTTTCTATGTCATTTGTGCTGCTTTCTTTTCCTTCTAATAATTTTTAATTTAATTTGTTCTTATTTATCTAATTCCTTTGATAGAGCCATAAATTCTTTGAGACTGTTCTACTTTTTTTAATGTAAATTTTATTATTATTATTATTTGACAGGTAGAGTTATAGATAGTGAAAGAGAGACAGAGAGAAAGGTCTTCCTTACGTTGGTTCACTCCCCAAATCGCCGCTATGGCCCGGAGCCAGGTGCTTCTTCCTGGTCTCCCTTGGGAGTGCAGGCGCCCAAGCACTTGGGCCATCCTCCACTGCCCTCCTGGGCCACAGCAAAGAGCTGGACTGGAAGAGGAGCAACTGGGACTAGAACCCGGCGCCAATATGGGATGCCCGCTATAAACTTGCCTTAGTACTGCTTTTGCTTTATGCCATTGGTTTTGTTATGTTATATTTTCATTTGCATTCATTTCAAGCAATTTAATAAATTGGTTGCTTAGTAATAAGTTTAATTTCTGTATGTATATATAGTTTTCAAAGTTTTTCTTGTTATGGATTTCTAGTTTTCTTGCATTATAGCAAACAAGGATACTTTGTATGATTTCTTTTTTTTTTTTTTTTTCTAATTTGTTAAGGTTTGTTTTGTGACCTGCCACAGGATCTATTCTGGAGGATGTTTCATGTGCTTTGGAAAAGATTATATATTCTGTAGCTGTTGGACAGAAAGTTCTGTAAGGTCCAAATGACCTAGGGTACAATTATACTCGTCATTTGTTGATTTTCTGATTTTCTGCCTGGAGGATCTGTCCAGATCTAAAAGTGGGATGTTTAAGGACCCTACTATTAATGTTGGAGTCTGTCTCTCTATTTAGTATTTTTTTTTTTTTTTTTTTGGACAGGCAGAGTTAAACAGTGAGAGAGAAAGAGAGAGAGAGAGAGAGAAAGGTCTTCCTTTTCCGTTGGTTCACCCCCCCAAATGGCTGCTACGGCCGGCGCTGCGCTGATCCGAAGCCAGGAGTCAAGTGCTTCCTCCTGGTCTCCCTTGCAGGTGCAGGGCCCAAGCATTTGGGCCATCCTGCACTGCTTTCCCAGGCCGCAGCAGAGAGCTGGACTGGAAGAGAAGCAACCAGGACAGAACCCAGTGCCCCAACCGGGACTAGAACCCGGGGTACCGGCGCCACAGGTAGAGAATTAGCCAAGTGAGCCGCGGCTCCGGCCTCTCCAGTTAGTATTATTATTATTTGCTTTATGTAGTTAGGTACTCCAATATTGAATACATATACATTCACAATTGTTATGTCCTCTTGCTAGATTGAACAGATTGTATAACAACCTTGCTTGTGTCTTTTTAATGCTTTAGATTTAAAATCTATTTTATCCTATATAAGTAGGGCTGCTCCTGATTTTTTTTTTTTTTTGCTTCATTTGTATGGACTATATTATTCCATCCTTTTTTTCTTTTTTTTTTTTTTAAGATTTATTCATTTATTTGAAAAGCAGAGATGGAGAGTGAGGAAGAGACAGAGAGATCTTTATCAGCTGGTTCATTCCCCTGATGGCTGCAATGACTGGAGCTGGGCCAGTCCAAAACTAGGAGCCTTGTACAGGTCTCCCACATGCTTGCAGGGGCTCAAGCACTTGGGCCCTTTTCCACTGCCCTCCCAGGTGCACTAGCAGGGAGCTGGATCAGAAGCAGAGCAGCCAGAAATCAAACCAGTGCCCACATGGGACACCAGTGCCACAGGCAGTGGCTCTACCCGCTATGCAACAGTGCCAGCCCTATTCTGTCCTGTCAGTTTCAGTCTATGTGTATCTTCAGAGTTACTGAATATCCTCAGTCACTGATAAGCGTGATATACTTGGATCTTTTTAATTCCATGTCTTTTTATTTGGAGTATTTAACCATTGGCAAATGCAGTCTTATTACTGCCATTTGATACTTATTTAATTTATTAAAGTTCCTTTCTTTATTTCAACTTCTGTTACAATCATCCTTTGTAGTTAAATTATTGTCTGCATTAGTGTACTTTGATTCTTTGCTTATCTGTTTTAGGCAAATGTATTACAGACTTTTGCTTTGTCCTTATCATGAGGCTTACAGATTTTTGCTTTTTGATTATCATGAGGCTTACAAAAAAATGTTTGGTTAAAATAAGCAATTTTTAAATGATGGCAACTTGACATTGATTATAAATATATGAAAACAAACCAACAAAAACCCCAAAGAGATAAGAAATAGTAATCAACAACCCTGCACTTACACTCCATTCTTTCCTACATTTTAAATTATTTTTCATTAGTTGAAAGACAGAGGGAATCAGATAGAGAAAGCTCCCATCCACCATTTTACTCCCAAAATGCCTGTAATAGCTGAGGTTCAGCCAGGGGAAAGCCAGGAATGAGATGCGTTCCAGATCTCCCACGTTGGTAGCAAGGCACCTAACCACTGGAGCCATCACTTGCTGCCTCCTGGGTTTACATAAGCAAGAAGCTAGAATAGGCTGCCAGAGCTATGTCTCAAACTTGGATATTCTGATATAGAATGCAGGCTTCCCAACTGGTTTCTTAACCACTAGGCCAAATACCATTTGCACACATTTTGAATTTTTGGTATTGTATTTTACCCATTTCCATATTGCTTATCTCAATATTGTTTTTATTTTTTAGTCTTCATACTAAAGATATGAATAGTTTGTATACCATGTTTACAATATTAGAAGACCCTGAATTTGCCTATATAGTTACTGGATTTTTGCTGCCTAAGCTAAACTCACTGATTGATGTCATGCCCACCGGCCACTGCTGATGCTGGCTAGAGTGATCAACTGTGGCCATGGAACTCTACTTGGTACTGAAGCAGGTCCAGAAACTGTCAGTAAGCACCTGTCTGCAGACACTGACCATTTGCATCCGCTCAGTGTTAGATTTTACCAGCTTGGCAGTGAGTTCCAAAAGTGAGTTTGTTACCGGAGAAATTGGAGGGTTCTTGTCTTCACGCAAGAAAGAATTCAGGCATGAGACAGAGTAGTGGGAGGTAAAATAGCAAGGTTTATTAGGGAAGGGACATCCGTAAGAACAGATGGGCACCTTTCCAGACAGGACCTGAGAGATAGTGCGCAGTCGCTCGGACTGGGGGTTGGGGGTGGGGGGCGAGGTTACATGGTTGAGTAGAGAGATTACACCTGGCCAGACCAGGCAGGCGGCTCAGCATAGAGGCAGAGGGCTGAGCGCACAGTCCGATTGAGGCTGGGGGTTTTTAAGGAAATGGGTCTTGCTGCCCCACCTCTGCTCCTCTTGGAACAAAGGGCTTTTTGGATGTAAACAGAAAAACTTCTGAGTTTTCCCCTGAAGGTATCAGACAGGAGGAAGCCTAGCTGGCGCCATCCTGAGTTTAGAGGAAGGGTGAGCAAGACTCCCTGGAGAATGGGGATCCTGAGCAGGGTGTCTGAAATGCAGATACTGGGCTGCAACTGGGAGATTGTGGAAGATTTGTCAGGTAGAAGGGGCAGGACCTCCACCTGGCAGGTTATCAGGTAGAAGGGGGCAGGGCAGGATGCGAATACCGGGCTGCCCCTGAAACATTGTCAGGATGATTTTGAGATGCAGATACATATGCTGGACATAGATGTCTTCTCTTTAGGCCTTTATGTCACACACACATAAGCTCATAACTGACTTCCTACCTAACAAGTTCCTGTGATTCATTGCTGTTTTCCAAGGTTGGAGAAGGGATGATAGAGAAGGTAAATCTATGTCAGTCTTACCTGGGTCTCATGGTTGTCGGACCCTGTGCAATCTTGGGGATGCATGCCAGTAATATGTAAGGCTAGTGGTGATAGACACCAAACCATCCGTGACCTCCAAGGCACAGGTTGTCTGCCTGATCCTGGGGCAAGTCTAGAGGCTTCTTCCACAGACATTGACCTAGACAATGGGAATGAGTAGGATCTGTCTAGTTTTGGGCTTCAGCAGCACAACAGTGAGTCCCAAGACATATTCATGTGATTGCCTGCTGTCTGTGTAAATTTTATGGATGTTCCCCTTGATCAACCAGCTGGCACTAAGCTGGGTCATCACTGGGTCTTACTGTCACCAGGCCATGTGACATCTCAGAGATTCATGCCAGGCCCACTTGAAGCTGGCGGTGGTACACACTGAAGTGAATTCATCCCACTGGAGGATGAGTCTCCCCCTGTTGCTGGGGGCAAGTCTAGAGCCTCTGTCTATAAGCTAGGGGATAAAGGTCTTTGGGCCTTTTCATCTGTTAGGTCTCATGGCATTGGGCCCAGCACTGGGCAATAGCCTAATCTCCTTTTCTTGCCCTATTCCCCAGTGGCTATAGTCTTGATGTTTAAGTTGGGGCAGAAGCACTCCCCAAGTCATCTGGCTATGGAGGGTCCAAATATTCATGCCTACAAGTGTGGGCCTGAGGACAAGGGCCGTAAGATTGTCTAATTCTGAATTTTTTCACTATGGGCATGAGATTCAAGTGTGTGGGCTGAATTGAATTCCCTCCCTCCTTCATACAGGAGATGCCTCTTTCCATCCTGTCCTACATGGAGTTTGGGGAGGGGTAATGCAGACAGCTGTTTCCCTCCTGATTTCTTCAATGTCACTTTGAATATTATTAGGCTAATACCAAGTACTAAGGCCTTTTGCCTGAGTCCTGTAGCTCTTTTGAAGATGACTTGGTGTGTGGATAGCTGTTTAAATTAGTGTCTCCAGAAAGGGGGTTGCCACATCTTACTCAGCCACCATGTTATTCCACTCTTTATCTTTTAAGCCTCCCCAGGTAATTTAAGTCACATTTTCAATTTAGTATTGCTTATAAAATATAGTAGATTGGTGATGGACTCTTAATTGCTTCTTTGGAGGCTTTCATTTCCTTTATGAAGGCTCCCACATTACATAAAACTTCTATTAAGTTATTCTCCTGTTTATAGTATTTTAATTTTATTTATTGGACATGACTGGGGCCTGAATTGCATTGAGGCATCCCACTCACTCCAAAGCTTCCAGATGAAATTATTTTTTAATGTCATTGGAATTTTTAAGAAATACTCTTTTAAAAATTATTTTTGTTCATTTATTTATTTGAAAGGCAGAGCAGCACATACACACACACAGAGAGAGAGAGAGAGAGAGAGCAAAAGAGAGAGAGATGGTGGTAGTGTATCTTCCATCTGCTCATTCATTCCTTAAATGGCCACAAAAGCCAGTGGTTGGCCAGGCCAAAACCAGGAGCCAGGAACTGCATCCTGGTCTCTATCATGGGTGGCAGGAGCCCAAGTACTTGGGCCATCGTCCATACTTTCCCAGGCACATTAGCAAGAACTGGGTCAGAAAGAGCAGCTGGCACACTAGAACTGGCACTCTGATATAGAATGCCAGCACCTCAAGCAATGACTTAACTCACTGCACTACAATGCCAGCTCCTCCAGATGGGATCTTAAGAGATCTGACAAAATAGAGGAAAAGTTAGGAATTCTTACCAAAGCCACCTCTTTCTGATCTGCAGTGTCTAGTTGAGAGAAAAGGTTTCTCTGTACGTTGTTGAAACCAAACACTTTACACCATCTTTGATGTTATATTCTCAGGCCTTAGTATCTCAATGTCTTTCCCATAGCTTAAAGTTTCTTTGCCCTGTTTTGATGATTGCAGATCAACTTCTTACTAAAGACTAACTCAGTAGATTGAGAGAATGAGTAGGACATTAGGACCAGCCAGGACTCAAGTCTTGTGATATAGATAGGTAGCATCTTGATGTTAGATTTTGTCTTGAGTTTTTGTTTTTCATTTTTGTTTGTTTTAACAGGAACCCCAGGCCAGGGCAAATATTGTGGCAGCTATCTACTTATAACCCCAAACTGCAACCCACTTTTGCTATCATCAAAATCTCTGAAAGAATACAATGGCTGTCCTATCACTGGCTAATCAAAGGAAGACAATGAACACCATGAACCATCCAAAGACTTGCAACAAGTTGAACACATGCCTTGCAACCCCAACTTCAAGCTTAACTGTTTCCTTACCCTGCTCTCCAAGGGGAGTTTGGAAATTAAGTGATAGCTGTCCATAGTCCTTGCCCTGCACTTGGGAAACTAAACATCTACTTTCTTCCATCCCCACAGTGTCAGTGATTGGCTTGCTTTGCATCAGGCAGCAAGACCCAGGTTTGGGGGATCTGTAACATTGTTCTCTAAATTTGTATTGGTGGAAGAAAACATTTATAAGAGCTGATTTTTTGAATTGTGAATCTTTTGTACTTGGTTTTGGTTCTACTTTAGTAAGTTGTTGATCCACAGCTTCCCAGAAGTGGTCCTTGTTTTCCCTTTTCTGTCTTGCATAATTTGTTACAAGGTAAAAAATTATTATAAGGTTCTCTTTTTCACCTTGCTTGAGAGTTTGGCTTGATATGGAAAAAAGTCTGAGATGTCTTTAAATTTAATTAGACCATGGACCAGGGATGGAAAGAAAGAGATGGATGAGGTTAATCAATAATAAATAAAATACAAAACACTATTTTATATCCTTAAGTGAATGTTAAAAGCTTATGTCAACTATTATTGCAATTTCCTAGGGACCACAGTATCCTGCTTGTAGCCCCAACCAATCCAGAGGCAAAAGCTACTGCTTGTGGACTGCCCATTTATCCCAGAGCCCTCCCCACTTTGGGTAATCCTGCCCTTCCTATCTAGAGTAGATTCAGTGTAATTAATTTGTACTGCCTTCCCCAATTTTTCATTGTAAAGTACTCTGGCTTCTTAGATATGGAGGGTTGAAAATTCTAATATAGAATTCTGTATAGGAAGGAAAAAGGAAAATGGATGTGTTTTTAGCTAAAAAACGTAAGGGAAACATGAAGGTTTGTTTTAGAAAACCATTTATTTTGTTTAATTCAGAGGTGATTCAAAGGTTATTTTAAAATAATGATCTATGATGGAAATAAAAGTAAGGCAAGAAATAATCAGTATGTAGGAATGAGGTATAAAGAAATAATAAATATATACTTTTGATAAGGAAAGTTGATGGGAGAGAGAGTAATTCTTCTGTTTGTGAGAGAGAAGTTTGTGTTGTAAAAAAGAGGAGGGGGAAAGTAAGTTTTTGTAGTAAGGCACAATGATTGGTTATTCTAATAGGAAAAAGAAGGCTAAAAATAAAGGTCTAAATGAGTTGTAGAAAATCTGAGCAAGTTGTTGAAGTTTTTGGAAAATGAATCTTATAAATGGAATTTTGTGTGTGGCCAATCTGGCTAAAATTGAAAGAGCAATGTATGTGAGTGGTTTTAAAACTTAAATTTGATATTGCAGGTATACAACTGATAAAAATTTGTATTTGGTCTTTTGCTGTATAAACAATGAAATGCTTTTTGAATATTGGCCTCTTAATAAGAAACTATGAAAGATTTTTATTTATCTTTAGACCAAGGTTATATTTTTATCAAAATAATTTCGGGTGCTTCATCTTGTCATTATCAAGATCTTTGCTTGCCTAAACAAACTATCTGTTAGTAAGATCTAAGACTTCTTCAACTGTGTAACCTCTATTTGTCTAAAAATCTTTTGTCACTTTGGGTTAATGGTTTACTAAGTGTTGTTTACTCAATTACCTGTTTTATTGTTTTTAAAGATTTATTTATTTTGAAACTCAAGAGTTAAGAGAGAAGGGGACAGACAGAGAGAGAGAGAGATTTTCCATCTGCTGGTTCACTGCCTAGCTGGCCGCCACAGCCAGTACTGGGCCAGGCTGAAGCCAGGAGCCACGAGCTTCATTGGAATCTCTCATGTGGGTGGCAGGGGCCCAAACACTTTGGCCATCTTCTGCTGCTTTTCCCAGACCATTAGTGGGGAGTTGGATAGGAAGTGGAGCAGGTGGGACTCAAACTGATACCCATATGGGATGCCAGTGTCGCAGGCTGCAACTTTACTTGCTATGGTGCAGTGCTGTCCTCCACAATGACCTGTTTTAAAATTTTTGAATTTTTCATGAATTTGCCTCAAATTTTAAATCGCATCTTTTTGACCAAGAATTGATTTTGGAATTTTTTAGTTGAGTCCTTAGAGAGCTTCAAAGGATCTATCTCTCATCTTGTAGAGATAGTAAACTAATTAGGCTTGCTCCACATATTGAAATGTGTGGGAAACTTTATCGAATATTAAAGTGATGTTGGGTTTTGTTATCAATGTGATCTAAAAAATATGTAAAGTTTGTAGAAGCTCAGTCCTGGTGTGATGCTGTTAGTAATAATTCTGATTATTATTTTACAATGCAAAAAACAACCCAATTTCCTTATGGTATATCATTATTATAATTAACTCTCTCTAGATTTTTATTTTTTGTTTTTAATTTTTTTAAGATTTATTTATTTATTTAAAAGTCAGAGTTACACAGAGAAGCATCCACTGGTTCACTCCCCATTGGCTGCAACAACCGGAGCTGTGCCAATCCAAAAGCAGGAGCCATGAGCTTCTTCCAGGTCTCCCACACGGGTGCAGGGGCCCAGGGACTTGGGCCATCTTCTACTGCTTTCCCAAGCATAGCAGAGAGCTGGATTGGAAGTGGAGCGGCCAAGACTCAGACAGGCGCCCCTATGGAATGTGGCACTGTAGGAGGCAGCTTTACCAACTATGCCATAGCACTGGCCCCAACAAGTACTCTTAAATGCAAGTTCTTGACATTTCATGTAAGTAGACTAGGTAAGAATTTTCAGGACTCTTAACAGAGAAATGTCTGAATTCACAAAATTATTAACCAAAGATTAATTACATGAAGCAAAATGAACTGATAGAAAATTATAGGATTGTTGTAGCCTCTAAAAAAAGATTTATTTTATTTGAAAGTCAGAGTTACAGAGAGAGAGGGAAAGACAGATAAGAGATCTTCCATCCACTGTTTCATTTCCCAAATGACCAGGGCTGGACCAGTCTGAAATCAGGGGCCAGGAGCCTAGAACTCTGTCCAGGTCTCCCACATAGGTGACAGGGCCCAAGCACTTGGACCATCTTTCATTGCTTTTCCCAGGCCATTAGAAGGGAGCTGGATGGGAAGTAAAGCAGCCAGGACACTAACCAGCATGACTGGGCTGTCTTAGTATTTAAAATTTCTTTATACATATCGCAGGTACAGTCTGATGGCAGCCTTGGTTTGGCTTTCTAACCTTGAGCAGTTTTTTTGTTTTTGTTTAATATTTATTTATTCTTCATAGAGTGACACAGAGAGAAAGAGAAAGAGAAAGAGAAAGAGAAAGAGAAAGAGAAAGAGAAAGAGATCTGCTAGTTTATTCTCCAAATGGCTACAACATATCCAGGGTTCGGCCATTCCAGAATGAAGCCAGGAGCCAGAAATTCCATCTGGATCTCCCACATGGGTGATAGGGAACTACGTACTTGGGCCACCTTCTGCCTTTCCAGGCACATTAGCTGCAGCTAGATTGAAAGCAGAAGATACGGGACTCGAACTAGTGCTCCAGTATGGAATGTAGTCATTGCAGGCATCCTTAACCCACTGCTGCAATACCAGAGTTTTTTGGTTTGTTTTATAATTTGATATTCTACATAGCCAATTATTGTTCTTGCTGCTTTAAATAAATGATCAGGTCAAATTTCATGATGCTAAGCTTATTTTATGATCAAATAAATCTTACTGTGATTGTGGTTGGTAGAAATTGAGATAATTGTAGAGAGAAAAGTTGTCTTCAAAGAAAAATGATAATATACCTGTTATTGGATTGTAGTCTTATGCATTGTTTTTGAGTTTTTATTATCTACTTGCAGCCTAGACTAGATCATTTATTATTATTATAGGTTCCTCCAATCTAATTTTTTTCCACAATTCTGATCTGAAATTACTAAGAACAAAAACTGCTATTTTCTGATGAACTGAAGTTGAGAACCTGATGTAAATTTTAAGGAACAAATCTCACCCAATTTCCCATGGGTAGTTGGTAAGCTTTTGGGCTTAGGCTCTTGATTCAGGTCTATTGTGCAAACTTGATTTTTTTTAATACTCTTAGTTTTGTTTCTTTTTTTTTTTTAAAGGATTTTATTTATTTGAAAGTCAGAAATTAGAGAGAGAGAGATCTTTCATCCACTGGTTCACTCCCAAAATGGCCACAACAGCCAGGAATGGGCCAGGCTGAAACCAGGAGCGAGGAGCTTCTTCCAGGTTTCCCACATGGGTACAGAGACCTAAGCACTTGGGCCATTTTCCCTGCTTTCCCAGGCACATTAGCAAGGAGCTGAATGGGAATAAGAGCAGCCTGGATTCGAGCCTGCGCCCAATATGGAATGCTGACACTGCAGACGTCAGCTTAACTCGCTGTGCCACAGCACCAGACTGCTATACTCTTAGCTTTGTTTTGTGTTATTTCCTTTAGCTTTTGTACCCCTGCATGACCAACCTCTGTACCAATGGAGCCCTTAAAAGAATGTCCTGGCCTAGCATTTCAGGAAGAATGCTTTGAATACCTGTGGAACTAACAAAATTGATCTTAACTACTGTAAACTCCAGGCAGACTTAGCTTGAGAGCCAATCCTTCCAGACCTCTTTCTGCACAAATTAAAGAGTTTCAACACTCGTGCTCACTTCGGCAGCACATATACTAAAATTGGAACGATACAGAGAAGATTAGCATGGCCCCTGCGCAAGGATGACACGCAAATTCGTGAAGCGTTCCAAATTTTTGAGGACACGCAGTTTAACTACCATCGCAAGAAGAACATCGCAGCTGAGTGCAAGGAGGGCAAACAGGAGAAAGAGGAGGCTGACTGCTACCAGCGCCTGAAGGATGAGGTGGTGCGAGCTCAGGTGCAGCTGCAGCTCTTCAAACTTTACCATAACGAAGGGGAAATCGAGACGCTCAACAAGGAACTGGCCTCCAAGAACAAAGAGATTGAGAAGGACAAGAAGCGTATGGACAAAGTAGAGGATGAACTGAAGGAGAAGAAGAAGGAGCTGGGCAAAATGATGCGGGAGCAGCAGCAGATCGAGAAGGAGATCAAGGAGAAGGACTCGGAGCTGAACCAGAAGCGCCCTCAGTACATCAAAGCCAAGGAGAACACGTCCCACAAAATCAAGAAGCTCGAGACAGCCAAGAAGTCTCTGCAGAATGATCAGAAGCACTACAAGAAGCGTAAAGGGGACATGGACGAGCTGGAGAAGGAGATGCTGTCCGTGGAGAAGGCCTGGCAGGAGTTTGAAGAGCGCATGGAAGAGGAGAGTCAGAGTCAGGGCAGAGACTTGACGCTAGAGGAGAATCAGGTGAAGAAATACTACCGGTTGAAAGAGGAAGCCAGTAAGAGAGCAGCTACCTTGGCCCAGGAGAAGTTTAATCGAGACCAGAAAGCTGATCAAGACCGTCTAGATCTGGAAGAGCGGAAGAAAGTGGAGACGGAGGCCAAGATTAAGCAGAAGCTGTGGGAGATTGAAGAGAATCAGAAGCGGATTGAGAAACTAGAGGAATATATCACCACCAGCAAACAGTCCCTAGAGGAGCAGAAGCAGCTAGAGGGGGAGCTGACAGAGGAGGTAGAGATGGCCAAGCGGCGTATCGATGAGATCAATAAGGAGCTGAACCAGGTGATGGAGCAGCTAGGGGATGCCCGCATTGACCGCCAGGAGAGCAGCCGCCAGCAACGGAAGGCAGAGATAATGGAAAGCATCAAGCGCCTTTACCCTGGCTCCGTGTACGGCCGCCTCATTGACCTCTGCCAGCCCACACAGAAGAAGTGTTAGATTGCTGTGACCAAGATGTTGGGCAAGAACATGGATGCCATTATTGTTGACTCAGAGAAGACGGGCCGGGACCGTATTCAGTATATCAAGGAGCAGCGTGGGGAGGAGCCTGAGACCTTCTTGCCTCTTGACTACCTGGAGGTGAAACCAACAGATGAGAAGCTCCGGGAGCTGAAGGGGGCCAAGCTCGTGATTGATGTGATTCGCTATGAACCACCCCATATCAAAAAGGCCCTGCAGTATGCGTGCCGTAATGCCCTTGTCTGTGACAACGTGGAAGATGTCTGCCGCATTGCCTTTGGAGGCCACCAGCGCCACAAGACAGTGGCACTGGATGGGACCCTGTTCCAGAAGTCAGGAGTGATCTCTGGTGGGGCCAGTGACCTGAAGGCCAAGGCGCGGCGCTGGGATGAGAAAGCAGTGGATAAGCTGAAAGAGAAGAAGGAGCGGCTGACAGAGGAGCTAAAAGAGCAAATGAAGGCAAAGCGGAAAGAGGCAGAGCTGCGCCAGGTGCAGTCTCAGGCCCATGGCCTGCAGATGCGGCTCAAGTACTCACAGAGTGACCTAGAGCAGACCAAGACACGACATCTGGCCCTCAATCTGCAGGAAAAGTCCAAGCTGGAGAGTGAATTAGCTAACTTTGGGCCTCGCATTAATGACATCAAGAGGATCATCCAGAGCCGAGAGAGAGAGATGAAAGATTTGAAGGAGAAGATGAACCAGGTAGAGGATGAGGTGTTCGAAGAGTTTTGTCGGGAGATTGGTGTGCGCAACATCTGGGAATTTGAGGAAGAGAAGGTGAAGCGGCAGAATGAGATCGCCAAGAAGCGTTTGGAGTTTGAGAACCAGAAGACTCACTTGGGTATCCAGTTGGATTTTGAAAAGAACCAACTGAAGGAGGACCAGGATAAAGTCCACATGTGGGAGCAGACAGTGAAAAAGGATGAAAATGAGATAGAAAAGCTGAAGAAGGAGGAGCAAAGACACATGAAGATCATAGATGAGACCATGGCCCAGCTACAAGACCTGAAGAACCAGCACCTGGCCAAGAAGTCGGAAGTGAATGACAAAAATCACAAGATGGAGGAGATTCGTAAGAAACTTGGGGGCGCCAACAAGGAAATGACCCATTTACAAAAGGAGGTGACAGCCATCGAGACCAAGCTGGAACAGAAGCGCAGCGACCGCCACAACTTGCTCCAGGCCTGCAAGATGCAGGATATCAAGCTGCCGCTGTCGAAGGGCACCATGGATGATATTAGTCAGGAAGAGGGTAGCTCCCAGGGGGAGGATTCAGTGAGTGCTTCACAAAGAACGTCCAGCATCTACGCACGAGAGGCCCTCATTGAGATCGACTACGGTGACCTGTGTGAGGATTTGAAGGATGCCCAGGCTGAGGAGGACATCAAACAGGAGATGAGCACACTGCAGCAGAAGCTGAATGAGCAGCAGAGTGTGCTTCAGCGTATTGCTGCCCCCAACATGAAAGCCATGGAAAAGCTGGAGAGTGTCCGTGACAAGTTCCAGGAGACCTCTGATGAGTTTGAGGCAGTCCGAAAGCGAGCAAAGAAGGCCAAGCAGGCATTCGAACAGATCAAGAAGGAGCGCTTTGACCGCTTCAATGCTTGTTTTGAATCTGTGGCTACCAACATTGATGAGATCTATAAGGCTCTGTCCCACAACAGCAGTGCCCAGGCATTCCTGGGTCCTGAGAACCCAGAGGAGCCCTACTTGGATGGCATCAACTATAACTGCGTGGCTCCTGGCAAACGCTTCCGGCCTATGGACAACTTGTCAGGAGGGGAGAAGACAGTGGCAGCTTTGGCCCTGCTTTTTGCCATCCACAGCTACAAGCCAGCCCCCTTCTTCATCCTGGATGAGATCGATGCTGCCTTGGATAACACCAACATTGGCAAGGTAGCAAATTACATCAAGGAGCAGTCGACTTGGAACTTCCAGGCCATCGTCATCTCTCTCAAGGAAGAGTTCTACACCAAGGCTGAGAGCCTCATTGGAGTCTATCCCGAGCAAGGGGACTGTGTGATCAGCAAAGTCCTGACCTTCGACCTCACCAAGTACCCAGATGCCAACCCCAACCCCAATGAGCAGTAACAGTAGTTTCTGCCCTCTGCCCTGTCTGGATCCCTAAACTGCCCCTCTGCCAGTCTTTGGATATTTGTGGCTCCCAACCTTCCCTTACCTCCTAGCCCTGTTTGGTGTAGTCATGGGATTTAGCACTGCTGTCAAGCCTGAAGAGGAACAGAGATGATGTTAGGTCTGGAGCAAAAAGTCATGAGCCACAGGGAGCATCCTGGTCTCTGGAAGGAGGCGCTGAGCTGAGCTGGGCTGAACAGGACCATCTGTCCGTCTTCCCCTGCCCGGATCCTTCCCCACCATCCATACTCATGGGTCCCTTGGGTATTTTGCCCACTTTATGTGTGGGTGTGTGTGGGTGTGTGTGGATGTTCACCTGTGTGCATGTGTGTGCAGAAAAATAAAAGATACTGGAGACTTTTAGAAGGAGCCTAGGATGAATTTGACTCCAGGAGCGCTTAGGATGACAGCACTCCAGAGCTGGACAAAGGTGCTCCAGGCCTCCTAGGAGTCCTCAGCAGTCACCTGAAGCTGTCCTCACTCACTCACTCGTGTGTTCATTCACTTGTTTATTCGTCAAACACATATGGAGTGCCCTCTGTGCAACTGTGTGCTTGGAATTGAGAGTTGAACCATGCATGCTCTCTGTCCGGGTAAGGAGATACAATGGGTTCGTGAATTACTGGGGTTAGCTGAACGTTGCTATGTGCTTTGAATATGAGAAGAGGACAGTTACGTCCAGGTAATTGGTAATTGTCACATTTAAGCTGGACCTTGACAGACTGGTAGGGTTTTAGTTAGGCACTGAGATCAGTTACGGTTTCTGGTCCCACTTTTCATCAGTTTGACGCTGGGCAAGTCGTTTGGCCTTTCTGTGCCTCACTTGTCTCATCTGTAAAATGAGGCTAAGAATATTACCTACCTCATAGGATTTAACGATGTCAAGCTCCTCACTGGAGGCCTTATCCTTGTGTGGAGCCCACTAGGTGCCGACCTCTCAGAATACAAGCCTTCTCATGCCTGGACTTCCGAGGGTTTCTCATCCTGGCCGTTAGGGACAATCTGAGATGCTGTAAATGCCCTGGTAACTGGGAGAGTTCCAGGGCACTGATGAGGTTTACCTGGTAAGTGGAGGGCCGGGGTAAACCTATAGCTTCAGCCATGGATGATAACCGGGTGCCTGGGCTCCAGCCTGGGTTGTGAGGAAGCAGGGAAGAGGTAGCCTGGGCCACATCCCAGCCTAACGCACGTGAGACTCCTCTTGGGGACTCCCCTCCTGAGCTAGAAGGACCATGCAGTGGCAGTAACGCCTGGCACGAGGGCTTCAGCCTTTATCACTTGTACACATCAGACTTTGGTCTCGTCTGTATATTTGTTGTTTAAGTTGAATCGGTTCCAGTTACCTAAGTAATGCAGGAATCCATTCTCCTTTTAAGCAATTAGGTTGTACAGACAAGGGACAAGACAAGTTTCATTCAGCTACCGACTACTCCCCCCTCCCGCTCCTCCCCACCCTGTCCCTTTCCTGCTGTTATACTTCATTTAGACTTTGTTTTAACATTCTTACATAGATAAGTTCGTTGGAAATACTGTGTTTAATGCATATGGCATATTGAATTGTTCTGCAGTTTGCTTGCTTTGCCTAACAATGTGTTTGAGATCTATGCATGTTGCTAAGTGTAGATCATTCTCTTCTCTGTAATTGCTGTATGGATCACCATATGACCCTACTGCATTTTACTATCCATTTCTCTAGGGTTGACATTAAGACTGTTTTTAGTTTTTCCTATTACAAAATAATACACAGGAATATCCATATACCTGTGTGAAAGTGTGTGTGAGTATGTGTGTGTGAGAGAGAGAGAAAGAGAGAAGGGGTGAGGGGAATTATTCCTCATAATGGAATTGTGAAGTCAGGAATGTATATGTTTGTTTTTCAGAGATAACTTCCAAATTGCCCTCCTGTAATATTTACTCAGTATTTTTTTCTTGAGGTGTTCTGAGGTCTCCCGTTGTCATCTACATCCGCTTCACCCTAAGTAGTAATAGCTGTGAAGTCACAGGTTTGATGTGCTATGTATGTATTTTTCTAATACATATTAAAAGGCATAACTATCAGAAAAAAAAAAAGAGTTTCAACACTGACTTCTAGTCATCAATGACAGGTCCATCCATACCCCAGCACAGGGGCACAATCAAAGCCTTATCACAGGTTTATTGAATAGCACTGCTTTTGGATAAATATATTAAACAGAAGAGAGAAATAAAAACATGAAAGTTGTCAGCACCAAAACATCAGACTGTAGTAAAATGCAGTCAGGAAGCATAAAGGTGGGATCTCATCATATATGCCTGTGATAAAAACTATTATAAAGACTTTCCAAAAATGACAACCTTGCATAAAGGCTATTGCGGCCTTACACACACTAAAAAAATGCTTTTACAAGGACTCACTCCTACCTAGTCAAGGATCATAGTTTCACAGTAACTTTTACTCCTTTCACCTTTGTAAATTTTACCTACTGTTAACTTCCCCAGATAGGCCTGTGATCCAATATAACCCACATACTCCAGACTTGCAGATTCCCAAATAAATGCAGTATCTTAGGAAAATCCCTTTTTATTTTAGGTCAGCAGAATCTAAAAATCTAAATTTTAGCAAGCTAAAGGAAAAACTAGTTAGTCTTCATTCCTTTGGCTGTCCAAATTATAGACTCCGCTTTTTTAGATGAGAAGGAAGGTAATGCCTTAGGGGCTTTAACCTTAACCTATACCATCCTCCAGGATATTATAGTAAAACATTGGATTCTACCACCTTTTCACTCCCTGTTTGCCCCAGAGTAGTCCTTGCTGCATCCCTATTAGTCAAGGTGACTAAGGAGGTAGTCATGGTACCCTCCCAGTTGTGTTTCTGTCTCTTGCTTTAGAAGCTCTCATTGTTTTTAATTTTGAAAAAAATATTATTTTTTAGCTATATAAGAGAGAGAGAGATGAGAATGAGAATGAGAAATCCTCCATATACTAGTTTATTCCTCAAAGGCAAGCAATAACTGGAGCTGGGCCAGGCTGAAACCAGGAGCAGAAGCCTGGGACTCAGTCTGGGTCCCCAGTCAATTGGGTTATTATCTATTGGCAGAAAACTGAAATTAGCAGAGCTGGGACTTAAAACCCTGACGCCCTGATAGGGATGCAGGACTTCCAAATGGCATATTTACCACTGCACCAAGTGTCTTCACTCTTTAGAAACTCTCTTAAAGTCACACAACATTCAGCTCCTTTTTGCCAATCAGCCCACTTCCTGTGAGCTGCTCCTATAAGGCACTCCTCATATCATTCTTTGATGCTGTAATAAACCCTAACCTTGCAGTTCTCCCCACCCCCCCTTTTTTCAGATGAGACTCCACTTGAATGCTTCACTGTGACATCTCACCCTTTTCCCCCTGCAGAGGATCTTCAGGAGACTTCCCTGAACAGTGCTGAGTTCTACTGGTTCAAAGATGGCTCATGTTTTGAAAATAACACTGGTCAATTTTGTGCAGGTTAGGTTACCATTTCCTTACGTGTTTTAAAAGCAATCCCTTTGCATTTGGCCTGTAAGTCCAGCAGGTGGAGCTGTTTATCTTCACTCAAGCCTGTCCCTTTGCTAAAGGAAAAACTGTTAAGTGATGCTCTGAGTTTACAATGTTATGGAAGGAGAGAGGTTTCCTCATGTCCAGAGGAAGTAAAAGTTCCACTAGATGCAACACGGTTACCAGCTGCTGTGATCATTCTGAAAGTTCCAGACCATGCAGAACTAGACTTTGGGTACTAAAGGAAACCACCTTGCAGGTAGTGCCAAAAACAGTGATTCATATGAACATCCTACTCAGGAGGCCGGTGTTGTGCTGCACTCGAGTAAGCTGTGGTGCTGACATCCCAAATGAGCACTGATTTGAGTCATGACTGCTTGGCTTCTGATCTAGCTCCCCTGCCATCCATGTGGGAAACTTGGATGGAGATCCAGGCTCCTGGCTTCAGCCTGGCTCAGCCCCAAATATTGCAGGCATTTGGGGAGTGAACCAGCAGATGGAAGATCTGTCTCTTCTTCTCTATTTCTCAGTAACTCTGCTTTTCAAATAAAGGTTTTTTTAAGAAATCCTATTCAAGGGGCTGGCGCTGTGGCACAGTGGCGCAGCAGGTTAAAGCCCCAGCCTGCAGCGCTGGCATGCCATATGGGCACCGGCTGGTGTCCTGGCTGCTCCACTTGTGATCCAGCTCTCTGCTATGGCCCGAGAAAGCAGTGGAAGATTGGGCCCCTGCACCTGTGTGGTAGACCTGGAGGAGGCTCCTGGCTCTTGGCTTCCGATTGGCACAACTCTGGCCAAGTGGGGAGTGAACCAGTGGATGGAAGACCTCTCTCTCTGTCTCTCCTTCTCTGTGTAACTTTGATTTTCAAATAAATAAATCTTCAAAAAAAAAAAAAAAAAAAAAAAAGGCTGGCGCTGTGGCTCACTAGGCTCACTAGGTTAATCCTCCGCCTGCAGCGCCAGCATCCTGGGTTCTAGTCCCGGTTGGGGTACCGGATACTAGTCCCAGTTGCTCCTCTTCCAGTCCAGCTCTCTGCTGTGGTCCGGGAGGGCAGCAGAGGATGGCCCAAGTGTTTAGGTCCCTGCACCCGCATGGGAGACCGGGAGGAAGTACCCAGCTGCTGGCTTCAGATCAGCGCAGCGCCAGCCGTAGCAGCCATTAGGGGAGTGAACCAATGGAAGGAAGACCTTTCTCTCTGTCTCTCTCTCACTGTCTATAACTCTCTCTCTGTCTCACTCTCTCACTGTCTAACTCTGCCTAGACAAAAAAAAAAAAATCTATAGGGATCAGCAACAGATTAATCAAGGAGCATCCTGATACTCATCTAAATACTAATAAATGATGATTCTCCTTAATGGCAAGTTCCTTGGAACATGAGATATGTGGTGTGCCTTTAGGAGCCATTTTTTAAAATTAAAGATGTATCTTTTTGCTTTTCCAGTAGTTCCAATAGTTAATGCCTCAACAAATCCCTGTCTTGAGCTTGTTGATATACATTGTGCTATTTGCAAACTATTTGCTAGTAACACAGTGAGAGGGTTATTAGAGTCAGCAATCACCTAAGACCTGGGTTTTCATTTTGGAGTTTGATTCCTTTGTGCCTCATATCTTTTTTTAGGTTGGAGATTAGGCCTTTTATTGACAGTTACTTCTTTAATTTCTTAAGTTGGGTGGTTGTGGGGAAGTCACAGATAGAGTTCTGTCTTCTGTTCTGTAAAGGGTGGGAGTTTGCTGGATGGACTTCCTATCATTGTCTATGATCTGATCAGAGTAGAAGGTATCATGACTTGCTTCAGTTTCTTATTGTTTTGTTTTTCCCCAAAATGAATGAGACATGAGCTTGTGTACGAGGTTTATCTGGAATGTGACTTCAGAATCAAGAGTGAGGCAGGAAGGGAGGCAAATCCAGTAAAGGGTGTGCTGCTGAGCTGGTGACCACTGTTAGCAGAGTGAGTTCTGTCCCATTGGGAACTTCACACATCAAATGCTGTCTATCAGGATGCTGAAGAAGGAAGCTGGATTGGAAGTGGAGTAGCTGAGACTCAAACCGGTGCTCTTCTTTGCAATGTGGATGTCCCAAGCAGTGGCTTACTTTGCTGCACCACAATTCAACCCCAAGATAGCACTTTTTCAAAACCATATTACAGTTGACCTAATTTCTTGACATTAGTTTTGGAATTGACTATCTGGGATATTTGAATGACCTATATAGTAGAAGATAGACTTTCAGATAATAGGGCATAAGAGGCCCTGAATGATGTAGAAAATGTTTTATTAGAGTAAAAAAAGAACAAAAGTAGAAGTGCTTGTATGCCAACTTTCCTATTTTTACAGCATAATTATATCAGAAAACAAGCCTGAAAATTCTAGTCTAACAATATCATAATGGATGATTGATGGGCTGGCATTGTGGTGTATCAAATAAAGCTGCTGCCTGCAGTACCAGCATCCCATATGGGTTCTGCTTCATGTCCCAGCTGTTCCACTTCTGATGTAACTCCCTGCTAGTGGCCTGTGAAAAGCAGTAGAAGATGGTCCAGGTGTTTGGGTCCCTGCTACCCACATGGGAGACCCAGATGAAGCTCCTGGCCTGGTCCAGTACTGGCCAATGCAACCATCTGGGGAATAAATCAGCAGATGGAAGATCTCTCTGTGACTCCCTCTCTGTGTAACTCTGACTTTCAAAATCAATCAAAAAACTATGATTGTTGTATATCCCCTGTTAAAGTGGTAACTCTAAGATGATAAATATATCTAAAGCTTAGTAGTATTTGTATATAACCAGTTGTCTTATTCTGCTATGGGTAGCTTAACAGAAATTTATTTCTCACAGTTCTGGAGGCTGGGAATACCAGCAGCAAGATGCTAGCTCCTTGGATTCCTAATGAGGGTTCTCTTCCTGTCTTGCAGGTAGCCACCTCCAAATGAGGGATCCCTAGGTGTGTTTGTCAGTTGAACCGCATTATTAGTTATACCCATGAGCTTTGTAAATACATACATTTTAACAGATGTTAAAGTTAATTTAGGGCTTATGCTGTAGAGGCACAAAAGCTTATCAGCATCTTTTTCATCTTTTTATTTTATAATATTTAAAGTAAATTTTAGATTTCCAATTGACTCAAATTAAGGGCATTTCAAAAAATACATTCATATACACATATATATAATTTATTCATTTTCCCACTTTCTTACCCCATGTTTAGTTTTCTTTGTGACAAGTTTTCTGTTTTTTTATCTTTTTTTCTCTCTGTTTTTAGCTACCTGAATCTACAATTTCTATATCTGATAACTCATAACATGGACTTCCTAGGTATCTACAGGAAAAGCAGGCAAAAATGGGGGTGTTTTAATTTGCTACTGTTACCATATGCAATACCACAGATAGGAGTGGTTTAAATCACAGAAATTTGGGGCCAGCATTGTGGTGGAACAGGTAAAGCTGCAGTCTGCAATGCCAGCAGCGCTTATCAGTACAGGTACACAGTCCAGCTGCTCCACTTCTGATCCAGCTCCCTGCTAATAGCTTGGGAAAGGCAGTGGGAGCTGGCCCAAGTGCTTGGGCCCCTGCCACTTTGGTGGGAGACCAAGATGAAGCTCCTGGCTTTGGCCTGGCCCAATGCTGGCCATTGCAGCCCTTTGGGGAGTGAACCAGCAAATGGAAGGTCTCTCTTTGATTCTCCTTCTCTGTAACTCTGACTTTCAAAATGAATAAATGAATAAATCTTTTTAAAAAATCATGGAAATTTATTTCTCATAGTTTTGTACTTAGAAGTCCAAGATCAAGGTGTTAGTAAGTTTGGTTTCTCCCGTGGCCTCTGTCCCTCATTCCATTAAAGTTGGTGAAAAATATTTAAAAAACAAAGAGCCGGCGGGCGCCGTGGCTCGCTAGGCTAATCCTCCACCTGCAGCGCCAGCACCCCGAGTTCTAGTCCCGGTTGGGGTGCTGGTTCTGTCCTGGTTGCTCCTCTTCCAGTCCAGCTCTCTGCTGTGGCCCGAAGGCAGTGGAGGATGGCCCAAGTGCTTGGTTCTTGCACCCGCATGGGAGACCGGGAGGAAGTATCTGGCTCCTGGCTTCAGATCAGCACAGCGCGCCGGCCATAGCGGCCATTTGGGGGGTGAACCAACGGAAGGAAGACCTTTCTCTCTATGTCTCTCTCTCTCTCTCTCACTGTCTAACTCTACCTGTCAAAAAAAAGTTTTAAATAAAATTAAAAAAAAAAGTAATAAAAAAGGCCAACATTTTAAAGTTCCTGAAATGGTCCCAAGTATATACAGTGAATAAAGAAATATTTACTAAAGAAAATCTAAGATTCAGTAAGAACATGAAGATGCAGTCATATTTGAATATAGACTTGCTCCTTCTCTTCCCTTTCATAACTCATTGGAATGAAAATTCCAGACTAGTGCAGCTAAGAACAGAGGGCTCAGTCTGCTGCCAACTGCCAATTGGTAGTCTAAATTACTTGGTGTGGCAACACATCATTTCTCTCGCCCCCAGGTACCTGTTGTTAGGACTGTTCTGGATATCTGCAACTTAGAGGTAGGGCACAGACTCCTCCTGGGCATAGTGCTGCTGAGAACACTTGGACCCCATCATCCATTGTAATGTCCACAAATTTTGTACTGTTTTATACAGTAATATTCCAAATTCAAATCCACATAAAATGTGAATTCCTTCTGTATGATCATTTTATGTTTGTGTGGGTATATGTATATAAATACATGAGTAACGTCTGCAGTATATAAACTGATATTTAGAAGAAGAATGACCTAAAGCTGCCATCCTTGTCAGGTTTTCAATTAGTTCCACTCTTTGCTCATGACCTCCTTTATCTTTACTATATACTGTTTGCTCTTCATTCAGTACAAATTTAGTATTAGAATTCCTATGACTAGGTGCTTGAAATTATGAATTCTATTCATTAAATAGAAGTTATAGTTAAGACCCAGAGAGAGGTGAGTTGACTGTTAGTCCATGACAACTGAGTATGGTCTTCTAGTTTTCTCTCGTAGGCCTCCTCATGGAGTCCACATTTCCAGTTCAAAATAAGCAGATCCTGTTGATTAAAAGCACATGACTGCCAGTGCAGGAGCAATGGCTCTTGGGAGAGGCCATGAAAATCCACAATTCCATGGTGTCATTCGGGTTCTTTGGTCCCTATAAGTTCATTTTCTATTTTGAAACATGTGACCCTGAGACCTGATTATTTAGGTCACAGTTACTTCTCTGGTCTGAGATGTAGGAACTTAGGCTGTGACACTCAAGACTGAGATCTCTTGATTTTTAGACTAAAGTAATGAAGGGCAGTTGCAGGATCAGAGATAATATAGGGGTTGAACAACACAAATCCTACCTTAGGCACACAGAAAATGAGGGATAGTCATGAGCAGAGTCAGTACTCTCAGCACATCCCCACTCAAACTCACATCCATCCTGGTCACAGGAACCATGCCCATCCTCATTTGGAAAGGAGCAGCAATAGTAGTAGGCTCTCCATGAAACCTTTGTATTCACCTCTTTGCTTAGTTTGAGGCAAAGGATATAATCAAAGGAAGGATGGAGTTTGAATTCAGCTCTTAAAAATAAGTAGATTTTTATTAGATATATGGACAGATGGTCAGATTGATTTCAGGAATTCCTAGATAAGTAATTAGAGGAATTTTAGGTTTTCAAAATGATTTTGGATTGTGCTCACCTTATTACCCCAATATATTATTCCAATAAATACATGAGAATATTTCTTCCAACTGTAAAATATGATCCATTGATGGCTCACATTGTATTTTTTTATTTATTTATTTTTTTGACAGGCAGAGTGGACAGTGAGAGAGACAGAGAGAAAGGTCTTCCTTTTTTTTTTTTTTTTTGCCGTTGGTTCAGCCTCCAACGGCCACCACGCTGCGGCCGGCACATTGCGCTGATCTGAAGCCAGGAGCCAGGTGCTTCTCTGGGTCTCCCATGCGGGTGTGGGGCCCAAGGACTTGGGCCATCCTCCACTGCACTCCCAGGCCATAGCAGAGGGCTGGCCTGGAAGAGGGGCAACTGGGACAGAATCCGGCGCCCTGACTGGGACCAGAACCCAGTGTGCCAGCGACGCAAGGTGGAGGATTAGCCTATTGAGCCGCGGTGCCGGCTTCACAATGTATTTTAATAGATGAGATCAAGCATATGTTTAAAGGATTAGAAATGAATATTTAAATATTAATATTTAAGTATTTTAATGTAAAAGGAATGTTTTAAGTATTTTAATGTAAAAAGATCCTTGTTAATAAGTAGAGTGGGTTCTCTAGCCATAATATAATTATCAGAACTAAAAATAAAGGTTGTGACAGTTACCAAATGCCCTTCCCACATTTGAGTTCCTCCGTTTGTAGCTCATTGCTTTCAAATGAGAATTTGTCAGACCAAGAAGTAATAATCAGAATTTCACGTGGTTGGCATATGGATAGAAACTAATTCTGAAGTATTATATTTGTTCACCAGAAAGCAGGGCTGACTAAGGAAGTACATAAATCATCCCCCTTATTTCCTGATGGAGGATTGCAGTGTCTTATGGGAAATGTAGTCTCAAGCTCCTATGACATCAGCAGAGTCCTTCTGAGTGCTATTCCACCCATGCTCTCCATCTTCCCAGAAATTCCAGCCCCTGTGCATTTCCTGATGCTGCTTCATTACTTGGTTTGGATTCTGTCTCCTGGAAGGTTGGTGTAAGCATGAAATTAGAGCCCTGGGCCTCAGGGAATCCTTGGGAGTAGGACAATGCCCCTGTTTGGTGAGAACAGAAACATCCATAGAACTCAGTCAGATAGTGAGACCTGACATGCAGGTGTATCCTGCGAATCAGGACTGATTTAGGTGGGGAGACGTGGGACTAGAAAAGGGGTGACTCAGGTATGGTTTCGAGGACCGCTTTGTCAGCAGATGGTGCATTGTCAGAAGACCTCTGTGTGCTTTCAGGTGTGTAAAAGCTGGTCCCAGTAGTTCTGTGAATAGGATGGCTGTGGCAGAATGAGGACAGATATGCAGACCTCATGAGCTGGGAGGCCTGTAATCTGAATCTGCAAGTGTTTATCCATCTGTAAGATGAGCATATTAACAATGCCAGTGAATTTCCTCAAATTGCCAGAGAAGTATTTGTGAAAGGTGTGCAGGTTGAATCATGATTTCATTATGTCTCTTTAGTAAGTGCGGTTTATTTCCCGCCCCCACCTCCTCACTGTGTTGTCCACCTAGCACTCCTGTTTTGAGTTTATAGTTGATATAAAACCATTTCCAGGAATTGGGAGTTCAACATAGGAGACTGGAATACTGGATAATAATCCCAATTCTTCTGAAATAAAGTTGTTTTTATGAAAAGGATTCATGAATAAGAATTCCACCTGGGAGACTCTCTCTCTGGCTTGCACCCTCTACCTAGTGCTTCAGAGTAAAGAGTCCCTGAAAAGTTAAAATCCTAGCTTTGCTTGACTCAAGCAATTATTGATTCTGTTGCCCAGAGTGAACAAAATGTGTTTTCATACTACCTTATCTCACCCATAAACTGTCAAATATTGCCTGATATTGGAAGGTTTGGGCCAAACAGAAGGGAGATGTGAATGGGCTGAGACGAATAGGCAGTGGTCTAGGAAATAATGCATATTAGAGAGGTTGGGTGTCGCATGCAGTGGAGGGATCCTAACACCCTCTGATTATTTATTTTACTCTCATTATTTCCAAAATTGGAACTTTCTCAAATCTAGTCTGTCACACCATTTGGTATCTACAGATATGCTGATGTTCTCTCTATCCTGGTAGTTTTTCCTGGTAGCACAGGAAGAATTTGTTAGGGTCTCTTACTCATAATACAGATGAAACAAATTGTGTTTGAGGAATTAAGTGAGTTGACCAGAGTCACATGATCAATTTTAGGACCTGAAATCAATTAGAGCAAACACTGCTTTAGAAGACTTTGCCTTGAGCATGCCTTTCATTTTCCCTGCATCACCTTCTATCAATTGTGTGAGCTCAAAATGCCTATAATACAAATTTTCACACTTAATGTGCGTAACCTGTTCTTGAAAATCATACATATAACATGCAGTATATATGCAAATAAGTCAGCCTATTTTCCATTTTTTTAAAAATTAGGGAAATTAGACTGAGTCACATTTTTACTATCAAAGTATAAATGCTAATATCCATATGATAAGTGAAATTTTAAAATAGTCATGATAGCCAGATAATTTATTCATGTGATTCACATGACCTCTCTAAGTGCAAGCAATTTGCCAAGATTCAACTAGTTGTATTTGTAATTCTGAGTAAGCATTTTGTGGGTGAGCAAGCTCAGGTAGGCAGTTCCTATGCTGGTGTTGCTTGGGACCACAAATGAGGGTTTCGTCCACCTGGTGTCTTAACTGAGGCTGGTTCCTTCAGGATCACTTCCCTCAAGTCTGGTGGTTTGTGCTTACTTGGCTAGGTCCTGTATCTCCGATAGGCAAACCCTAAGCTTTTGCATAAGATGACAGTATTCTAAGAAGGCAAACTCCAGTAGGTAAGTAACTTCAAAGTTGTTTGTAACACGCCAATGTCCTATTGACTAAAGCAACTGAAATGGCAAAAACAAGGGTTATTGTGGGGAGGGACAATGTGTGAAGGGACAGATACAGTGAGGTGTGTAACTGTGAACCATTACTGGAAATGCAGTATGTAGTATGCAATAACTATAGTTTTTCTATACAATTTTGGGCAAAATTGTTAGGTTGTAACATTCACACTTTGTATGAAATTTAAAGTATATAAAAACATCTTTATTAATAGGCAAAGTATTAATTCCATCCAAATATTTCTCTACAGTGTAAAGTTTAGTGACAACATTTTTATTTTGGTTTGCAGAAATTTATTGGTTTTGGAAGATGTTTGATCTTCTGTCCAGTGAGCATCCAACCAGCTGCCTTTCAAAGGGTAAGTTGCATGGTTGCTACTGTCATGAAAGCTCTTGTTTCCATGGTTTTAAGAGGATACCAAGCCGGCGCCGCGGCTCAATAGGCTAATCCTCCACCTTGTGGCGCTGGCACACCCGGGTTCTAGTCCCGGTCGGGGCGCCAGATTCTGTCCCGGTTGCCCCTCTTCCAGGCCAGCTCTCTGCTGTGGACAGGGAGTGCAGTGGAGGATGGCCCAAGTGCTTGGGCCCTGCCCCCCATGGGAGACCAGGAGAAGCACCTGGCTTTTGCCTTTGGATCGGCGCGGTGCGCTGGCCACGGCGGCCATTGGAGGGTGAACCAACAGAAAAAGGAAGACCTTTCTCTCTGTCTCTCTCACTGTCCACTCTGCCTGTCAAAAAAAAAAAAAAGAGGATATCAGATTTCAGGATCTGTGCTTCTCCAAATCTGAACTCATAATCCTTTGCTCAAAACCTTTTCCCTCATGTTAAACCATGGTATTTTTATCTTTGGTATACTGTAATTTATTTGAACAATCATACTTAAAATTATAAATGCCATATTGTAGTAATAATACTTTTATACAAAATCAGTAGCAAATAAATCTTCATTCAGCTAATGGTAACTTGTGTTCAATCTTTATCGGTTAACAGACTGTGGGTGTTCTTTCAAGGAGGTCTTTCCTGCTCTTTCTTATGGGTAAAGGACTGTTTCCCCACAAGAAGGCTGATTGTTTTTGTTTTTGCAGCTAATGTGTGTATTTTCTATTTGCTTCTAGGATGATCTTCCTCTGCACAGTAGAATCTGGGAGCAAGCCAGGTCATTTCTCATGATTCCCTCCATTTATCTTCTCTCCCAAATGTAATTCTAGAATCTTCTTCATCTTTCCAGAGGCGAAGAAAATGAATACATCTCCAGTAAGTTATTTACTTATTTAATTCTCAACGTCTTTTACTTTATATTTTTAATTAATTTATTTATTTAAAAGACAGTTATAGAAAGAGAGGAGAGACATCTTCCGTTCACTGATTCACTCCCCAAATGACCACAGCATCTGAGGCTAGACTAAGCCAAATGCACGAGCCAGGAATTCTATCCAAGTCTCTCACATATATGGCAGGAATCCAAGTACTTGGGCTATTTTCTATTGCCTTCTCAAGTACATTAGCAGGGAACTGGATCAGAAACACCAACTGGCACTCCAGTATGGAATGCTGGCATCACAGGTGGCAGTGTAACACACTCTACCACGACACCTGCCCCTTACATTGTATTTTATGAGCTTTATGAGGGTTCATTAACTAAAATCAAAAAACAAAAATAAGTAAAAGTTAATATCAGAGAAACATAGGTAAATAAGATAACATTGATATTAGAGCCATCTAAGTTGAATGCAAATTGGTCTCTGGTCTTTCTGATACTATAGCAAAAAGATATATTTGTTACATGATTCAAATTGAAACTTAGAAGAGGATGTGCTAAATTATTGTGGGACTTGAAGTTTAGTTTATTGATTACATAGATAACATAGTAGACAGTGTTTTAGTACAAATATGGAAGTAAATTTTACCCAGCATTCTGAACTGGTAATGGTTACCTTGTGCTAAAACACAAATTAGTTTATAAGGTTTTACTGGAGTTGTTAAATAGTGTCCTCAGTAGCTCTTGGAAGGTTGTACTTAATTCATAGATAGAACCAGGAATGTGTAGATACGGTATACTACAGGTCCTTAAATAACTCTTTATACATTTCTTTAAGCTAGTCAATATATACAGGTTGTAAAATGGACTAGTCATAGTTAATTTTCAGGCAACCCTTTCCTCTGGTCATTTTTACTTTTAAGCCACTCAGTGTAATCCTAGTTTTATTATTCAAAAGTTTATGAGTAACTTAAATTCTAGCTAATCCAAAGACTACCTTCTATTCTTTGCCTTGAGTGTTCTGCCATGTTTCAATCCATGATCTTCTCCTATAAATTCTTGTTTGCTGTGCTCATCTCTATTATAATCTCATTTATATGGTTTTATTTCTTTTTCATGAATTCTTATACTTCCTTCTCCATAATGTAGCTCACCAAGTGTTCCATCTGCTCTGCATTCATTCCTCTCTGCAGTTCTTGACAGATTTGGCCCTCTGGCCCAACATTCCTAAGTCTCTGCAGCTTGGACCTCTTTCCCAAGCTTTAGGCCGTTGGTTCCACTCCATGTTGAACGTCTCTGTAGGTGTCCAAACCACCCCAGGCTCAACAAATCTGCAATGAAAAACCTCAACCTTCTTTTCTTTCCTTTGCTTATATTTGGTATTATTACCTATTAGCCTTGATCCAGATGACCAAATGTAATTTTTCCTGAAGTCCTGCTTCTCCAGTCTAATCTCATCTGGAGCCACATCCTGCTACTTTTGTTCATTTTTTAAAAATATTTTATTTTTTTATAATTTTTGTATTAGTATGCTATTTTTTAATTTATTTATTTGAAAGACAGAATTACAGAGAAAGGTAGAGACAGAGAGAGAGGTCTTCCATCTGCTGATTTACTTCTCAAATGGCCACAATGGCCGGAGCTATGCCAATCTGAAGCCAGGAGCCAGGAGCTTCTTCTGGATCTCCCAAGTGGGTGCAGGGGCCCAAGGACTTGGGCCATCTTCTATTGCTTTCCCAGGCCATAGCAGAAAGCTGGATCAGAAGAGGAGCAGCCAGGACTAGAACCGGCGCCCACATGGGATGCCGGCGCTTCAGGCCAGCATTTTAACCTGCTGCGCCACAGTGCTGACCCCAGTTCCTTTATTTTTAAATTTTTATTTTCAGCTACATTTAATGTGTCTAAGGAGGAAAAGCTGTTGGCACTTCAAAATACAGTAACTTTCTTTTTTATATTGGAAATGTCACTGTTGGCAAAACCCTGTACATAGGTTCAGTGATGAGTTTTGATCCTTTCTGAGCTGTGCTAGTCTGTCTTCTTTCTGATGAGAAGTCAGCCAACATTCATATATGGCTGTACCCTAGTATACCCTGTGCTCTTTTATTTTCTCATTGCTTTCAAGATACTTTAATTCCATTCACCACAAACTTTTTGAAGTATCCTCATGTATTAGTTTGCTTTCTAATTTGCTGCAATGGTTTCTGAACCTCTGCCACTTTTCTTTCATAAAAATTAGAAAATGCCTATTTTCTGTCAGCTTGTTTTGCTTTGCCAAAATAAGTACCACATACTGGATAATTAATGAAGAAAAGAAGCATATCTCTTATAGTCTGCAGGCTACGCAGTCCAAAGCCAAGCAGCCACATCTGGGGAGTGCCATCTTACTGTGTCATGACATGGCAGAAGGCATTACATGAAAGAGAGAGCAAGAGATGGAACTCATAGCCTCACGTCCTTTTAAAATTGGCATTAATCTGTTCATAAGAACAGAAACTCTTGCCTTATGGATTGTTTCCAACTTATGCTTTTCTGAAGAAATATTAAAACCATAACAATTTCCAAGTTGCATTTTTTTTGGCCTTTTTCCACCTACTGTTAAGCCCATAAATACAATTTCAGTTTAGCTACTTTAGCTCTAGAACTTCCATGGTGTTTTATTTTTGAGTTTATTTTTATACTGATAATCCTCATCTATAACACATTCTTTTTTTAAAAAGGATTCATTTGTTTTAAAGGCAGGGTTACAGAGGAAGGGAGAGATGGAGGGAAAGAAACAAAGAAAGATAAAGAAAGAGATTGAAATCCCATCCTCTGGTTCACTCCACAAAAGGCCACAATGACCAGGGCTGCGCAAGGCTAACACCAGGAGCCTAGACCCGCATCCAGTTCTCCCACATGGATGCAGGGTCCCATCTTCTACTGTTCTTTCAGCTGTATTGCAGGGAACTGAATCAGAAGTGGAGCATCTAGAACTTGAACCAATGCTCATATTGGATATGGTGGCTTAACCTGCTACACTGCAACACCAGCCCATAACACATTATTATATCATCTTTTTTAAAAAAGATTTATTTAGTTTTATTCAGGGGACCAGTGCTGTGGCGCACTAGGTTAATCCTGTGGGCACTGGTTCTAGTCCCAGTTGCTCCTCTTCCAGTCCTGCTCTTTGCTGTGGCCTGGGAAAGCGGTGGAGGATGGCCCAGGTGCTTGGGCCCCTGTACCCTCATGGGAGACCAGGAGGAAGCACTTGGCTCCTGGCTTCGGATCAGCACAGCTTGAGCAATTGAGGCCATTTGGGGAGTGAACCAGCAGAAGGAAGACCTTTCTCTCTGTCTCTTTTTCTCACTGTCTGTAACTCTACCTGTCAAATAAATAAATATTTTAAAAAAAAAGATTTATTCATTTATTTGAAAAGCAGAGTTATAGAGAGGCAGAGGCAGAGAAACAGAAGTCTTCCATCCATTGGTTCACTCCCCAAATGGCCAAAACCCAGGAGCCAGGAGCTTATTCTGGGTCTCCCACAAGGGTGCAGGGGCCCAATCTTCTACTGCTTTCCCAGGAACATTACCAGAGAGCTAACCCAGAAGTGGAGCAGCCAGGATTCAAACCAGTACCCATATGGGATGCCGGCACTGCAGACAGCGGCTCTACCCACTATACCACAGCACTGACCCCTATTATATCACTTTTTTCTAAGATTTATTTATTTGAAAAAGAGAGAGGCAGAGGCAGAGAGAAAAGGAGAGTGAGCTTCCATCTGGTGAGTCATTCCCCAAATGGCTGCAACGGCCAGAGCTGGGCCTATCCAAAGCCAGGAGCCGGGAGATTCTTCGAGGTCTCCTGCATGAGTGCAGGGGCCCAAGCACTTGGGCCATTTTCTTCTGCTTTCCCAATGCCATAGTATAGAGCTGGATCGAAATTGCAACAACCAGGACTCAAACCGGTGCCCATATGGGATGCTGGTACTGCATGCTGCATCTCTACCCACTACAGCACTGGCCCCTTATATCATCTTCTGTGTACTTAAAAATATTTGAAGATAGTTTAACCATCTTGTCAGCTGTTTGCAGCATCTGAATTAATCTGGATTTTCTTCTAGCCCATGATTGTGAGTCACATTTTCCTCTTTCTTTACATCTGTAATGATACTGAATTCTGTACTGGATGTTTTAAATCACAGTTGTAGAAATTGTGGATACTGTCGTGTTCCTCAGAAGAACAATTTTTCTGCTACCAGATAGTTAACTGACTGGATTTATTCCTAGCTCTATTCCTTCCAATAATCAGTAGCTGATTATTTCTTTCAGCTTCCACTGCAGTTCTAGTGGCCTGTCTGTAATCTCCCACACATATATAGTTCAGTAGTCAGCCAACAGTGTTTGTCATTTTTGTATATAAATTTAGAAGCTTAAATTCTTTCCCTTTCTTTCTTCCAGGACTTTCCCTTTTACCCATTTTCTGGTTGTATTCTCAGCCCTGAGCTTTAACCTTTTACTTTTACCGAGCCAGTAAAAGCTGCAGCTTTTGGGGCCGGCTCTGTGGTGTAGTAGCCTAAGCCTCCGCTTGTGGCGCCAGCATCCCATGGGCACCAGTTGGTGTGCTGACTGCTCCTCTTCCAATCTAGCTCCTATCTATGGCCTGGGAAAGCAGTCGAAGATGGCACAAGCACTTGGGCCCTTGCACCATCATGGAAGACCCGGAAGAAGCTCCTGGCTCCTGGCTTCAGATTGGCCATTTGGGGAGTGAACCATTGGATGGAAGACCCTTCTCTCTGTCTCTCCTTTTGTCTGTAACTCTGCTTCTCAAATAAATTTTTAAAAAAATGCCAAAGGCCGGCGCCACGGCTCACTAGGCTCATCCTCCGCCTTGTGGCTCTGGCACACCGGGATCTAGTCCTCGTCGGGGTGCCAGATTCTGTCCCGGTTGCCCCTCTTCCAGGACAGCTCTCTACTGTGGCCAGGGAGTGCAGTGGAGGATGGCCCAAGTGCTTGGGCCCTGCACCCCATGGGAGACCAGGAGAAGCACCTGGCTCCTGCCATCGGATCAGCGCGGTGCGCCAGCCACAGCGCGCTGGCCGTGGCGGCCATTGGAGGGTGAACCAACGCAAAGGAAGACCTTTCTCTCTGTCTCTCTCTCTCTCACTGTCCACTCTGCCTGTCAAAAAAAAAAAAAATGCCAAAAAGTTCATGGAAAATGGAATGAAAAGATAATGTGCATTTGAAAAACAAAAAAGCTGCACCTTTTATTTCATTAATCTGTGCAGACTAGAGAGTGACCTATGGTAAAATCCCAAAAATTTATGTTTGTTCTTTCAAGGATTCCTGAATCCATCTTCTGCCTTTTATTTGGATCACTCTACAGTTTCTAAGATGGTCATCTTATTCAAATTTCATAATTTTTCTTCAGAAGGTTTACCTTGACATTTTGCTATTATCATGATACTTTTAACTTATACAATCTATCTTAATCTCCTGCATTTGTTTCATTTTCTCTACACTGTACTATTCCTGCAGATTTCTTATGACTTGTTTTTACTATGCAAATCATTTTTCTTCAGTAGGAGTAATTTATACACAATAGAAATGGACAAAATATGGCCTACATGCCAGACTTAGTCCACTTCCTGTTTTGTATGACCTGTGAGTTCCTTTGTTGGATTGTTGACAGAGAAGGTAGAGTTCTGGAGCCTCTAGCAAAGAACTGAAAAGACACCCAAACAGTTAAGAACAGGAAGCAAAAGTTTATTTAAAGAGTCAGTACACCCCTGAGAATTAGAAGCAAGGCACTGGGTAAGACAGTGAGGACTCTGGCAGCACAGGCTGTCAGAGCTGAGATTTCACACAAGGTTGGTTTTGGTGAGGGAGCGGAGGAGGCTGCTGTGGAAACTCCTGCCAGGAGGCTGGGATTGTAGAAATGTATTAAGTGTCTCTTAATCTCATTTGGGCCATTCATGTTTGTCCTTTACTATTTTGTCCTTTGGAATCTGTTAAACAGCTGTTCCCCAAGATTTAATCTAAATTAGTCATTTCCTAAGGAATATTATCTCCTGTAAGCAATCTTTGTGCCATACATTGATTCTTGGGGAATGCCTCTGTACAGAAGTTTTTCAAAATTAAACCTATGTTGAAAAAACAAGTAATTTTTAATTTTTGTGACTCTTGGGAGTTGATGTTTCTTAGGTTGTAACCTAATTGTGTATTTTTTTTCTTTTTCTTTGTTGGGTTATAAGCTTCTCAAATAGGCAAAGAAGTAAGCAGATATTTAACTTTTACAACTGTAATTTTCTTTTACTTTTTACTTTCACAGTTAACCTTTAGCTATCTCCTTCCTCAAGATTATTATTTGTGACATCATCAGTGGTTGTTTGTGCTTCATAGTATTTATCTTTGACTATGATCTACCTATAAATAATTTTATACCTCTTTGTATATAAACTTCGTTGTGTACTTCCATTTTTCTCTTCCCATCTTCATTACTCTGCTAGTCATCCATTTTACTCCTATATGTTTTAGTAACATAATATATAGTTATTATCTTGCTTCAAATAATCAATGACTTTTAATTTTTTTTAACTTTTATATAATAAATATAAATTTCCAAAGTACAGCTTATGGATTACAGTGGCTTTCCCCCTCATAACTTCCCTCCCACCTGCAACCCTCCCATCTCCTGCTCCCTCTCCCATTCCATTCACATCAAGATTCATTTTCAATTCTCTTTATATACAGAAGATCAATTTAATATATTAAGTAAAGATTTCAACAGTTTGCACCCACACAGAAACACAAAGTATAAAGTACTGTTTGAGTACTAGTTATAGCATTAATTCACATTCTACAACATATTAAGGACATAGATCCTACATGAGGAGCAAGTGCACAGTGACTCCTGTTGTTGACTTAACAATTAACACTCTTATTTGTGACGTCAGTAATCATCCGAGGTTCTTGTTATGAGCTGCCAAGGCTATGAAAGCCTTTTGAGTTCACTGACTCCAATCTTATTTAGACACGGTCGTAGTCAAAGTGGAAGTTCTGTCCTCCCTTCAGAGAAAGCTACCTCCCTCTTTGATAGCCCGTTCTTTTCTTTCCACTGGGATCTCACTTGCAGAGATCCCTCATTTAGGTTTTTTTTTTTTTTTTTTCCAGAGTGTCTTCGCTTTCCATGCCTAAAATACGCTCATAGGCTCTTCTGCTAGATTCAAATGCCTTAAGGGCTGATTCTGAGGCCAGAGTGCTGTTTAGGACATCTGCCATTCTATGAGTCTGCTTTGTATCCCACTTCCCATGTTGGATCATTCTCTCCTTTTTAATTCTATCAGTTAGTATTAGCAGACACTAGTCTTGTTTGTGTGATCCCTTTGACTCTTAGTCCTATCATTATGAACAATTGTGAGCAGAAATTGATCACTTGGACTAGTGAGATGGCATTGGTACATGCCACATTGATGGGATTGAATTGGAATCTCTAATTCTACCGTATGGGGCAGGTCGGCTTGAGCATGTCCTAAATTGTACATCTCCTCCCTCTCTTATTCCCACTCTTGTATTTAACAGAGATCACTTTTCAGTTAAATGTAAACACCTAAGAATAACTGTGTATTAATTGAAGAGTTCAACCAATAGCATTAACTAGAACAAAAAAAAAATGCTAAAAGGGATAAAGTATTAAGTTGTTCATCAACATTCAGGACAAGGGCTGATCAAGTCACTATTTCTCATAGTGTCCATTTCACTTTAACAGGTTTCCTTTTTGGTGCTCGGTCAGTTATCACCAATCAGGGAGAACATATTATATTTGTCCCTTTGGGACTGGCTTATTTCACTCAGCGTGATGTTTTCCAGATTCCTCTATTTTGTTGCAAATGACAGGATTTCATTGTTTTTTACTGCTGTATAGTATTCTGTAGAGTACATATCCCATAATTTCTTCATCCACTCTACTGTTGATGGGCATTTAAGTTAATTCCAGGTCTTAGCTATTGTGAATTGAGCTTCAATAAACATTAAGGTGCAGACACCTTGGTTTTTTTTGCCAATTTCATTTCCTTTGGGTAAATTCCAAGGAGTGGGATGACTGGGTTGAATGGTAGGGTTATATTCAGGTTTCTAAGGAATCTCCAGACTGACTTCTATAGTGGCTTTATCAGTTTGCATTCCCACCAACAGAGGGTTAGTGCCCCTTTTCCCCCACATCCTTGCCAGCATCTGTTGTTGGTAGATTTCTGTATGTGAGCCATTCTAACCAGGGTGAGGTGAAACCTCATTGTGCTTTTGATTTGCATTTCCCTGATTGCTAGTGATTGTGAACATTTTTTCATGTGCCTGTTGGCCATTTGGATTTCCTCTTTTGAAAAATGTCTATTGAGGTCCTTGGCCCATCTCTTAAGTGGGTTGTTTGTTTTGTTATTATGGAGTTTCTTGATCTCTTTGTAGATTCTGGTTATTAACCCTTTATCTGTTGCATAGTTTGCAAATATTTTTTCCCATTCTGTTGGTTGCCTCTTCACTTTCCTGTTTCTTTTGCAGTACAGAAACTTCTCAATTTGATGCAATCCCAATTGATAATTTTGGCTTTGACTGCCTGTGACTCTGGGGTCTTTTCCAAGAAGTTTTTGCCAGTGCCAATGTCTTTCAGGGTTTCTCCAATGTTCTCTAATTATTTGATGGTGTTGGGTCATAGATTTAGATCTTTAATCCACGTTGAGTAGATTTTTGTGTAAGGGGTAAGGTAGGGGTCTTGTTTCATGCTTCTGCACGGGGAAATCCAGTTTTCCCAGCACCATTTGTTGAAGAGACTGGCCTTACTCCAGGAATTGGTTTTAGCTCCTTGATCAAATATAAGTTGGCTGTAGATGTTTGGATTGATTTCTGGGGTTTCTGTTCTGTTACCATGGTCTATCTATCTGTTTCTGTACCAGTACCAGGCTGTTTTGATTATAACTGCCCTGTAGTACATCTTGAAATCTGGTATTGTGATGCCTCCAGCTTTGTTTTTGTTGTACAAGATTGCTTTAGCTATTTGAGTTTGCCTGTGTCTCCATGTGAATTTCAGCATCATCTTTTCCAGATCTGAGAAGAATGTCTTTGGTATTTTGATTGGTATCGCATTGAATCTATAAATTGCTTTTGGGAGAATGGACATTTTGATGATATTGATTCTTCCAATACATGAGCATGGAAGATTTTTCCATTTTTTAGTATCTTCTTCCATTTCTTTCTTTAAGATTTTGTAATTCTCTTTGTAGAGATCTTTGATGTCCTTGGTTAAGTTTATTCCAAGGTATTTGATTGTTTTTGTAGCTATTGTGAAAGGGATTGATCTTAGAAGTTCTTTCTCAGCCATGGCATTTCCTGTGTATACAAAGGCTGTTGATTTTTGTGCATTGATTTTATATCCTGCTTCCTTGCCAAACTCTTCTATGAGTTCCAATAGTCTCTTAGCAGAGTTCCTTGGATCCCCTAAACAAAGAATCATGTTATCTGCAAAGAGGGATAGTTTGACTTCTTTCTCCTTCCAATTTATATCCCTTTAATTTCTTTTTCTTGCCTAATGGCTCTGGCTAAAACTTCCAATACTCTATTGAATAGCAGCAGTGAGAGTGGGCATCCCTGATCTCAGTGGAAATGCTTCCAACTTTTCTCCATTCATTAGGTTGCTGGCCATGGGTTTTTCATAAATTGCTTTGATTGTATTGAGGAATGTTCCTTCTATAACCAATTTGCTTAGAGTTTTCATCATAAAAGGGTGTTGTATTTTATCAAGTGCTTTCTCTGCATCTATTGAGATAATCATATGGTTTTTCTTCTGCAGTTTGTCAATGTGGTGTATCACATTGATTGATTTGTGAACATTGAACCATCCCTGCATACCAGGGATAAATCCCACTTAGTCAGGGTGGATGATCTTTCTGATGTGTTGTTTCATTCTATTGTTCAGAATTTTTTGAGGATTTTTGCGTCTATGTTCATCAGGGAAATTGGTCTATAATTCTCTTTCTCTATTGCATCTTTTTCAGGTTTAGGAATTAAAGTGATGCTGGCTTCATAGAAAGAATTTGGGAAGATTCCCTCTCTGAATTGTTCCAAATAGTTTGAGAAGAATTGGAGTTAGTTCTTCTTTAAATGTCTGGTCGAATTCAGCAGTGAATCCATCTGGTCCTGGGCTTTTCTTTGTTGGGAGGGCCTTTATTACTGTTTCAATTTCTGTCTCAGTTATGGGTCTGTTTAGGTTTTCTATGTCTTCCTGGTTCAATTTAGGTAGGTTGCATGTGTCCAGGAATCTATCCATTTCTGATCGATTTCCCTGTTTGCTGGCATACAACTCTTTGTAGTAATTTCTGCTGACTCTTTTTATTTATGTGCTGTCTCTTGTTACATTCCCTTTTTCATCTCTGTTTTTATTGATTTGGGTTTTTTCCCTCCTTTTTTTAGGTAGTTGGGCTAGTGATGTGTCAATTTTGTTCTTTTTTTTTTTTTTTCCAAAAAACTAGCTCTTTGTTTGGGTGATCTTTTGTAATGGTCTTTTGGATTCAATCCTGTTGATTTCTTCTCTGATTTTAATTATTTCTCTTCTCAAACTAGTTTTGGGTCTGATTTGCTGCAGTTTTTCTAGATCCTTGAGATACATTGAAAGCTCATTTATTTGGTGCCTTTCCAATTTCTTGATGTAGGCACCTATTGCTATAAACTTTTCTTTCAACACTGCTTTTTGCTGTAACCCATAAGTTTTGATATGTTGTGTTGTTATCCTCATTTACTTCCAGAAAGATTTTGATTTCTCTTTTGCTTTCTTCTATGACCCAATGTTCATTCAAGAGCATTTTGTTCACTCTCCGTGTGTTTCTATATGCTCTAGGGATTCCTGAGTTGCTAATTTCCAACTTCATTCCATTGTGGTCTGAGAAGCTGCATGGTATGATTCTAATTCTTTTGAATTTGCTGAGACTTGCTTTATGTGATCAATCCTAAAGTAGGTTCCATGTACTGCTGAGAAGAATGTAAATTCTTTAAGTGTAGGATTGAAAGTTCTGTAGATATCTGTTAGATCCATTTGGGCTATAGTGTCAATTGAATCTGCTGTTTCCTTGTGATCTTCTGTATGGTTGAGCTGTCTATTTCTGAAAGTGGAGTATTGAAGTCCCCCAGTACTATTGTATTGGATTCTAAGTCTCCCTTTAAGTCCCTTAACATACCTTTTAAATAAACCAGTGCCCTGTAATTAGGTACATATACATTTATAATAGTTACATCTTCCTGTTGAATTGACCCTTTAATCATTATATAGTGCCCCTCTTTGTCTCTCTTAACAGTTCTTGTGTTAAAGTTTATTTTGTCTGATATTAAGATGGCTACGCCAGCTCTTTTTTGGTTTCTGTTGGCATGGAATATCTTTTTCCAACCTTTCGCTTTCAGTCTGTATGCATCTTTGTTGGAAAGATGTGTTTCTTGTAAGCAGCAAATAGATGGGTTTTGTTCCTTAATCCATTCAGCCAGTCTGTCTTTTAACTGGAGAGTTGAGGCCATTGACGTTCAATGTGACTATTGATAAGTAGTAACTTTGCCCTGCCATTTTCCCAAAGATACTTTCTAATATATGCTTTCAACTTCCTGTGATTTTTTACTGGGAGGTTTTCTTCCTTTATCTTCTTTCATATTGATGGCCGTGTTTCTGTGTGTAACACATCTTTAAGCATCTTTTGCAGGGCTGGACAAGTGGTGACAAATTCTTTCAATTTCTGTTTGCTATGAAAGGTCTTTATTTCACCTTCATTCACAAATGAGAGCTTAGCAGGATATAATATTCTGGGCTGGCAGTTTTTCTTAGTACCTGGGCTATATCTCGCCATTCCCTCCTGGCCTGTAGGGTTTCTGATGAGAAGTCTGCTGTGAGTCTAATTGGAGATGCTCTGAGAGTAATCTGACATTTCTCTCTTGCACATTTTAAAATCTTTTCTTTATGTTTCACTGTGGTGAGTTTGATTACGTGTCGTGGTGATGATCTCTTTTGGTCATGGTTACTAGGGGTTCTATGAGCTTCCTGTACTAGGATGTCTCTATCCTTCTCCAAACCCGGGAAGTTTTCTGCTAGTATCTCACTAAAAAGGCCTTCTAATCCTTTCTCTCTCTCTGCCTTCAGGAACTCCTAGAACCCAAATGTTGGTTTTTTTAATAGTATCCTGTAGATTCCCAACAATATTTTTTAGATTTCTAATTTCCTCTTCTTTTCTTTGGTTTGACTGTATGCTTTCCTGTGCTCTGTCTTCTAAGTCTGATATTCTCTCTTCTGCTTCAATGATTCTGTTTTTCAGGCTCTCTAATGCGTTTGTCATTTGATCTATTGAGTTATTCATTTTATTTTGATTTCTCATCGCTATCACAATTTCATGTTCTGCTAGTTTCTTTTTTTTTTTTTTTTGACATGCAGAGTAGACAGTGAGAGAAAGACAGAGAGAAAGGTCTTCCTTTTCCATTAGTTCACCCTCCAATGACCGCTGCGGCCGGCGTGCTGCAGCCAGCGCGTCGTGCTGCTCCGAAGCCAGGAGCCAGGTGCTTCTCCTGGTCTCCCATGCGGGTGCAGGGCCCAAGGACTTGGGCCATCCTCCTCTGCACTCCCAGGCCACAGCAGAGTGCTGGAAGAGGAGCAACCGGGACAGAATCTGGCGCCCTGACCAGGACTAGAACCCTGGGGTGCCGGCACCGCAAGGTGGAGGATTAGCCTATTGAGCTGCGGCGCCAGCCCATGTTCTACTAGTTTCTTCATTTTATTTTGATTCCTCCTTAAGATTTCATTTTCATGAGAGAGATTTTCTCTCCTCTCCAGTAAGGATTTCTGTAGTTCAAGAATTTGTTTTTGTGAACTTCTAAATGTTCTTATCACAAATTTTTTGAAATCCGTATCTTGCATTTCTTCTATCTCATCATCTTCATAATCTTGAATTGGGGTGTCTTGTTCATTTGGGGGCATCACAATATCTTCCTTGTTCTTGTTTCCTTGGTTTCTGCGTTTATTGCTTGACATTGTGGAGATATTCTTTGGTTTCTTCTTTTTTTTCCTTACTGTTGTGGTTTTTCTCGTTATACTATGACTCTAGATTAAGTGGACTGTCTGCTTTTGATGGATCCTTAGAGGCTTGTGATGGGTGTGGCCAGAGAACTCTGTTTGGTTCTTCAGGGTTAAGGCTGTGCCACAGGTGACACACCCAAGTTAGGCGTGGTAAATCAATCTCTCTCTCTCTCTCTCTCTCTCTCTCTCTCTTTTATTCAGAAGGGAAGTAATTCTGCACAGCTGAGCGGAATTGAAAGCAGTCAGTGTCTGAGCTCTGACCCCTATGGGTATAATATTCATCTGTATGTGCCAAGGAGCATACACACAGGATCTGTGTAGTCCTCAGTGTGAGCTCAGATTCCCCTGCAATCTCTTGAGTTACTGAGTTTGTGGCATCTTCCAAGAGTACTCACACAGGCACTCGGTGAGTTCTCTCACACACCCTCAGTTTTGTTTTGTTTTGTTTTGTTTTCACAGTCTCAGTTCATTAGCTCCACACATTCACTAGTTCCTAACCTCCTATTTTTTCTTCCCACCAGAGTCAGGTTTTTCTGCTTGGCTGAGGGTGGGTGCAGCCCTGAGGTGGCGCAGCTTTTACTTACGTCCAAAATGGCACCTGCTCTTTGTCTTGCTCACCTTTGTAAGGTGAGTGGAGAGAGAGAATCATGTCCGCACCGGTCCCTTTTATTTATTTATTTGTTTTTTTTTTCTTCTCTCCTCTAGTTAGCCTGGTGAACTTTCCCCATCGGGGCTTCAAGCCTTGTTCTCTCTAGGATCTTCCTGCCGCTTCCCCGCCAGTGTCTTGGGCTACTGAGGTTTTGCCTCACCTCCTTTTCCAGCACTGGTGCGTAGACTTGGCGGCTGGGGTCCCGAACCATGGGCTCCCGTGCCCTCCATGTAGGTCCATGTGTCCCACTAGTTCTGGAAGAGTTTCCTCTGCTGTTTTTTTCCTAACTCTTCCCTGAAACTACAGTATCTCCACTTTTATTAAACTATCTTTTCGCAGACTATCAGTGTGCTCCCTCCCTATTCCGCCATCTTAGAGGACACTCAATGACTTTTTATTAACAGTTTACAAATAATAAAATATATTTTACTCTGATATTTATCATTTTTAGCATTCCTTTGTATTTACCCAGATATTTTGTTTGTTTGTTTGTTTTTTGGGTTTCTTTCTTTTCATTTCTGGAAAATTTATCATGATATGCCTTAGTGTAGTTACCCTCCTTTGTTTTATGATTGTGTGAGCTAATAAGTGTCCCCAAGGCCATGATTCATCTGCAAGTTTGGAAGTCTGTAAGATCCCTGTGGGCTCAGAAATTCCTCAAAAAAATTAAGGAACTCAGAAGTCCTCCTACTTACAATTAGATATTATTACTATCAAGGGATGCATTAAACTCAGCTGAGGGATGAGCTTCATAGGACAGGGTTCATGAGTCATTTAGCTTCCAGTTGTTTTGTGTGTGGCAACATTTTGTTCTTGCCTGAATCTCCCAACATTTACAATAGGACACTGCCAACCACAGAATCTCACCCAAATGTCATTTTTGGAGCTTTTCCAGAGATTTTGTAACATAAACATGTTGATTACACATGTAACTGCCCTTTGTCTCAGCATATCCAGACATCAGACTGATACGACATGACCTTAAATCACATTGTAAACATAGACTACCCCCATGGCCCAAAGCCTTTATAGCAGGCAGGCGAGACATTTCAGGTACTGAGAGTGAAGGGCTAGACCTTTCTTTGGAAAATTTTACTATACACCATCATTCAGCTCTTAAATCTGTGGATTTAAAATTCTCACTAAATTTGGAAAATGTTTTCACTTTTTATTTATTTATTTTTGACAGGCAGAGTGGACAGTGAGAGAGAGAGAGACAGAGAGAAAGGTCTTCCTTTTGCCGTTGGTTCAACCTCCAGTGGCCACCGCGGCCAGCGCACCGCGCTGATCCGAAGCCAGGAGCCAAGTGCTTCTCCTGGTCTCCCATGGGGGGCAGGGCCCAAGGACTTGGGCCATCCTCCACTGCACTCCCTGGCCACAGCAGAGAGCTGGCCTGGAAGAGGGGCAACCGTACAGAATCCGGCGCCCCAACTGGGACTAGAACCCAGTATGCCGGCGCCACAAGGCGGAGGACTAGCCTATTGAGCCACGGCACTGGCTGTTTTCACTTTTTTAAAAAAGATTTATTTATTTGAAAGAGTTACAGAGTGAGGTAGAGATGGAGAGATAGAGAGGTCTTCCATCCACTGGCTCACTCCCCAAATGGCCACAATGGCTGAACCTGAGCCATTCTGAAGCCAGGAGCCAGGAGCTTCCTTCTGGTCTCCCACGTGGGTACAGGGGCCCAAGGTTTTGGGCCATCTTCCACTGCTTTCCCAGGCACATTAGCAGGGAGCTAGATGGGAAGTGGAGCAGCTGGGACTCAAACTGGTGCCCATATGGAATGCTGGCGCTGCAGGCTAGGGCTTTAACCCACTGTGCAACAGTGCTGACCCCTAATTTCATTTCTTAAAATATTTTTTTGCTGACCCTCAATCCTAGTGAAGTCTGCAGTTACATATGTGCCCTATCACCTGTCATGGCACAGAATCTTCATATTTAAGGGGCTCCCTTTCCCTGGTGGGCCTGTATATTTTAAACAAGATATGAGTGAATGAAACCTCATTCATTCTATTTATTACTCTTTTTTATTTTTATTTTAACCTCCTACCCTTCAAATATTCAGAATTTGGTAAATGTCATGAAGTATAAAGTGTTCATGTGATAAAGCACCTCACATTGCTACTTTTGTCGTTCTGGCTGTGTATACTCCAGAGGCTCTTCTGTTTGTTTTTTTTTTTTTTCATTGAGATCTGTCCCAAATAAGTTTAAAGGCAAGGGTCTATATTGTTGCTGTGGATTCGTTCTGAGAGGAGGAGCGCAGTGGATGCAAGAGGCCCAGAGACAGACACCGGGAGTCTGTTAAAGGAGATGTCTGACTGATGCTATTATTCTGGGTTTCTCAGGATATCAGGAGCAGTAACCTAGATTATGGTAATCAATGACCCAACCTCTGAGGGTCTTGTACACTAACGGTGTGCATCAAATCTCCTTCTGACCTCAGCCTGATGGAATGGCCGTTATTGGAACATTGGGTGTTGTTGTGGATGCTGCAAAGAGAGAGCAGTGAAACAAATGGCACCCCTTTCAGAAGTGACACAGACACCTTGATGTAGTGTTTGCTTACCCAAGTTTAATTGCTCTTGCCTGAGGTGATCTACAGTGGGTTTGAGAGTGTAGCATATTCTTAGAAGTAGCATTGAAAATGAATGGGCAGTGGTCTCTGCATACTGGCATTCTTCTCCCCACTGCCTGCAAGTATCTTAACTATATCCTGTACTCCTTGAGGAAACACTAAGATCTCATCTTTTCACTGCTTTGCACCAGCTAGGATCTCAGGATAATCACAGTTAACCTTCTTTTTGGAAAAGGAAACAAATGAAACAATGAGGAGAATCAGCAAATCCTTCATCTCATGGTAACTTGGTCATCTTCAAATCCTCAGGCTGTTTTGAGTGGCCTCTAAACTTTGAATGGGACACATTCTTTGATTGGGTTCTGCACCCTAGTAACCCCTAACTTTGTTGTTTTTTGTTTTCTGCACTTTCTGAAGTGTTCTTTGATTTCTGTTATCGACATTGCACTCACTGGCAATGACTCTTCAGAGCGTGCCCTTCTCATGAGCAGGGCTGCTTTTGCATGATTCCTGTCTGTAGTCTGTAACAGCCTCCTTATATCATAAACTGCCATCACATTTTAGGTGAGTTTGATTTTTTTTTTTTGCTGTATAACTATAAAAAATTAACTTAGATTGATATGTTTATCATTCCAACTAGCTGTCATTCCAGTTTTTTGAGACTTTCAGGTTTTGTTTTTTTTTAATGTTTCTGTATAGACTACCTGTTTCCTTAGAAATATCTTTTTATTCATCTTTCCTCTGGCAATTTTGAGCAGTTGAAAGAATTGTCAGACCAGCTTAATCCATTCACAATTTCTAGCAATTATTGTCATGATCATAACCATTTATTAAATATCATGGAGTATTGTTGCTCTTGATTCCCAAAGTATTCTTCATTAAATTTTTTTGTAAAAACTAGAAACAGCTTTGTCAACCTTAAACAATAAAAGGAAATATGAGAAATATTTTTTGAATTTTTCTAATCCTCTATGAGAAGTGTGTTGGAGTTTTCCAATTCTACGTGACCCCAAATTTCTAGTATCTCTCCATACCTTTTCTGGCTTGCAAAACTGCCTTTATTTATGAACTCAATATTTTCCTGTAGTACTATCAAATAACAGTGATTAGCAACAGAGACATACTGTTTTCCAGACTCTTTCCTAAAGCTTTAAGTCTATAATGTAATTTTTTGATTTCTCAAGTAACAATTATTGTACATAATTATAGTTAAAGCCAATTTTGTCTATTTTCTATTGATTTTTAATCAATAGAAAATGTGTAATATGAAAAAACTGATTTCAAAAGTTCACTGAGATAAACTTAATTCCGTTTTTCTACAAACTTTTTGAAATACACTCATAGGTAAAAGTTACCATAAGTAACACGATTAGTAAGTATGAAGCCAAGGAGTAGCATACTTGGCTATCCTTGTACTACTTGTCTTTATTGCTGGTGGTGTTTCTTTTGTTTTGCTGATTCATTTACCAGTTGAATCAGCAGCAGGTGTTTCTGATAGTACTTGTCCATCAAGGGTCAGATTTGTTTTTTGCCTCCTTCAGAGCCATAGATAAAGGAGCATTTCCAGGCCGGTGCCGCGGCTCACTAGGCTAATCCTCCGCCTAGCGGCGCCGGCACACCGGGTTCTAGTCCCGGTCGGGGCACCGGATTCTGTCCCGGTTGCCCCTCTTCCAGGCCAGCCCTCTGCTGTGGCCAGGGAGTGCAGTGGAGGATGGCCCAAGTGCTTGGGCCCTGCACCCCATGGGAGACCAGGAAAAGCACCTGGCTCCTGGCTCCTGCCACCGGATCAGCGCAGTGCGCCGGCCGCAGCGCACCGGCCGCGGCGGCCATTGGAGGGTGAACCAACGGCAAAGGAAGACCTTTCTCTCTGTCTCTCTCTCTCACTGTCCACTCTGCCTGTCAAAAAAAATAAAAATAAATAAATAAAAAAAGGAGCATTTCCTTTCTCTATCTCTAATGATTGCTAGTCTTCCTCACAGAAGAATAGGGTGACCTAATTTTGTCTCTTCTAGTTTCTATTTAGAATCAACATTATATCGTTTTCATTCACAAGCCACTGATCAGTGCAAGGCAAACAAAGGACTACAAATCTGTTTATATGACTCTCATTACCTGAGGATACTTAATTCCTGTACAGATAAAAGCAGCACAGATATATTACTATGAATGATTTGGGTCCCCCAGACTTTATATTCAAGCCTAGTCTTAACCTAAATGTAAAGACATTTAATTATAGGACATTTAAGAACTAATTATAGTTAAATGAATCATAAGGGCAGTGCTCAATTCTGATAGTATTGATGACCTTAGGAAGCAAGAAAGAGATTACTCTTTCTGTCTTCATGATCCCCACCTTTTGAGGACAAATTAACAAGGCTACTTTCTGTAAGCCAAGTAGAGACCTCATCAAAAACTGAATCCTCTGGGACCTTGATCATGTAATTCTAAGGCTCTAGAATCGTGTGAATAAAAATAGCTGTTGTCCAGTTTACCCAGTATATTAGTATTTGTTCTGCTAGCTTAGGTTGACTAATACTGTGAAGGACAATGATTTTGAGTGAATAAAAATATAACTTGTAGCACAGTGTCTATTCCTGATTCTTTAATTTTCCACAAGAACTTTTAAAGTAAGTTGTCTGTATCTAAAAATGTCTTCCTTCTATTAGGATAATGTTGAACGAGTTACTGACTTAAATATGACATTTTTGTGATATAAAATCTCCATTTGTGAACATGGTGTATATCTTTTCTTATTTCTCTTTTCTATTTCCTTTTTTCTTCTATTGTACAACTCTAATTATATGCTTTTTTTTGTTAAATGTCCTACAAGAGAGCCGGCGCCGTGGCTCAATAGGCTAATCCTCCACCTTGCGGCGCCGGCAAACCGGGTTCTAGTCCCGGTTGGGGCGCCGGATTCTGTCCCGGTTGCCCCTCTTCCAGGCCAGCTCTCTGCTATGGCCAGGGAGTGCAGTGGAGGATGGCCCAGGTGCTTGGGCCCTGCACCCCATGGGAGACCAGGAAAAGCACCTGGCTCCTGGCTCCTGCCAGGATCAGCGCGGTGCGCCGGCTGCAGCGGCGGCCATTGGAGGGTGAACCAGCGGCAAAGGAAGACCTTTCTCTCTCTGTCTCTCTCTCTCACTGTCCACTCTGCCTGTCAAAAAAAAAAAAAAAAAAAAAAATGTCCTACAAGAAATTTTGCCTTTTTGTTGTCTTGTTTTTTAATAGAAAACTTTTATTTAATAAATGTAAATTTTGAAAGTACAACTTTTGGATTATAGCGGTTCTTCCCCCCATAACCACCCTCCCATCCACAAATCATCCCATTTCCTACTCCTTCTCCCATCCCATTCTATATTAAGATTCATTTTTAATTATCTTTATATACAGAAGATCAACTCCATACTGAGTAAAGATATTAACAGTTTGCACCCACATAGACACAAAAAATATAAACTACTGTTAGAAGGTTAGTTTTACCATTAATTCTCATAGTACAACACATTAAGGACAGAGGTCCTACATGGGGAGCAAGTGCACAGTGACTCCTGTTGTTGAATTAATAATTTAACTCTTATTTATGATGTCAGTGATCACCCCAGGCTCTTGTCATGAGCTGCCAAAGCTATGGAAGCCTCTTGAGTTCACAAACTCTGACCTTATTTAGACAAGGCCATAATGAAGTTCTCTCCTCCCTTCAGAGAAAGGTACCTCCTTCTTTGATGGCCCCTTCTTTCCACCGAGATCTAACTCACAGAGATCTTTCATGTAGGTTATATTTTGCTATAGTGTCTTGGCTTTCCATTGCCTGTGAAACTCTCATGGGCTTTTTAGCCAGATCCAAATGCCTTAAGGGCTTATTCTGAGGCAAGAGTGCTGTTTAGGGCATTTGTCATTCTATGAGTCTGGTGTGTATCCTGCTTCCCACATTGGATCGTTCTCTCCTTTTTAATTATATCAATTATTATTAGCAGACACTGGTCTTATTTATGTGATCCCTTTGACACTTAATCCTATCTTTATGGTCAGTTATGAACTTAAACTGATCACTTTAACTAGTAAGGTGGCATTAGTAACTGTCAACTTAATGGGATTTTGAGTCCCATGGCAAGTTTTTAGCTTTACCCTTAGGGGTAAGTCTGAGAGAGAGTGTGCCGAACTGTACATCTCCTCCCTCTCTTATTCCCACTCTTATTTTTAATAGGGATCAATTTTCAGTTGGATTTAAACACCTAAGAATAATTCTGTGTTAAGTAAAGAGTTCAACCAATGGTATTAAGTAGAAAAAGAAAATACTAAAAAGAATAAAATAGTAAGCTGTTCCTCAACAATCAGGACAAGGGCTGATCAAGTCATTGCTTCTTATAGTGTCAGTTTCACTTCTACAGGTTTCCCTTTTTGTTGTTACCCCATGACTATTCTCCTGTGTATGATGGTTTATGTTATTTTCATCATCCATTTATTGAATCATCCTATTTGAAATAATTTTCAGTAGATTCTCTTTTTTTATAGGTGTAATACAAAGTAACTTGAATCTTATATAAGACAGAGCCAGAAGAATGAACTCTTGGTCTTCTTGTTTTCTGACTTAGAACTGATATGTTGAGCAGAAATGTGCTGTTACAGGTGTTGGTGTCATTTGAGGATGTGGCTGTGGACTTCAGCTGGGAGGAGTGGCAGAACCTGGACAATGCTCAGAGGACCCTGTACAGGGATGTGATGCTGGAGATATACAGCAACTTGCTGTCCTTGGGTAAGTAAAACTCCCCCAGTAATGCCAAAGTGGACAGTTTCTTCTTTTTTGACAAATAATCAAACACATCTTAAGGTTTAATGCTATTTAGGTATAAGATTCCAGTCCATGAGGAATGCATCCACACTAATAAAAAGATCATATTGACCCTTTCATTGCACAGCTCCTAAACCAAGTTGTCACTCTTCAGAGAACCTGATGTTACAGTTTGGCAAAATGCTACATTATTTCCCATTAACAGGATACTGCATTACCAAACCTGAGGTGATTTTCAAGTTGGAGCAAGGAGCAGAGCCATGGATAGTGGAAGGACCCCTAAGTCCAAGCCTCCCAGGTCAGTCAATACATAGTGGGGCAAGGAAAGCTTAGCACATTGTTTGTATTGAATTATTTCTACCATCTTTTACCTATTTCTCAACTCTGAGGTCAGCTGCTCTCATGCATCATATATACATTAGTAAGTTTCCAAGGAAGGCTCGTATGTGTACATCTATCTGCCTTATTTTTTATATTGATTTTTTTAGACTTAAGTCCCACCTCCATCTGGCTCTTAGGTATTCTTTTTAGCTGTGTCCTATAAATTCTTAGTTGTGTTTTTCTCCATTAATATACTGCATTTCTTTAGGAATTTATTCATATATTTCTTCTTTCAGTGCCTGGAAATTGGCAGCTCATAATCTTTGTAGGCATAGGTACAATAGCAGTAATGAAACAAATACACCTTCTTTTAAACAGAAAATAGGAAAACAAATATATATGTTAGTGAGATAATAGCCACAAGGAATGTTTTGCTATGATGACAAAAAAAAAGAAAACGAGATGCATTTTTTTAGGAAGGAATTTACTTAATTTCATTTTTTTTTGAGAGTCAGAGAAAAAGAGTTCCCATCCACAAATTTATTCCCCAGATGGCTACAGTTGTTTAGAGGATTAGCCTAAAGGCAATTCATGTCTCCCACATGGTTACAAGAAACCATCTACTTGAATTATCATAGCTACCTTTGCAAGAACTCGGAATCAAGGACTGGAGCCAGGGATTGAACCAAGTACTCCAGATTGTAATAAAGGCATCCTAACTGGCATCTTAACTTCTAGGCTAGATGCCTGCCCTGGAAGGCAATTTTAGAGAGGTATTATTTATTTATTTTGAGTTAGTTCAATTCCAAAATGACAGATTTCCAGATTTTTCATATAAAATATAGGTGTATGTAAAATCTAGAATAGATATTGTATATTACTATTAGAAAAAATGATTTGCAAGTCAGCTTAAACCTGTTTTACTTATTGAGGAGATTACCTAGGAAATTGGTAGGCAATTGAGAAGAGTGATGCATTAGCAAGTCTTATGTAGCATGACATCAGAAACCATGAAACTGAAGAGGACCAATGTAAAAACCTGGAAATAGGTGGTCCTAGACTTACAAATAGAACAGGAGATTCTGGGTCACAAGGTCAAATGAATCAATGGTTTTATCTTGAAGGATCTAGATTTAATTGGGAATAAAGTTTGAAGTTACCACTCTCCCTTTGTTTTTTTTAAATTATTCTAAAACAACCAAGAGATAAGATATATATGGGTGACTCAGATTTTTGTTAAAATAGGTTCTGAGCTGCAGAACCTATTTTTTAGAGCAGTATGAGATGGGAGTATACTGCAAGATGGTAGAATGGAGCTTTCCTATGCCTGTTACATTCTGAAAGCAGAAAATATCAGCTTTTTTTCTTTTTTTCAGAAACATGAAGTGAGTTGCCTTCACCTAGTGTGAAAGATTATGAGATTGTACATTTGTAATGAAAGATTATGAGATTGTACATTTGTAAAACCACAAAGATGCCTATACCATTCTTCTGAGAACAAAATGTAGAAAAACATAGGTGCATATACTGTTCCTAAGAAGAGAACAGAAAAATGATCTAAACAGACAAATGACTCTTTCCTGCACCTTCAGGTTACTGATCCAAGAATATTGCATATTCAGTGCTGAAAATTTACCAAAGGAGAAGCACAAAACACACATAATTGCTGTAAGAAGAGCAGAGAAAATGAATGGAAAAATCAATGGCAGCTGAAAAGCACTCAGGTTAATAATTATAGCTAGCCAGTAGGTGACTATTTTTGATTAAATATTTCCTCACTTTTTTTTTTTTCAAATGGGACAGCTTGTCATGCAGCAGATTAAGTTGCTACTGGCAATGCCTGCTCTGCTTCTGATCCAGCTCCCCCACTAATGGCATTTAGGAGAACACTGGAAGATACCCCAAGTACTTGGGCCTGGCCCCTTGCCTACAATGTGGGAGACTCAGAGGAAGTTCTGGGCTTCTGACTGTGACCTGGACCAGCCCCTGCCACTGTAACCATTTGGGGGTGAACAGCAGATGGAAGATCTATTTCTCTTTCAGTCTCTAACTTTCTCTGACACTGTGCCTTTCAAATAAATTAAATAAACCTTCAAATGGAAAAACTTTAAGTAATAAAAAAAGCATTATGATTTAGCATTGGAAAAATCTGATAATGTGATTTATTATATTAAGTAGGAAAACTGTGTAATTTTAATGAATAACTTTTAGCGATATTTTAAATCTTATGCCACTAGGATGGGAATAAGCTTCTTTACCTTTGGTAGCATTCTAGAAGTCATGTTTAGATTACTTTTTCCTCATTTCAGCTGTCCAGAAAATGGATAACCTGATCAAGGCCAGCCAGGAAAGTCAAGACGGATATATATCACAAGCTGCAACCACAAACAACAACACATCAACTGAGGAGAGAATTGAATTAGGAAAAGCATTACATTTAAGCTCAAATAACATTCCAAAACTGAACACAAAGAGTGGCAGTTATTCAGGATTGAGGCCTGAAGCATTTAATCTGTATAAGAATGCCATTCACCCTAGTGAGCCTGATGAGATGCATGCTGGAGAGAAACCCAATGCCTATAGTATAACTGGCAAATTGCACGGATATCCTGAGCATCATAGTCAGCATCAGAAAATTCAAACCTTGAAGCAGACTTTTGAACATAGAGAAGGGAAAGTCTTCAACAGAGATACAATATCCTTTACACATAAGAGGGCTCATATGGGAGTGACCCTCTCTAAGTGTAATGAAGATAGAAATGCTTATAGTAAATCAGCTGTCACTGGAGAGACAACTAATATAGGAAAGAAAACGATCTATAAGAAGTCTGCCCTCTTTAAACAACAAACCTACACAGAAGAGAAAACCTCTGAATGTACTGAATATGAGGAGTTGTTCATTAGTAAGTCAGATCTTACAGTAAGTGAGAGGACACACACAGGGAAAAAGCCTTATGCATGTAACCTGTATGAGAAATCTTTCAGCTGTAAAACCAAACTTGGTATCCATCACAGAATTCACACAGGGGGAAAGCCCCATGGGTGCAATAAATGTGGAAAAACCTTTTTCCAGAAGTCTCATCCTGGCATGCTTCAGATAATTCACAAAGGGGAAAAACTCTGTGAATGTAATGAATTTGGGAAAACCTGCCAGAGATCTCACCTCAACAAACATCAAAGAACTCATACAAGAGAAAAACCCTTTAAATGTAATGAATGCGGGAAAATCTTCAGCCAGAAGTCAGTACTTAGTGTACATCAGAGAATTCACACAGGGGAAAAACCCTTTGGATGTAATGACTGTGGGAAAACATTTGGCCAGAAGTCACACCTCAGTGTGCACCAGAGAACTCACACAGGGGAAAAACCATTTGAATGTAACGAGTGTGGGAAAACTTTTGCCCAAAAGTCAGTCCTCACTGTACATCAGAGAACTCACACAGGGGAAAAGCCCTATGAATGTAGTGAATGTGGGAAAACCTTTTGCCAAAAGTCAGTTCTCACCATACATCTAAGAACTCATACAGGCGAAAAACCATACGAATGTTGTGAATGTGGGAAAACGTTCTGCCGGAAGTCAAAACTCAGCATGCACCAGAGAATTCACACCGGGGAAAAGCCCTATGTATGTAATCAGTGTGGGAAAACCTTCTACCATAAGTCAGTGCTCAGCATGCATCAGAGAACTCACAAAAGGGAAAAACCTTATGAATGTAATGAGTGTGGAAAGACCTTTTACCAGAAGTCAGATCTCATGATACATCAGAGAATTCACACAGGGGAAAAACCTTATGAATGTAAGGAATGTGGAAAGATCTTTTGCCAGAAGTCACACCTCATCAAGCATCAGAGAATTCACACAGGGGAAAAACCTTTTGAATGTAGTGAATGTGGGAAAACCTTCTCCCGGAAGTCCAGCCTCAGAATGCATCAGAGAACTCACACAGGGGAAAAACCATATAAGTGTATCGAGTGTAGGAAAACTTTCTCTCATAAGTCAGGCCTCACTATACATCAAAGAACTCACACAGGAGAAAAACCCTATGAATGTCATGAATGTGGGAAAACCTTTTGTCGAAAGTCATTCCTTAACACACATCAGAGAACTCACACAGGAGAAAAACCTTACGAATGCAATGAGTGTGGAAAAACCTTTGGGCAGAAATCACACCTCAGGACACATTTGAGGACTCACACAGGTGAGAAACCTTTTGAATGTACTGAATGTGGAAGAACCTTTGGGCAGAAGTCACACCTTCGAACACATCAAAGAACTCATACAGTTGAGAAACCATTTGAATGTAAATAATACAAGAAAAATTAACTGCAGTAAGTCCTACCTCATAGAACTCACACAGGAAAAACCCAGTAAATGTGAATAAAAGTTTTTGCTAAGTCAAACCTCAGCAAAGATGAGCAAAATCACACATAAGGGACACCCTCTGAATGCAATGAATGTGGAAAACCTAAATGACTGTCAGTGAAATCACACAAATGAGATACCCTAAAAGTATAATTATGTGGAAAAACTTGCCAGAAGTCACACTTTTGTGGTAAAGAGAGAACTCACACAAGGGAATAACCCTGAATGCCAAAGACTGGCTATTTGTTGTTTAAACTCTCTTCTTTTCTCTTTGGACTTAAAGCCCTTATTTTGAGCCTCCCTGTATTGTATATAGGATCATGTAACTGAGCTGTTATTTTACCTGTAAATTTTGAGAATAAATATTAAATCTGTTAGAATCACTTATTTGAAATACCCACTTAATTGTTTATTAAATTATTATTTGAAATTGCTTTTTGTCTGGCTTTAGTTCAGACCAGCTCTGTGACTGTGATCATGGGACAATCACATGACTCATATCATCCATAGTACTGTACAGCCAGCCCTATACAACGAGTACTTTGCATAGGGTAAGAAGTAAGTCTCTGTTGATTTTTGTGCTTATGGAAATCACAGACATATCTGTATATGGGCCTGAAGCTGCCCAAACCATCAGAAGTCTTTATAGGTTGTGAAAGAGGCTGTGAGTATCCTGGTAGCATAAAGCCTGTGTATTCTTCCCATGATTGATATTATGTCAATGTTCATTTTTTTCTTTTATTTATTTTTTGTTTTGCTTACAGTCTGTTATGTTGGGTTTCCCGTGTTTGTAAATGAGTCTTGACATTACTGAATTTACTTCTTATTTTGCTGAACTGTTTGCAGATATTTGTAGATAAATACGTCAAATATTATAGAAGCTTTGTATACTTTTTAATATAATCTTGTTTCATGATCACCTCTCATGTTGATCTTTAGTATTTTTGAAAATCTTTGTGAACTTATATTCCACACAGATGAAATCCTTTGTAAATTCTCATTGTATTTGCTCTCAACTTAGTTCTCAGCATATACACACTTAGGATATACCCTTCACAATGTTGGCATGACTATACCTAGATGAACAAATGCAGTTTGTATACTGCAGTTGTAGCTATACTTTTCCTACCTCCCATCCTGAGCTGGGTCCATAGGTGAACCCTGTCACCTTCATTGCTACCTACTAGGCATAGCCCCTTTAGCCTTGGTCATGCCCTCTGGGAATTTTTCAAATGTTAATCATGAGACATTCACCTCAAATATTAGGGTAAATACAGATTATAAGAAAAATAAGTTTTGTGTATTTTATGGAAAAACTAATACTCATAACTATTCCTAGCAGAGATGACTTTAAGGCAAAAAGAAAGAAAAAAATCTATAGTTATAAAAGTTTCAGTCTGTTCAGGTGATGTAAATGTTGGTCACCTCACAATTCAGCCTTAGCTTAAACAAAGTATTGTTCAATTATAGTATAATAGTAGATAAATGGTGGGAGGAGAGACACTACTCTAGTCCCGAGATTGAAGTATTGAAAATAGGAATAAGCACTCGGGGTGCAGAAGCGTCAGAGAAGGAATTGAAAGCTACCCGAGCAGTCAGGTAAAGGAAGGTGCACTCGAGAATCAAAGACATGGACTCTGGGCAACGAAAGGAATTACAGACAGACAGACAGTAAAAAAAAAAAAAAAAATAGGAATAAGCAAATAGAGTGAAAGTTAAATAATAAATGTACACAGAGACCTCCTAGTTAACAGTAGCATTCATAGCACAGTGCTCCCAGTATTGATTCCCACTGATTTTTATTTTCCAAGACAAGGAACTATTAGCACAGTGAACATCCCATAGTACACAGTAAGTTGAATTGTGAGCTACAAGAACATATGACTGCTCATAAAGGCCCAGGGTCTCCAAGACCCATGAGAATAACTGCAGGGCCCATTCAGCCTGCAGACCTGGGGCAGTCCGAATTCAAACCTTTTCCAGCAGAAGAGCCTTTTGGAGTCTATGGCAACCCCTTTCTTTCCTTGTGTGCAGTCAAAAACCCACAGGCCTTGAGTGGAAAGGAGGAAGTGTGCATTTGTGTGTGCCTAGAGACATGGTGACAGGGTAGATCACTGCACAGCTTGTTTTCTTGGATCGAGTCGATGGGTCTGCAAATCTCAGAAGTAAGGCAGTGAAGATGGGAGGAGTGCCTGGGATGAAACCACTATGCAGACAACTTGGATTGTGGGAAGTACTTTGCCCAGGCTTTACCATTCTATACAGTTTGGAAACCTGGTCTGTTTCCTGCAGCAGAGCAGTTTTAAAACCTGAGCAACCCAGTTGGTGCAGGGACCACCAATGGGCTGAGTAGGGCTCACTTTGATGTGTGCAGTTGCTCATGGTGCTGGGCTGAGGGTCTGGGTTCCTGGCCCTATCTTCTGCCTACCATTTATGCAACTTCTATTTGTATACCTTATGTGCCTGCCCCTATGGTCTCCATACAAGTGTTGGAAGTGAGTGTTGAGTAGCACAGTTCTTTGCCTCTAGTCTGGGTCTTGTATAATCCTACTAGCACTCATAAGATTCAAACAGGTTCACTGCTTGCAAGTGGAGCATAATTTACGTCCTGCAAAATTCCTGACACAGACTACCAAGCAGTCGTAGTAGGAGGCAAGTGAAAAAGAGTAAGTGGGTGGTGAAGACTGTGCTGGCTTTCCTTTGATTCAGTGAAGGGTTTTCCTACACAACAGGTTGTAGCATTGCTTTTCCAGAAGCATAGAAGTGTGCAGAGATGATCAGGAGCAAGTAGGGTGACATGGGGTCCAGGAGAGAACCTTAGGGTGTGATTGGGTATAGAGTGTAGGGTCTTGATGGGCAAATTGGTCACTTACTGACATTGACTGAGTTTTATTTACCAAGCCAGGAAGCTATTAGCCAACAGTACAGTGAACATCCCTCTGCACAGTAAGGGTTGGAGCATGGGCAGGATGGAGGGTATTGTGGGAAGTTCACTGTATTCCTAAATCTGTATATATGAAATGCATGAAATTTGTATACCTTAAATAAAAATTGAATAAATAAATAAATAAAAGAATTATAGGCTACAAAAATACTCATCACGACCCAGGGTTATCTCACCCTTAGGTCTGTTACTACTGGGCATGGGTCACTGCACTGAAATTTCTTTTTCTCCATTCCAATCTTTATGTCTTAATGTGTGTTTTGGGTTTGGTTTTGCCATTTTGTAGTTTCTTAAAAATTTTAAGCTTACTGTTATTAGTTTTTTTTTTATTTTTAAATTATATAGAATTTCCAGCTTTAAGTTCCACTGTGTCCTCCATTTCCCTTGAGTTTTTCTATATTGTATTTTAATTAGTCTTCTCAACTCTTTATCTCAATTTCTCACTTATTTCTTCTATGACTTCCTAACTATTTGGGAATATGCCACTTATTTTTCACATATTTGTGAATTTTTAAAAAAGATTTATTTATTTATTTGAAAGGCAGAGTCACAGATAGCCAGAGCCAGAGAGAGAGAGAGGTCTTCCAACCAATAGTTCACTCCACAAATGGCTGCAATGGCCGAGGCTGGGCTAATTCAAAGCCAGGAGCCAGATCTCCCACTTGGGAGCAGGAGCCCAAGGACTTGGACCATCTCCTTCTGCTTTCTCATGCCATAGCAGAGAGCTGGATTGGGAGCAGCCAGAATGTGCACCAGTGCCCGTATCAGATGCCTGTGCTGCATGTGGCAGCTTTACCTGCTACACCACAGCACCAGCCCATAAACTTTCTAAATATCTTCCTGTTACTGGTTTTAGGTATAACCCATGTATTCAGAGAATATACTTTGTATTATTTTAATCCTTTTAGATTTATTTAAGCTATTTTATGACCTAGTAAATGGTCTTTTCTGCACAGTGTTACAGGTACAGTTTAACAGAACATGTTTGGATGGTATGTGTCTGTGTGTGTGTGTGTGTGTGTGTGTGTAAGTCAAATTGTTTTATAAGGTTGTTCAAATCCATATCCTTGTAAATCTTTTGCTTAGTTTTCTTCACTATTGAAAGTGGTATATTTGTGGAAAATAAGCCCACCCGAGACCAACTACCCACCAAAGGATGCACTCAGAAGCATAAAGGAAGCAGAAAGTGAGGCATTTGTTGATACCCAGTCTCAAGAGTTGTGACCAGGAGGTGGAAGCAGTCAGTGCCCTCAAAAATTCAGCTTCTTTTATCCCTACCATGCAGAGGTCCCTTTCCCTAGTTTCTCATTGGTTGAGAAACTCAGGAGGTACAATCTCAACTCTTAAATAGCACCTAAGGTGGATAAGGGAGGGGTATTTGGTGTGTGTTGCTAGGCAGAGCTGAGACGGGGGAAGGGGAGTTACATTTTGGCATCAGCAAAGCTAACAAAATTCTAGGAGCCAAGATGTGAAAGCACATTGTGTTACAAAGATAACAGATAGTGCATGGTCAACAATTGACCTACTTTGGTTTTGTTTTTTTTTTTTTTTTTCCAACTCTATCCTATGTACTACTGAGGCCTTAGTATCATGGTTGCACTAAGGCTAAGAAAAATCTTTTATGAAAATACTCGGTCATTTCTCACAATTCCCTCTTTATTCTTTATATTATCTGGTTTTATTTTTAATTTTATACTCTGACATTACACAGGTTAAGAACTCCTTTAGGTTTGGATTAACATGGTGGAGCAGAGAAGGAGATTACTGCTGTAGTCTAGGAGAAGATAGTTTTTAAAAAGTGGAAAGAGTGCAGTCTCAGGGAAGAGTTAGGGAGAAAACAGCAGAGGGAACTCTACCCAAATTATAGGGACACAGTGGAGCTCTGTGGAAGGCATGAACACCCACAACACAGGGCCCTAGCAACTGAGAGCCTCCGCACCAGCATTGGAGAGTTAGGTGAGATCAGACTGCAGCATTGAATGCCACTGTCAGGAAAAAGCTGCAGGAAGAGCCTAGAGGGAACCCAGCTTGAAGCCCTTTGGGGATAGTGTACCTGACAGAGAAGAAAAAAAGGGGGTAGGAGCACATCCCTCTCCCCAATCACCCTCCAACGGCATCCTATAACAAGCTGATACAGAGCAGGTGTCATTTTGGATACATTTAAGAGCTGTGCCAGCTTGTGTCCATGCCCAGAAACCAACCAAGCAGAAACTCCTGAGTCTGGCAGGGAGAACTAACAGGGGGCTGGGTGCTCATGACTGGGAGGCGTGTGTGCTGGGACTGTGAAAATATTGAGGCTGCGTGGAGGATTCAGGGTGTGGCTGGGACTTTTGAGCAGTCACTATGGGTGGCTTTACACACTCAGGGCTCCCTGGTTACCTGGTGAGGGACATCGCTGCAGAATCTGAGCTGACAGCAAGGACTGCCCAGAACCTTTGTGTGATTCTTTTGGCAGAGTGGATGAATAATATACCCACTGTGGGCTAGCACCAGGCACTGGTCTCCTTAAGAGGAGAGGAGTTCAGCTAAGTCTGCACCAACAGACAAGAGCAAACCTCCCCTCTGATTAAAAAAAAAAAATTATTATGCCAAACTTGGGTGGGTCACTTCAAATACGCCCTTTACCCTTGAGGACTGAAAAGAGCTCCTTGGCCACACTCACCATATTTTTCTAGGTAATCCCTGAAGCAGTTACTCCACTAATCCACACATAGTCCAAAGATAAAGCCACCACAGTGAAGAAATAAAGAAGCCAATGAATATCCTCACAAATGCTGAATAACAAATGCAACAATTAAAGAAGCAAGAATAAGGAAGATAACATGATGCCCCCCAAAAGAACACAACACTTCAATACTAGATTGTAAAGATAATGAGATTGAAGAAATGCCAGAAATGGATTCAAAAAATTGATCATATGATTACTTAGAAGTAATCAGAAGCAAATGCATGAACTAGTGAAATCCATACATGACATGAAAGAAAATTTCTCCCACAAAATTGAGATCTTTTTTTGAACCAACTTGTTTTGTTTTGTTTTAATATTTGTTTATTTATATGAAACTCGGAGTTACACAGAGAGAGAGGAGAAGCAGAGAGAGAGAGGTCTTCTATCCACTAGTTCACTCCCCAATTGGCCACAATGGCCAGAGCTGTGCCAATTCAAAGCCAGGAGCAAGGAGCTTCTTCCAGGTCTCCCACATGGGTGCAGAAGCCCAAGGACTTGGGCCATCCTCCACTGCTTTTCCAGGTCATAACAGAGAGTTGGATCAGAAATGGAGCAGCCAAGACTTGAACCAGAACCCATATGGGATGCCAGCACTGCAGGCAGTGGCTTTACCTGCTACCCCATAGCACCAGCCCTCTTCTGTTTCTTCTTTACTGCCTTTTTGGTTAAAGGATATGGTGCAAACAGAAACACAGAAACATGGTCATCACTACAAAAGAAGATAAAGCGGCCAGCGCTGTGGCTCACTTGGCTAATCCTCCGCCTGCGGTGCCGGCATCCCATATGGGCGCCAGGTTCTAGTCCCAGCTGCTCCTCTTCTGGTCCAGCTCTCTGCTGTGGCCTGGGAGGGTAGTGGAGGATGGCCAAGGTGATTGGGTGCCTGCACCTGCGTGGGAGACCAGGAGGAAGCACCTGGCTCCTGGCTTTGGATCAGCACAGCACCGGCCATAGTGGCCATTTGGGGGGTGAACCAATGGAAGGAAGACCTTTCTCTCTGTTTCTCTTTCACTAACTCTACCTGTCAAATAAGTAAAAAAGAAAAAGAAAAAGGAGGAGGAGGAGGGAGAAGGGAGAAGGAGAAGATAAAAGAAGAAAATCTCCCAGTAAAAGTATATTGGGGCCGGCGCCACAGCTCAATAAGCTAATCCTCCACCTGCGGCACCAGCACACCAGGTTTTAGTCCTGGTTGGGGTGCCAGATTCTGCCCGGTTGTTCCTCTTCCTGTCCAGCTCTCTGCTCTGGCCCGGGAGTGCAGTGGAGGATGGGCTCTGCACCCGCATGGGAGAAAATGGAAAAAGGAAGACCTTCCTCTCTGTCTCTCTCTCTAACTGTCCACTCTGCCTGTCAAAAAAAAAAAAAAAGTATATTGGAAATCCAAAGTAAAAAAAATAGTGTTTAATAATGGAAAAATGGCAGGGCAAAGTCATTATGTCAATAGTCACCTTGAAAGTAAATGGCCTCCAGTGCTGTGGCTCACTAGGCTAATCCTCCGCCTAGCGGTGCCGGCACACTGGGTTCTAGTCCCGGTTGGGGCGCCGGATTCTGTCCCGGTTGCCCCTCTTCCAGGCCAGCCCTCTGCTGTGGCCAGGGAGTGCAGTGGAGGATGGCCCAGGTGCTTGGGCCCTGCACCCCATGGGAAACCAGGAAAAGCACCTGGCTCCTGGCTCCTGGCTCCTGCCATCGGATCAGCGTGGTGCGCCGGCCACAGCGCGCCGGCCGTGGCGGCCATTGGAGGGTGAACCAACGGCAAAGAAAGACCTTTCTGTCTGTCTCTCTCTCACTGTCCACTCTGCCTGTCAAAAAATAAAAAATAAAAAATAAAAAAATAAAAGAAAAGAAAGTAAATGGCCTCAACTCTCCAGTTAAAAGACAAACTGCTGAATAGATTCAAAAACAAAACCCACCTATTTACTGACTACAAGAAACACATCTCACCAGCAATGATGCATACAGACTGAAAGTGAAAGGGCGGAAGAAGTTATTCCATGCTAAATGAAATGAAAAAAGAGCTGATGTAGCCATTCTAATATCAGACAAAATAGACTTTAACACAAAAACTGTTAAAAGAGACAAAGAATGGCACTATGTAACGATTAAGGGATCAATCCAACAGGAAGATGTAACTACTATAAACATATATACACCTAATTACAGAGCACCTGACTATTTAAAAGAAATGTTAAGGTATATAAAGGGAGACATACACTCAAATACAATAGTAATGGGGGATTTCAAGATTCCACTTTCAGCAGTGGACAGATCAACCAGATAGAAAATCAGCAAGGAAACAGCAGAGTTAATCAACACTATAGACCAAATGGACCTAACAGTCACCTACAGAACTTTCATCTAACAGTTGCAAAATATACATCCTTCTCAGCAGTGCATGGAACTTTTTCTATGATTGACCACATGCTATGCCATAAAGCAAGTCTCAGGAAATTCAAAAAGATCAAAATCATACCATGCATCTCCTCAGACCACAATGCAATGAAGCTGGAAATCAGCAACTCAGGAATCAATAGAACATATGCAAACATATAGGCTAAACAACAAGCTCCTGAATGAACAGTGAGTCATTGGAAAAATCAAAAGAGAATTCAAAAAAAATTCTGGAAACAAATGAAGATGACAATATAACATATCAAAATGTATGCAATATAGCAAAAGCAGGGTTAAGAGTAAAGTTTACACAAATTGGTGCCTACATCAAGAAATTGGAAAGGCATCAAATAAATGAACTATCAGTGCATTTCAATGATCTAACAAAACAGCAGCAAACCATCCCAAAAATAGTAGGAGAAAAGAAATAATTAAAATTGGGCTGGCACTGTGGTGCAGCAGGTTAAAGCCGCAGCTTGCAGTGCCAGCATCCCATTTGGGCACTGGTTCAAGTCTCAGCTGCTCCTCTTCCTATCCAGCTCTCTGCCGTGGCCAGGGAAAGCAGTACAAGATGACTCAAGTCCTTGGGCCCCTAAACCCAGGTGGGAGACCCAGAAGAAGCTCCTGGCTCCTGGCTTCAGATCAGGGCAGTTCTGGCCGTTGTGACCAATTGGGGAGTGAACCAGCGAATGGAAGATCTCGTCTTTCTCTCTCTGCCTCTCCTTTTTCTGTGTAACTCCAACTTTCAAATAAATAAGTCTTTTAAAAAATAGAAAAAAATCGGCCGGCGCCTCAGCTCAACAGGTTAATCCTCCGCCTAACGGTGCCGGCACACCGGGTTCTAGTCCCGGTCGGGGTGCCAGATTCTGTCCCAGTTGCCCCTCTTCCAGGCCAGCCCTCTGCTGTGGCCAGGGAGTGCAGTGGAGGATGGCCCAAGTGCTTGGGCCCTGCACCCCATGGGAGACCAGGAGAAGCACCTGGCTCCTGGCTTCGGATCGGCGCAGTGCGCCGGCCGCGGTGGCCATTGGAGGGTGAACCAACAGCAAAAGGAAGACCTTTCTCTCTATCTCTCCCTCACTGTCCACTCTGTCAAAAAAAAATAGAAAAAAATCAACAATATTGAATCAAATAATACAGATCAGCAAAATGAAGAGCTGGTTTTTTGAAACAATAAACAAAATTGACATACCAATGCATCAACCAACCAAAAAAAAAATGAGAGAGAAGACTTAAATCAATTAAATTAGAGATGAAAAAGGAAATGTAACAACAAATGCCACAGACATACAAAGAATTTTCAGAAATTACTACAAAGAACTGTATGCTAACAAACTGGGAAACCTACAAGAAATGGATTGATTCCTGGACACATACAACCTACCTAAATTGAGCCATGAAGACAGAAAACTTTAAAAGACCCATTACCAAGTAAGAAATTGATTCAGATAAAGACCCTCCCAAAAGAAAGGCACAGGACTAGATGGCTTCACTTCTAAATTCTACCAGATATTTTAAAAAGAATTAATTCTTTGCAAGTTATTCAAAACAATTGAAATGGAGGGAATCCTCCCAAATTCTTTCTATGAAGCCAGCATCACCTTAATTCCTAAACCAGAATAGAGAAACCACAAGAGAGAAAGAGAGCTATACACCAATTTCCCTGATGAACATAGACACAAAAATCCTCAACAAAACTCTAGCCAATCAAATCCAACAACACATCGGGAAGATAATTCACCAGACCAAGCGGAAATTACCCTTGATATGCAGCGTTTGTTCACCATTCGCAGATCAATCAATGTGATACCATAACATTAACAAACTGAAGAACAAAACCATATGATTATCTGAACAGATGCAGAGAAAGCGTTTGATAAAATACAATACGCTGTCATGATGAAAAGTCTAAGCAAATTGAGTATAGAAGGACCATTCCTCAAAAAAATCAGGCAATTTATGACAAACCCAGAGCCAGTGTCCTACTGAATGGGGAAATGTTGGAAGTATTCCCACTGAGATCTGGAACCATCCAAGGAAATCTATTCTTTTTTTATGATTTATTTATTTATTTGAAAGGCAGAGTTACAGAGAGACAGAGGTGGCAGGGTGGGGGGAGGCTTCCATCCTCTGGTTCACTCCCCAGATGGCCACAACATTGGAGCTGCGCTGATCTGAAGGCAGGAGTCAGGAGCTTCTTCCAGGTCTCCCACATGGGTGCATAGGCCCAAGGATTTTGGCCATCCTCTACTGCTTTCCCAGGCCTTAACAGGGAGCTGAATCAAAAGTGGAGCAGCTGGGACTTGAATCAGTGCCAATTTTGGATATCAGCACTATAGGCAGTAGCTTTACCCACTGCACCATAGCACCGAAGGATGCCCACTCTCAACATTGCTATTCAGTATAGTCCCAGAAATTTTATCCAGAGCCATTAGGCAAGAAAAATAAATCAAAAGCACACAAATTGGAAAGAGGAAGTCAGACTATCCCTATTTGCAGATGACATGATTCCATATATAGGGGATCCAAAAGACTCCATGAAGAGACTGTTGGAACTCATAGAAGGGTTTGGTAAAGGAGCGGGATATAAAATCAATACACATAAATCAACAGCTTTTGTATACACAGTGCCACAGATGAGAAAGAATTCTATGATCACTCATTCAAAATAGCTACAAAAAAATCAAATACACTGGAATAAATTTCACTAAGATGTCAGAGATCTCTACCATGAGAATTACAAAACATTAAAGAAAAAGAAAAAAAAACATGGGAAAATCTTCCATGTTTGTGGATTGGAAGAATTATTATAATCAAATTGTCAATTCTTCCAAAAGCAGTTTACAGATTCAATGTGATACCATTCAAAATGACAAAGACAATCTTCTCAGATACAGAAAAAATGATGCTGAAATTCATATGGAAACACAGCAGATCCCGAATAGCTAAAGCAATCATATACAACAAAAACAAAGCCAGAGACATCACTATACCAGATTTCAAGAATTACTACAAGGCAGTTATAATCAAAACCATATAGTACTGGTACAAAAACAGATGGATAGATCAATGGAACAGAATTGAAACACCAGAAATCAATCCAAGCATCTACAACCAGCTTATATCTGACCAAGGAGCTAAAACCAATCTGAAGCAAGGACAGTCTCTTCAACAAATGGTGATGGGAAAACTTGATTTGCACATGTGGAAGCTTGAAGCAAGACCCCTAACTTACATCTTACACAAAAGTCCACTCAAAATGGATTAAAGATCTAAATCTATGACCTGATACCATCAAATTATTAGAGAACATTGGGGAAACCCTGCAAAACATTTTCCCAGGCAAAGAGCTTTTGGAAAAGACCCAGAGGCACAGGCAATCAAAGCCAAAATTAACAAATGGGATTACATCAAACTGAGAAGTTTATGTATGCCAAAAGAAACATGAAAGTGAAATGAATGAAATCCGGTCTTTTGCAACAAAATGGGGGAATCTGGAAAACATCATGCTGAGTGAAATAAGCCAGTCCCAAAGGGACAAATATCATATGTTCTCCCTGATTTATGACAACTACCTGAGCACCTAAAAGGAAACCTGTAGAAGTGAAATGGACACTATGAGAAACAATGACTTGATCATCCCTTGTCCTGACTGTCGAGGAAAAACTATTTTATTCCATTTAGTATTTTTATTTTTTTGTTCTACTTGATACCATTGGTTGAACTCTTTAGTTAACACGGAATTATTCTTAGGCATTTAAATTTAACTTAAAAGTGATTCCTGTTAAATATAAGAGTGGGAATAAGACAGGGAGGAGATGTACAGTTTGGCACATGCTCACTAGGACTTACCCCTAATGGTAGGCCTAGAAACATGCCAGAGGATTCCAATTCAATCCCATCAAGGTGGCATATACCAATGCCATCTTACTAGTCAAAGTGATCAATTTCAGTTCACAATTGATTATAAAGATAGGATTAAGTGTCAAAGGGATCACATAAACAAGACTAGTGTTTGCTAATACTAACTGATAGAATTAAAAAGGAGAGAACGATCCAACACGGGAAGTGGGATACAGGGCAGACTCATAGAATGGCAGATGTCCTAAACAGCACTCTGGCCTCAGAATCAGCCCTTAAGACATTTGGATCTGGCCAAAAAGCCCATGAGAGTTTCTCAGGCATGGAAAGCCAAGACACTGTGGCAAGAAAAATGACCTAAATGAAAGACCTCTGTGAGTGAGATCCCAGTGGAAAGAAGGGGCCATCAAAGAAGGAGGTACCTTTCTCTGAAGGGGAGAGAACTTCCTGTGACTATGGCCTTGTCTAAATAAAATCAGAGTTTGTGACCTCAAGAAGCTTCCATAGCCTTGGCACTCATATCAAGTGATTACCAACATCATAAATAAGAGTGTCAATTGAATCAGGCGATGGTAAGTAGTGTGGCACAGTGGGTTAAACCATCACTTGTAATGCATACATCCTATATCAGAGTGGTTCTTCGAGTCTTGGCTACTTGGCCTCTGATCCAGTTTCCTGCCAATGTACCTGGGAAGGCAGTAGATGGTGGTCTAAACACTTGGGTCCCTGCCACCCATGTGGTAGACTTGGATGGGGTTCCTAGCTCCTGGCTGTGGTGTGACCTAGCTCTAGCCAATGCATGCATTTAGGGATTGAATCAACAGAGAGAAGAGTCTGTGTGCTCTGAGGGAGGGTTGAAGCCACTTGCCACTGCTGGAGGAGACCCTCAGGCCATAGAAAGCATTAATAATGTCTTTCATCTTTGAGTGGACCTACAATGGCTTCAATAGTGTGCTCCAGTTCCTAGGACTCTATAATAAACCTGGAAAACTTGTATTTTTGGGTTTGGACAATGAAGGCAATACCACTCCTCTTCACATGCTCAAAGATGACAGATTGGGACAACAGTAGGGGAGCTGATAATTGCTGGAATGATTTTTACAACATTTAATATTGGTGGGCATTAGCAAGCATGTTGGGTCTGGAAAAATTACCTCCCAGAAATTAATGGGATTGTCTTTCTGGTGGATTGTGCAGATCAATCTCTCCTCATGGAATCCAAAGTTGAGCTTAATGTTCTAATGACTGAGGAAACAATATCTGATGTGTCAATCCTTATCCATTACTCTGCCTTTTAAATAAATAAATACATCTTCAAAAAGTGGCAAAATTCTAAAATATAAAAGATTATATCAGCTATAAAAAGTCTCTCATCAAAGAAAATGCCAGGGCCAGATGGCTTCAGTGCTGAAATCTACCAAACATTTAAAGAAGAATTAACACCAATTCTTCTTAAATTATTTCAAAAAATAGAAGAGAAGGGAGTTCTTCTAACTCATTCAATGAAGCCCAGCATTATCTTGATAACAAAATCAGACAAGGACACAATAAGAAAAGAAAACGATAGGACAATATCCTTGATGAACATAAATGCAAAATTCTCAACAAAATACCAGCAAATAAAAAACAATTGCACATTACAATATTCATGATGATCAAATGGGATCCATCCCAGTGATGCAAGGTTGGTTCAACATATGCAAATTGATGAATGTGATATACCACTAGCAACAGAGTGAGAAACAAACATATGGTCATCTCATAAGATGCCTAAAAGACATGTGAAATGTGATAAAACTCAAAATCTCTTCATGATAAAAACTCTGCACAAAGTAGATACAGAACAAAATACACCTAACATAATAAATGTTATATATAATAATCTAATGGCTTGCATCATACTAAATGGGGAAAAGTTGAAGATTTTTTAAGATATAGAACAAGAAAAAAGGTGCCTACTTTCAGGACTTTTATTCACCAAAGAACTGAAACTCCTAGTAGGAGTAATTAGGCAAAAGAAAAAAATATATGTCATTCAAATAGGAAATGAGATTTGCCAGAAGTGAGTTGTCTGAAAAGGACACCAAGAAAGGCAATGGTTAGAAGAAATATCAAAAGCAAGTTTATCCAAAGTCATGAGTGATTTCTGCAATTAAAACTAAATCACTGGTGCAAGAAATTGAAAAAGATACAAAGAAAAGGAAAGACATGCCATGTTCCTGGATTGGAAGAACCAATATCATTAAAATGCACATACAACCCAAAGCAATTCAAGAACCAACAAAATCCCTAATAAAACATCAAAGAGTTACAAAATACACTACTAGGTCCATGATCGCATTCAAAATTTGAAACCTATGAGCTTGCAATAATCTTCACAGCCGCAATGACCATCAGAGAGAACACTGATGGGTTAAACCTATTAAAAGATAAAAACTGAGAGGAGGTACAAGATGGCTGAATAGGGTGTAGCTATGCTGACTTCAGCTGCCTTGAATACAAATTGAATGAAGAAAGAACCACATTTCCAGGAGTCAGACTGATGGAAATTTTCAGTGAGGAATGGGAACAGATATAATTAAGAAGAAACAAATAGAAATATTGGAGATGAAATACGGAATCAGTAAAATAAAAAATATGATTGAGTGCTTTAACACCAGAATGGACCAAATAGAAGAAAGAATTTCTGACTTCAAGAATGAGACTTTGAAATAACCAAACCAGAACAAAAATAAAGAGAAAAGAATTAAAAAGAATGAAGAAAGTCTACATGAAATTTGGGACACAAAAGAAGACCAAATATTTATATTATATGTATTCCTGAAGGAGAAGAGAAGAAAAAAGGCTCTGAGAACCTACTAAATAAAATAAAATAGTTGAAAATTTCCCAAGTCTTGAAAGAGACATAACGTGGTAGGGGGAGTGGACGGCCGGTGCTGTGACATAGTGGGTAAAGTTGCTGCCTACAGTGCTGGCATCCCATATAGGTACCAGGTTGAGTCCTGGCTACTCCACTTCTGATCCAACTCCCTGTTAATGTGCCTGGGAAAGCAGTGGAAGATGTCCCAAGTACTTGGGTCCCTGCACCCACACGGGTGACCCAGAAGAAGCTCCTGGCTCCTGGCTCCTGGCTTGGGTCTGCCCAGCTCTGGCAATTGTGGCCATTTAGGGGGTGAACCAGCAGATGGGAGACCTCTCACTCTCTTTTTCTCTCTCTCTGTCTCTCCTCTCTCCTTAACTCTTTCAAATAAATACATAAATCTTTAAAAAAAAAAAAAACAGAGAGAGACATGGACACCGAGATGCAGGAAGCTCAATGAACACCAAACAGACTCAACCAAAAATAATTTCTCCAAGGCATATATTAGTCAAATTGTCAAAAGTCAAGGACAAGAAGCAAATTATAAACATAGTAAGAGAAAAGTGTCAAGTTACATATAAAGGAAAACCAATTAGACTAACACCAGACTTTTAGCAGAAACCCTACATGCCAGAAAAGAGTGGGATAATATATTAAAAAAACTTCCAGCTAAGAATTACATATTATATGTATTATATTATATATATATTATATCCAGCAAAGTCATGCTTTAGAAGTAGGAAAAATACTATATTTTCTAGATAAGCAAAAACAGAATTCATCACCACCAGATCAGCCTTACAAGAAATTCTTTGTGAAGTTAATGCTATAGGCAATATATAGTGGAGTGTTGGCTGAACAGATTAAAAAAAAAACACTCCACTATATGCTGCCTACAGGAAACCCACTTCAAAAATAAAAATACTCATAAACTGAAAGTGAAGGGCTGGAAAAAGATACACCAGGCAAATGGAAACTAAGAAGAAGCAGAAGATGCTATCCTCATATTAAATAAAACAGACCTTAAATCAACAATTATAAAAAGAGACTACAAAGGACAAGAACTTTATATTTTGATGAAAGATTCAATTCAGGGGACTGGCGTCGTAGTGCAGTAGATTAAGATGCTGCCTGATGCCAGCATCTCATAATATGGGTGCTGGTTCATGTCCTGGCTGCTCTGCTTCTGATCCATCTCTCTGAGAGTGGCCTGGGAAAAGCAGTGGAGGATGGCCCAAGTGACTGGATGAACCTCCTGGCTATTGGTTTCTGCTTGGGCCAGCCTGGCCATTGTGGCCATCTTGGGAATAAACGAGCAGATGGAAGATCTCTCCCTCTGTCTGTCTCTCCCTCCAGAGAATTGTGATTCTTTCAAATAAACAAATAAATCTTTAAAAAAAATTCGTTCAGGTTCAGTAAGAAGACCTAACAATCATGAAATGTATACACAACCAACACAAAACCACCAGATATACACAGGAAATAATATAAACCTAAGGGGAGAGAGAGACTCAAAATAATAGTGGGTGACTGCAACACTTCACTCTCATCAAAGGACAGATCATCCAAATAGAAGATCAATATAGATTGGAGTTGAAATGAACTATCAAGCAAATGGATCTTACAGACATTTACAATACATTTCACACAACAGCTACAGAATACACATTCTACTCATCAGCACATGGAACATTTACCAGGCTAGACCATATAGTAGGTCGCAAATAAAGTCTGAGTAAATTTTAAAATATTGAAATCATACCATGTATCTTCTCAGACTTCAAAGAACTAAAATTAGAAATCAACAAGAATAATATAACACCTATAAATACATGGAAATTAAACAATATGCTACTGAATGGGCCATTGAAGAAATTAAAATGCTAATCAAAAAAAATTAGATAAATTAAAATAAAAACACAACATATCAAATCCTGTGGGATACAGCAAAAGCAATATTGAGGGGCCAGCGATGTGGAATAGTAGGTTAATCCTCCTCCTGCGGTGTTGGCATCCCATATGGATGCTGGTTCTAGACCCAGCTGCTCCTCTTTCTAGCCAGCTCTCTGCTATGGCCTAGGAAAGCAGTGGAAGATGGCCTAAGCACTTGGGCCATGGAACCTGCATGGGAAACCTAGAAGAAGCTCCTGGCTTGTGGTTTCGGATTGGCCCAGCTCTGGCAGTTGCAGCCATTTGGGAAGTGAAACAGTGGATGGAAGACCTTTCTCTGTGTCTCTCCTTCTCACTGTCTCTAACTCTACCTCTGAAATAAATAAATAAAATATTTTTAAAAAGGCAGCATTGAGGGGGTATTAATACCATTAAATGCTTACATTTTAAATGAGAGAGATGAGGCTGGTGCTGTGGCGTAGCAGGTAAAGCCACTGCCTTCAGTACCAGCATCCCATATGGGCACCAGTTCTAGTCCTGGCTGCTCCTCTTCCAATCCAGCTCTCTGCTATGTCCTGGGAAAGCACTGGAAGATGGACCAAGTGCTTGGGCCTCTGCACCCAAGTGGGAGATTGGGAAGAATCTTCTGGCTCCTGGCTTCAGATTGGCGCAGCTCCAGCCATTGCGGCCATTTGGGGAGTGAACCAATGGAAGGAAGACCTTTCTCTCTGTCTCTTCCTCTCACTGTCTGTAACTCTACCTCTCAAATAAATAAATATAATCTTTTTAAAAAAGATTGAACAGAAGTAATCAGAAATAAATGCATGAACTACTGACATCATACACCACATGAAAGGAAATTTCTCCCATGAAACTGAGATCTTAAAGAGAAATCAAAATGAAATGAAAAATTCAACAGAACAAATAAAAAATGCAGTGGAAAGTCTTAACAACAGAATTGGTGAAGCAGAAGAAAGAATATCTGACTTAGAACAAAACTCAGGAAATTATACAGGCAAACAAAAAACAAGAAGAAGAAATTAGAAAACTAAAAAGCACTGTTGGGAATCTACAGTATACTATCAAATGACCGAAGATATGGGTTCTACCAGTTCCTGAAAGCACAGAAAGAAAGAATTAGAAGCACTTTTTAGTGAAATAATAACAGAAAACTTCACTAATTTGGAGAAGGAAAGGAATGTCCAAGTACAGGAAGCACATAGGACTCCTAATAGACATGACCAGAAAAGATCTTCACCATGACACATTGTAATCCAATTCTCCACAGTAAAACATAAAGAAAAGATTCTAAAATGTGCATGAGAGAAATGCCAGATTACTTTCAATTAGGCTTACAGTGGACTTCTCATCAGAAACGCTACAGGTTAAGAGAGAATGGCAAGATATATTCCAAGACTTGAGATCAGCCCTTGCCCTGACTGGTGATGAACAACTTAATACGTACCCTCTTAGTATTTTTTTTGTTTGTTCTACTTAATACTTTTGGTTGAATACTGTAATCAATACACAGTTATTCTTAAGTGTTTAAACTTAACTGAAAAGTGATCGCTGTTAAATGTGAGTGGGAATAAGAGAGGGAAGAGATGTGTGTGGGGAGCAACTCGGACTATACTGTTACTGGAATTAAGACTTATTCTATGCATCTGCTCTCCCACAATGTGGTGCTGGGAGAGGAGCGTACAGCTTCTACCCAGCTGCCTCTCACCAACTTGACAAGCTGCAAGAGCCGCTCCTGATTGGAGGAGAGCGGCGCGCTCGGCGTGTGGGTAGCAGAGCACGGATTGGTGGAGAGGACTATATAGGAGGAGAGAGACGGCATGGTGGCGTGGGTTGGTTGGAGAGTGCGTTGGAGAGTTCGCGGGGAAGTTCGTTACTTCGTTCTTTCTCATTTCTCTCTACTCATTCTTGCTTTGGGAGTTTGCTGTTTACTTATTCTTACTTTACTATAGAAAGGACTTGTAAAAAAAGGGAACAACAAGCATCCGGTCCGGTGCGGCTCCTCCGCGTGCGGAGGAGCAGCAATGTGCAATTTGGAACATGCTCGAGCTGACTTGCCCCAAACGGCAGTTAGAAACATACCAATTTAATCCCATCAAGGTGGCATGTACCAATGCCATCTCACTAGTCCAAGTGATCAATTTCTGCTCACAATTGATCATGATAGGACTAAGAGCCAAAGAGATCACATAAACAAGACTAGTGTCTGCAAATACTAACTGATAGAATAAAAAAGGGAGAGAATGAGCCAACATGGGAAGCGAGATACACACAGACTCATAGAATGGCAGATGTCCTAAACAGCACTCTGGCCTCAGAATCAGCCCTTAAGGCACGCGGATCCGGCTGAAAAGCCCATGAGAGTATTTCAGGCATGGAAAGCCAAGACACTCTGGGGAAAAAAATGACTTAAATGAAAGATCTCCATGACTGAGATCCCAGTGGAAAGAACAGGTCATCAAAGAAGGAGGTACCTTTCTATGAAGGGAGGAGAGAACTTCCACTCTGACTACGACCTTGCCTAAATATGATCAGAGTTGGTGAACTCCAAAGGCTTCCATAGCCTTGGCAACTCATGACAAGAGCCTAGGGTGATTACTGATGCCATAAACAAGAGTGTCAATTTGTTAAGTCAACAACAGGAGTCACTGTGCACTTACTCCTCATGTAGGATCTCTGTCCTTAATCTGCTGTACATTGTGATTTAATGCTATAATGAGTACTCAAACAGTATTTTTCACTTTGTGTTTCTATGTGGGTGCAAACTGTTGAAATCTTTACTTAATATATGCTAAACTGATCTTCTGTATATAAAGAGAATCAAAAATGAATCTTGATGTGAATGGAAAGGGAGAGGGAGCAGGAAAGGGGAGGGTTGCAGGTGGGAGGGAAGTTATAGGGGGGAAAGCCATTGTAATCCATAAGCTGTACTTTGTAAATTTATATTCATTAAATAAAAGTTTTTAAAAAAAGAATCTGTCACTTATTTTTTTTCTATTAATATTTGCTTTATGTATTTTGGTACTCTAATATTCGGTATACATATATTTAAAATTGTTATTTTTCTCATGCTGAATTAAACCCTTTATGATTATACGATAATGATAGTGCCTCTTTTTACTGATTTTGAATTACACCTATTGTATCTAACAGAAATATGTATATTTCTGCTTCTCTTTGAGTTCCATTTGCATGGAATATCTTTTTTTAAAGATTTATTAATTTGAAAAGCAGACTTACAGAAAGAGAGAGAGAGAATCTTCCATTAGCAAGAAGCTGGATCAAAAGTATGGCATAGCTAGAACTCAAACCAGCACTTCAGTATGGGACGTGGGTATTCCAAGTGGTGGTTAACTGGATGCACCACCATGCCCCTGCATGAAATATCCAATTGCATTGTTTTATTTTCAATCTATGTGCATTATTAGAAGTGAGGTGAGATTCTTGTAAGCAGTATATAAAAGGGTCTTCCTTTTTAAAATTCATTTTGTCACACTATGTCTTCTAATTCAAGCATTTAATCCATTTAAATATAAGGCAATTATTGATAGGTAAAATCTTACTATTACCATTTTGATACTTGTTTTTTAATATTTTTGTTACTTGTTTCTTTTTCTCTCTTCTTTCCTTTCTTTCTTCCTTACTTCTTTCCTTCCTTCCATTTTTTCCTTCCTTCCTTCCTTTTTTTCTTCCTTCCTTCCTTCCTTCCTTTCTTTCATTTTTTTTCTAATCCTTATTTATTGTTAAGTGATTTTTTCCTAGTAGTGTCATTTGATTTCTTGCTTAGTATCTTGGTAAGTCTATTATATTTTTCTTTTGTTAACTAAGAGTCTTCCAAAAAATTCTTCTAATTACTGTAAGATATTTTGGAATAATAACAACTGAATACTTATTATAAAGATATAAGAAATACTAATAGGTGCCAGCACTTTGGTATAGTAGGCTAAGGCTCCATCTAGGGCGCAGGCATCCCATATGGGCACGGGTTTGTGTCCCAGCTGCTCCTCTTACAATCCAGCTCTCTGCTTATGAACTGGGAAAGCAGTGGGAAGTGGCACAACTGCTTGGGCCCCTGTGCTGGTGTGGGAGACCCTCCTGGCTCCTGGCTTTGGATCACCTCAGCTCCAGCCCTACAGCCATTTGGACAGAAGTTCTCTCTCTCTCTCTCTCCCTCTCTCCCTCTCTGTCTCTCTCTCTCTCTTCCCCCCCATCTGCAACAGTATCTCTCAAATAAATAAATCTTTTAAAAATACCAGTAAAGAACTCTATACTTACATTCTATTTCTCCCAACATTTTGAATTTTTGATATTTTATTTTATCTCCTCTTTTTCCTGTTTTTATTTATTTATTTTTTTGACAGGCAGAGTGGACAGTGAGACAGGCAGAGTGGACAGTGAGAGAGAGAGAGAAAGGTCTTCCCTTTTGCCGTTGGTTCACCCTCCAATGGCCGCCGCGGCCTGCAGCCGGCACACTGTGCTGATCCAAAGGCAGGAGCCAGGTGCTTATCCTGATCTCCCATGCAGGTGCAGGGCCCAAGGACTTGGGCCATCCTCCACTGCACTCCCAGGCCACAGCAGAGAGCTGGCCTGGAAGAGGGGCAACCGGGACAGAATCCAGCACCCTGACCAGGACTAGAACCCGGTGTGCTGGCACCACAAGGCAGAGGATTAGCCTGTTGAGCCACGGCGCCAGCCTCTCTTTTGCCTGTTTTTAAGATTCTAATGTAGTTGTTATATTTGTATTTTTGCACCAATGAATTGTTTACATGCCACATTTAGAATATTAGAGCATTTTTAATTTCCTTGTATATTTATTCTCACTAGTGTGTTTTCTACCTTATAATATTTTCTTCTTACTCAGTTGCATCTCTTTCTATCAGTTTGAGGAACTCTCTGTAGCATTTCTTGTAAGACAGTTCTTTCAAGATAAATTATAACAAATTGATATACTGTCTCAACTTTTGTTTGAGAATTTTTTTACTTCTCCCTCCTATCTGAAGGATAGTTTTGCTAGGTGTGGTATTCTTGGCTGCCGATATTTTCCTTTAGTATTATGAACATGTCATTCTTTTTTTTTAATTTATTTTTTATTTAGTAAATATAAATTTCCAATGTACAATTAATGGATTACAATGGCTTCCCCTCCATAATTTCCCTCCCATCTCCCGCTCCCTCTCCCATTCCATTCACATCAAGATTCATTTTCAATTATCTTTATATACAGAAGATCGATTTAGTATATATTAAGTAAAGATTTCATCAGTTTGCACCCACACAGAAACACAAAGTGTTAAATACTGTTTCAGTACTAGTTATTGTCGCTCCCCGTCTTCATGGAGGAACGACACTAAACCCTGCCTAGGCTTCATATCCGAGTCACGGCACCATTATGTCGCTCCCCCTCTTCATGGAGGAACGACACAGGACTCTGCGCTGTTCTTTTGTCTGCTCGGCCTTTCCCGGGTTTGCTGCTGGTTCTTCCCGGGTTGGCTACCATCCCTTCCACCTCCGTGGAAGGGCGGTTCCCCCTGCCACTTTCCCCACTTCCGCGGGGGAGTGGCACACCACCGGCCGGCTCTCTCGGGGGCTGCTCAGGTGTTCCTTCAGATAGATGTTCCTGGTGCATGTTGTCTCTCTCCTCCTTTATAGTCCTCTTCCACCAATCCCAACTCTGCTACCCACACGCCGAGTACGCTGCTCTCCTCCAATCAGGAGCAGGTCCTGCTGTTTATTGGTTGAACTGGAGGCAGCTGTGTAGAAGCTGTTTCCTCCTCTCCCAGCGCCATATTGTGGGAGAGCAGATGCATAGAATAAGTCTTAATTCGAGTAACAGTCTAGTCCGAGTTGCTCCCCACAACTCTTATTTTTGATATAACTGATCACCTGAGGCTCTTGACCTGAGCTGCCAAGGTTACAGAGGCCTTTTGAGTACACAAACTCCATCAGTATTTAGACAGGGCCATAAGCAAAGTGGAAGTTCTCTCCTCCTTTCAGAGAAAAGTATTTCCTTCTCTGATGGCCCCTTCTTTCCACTGGGATCTCACAGAGATCCTTCAGGTAGATCATTTTTTGCTTTCCATGCCTGAAATGCTCTCATGGGCTTTTTAACCAGATGTGAATTGCTAAAGGGCTTATTCTGAGGTCAGAGTGCTGTTTAAAGCATTGTAATTCTGTAAGTCTGCTGTATGGACTACTTCCCATGTTCAAACTTTCTCTTCTTTTTTTTTATCTATTGTTACTACCACATACTTGGTCTTATTTATGTGATACCTTTGACACTTAATCCTATCTATATGAACAATTACACACTTAATATTATCACTTTAACATGTAAGATGGCATTAGTACCATCAGGCTTAATAGGATTTGGAGTCCCATGGCAAGTTTTTAAAACTTATTGAAATTTCATGAGTAGGGGAAAAATAAATTAAAATGAGCTAGTAGATATCACAGTTTCTGAAGATTCTAAAGTAGGCTGTCACAATAGTTACTTATTGGGAGCCAAGATGGCGGAATAGTGAGGGCGCGCACCGATAGTCCGGGAAAATTTAGTTTAATAAAAGGGGAGTTACGGTAGCCGCAGAAAATAGAACCAAAAAAAAATTGCAGGGGAAACCCTTCTAGATGGAGCAGGCGTGAATCGGAGGACCTACTGGGAGAACAAGGTCACCCACCGCGCGGAAGCCAAGTCGCGGGACCCAGCCGCAGAAGCCCCAGGATCTGCCCGACAGTGCTCCAAGGGGAGTGCATGCCACACAGACAACAGCGGGGAGACTTGGGACGCTCAGGGCTCCGAGTCCACACATCGGCGCTGGAAGGGGAGGTGAGCTCAATAACCCGAGACATTGGTGGGGAAACGGGGGTTAGAATCTAGAGGGGTGCCGGAAAGTGCAGCAAACTCACTACCGGAAAGAAGGAAAAAAAAGCTTCGGGGTTTCTCTTCCCCCTAACCTTGCAAAGGTTACAAGGCTGCAAGGCTTGAAGAATTCCCAAGAGACAAAGAGCAGGCCTCCTCTTTGGATTTACATATCAATGGGGGAGAGTTAAGGAACTGAGTCACTACAATTCAGTAGCCTAGGCAACCCAGTGGGAGTCCAGAGGAGCCAAAGACTGGAAGCTAAATACCATCAATTCTGCACAGCCCTGCCCTGCGGTGTTACTTACCCCCTGAATAAATAAAATAAATAAATAAATAAAAAGAGAGAGATTTACCACGCATAACCTGAGGGTGTCACCTTTGCACACCCTTAACCAGGAAGAACCAGGCAGAGCTCTCAGGCCGCACCCATCTCAAGCCTCCAAGGCTCCTCCAACAGCAGGCAGTCCACTTAACACAGACACAGTATAAAAAAAAAAAAAAGAAAAAAAAATGCACAGTGACGCAAGAAGAATTAACTATGCCGAGTAACATCTACAGACTTCACATTCTTCTCAGCAGCGCATGGAACCTTCTCTAGGATTGATCACATACTAGGCCATAAAACAAGTCTCAGCAAATTTAAAAGAATTAGAATCATACCATGCAGCGGGATGAAGCTGGAAATTAGCAACTCAGGAAACCCCAGAAAGTATGCAAACACATGGAGACTGAACAACATGCTCCTGAATGAACACTGGGTCATTCAAGAAATCAAAAGAGAAATCAAAAACTTTCTGGAAGTAAATGAAGACAACAACACAAAATATCAAAACTTATGGGATACAGCAAAAGCAGTATTGAGAGGCAAATTTATAGCAATAGGTGCCTATATCAAGAAATTGGAAAGGTACCAAATAAATGAGCTTTCAGCGCACCTCAAGGACCTGGAAAAACTGCAGCAAACCAAACCCAAATCTAGTAGGAGAAGAGAAATAATTAAAACCAGAGAAGAAATTAACAGGATTGAATCCAAAAAAAATTACAAAAAATCAGCCAAGCGAGAAGCTGGTTTTTTGAAAAAATAAACAAAATTGACACCCCATTGGCCCAACTAACTAAAAAAAGAAGAGAAAAGACCCAAATCAATAAAATCAGAGATGAAAAAGGAAACGTAACAACAGACACCACAGAAATAAAAAGAATCATCAGAAATTACTACAAGGACCTGTATGCCAGCAAACAGGAAAACCTATCAGAAATGGATAGATTCCTGGACACATGCAATCTACCAAAATTGAACCATGAAGACATCGAAAACCTAAATAGACCCATAACTGAAACAGAAATTGAAACAGTAATAAAGGCCCTCCCAACAAAGAAAAGCCCAGGACCAGATGGATTCACTGCTGAATTCGACCAGACATTTAAAGAAGAACTAATCCCATTTCTTCTCAAACTATTCAGAACAATCGAAGAAGAGGGAATCCTCCCAAATTCTTTCTATGAAGCCAGCATCACCTTAATCCCTAAGCCAGAGAAAGATGCAGCACTGAAAGAAAATTACAGACCAATATCCCTGATGAACATAGATGCAAAAATCCTCAATAAAATTCTGGCCAATAGAATACAACAACACATCAGGAAAATCATCCACCCAGACCAAGTGGGATTCATCCCTGGTATGCAGGGATGGTTCAACATTCGCAAATCAATCAATGTGATTCACCACATTAACAGACTGCAGAAGAAAAACCATATGGTTATCTCAATTGATGCAGAGAAAGCATTTGATAAAATTCAACACCCTTTCATGATGAAAACTCTAAGCAAATTGGGTATAGAAGGAACATTCCTCAATATAATCAAAGCAATTTATAAAAAACCCACAGCCAGCATCCTATTGAATGGGGAAAAGTTGGAAGCATTTCCACTGAAATCTGGCACCAGGCAGGGATGCCCACTCTCACCACTGCTATTTAACATAGTTCTGGAAGTTTTAGCCAGAGCCATCAGACAAGAAAAAGAAATCAAAGGAATACAAATCAAGAAGGAAGAAGTCAAACTATCCCTCTTTGCAGACGATATGATTCTGTACTTAGAGGATCCAAAGAACTCTACTAAGAGACTATTGGAACTCATAGAGGAGTTTGGCAAAGTGGCAGGATATAAAATCAATGCACAAAAATCAACAGCCTTTGTATACACAAGTAATGCCATGACTGAGAAAGAACTGCTAAGATCAATCCCATTCACAATAGCTACAAAAACAATCAAATACCTTGGAATAAACTTAACCAAGGACGTTAAAGATCTCTACGATGAAAATTACAAAACCTTAAAGAAAGAAATAGAAGAGGATACCAAAAAATGGAAAAATCTTCCATGCTCATGGATTGGAAGAATCAACATCATCAAAATGTCCATTCTCCCAAAAGCAATTTATAGATTCAATGCAATCCCAATCAAGATACCAAAGACATTCTTCGCAGATCTAGAAAAAATGATGCTGAAATTCATATGGAGGCACAAGAGACCTCGAATAGCTAAAGCAATCTTGTACAACAAAAACAAAGCCGGAGGCATCACAATACCAGACTTCAGGACATACTACAGGGCAGTTGTAATCAAAACAGCATGGTACTGGTACAGAAACAGATGGATAGACCAATGGAACAGAATTGAAACACCAGAAATCAATCCAAACATCTACAGCCAACTTATATTTGATCAAGGATCTAAAACTAATTCCTGGAGCAAGGACAGTCTATTCAATAAATGGTGCTGGGAAAACTGGATTTCCACGTGCAGAAGCATGAAGCAAGACCCCTACCTTACACCTTACACAAAAATCCACTCAACGTGGATTAAAGACCTAAATCTACGTCCTGACACCATTAAGTTATTAGAGAACATTGGAGAAACCCTTCAAGATATTGGCACAGGCAAAGAATTTCTGGAAAAGACCCGGGAGGCACAGACAGTCAAAGCCAAAATCAACTATTGGGATTGCATCAAATTGAGAAGTTTCTGTACTGCAAAAGAAACAGTCAGGAGAGTGAACAGACAACCAACAGAATGGGAAAAAATATTTGCAAACTATGCAACAGATAAAGGGTTAATAACCAGAATCTACAAAGAGATCAAGAAACTCCACAAAAACAAAACCAACAACCCACTTAAGAGATGGGCCAAGGACTTCAATAGACATTTTTCAAAAGAGGAAATCCAAATGGCCAACAGGCACATGAAAAAATGTTCAAGGTCACTAGCAATCAGGGAAATGCAAATCAAAAGCACAATGAGGTTTCACCTCACCCCGGTTAGAATGGCTCACATACAGAAATCTACCAACAACAGATGCTGGCGAGGATGTGGGGAAAAAGGGACACTAACCCACTGTTGGTGGGAATGCAAACTGGTCAAGCCACTATGGAAATCAGTCTGGAGATTCCTCAGAAACCTGAATATAACCCTACCGTTCGACCCAGCCATCCCACTCCTTGGAATTTACCCAAAGGAGTTTAAATTGATAAACAAAAAAGCGGTCTGCACCCTAATGTTTATTGCAGCACAATTCACAATAGCCAAGACCTGGAACCAACCTAAATGCCCATCAATGGTAGACTGGATAAAGAAATTATGGGATATGTATTCTTTAGAATACTATACCGCAGTAAGAAACAACGAAATCCAGTCATTTGCAACAAAATGGAGGAATCTGGAACACATCATGCTGAGTGAAGTAAGCCAGTCCCAAAGGGACAAATACCATATGTTCTCCCTGATCGGTGACAACTGACTGAACACCAAAAAGGAAACCTCCTGAAGTGAAATGGACACTATGAGAAATGGTGACTTGATCAGCATAGCCCTGACTGCTAATGGACAACTTAATACATTATCCCTCTTAGTAGTTTTTTTTTGTCTGTTCTACTTAATATGACTGGTTTAATTCTGTAATTATCACACAGTTATTCTTAAGTGTTGAAAATTAACTGAAATGTGATCCCTGTTAAACATAAGAGTGGGAATAAGAGAGGGAAGAGATGTATAATTTGGGGCATGCTCGGGCTGACTTGCCCCAATTGGTAGAGTTGGAAACATACCAGGGGATTCCAATTCAATCCCATCAAGGTGGCATGTGCCAATGCCATCTCACTATTCCAAGTGATCAATTTCAGTTAACAATTGATCATAATGAAAGGACTAAGAGTCAAAGGGAGCACATAAACAAGTCTAGTATCTGCTAACACTAACCGATAGAATAAAGGGGAGAGTGATCCAACATGGGAAGTGAGATACTCAGCAGACTCATAGAATGGCGGATGTCCTAAATAGCACTCTGGCCTCAGAATCAGCCCTAAAGGCACTCGGATCTGGCTGAAAAGCCCATGAGAGTATTTCAGGCATGGAAAGCCAAGACACTCTGCCAAAAAGATCTCTGCGAGTGAGATCCCAGTGGAAAGAACAGGTCTTCAAAGAGGGAGGTGCCTTTCTCTGAAGGGAGGAGAGAACCTCCACTTTGACTATGACCTTGTCTAAACAAGATAAGAGTCGGAGAACTCAAGGGGCTTCCATAGCCTTGGAAACTCATGACTGGTGCATAGGGAGATTACTGATGCCATAAACAGGAGTGTCAATTTGTAAAGTCAACAACAGGAGTCACTGTGCACTTACTCCTCATGAAGGATCTCTGTCCTTAATGTGCTGTACACTGAGGCTTAAGGCTATAACGAGTACTCAAACAGTATATTTCACTTTGTGTTTCTATGGGGGTGCAAACAATTGAAATCTTTACTTAATGTACACTAAACTGATCTTCTGTAAAAAAAAAAAAAGAAAGAAAAAAAAAAAAGAAATTATCAATTCCCAACTTGACTCTCACTGGGATTAAACATGACAATAGGTCTGATCTGATTTCATCATCATTTAAAAAAAAATCATCTATTATTTTTCACTTTATGTTTCTGTGTGGGAACAAACTGTTGAAATCCTTACTTAAGGTATACTAAGCTGATCTTCTGTATATTAAGACAATCGAAAATGAATCTTGATGTGAATGGAAGGGGAGAGGGAGTGGGAAGGGGGAGGGTTGTGGGTGGGAGGGACGGTATTGGGGGGAAAGCCATTGTAACCCATGAGTCGTACTTTGGAAATTTATATTCATTTAATAAAAGATAAAAAAAAAAACAATAGTTACTTATTGTCTTTTTTTTTTTTTTTTTTTTTTTTTTTTTTTTTTTTTGCATTTTGCTTAACCATCTAACTTATTGCTGAATCTGCTGGAGACAACTGGATTTTTTCTAGTTAACTCTTATCTTTCATAGTTGCCCTCCCCTTCCCTTCCTTTCCCTTCCTTTCCCTTCCCTTCCCTTCCCTTCCCTTCCCTTCCCTTCCCTCAGCTTCCCTCCCCTCCCATCCCTTCCCCTCCCGTGCCCTGCCTTCCCTTCCCTTCCCTTCCCTTCCCTTGCTTTGCCTTCCTTTCCTTTTCCTACCCTTATCTTTTCTTCACTTCTCCTCTCTTTACCACAACCTTCATTCAGGACATTTTCATCTGTCTTCTGGATTACAATGAAGGCCTTTGACAAGTAACTCAAACTTTCTCTTCCAGATAATTTCCAATCCATTTTTTATACTGAAGCTTGAGTGAGCACATTAAAATATTTAATGCCTATGCTACTCTACTATTTAAAATCCAACAATGCCTTTTCACCACATGTGAAGCAAATTCTGAAGTTTTGAGCAAGGCTTCTGAAACTCTTGATGATGTGGTCACAACCTCTCTATCCAACCTATCTTAACCACCTTCCTTCTTGTTGATGATGTACTTGACATGACGTGGTTTTCAATGTCTCAAGCACAAAGTGATTTTTGATGATTCGTTTCTTGGCACATGTATTCCCTCTGCTTGGGATACTATTCTCACCCAATTTGGCCTAAGTCCCACAGATTCACATCTCAACCCAAATGTAGCTTCCTATAAGAACCTCCATAACTCTTCTCTTCAGCCTTAGTTTTGTCACCCTGCTGTTGGTGTCCTAAGGATAGGTGCTCAATGCAACCCTATTTCTCTTTTTTAAACTTCATCACACTTAATTGCTTGTTTAATGTCTATTTTTCCTGTTGTAGTGGAAATAACATAAGAGGGTGCACTAAATCTACCTTGTTCACTTTATGAGCATTTCCCTGACTTATCCATGGTGCTCAATACACCTTTTTTTTTAAGGATGACTGCATTGATCATTTGTTACTTCTCTTTGGTTTTTGATTTGGTGCTAAATTTGGAAAGAACAGTTATGATACATAGTTTTTTAGAAATCAGAGTATATGGCTCAGTTACCTGGCTTTGTAAACTTTCGCTTGTCTGGCAGATAGCCCATGTTGGAAGAAGACTATATATTTGGGATTTTAAGAAGGTATATTACAAAGCAGAACATTTGTAATCCTTCAGCAGGGAAGGGGAAATCTTTACCAAATTTCCAGTGTTATTGAGATGGTATTTAGGGAGAATGTTATGATTTTCAAATTGTCTCCCTGTCACTCTTGATGGTGGGTGGGAAAAGAACAGATAGAAAAAAGAATTGGAGGCAGAAACTAATGTGCAGACTACTCATTGCCTCTTCTAGAAACCTTAGAATATTTCTTTCAATTCCTTGTTATTTTTCCTGAAGATGAAAATATATAAGTGTACAGAATTAACAAACCCCATAATAGTATATGCTCCAAATATTGAGGAGTCTTATATTTAATCATCTATGTATGCTTTCTTCATTCAACAGATATTATTAGTCCTCCTTTTCTCAGGATGCAAGCTGAAAATATTAAAGCTTAGGGCAACAAAAGCAAAACTAACAAATGAGACTATATCAAACTAAGAAGCTTTTGCACAACAAAGGAAATGATCAATAGAGTGAAGAAACATCCAACAGAATGGGAAAAAATATTTGTGAACCACCTGACAAGGGATTAATATTCTGAATATATCAGCAACTTAAAAAATGCAACAAGAAGAAAACAACCAAACCAGTTGAGAAATGGGCAAAGGACTTCAATAGACAGTTCTCAAAAACAGAAATACAAATAGTCAACAAATATATGAAAAAATGCTCAATATCACTAGCTATCAGGGAAATATAAATCAAAACCACAATGAGGTATCACCTCACCCCAGTCAGAATGGCTGAAATCTAAAACACAGAGAATAACGAATGCTGGAGAGGATATGGACAAAGGGGAACACCTATACACTGCTGGTGGGAATGTAAATTAGTGCAGCCACTGTTGAAAACAGTGTGGAGATTTCTTTAAAAACTAGAAATAGATTTGTCATGTGATCCAGCATTCTTACTACCAGGTATATATCCAAAAGACTTGAACACAATGTATCAAAGAGATACCTGCACCACCATGCTAATAGCAGCACTGTTCACAATAGCCAAAATTTGGAATCAACCAAGGTGTCCATCATCAGATGATGTGATATATATATAAAGAAAATATTATTTAGCTATAAAAAAGAATGAAATTCTACTGTTCGCAGCAAAATGGATGCAGCTAGAGATCATCGTGTTGAGTGAATTAAGCCAGGCCCAGAAAGACAAATACTGCATGTTCTCCCTTATATGTGGGAACTAAAATTTAAAAAACAAGCAAAAAAGAAAGAAATGTTTGTGTGTATCAGTACTGCTGCAAATGCAGTTTTGTAAATTTTTGTTTTATACCTTTATCAAGCCAATGAGTATACTACTATAGTTTTAGTGATCTGTGATTCTTTAAAATTTACTGTATATGGGTGAAATGATTATTTTTTCCACTCAATTATTGTTTATAGTCATTGTCTATATCCCATTAAAGGGTCCTTTTGCTTTTTACTTGCTAAACTTCTTACTTGGCAAAATATTAAACCTTTTTTGGTAATGTAAATTTAAAATACGTTATCTTAAAAACTAAAAAAAGGGAAAAATTTTAAAAAGAAAGAAAATATTAGAATCTGCTTTCTTGAGAAATCTACATGCTATTTACAAAGAAAAACACATCCATTTCCAAATATGATACAATGTGGCAGATGCTGTGACAAACGGGTATGGGCAGTGTTTGAAAACTCAGAAGAGGGAGATGGAGCTTACAGTTATTTTTTGGAAGCTGGAATATCACTAGGTCTTACATAAGTAATTGTATTAGCTCAATGACTTTGCATTTTCAAATATATCCTCTAAATCAATATGTTTTGGGAATTTCTACATTGTGTCTCAGTTCCTTGGGAATATGCTGGTGGGTAGAATTGGGTTTCAAATCTAGGCCAATTCCATAGCTTCCAGATGGCTAATATGCTGCCACGTCGAGGAGAATGTGCAAGTGCTGGTATCATATGATGTGATGTACATGCCACAATAAGTAGTATTTCTGGCATGCTCAATTACATCTTTTCCTGCTGATTATAGCTTTTTTGGTGGTAATGATGACAAGTTGCTTGCTCATGTTTCACATGAAATACATGGGTTCAGTTGCTGTTTTTTTTAAATGTGTAAGGAGGGTTTAAAACTCATATAAATACAAATTAAATATGTCTTAAAATATGGATAAGTTATCTACTTAGTGACTTAATTCCATACATTTCAATAAATTATATAGTTCTGAAGCAGAAGACAATCAAATCTCCCAGTCATTATTAATTATTATTTCACAATTAAGACATATACCATTTCAAGTAGCATTTCATAATATCAATCAAAGATAAATTACCTCACTTCATATATTTAAATACCAATAAATTGAAAATAATTAAAATATTGTCATGATGAAATTATTAGTTCCATGAGTGACATAATTTATGTGCTCAGTAGACAGTACCTGTTTTCTGAAAAGGAAGATATACCCATGAACTGAACAGCCTTGGATACCTGCACTACATCAAATGAACAGCTCTTACGTGGAGCTCCAGCAACTTTTCAACATTGCAAAGGATAAGGTGGATCATCATGTTCTTCAGCCACTGGCTCCTTGACTATGGACTCTCCAAGAGTCTGACTTTGGAGGTTGAGTTATGAGTGGATACTGCATTTATAGTCTATACTGGAAAGGGAAAGACATCACAAGGGGAGATGCATCTGGTTCAGCAGGAAAGATGTTGCTTGGGATGACCATATCCCACATCAAAGCATCTGGGTTTAAACACTGGCTCCACTCCCCATTCCAGTTTTCTGCTAAGATATACCCGACAAGGCAGCAGATGATGGCTCAAGTAGTTGAGTCTCTGCCTCCTATATGGAAAATACGGATGCAGTTCTTGGCTCTGGCCCAGACTTGGCTATTGCAGAGTGAAAAAAAGTGATGAGAGATCTCTCTTTACTATTTATTTGCCAATCTTCTTTTTTAAAAAGATTCATTTTATTTATTTGAAAGACAGAGTTACAGACAGAGGTAGAGGCAGAAAGGGAGGTCTTCCATCCACTGGTTCACTCCCCATATGGAAGCAATGGCCAGAGATGTGCCAATCCGAAGCCAGGAGCCAGGAGCTTCTTCCGGGTCTCCCACGTGGGTGCAGGGGCCCAAGGACTTGGGCCATCTCATACTGCTTTCCTAGGCCATAGCAGAGAGCTGGATCAGAAGAGGAGCAGCTGGTTCTAGAACCGGCGCCCATATGGGATGCCGGCGCTTCAGGCCAGGGCGTTAACCCACTGCGCCACAGCACTGACCCCTCTTTGTCAATCTTTTTCTGTCTTACTTTATATATTTTTTAGATGACTTGTTCAGGTTGGGGGAGGTGTTTCTCCTCTGGGCCCATGTTAAGTAGGATCCTTTCAAAGCAGTTTAATTCAAATCATGCCTTTAATATTCTGTCTGCCATTAGACCATAAACATTGTGCAGGCTGCACCTCAATCTTATTTGGGTTCCATTCTGTTATCTAAAACTATACCTGGTACAGAGAGAATGAGGAGCCCATACTTAAAGGCATTTAAATAGATTCTTCAACACTTCTAACAGTTTTGTCCAGGTTGCTTATCATCATCACTCCAGCATCTGTCAGGGGTCCACTGATTTGGTAACCTAAAGAAGACAGTGAAAAACTTTCCCAAAGGCCCACCCTCATGGAGGTAAGGAACTGGCAGAAGGCTTTGCTCCTCCAAATGAGGTCCTGGAATATTGTCGTATTGGCTTCACAGGGCACCTTAATTGAAAATATATGTCTCTGCCAATCCACCCCTAGACCTGTTTAATCAGACTGTATCACAAGAGTGCCAAAAAGAGCAGACAGAGTTGCAGAGGCAGCATTAGTTCTGTGGATTTCATTCCAAGGGCTCTATAATTTCACTTTGCTTACTTATCCAAGACAGAGCCACTAACCCTCCATTACCTGCCCTTTGAATAGCCAGCTGTTGGTGGACTAAGACATTGGTTCCACTGCTCCCAGCCTTTAACTTTTGGGCATTTCTCTGTCTTAACTCTGGTAACGATCAGGAAGAAGCAGTTGAAGCAGCCCTCATGAAAAGAATGTCTCTTGGTAGAAATTGCAATATTAAAAATCCTTTCTGTGCTCTGTGTTCTTTGTTGTTATGGATTCCTGGGCAGGGTTTGCTGTGCTTCTTTCTGATTCTAAGCATAGGTTTTTTTTTCTTATTTCTTAATCTTTTGGGAATTGATGCTAGCAGAGAGAGTTTCTTTAAAGACTTTTTAAAAAGATTTATTTTAAAAAACTTACTTTTTAAGTCAGGGTGACAGAGAGAGAGATTGATCTTATGTTTGCTCATTCACTCTCCAAATGGTTATAGGAGCCAGGGCTGCCCAGGCCAAAGCCAGCAGCCAGGAACTCCATCCAGATCTCCTATATGGGTGCAGGGCCCTTAAAAAAACTTGGGCCATCTCCCACTGCTTTCTAGGAACATTATCAGTGAGCTGTATTGGAAGTGGAGCATCCAGAACTTGAACCAGGGTCCATATGGGATATTGGCATCACCTGCAGTGGCTTAACCTACTTTTGCACAACACCAGCCCCAGAAGTTGTAGTTTAGAACAGCAGATAGGATGACTGGATCCCATATTCGCATTCCTAGGTTTGAATTCTGGCTCCATTCCCATTTCTCATTTCCTGTTAATGTGCACCCAGGAAGACAACAGTGATTACTGAAGAAGTAGGGTTCCTACCACCCTTGTGGGAGATCCAGACTGAATTCTTGGCTCTCTGTTTCAGCTTGGCCCAGTCTCAATTCTTCCAGGCATTTAAGGAAATAACTAATGTACAGGAGATTGCTCTCTGTCTTTCTTTCTCTGACTTTCCAATGGATAAAAGTAAGCTTTAAAGTGTGATTTTGTCATATTTGTTATAAATTTATTTATTAATTTGGAAGGCAGAGAGAGAGAGAGAGAGATCTTCCATTTCCAGGTTCACTCCCCAGATGCCTGCAACAGTCAAGTTGGAATAGGCCGAAGCCAGGAGCTATGACCTCCAGTTGGATCTCCGACATGGGTGCCCAGGACCCAAGTTTTGGGGCCATCATCTGCTGCCTTTCTAGGCACAGTAGCAAAAAAGCTGTATTGAAAGTAGAGCAGCTGGAACTCAACCCAACAGTATGATATGGGATGCCAGCATCGCAAGCAGTGGCTTAATCCATGGTGCTTTGACACTGGTCCCTTCATATGGTTTTAAATAGTATTACGGATGCTGTTTTCAAAAGAGAGCCACAACAAAGGGAAAAAAAGCTTTAATTATCAAGAAATATTTCTTAAACCTTTTTCATTTACCTCTAGCTATCTTGTCTGAAGCAGCATCACATTCTTGACTTGTCCTGGTGCTTTCTCCAGTCTGTCATCCCCACACTCAGTAAGGGGTGATGAAACACTCCCCATTTGCTTCAAGATCTGTGTTAGAGCTTGGCTATTAATCTGCACATCATTGGCTCTGGCATATTATTCCTAGACTTGTTCTGAAGTAACTCCAGGTGCTTTTGAAATTCAGAAAGTGTCCTAAGAGAAAATGTTCTAGCAGGCAGTTAGGCAGGCGTGAGCAGCGGTCTCCAGTCTAGACACCTATACTCTAGCTATTAGCTAAGATGTGTGGAATAGAGGTTCTTGTCTTTACACAAGAAAGAATTCATATGTGAGACAGAGTAGTGGTGAGCAAGGTAGCAAGGTTTAATGGGAGAGGGCATCCATCAAAACAGATGGGCATCTCACAAGATGGAATCTGAGAGAGAAAATTGCAGTCATTCAGACTGGGGTATGAAAAGTTATGTTATGGGGAAAATACACCTGATAAGCCAGATGGATATCTCAACAGAGAACTGAGAAGCTAAGCTGAGAGACATACACCTGATACACCAGTAAGGTATTTTAGGAAAGGTCTGAGAGCTGAAATGCACCTGACAGGCCAGGAAGGCATCTTAGGAAAGAGATTAGAGTGCATTTTGTATTCACACTGGGGCTTATAAGGGAATAAGGTCCAGTTCTTCCAGCTGTTTCTCCAGCTCACCCTCTTCTGGACAAAGGGTTTGCTGGATGTGAAATAGGTAAAATTTCTCCCAAGGTTTTATTGCCCAGTGTTATCACATGGGGTTGCCTGTTTGGCACTAGGCAGAGAGAATTTTCCTGGAGAGCATTTGTGTGTGTGTGTGTGTGTGTGTGTGTGTGTGTGGCTGGGACCACCTATAAAGTTATCAAGATAGGGCATTATTTCATAGTGTAAAATACTGGACAGCTTCCAAGGTGTGCTTCTGAGGCTGCAAGAGGCTGCCACATTACTTTCCACAGGCACTTTGTTTGCCTTAGACCCTCTCACACACATAAGCTAATTTCTAACTTGCTACCTAACACAGCAATTAAGTGAAGTGAAAGCAAAACCACAACTTATTAAAAGCCATTTAATTTTATTAAAATCAAAATTGTTAGTGCAGGTGAGTGGAATAGAAGTTCTTGTTTTTGTGCAAGAAAGTATTCAGATGTGGCACAGAGAAGTGGTAAGTAAAGTAGCAAGGTTTAACAGGGTAGGGCACCCCCAGAAGGGAAGGCACTGGGCAAAGAAAATTCTCCTAGGGTCCTTCCTTGGGGGGAAGGCTGGTGTGAGTGTTGTGGACTTAGGTTAGGCTCACACTCCTATTTTAGGCTCTTGCTTTTTGCTTCGAGAAGAATTCTAAGTACAGGCACAAGCATGACGTGCAGTGTGATAAGGTTTATTTATGGGTTGAGAAGAATACAGAAGAACATGAGGGCTCTATTTAGGGAGAGTGGGCCAGGAAGGGGAAGGATAAACTTCCATACCCTGCTTTCCCTGGGTCCATGAAGAGAGAGAGAGACAGAGAGAGAGAGAGAGTCCTCCCCTTCACCAAGCTTCATGAGCTTCAAAGAAGGGAGTGGTTACACAGTCTGATTGATAGGTGGGTTGATAGGATTACCTGGGGCAGGAGAGGTGTGGCCTCTAGCTCATGAGCTATCTTTCTACCTTTAGTTTTCCCACATCAATTTTACCCAGAGCTCACCAGATGCTAGACTTTGGAAGTTCGTATCCTGTTCTGATTTCCCTCTGAATGATGTCCCGCACCCATGCCATTGGCAGTGTTGAGGTGAATATTCTTTCTAGAAAGATCGTTAAGACAGGGTAGGTTATCTCACTGGAAGGACAAGTGTGTGTACAATGACCTCAGCAGGTAGCGCAGGCCAGGATCCTGCCAGGGGCAGCCAGAGAGAACAGTCCCTGGTCCACCCTAGCCAGCAAGGAGAGAAATTCCCTGTGGCTTCCAATAACTGTGAAAATTCCAGAATCTGACTGCTCAAAGATAAACTACCTTTCAACAGTCTTTACATTGGCTTCCTCATGAAATTTACATGTACGGTATTCTTTACATCCATCTCTTTCTTTGTGGGCTCCTGTGTCCATGTGAACTCAGGGAGAACCTGTGCCTAAAGAGTAGCTACCAGAGAATGTGACACAATTGTACCTTATTCAATGCAGTTGGGGAGCATTTGTCTTTTTCTGTCAGCTTCGGAAGGTTCAGGTCAGGTGCTGCCAGCGCTGCAGTCCTGTTTAAACACTTGGCATTGTAGTCACACATCTGGGAATGAATACCAGATTGTTAGCATTTGCGTGCCCTTCAAACAAACATACTGAACACTGAGTCATGCTGTACCTCAGCCAGGAAAATCTCTAAGAAGCATAGAGTTGCAACTGTAAAATCCCTGACAAATAATAGCTCACTTCAGAAATGTCAGCAATTTCAAAGGTGATTTTGAGTGAGTGAATATAATTCAAGCAATAGAGTGACGAGGCTGGAAGGAACGGTGAGACGCCCCCCAGCCTCCTGTATAGTTTCTCAGGTGGATCTAGAGGTGATCGAGAATATGCCCCAAATCATGAAACGCTGGAGAGCCAGAAGTAGTCGGGGCCTCCAATGCCCTTTCCTGTGCTCATTTCTGTCTACCAAAGACACCTTGCACTTAAAATCAAATCTTGGGCCTACTTAGAATTTTGCCACATTGGTAGGCCCTGAGGGATGGTACTTGGCTTCAGTTAGTTTGTAGAGTGGTAACCTCTTCGATTTTACAGCTGAAAGGAACTGGGACCACCCTGAGAGTGGAAAATTCATTCCAGCTGGAACCTTTCTAGTCCTCCCAGAGTCCCAAGACATAATGAAGGTTTCCAGGCCTTCCAGTTAGAAAAAGCATAGATTCCAGCCCCATTTTGTGTTTTCCAGGTAGGGATGGAGAAATTCAGAAGACAGATAGCCTGTCCCTTTGGCCTCAGTTCTGAAGTAACCCAGAACCCAACAGATTCTGCTCAGTGCAGGTACCCCTGTCTTCATCCAGGGGCAATCAGAATAAATGCCCACATGGGCCCTCCCAACCCCCTGCCAAGTGTGTACACTTTCTCCTGCAGTTTAAAGATCTCCTTGATAATGTATGCAATGTTTTCTTCAGTTTTTTTCTGCAGTTGACAGTGGTGTATTTGAAGTGACATCATTTTTTAATCCATCAAAAGCAGTCCCAGGGAGAAGGCAACTGGACCTGGGCAGAAAGTACCTGCACAAGGAGAACAGCAAGTGAGCAAACAGTGGGGCTGCAGGGTGCTGCCACTGTGTTGACTGGGGCATCCAGGCCAACCCTCTTATAGGCCACATACACCCTCCCTCCCACAGGCCCTGGGCAAGGCTCCCTTGACTCAGAAGTAGAGAAGAGACTCATAACTGAGCTCCTGGGGATCAGAGAGAGCTCTGTTTCTTTTCTATAGTGTTTGAGGTCAGAACAAGCTTCAGCCACCCCCAAGTTCATATTTATCACGGATCAAGACTGTCATTTTGAAATTCATGGGAAAGTGCCATGTTTGATAAATCTTTGTTGGTACATGTTTGGTCCAGTAGTTGGGACTGTCAGGAATGTTATTTTTTTAAAGATTTATTTATTTATTTGAAAGTCAGAGTTACACAGAGAGAGGAGAGGCAGAGAGAGAGAGAGAGAGAGAGAGAGAGAGAGATCTTCCATCCGCTGGTTCACTCCCCAGATGGCAGCAATGGCCAGAACTGTGCCAGTCTGAAGCCAGGTTCCAGGAGCTTCTTCTGGGTCTCCCACGTGGGTGCAGGGGCCCAAGGACTTGGGCCATCTTCTACTGCTTTCACAGGCCATAGCAGAGAGCTGGATCGGAAGAGGAACAGCTGGGTTTAGAACTGGTGCCCATATGGGATGCCAGCGCTTCAGGCTAGGGCGATAACCCACTGCGCCACAGCGTCGGCCCCAGGAATATTATTTAAGATTGTGCAGTGAGACATCCTTTAGCATTGCAGGAATCACAAGAGGGGAGAAGTGTGGATTGCAATAGGTAAGATCACTTTTCTTGTTCTTTCTTCTCTTGCTCACTTTTTATTTCTTCAGTGACTGAGCACATTGGATTGTCTTGAGAAAGAGTAACACAAAAGTCTTGCTCTAAGTTTACTAGGAGGCAAGGAAAAGGAAGAAGAAAAGAAAAGAAAAGAAGAAAAAACAAAGAAATAGAAAGATGAAAAATAGTAAAACTTATTTTAAAAAAACAAAAAAGGTATGAAATTAAGAGGCTGGGAATTATTATTCTCATTTATTAGTATTTTTTTGTTATACAAACAGTTACTATATTTATTATACAATGAGCTTACATGGAGTTCTTAAAAATGCTAACCTCCCAAGTATGAACAAAAGACATGAATACTTAACAGACCATAAATAAAATTGCTATTGAGGAATAAACACATAGAAAAAGATCTCAATGATCAAAAAACAAGTCAAATGTTTAGAAACTCTTGAGGTGTTCTATTGACCTGCTAATTTTTTTAACTTTTATTTAATGAATATAGATTTCCAAAGTACAGCTTATGGACTACAATGGATTCCCCCCACCCCCCGATGACTTCCCTCCCACCCACAACCCTCCCCTTTCCCGCTCTCTCTCCCCTTCCATTCATATCACGATTCATTTTCAATTTTCTATATATACAGAAGATCAGTTTAGTATACATTAAGTAAAGATTTCAACAGTTTGCACCCACATAGAAACACAAAGTGAAAAATACTGTTTGAGTACTCATTATAGCATTAAATCTCAATGTACAGCACATTAAGGACAGAGATCCTACATGAGGAGTAAGTGCACAGTGACTCCTGTTGTTGACTTTACAAATTGACACTCCTGTTTATGGCATCAGTAATCTCCCTATGCTCCAGTCATGACTTTCCAAGGCTATGGAAGCCTTTTGCGTTCTCTGACTCTTATCTTATTTAGACAAGGTCATAGTCAAAGTGGAAGTTCTCTCCTCCCAGTTTATTATTATTGTAAGAACCCATAATTATTCTGATTGTTTTCAGTTCTGAACAGAGCCCTGCAGGCTGGCATTGCAAAGAGAGAATATTACCAGCCATCATAGGCCTTTATTTTCTGCCTGTTGCCTTTTTCAGCTGTTTCAGAGCTGCCTGGCCTCCTGTACATCTCATGCAGTCATTTTCAGGCATCTCCAGATGGAGTGTGCCTGCATGAATGCCACTGTTTCCCGCTCTTTGGCACATATCAGTTTTAAATCCACCCTCTCCGGTCCTCTGCATCTGCTGCTTCCCTGCTCTCACCGTCGAGGCCCTTGGTAAGTCTCTTGGTGAGAACTTTGTTCTTTGTGCCAGAAGAGTGTTCTCTTATGCTGGTGCTGTCCCCACTGCCACCTGAGTCTCTCCATCACTGTCAGCATCCATTAGATCCTACTCCTCTGGGGTACCCTTAGGGTACAAAGACAGGCCCTGGATGTGCTGGAGCCCTCAAGCTACTGAAGACCACTTGGTTCAGGGAAGAATAATGTGGTTTGTCAAAGGAGAGCTCTGTGGCAATTTCAAGACCCTGTGTTCGTGGTTGCCTCTCACTGTGTCACTTGATTTGAATCAAATGCCTAGAAAGAAACTATGGACATATGCTGAGCTCAAGGCTCTGAACCAGATTCCCCTTCCAATGCACAAGGCTTTCTTATTGCTTCACATTTGACCAGATGCCCTCTTCCCTTAGGATGACGTATTCTCTAGGGTTGTCCTTGGCGTAATGCAACTAGATTCAGACCAGACCACACCACTGGTCTTCAGACACAGATAGCTCTGTGGATGATTCCTGGCTGAAACCAAGGCCCTTTCACAGAACCAAAACTATTATAAAATGCATTAACATAACAAATGGCTCCTTTGCTTTGCATAGAGGCTCCCTGCAAGATTGTTAAAATAGTGATCTTAGTGGAGATGACTGAATAGGGTATGGCCACACTAACTTAACCTGCTCTGGGATATGAAAAATCAAAGGAAGGTCTATGTTTCCAGGTGTCTGACTAATGGAAATTTTCAGTGAAGAAGTGGAAAAACAACAACAGCAAAGACTCTGTGGGACAAGAGAAGTGAAGACAGACACTGCTGCAACCAGCTGTGCAGTACAGGCAGCTGCTGGCTGTGAGCCACCACCTTAGCTTGTAAAGATGCCCTGCTGCTCACCGTTTTAGCTGAGAGGGAATTCCACAGTCACCCACTTATTTTTACTTCAGCCTGGAGACCTGGCTGGGGTCTGAGTAGCTCCTGGGTTTGGAGTAAGAGAGCCACATTGCTTTCCTCACTCCCCAACCTGTGCAGAGCACCATACTCAGTGAAAAATCATGCAGCACAATTCTATTCTACTCCTACCAGCAGTCAGGGCAATGTGGAGAGCAAAGTGCAGATCCTTTGCACCCTGCAGCTGTGGGAGGTTTGGAGCATTAGCCCCAGAGCTATAGTCACTCACTCTGTGAGCAAAGGGGATTCACCTTAGCTTCTAGGGTCTAACACCAGAAGCAGTCCATAAAAAACTCTATCACCCTGGGAGATCTGGATAATGATCCCACCATATCCTGTAACACCAGAACTGTAATGATTCAATCTAAATTTCTCAGTGCCACTGGAGTCTACCCACTGGGCATAGGGAAGAACTTACCTACACTGTTCCTGTCTGAACTCACCCTCCAGAGTAAAATCTTTATAACTTGTAGTCACTCTGCAGGACTGGAACAGGGTTCAGTTCACATCCCCTAGTCCTAGGACTAGGACTGTTAGTATTATAAACCACAGCATCGGCCGGCCCCGTGGCTCACTAGGCTAATCCTCTGCCTTGCGGCGCCGCCACACCGGGTTCTAGTCCCGGTCAGGGCACCGGATTCTGTCCCAGTTGCCCCTCTTCCAGGCCAGCTCCCTGCTGTGGCCCAGGAAGGCAGTGGAGGATGGCCCAAGTGCTTGGGCCCTGCACCCGCATGGGAGACCAGGAGAAGCACCTGGCTCCTGGCTCCTGCCATTGGATCAGCGCGGTGCGCCGGCCACAGCGCGCCGGCCGCGGCGGCCATTGGAGGGTGAACCAATGGCAAAAGGAAGAACTTTCTCTCTCTCTCTCTCACTGTCCACTCTGCCTGTCAAAAAAATAAATAAACCACAGCATCAGTTGGACTCTCCTACCAGGGTCGGAGAAATGGTCCACTGTATCACACAGTCCTAGCCACCCTTGTCTCCTTCAGCACCAAGAATAAGGCCCTGGCTACCACATTTTCCAGGGAGACTGACACCAAACTCTCTGTGTACCAAAAATTTACACCCAAGGAAACTTATTCTTCTCGGGCCACTCTTCTATCCCTATGAACTGCAGCAGACTAGACCACTGTGTCTATTATATACACAACTGATGACATTGATTAAGACAAATGAAATCACCTAGAGCCAAAGCAACAAGCCAAGTGATACCCTGTATTCCACTAAATCATAAACTCATCCAATAAAACCTGGTACACCAAATGCACAGTCATCAACATAGGGACACAGGTGAAAAGAAGAAGCAAAATAGCATGATGTCTCTAAAACAACAAAATAATCCTCCAGAATTATTTATTTCTTTAAGTGTTATTTTATTTATTTGAAAGAGTTACAGAGAGAGGTAAAAATAGAGAGAGAAGTCTTCCAAACATTGGTTCACTCTCAAAATGGCCAGAGCTGAGCCAATCTGAAGCCAGTAGCCACAAGTTTCTTCCAGGTCTCCCACATGGGTGCAGGGCCCAAGCCCCTGGCCATCCTCTGCTGCTTTCCCAGGCACATTAGCAAGGAGATGGATCAGAAGTGGAGCAGCCACGACTTGAATTAGTGCCCATATGGGGTGCTGGCTCTGTAGGCTGGGACTTTAAACCACTATGCCACAGCATTGGCCACCAGAATTAGATCTTAATAGAAGGAAATATATGAAATGACAGATATAGAATTAAAAATAATAATTATAATAAAGTGCAAGGAGATGCAAGAGAATACAAATAGATTAAAGAAATGAGCAAACCAATGAATGACGTGAATGAAAATATTAGTAAGGAGCTAGAACTCACTAAGAAGAACTAAATAGAAATTTTGGAGATGAAATCTTTAGTCAATGATATATAAAATACAATTGAGAGCTTTAACAACAGAATAGACCATGTGGAGGAAAGAATTTCTGTTTAAAAATTATTTATTTGAAAAGCAGAAGTAAAGTGACAGAGAGAGAGAGAGAGAGAGAGAGATTCAATCTACTGGTTCACTCCTCAAATAGTCACAATGGCCAGAGTTAGAATAATCCCAAACCAGGAGCCAGGAGCTTCTTCCAGGTCTTCCATGTTGGTGCAGGGGATCAGGGCCCAAGCACTTGGGCCATCCTCCACTGCTTTCCCAGGGTCATTAGCAGGGAGCTGGATTGGAAGCAGAGCAGCTGAGACTTAAACCAGGGCCACATGGGATGATGTTGCTGCAGACAGTGGCTTTTTCTTCTATACCATAGCTCCAGCCCCCAAAGAATTTCTAAGCTTGAGGACAAGAATTTTGAAATCACCCAATCAGATAAAAATAGAAAAGAATTAAAAGCAATGAAGAGAGTTTACAAGAAATATGGGATGCTATTAAATAACCAAATACTAGTATTAGAGATATTTCTCAAGGAGAACAAAACAAAAAAAGACATCAAGACCCTGCTAAGTGAAATAATAGCTGAAAATTTCCCAGGTCTTGAAATAGATATGGACATCCAGAAACAAGAAGCTCCAAGAACCCCAAGCCTACTCAACCAACAAAGATTTTCTCCAAGGCATATTGTCAAATTGTCAAAATTTAAAGACAAGGGCCAGCACTGTGGCATAGTGGGTTAAGCCACCATCTGCAGTTCCAGCATCCCATATGGGTGCTGGTTTGAGTCTCAGCTGCTCCACTTCTGATTCAGCTCCCTGCTAATGCGCCTGAGAAAGAAGCAGAGGATGGCCCAGGGGCTTGGGCCCTGCACCCATGTGGGAGACCTAGATGAAGCTCCTGGGTCCTGGATTCAGTCTGGTCAAGCCCTGGCTGTTACAGCCATTTTGGGAGTGAACCAGCAGATGAAAGATCGATCTCTGAGATCTGGAAGAAGCTCTTGGGTTCTGGCTTTGGATAAGCTCAGCTCCAGCTGTTGCAGTCATTTGGAGAGTGAATCAGTGGATGGAAGACCTCTCTCTCTCTCTGCCTCTGCATCTCTGTACCTCTGCATTTCAAATAAATAAATAAATATTTAGTAAAAAAAGAAGAAAAACATATGACGCCACAAAAATTCACTAACAGAGAAGGTAGAATTATCACCCAATCAACAAAATGACAGGTCTCAGTTCTTATCTATCAATACTAACCATGAATGTAAATGGATTAAATTCACCAACCAAAAGACTTATGTTGTCTGAATGAATAAAAAATCAAATCCCCTCTATAAGCTAGCTAAAAGAAACTCACTTCACAAAGATACACACAAACTGAAAGTGAGGAGTTGGAAAAAGATACACCAGGCAAATAGAAACCAAAAGCAAGCAGGTGTAGCCATACTGATTTCAGATAAAACAGACTAACAAGTGCTGGAGAGGATGTGGAGAAAAGGGAACACTGAGACTTTGTTGATGGAAATGTAAATTAGTGCAGCCACTGTCAAAAACAGTGTGGAGATTTCTTTAAAAACTAGAAGCAAATTTGCCATGTGATCCAGCAATCCCACTACTGGGTATATACCCAAAAGACTTGAATACAATATATTAGAGAGATACCTGCACCACCATATTTATAACAGCACTATTCACAGTAGCCAAAATTTGAAATGAACCAAGGTGTCCAGCATCATATGAATGGATAAATAAAATGTGGTATATGTACACAGTGGAATAATATTCAGCTATAAGAAAGAATGAAATCCTATTATTTGCAGAAAAATGGATGCAACTGGAGGACATTTTGTTGAGACATATGCCAAGCCCAGAAAGAAAAATACTGCACGTTCTCCTTATATGTGGTTGCTAAAAATTAAAAAAAATAAACATAAGAGAGATAAATGTCTGTGTTTATCAGTATTGCTGAAAATATAGTTTTGTAAAACTGTGCTTTATATTTTTTTCAAATTAATGGTTAAGAATGTTATAGTACTATAGTTTTTAATAATCTGTGATTACCTTAAAACTTACTCTATATGGGTGAAATGGTCATTTTCCATTCGATTATTGTTTATAGCTTTTGTCTATATTTCTACTACTCTAGAGTCCTTTTGCTTATTAAACTTCATATTTAGTGAAGTTTTAAACCTTTTTACTGTAATGTAAATTTAAAATGTTATCTCAAAAACTAAAAAAAGAAAGGGAGATGTAAGGAGAGTGAGAGGGAGAGAGGAGGAGGGGGAAGAGAATATCATTATGTTAGAATTATAAAACAAACCACATCAAATCTGTTAATAACCAATTTAAATTTTTTTAAAAGTAAAAATAATGATCTCTTCTAGGGCACTTAAAATAAGATTGATTTACTCATTTAACTTTGTGCATAGCATTTTAGAGCTGACCTGTTGGCAACTTAAGGACATGCTTACACTGTTTATCAAACCAAGAAGCAGTCATCCCTGTGGATAATGGGAGGATTAAATTTTTAAATGCGAATAGGGGAGGATTTTATTTTCACTGCCCTTGCAGATCAAGCAGATTTAACAGCCGCTTGGCAGGGGGTTAATACCAAAATTCCTGGCTCCTCCATGGTGCACAGTAATAGGCCCTTGTAGTGTGGGATTATTTTATCTCAAATATAGATTTTTTGGGGGAAACTATGACTCAGTAACTATGATTCAGTAAATTAAAACTTCTTGAATTTAGTGACACAATATAACACAAAATGTTTTAAATCAGATGTAGGGGGCCCACGTTTGGTGCAGTCATTAAGATGAGACTTAGGCCGGCGCCGCGGCTCACTAGGCTAATCCTCCGCCTAGCGGCGCCGGCACACCGGGTTCTAGTCCCGGTCAGGGCACCGGATTCTGTCCCGGTTGCCCCTCTTCCAGGCCAGCCCTCTGCTGTGGCCAGGGAGTGCAGTGGAGGATGGCCCAGGTGCTTGGGCCCTGCACCCCATGGGAGACCAGGAAAAGCACCTGGCTCCTGGCTCCTGCCATTGGATCAGCACGGTGCGCCAGCTGCAGCGCGCCGGCCGCGGCAGCCATTGGAGGGTGAACCAACGGCAAAGGAAGACCTTTCTCTCTGTCTCTCTCTCTCACTGTCCACTCTGCCTGTCAAAAAAAATTAAAAAAAAAAAAAGATGAGACACTTAGAACATCACATCTCATATTACAGTGCCCGGTTGGGGTCCCAGATCCATTTCTGATCAAGCTTTCTCTCATGAACACCCTGAAAAGTCGTCAGATGATGGCTCAAGTATTTGGGTTCCAGGAAACCAAAGTGGGAGACCCAGATTGAGTTCATGGCTCTTAGCTTCAGCCTGAGTGGGCCTCAGATTTTACATGCCTTTGGGGAGTGAACCAACAGATGGAAGTTCTCTCACTGCCTGCCTTTGTCTGGCTGACTCTCTCCCCTTCTCTGTCACTCTGAGCTTCAAATATAATAAAAATAAGCCAAAATTTAAAAAGGATAAATAGTATTTACAATAAAATATTGACAGATGACACCAGAGCATACAGAGAAAACTAAACATCTTTCTTTCATGGCTTCTTCTCTCAGGGATAGCAGCTAATCCCCAGTATTTTCAGCTAAAACTTCTGCTATCCTAGATTGAGAGAATCCATCACCTCCCCTTATTTACAATGGTTACATATGTGTCTACACATATGTGGGGAGCAACTCGGACTAGACTAAGTTACTGGAATTAAGACTTATTCTATGCATCTGCTCTCCCACAATATGGCGCTGAGAAGGGAGAAACAGCTTCTACACAGCTGCCTCCAGTTCAACCAATAAACTGTAGGACCTGCTCCTGATTGGAGGAGAGCAGCATACTCGGCGTGTGGGTAGCAGAGTTGGGATTGGTGGAAGAGGACTATAAAGGAGGAGAGAGACAACATGCACCAGGAACATCTATCCAAATAACATCTGAGCAGCCCCCGAGAGAGCCGGCCGGTGGTGTGCCGCTCCCCCGCGGAAGTGGGGAAAGTGGGGAAAGTGGCTAGGGGGAACCGCCCTTCCACGGAGGTGGAAGGGACGGTAGCCAACCCGGGAAGAACCAGCAGCAAACCCGGGGAGGGCCGAGCAGACAAAAGAACAGTGCAGGGTCCTGTGTCGTTCCTCCACGAAGACGGGGAGCGACAACATAGACACACACATATACACACACAGTGAGTTTGCCATGTGTGCAGTTCTCAGGGGTGGCACATGGCAAGAGAGTGAGGGTTCTAACTTGTAGTGAATGCCAGCTGAGTATAAAACAGGAAGGACAAATGAGTGTATGGGGAAGACAAAGGGAAACCAAGGAATCTTTGCTTCTTTTCCAGCCTTAGGTATGACTGAGTCCACAGAACAACTACTCTGATGTGTCTTCTCTGAGTCCCCCTGAATTACTGTCTAAGCCGACTCTACTATATTTTGGTGCAGTTTGTTCAGAGTCCATTAATGTACTTGAAGGGAAGAAGATACAGTATTTTGCATTTACTGATTAGCTCTCAGAAGGAGAACAGTTCTCTATATTTAAAGGGTGCACATGCAGAGTTGTACTCTCTGACTCTCTGTCCATATTATGACAGTGGGCAGTGTAGTATAACAGCAGGGAGTATCCACCTAAAGAAGGGGACTCACTGGGTGTTAGGGATATGCAGTTGTCACAAAATGTGAGTTCAGTGGTTATCAAGCCATAAGAAATTTGCAGACTGAAACTGGGTGATATACTTCTTCTGGCAGCGAGTCCCAGGGATGGGATATCAGGTGTGAAGCCTAAGGGGAATGTTCTGCTCTGGAAAGAGTGGTTGTATTCCTTGGAAAGAGTTTTAGAACATATGGTGCGTTTGCTTGGAAAGTATCAATTGATATTGGAGGGCAGCCAGGCGACCTAAGCTCTGGCCTGTTCCACGCCTGGTCCAATCTCAATTCTGGACTCCCAGCCTCAATTCTGGACTCCCAGTCGCTGGCAATTCTTGATCTGGTCTCAAGGTAGGGTGGTGGGGATGGACCTAGCTCCCTCTTCACCAGGGGAAAAGCACATTTGTTCTGCTGTATCCTAATTAAAAACTGCCAGGTTCTATGCACTTGATGTTTTGCTGTGTCATGAGTTACCATGCCCCAAATGATATGCAAAATTCCAAGCATCTTAGGAGGGAAGTGGTTTCCTCTTGGGCAGCAATTACTTGGGAAATCTCTGCAGGCTCTGCCATGGAAGATTGGTAAGCTATCTGCTCTGAAACTGGTTTAGTGATGACAAATTTCTTTGCTGATCATGAAGCATTCCCTCTGATCTCCCAGCCTGGGGAGGTCCCTCAGGCTGAATTTCAGTCCTGTGTACCCTCTCCTTCAGTGGATTAGACTTCCTATGTCTGTGACTATTGGTTCTGCTGCATAATGAAGAGACTTCAATTTCTCAGCTAGGATAAATCAATTAATTTATACTCATGAATCAACTGAACCATATTTGATTTCTCCAAATATCTCAGCCTTCTGACTTCAGTGCCATAGGCAGAAACTAAAGATGCAACATAATGGTTGATTCCCTCCACTCTTCTTCAAAATTAAGGTACTGAGAACCTACTTGAACAAATCACATGTAATTACAAGATCATGGGATTCTGTTGGCCTGTGTAGGATATATTTCAAGTCTCTTCCATGTACTTTCAGCTGATTATGGAATAAAACAAAAGAATGTCTTATTCTTTCTGATCTAAGCTGAAAGTTATGTTCTCAAGGATAGTAAGAATCTGCAAAGAGGGAAGGCCTCTCTAGTTTTCTTAATAGAATAATTTCCATGAAGTGCTTTGGACATGTAGAATACTAGGTTATTCTGAGATATTGAGGTATATACTCCCCAAGGAGTGGTTTACCCAGATTGATTTTAAATGCTATAGGAGAATTCAGACTTGGGTAGGAAGTGATTTCAGACTACTAAATACCTATTATGAGTACCAATACTGGGTGTGACTTGTGTGTGTCATGGAGTATAGTCTTCATCCAAGAGCCCTAACATTGACATGGTATCAGGGAGACAACATATTTCAACAGCCTTCCATACCCTTTTTGTGATGATGGCAAAGTCCATTTAAAGAAAAAAGACCAAACTTTTGCTGCCAACATGTAAAACCCAAATCTCCTTCTGAATTTTACAATAAGGATGGTGCAGTTTGCCAAAACAGTGAACATGCAATACCATACAGAAACAACCCTGGACCAAATGTCTTTCTGACCACTGACCTGGTTCAAACTGCTCACCTAGCACTTCCAACAGCTTTCCTGTGGATCTTCACTAACCATGCTGAATAATCCAGAGACTACTGTTCCTAATGGTCAATGGACAGGAATTCCTAAATTGAAGGAATGCTCTTAAAAATTCAAGAGTCTAGTCATGTCTTCCAATCCCCACAGAATTAGCACTTAGTAAACCTCTTTTGACTTTTTAGGGTGCTGTCCATTTGTCCTGCTTGTGATCTTGGAGGGCTCATGCAGGCTCAACTCATCCAGGTGGTGCTAGATGTATCAGTTCAAGGACATCAAAATTTCTTACTATAAAAGCAGTAAGAGATCAATATTCAAAATGAAGTGTCTGTAATTTGAAAGGAATTGCAAAGTGATACATATTCACTGAAGGAAATGTGGACTATGGAGATATGTGAGAAGGCAAAAATAATTGCAGAATAATATTACCCAGTAGTAGTCAGCAGTATATATCCACATACACCCATATGTCCTATTTTTATAGGTACATGAAATCTAGATAGTATAGATATAGAAATCTATATAGATTTACATATCTATATGAAATAGGGCTATACCACACAGAATATTTGATAACCCACACCTCTGTTTTATACTCCTTATTATGCAGACCATGCTGGGCAACTGTATAAGCAAAAGTTGTATGAATAATGGCTGTAGATAGTACACTCAGCATGTAGAAAGGAAAGTTACATGAGGTTTATAGATGACTCCTGCAGAGTTACACATTCTACCCAAAGACAATAAGAAAGAGTTCAGTTCTTAATGGATATGTGAAACATTTAAAATCATGGCTCTGTTTCACAGTGATTAAATCAGTGAATCATAGAACAGTATGATGTCTAAAGCAGTAAGTCTGATAGTCTTTTGGCATCATGAATATGACTTTGTATTTTGACTAAAGCTTGATTTTTAGCTGGCTTTGTCTAGAGCCAGTCTATTTGGATGTCACCAGGTGCATCAAGTTCATTGCTCTTCATTGACTGCATGACCTATTGTCATGGGCACTGGCATCATCATCCTCATCTTGTCTGGGTCATCACATCTAGTCCCTTGGAATTCCTTACTGGAGCCTTGGTGACAAGCAACAAAGTGTATACACTGATAGAGGTTGGAGCCTAAAGATTTCTCTCCTTTCCACCTCCAGTTCTACCTACGTCTCAAATAGAAGACTTGTCGTTTACCATAATTGCATCCCTTGGGCAAGAGAAATGACATTTCCTGTATTATCTGAAGCAAAACCCACCACAAAGGTGATAGCCTCCCACATGATGGTCAGGGAAGGTATTTAGGTGACAGGTAAATAACCAAGACCTCTCCTAAGGACGCTGAGGTGCTGGAATGAGCCATCAGTTAAGATTTCAGCATCCTCCCCATTTCTCTTTACAAATACAAGTCTAAGCCCCAATATGGGATAATTTGGATGTACTTGGTAATGTCCTTAGAGGACTTCTGGTCCTGGATTAAATAAATGGAATATCATTTTTCTTCTAATTTGCTTTGAGTAATTGAAGCCTGGACTGCCACTTCTGTCAGATGTTTATTGACTGTGTGATATGTGGCTGAAAGCTTTTTAAACATTTATCCTTTTAAATTTAACTGTTTGGAATTGGCTATTCTATCAAAGTTCAAAGAATTCAAGTGATTTATGTAAGGTCATACAGGCTGCAAGAATCATGAGGCTTGTTAAATGAAAATTAAATGTGATGTAATGGGGTTACGAGCTATGGAATTACCAGAGAAGATACAGGCTGTCCAAACAAGTTTCAGAGACACAAAAATTATTTTATTTATAAAAGTTGTATAAACTGATCTTCTGTATATAAAGAGAATTGAAAATGAATCTTGATGTGAATGGAAGGGGAGAGGGAGTGGGAAAGGGGAGGGTTGCGGGTGGGAGGGACGTTATGGGGGGGAAGCCATTGTAATCCATAAGCTGTACTTTGGAAATTTATATTCATTAGATAAAAGTTTGAAAGCAAAAAAAAAGTTGTATATTCTAAAGATTGCATACTTAAGTGAAAGCTATTCCTTGTCCAACTGAATTTCAAATTTAACTGGACATCCTTATTTTTATAGTTTTACAGGTTAAATCTAGCAGTGCTTGTTCAATAGGATCAGGATATGAAGGATACTGAAAGCTAGACAGAAATGAGGTGAATAGGGAGTCTAGGAAAAATGCTTTGGGCAGGGCAGTGACTGATGAAAGTACTCAGTCTGAGTGAGCAGGGAGAAGACCCAGGAGACTGGAATCAGTGAAGGGGACGTGAAGGGTGTCTTGGAGGCTGTCACATCCATCTCAGGGCAAGGCCAGATGCAGCCCAGGCTGAAGGCATTGCAGCTAACAGGCTCAAGCTCAGGAGAGCCAATTGTGTTTCCATCTTCCAACTTTATGGAGGGTACTAGAACCTAGGTAAAAATGAGTCAAATAAGGGCATTAAGAAAATGTTTTGGGGAAGGCAATGATGTAATGAAGGTATTCAATCTGAGTGTGCAAGAAAGGAACCCCAGGGGCCTGGAGTTAGGGAGGTAGGCTTGGAGGCTGTTACAACAGTCTCAGAACAATACCATATGGAGCTTGGGCTGGGGATGTTTGAGCTGACTGGTTCAGCCTCCACAGAGCCAGTCGTTCTTTTCTCTTCCCAACTTTTGGTAGTAGCTAGAAATTAGGCTTCTGTCCATTCCTCAGCCTGTTAAATATCTATTAGTACATCAGTGGGTCCAAGGAAACAGAAATATCATTAATATCACAGATTAGTTCCAAACTCACTATGGAATGTAAGTAAAGGATATATCAAAGCCATTAAGTACTATTTGATCTTCATACATATTTATCCACAGTTGGCCACAATGCTTTTAAGGAAAGAGATTTTTCTTGTCAAAGAATGACATCTATTTGTCCCCAGATGTTCGCTGTCACTTGTGAAAAGAGATAAGCATAGGCTACCAGATTATTTAGGGTAGTTGAGATATGCACAGGATGAACTTGGTCCATAGAATTAGATGTCATAGGATTTTTCCCCAGAGACGTACTTTATCTTGGCTAGATGGATCAGGGCAGAGGCTGGACTCAGCTCTTTTGAGCCCTGGCCTAATTCAGGGAATTCATTGCTGCCCAAGGTGGTGTCAGTTACCTGAGATTTTCTACTTTGGCAAATTCTCATTCTAATCAGAGCTGATGAATGAACTGCTGACCTTGGAGCCCTGGGTGGACAGGCTGGGAAGAGCCCTCCAGGGTTTTCTGCATTCCCAAAGGATTGCTGGTTAAGGATCATAAATGTAGCTCCCCTTTAAAAAAAAAAAAAGACAATTTATTTGTTTATTTATTTATCTGAAAGGCAGAACAACAGAGAGATAAGGAGAGACAAAGAGGAGATCTTCTATCCTGGTTTATTCCTTAAATGGCTGCAAGAGCCAGGTCTTGGCCAGAGTGAAGCCAGAGGCCAGGAAGTCCATCATGGGCTTGCCATGTAGGTGGCAGAGACTCATGTACTTAGGTCATCCATCTGCTGCCTTCCCAGTTACATTAGCGGGAAAGTGGATTGGAAGCAAACTAGATGCAAAGCCTTAAGTGGAAGTTTTGCCTACTGTGCCACATGCTGCCTCCATAAATATAGCTCTTAGCCGTTCTATAATGACAAGGAATCACTACCCTGCTATTATTCTTGACATTGCTTTTTGTGCTGCATCCTGCTTCTGATTTATCTCTATACAGTCCTGTTGTATATCTCTAGGATGTTGTACTAGAAAAACACACAGTGCCATTAAAGCCAACCCCCTGTCCTCTTCTAACAGTATCCATTGATGACAGGAACCTGCAGGATACTTGACTGTTTTATAGCCATATTTCAGAATTTTGAGTAAAATGTGACACTCCCTGATGGAAACTTTGTTCCTTGCACAGCACAGCTCTCAGGCACATCACATGAGGACTTTCTCTCTCTCTCTCTCTCTCTCTCTCTCTCTCTCTCTCTTTCCAGCACAGTTCAGTGCAGAGTGAAATGACATCTTGCAGTTATAATGACATCCCTCTGGGGCTGGCACTGTTGCATAGTGGGTAAAGTCACTGCCTGCAATGCCGGCATCCTATATTGGTGCCAGTTTCAGTCCTGGCTGCCCCTCTTCCAATCCAGCTCTCTGCTAAGGCCTGAGAAAGCAGTAGAAGATGGCCCCAGTTCTTGGGCCCCTGCACCCACATGGGAGACCAAGAAGAAACTCCTGGCTCGTGGCTCAGGATCAGTCCAGCTATGGCTATTGCCACCATTTGGGGAGTGAATCAGCTGATGGAAGACCTCTTTCTCTGCTTCTGCCTCTCTGTAACTCTGCCTTTCAAATAAATAAATCTATTTGAAAAACGGCACCTCTGTGTTATGAACTTCTATCTAGCCTCAGCTTTTGTCTCCTTCAAACTTGAAGCCTCCTCTGATCCATTTTCAGGAACACTGAGGATTCCTTTCTGGCTCCCCTTAAGAGTCATACACTGTACAACACTCTTTCCAGTCAGGGACATGATGGCACTGGCTCTGGAGTAAAGCTTCTGGGGTTCAAATTCTGTTGTGCATGTCATTAGTGTGATTCCCTGGGAAGTTATTTAACATCTTGGATTCATTTTTCTCATTTGACAGAAGGGTAGCAATTGTAAATTCTGTCACTATAGAGTGATCAAGAAACTCTACAATAACAAAACAAACAACCCACATAAGAGATGTGCAAGGACTTAAACAGACATTTTTCAATAGAGGACACATGAAAAAATGTTCAGGATCTCTAGCTGTCAGGGAAATGCAAATCAAAACCACAATGATGTTTCACCTCATCCCAGTTAGAATGGCCCTCATACAGAAATCAACAAATAACAAATGCTGGAGAGGAATAATGTGGGGAAAAGGGCATCCTAACCCACTTTTGGTGGGAATGTGAACTGGTAAACCACTATGGAAAACTGTGGAGATACCTCAAAAATCTGAATGTAGACCTAACATATGACCCAGGCATCCCACTCCTCGAAATTTACTCAAGGGACATGAAATCAGTAAACAAAAGGGGTATCTGAACCTCCATGTTTATTGCAGCTCAATTCACAATAGCTAAGACATGGAATCAACCTAAATGCTCATCAAACAAAGACAGGAGAAAAAAAAAGTGGTATATGTACACTATGGAATACTACACAGCAGTAAAAAAGAATGAAATCTGGTAATTTGCAACAAAATGTAGCAAACTGGAAAACTTCATACTTAGTGATATAACCCAGTCCCAAAGAGATAAATACCATAAGTTCTCCTTGACTTGAGAGAATTAATAGCACTCCTAAAACAAAAGCTATAAAAGTGAAATTGACACTTTTAGAATCAATGACTTGAATAGTCCTTGTCCTGACTCTTGAGGGATAATTTATTATTGTTGCTTTTTATTTTGTATTTCCTTTTTTTCCTTGTTTTCTTTCTTTCTTTTTCTTTTCTCTTCTTCATATTCTATGTTGAACTCTTTATGTAACATGCAATTAATAATATGTATATTAAGACAATTGGAAAAAGATATCAATAAAAAGAGGGGGAATGAGAGAGGGAGGAGGTAGTGTATAACTGTAAAGCAGTATAGTTCTGCATACAGTCCTACAGACTCACTTCTGAGAGTGCAGCCTAAAAACTTTTCATGGGACTCTACACCCATTAAAATCAGTGGTATAAGCCATCTTAACTGTGAAAAGGATATTAAATGTTAAAGTCAATATATAAATAGGTTTAAGTGTAAAAGTGATCATATAAATAACATTAAGTGCCTGGTAATAATAATAGACAGAATTAAAAAGGAAGGAAAGTCCAGTATGGGAAGCAGTCCACACACAGACTCCTAGCGTGACATTCACTGTAAATAACACTCTGACCCTCAAGAATCAACCCTCAAGTCTTCCTGGCCTGGCTGAAAGGCCTGTGAGAGCATTTCAGGCATTTCAGTCTGTGGCAAAAAATACCCTACACAAAGTATCTCTGTGAGACCTCAGTGGAAACAAATGACCATCAAAGAAGGATGTACTTTTCTCTGAATGGAGGAGAGAACTTCAACTTTGTTTATGGCTGTGTCCAAATACTGATGGAGTCTATTATCACAGAAGGCTTCCATAGCCTTGGCAGCCCATGGCAAGAGCCTCAGATGATCATTGACATCATAAATAGGAGTGTTAATTGTAAAAGAAACAATAGAAGTCATTGTGCACTTACTCCCCTTTTAGGACCTCCATCCTTAATGAGTTGTACTATGAGAATTTACTGCAAGTCTTGTTCTCAAACTGTACTCTAAATGTTGTGTGTGGGGGTGGGTGGGTGTAAGCTGTTGAAATCTGTGCTTAACATGGAGTTGGTCCTCTATATATAAAATCAAACTGAAAATGAACCACAATGAAGAAGGGGATGGGAGAGGGAGAGGGAGGTGCGATGGGAGTCGGGGTGGGAGGGTGTGGATGGGGTAAAGAACCACTATATTCCTAAAGTTGTACCTATGAAAAATGCATTCATTGGGGCTGGCGCTGTGGTCCAGCGGGTTGGTGCACTGGCCTGAAGCATTGGCAACCCATATGGGCGCTGGTTCTAGTCCTGGCTGCTCCTCTTCTGATCCAGCTCTCTGCTATGGCCTGGGAAAGCAGTAGAAGACTGCACAAGTTCTTGGGCCCCTGGGCTCGTGTGGTAGATCTGGAAGAAGCTCCTGGCTCCTGGCTTTGGATCAGCATATCTCCAGCCAATGCAGCCAACTGGGGAGTGAACCATCAGATGGAAGACCAATATCTCTCTCTCTCTCTCTCTCTCTCTGCTTCTCCTCTGTGTAACTCTGACTTTCAAGGAAATGAAAAAATCTTTTAAAAAAATAAACAATAAGACTTGTTTAATCAATAAGTCTTTTTTGAAAAAAGAAAAATGTGGGGCCGGTGCCGTGGCTCACTTGGTTAACCCTCTGCCTGTGGCACTGGGCATCCCATATGGGTGCCAGGTTCTAGTCCCAGTTGCTCCTCTTCCAGTCCAGCTCTCTGCTATGGCCCTGGAAGGGCAGTGGAGGATGGCCAAGGTGATCAGGCCCCTGCACCCTAATGGGAGACCAGGAAGAAACACCTGACTCCTGGCTTTGGATCGGTGCAGAGCCAGCCGTGGCAGCCATTTGGGGAGTGAACCAATGGAAGGAAGACCTTTCTCTCTGTCTCTCTCTCTCACTGTCTATAACTCTGCCTGTCAAATAAAAAAAATACATTCATTAAATAAAAAAAACTTTAAAAAAAAAAGAAACCAAAAGAGAGCTGATGAGTTGGTGTAGTCAACCAAATATCAGACAAAATAGACATGAACAAAAAAACTGGTAGAAGAGACAAAGAAGGGCACTATGTGATGATTAACAGATCAATTCAACAAGAAGATGTAACTTTTATAAATGTATATGCTCCCAATTATAGAATACCTGGCTATTTAAAAGAAATGTTCAGGGATCTAAAGGGAGACATAGGGGTCGGCACTGTGGTACAGCAGGTTAATGCCCTCACCTGAAGCGCTGGCATCCCGTATGGGCGTCAGTTCTGGTTCTGGCTGCCCTCTTCTGATCCAGCTCTCTGCTATGGCCTGGGAAAGCAGTAGAAAATGGTCCAAGTCCTTGGGCCCCTGTACCCACATTGGAGACCTAGATGAAGCTCCTGTCTCCTGGCTTTGGATCGGTACAGCTCTGGCCTTCGTAGTCATCTGGGGAGTTACCCAGCAGATGGAAGACCTCTCTCTCTGTCTTACCTCTCTGTCTTTCAAATGAATAAAATAAATCTTTTTAAAAAAATAAAGGGAGACATAGACTTAAATACAATAGTGTTGGGGGACTTCAATACCTCACTGTCAGGAATGGACAGATAAACCAGACAGAAAATGAGCAGGGAAATAGCAGTGTTAATCGATAGATCAAATGGACATAACAGATATCTACAAAACATTTCATCCCACAGTTGCAGAATACACATTCTTCTCTCTAGTGCATTGATCTTACTTTAAGATTGACCACATACTAGGTCATAAAGCAAGTCTCAGCAAATTCAAAACAAGCAAAATCATACCATGAATCTTCACAGACAACAATGGAATGAAGCTGAAAATCAGCAACTCAGGAATTATAGAACATATGTAAACACATGTAGACCAAATAACATGCTCCTGAATGAATGGTGGGTCACAGAAGAAATCAAGAGACAAATCAAAAAATTTCTGGAAACAAATGAAGATGACAATACAATCTGTCAAACTTACAGGATACAGCAAAGAAGTATTAAAAAGAAAATTTATAGCAATTGATACCTACATCAAGAAGTTGGAAAGGTACCAAATAACTGAGCAATCGATGTATCTCAAGGATCTAGAAACACAGCAGAAAATCAAACCCAAAACCAGTAGAAGAGAAATTATTAAAACTAGAGAAGAAATCAATAAAATTGAAGCCAAAAAATGCAATATAAAAGCTCAGCAAAATGAAGAGTTGTTTTTTTTGAAAATGTAAACAAAGTTGACACACCATTGGCCAAACTAACCAAAAAAATAAAAGAAGAAGAAGAAGAAGAAAGACCCAAATCAATAAAATTAGAGATGAAAAAGGAAAAGGTAACAACAGACACCACAGAAATAAAAAGAATAATCAGAAATTACTACAAGGGACTGTATGCCAACAAACTGGGAAATCTTGAAGAAGGGATAGATTCCTGAATATATACAACCCACCTAAATTGAACCATGAAGACACAGAAAACCTAAAAGACCAATAACAAAGACAGAAACTGACTCAGTAATAAAGACCCTCCCAAAAATAAAAGCCCAGGAACAGATGGCTTCACCGCTAAATTCTACCAGACAATTAAAGAACTAACTCCAATTCTTCTCAAGTTATTCAAAACATGAAATGGAGGGAATTCTCCCAAATTCATTCTATGAAGCCAGTATCACCTTAATTCCTAAACATGAAAAAGATGTAACAGAGAAAGATAACCACAGACCAATTTCCCTGGTGAACATAGATGCAAATGTCTAGCCAATCGAATCCAACAAAACATCAGAAGATCATTAACCCAACTAAGTGGGATTTATCCCTAGTATGCAGTAATGGCTCAACATTCACAAATCAATCAATGTGATACACTATATTGACAGAATGAATAACAAGAAACATATGATTATCTCAATAGATGCAGAGAAAGCATTTGATAAAACACAATACCCTTTCATGATGAAAACTCTAAGCAAATTGGGTTTAGAAGGAACATTCCTCAACACAATCAAGGCAACTTATGACAAACCCATCACCAGTATCCTATTGAATGGGGAAAAGTTGGAAGCATTTCCACTGAGCTCTGGAACCAGACAAGGATGCCCACTGTAACCATTGCAATTCGATATAGTCTTGGAAGTTTCAGCAAGAATAATTGGGCAAGAAAAAGAAATCAAAGGGATACAAACTTGGGGTGGAAAAACTCAAACTATCCCTATTTGCAGATTACATGATTCTTTATATAGAGGAACCAAAAGATTCTGCTAAGAGACTATTTTAAATCATTGAAGAGTTTGGTAAAGTTGCAGGATATATAATCAATACACAAAAAATTAACAGCTTTTGTGAACAAGACAATGCCATGGCTGAGAAACAACTTCTAAAATCAATACCATTCACAATAGCTACAAAAAATCTTGGAATAAATTCAATCCAGGGTGTCGAAGATCTCTATAATGAGAATTACAAAAAATTGAAGAAAGAAATAGAAAAAGATACAAAAAAAGGAAAAATCTTCCATATTCATGAGTTGGAAGAATCAATAGCATCATACTTCCTAGAGCCATACTTCCTAGAGCAATTTACAGATTCAATGCAATACCAATCAAAATACCAACAACATTCCTCTCAGATATAGAAAAAATGATGCTGAAATTCATAATGCAGGAACAGGAGAACTCAAATAGCTAAGGCAATCTTATACAACAAACAGAGCTGGGGTCATTACAATACCAGATTTCATGACATACTAAAGGGCAGTTATAGTCATAATAACATGGGCTGGCACTGCGGCTCAATAGGCTAATCCTCCACCTGCAGTGCCAGCATACCGGGTTCTAGTCCTGGTTGGGGCACCGGATTCTGTCCCGGTTGCTCCTCTTCCAGGCCAGCCCTCTGCTGTGGCCCGGGAGTGCAGTGGAGGATGGCCCAAGTGCTTGGGCCTGCACCCCATGGGAGACCAGGAGAAGCACCTGGCTCCTGCCATCGGATCAGCGCAGTGTGCCGACCGCGGTGGCCATTGGAGGGTGAACCAACAGCAAAAGGAAGACCTTTCTCTCTGTCTCTGTCTCTCTCTCTCACTGTCCACGCTGCCTGTCAAAAAAATCATAACAACATGATTTTGGCACAACAATAGACATGTAGACCAATGGAATAGAAATAGAAACCCCAGAAATCAATCCACACATCTACAATGAACTTACCTTTGACAAAGGAACAAAAATCAATCCCTGGAGCAAGACAGTCTGTTTAACAAACGGTGCTGGGAAAACTGAATCTCCACATGCAAGGGTATGAGCAAGACCTTACACCTTACATAAAAATCCACTCAACATGGATTAAAGACTTAAATTTATGGCTCAACACCTTCAAATCATTAGAGAACATTGGGGAAACCTGCGAGACATTGGCATAGGCAAAGACTTCTTGGAAAAGACTCCTGAGTCATAAGCAATTAGCCAAAATTTACAAATGGGGTTACATCAAATTAGAAGTTTCTGTGCTGCAAAAGAAACACTAGGGAAAGTGAAGAGGCAACCAACAGAGTGGGAGAAATTTTTTGCAAACTATGCAACTGATAAAGAATTAATTACCAGAATCTACAAAGAAAACAAGAAACTCTACAAGAACAAAGCAAATAACCCAGTTAGGAGATGGGCCAAGAACATAAACAGATATTTTTCAAAAGAGGAAATCCAAATGGCCAATAGACACATGAAAAAGTACTCAGGATCACTAGCAATCAGGGAAATGCAAATCAAAACCACAATGAGGTTTTACCTCACCCCAGTTAGAATAGCTTTCATACAGAAATCTCCAAACAACAAATGCTGGTGAGGATGTGGGGAAAAAGATACTCTAATCCACTGTTGAAGGGAATGCAAACTGGTAAAACAACTACGGAAGTCAGTTTGGAGATATCTCAGATACCTGAATATAGACCTACCATATGACCCAGCCATCCCACTCCTCAGAGTTTACCCAAGAGAAATGAAATCGGCAAATAAAAGAGCTATCTGCACCTCCATGTTTATTGCAGTTCAATTCACAATAGCTAAGACATGGAATAAACCTAAATGCCATTAATGGAAGACTGCATAAAGAAACTATGGGATATGTACTGCAAGGAATACGACACAGTAGTTAAAAAAGAAAAAGAAAATCCAGTCATTTGCAACAAAATGGAAGAATAGGGAAAACATCATATTAGTGAAATAAGCCAGTGCCCAAAGGGACAAATACCATACCAAATACCATGACAAATACCATACTAGTGCCCAAAGTGACAAATACTATACTAAATACCATGACAAATACCATACCAAATACCATGTCCTCCCTGATCTGTGACAACTAACAGAGCACCCTAAAGGAAACCTGAGGAGTGAAATAGACACTATGAGAAGCAATGACTTGCACCACTTTTGTCTTGACTGTCAACAAATAGTTTATATTTTTTTACTATTTTATTTTTCTACTTAATACCATTAATTGAACTCCTTAAGACAGAAGTATTCACAGGTTTGTAAATCCAATCGAAAATAGATCCCAGTATAAAAATAAGAGTGGGAATAAAAGAAAAAGAAAATGCACAGTTCGGCACACATTTCCACAGATTACCCCTAAGGGTAAAGCTAAAAACTTGCCATGGGACTCCAAATTCCACTAAGTTGGCAGGTACTGATGTTATCTTACATGTTAAAGTAATCATATTAAGTGTGTAACTGATCATATAGATAGGGTTAAGTGTCAAAGGGATCACATAAATAAGACTAAGCGCATGGTAATGACAATAGATAAAATTAAAAAGGAGAGAAAATTCCAACATGGGAAGCAGTCCACACAGCAGACTCATAGAATGACAATGCCCTAAACAGCACTCTGACCCCAGCCCTTAAGTCATTCGCATATGGTTAAAAAGCCCATGAGAGCATTTCAGGCACGGAAAGCAAATATTATCTACCTGAAGGATCTCTGTGAGTGAGATACCAGTGGAAAGAAGGGGCCATTAAAGAAGGAAATACTTTTCTCTGAAAGGAGGAGAGAACTTTCACTTTGCTTATGGCCCTATCTAAATACTGATGGAGTTTGTGTACTCAAAAGGCTTCCATAGTCTTGACAGCTCATGACAAGTGCCTCGGGTGATCATTGACATCATAAGTAAGAGCGTCAATTGTTAAATCAGCAACAGAAGTCACTGTGCACTTACTCCCCATGTAGGACGTCTGTCCTTAATGAGTTGTACTATGAGAATTAACTGTGAAACTTGTCTTCAAACAGTGCTTTATACTTTGTGTGTCTGTGTAGGTGCAAATTGTGGAAACCTTTACTTAGTATAGAGTTGGTCTTCTGTATATAAAGATAATTAAAAATGAACCATAATGAAGAATGGGATGGGAGAAGGAGTAGGAGGTGGGATGGGAGTGAGGGTGGGTATAAGAGAGAAGAACTGCTATATTCATAAAGCTTACCTCTTGCTAATAGCAAGAGCAATTAGGGAGAAGGAAATAAATTAAATCAAAACTGGAAAGGAGGAGTCAAAATATCCATGTTTGCATATGACATGATGTTGCACATGCAAAAATCTAAACACCCCACCAAAAAGCTGTTAGAATTGATAGACCTATTCAGAAAATTTGCAGGTTTAAAATAAACATAAAAAAAGTAATTTTTATACACAAATAATGAAATCACTAAAAGGGAAATTAAGTAAGAAAATCCCATTCACAATTCAAGTATTGAGGAATAATTTTAATAAAAGAAGTGAAATATCCCTACAGTGAAGAATTATAAATCATTGAAGAAAGAAATCAACAAGGACACCAAAAAAATGGAAAGATATTTTTTCTTCATGGGTTGGAAGAACCAATATCATTAAAATGTCTATACTACCTAAAGCAATCTACAGATTTAATGAAATCCCTATTAAAATACCAATGATATTGTTTACAAAATTAGGGAAAAAAATCCTAAAACTCATATGGAATCACCAAAAAAAACAGAATAGCCTAAGTCATCATGAGCAGAAAACCAACCAAGCAAACAAAAAACAAACCCCCTGCCAAAAAATAAAGAAAATAAAAATCAAGTTGGTGGCATCACAATACCTGATTTCAAATCATATTACAAAGCAATAATTTTTATTATTCTAATTTTAATTTTTAGTTAGTTTTTAACAGATTCAATTTGATTTTTAGTTCCTATTCCAAGAACATAATGATATTGCCTTCTTCCCTCCCTCCCTCCCTCATCTCCGTCTCATCCTCCTTACTTCTCTTTTTCTTTGTCTTTTTTCAGTTTTTTTGAGATAACATATTTTAAACTTACATTATGTAAAAAGACTTAATACTTCACCAAATAAGAAGCTTAACAAGTAAAAAAGCGAGAATACTCTACCTCAGTTGGAATATAGATAATGGCTATAAACAATAATTAAATGAAAAATGACCATATCACCCATTTTCAGTAAATATTAAAGTAATCATATCATTCAAACTATATCAGTATAACATGTTTGACCATTGGTTTGACAAAAGTATAAAACTATATTTGTGGCCGGCACCATGGCTTACTAGGCTAATCCTCCACCTGTGGTGCTGGCACCCCGGGTTCTAGTCCCGGTCGGGTAGCCGGATTCTGTCCCGGTTGCCCCTCTTCCAGTCCAGCTCTCTGCTGTGGCCCAGGAGGGCAGTGGAGGATGGCCCAGGTCCTTGGGCCCTGCACCTGCATGGGAGAACAGGAGGAGGCACCTGGCTCCTGGCTTCAGATCAGTGCAGCGTGCCAGCTGTGGCAGCCATTTGAGGGGTAAGCCAATGGAGGGAAGACCTTTCTCTCTGTCTCTCTCTCTCACTGTCTAACTCTGCTTGTCCAACTGCCATCTTAATGATTATGCCAAATGTGGGCCTACATACTTCCTATTTAAAATACTTTTTATTGGGAGGATAAATTTGTATACTGTATTGTCACTAAGTTCAAGTTTTGAAATTTTCTGAATCATAATTTTCAAAAAAAAAGATACTTGAGAAAACACAACCCCAAATCACAGAACCTTCTCATAAGGTTCTGTGGAGGAGCCAGGGGAGCTGGAATCATTCACTGCAGGAGAGAAAATCCTGCTCAGGGGTCAAAGCTGCTTGATCCTTAAAATCACTAAGAGCAAAATAATCAATCATCCTTCTCTCTATTTGCATTTAAAACTAAAAGTGCCGGCTGGCGCCGCGGCTCACTAGGCTAGTCCTCTGCCTTGCGGCGCCGGCACACCGGGTTCTAGTCCCGGTCGGGGCGCCAGATTCTGTCCTGGTTGCCCCTCTTCCAGGCCAGCTCTCTGCTGTGGCCCGGGAAGGCAGTGGAGGATGGCCCAAGTGCTTGGGCCCTGCACCCCATGGGAGACCAGGAGAAGCACCTGGCTCCTGCTGTGGGGAGCAACTCGGACTAGACTAGACTGGAATTAAGACTTATTCTATGCATCTGCTCTCCCACAATATGGCGCTGGGAGAGGAGTAAAAACAACTTTTACACAGCTGCCTCCAGTTCAACCAGTAACCTGCAGGAGCTGATCCCGCTCCTGATTGGAGAAGAGCAGCGTACTCGGTGTGTGGGTAGCAGAGTTGGGATTGGTGGAAGAGGACTATAAAGGAGGAGAGAGACAACATGCACCAGGAACATCTAAGGGGAATATCCGAATAACATCTGAGCAGCCCCCGAGAGAGCCGGCCGGCGGTGTGCCGCTCCCCCGCGGAAGTGGGGAAAGTGGCAGGGGGAACCGCCCTTCCACGGAGGTGGAAGGGACGGTAGCCAACCCGGGAAGAACCAGCAGCAAACCCGGGGAGGGCCGAGCAGACAAAAAGAACAGTGCAGGGCCCTGTGTCGTTCCTCTGCGAAGAGGGGGAGCGACACCTGCCATCGGATCAGCGCGGTGCGCCGGCCGCGGCGGCCATTGGAGGGTGAACCAACAGCAAAAGGAAGACCTTTCTCTCTGTCTCTCTCTCTCTCTCACCGTCCACTCTGCCTGTCCAAAAAAAAAAACTAAAAGTGCCGTGACCCATCGGGACCACAACTGAGATCACTGCTTTGGCAATCTTGAAGGAAATTCCCTTTGCAAAGCAAAGGAATCAGTTTAATCGTGTCTTATTTTATACTAATTTTGGAGCCATGCTAGGGTCTTGATTTTAGCCAGGAATCATCCACAGAACTAGGTGGGTATATGCAGACCAGTGGGGTGACATGGTCTGAATCCATGTGTATGAGTCTGAGGGATCCCCTGATGAACCCATCCTAAAGTAATAGGGAATCTGTCCAAGCTTGAACCAACAAAGAAAACTCTAGCATTAGAAAGGAATTCTGATTCAGAGGCTGGAGTCAGGCCTATATTAGTTGTTTATTTCCAGTCACAAATCAAGTGACTGAAAGAAGCTATAAACACAAGATCTAGAAGATGCTACAGGCTCTCCTTGGCAGCCCTTTCAAAGAATTAAATATTACTCTTCACATTTTTGTCCTGAACCAAGTAGACTTCAGTAACTTGAGGGCTCCAGCATATCCAGGACCTGTCTTTACACCCTAAGAGGAGTAGGATCCCAAGGATGCTGACAATGGTGGAGAGACTCAGGTGGCAGTGGGGAGAGAACTAGCATAACAGAACATTCCTCTGGCACAAAGAACATAATTCTCACGAGGAGACTTGCCAAGGGGCTACAGTTGAGATGGGAAGATGACATGGACTAGAGACATGAAGAGAAAACTGGTTGGTCCAAGCCATTCTCACAAGCACACCCCACCTAGAGATGCCTGGAAATGACTGCATGAGATGTCGAGGTGGTCAGGCAGCTCTGTAACAGCTAGACCCAGCAGCAGCCAAGAAATAAAGGTACTGGTATGACTGGTAGTATCTTTCCTCCTTACAATGCCAGTCTTTAGGGCTCTGTTCTAATCTAAAGAAAATCAGAACATTTTAAAGTTTTTACAAATATCAGAAAACTTGGCTGAAAAGCCCATGAGAGTATTTCAGGCATGGAAAGCCAAGACACTCTGGCAAAAAGATCTCTGTGAGTGAGATCCCAGTGGAAAGAACAGGTCTTCAAAGAGGGAGGTGCCTTTCTCTGAAGGGAGGAGAGAACCTCCACTTTGACTATGACCGTGTCTAAACAAGATAAGAGTCGGAGAACTCAAGGGGCTTCCATAGCCTTGGAAACTCATAACTGGTGCATAGGGAGATTACTGATGCCATAAACAGGAGTGTCAATTGGTAAAGTCAACAACAGGAGTCACTGTGCACTTACTCCTCATGAAGGATCTCTGTCCTTAACGTGCTGTACACTGAGGCTTAATGCTATAACGAGTACTCAAACAGTATATTTCACTTTGTGTTTCTATGGGGGTGCAAACGACTGAAATCTTTACTTAATGTACACTAAACTGATCTTCTGTAAAAAAAAAAAAAAAAAAAAAAAAAAAGAAAGAAATTATCAATTCCCAACTTGACTCTCACTGGGATTAAACATGACAATAGGTCTGATCTGATTTCATCATCATTTAAAAAAAAATCATCTATTATTTTTCACTTTATGTTTCTGTGTGGGAGCAAACTGTTGAAATACTTACTTAAGGTATACTAAGCTGATCTTCTGTATATTAAGATAATCGAAAATGAATCTTGATGTGAATGGAAGGGGAGAGGGAGTGGGAAAGGGGAGGGTTGTGGGTGGGAGGGACGGTTTGGGGGGGAAGCCATTGTAATCCGTAAGTCGTACTTTGGAAATTTATATTCATTAAATAAAAGATTAAAAAAAATAATAATAAATAAAAATAAAAAAAAACAAATATCAGAAAACTGTAATACTAAATTTCAGTCTCAAACTTATAAATAAAGTTCTTTTAAAAAAAATCAGAGTGACCTTTAGTGTCTTTTTTTTCCTACTGATAAACTTGGAGTATGACTTCTGTGTTACTTTCATATTCTTTTGTGCTGAGTCACCAAAGAAATAAAAAGTGAGCAAGAGAAGGTGAGAAAGAAAGGACAGCAGTAGGGCTAGCCTTGGGGATATTGTAATCCACACTTTCCCCCACTAGTGATTCCTGCCATGCTAAAGGATATCCAGTTGCATAATCTCATTAAGGACTTATCAGTCCAATTTGCTGCCCTTACCCCCACAACCATGGATTTCAAAATTTCAGTCTGCTCACAATAAACATGAGCCTTAGAAATGCAAGCAGCCTAGCCTGCCCAAGGACTGTGGGAGGGAGGGTGTGTGTGGACTCTGTTAGAGCTGACCTGCCTGCCTCAGCCAACACAGCAGCAGCACCCAGCCATCTCTGCTCTTAGTTCACTTGCTGTTCTCCTTTCTGTACAGGTGCTTTCTGTCCAGGTCCAGTTGCCTCCTCCCTGGGGCTGCTCCTGGTGGTGGCTACGGCTTTCCACACTCCATTGCCTCTCACAGAAGGATTCACAAATGATGCCACTTCAAACATACCACAGTCAACTGCAGGAAAAGCTGGAGAACACATGATACATATCACCAAGAAGATCTTTGAACTGCGGGAAAAAGTAGACATATTTGGCATGGGGGGGGTGTTGGAAGGGCCCATGTGGGCTTTTATTCTGATTGTCTCTGGATGAATACAGGGGCTCCTACACTGAGCAGAATTTGTTGTGTGCTGGGTTACTTTGGAGTTGAGAAACTGAGACCAAAGAGACAGGCTACCTGTCTTCTGAATTTCTCTTCTGCTCTTGGTCTCAGGATGGATCTTCCTTTCCTGGAAAATACAGAATGGGGTTGAAATATATGCTCCTTGGCCCATTCTCAGCTCCATTTTTCTCATGAGTTGAAGGTCCTTGCTTCTGAAGCCTTGCTTTTCCTAACTGAAGAACAGGCCTGGAAACCTTCATTACATCCTTGGGCTCTGGGAGGACGTGGTGGATGTTTGGTTTTTCAAGGTGGTTGCATTTCCTTTCATCTGTAAAACCTCAGTGGTCACAACTCCACAAGCTATTTGAAGTGCATCCCTTGGACCCACCAACATGGCAAAATCTGAAGTAGAGCCAAGTTTAAACCTTAATTACAAGGTATCTTGGGTAGAAAGAAATGAGCACAGGAAAGGGCATTGGAGGCCCCGACTACTTCTGGCTCTCCAGCGTTTCATGATTTGGGGCATATTCTCGATCACCTCTAGATCCACCTGAGAAACTATACAGGAGGCTGGGGGGCGTCTCACCGTTCCTTCCAGCCTCGTCACTCTATTGCTTGAATTATATTCACTCACTCAAAATCACCTTTGAAATTGCTGACATTTCTGAAGTGAGCTATTAATTGTCAGGGATTTTACAGTTGCAACTCTATGCTTCTTAGAGATTTTCCTGGCTGAGGTACAGCATGACTCAGTGTTCAGTATGTTTGTTTGAAGGGCACGCAAATGCTAACAATCTGGTATTCATTCCCAGATGTGTGACTACAATGCCAAGTGTTTAAACAGGACTGCAGCGCTGGCAGCACCTGACCTGAACCTTCCGAAGCTGACAGAAAAAGACAAATGCTCCCCAACTGCATTGAATAAGGTACAATTGTGTCACATTCTCTGGTAGCTACTCTTTAGGCACAGGTTCTCCCTGAGTTCACATGGACACAGGAGCCCACAAAGAAAGAGATGGATGTAAAGAATACCATACATGTAAATTTCATGAGGAAGCCAATGTAGACTGTTAAAAAGGCAGTTTATCTCTGAGCAGTCAATTGCTGGGATTTTCACAGTTGTTAGAAATCACAAGGCCGGCGCTGTGGCGTAGCAGGTTAAACTGCCACCTGCAGCACCGGCGTTCCATATGGGCGGCCAGTTCAAATCCCAGCTGCTCCACTTCTGATCCAGCTCTCTGCTAATGTGCCTGGAAAAGCAGTGGAAGATGGCTCAAGTCCTTGGGCCCCTGCACCCACATGGGAGACCTGGAAGAAACTCCTGGCTCCTGGCTCCTGGCTCCTGGCTCCTGGTTTAGGACTGGCTCAGCTCCAGCTGTGGGGGCCATTTGGGGAATGAAGATCTCTCTCTCTTTGCTTCCCCCTCTCTGTGTAACTCTGCCTTAGAGTAGGCCAGGGACTGTTCTCATCTCTGGCTGGCCCAGCATGACTTTGCCATGCACTGCTTGCTGAAGTCATTGTACATACACTGTCCTTCCAGACAGTGAGATAACCTACTCTGTTTCAAGGATTCTTCTAGAAAAGAGTATGCACTCCAACATTGCCAATGGCATTCAGAGGAGAATCAGAGGAGGATCTCAATTTCCACAGTCTAGCATCTGGTGGGCTCTGAAAAAAATGATACATAAGTAAATATGTGTTTGTATCAACATTCACAATGAGACAGCTGATGCTGGTTGATTTCCCAAACATAATGTGTGAAACGTAGTAGAAATTCCTAGAGGGGCAGTCAGAGAAAATGCCAAATTACAGAAATTTACACTTTAAGGTTGATTATATTTTCTAACAGTAACCAATTTTCCTGAATCTTTCCTTGTAGGAGATTTGTCTGATGAGAATCACCATTGAACTTTTGGAGTTTCAGATATACCTGGAGTACATTCAGAATAAATTTAGAAATGATGAGGAAAATGCCAGAGCCAAAGATGTGCAGATCAGTTTGCAAGTCGAGACTGAGCTCTTAATGCAAAAGGTGAGTGCTTCTTCACTGCTCACTCTGTACATAGGGAGAGAGACTGAAAGAAAGCATCTGGGGCCGGCGCCGTGGCTCAATAGGCTAATCCTCTGCCTTGCGGCACTGGCACACCAGGTTCTAGTCCCAGTCAGGGTGCCAGATTCTGTCCCGGTTGCCCTTTTCCAGGCTAGCTCTCTGCTGTGGCCCAGGAGTGCAGTGGAGGATGGCCCATAATGCTTGGGCCCTGCACCCGCATGGGAGACCAGGAGAAGCACCTGGCTCCTGCCATCGGATCAGCGTGATGCGCTGTGAACCAATGGCAAAAAGGAAGACCTTTCTCTCTGTCTCTCTCTCTCACTGTCCACTCTGCCTGTCAAAAAAAAAAAAAAAAAAAAAAGGCATCTGGACAAGTCCAAAATGTGATACTGCTTCAAAAACATGGCTTCATATAAATGAGAAGTGTCTGATAAATATGTCCTGTTAGGTAAATTTTTTTTGAAAAATTTGTTTTTGTTCTGCTTTGTTTTTGTCTTTCTTGTGCAAAGGATGCTCATAACAGCATTTAAAACTCTATGAAATGAGATGAATTTTGACATCAATGTCCAATAGTTTCAGAGCTAAGAAAAAAATTGTCCAAGGAGTCAGAGGAGATGCCCCCAAGCATGTCCAGTTACCCATAACTATGAAGAACAAGAGCACAGAAAGTATTTTAACATTTTATTTCCTGTAAAGTAAACTTCTTTTCATCACGGTTGTTCGACCTCTTTTCTCCAGTTTTTTTATTGGGGAGTTAATGCAGAAAAATGCTCACATCTAAGTCTGGAAAGCACCAAGGGCTTAGTCCACCAACAGCTGGACAATCAAATGGCAGATAATATAAGGTTGATAATTCAATATTGTATGAGTGAGTTAAAGTGAAGTTAGAAGGGCCCATAAATGCAATAGTCACTGTTAATCCTATCTCTGCCCCTTTTATTGTCAAATTCAACCAGGATTTCTGGAACTTAATATGCACAGGAATGCCCCAGGGATTGTGTTGAAATGCATTATCTGAGCAGGACTGGGATTGGGTGAACAAGATTCACATATCTTTAAAGATTTACTTATTTGAAAGTCAGAGTTACAGAGAGAGAGAGAGAGAGAGAGAGATCTTCCATCCACTGGTTCCCTCCCCAAGTGACTACACTGGCTAGGGTTGAGCCAGGCCAAAGTCAGGAACCAAGAATTTTTTTAATATTTATTTATTTATTTATTTATTTGAAAGTCAGAGTTACACAGAGAGAAGGAGAGGGAGAGAGAGAGAGAGAGGTATTCCATTCGCTGGTTCACTCCCCAATTGGTCGCAACAGCCAGAGCTGGGCCAATCCAAAGCCAGGGAGCCAGGAGTTTCTTCCAGGTCTCTCATGTGGGTGCAGGGGCCCAAGGACTTGGGACATCCTCTTCTGCTTTCCCAGGCTATAGCAGAGAGCTGGATCAGAAGTGGAGCAGCCAGGACTCAAACCAGCGCCCATATGGGATGCTGGCATTACAGGAAGTGACTTTACCCACTTTGCCACAATGCCAGACCCCAGATATTCACATTTCTATCAAGACCCCTTGTGATGTCATGCAACAGCACTTCAAGACTTCACTTGGAGGTTCCACTGGTTCCTTATCTTCTTGTGGATGAGCCTATGGGAAAGTTTTTCTTGTCATTCTTACATAACCAGATGATTCGGCATCCAAATGATGTTGGCGGATGGTGAAAGTGAAACTAGAGAAAACTGTTAGACTTATGGGCCACTTATGAACCATTTAAAATGCTTTAACTGAGCATTGTTAATTCACCCTTGTATTTCAACTCTGTTCTAGGCACTGTTTGTATAAAATGACAGAAATGACAGTGATGCTGCCCCTGAGATTCCTATTGTTACCAGAGAAATTGTAGGGTTCTTGTCTTCGCACAAGAAAGAATTCAGGCGTGAGACAGAGAGTAGTGGGAGGTAAAACAGCAAGATTTATTAGGGAAGAGACATCCGTAAGGATGGATGGGCACCTCTCCCAGGACCTGAGAGGGTGCCCAGTCGCCCAGACTGGGGTGGGAGGGAGCAAGGTTACATGTTGAGAGGAGAGATTACACCTGGCCAGACCAGGTAGGCGGCTCAGCAGAGAGGCAGAGGGCTGAGCACGCAGTCCAGTTGAGGCCGGGGGGGGGGGGGGGGGGGGGGGGGGTGTTTAAGGAGATGGGTCTTTGTCTGCATACATCTCCTCCTGAAACAAAGGATTTTATGCAGGAGGAAGCCTAGCTGGCGCCATCCTGGGTTCAGAGGAAGGGCGAGCAGGACCCCCTAGAGAATGGGGATCCGGAGCAGGGTGTTTGAAATGCAGATACTGGGCTGCACCTGGGAGATTGTGGAAGATTTGTCAGGCAGAAGGGGTGGGGACCTCCACCTGGCAGGTTATCAGGTAGAAGGGGGCAGGGCAGGATGCGAATACCGGGCTGCCCCTGAAACATTGTCAGCAGATGCATATGCTGGACATAGATGTCTTCTCTGTAGGCCTTTATGTCACACACACACACACAAAAGCTCATAACTGACTTCCTACCTAACACTATGATCTAATAGAAGATAAAACAGGAAAGGGATATTAATTCAGTTGCTATGAAAGGATCCTACCGACCTGGGCTCAGTGAAGAAGCAAGCCTCAAACTGACCAAGTAGGAGCAAGCCCCCAAATGAGTCGCAGCCAAAATTTGAAAATCTTTGCAAAGTCCAGAGCATCACTCCATTGAAATAATTTGTTCACTATTTCAGCAATTCCTTTTATTAAAAAGTTGTATTTATTTATTTATTTATTTATTTATATGACTTGATATGTAGAGTGGCAGAGAAAATAAGTATACAGGGAGAACGGTCTCAAATATGCTGGTGGGTTCCATAAATGACTTCAACAGTCAGGCCTGGGTGAGTCAAAAGCCAGGATTTGATAACTCTGGTGCAGATCGCCTCCACAATGGGTAGGAAACTAACTACTTGACATAACCTGCTGCCTCACAGGGTGTACATTAGGAGGAAGCTGGAATGAGGAGTGAATCTGAATTCAAACCCAAGAATTCAGTATTAGTTACAGGCAAACCCAGCAGTTTTTTAACTACTACACTAAGTAGCCAACCTCTTTTCTCTTCAGGTAAAGAAGATAAAAGTAGTACCCACTCTTAGCCCATCCACCAAATCTGGTCTGCTAGAGAAGCTGCAATCAAAGAACAAGTGGCTGAAGTAAATGACAATTCACTGCATCCTGCGCAGCCTCGAGGTATTCCTAGAGCACAGCCTGAGGGCTATGCACATGATGTAGTGCAAGCATCCAGGGTTATTGTCCGTAATGGGCATTCCTTCCCATGGATGGAAACATGTCCTGGGCACTGGGCACACAAATTATGTTTTTCTTAGAACTGAAAATATCATGGTTAGGATACTACTTTAATGTTTTTTATATAGAGACAATTTAATATGTGAAGATGAGATAATGTATACGTGATTGATTTTATGAAATTTTATTTGTATTAATTGGGAAAAACAATTCATAATGGCTTGGCAACTTGAAAGTTCTCAGCTTCAGAGGCAGATAATTTCTTGAGATTTGTACATTTACCTCAAATGAATAGATATGTTACGCATATTTTAGTAAATATTTAAAACACATTTATAGGATGTTTAATTGTGCTTAAGCCAATAAATCACTTTAAAGAAAAAAATCATATGCCTTTGTGTCATTGGAAGATCAACATAAGCAAAATTCTTTTTGTGATAACAACCCCCCAAAAAATACTGTAATCCCCTGGGGAAATATATATATAATTTAGCATGCCAGACCTCATGCTAAATGTATCACATTCATCACATCCTGAAATGCCAGCATTTGCATGCTCTTCTGGAAGTGGGAGTAGATAATGTAAGGTAAGGGATGGACCCATACTTGAAGTCCAATACATCTGTCTCCATATTCTATCCTTTTAACCTTGGGTATCTTCTCTCACAGAGAACTGAGATACAGTGTAGAAATTCCCAAATCATATTGATAGTGGGAATAACATTGAAGATGCAGTCAAAATCTTAGAGATTATACAACCACTTATATAAGACATAAAGTGGTACGAGAATTCAAATACTAACTACAAACCCCACCTCACTCTCCTGATTCCTCAAGCATTACTCATATCTGTCTGTCATAGCATCAACCCCTTTGTGTTGTATTTTAAAAAATGGAGGAATTTCCTTTCCAATCAGCATGTGACTTCCTCAGTAAAATGGTTTCTAGTATATTTGTCTTTGTATCCTGTGCTCATGGTCTAGGAACAGAACAAAAGAGGCCTTGGTAAATATTTGATGAATGAAGAACACATGCATAGATGATCAAGTACAAGACACTTCAGTTTTTGAAAGTGTATAGTTTTAGTGGAGATTGCTAATTCTGTCTGCTTATTTAGCTTCATCTTTAGGGAAAATGAGTTGAATTTGAAAGAGATGTTCTAAGGACTGCTAAAGGAGTAAATGGATAATCAGTACGTGTATATCTACCTCCACTTCCTTCTCCACTGTCAATTTTCATCATCTGTTCTTGAGCTTTCCACTAGCAAGAGTGACTGAGAGGGGCAATGCAACCCACCCAACATGGCCTCTCTATCCCACCTCAATAACACTGGAAATGTGGTACAGGTTTATCCTCTTCAGCAATACAGAAGTTCTGTCTTCCAAAAAGGCTTCATCCCACCTAAGCCACATAGTTTCCTTCCTACAGGGAGGGAACTCTGCTGGCTAAGGAGAGTCCACAGAGGCCAAGAACTGAGAGCTAAGTGAGAAAAGGACCACATACTCTGATTTCTGGAAGCCATGCTATACAAGTGTGCCTCCCCAAATTGGGGTCAAATCAAAGAACAAAGAAACATACAATCTTTAAGCAAAAGTGCATTGATGAACATGTACCAGTCAGAATGTGCCTATGATAAAGAAATGGAAAGGAAGATGTGTTCCTGCTTTCGTGTGGTTTACACTATGAGAGCATAAATAGAAATGAAGCAAAGAATGTAAATGTTATGGATATGGGTCAGGTAGGGAGTGTATTAGTGAAAAAAGGAGGTATTAGGCTGCAATGTGTCTCCTTGCCGTAGCTCTGCACCACTTAAATTCCTCCCCCTTCCATACCACTTAAATTCCCCCCCCTTCCATGCCTCTTTGACACTCCCAGTTTCCCAAGATGCACCTGAGCCTCCTCCATCATGCAGAAGATGCCATGGTGAACATATGTATCCTGAGATTCATGTGGGGATACCATTAAACCTTCCAAGAAATCATCACACTCAACCCAAGCCAAACTCCACCACTTACATTTTCAAGTAGGGCACCATACACTGCCCAATAAAAGTGGTGGTGTAGGCAGCCCATAAACAAGTCATAGACAAGTCAAGGTCAGTCTTGGCTTGTGGAATTCCTGGGATGAAAAAGTCCCACACTCCCATGTTGAAGGAGGATGCACTCTGCTAAAATTAACTATGTTGTGATTGTGTTATAGAAAGCCCAATAAGTTGCTTGTGTATGTTGTTAACTTCTGAGTTGCCTTGAGCTGCAACTGGTGATGGATAAATATTGCTGAGAAGCTGGAATAAACGAGCCTTGATCAGCCTTGTTGTCTTGGCTCCATTCTCTGCGCCCTTGTCCCTCTTTTCATTCCCACTCCTTCCTTCAGGTTTCGTTCGACTGGTGCGGCAGGCCGCACATGGTGGCTGAACTATATTGGGTGAAATACTCTCTTGAGGATGCCTATACTCTTGTTGAGTATGTACTATCTTTAATCTCTACATGAATCCTGTTCCCATTCTTACACTTTATCTATGTCTCTGCTCTGAATTCATCTCTCAAGCTGAAAATGAACTTGGAATAAATATACTTTGAGACACCCCACTCACACAACACAATGAGGTTTAAGAAAGAGCAATGTGGGTTGTAATAAAAATGCATTGTGGAGGTGCTGATAACTAAGCATGAGGAGGGCAATCATGGAGATTTCCAGGCTTTGGCTGAGATGTGGAAGGTACATAAGGAGAACCAGGTGGGTAGAAGATCATCAAAGACAGAAGCTTGTACAGAGATCTGAGTCAACAAAAAGCACAATATGAGTAAGACATTGAAAATCACATTAAGTCTAGTGCATAAAGAGAAAGAAAGTAGTTCAGATTGAGTAGGGAGGGATGCTGAGATGACAATATTCACAGCATCAGAAGCCATATTTAGAGCTCTAGAATTATTCCCAATATGGTAAGAAGGCTTTGACATATTATAAACAATAGAGTCACTCATGAGATTTTCATTTTAATATCACTCAAGCTACAACATGGAGAATGTACTGAAAAGGGGCTCGCACAGAATGTTGGAGGAATTCCAAGATTCCCTTTTTTTTAGAAGTGATGCAGTAGTATTTATTTAGAGGCGGATATGTTCCCATGCTACTTAGTCATACTAGACAGCCAGCCAAGCTTGAATAACAACGGCGCGGACGCAGACGTGTCATCTTCCTGGCTCACGAGCTGTCTGAACAGGGAGTCGGCATGCATTGTCGGGTCTTCTGCCAGGGAGAGTGCCAAGGGGTCACCCTGCTTGGCTTTTGTTTGGACACTTCTGGTCAGTTTAGCCTTGTGGTTGGTTGTCATGCTCAGGGTAAGCAGCCGGAACCTGATCTAACTGGATGCCAAGGGCAGGATGTTGTGGGGTTCTTGGGAGTTGAATGCATTGCTCCTAGAGATGAACTGATTCTCTGTCCCAGCAACCAATACAAATAGGACAGAAGTTCGCTGCACCAGGCGGGTAAGGTTGCTGTTGAGATGTGGTGTGCCCACATCCAGGTCAAACGGGTCAATGAGTCCTTCCGGTAGGCAGTTACTTTCTCAATTGTGGAGTCCGGTTTGCTTCGGCCACTCTTCCCCTCTTCACCCTTGGCTGTCAGGACTATGTTGAGATAGTGCAGGTCACACAGTAGCTGCAGTGCCCGATTCTGGGTTATTGGGAATGTACCTTCCTTCTTCCTCTGCTTTTCTTCTGAAAGCTTCTCGTAGGCAGCTCTTACTTGAACCATCAGCTCCTCAGCATCTCCTGCAACTTCACCTTTGGCAAGGCATGGGCCCTGACCCGGTTAATCTCTTGGCAGAGACTAAACAGGAAGGACTGCACATACCAGGACAGTTGTGTAGGCAGCCGGATCGTGGATGTGATGTTACTGCCAGACTCGGTCTCCTCCTGAATCTCTAGCTCATCCCAGCTGGTAGCCATGGCCAGGACGGAGCCAGCATCATCTAGAAGCAATGACTGGGTGAATCCCTGAGTCAAGACCTTCAGGAGCGCGGCGCTCCACACCCAGTGGCCCAGCACACTCTGCTGCAACAGCATCTATTTCACTTCTTGCCACTCGGCCTGCGTGGGAACCATGTCCTTGGCTGTTTGTTTCAGAGCCCGGGGCTCCCTGGCTGGTTTCTCGGGGCTCCCAGATTTTCCCACGATACACTGCTTGAGATGGGGGCACAGTTATCCCAGGGACTGGCAGAGTCTGCCAGTGAACAGGACGGCGTGCAGCTGGACACCGCTGCAGACACCCTGCTGCCCTTGCACGGCTTCCTCCTACTGAACCATGGCGCAGGAAATGGCGATGGGAAGACAGAAGCGGATCAATATGGATAGGCAGCTGTCTGCAAAAGAGGAAAAACGAATTCGACTACAGCAGAAATAGAGGAATGCAAGAGAAGAATTCACGAACTGCAGGAGTAGCTGCAGCAAGAGGAGTGCAGCTTTGTGTTCCGGGTCTCCACGCAGTACACAAAGTATCTGGACAGTTGGCACAGGGCCAACGGTTTGGAGCAGGTGCTGGTGCACCACGACAGGGAGACTGAGTACTTGAGGTACAGATTGGAAATGATGCAGCTGGCAGAGGGGTTCAAGAGGCAGGAGCCAGCCCTGGGAGGACCCCGCTGGGAGAACCAGGCATGGAGATAAATGAAATGGCCTGAATTAGGGTGGTGGTCATGATAAGAGAAGAGAGGCATTGCAACTTTGAACAAAATATAAGAGTTAATTCAGTAAGAATTGGTGACAGCTAAGCAAATTAAAAGGATTGCAGGAGACACAGTGAGGGCTTTGAGGGTAGGAAGGAAACAGAGGGTGGATTAGGTGTAAAAATTTAGACAATTTAGGATTTGAGATTTTTCACTTACTCAAATATTCCCTGAGAACAGACAAGATGGTCATAAAAGATGCCCAAAGATGCCTCCTCCTCCACAATGACAAACTAGAGAACAAAACAAATAGTTGCATTTCAAGATGTCTGGCACTGAACACCAGCAAAGAAAAGATAGGAAACCTCTAAAAGATGGAGACATGAGATAGTGTTAGCAGATATGGATGAAATAGAAATTCTTGTATTCAGGAAAGAAAGAATTCAGATGTGGGACTTAGAGTAGTGGTAAGCAAGGTAGCAAGTTTTAGTGGAGCAGGACATCCATTAGAACGAATGGACCCACATTAATAAACTGCTGAACAAAAACCATATTAATATCTCAATAGATTCAGAGAAAGCACTTGATAAAATACAACACCCTTTCATGATGAAAACGGTAAGCAAATTGGGTATAGAAGGAACATTCCTCAACATAATCAAGGCAATTAAGATAAACCCACAGCCGGCATCATATTGAATGGGGAAAAGTTGGAAGCATTCCCACTGAGATCCAGTACCAGATAGGGATGCCCATTCTCACCACTGTTATTCAATATAGTCCTGGAAGTTTTAGCCAGAGACATTAGGCAAGAAAAAGAAATTAAAGGGATACAAATTGGGAAAGGAAGAAGTCAAAATATCCCTATTTGCAGATAACATGATTCTTTATTTAGGGAATCCAAAGAGCTCCAAAAGAGACTATTGGAACTCATAGAAGAGTTTGGTAAAGTAGCAGGATATAAAATCAATACACAGAAATCAACAGCCTTTGTATACAGACAATGCCATGGCTGAGAAAGAACTGCTAAGATCAATCCCATTCACAATAGCTACAAGAACAATCAAATACCTTGGAATAAACTTAACCAAGGACGTTAAAGATCTCTACAATGAGAATTGCTAATCTTTAAAGAAAGAACTAGAAGAAGATAAAAAAAATGGAAAAATCTTCCAATTTCATGGATTGGAAGAATCAATATTATCAAAATGTCCATTCTTCAAAAAGAAATTTACAGATTCAATGTAATACCAATCAAAATTCCAAAGACATTCTTCTCAGATCTGGAAAAAATGATGCTGAAATTCATATGGAGGCACAGGAGACCTTGAATAACTAAAGCAATCATATACAAGAAAAATACATCCGGAGGCATCACAATACCAGATTTCAAGATATACTACAGGGCAATTATAATCAAAACAGCCTGGTACTGGTACAGAAACAGATAGATAGACCATTGGAACAGAACAGAAGCTCCAGAAATCAACCCAAGCATCTACAACCAACTTATATTTGATCAAGAAGCTAAAACCAGTTCCTGGAGCAAGGACAGTCTCTTCAACAAGTGGTGCTGGGAAAACTGGATTTCCACATGCAGAAGCATGAAGCAAGACCCCTACCTTACACCTTACACAAAAATCCACTCAACATGGATTAAAGATCTAAATCTATGACCCAACACCATCAAATTATTAGAGAACATTGGAGAAACCCTGCAAGATATTTGAACAGGCAAAGTCTTCTTGGAAAAGACCCCAGATGCACAGGCAGCCAAAGCCAAAATTAATAACTGGGATTACATCAAACTGAGAAGTTTCTGTACTGCAAAAGAAACAGTCAGAAAGTGAAGAGGCAACCAACAGAATGGGAGAATAGGCCAAGGTTACAGAACAGGGAGGGATCTTATTGCTCTAGTCTAGGAGAAGATAGTTTAAAAAAAAAAAGTGGAGGGAGTGCAATCTCAGGGAAGAGTTAGGGAGAAAGTTGAAAAGGAAACTCCATGCAAATTAGAGGGCACTGTGGACCTACATGGAGGATGTAGGATCCCAGCAACCGAGAGCCTCATCACCAGCTTTGAAGACTGAAATGAGACCAGACTAGAGCTGCCCAAGCCACTGGTGATAAAGCTGTGAGAAGAGTCTGGTGGGAGTCCAGCTTGGAGCCCTGTGAGGGACAGTGTACCTGCCAACATAGAGGGGGAAAAGTGGGCCCATTTCTCTCTCCATGACCACCCAACACCAGTGTCCTATAACTATCAGCAAAAGAGAGGGTGCCATTTTGGACATACATAACAGCCATGCCAGCTTGTGTCTGTACCCCAGCAGCCAACCAAGAGGAGATGTCTGAGTCTGGCTGGGATAACTGACAAAAAGCAGAGTATTAACTGTGGGAGCCTCATGTGCTGGTACTGTGAAAATACTGTGGCTGGTTGGGAGGTTGCAGGGTATGGCTGGGTCTTTGGGCAGTCACTGTGGGCAGATTCACACACTTAGAATATCCTGATTCCCTGGTGAGGGCCATTTCTATGAGATCTGTGCTTCCACTGAGGACTACACAGATCCTTCGTGTGGTTCTTGTAGCAGTCCATATGAATATTGAACCCACTGGGGCAGGTGTTGGTCTCCTTGGAGGAGAGGAGATAAGCATAAGGAAGACAACATGATATCCTCAAAAGAACACAATAACACTTCAATATTAGAATGTAAAGATGAAGAGATTGAAGAAATGCCAGAAACAGAATTTAAAAAATTGATCACAGGATTACTTAGAAGTAATCAGAAGCAAATCCATGAACTAAAGAAATCCATACATGACATGAATGAAAAGTTTACCCATGAAAATTGAGATTTTAAAGAAAAATCAAAATGAAATATTGCAAGTGAAGAATTCAGTAGAACAAATAAAAATTGTGGTGGAAAGACTTAACATCAGATTCGGTGAAGCAAAAGAAAGAATATCTGAGATAGAAGACAAATCTCTGAAATTTTTCAGTCAGACAAAAAACAGAAGAAATTAGAAAATTAAAAATCAGTGTTGGAGATTTATGGGAAATTATCAAATGACTCAGCATAGATTCCCTGAAGGTGTGGAAAGACAGAATGGATTAGAGGGCCGGCGCCGCAGCTCACTAGGCTAATCCTCCGCCTTGTGGCGCCGGCACACCGGGTTCTAGTCCCGGTCGGTGCACCGGATTCTGTCCCAGTTGCCCCTCTTCCAGGCCAGCTCTCTGCTGTGGCCAGGGAGTGAGGTGGAGGATGGCCCAAGTGCTTGGGCCCTGCACCCCATGGGAGACAAGGAGAAGCACCTGGCTCCTGCCTTCAGATCAGCGTGGTGTGCCGGCCACAGCGCGCTGGCCGTGGTGGCCATTGGAGGGTGAACCAATGGTAAAAGAAGACCTTTTTCTCTGTCTCTCTCTCTCTCACTGTCCACTCTGCCTGTCAAAAAAAAAAAGAAAGAAAAAAAAAAAAGAATGGATTAGAAGGCCTTTTTAGTGAAATAATTGCAGAAATCTTCCCTAATTTGGAAAAAGAAAGGGCTAAGTACAGAAAGCACATAGAACTCTTAATAGGTGTGATCAGAAAAGATCTTCACCAAGACACATTGTAGTAAAACTCTCCACAGTAAAACATAAAGAAAATATTCTAAAATGCACACAAGAGAAATGCCAGATTACTTTCAGAGGATTTTCAGTTAGACTCACAGCTGATTTCCCTGCAGAAACCCTACAGCTTAGGAAAGAATGGCAAGAATATTCCAAGTAATAAGAAAAAAAAAAAAACTGTCAACAAGAGTACTATGCCCTGCAAAGCACTCATTTATGATTGAATGTGAAATAAGAACCTTCCATAACAAACAGAAAATGAAAGATTTAATTAAAATTAGAGAAGAAAAAATAAAACCAAAAACCAAAAGATCAGCAAAACAAAGAGCTGATTTTTTGAAAAAATAAACAGAATTGGCAAACCATTGACACGACTAACCAAAAAAGAGGAAGAAGGCCCAAATCATTAAAATTAGAGATGACAAAGGAAATGTAACAACAGATGCAATGAGAATACAAAATATTATAGAAAGAAATAGAAGAAGATTCAAAAAATGGAAAAATCTTCCATGTTCATGGATTGAAAGAATCAATATATTCAAAATGTCCATTCTTCCAAAAGCAATCTACAGATTCAATGTGATACCAATCAAAATACTGAAGAAATTCTTCTCAGATATAGAAAAAATGATGCTGAAATCCATATGGAGGCACAGGAGACCTTGAATAACTAAAGCAATCTTATATAACAAACACAAAGCCAGAGGCATCACAATACCAGATTTCTACACTTACTACAATGCAGTTATAATCAAAACAGCCTGGTACTGGTACAGAAACTGGTACCATTGGAACAGAACAGAAACTCCAGCAATCAACCCAAGCATCTACAACCAACTTATATTTGACCACAGAGCTAAAACCAATCCCTGGAGCAAGCACAGGCTCTTCAACAAGTGGTGCTGGGAAAACTGGATTTCCACATGCAGAAGTATAAAGCAAGACCACTACCTTACACCTTACACAAAAATCCACTCAACATGGATTAAAGATCTAAATCTATGACCCAACACCATCAAATTATTAGAGAACATTGGGGAAACTGTGCAAGACATTGGCTCAGGCAGAGTTCTTGGAAAAGAACCCAGAGACACAGGCAGTCAAAGCCAAAATTAACAAAAAGCATTAATTCAAATTGAGAAGCTTCTGTACTGAAAAAGAAACAGTCAGGAAAGTGAAGAGGCAGCCAACAGAATGGGAGGAATTATTTGCAAACTATACAACAGATAAAGGATTAATAACCAGAATCTACAAAGAGATCAAGAAACACCACAACAATAAAACAACCCACTTAAGAGATGGACCAAGGACTTAAACAGACATTTTTCAAAAGAGGAAATCCAAATGGCCAACAGACACATGAAAAAATATTCAGGATCACCAGCTGTCAGGGAAATGTAAATCAAAACCGCAATGAGATTTCACCTCACCCCAGTTAGAATGGCTTTCATACAGAAATCAGCAAACAAATGCTGGAGGATGTGAGGAAAATGGTATCCTAATCCACCTTTGGTGGGAATGTAAACTGGTAAAGCCACTATGAAGATACCTCAAAAATCTGAATATAGACCTGCCATATGACCCAGCCATCCCACTCCTGAAAATTTACCCAAGGGAAATGAAATTGGCAAATAAAAGAGCTATCTGCACCTCCATGTTTATTGCAGCTCAATTCACAATAGCTAAGACATGGAATCAACCAAAATGCTCATCAACCAAAGACTGGATAAAGAAATCATGGGATATGTGCTCTATGGAATACTACACAGTGATTAAAAAAAAAAGAAATCTGGTCATTTGCAACAAAATGGAGGAATTTGGAAAACATCATACTTAGTGAAATAAGCCAGTCCCAGTGGGCAAATACCATATATTCTCTCTGATCTGTGAGAACTAATAGAGCACCTAAAAATGAAATCTGTAGAAGTGAAATTGACATTTTGAGAAGGGATGACTGGAACTGTTCTTATCTTGACTGTCGAGGAACAGTTTCATTTTCTTTGTTTTTTCCTTCATACTATTGTTGAACCCATTGCTTAACATAAAGTTAATCATATGTGTATAAAGTCAATAGAAAATAGATCTCAGTAAAAAAATAAGAGTAGGAATAAGAGTAGGAGGAGGAAGTTTGTTACGGTAAAGCTGTATAGTTCTGCATACATTCCTTCAGAATTACTTCTAAAGGTATACTTTAAAAACTTGTCATGGGACGTCAAATCTTATTAAAGTTGGTAGTAAAAATGCCATCTTAATAGTAAAGTGATCATATTAAATGATAAAGTGAACATATAGAGAGGATTAAGTATAAAGTATATAAATGATCATATAAATAGGTCAAGTGTCTGGTAATAATAATAGAATTAAAAAGGAGAGAATGTCCAACATGGTAAACAGTCCACACAGCAGATTCATAGAATGACAATTGCTTTAAGTAACATGCTGACCTCAGAATTAGCCTTTAAGGCCTCCTGGTCTGGCTGAAAGGCCCATGTGAACATTTCAGGCATGGAAAACCGAGACACTGTGGCAAAAAATGTTCTTTTTAAAAAAAGATTTATTTAATTTTATTTGAAAGTCAGAGTTACAGAGAGAGGTAGAGACAGAGAGAGGTCTTCCATCCACTGGTTCACTCCCCAGTTGACCACAATGGCTGGATCCAGGAGCTTCTTCAGGTCTCCCATGTGGGTGCAGGGTCCCAAGAACTTGGGCCATCTTCCACTGCTACTCCAGGCCATAGCAGAGAGCTGGATCAGAAGAGGAGCCGCTGGGACTAGAACCAGTGCCCATATAGGATGCTGGCACTACTGGCCAGGGCTTTAACTCACTGTGCCACAATGCCAGCCCCCAAAAAATGTTCTACATGAAGGATCTCTATGAGTGAGACCTCAGTGGAAAGAAGTGGCCAGCAAAGAAGGACATACTTTTCTCTAATGGGCGTAGAGAACTTCCACTTTGCTTATGGCCTTGTCCAAATATTGACGGAGTTTGTGGACTCAAAAGTCTTTCATGGCCTAGGCAGCTTATCTCAAAAGCCTTGTGTGGTCACCGGCATCATACATAAGAGTGTGAATTGTTAGTCTAAAAACAGGAGTCACTGTGCACTAACTCTCCATGCAGAACCTCTGTCCTCAATAAGTTGTATTGAAAGTTAACTGTAAAATCAGTTCTCAGTTTGTGTGTGTGCAAATTGTTCAAATCTTTACTTAGTATAGTCTTCTGAGTAAAATGTTAATTTAAAATGAATCTTAATGGAGAATGGGACTGGCAAGGGGGGAGGGAATAGGAGAAATGGTGGGAGTGCTGGTGGGAGGGAGGATATGGGGGAAAGAATAAATATATTCCTAAAGTTGTACTCATGAAATTTATATTCTTTAAAAAATAAATTTAAAAAAGTAACACTCTGACCTCAGAATCAGCCCTTAAGACTTCCTCGTCTGGGGGAAAGCCAGTGAGAATATTTCAGGCATGGAAAGTTAAAACATTGTGGCAAAAAATGTTCTATATGAAAGATCTCTGTGAGTGAGACCCCAGCAGAAAGAAATGACTATCAAAGACTTTTCTCAGAAGGGAGGAGAGAACATCCACTTTGCTTATGGCCTTGTCCTAAACTGACTGAGTTTGTGGATTCAAAAACTTCCATAGCCTAGGAAGCTCATGTCAAGAGCCTTGGGTGGTCACTGTCGTCATACATAAGGGTGTAAATTGTTGGGACCAGTGCTGTGGCATAGCAGGTAAAGCCACTGCCTTCACTGCCAGCATCCCATATGGGTGCTGATTCGAGACCCAGCTGCTCCACTTTTGATCCAGCTCTCTGCTATGGCCTGGGAAAGCAGTATAAGGTAGCCCAAGCCCTTGGGCCCCTGCACCCACATGGGAAGACCCGGAGGAAGCTCCTGGCTCCTGGCTTCGGATCAACGCACTTCCAACCATTGTGGCCAATTGGGGAGTGAATCAGCTGATGGAAGACTTCTCTCTCTCTCTCTCTCTCTCTCTCTCTCTCTCTCTCTCTCTCTCTCTCTTCTCTGCCTCTCCTTATCTCTCTGTAACTCTGACTTTCAAATAAATAAATACATCTTTTTAAAAAAGTGTTAATTGTTAAATTAACAGGATTTGCTGTGCACTAACCCCCATGCAGGACTTCCTTCCTCAATGAGTTGTATTATGAGAGTTAACTGTAAAACTGGTTCTCAAACAGTTCGTGTGTATGTGTGCAAATTGTTGAAATTACTTAGTATAGAGTTGGTCTTCAGTGTACAAAGTTAATTGAAAGTGAATCTTAACGGAGAATGGGACTGGGAGAGGGAGGAGGAGGAGGGGTGGGAGTGTGGGTGGGAGGGTGGGTATGGTGGATGGTAGGAAGAATAACTATATTCCTAAAGTTGTCTCTTATTTTGGCCTTTTGTCATTGTGGGCCCATGCTGCCCTGCACATCCAAGACACAAGGCCATTGGGCCACCCATCCCATGCTTTCTGGCCTACATGCTCCTCCACGTGGCTGGCTCCTGATACTCAGAATGAATCCAGATTTCCCCCTCTCTTTTAGATAGGGCCTTCACTCTCCTATGCTTTTCTCTCATTGAATAAAAGCTTAAAAATTAAAAAATGTACTTATGAAATTTGTATTCCTTAAAAAATAAATTAAAAATGCATTTAGACAAATTGGTGGGAATCAGGAGGAAAAAGTCAGTCTATAGTTCACTCTCCATGCCTGGGGCCCTAGCTCTGAATTTTGTTCTCTGAAGGACAAAGCATTTTGCCCATGGAGGTAAAAACAGGGCTGGCATTTTCCTAATTCTCACTAAAGCTCTATGGTCTAGTTATGACTTTGAAAACAAGAGACAACCAGGCATCATGTATGAAAGCACACAGGGATTCTTGAACCATCAGGGATAAAATGGGAAATCTGGCAATATACTACCCAGGTTATTTGCTGACAAGGACTGAGACCATATGGGTAAAACCCACTGGGTAAAAGTAATCCAGGAAAGTGAGCTCACAGATGGAAAAGTTTGGAACCCAGCTGCCTCCATTCTGTTTGCTAGAAATTAAGTAGGTTCAATTTTTCCTGTAGTGGCTCCCTTATTATCAATCCCAAAGCCAGAGCTGTCCTGCTTCTAGAGTTGACATGAAAATTATGGGTCCACAAGGAGATGGGCTGAAACCATTGCTCCCTTATAACACATCTTGGGGACCTCATCTCACAAACAAGGACTAACTTCTAAGACAAAGGTGGCTGAGTGTCTATTTTTCAACTTCAGCAACAGCACTTAAGTTTCAGGTGGATGGTGAGATAAAACATGATCATCTCAATGAAGTGTTAGCATTCTCTTCTCATTTCAGCCTTCTATCTTAATGTGTAGTAACTGAATACAGGAGATGTTTCCATACAAAGATAAAATTCACTATTTTTATGAGGACATAAACAGGTTTTTGAAAGGGTTTTTGTAATTCTGTAATGTCATATCTAAATTGTAACTGTTCACTTTTTCCAAATTTATTATTTTTCCCAGTTTAACTCACCATAATGAAATTTTATATTATATTTAATAAATTTGAGATAATTCAGAAGTATTTAGTCATACTTCTTTATTTTGCAGGATACAAAACCAACGACAGTAGACATTCACAATAAGTACAAAACTTTAAACATTTTGGTATAAATTTAACCTTTAGTATGTTTTTAATGTTTACAACCATAGATTTCATTAAGCATGAGATTAGTTTGTGACATCTTAATTAGCTTTTAGCATGTGACCATAATGATAATTTTGTTTTATTTTGTTATAACTAATATAAAATATATTTTTTCTGATGTTTATATATAGCTCTCTGGAATTATCTCCTTCAGTTATATATTTGATGTTTGGAGAGTTAGTTACTACATTACAGAGATGGAGCATGTGATATTATGCATGATTTAAAATATTTACCACAAATTCAACTTTAATTCTTCATATTTTATAAGTAAACTGAAATTTATATACATCTCTGTGCATTCAGAGTAAAACTTTTCACAATGAGAGAATAATACTTTCCAAAATATAAAGGACATAGTATTCCTTTATTATTTAAGAAAAAATCCCCTAAATTTTATAAACATAGTTTTCACTAAAAGTTTCACAATTTGTAATTTGCTTCTTGAAACATATATGCACATATGTGGTAAGTATATTTCAATTTTATTATTGAAATTTATGTTAGTGTTTGAATTCAGAAGCGATAGGGTTTTCTAGTGCCCATGTTTCTTCACATCAGTGAGGGAGAACGGTGTAAATCAAGTTGAAACTAAAAGAAAAAAATGATACTTATTGTCCTCTATGACTCATGACATCATCATTAATTCCTCAAGGAATTTAATAGTATATGTCCACTGTTTCTGAACCTAAGAAAAAGGAATTAGGGGCCAGCACTGTGGCATAGTAGGCTAAGCTTCTGCCTGCTGCATCCCATATGGGCACTAGTTCAAGTCATGGCTGTTCCTCTTCTGATCCAGCTCTCTGCTTATGCCCTGGGAAAGCAGTAGAAGATGGCCTAATTGCTTGGGCTCCCACACCCACATCTGAGACTGGGAAGAAGCTCCTGGTTTAGGATCAGCACAGCTCCAGCTGTGTGGCCATTTGGAGAGTGAACCAGTGGATGAGACTTCGGTCCCTTTCCATGTCTGTAACTCTATCTTTAAAAATCAGAGGAGGAGACAAATTAAAGTAGTTCCCAATATTTTTAATTTCTTCATATTATGCATTTAGCAAGGATAATATCAGAGAGGAAGAACATAAACTATTACTGTTTAGTGTTCATATGCAATAAGATATTCCTCTAATTTCCAATTTACGACTTGGAAATATCTCTCTATATTCAATATTGGACACACTTGGTATGATTGTCATCATTTCTTTAGTGTGGTTCACAGGGATGTGACAGTGCAAGACCTTCAAAACTTTTAGAAAATTAAACAGGGCTGGTGTCTTCTTGGTTCAAATGATTAGAAAACAAACAAGAAGCCAAATATCATCCGATAGTGTTTTTAGAATTCTCTAAAATTCATAGTACAGCATTTGTGATCCAATTTCTCCACTGTTTCTATTTCCTAGATATGCAGTGATACTTTTGCTACTTGGAGTATACTAACAAAATTGTAGGGATATATAATAAATAAATAATAAATAAATCATTTTACATATACTCATATCATTAGCTGCTCATATACAAATAACCTTTTACTAGTCTTAAAATATGATCTTACTACATTTAAGTCTGTAATCCAATATTTTCTTGCTGTTCCTTGTTCCAGCCTGACAGCAGCACCCAGCTATAATGAAGATATAGATGCGTGTAACTGGAGCTGTCTGTTGTTGGGGTCTAAAAAATAAGATCTATGTAAATTTTTTAACAGAATATGTTTTTGGAGCAGGCATAGCAAACTTTAGATCAACAACATAAAATATACTTTGTAAAATCACATTTCAGATGATTTATTAGCACTTCTACTTCAGCCATCAGTTTCTAATTATGAGTCACGAATACACATTCTCAACATTTCTGCATCTCTACATAGTTATATTTATGGGAAAGTATGGTAATACATGATCTTCAATATATAATTAATTGCACTATGAACTAATGTGGTTTATAATTTGTGTGTGTGCAAGGGCCTGGAGTAAATTAAATATTTAAAAATAATCACACTTGAATTCAATTAAATCACATGAAACAGTAACTTCAGGATTGTTCCATGAAATTTTACAAGGTATTATGGTATTGAATATATCCTGAGAAAACATTAAAGAATTTAGCTCTATTATTGGAGATTGAATATTTTCTTTGGCATGGGAAAGTGTCCCTGTGGTAAATATAATCTCAGAAAGAGGATTAACATGGGATTATCTTAATTTAATGCTGTGGTTGTAAAAATGAATACAGGAAGTGATTTTTTTCTTAATAACTGAAAGTTGGACATTAGAAATCTTGTGCCAAGAACAAGAATCTTCACAGATAGGATATTTGGGATAGAAACTAAACTGAAAAAGCCAGGACCATTTGGGGATAATATAGTTAATTACAGTTTGTTGAAGACAGTGCTGCCCGTTCAAATATGTACACTCTGATGCCCAGATAATACATTGAATTTCGTGGAAAAGGAATTATAAAGTTGCAGATGGGATTAAAATTGCTGTTCTACTTATTACAAATAGGGAAATTATTATGAATTATCACAAACGTCCAAAATCTTAGGCAAATAATGAAGAATACAATGTATCTGAGTGATTGGTTGCAACAAAGACTCAATTGAATATTTCTTGATGTTTTGCTCTAGTTATTCTTTTTGAATTATCACATTTATTCAGTTGAACTGTAAAAACATCATTAATTCTATATACCTATCATTGTTTTGGTGCTAAATATAAAAAAAATAGAACAATAAGTTTATTTCTAAATAGGTAGGTCCTGGGGCAACAAGAACATAGGTAATATGTACCCTGTACATGCATGATTGCATGATTAAAAATGTGTTGATTTTTCATACATACAAGTTTATTTTGTGTAGGAAATAGTGCAGATGCTGGCTGTATTGTCAAGAATTTATATGCAATAGTTCATGTTAATCAAGAATAAGTTCATGAAAACATGATGATAATGGTAATTATTTTTTTAATATTTTATTTATTTGGGAAGTAGAGTTATGGATAGTGAGAGGGACAGATAGAGAGAAAGATCTTCCATCTGCTGGTTCATCCTCCAAATGGTTGCAAAAGGCCAGAGCTGGACCAATCTGAAGCCAGGAGCCAGGAGTTTCTTCCAGATCTCCCACATGAGTGCAGGGGCCCAAAGACTTGGGCCATCTTCCACTGCTTTCCCAGACCAGCACCCATATGGGATGCCAGCGCCACAGGCAGAAGATTAACCTGCTACACCACAGTGCTGGCTCCGGTAATGATTTTGACTACTGAAGAACAAACACTGATGTTCTGTGGTGTCTTTTTTTCCAGATTAAACAAAATATGTTCCTCATATGCCATTAAGATGAACACACCCTCCACTTTTGCTATCATTAAAAAATGCCTTTATTTTCAAGCGAGTATTGGGATCTCAGGCAACAGCTTCCTCCTTTTCTTCTACATTTTCACATTTTTTCAAGACCAAAGGAGGAAGTCCACTGACCTGACCACCTGTCACTTAGCCTTTGTCCACATAGTAATGCTGCTCATTTCTGTGAACTTCTTTTCACCAGACATGTTTGAATCACTAAATGTTCAGAATGACTTCAAATGTAAGGCTTTGTTTTACATGCACAGGGTAATGAGGGGTCTCTCCATCTGTACCACCTGCCTGATGAGCATGCTCCAGGCCATCATCATCAGCCCCAGCACCACTTGTTTGGCAAAATATAAACATAAGTTCATAAATTATATTAACCATGTTTTCTTCTTTTTCTGGTCCCTCAATCTGACTTTCAGTAGTAAAATGATCACATATACAGTAACTTATACCAACATGACCCAGACTAATGTACTGAAGGTCAGTAAATACTGTTCACTTTTCCACATGAACTCCACCATCAGGGCACTTCTTCTCACTCTGACGTTATCCAGGGATGTTTTCTCAGTAGGGCTCATGTTGATCTCAAGTGCATACATGGTTATTCTACTATGCAGGCACCAGAGGAAGTCCCAGAACATTCACAGCACCAGACTATCCCCAAGAATTTCCCCAGAGAAAAAGGCCACACATACCATTCTGCTGCTGGTGAGCTTCTTTGTAGTCATGTACTGGGTGGACCTTCTCACATCATCTTTCTCAACCATGTTGTGGGTGAATGACAAGGTCATTCTGAGCTTCCAGAGGCTTGTGGTTAACGTCTATGCAACCGTCAGCCCTTTTGTACTAATAAATTCTGATAAAAGAATCACCAGTATTCTACAAAACATGAAATGGAAGTGGCATCAATTTTCAACTAGTTCATGACTTTTTTTTCCTAAAAACTAGATTCTTCTGTCATCAGTTAAATGATTCAGGAAGTACAGAATTCACTACCTGATTAAAAATGTGGAATTATACTTTTAAAATATCTTAATAATTTTAATTTGATGGTACCAAAGGCTATGTGATTTATTCTTTTTTAAAATAATTATTAATACAAAGAGAACAGATTTGATGTATTTCATAGGTACAATTCTAAGAAGACAACCATACTCTCCTCATTCCCTCACTCCCTCCCTCAACTCCCCTCTTTCCTTCCTTTGTTCCTTTAGTTTTCACAAAAACATAATTTCAATCCACTCTATAACCATAGGCTTAATGCATCACTATCCATAATATTCAACAAGTGATTTATTCTTTCAGTTTAGTATCTACCATGGAGTGATACCATTTCATTTTTCTTACTCTTCCATTTTCATTTTACCTAATACAGGAAAATGGTTCTTTTTTCTTTAAGTGCATTTTGATGCTTTTTTTTTTACTGGTAATCAAATCTTTTAGTGTTTTTACTTTTGAAAACACATATTTAGCTGCACACCCACTTCTAAAGCAAATAATTTTTTTCATCACTATAATGTTGATTAATATTAATGTTCCTGTACTTTGGCTCTATACTATGGAGAGAGAGAGAAACCTCTCATCTTTCTAAGTTATCTCTCTCACTGTTTTAAGTGTTTTTCTCTTCTTCAGGGTTATGCACCTTGACTATTATTTCTTTTAAGTATTATTTAACTATTTGTTTTTTGACACTTAGTGGTTTTGTATGTTTCTGAGAATTCATGTCTGGTTTTCAATTTTTGAAAGTAAGAAATCCTTGAATATTACCTTTCATTATTTTTGTATACTTCAGTAAAACATGTATTTTATTCATCCTCATTCTAATCTTCATAAATGTATAAATATACATACATGTAGTTACATACACACACACACACACACACACACACGCCCAGAGCTCAAGGCTCAGGACCAGCATATTTGAATTCTTTGACAGGTCAGAGAACAACTTGGAGTCATTTGTGGATTTATATCTCCTTTACTCAGTATTTTCCATGTAATCCAAAGGTTATTTTAAAAGGTTACAAAATTTACAAAATGAAGTTTGCAAGTTTTGCATTGTTGGTTACAAAAGTAATATCTAGATGTGGTTGACAAATAAAAAGGGTATACAATGTGATGTTTTTACATATGTATGCGGTTTGAAATGATGACTTCAGTTAAGCTAATTAACAAATATATCACCTCACATAGTTACTTTTCGTAGTTATTCATGTGTAGTAATAACACATGAGATTTACTTTAACAAATTTCAATAATGTAATACATGATTATTTATCATACTCACCATTATATACATTAGTTCCCTATCACCCATTTCATAAATAATTTCTCTATATCCCCTGCTTCCCAGTTTGTTGTGGCTAGCCTTCTATTCACTGTTATTCTAAGTTTATTATAACAAATTATGCAATACTTGTATTTCTGCATCAAGCTTATTTCAGTTAGCATAATGTTGCCGAGGTTCATCCATGTTGCGGCAAATGGCAGAATTTCCTTATTTTTTTAATGTGCATCTGTATATGTATAGGTATATATAATTTTATCTATTCATCTATCAATGGACACTTTTGTTGTTTCTGTGTCTTAGCTGCTATGAATAATGCTGCAAAGAATAAGGAAGCATAGATTTCTCTCAAGGATACTGAATTTATATACTTTTGATATACATCCAGAATTGGAACGGATGGCTCATATGTAATTTCATTTTAAATTTTTTCAGTAACTTCCATAATTTTTTCATATGCCTGCATCAATTTTCATTTCCACCAACAATGTACAAGTGCACCCTTTGCTCTGAATCCTTACTAATACTTCTTATCATATGACTCTTTAATAATAGCTATCTTAACAGGTATAAAATGATATCTATTGCTGTTTTTATTTTTATTTTCTCGACAATTAGTGATATTGAACATTTTTTATATGTCTATTGTCCATTTGAATGTGTTTGGGAAAATACCTTTTCAGGTAATTTGCTCAATTTTTAATCAGGTTTTTTTTGTTACTTTTATAGATATTAACCCCTTATGGCATATACAGTTTATACATATTTAATCTCATTTTGTTTGTTGTTTTTTCATTTTGTTTATTATTTTCTGTGCAATGACATTTCACTTTTTTTTTAGGATTTTTTTTTTTGACAGGCAGAGTTGACAGAGAGAGAGACAGAGAGAAAGGTCTTCCTTTTCCGTTGGTTCACCCTCCAATGGCCGCCGTGGCTGGCGCACTGCGGCTGGCGCACCGCGGCCGGCCACCGCGTTGATCCGATGGCAGGAGCCAGGTGCTTCTCCTGGTCTCCCATGGGGTGCAGGGCCCAAGCACTTGGGCCATCCTCCACTGCACTCCCTGGCCACAGCAGAGAGCTGGCCTGGAAGAGGGGCAACCGGGACAGAATCCGGCACCCCGACTGGGACTAGAACCCCGTGTGCCGGCGCCACAAGGCGGAGGATTAGCCTAGTGAGCCACGGCACCGGCCCGACATTTTACTTTGAGGTAATCCTACATGTTTACTTTTGTTTGCTACCAATTGCCATCACCAACTCAAGAAATTTTCCCCTTTGCTTTTAGAAAGTGCATGGTTTCATGTCTTATGGTTTAGACTTTAATCCATTTTAAATTGATATTTTTGATGTAAGATTACAGTTCCATATTTTTTGAATATGCGTGTCTAATTTTTCCAAATCCTTTTTCCATTGTGTGCTCTTGTGCCTTCATGAAAAATTAATGTACTGTATATACATAAGGTTTATTTATGGTCTCTTTTTTGTTCCACTGGTATTTATTCCTTTTTTAGGTAAGAATGACTATAGCTTTGCAATATAGTTTGATATCAGGGTGTGTGCTGCATCCAGTTTTATCTTTCCTAATATTGCTTTGCCTTTTTAGGATCTTTTGTAGTTCCATACTAATTTTGGCTTTTTTTATTTCTATCAAAAATCTCATTGAAATTTTTGTAAGATTGCTTTAAATCTTTAAATTGCTTTGCGTAGGATGTATGTCCAACAATATTAATTCATTGAACCCACAAACAAGGGATGTAGTGACATTTATTTGTTTCTTTTTCAATTTATTTTGCCAATTTTAAAAAACTTTTATTAGCAATCATACACATTAATGAGCTACAATGTTATATTCCAATTCATGTATATGATTATACTGATCAAAACATGATAATTAAATTTTTCCTTCTTTGACGTTTCCTTGTAATTATAAGCTTGCAACTTCTTTGTTCTATTTGTTCATACAATATAGCCTAGGTTATTATAAACTGTAGACTTCCCCCATGCTGTGTAAAATGAGGAACTTATTCTTTCAATACAGCTCAACATACAGATCTTTTGTTCCTTTGGTTAAATATTCCTAAGCATTTTATTCTTTTCCTGCTATTGTAATGGAATTATTTTGTTACTTTTTCTGACATTGTGCTAGTGTACGGAAATGGAACTGATTTGTGTATGTTTATGTTGTATTGTACGACTTGATTGAATTAAATTATTAGTCTTTTTTTAAAAAAAAAAAAGACAGAAGCAGTTTTTACTATATTTACATCTAAACTTTGCAGGGAAGGAGCCTTATTGCACAGGCCAGGGCCCCAGGTCAGGGAGGCATTTCCCAAGGCGGAGCGGACACGGAGGTTTAGGACTGGAGGGTACCAGTACTTCATAAGGGGCTCTCCCACTGCCTGTTAAGGAGCTACAAACCCCTGGACCAGGGTGCCCCATTTCTATTCTCTCCCCCGCTCTCCATAAGAACCTCATAAGCAAGGGGGCTGTTGCTCCTGAATAAATAACTTAAAATACAAACACTAAGGTAGAAAAACACAGAGAGCCTTGAGCTCCTTCGACCACGCCAGGGGAGAGGGCCCACCATCGGTGGGGAACGAGGCCCCCTTCCCCCTCCCATTCAGGGCAAAGGCTCAGGAGCTCTGTATCTTTCCAGTTGTTTTTTAAAACAAAAACTTCTATGATGACCACAGCAGTGCAGATCTGTGTGTGCCCTGGAGGGAAGTGCCTGGTGGAGGACAGGGGAAGAACAGAGCTGTACCAGCTCCCCCAGGCCTCCCGCAACATCAGCATGAACAAACTGGGCAGGCTGGAGATGGAGGAACTGTGCATTTTGCCAACAGCATGTCCCTCTCTCTGCTGCCTCCTCTCGGAGCCTGTGGCTGAACAGGCTCTGTGGCCTGTTCCCAACTCCTCTGTGAAGGGAGCGGGGAAGCAGCTTAGCTCTAGAGCCCTTGCTCTCTCACCACCCCGCCTGGGGCTGGAGGGGGCAGCTTCAGGGACTGTAGCATTCCAGGGGTGCTCCAAAACATTTCCGGCAGTCAATGGCCTTGGGCGAAGGCATCTGTGCCCGCCGCTGCCTCAGCTCCTCCTTGCCCATGCTGCTGGCCAGCTTGTTAAAGGCGGACTTGTACTTCTTATCGAAGGCTCCTATGTCCACCTGGTCCTTGCCCAGAGCAGCCATTGTCAGGAATAAGATCTCACGGTAGATGCCCCTCTGCAGGTACAGGCCAGTGGGAGGGGGCCCCAGAGTTTCCAGCAGGAGCCCCACAGCCTTATGCACCTCACCGAGTCTGACGTGGCGCAGCACCGACTCCAACAACACCAAACTACGGGAGGCAGGTACTGGGCCTGGCCACATAACCCTCTGGGGGATCTGGCTGTGAACCCTCCAGAGCACATAGAGAGGTGGACAGCTATTGGGATCAAGGGTCAGGATATCCCACAGCAGCCGCACCTGCACAGAGGCTGGATCAGGGGTTAGCCAAGGAGGTGGGGCCTGAGAGGGCGGGGCCCATCACAGGAGGCCAGCACCAGGCCTGGCAGAATACTAGGCAGGCCCAGCCATTGGAAATACCACAGAAGTTCCAGAAGATGACAGGGTGGGCAGCAGGCAGCTCAGGCAACGCCAGCACCTCACTGCCCTCATTCCCTACCAGCGACTCCAGCCCCTCATGCAGCAGCAGGGGGCTCAGGTATGCCCATGCGCCACTCTCCACTTGCTGGGAGGTACCCCATGTGCCCATTGCAGAGCTGGGGCTCATCCAGGGCGAGGCAGAGCCTCCGGTCACTGAGTACAGGGCCAGGACCCCCAGGGATGGGAGCATCTTTGCTGCCACTGGCACCAGCAGGGGTCGGCTTGGGGCTGGGGGCACTGGGTCGGGAATCAAGGGTCTGGACGCTGAGCAGGGGCACGAAGGGACAGGCGCAGAAGGGACAGGTTGTGTTGAGGTTAGAGTCATCCGGTGCCCAGCCAGCCATGATTTCCTCATCCTACACCTGCAAATCACAGGCACGGCACAGGGAGCAGATGGACAGCAGAATTTCCAGGGAAAGTGTCTGGGAGGACCCAGGGGTGTCGCTGAGGAACGGCGGAGGCGCAGGCTGCTGAGAGAAGAGTCTGAGAGGTCCCACTCACTGCCCAGAGAGGCTGAACTCTTGGACGCAGTAGATCCAGGGCGCTCCCGGGGGTGCAGGAGGCTGTCCATGGGGCTGCGGCGAACTGGGGGTGGCAGGTCAGCGGGCAGCTCAGATGGGGGAATGCGGGAGGCAGGGGAGCGATGGGAGGGGGTGAGCAGCTGCTGAAGGCAGGCACCCAGCCCTCGTCGGGGGGTGCCCGCCTCCTCCTGATGCCCACCAGCCTTGGACCCACGGCCATTTAGCCCTTCCAGGGCCTCAGTGGACTGGGCACTCAGGGCAAGGCCTGAGCCCCCTGGGCTGCCCCCAGGTGCCAGCTCCTCCTCGGTAAGGCTCAGGTCTGAGAGACTTCCACCATGCCAGGGCACAAGTGAGCTGAGGGGTTCCAGAACCCCCAAGGCCTCTATCATGTGGGCCACACCGGCCTCCACAGTGGGCTGTGCACCTCGGGCACTGCCCAGGCTCCCGCTCTTCATCAGGTGCCCCACAGGGGAGGCTGGGTTCCTCAGACTTCACCCAGCCCAGGTAGTCTGGTGCTGGAGTGGGCGGGTAGGGGAGGGGCGCTCCAGACAGGGCTCTGTCTGGGAGCTGCCTACCTCTTGCTGTGCTGCCGCTGGCTGTGGCTGCTGTTGCTGCCGCCATGGCTCTCTCAGGGGTTGGTGGAACTAAGTAGCTCCCAGGACAACATTCCAGAGCTTGGCCCAGCGCAGGCGCCCACCCAGTGTGCCCACAGCCACTTGCTTTCCAGCACAGCCTTGTTGTAGTAGCCACAGGTGATGGTATTGGGCAAAATGCCCGCCCACCGCATCTCCAGCATGACCCGCACAGACAGCACAGGCTGCCCATAGTGTGAGCAGAGCTGCATCAGCACCCGGTAACACACCTCGTCAGGGAGCACCACTTTACAGCTCTCCATCTCGCGCAGCACATGGTAGGCTGTGTTCAGTGCTGGTACCTGGGATGGTGCCGACTGTATGTAGGCAGGCAGGCACAGGAACCACAGCCCGTAGCAGTGCCCCAGCAGGCACTGGGCCCACAGCTCAGGCACGGTCGCTGACTTCTGTGCCATGCGCTGTGCAACCTTCATCTCCTGTTTGGTACTGCGAGGGGCAGGACTGCTGGGGGCACTACTGGAGGTGCCCGGCACAGGCAGTGCCCCAGGTTGCTCTTGGGGAGATTCAAACAGCTCAGCCCGTAGTTCTGGGAACCCATGTAACAGAACTGGGGAGTTGGTTCGCTGCTGTCTGGGACCGGGGGCTCCTCGGGAGGCGTGATGAAGACTGTGAGCTCACTTCCCGACAACTCTTCCAGCTCCACTAACGGAGTGGGCTCAGGCCTTTCCTACTCGGCATGGACCTCGTCGACGCCGGAGTCAAAGAATTCCAGGGCAGCGTGCCGAGCAGAGCCAAAAGAGCACTCCTCAATGAACTGGGAGAACATCTGTGTGTGCAGCAGCTGGAAGTACAGCTTGTGGCTGGAGTGCTCGTGGGACTTCAGGAAGCCATGAAGATAGAAAAAGTTGTCCACGTGGGAGCGCCCTCAAGGGGGCCTGGCTGAGTGGGCGCAGGAATTCCCGGTAGCCCTTGAGCAGGCAGGCCATGAAGCGGAGGAAGGCGCCTTGGACCTCTAGCTCCAGTCGGCCCAGCGACCACACACTGCCTCATAGTCGGTCAGCAGGAATTCCAGGGAGGCCTCCTGCTCAGGTCCAGTGTACGTCTGGTCCAGCTGCTGGTACAGGTTAGTCAGAGTGGCCAGCAGAAGCTTGTAGGGTCTGCGAGGCAGGGTCCGAGGGGAGAGGGGCTTCTTTTCCTCGGTCTGGCAGAATGTGTTGGTGTCAAGGTCGGCACAGACGACGTAGGCCGGGGGATCATGCAGATCAAAGTAGCTGGAGTGGATGCCCACGATGAAGGGCACAGGGGTGCTCAGCACATCTGCCAGCACCAGCGGGCACAGCGGAATGTAGGGGCACTGCCAGTGCAGCGGAAAGATCATCGAGACAAGGGCCTCACAGACACTGGTGAGCAGGTCTGGCCGCAGCGAGTGCACCAGCAGTTTGTGCTCCGTGAGCACGGCCAGCAGCAGCATGACAGCCAGCTCAGGGCCCAGGCTCTGCAGCAGCTGCAAGAAGCTGGCACCGCTGAGGGGCAGGGGTGAAGACACAGGTTGACAGAGGAGCAGGTTGTCGTAGGGAGACATCTGCACTAGGATGCGGGGTCTCTATGGGGAGGGGAAGGCGATGTTGTGAATGAAGTGGAAGATGTGCGCTTCCAAGGGCAGGCGGTGGGGGCCTGAGACAGAGTCGCGGTAGAGGAAGGTAAGGAAGGCGGGACAGCGGGACAGCAGGGCGATGGCTCGCCGGCTGCGTACTGCTCGGCCACACAGCTCCACGGCACTCAGAAGGCCCAGCGCCCTTGCCTGCCTCTCTGACAACCTGGCCCTCATAGAACTACAAGGCAGCACCATACACCTTATCACCAGTGGCACCCGTGAGCACGAAGGTGGAGAAGACGGGCACGGGGTACTTGATCTGGGCAGGCCAGCACTCGATAGTGGCGCCCATGGGCAGGCAGAAGACGGGCACGGACTCGGGCAGCGGGAACGCCTCGTTGTCCTCCTCCGGATAGCGGCCCAGCAGCTCTGCCTCGTACACCAACGTGTTGCCCTTGGCTAGGCCCACCTTGTAGCAAAGGTACATCGCTGGGCCCCACATGCCGGGGTTGAGGTTGCGCGGCAGCCGGCAGTACGTGTGGGGAGTGCCCTCACCCTTGCTGAGCAGCACCAGACAGAGGTCAGTGATGCCCAGGGCGTGCAGCCCTGCCCCCTCTGCTGCCCGCCGGTAAGTGAGATAGGTGCTGGGGTGCCCAGGGCCTGGAGGGGCCAGGTTGGCTGAGTGGCTGTAGGGTGTTGTGTCCAGCACTTGGAAGCCAGGCTTGGGCCGTTCCTTCCCCTTTATACAACACCCCCAGCTCAACGAGGTGGGGCTTGTCACGGCCCCTGCGGTAGCAGATGGCGGGCTGAGTTCCACCCAGGAGCCGGGCACTGAGTTCCAAGGGGTGGCCTCCAGCAGAAGCCTGGATGCAGGTGTAGCCCTGGGACACCTCCTCGCCCAGGGCCCTAGCGATGACTGCCACATCTGTGATGGGCTCAGCAGGCCAGGGAGGGCGCAGGGGACCGCTGGGTTCAGGAACCCGTGCTTCCTCGGGGATGGGTGCTCCGTTCCCTGCGAGCCCAGCTTCACGAAGTAATCCACCAGCCGGGGGGGCCGCTCCTCTGCCATGCCCCCCCCCCACTGCATCTGCCTGCCCCGAGACTGCCCGGCCGGCCGGCCTGCTGGCCGGTGGCTCGGAGCGCGGGCTGGCGGGCCGGCGGGCGGCTGGGCTACCCTGCCCCGGACGTGGCGCGCCCGACTCGGGCGCCGCTCCCGCCCGGGCGGCGAGTGAAGAGGCGGCCGAGGCGTGGGGCGCGGTGCAGGGAAATCCCTGCCGACCCAGCGTCCCCGCTGCGCTGCGCCGCGCCAAGCGGGAACTGTGCTGCCGTGCCGCTAGCTCGGGCTGCACCGTCCTCCCAGCTCCCGCGGCGCTGGGGGCCCGGCGCTCCTCCGCGTGCCCCGCTTTCTCCACTCTCCCCTGGCCCCCCAGCGGGGGGCCGCGGGGGCCGCCGCTACCCCTACCACCCCCCCCCGCCTCGACCGGCGGCCTTGACCCTGGCAAGCCTAAATTATTAGTTTTAAAGTGTGGTTAGCCTATTGGTAAGTACTCTGAACTGTGTTACACTTTATTATTACTTCACAATATCTGGTATTATGTATGCTTGGATTTCTGTTGTCATGAACAGAATGCCACTTTTAGATCATTTTAAAACTTTTGTCTGTCATTTGGAAATAACGTGTATTCTGTATTTACTATCCAGAAATTCTGCCCATTATCTTTATGCTTAACTGGTCATGCTTTCTAGTAAAATTATTTTAGTTTATTTGTTGTAAGCCAAAAAAAAATTGATAATGGTAAAACCATGACACCCAAAAACGACTGAAAATATGTTACTTTGTCATTTTCAAAGGATTTTTGGGTCATTACTTTAAAAATTTTAGGTCTTGATTAGGCATCTGGTACAGTGGTTAGGATGTTGCTTTGGACACCTATATCACATACAAGAGAGCCTTGCTCCATTTCAGCTCCACTTCTGGCTCTAGCTTACTGATAATGTGCACTCTGGGAGGTAGCAAATAGTGCTTCAAATACTTGAGTACCTGCCTCTTACATTTGAGACCCAGATCAATTTCCTGTCTCCCAGATTTGTTCTTGGTCACCTGTAGTTATTCCAGGCATTTGGAGAAGGAACCAGCATGTGGAAGATCTATCTCTGTCTCTCTGACTTTCCAAATAAAATAAAATGATTAATTAAAAATATTAGGTGTAAGGGTTGGCACTGTGGTTTATCACTTAAGACCAACGCCTGCAGTGCCAACATCCCATATGGGCCCCAGTTCGAGTCCCAGCTGCTCCACTTTGGATCCAGCTCTCTGCTATGGCCTGGAAAAGCAATAGAAGATGGCCCAAGTCCTTGGGTCCCTGTACCCCCGTGGAAGACCCAGAAGCTCCTAGCTTTAGATCAGCCCAACTTCAGTTGTTGCGGCCATCTGGGGAGTGAACCAGCAGATGGAAGACCAACCGACTGACCAACCTCTCTCACTGCCTCTGCTTCTCTGTAATTCTGCCTTTCAAATAAATAAATAAGTTTTTTTAAAAAATATATTAAGTATGATGCCTATACATCTGTCATGATTAGAATCTTGCCTGAATAGTGCATGTGCTAAGTCAGTTCTAACCACTCTGACTCATCAAATCATATTTTTTCATAGCATTCTTCAAAACACTATTATTTCATATGAGATTGAAAGTTTTTCTTATTGAATATTACATATCTTTTATTCAAAAATTTTAATGTCATTCTTCTGTTTCAGATTCACATGTAATGCTTGCCCAATTTTAAGAGGTATAATGCAACTTTTCAATATGTATATATAGCTTCAGTTGACCATACCAGGTGACAAGGCTTTCCATTTCCTTATCTTTTCTTGGTATCTGGAGCCTACTAATTCCTCTCTTTTAGTTCTCATACAGGATACTATACATTATCATAAGCCATAATTACTTCAGTGTGCTGGGAAACACCAAAACTTTTTGCATTCACCCTACTCTGTTTTAGCACCTATTATCCAATTTCTTCCCTCCTTTCAACTATTCCCAGCTTCTAATACTTGCTAGTTTTAATTTATATCAAATATATAATTCTAATAAATACAAATTTATATACATATATAAATTTCAAATTCCATTGTATGAAAGTTTCAACTTCCTCATATGAGAAAGAACCCATAGCATTTATCTCTCTGTGCCTGATATATTTCACTTAAATACTCATCCATTCTACTGCAAATGTCAGGATTTCATTCTTTTTTATGACAGAATTGTTCATTGTGTATAAATATACACATTTTCTTTATCCATTCATTTTTCAAAATGATTGAAATCGCCTACATTGATTCCATATCTTGACCAGTGTGAATAGTGCTGCAATGAACAATGGAATGCATATATTTCCTTCATTGCCTGAAATTGATAAGTAGATTCAATCTTCTCTATTGATGAAATCCGAAGTTAAAGTTCCAAAAACTAACTAAGTAAATAGAAGCTCCACTAATTTTTTAGATTTATTGCCTCCTTTACAACACAGAATAAAGATGGGAATTAAGGAAAAAGTTGTATTCATAGTCTCCATCCTACAATAGAGAACACTTGGGGTCATTCATTGACTTGGCTAAGATCTCACTCTACATTATTACTGCTGATTTTTCCACATTAACTTTTTAGAGAGTCCATTATACATGAAATGCTAAAAATTAGTAAAAATATCTTGACCCAGATAATGAAACTCAAGAAATAGAACATATGAATATTACATATATTAGAAAATTATAAGGAAATGAATACATAAATGGTCACATAGCACCTAAGTATAAAATATTAATTAAAATTTTTCCACAGAGAAAAATCCTGGGCCAAATGACTTAAATGGCAAGTTAAACCAAAATTTAATGAAGTACTTATATAAATTCTTCATAAAAACTTCCAAAAAACTGATGAGGAATTTACTTTGTTATTCATTATATATGATAAATGTTATCATGGGGCTGGTACTGTGGCATGTTGGGTAAAGCCACTGCTGCGACATCAGCATCCTATATGGGCACAAGTTCGAGTCCCAGCCACTCCACTTCTGATCTAGTTCCCTGTTAATGACCTGGGAAAAGCAGCAGAAGATGGCCTAGGTACTTGGGCCCCTGTACCCATGTAAGAGACCAGATGAAGCTCTTGTTCCTGGCTTTGGCCTGACCCAGCCCCAGGCATGGTGGCCATCTGAGGAGTGAGCCAGCAGATAAAAGATTCTCTCTCTCTCTCCAATTCTCTCAAATAAATAAATAAAATATCTTTATTTTTAAAAGTGTTATCATATTACTTAAGCCAGACAAAGGTATTGCACAGAAAGAAGAAATCCTTGGGAAATACTAGCAAACTTAATTCAGCAACATAAAAATATGATTACACATTTTGAATGAATAAGCCAGCTGGTGGCTTAAAATCCAAAAATCAATACAGGAAGTGCACAACATTAGAGAAAAGGACAAAAAATAATAATTTAAACAAACACAGAAAAACATGCAACATATTTTGAGGGGGAACATTAAAGAGAAATATTAATTACCCTGATTTGATCAATACATTTTATATACATTTATTGAACTATTACATTTTACCCCTGCACCCAATAGATATGTATTTTGAGTAATTGCTAATTGAAAATTTTAACAAGGAATCAGCCTGCTCTACCAAAGTGCCAGCATCGCATATAGGTGCCAGTTTGAGTCCCAGCTGCTCCACTTCTGATCTAGCTCCCTACTGATGTTCCTGGGAAAGCAGCAGAAGATAACACAAGTGCTTGGGCCCCTGCACCCACGTGGGAGATCCAGAAGAAGCTCCAGCCTCCGGGCTTCAGATCAGCCTGGCTCCAGCCATTGTGGCTATTGGGGGAGGGAACCAGCAGATGGAAAACCTCTCTCCCTCTCTCTCTCTCTCTCTGCCTCTTCCTCTCTGTAACTCTGCCTTTCAAATACATAAATAAATCTTTAAAAGAAAAAAAGAAGGGGACTGCGCCATGGCGCAGTAGGTTAATCCTCTGCCTACGGCGCCGGCATCCCATGTAGGCGCCGATTCTAGTCCTAGCTGCTCGTCTTCCAATCCAGCTCTCTGCTATGGCCTGGGGTGCTATGGCCTGCACCCACCTAGGAGACTGGGAAGAAGCACCTGGCTCCTGGATTCAGATCGGCGAAGCTCCAGCTGTTGTGGCCATTTGGAGAGTGAGGCAATGGACGGAAGACCTTTCTCTCTGTCTCTCCCTCTCACTGTCTGTAACTCTACCTCTCAAACAAATAAAAATAAAATATTTTTTAAAAAAGAAAATTTTAACAAATGTTTAAAAACATGGAAATGCTGACTAACCTGATTTGGAATACATGTATTAAATGATCATACTGTATACCATAAACATGTACAATTAAATACCATATGTTCTTTCTGATTTGTGGTAACAAAGCACCTAAAAGGTAATCTATAGAAGTGAAATTGACACTTTGAGATGAGATGACTTTGAACAACTATTGAGGAACAGTTGAACACTCTACTTAGTATAGAGTTAATCTTATGTGTATAAAGTTAATTGAAAATAGACTTCAGTAAAAATAAGAATGGAAACAGGACATGGAGGAGGATGAAGGGTGGGAGTGTGGGTGGGAGGACAGGTAGAGTGGGAAGAATCACTATGTTCCTAAAGTTGTATTTATGAAATGCATGAAGTTTGTATTCCTTAAATAAAATGTTTCTGGGTTAAAAGAGAGAGAGAGAGAAGCACATACAACCCTATCATAAATTTTTAAATGTAAATTAAAATGTTCATTTTCTATAAAAATAATTTAAATTTAAAAAGTGGCATTCACTCGTGATAAAAAACACCAAACCACTAATTGAAGGGATCTTCTGAGATGTGCTAAAAGGCACCTATAGAAAACATACAGCAAACATGCTACTTAGCTGTGAAAGACTGAGTGCTATAACTGTACAGGAATTGGAAACAGGACAAAATAATTCCACATTATTTAATACTGAACTTGAAGCTTTAACCAGGGAAACCCTATAATGAAACTTTTTTTATATTAAATAATCTTCTATATGAGGATGTGTAAGGAATTCACTAAAATAACCTTAAAACTAAGAAAATTTTGGAGGGCCAATGCTGGGGGTAAAGCCACTGCCTGCAGTGCTGACATCCCATATGGGTACTGGTTCAAGTCTCAGCTGCTCCACTTCCCATCCAGCTCCCTGCTAATGTGCCTGGGAAAGCAGCAGAGGATGGCCTCTGCCCTTTTGGGAGACCAGAGGAGGCTCCTGGCTCCTGGCATCTGATTGGCCCAACTCTGGCTGTTGTGGCCATTTGGAGAGTGAACCAATGAATAGATCTTTCTCTCTCTCTCTCTCTCTCTCTCTCTGAAATTCTGCCTTCAAGTAAATAAATCATTTTAAAAAAAGAAAAATTTGGTGTGAATACTCATACTGTATTTATAAATGACTGAGCTCTTTTGACTCTTCTCTCTTGGTTCTGCTCTCTTGATCCTTCTCTCCTGAGCTCTCTTGGCTCTTGGTTCTTCCCTCCTGCTCTCTGCTCTATCTTCTCTCCTCCTCTGTTTCTCTCTCTTACAGTCTCTTTCTCTTTTTCCTTCGCCGCCCCTTCACTCCGGTCTGTAGGGTGTTCCCCAATAAATCCTTTCCCTTACTCCGTTGTACGGTGTGTTTTGCGACGGCTAACATTAATATATAACATTGGTGCCAGGACTTGGATAAAATTATATTGATAATCCAGCGTCCTCCAGTGCTCTGGGGTCCTGGATTTCTGCCAGTCGTGAAGCACACCTCTGAAACTCTTTCCAAGCCACCAAATGCTCTGCTATCTCTATCCACACATCAGCCTTCCAAATTTTGTAAGACGCGGAGTGGGAAGCCTTCATGGCGACTTTTGTTTGAGTGGTGGTCTACTGTCAGATACTTGCCTGACTCTAGTAAAGGTTGCAGCACTGGACTCTAGCCACCACTCCTACTTCTCCTACTTAAGGCCTTTAGCCTCTACGGACACTGTGTCCAGGCAACAGTGGGTGCGAGTGATGACTCCATCTCTGTTCGCCTCTTTACAGGTGAGGCCCTGGGCTCCAGCGGGCACTTGGGCAACGACCCCACCTTCTGCTCCCATACTCTTGTTAGTCAGACAGCCAGGATACAAGGACGCTTGCAGTCCACGGATCTGACTCTACAGGTTGCAATGGGAACTTTTCTCTAACCGCGTTCTGTCTGATGGTCCCTCTCAAATTGGCCCCAGCCCTCAAAAGCGGCCCCTCTGTGGTGGCCCATTTGGCCCTGAGGGATCGGAAGTCGGAGTAGTTTGACCCTGATAATATCTTTATCACTTTGGTGAGCATTCGAGAAAATGGAAGGAGGTTCCATGCAGTCAAGCCTTTTCCTATCTTCAAACTAAACCTTCCCTGTGTACTTCTTGCTCTCCCACTCAAGTCCTTCTGGTCTCCAAGATTCGCACTAGGGGTCAGAGGCCTGAGCAAAAAATCCTTTCTTCTGCCCCGATCCTGTTCCCGCCACTACCACAGCCTCCTTTGATCCTGAAGATGACTTCCTCCCTAGCTGCTACCCCCACTCTCACTGTATCTCCCCCCTCCCACCTAGGAATTCTTTATCTCAGAACCAGTTGGGGCCCAAAGTCTACTATCTCTGTCTTATCGGTTTGGGAAAGGCATTTTCCATGGTCTCCAACTGGTCTTTTGTCACTCTCTTGTCCCAGTCTTACCATAAGAATAGCAAGGGAATGGTAGTCCCATCCTTTTGGGCTCCCTGGTTATTGAGAAACAAATTAGGTATCCCACCCTTCTCATGGCTCTTTTGTTTTATCATGAACAAGCCAGACAGGAAAGTCAGATTTCCTGCGTGGACCTGGCTCACTGTAATTTTTCTTTAAATCTAAGAATATCACTACCTTTAAAAATATTGCTTTGTAACTTGCTGAACTTATTTTGCAATTTATTTTAACAGGTTTCCGGGTAATCAGTACTCAGTGAAACAGCAATGGGTAATTAGCACTTGTTTTAGATGAATGCAATTTTAATTTTAATTAAATTCAGATAGAGATATATAATATCAGCATCTTAAGTCATTTAGGTGTAACTGCTAATTTAAATTTGGTAAAGGCAAATGAAATGAGTGTCTAAATGTAAACTTTTGTATACTCAACATGTTATATTCTATAAAAATTATTTGGGTTAGTTTATAAACTGTCTATGAAAATAGTTCAACACTGTTTAAAGTAACTCAGGGTGAAATTTGATACGTTACCTTAATCTTAATTTGAAGATTTTTAACAGTTTACCTCAAAATGTAAATCAAGGACATTGGCAGATGGAAAACATCACAAGTATACTAATCTATTTCTCTTTGACATAGAATTAAAATATGATTCTCTGTTAAAGCAATGTGTTAAAGTAATCTATTATATTCTCTTGATGTCTGTTAAATTCTAATTGTTTAAAAACAGCTGAAATTTTTATTAAGAGCTATGGGTTATTTAAATATGAGTTTATTTTCAAATATTTAAATAATCACCTTGTAACAATGATCAAATTTGGTCTATATTAAGTCATGATGTTAAGGAATCCTATTTCAACCAGATATTTTGGATTTTGAGCCTTCTTGGCATTCTTGACAGGCATTCAAAAAAATCAAAGTTTCAAATAATTTGGACTCTGAAATTTCCAGTAAATTCTGGACTTTGGTTTTTCCAGTTCGGGCCCAACTGAAAAAATTGAAGGACCTATGTCTCTCATCTTGTAGAGACACCAACTAATCAGGCTATTTGGACTATATTAGAAGTACTGTCAAGATGTGAAGTGGTGCTAAATTTTAAGTCTATAGTATAAAATACTACTGCTACAAAGGTCTAAAAATTAAAAAGTCTAATGATCTTGTGTTACTAGACATGATGGTTATCTTAACGAGACAGCCCCAGAGGCCTAAAAGGGTTAAATGCTTTGTAAAATCCTACAGATGCTTTCAAAAGTGCTGTGTGAAGTAAGCAAGTGCCTCTTTTTGGTTAATTAGTTTATAATTTTAAATGTGGCAACTTAAAGTCTTGTCATCCACAGTTTTATATATCAGATTCATTGCTCATAAAACTAAAACACCGGTTCTGTGTTTAGCTGTCCTATAGGTTCTGATGAACTTTTTCCAGCCACTTCTATTGTATTCAGTAGTTTGGGATGGCTCTGTAAACAAATGAAGCCAATAATGTATTAAAGGTAACAATTGAGAAAAAGTATGGTTAACTGAGGTCACTAAAAACAAAAGTAATTCAAATCAATTGGTAATTTACAAACAGGGGTTAGATTTAAAAAAAAAGCTATTAAAACTGCTATATTGGTCTATTATGTTATATGTGTATACATACTGTATGTCTACATGGGAAAATCTAAGAGTTTTATTTTAATTGGCTTATAGATAAAAAATTGCCCATAAATTTAAGCTGCTAAAATTAATCAAAGATACATTTTAATTCGTGTGACTTGAATCTCTGTATCATATGTTTTAAATGTATTGGTAGAAAAAACTAGAAACATTTTATATGCTTGTGCAGAAATTTGCTGGTTAAACAAGCTACATCATGTTAGATATTTAAGAGATGTTTCCAAATATATGTATTAATATTTATGTAAGGCATTGGACCTTCTGGTAAATGTTTTCTTAAGTTGTTATCTAATGGTTAAAACTGTTTGCTAAGGGACTTGCTCCCTCATTTCTCTATTCTAAGCCCAACTTGTTCTCTCATTTCTCTATTCTCTTTGAGGTAGGAAACTAATTCTATTATGAAGGAATCTCCAAGATGCAAAATTTGATTTTAGATCTTATAAAAGAGATGGCTAACATTTTTCTGCTATAGCATAACCAAAATAAGAGCTTAAATTATAATTTCATAGCTAGATTTACTTCACCATCAGGGAGGTAAACAGTTGTGGGAGGCGAAGCCTGCCTCCCATAATATGGCACTGATAAGGAGTAACCAGCTTTTACACAGCTGATTCATCTTGACTACTAGAAGCTGCAAGAGCCGATTCATCCTCTGATTAGAAGAGAACGGCGTGCTCGACACGTGGACAGGCGGAGCACGGATTGGTGGAGAGGACTATAAAGGAGAAGAGAGACGGCACGGTGGTGTGGGTTGGTTGGAGAATGCATTGGAGAGTTCGCGGGGAAGTTCGTGGGGAAGTCTGCTGCTTCGTTCTTTCTCATTTTTCTCTACTCATTCTTGCTTTGGGAGTTCGCTGTTTGCTATAGAAAAGACTTGTAAAAAAGGGGAACAACAAGCATCCGGTCCAGTGTGGCTCCTCCGCGTGCGGAGGAGCAGCAAACAGTAAACAGAAAAAACCTCCCTTTCAGACCAAAGGCAAAGAAAGTTTTAAAGTGAGAATATAATTTTCCTCATGGGCATTGTCTACCTTAGAAAAACTACTACAGAACATGCCTGTGACTATAGATCTGTAGTTTAGGCCACCGAGATTAGAGATGGGACTTGAGTGTTATGCCCAGTTCAGTCATCCCCAAAGACCACCAAGGAGCCGATACCACTGTAAAGCACATGAGAGTTTTATTGCAGGTCCGGGCCTGGTCTCTCAATCAACACCGACGCAGCCGGTCTGAATTGAGAGCCCCGACCCTTCAGTTAACAGGGTTTTTATAGGGTTTTCAGAGACATTTTATACATTATGGTACCATTTAGCAAATCATCTCATCCTGCGGGAAATTCAAAGGACATCTCCTAGAATTGATTAGTGCATCCAGTGTAAGGAACGGACCTACTAAAGGTGGTTAGATGGCTTTGGGGTTGATGCCTTTTGAATTGATTGGCTGAAGCATAGGGTCCGAGCTGATGGGGTGTACATGCCGAACTGCAGGGTCTCAGGTAGCTATCAATCACCTTATCTGCCCTGTGAAGACACCAGAACCTCTAGGTATTTCTCTGTTATCTGTTCTCTGTTATCTGTTGCTAGCAGAGTTTATCACAAGGGGAGTTCATTTATTTACTTTTAGGAGATTCTGGCTCAGGGTTCAGGGCCTGGTCAGGCCCAAGTTATGAGATGGAGGCCTAATTTAAAATAGTTGCACCTTGATCCAGGCTCAGGTCTCACATGAGCACCCCCTTGACCTGCATCCTTTGGTCTGCTTTAACAAAACCCAGGAGGAAAAGAAAGCTAGGCATCAGAAGCAATGGGTGGCAGGCCTATTAATGGCTGTTCTGTACAGTGATCTGCCCTCAAGGAGACCCAACAGGCCAGTGCACTGCAGTGGCTTTCAACATGGCAAGCCTGGGCTTCAGCAGAAGTCAGCTTATGAAGAGCCCTGGCAGCTCTGCCAGCCAAGAGTTGAATCACTGGAAATGGACCTGCCCTAGAGTCGAAGGACGTCCAGGTCAGAGCCACAGATCTTATTGGCTCTAAGCCGAAAAGCTCTTCACTCAGCCCAGCTTCCAAAGTGACCACCACAGCTGAGGGGACGGCCAACCAGGGTCAGTAGCATTGCAGGCAGAATGGTAAATTTCCTGTTAGAGATGCCACCTGCCTTTACCTGGCCATCTCTCCTCCCAGGCCAGCTAGGTAATGGAAGTCAACAGGGTGCCTTCCCCAAGGAGGTTCACACCTCCCTTAGAATGTACCCTATGTGAAGAGATAAATAAGTCTCGGCCTCTTAATGTACAAGGCCTTAAATCCCACCATTTATCAAGCCCCTTCCATAAGGTTCTATTTGCCTCTCAATCAGAAAACTTATGTGTAGCTTAGACAGCACCTTTCTTTGCTCCTCTAATAATGACTCTGTCCTTTGTTCTAGACCCTGTCTAGCCCATTTGGGCCTCATTCCTTTGTAATCATAGCCTCTACTCTACCACCAATGGCTCTACTCCCAACCTGTGCGTACTGTGGTCCTCTCCCCCACTTAATGTTGTATGATTGTTCAAAATTTCTCTACAGACAAACCCCACTACCTACAAAAGTTGAGTGGCTTTTCTCACAGTCTTGGTTGGAATCAGCTTAAAGCACACCCTGTCCCCATAAGGGTCCAGAGACCCACCCCCTCCATTTCCTCTCCTCTATAAAATCCTCTCATTACCTGGTTAATGCTACTTTTAGGATCATTGGTTACTATTCTCACCCTGTTTTTTATACCACAGTGTCTAAGTGTTTACAGCAGGTTACATGGAACAAACGAAGGTCTTCAGCAAACAGGTAGTCAACCAAATGCTGCTACAAGGATATACTCCACTCCCCACCCAGGAGACAGCGGCTTGAGACATTGCCCCATGCCAGTGGAGAGTACCTCATTGCCCGTGTCAGCAGGAAGTAGCTCTAAAGACAGATCATCGTCCCTCTACCTCTCCTGGACTTTTGGGACTAATATAATCCCATATAAACCCTGCTTTATAAAAAACAAAAGGGGGGAACGTTAGGAAACTGGCACAGTTTTAGCCAGGTGGCCGCACAGCCCAGCTACATGAGCCAGGCTCCACCCCCATCCTAATGGGATTCGATGCTCCTGCTTCCCTGCCCAATCTCAGTCAAAGTTTTAAAAGGGCCTGTTCCTGAACACGTGCTCTCTTGATCCTTCTCTCCTGTGCTCTCTTGGCCTCTCTTGGCTTCTCTCCTCCTCTCATCTCTCTTCTCCCTCCTCTGTCTCTCTCTTATAGTCTCCTTCTCTTTTTCCTTCGCCACCCCTTCACTCCGGTCTGTAGGGTGTTTCCCAATAAACCCTTTCCCTTACTCCGGTGTACGGTGTGTTTTGCGATGGCTAACATTAATATATAACACCATCAAGTGTACAATTCTTAAGTTTTAATAAAATTACCAAGTGCAATAAAAAAATAAATGAGCTAAGTATGCAAAAATGATCTTTTGCCCATTTTCTAGCCAACACATTCTATCATTTGCCTTTTTCATAATAGTCATTCTAAGTGTGAGGTGATGTCTTACTGTGGTTATCTTTTTCTTTTTGAGATAACATTTTAATCTACAGTTTAGTCCAAGGCTTAATGTTCTGCTAAATATAGAGTTCAACAAATTAAAAGTAATAATTTGGGCCCCTGAAGAAGCTCCTGGCTCTGGCTTCAGATTGGCCCACCTCTGGCAGTTGAGGCCATTTGGGGAGTGAACCAGCTAAGGAAGACCTCTCCCTTTCTTTGTAACTATGCCTCTCAAGTAAATAATTTTTTTTTTTTTTAAGAGGCCGGCGCCATGGCTCAATAGACTAATCCTCCACCTTGCGGCACCAGCACACCGGGTTCTAGTCCCGGTCGGGGCACTGGATTCTGTCCCGGTTGCCCCTCTTCCAGGCCAGCTCTCTGCTATGGCCTGGGAGTGCAGTGGAGCACTGGATTCTGTCCCGGTTGCCCCTCTTCCAGGCCAGCTCTCTGCTATGGCCTGGGAGTGCAGTGGAGGATGGCCCAAGTCCTTGGGCCCTGCACCCCACGGGAGACCAGGAGAAGCACCTGGCTCCTGCCTTCGGATCAGCACGGTGCACCGGCCACGGCAGCCATTGGAGGGTGAACCAACGACAAAAAGGAAGACCTTTCTGTCTCTCTGTCTCTCTCTCACTGTCCACTCTGCCTGTCAAAAAAAAAAAAAAAAAGTAAAAATACCATTGCTCAGCAAAAATACAAGCAAGGACTATAATAATAAATGAAAAGATGCCAACTGCACTACATACAATAAATTTTAAATTGAATTTTTCTGTTTATTAGAGATATTGAGCATTTTTTTCATATATCTGTTGGTCATTAATAACACTTCTTGTGAAAAATGTCCAGATCATTTTCTCTTTTGAAAATCAGGCTATTTGTTGTTAGTTTTTCTCTTTTTCTATTTTGCTATTGAGTTGTTATGTATTTTGTAAGCAGCCTCTTATCAGATGTATGTACACACAAGGAAACACCATACAACCATATAACAGAAAGAAGTTGTGTCGTTTGACAAAAAGTATAGAACTCTAAGGCATTATACTATATTATAGCAAGTGATGTAAGCAAGGAACAAATACTGTATAATGTCACTATTATGTGGAAGATAAAAATGTCCATCTCATAGAAACAGATAGTAGAAAGGAAACTAAGAGAAGTTGGGACTGATAGTGATACTGGGAAAAGAAAGATGTTGATCAAAAAGCATAGAGTTTCAGTTAGGCTGAGGAAATGCTTCCATGATGGATTGCAGTACACAGTGCACAGTTAATAATATGTTGTGTATTTTTAAATTGCTAAATTAAATTATAATATTCTCAACATAAAATATGATAAATTGGTGAGATGATTGATGTTAATCAGTTTGAATGAATCTTTCTATGTGTACAAGGATCAAAACATATTTTATCCCATAAGATATACAATATTATGATTTATCAATTAAAATAATCATTTTTATTTTATTTAAGGTATACAAATCATATATTTAATATATACAGATCCAGGAACAAAGTAATACTTCCCACCCTACCCTCAACAGTCAAGACAGGCCTGTAAACAATCATCAAAGTTCAAGAATATCAATTTGACTCCTATACATAACCTTTTAGGTATTCTATTAGTTAACACAGATCAGGGAAAACATATGGCATTTGCTTTGGGGGGACTGGCTTATTTTACTAAGTGTAATGGTTTCCAGTTCCATCCATCCCATTGCAAAAGACAGAATTTCATTCTTTTTTATGACTGAGTAGTATTCCATAGTGCATATATACCATAATTTCTCTATCTAGTCTTCAGTTGATGGACGTCTGGGTTGATTCCATATCTTAGCTACTGCAAATTAAGCTGCAATAAACAAGAGGGTACAAACAACTTTTTCATATGCTGATTTCATTTCCTTTAGGTAAATTCCCAGGAATGGGATGGCAGGGTCATACGGTAGATCTATTTTCAGATTTCTGAGAAATCTCCATACTGTCTTCCATAATGGTTGTACTAGTTTACATTCCCACAAATAGTGTATTAGGGGTACCTTTTTCCCCACATACTCAACAGAATTTTTTTTTAATTTTTAGATGATATCTATTAAAAATCTTGAAAAGAAAGAACATGACCAAAAAATTTAAGTGAAAATTTATTTTCAGAACACAGAGCCCTTCTAAATATACAGAACAATAATCACATTGTCCTAGAAAGAGGTGTTTCCTCAACAAATTGAATTGTCTCCATTCCCAAACCCAGAGCACATACACTGGGAAATGAGTGTGAGAAGTATTTCAAACTTAGTTGACTTCTACTGCTCATATTTTGAAAATTCTGTTAACGAGCAACCAATTACAAAATGTTCTTGGATTATTTTAGTAACACTAGTTCAATTATATCTACAAAAGAAACTTGAAATATTCTTTACATATAGAAGAAAAAATTAATGTTAAAAATTTAAATTCACACATACGTGGAAATTAGACAATCTACATTTTTTAATTCCAGAAGACAATTTTAAGCATATTTTCTTGGCTTTTAAAGATTTATTTATTTTACTTATTTGAAAGAATGAATGAGAGAGAGAGAGAGAGAGAGAGATCTTCCTTCTGCTGATTCACTCCCCTAATGACCACAAGAGTCTGAGCTGTGCCAGGCCAAAACTGGAAGCCAGGAACATCACCCAGGTCTCCCACATGGGTGGCAGGAACCCAAGCATTAGGGCTATCATCTGCAGCCTCCCAGGCACATTACTGAAGAAACTAGAATGAAAGTGAAGTAGCTGAGACTTGAACTGGTTCTTGGACATGGGATGTGGGTGTCCCAAGAGGTGGCCCAACAGACTACACACCATGTGCTCTCCTCTTCTTGATTTTATCTTGGAATAGTGTAACTTTTATATTCATTTTAAAATTACTTTGCCTCTCAACCTCCCCAAATCCCATGGTAACCACCACTCTGCTTTCTGTCTTTGTAAAGGTCAGATAATTTATAGTGCTTCATGGAGTTCTAAGCATAATTACTAAGACTTGGTCAATCAAAATATTACTTTGAATGTTAAAAATAAAGAACAAAATGATGGGTCATAATTATATTTCTTTTAAAACACATATATGCATGGAAAGTAAGAAGGAATATAAATAAGCAGATAATTTCTTCGTAGAGTTTGGACATGTAAATATTCTATTTTTAAAATATCATTACTCTACTCATAACTTAATGGAAAATTAAAAACAAATTTAAACTTAAATGAAAAATAAAGTGCCAGTCCTGGAGTATAGTGGATATTTTTTCGGGAGAAATTTTAGAATCCCTAGTTGGGCAATAAGTAGTTTCCTACATTTTATATTTTGTGTATGCTTTTGTGTATGTCCCTAGATTGTTTTCTTTCATTTGAGCTTTACTTTTTTAACTTAATGTTTAGGAATTTTTAATATTTTATTTATTTGTTTGAGACTTTGAGTTACAGAGTGAGAGACAGAGAGAAAGGTCTTCCAGCCTCTGGTTCACTCCTCAAATGGCCACAACAGCTGGACCTGTGCCAATCCGAAGCCAGGAGGTTCTTCTGGGTCTCCAACATCAGTGAAAGGGCCCAAGCCCTTGGGCCATCTTCTACTGCTTTCCCAGGCCACAGCAGAGAACTGGATGGGAAGAGAAGCAGCCAGGACTAGAACCAGCACCCATATGGGATGCTGGTGCTATAGGCAGAGCTTAGCCCATTATGCCACAGTGCCAGCCCCTATTTAGTTTTCTTGAGATAAAATATTTTTAATCTACACTACAGTCAAAGTCTTATTGGCTCTACTATGTTCAATGAATAAAAAGGTCACACTCCAAAAGAAAAATAGGCAAAGGTTATAAACAATAATCAAATGAAAACATGTTCACTTCACTTACATAAAATTTTAAATTCCCACAAATTCATTACAATTACGGCAATATACAATTTTTATTAATTTGTTTGAAAAAATGTAAAACAAAGATTGACAAAACACTGTATTTGCAGCAAAACTGATACAAAACAGGTTTCTTTTAAAAATTTTAGCTCACACATAGAGAAAATATGTAGTATTTGTATTTCTGTGAATGACTTATTTCACTCAAAATGATGTCTTCCTATTCCATCCACTTTGCTGCAAATGATATTTCTTTATATATTCATATGATGATGGACCCCTTGGTTGATTCCATATTTTGGTTGGTATGAATCTGCTGCTGTAAACTTGGTGGAGCAGGTATCTCTTTGATACATTGAGTGTGTGTCTTGTGGGTACATACCAGTAGTGAGATTAGTGGATCACATGATAGGTCTATTTCTAGTTTTTAAACAAATCTCTTCTTGGGGCCAGCGCTGTGGTGCAGTAGGTTAATCCTTCACCTGCAGTGCCGGCATATGGGTGCCAATTCTAGTCCTAGCTGCTCGTCTTCCAATCCAGCTCTCTGCTATGGCCTGGGGAAACAGTAGAAGATGGGCCAAGTGCTTGGGCCTCTGCACCTGTGTGGGAGACCAGGAAGAAGCACCTGGCTCCTGGATTCGGATTGGCGCAGCTCCAGCCATTGCAGCCATTTGGGGAGTGACCCAACAGAAGGAAGACCTTTCTCTCTGTCTCTCCCTCTCACTGTCTGTAACTCGACCTCTCAAATAAATAAAAATAAAATCTTAAAAAAAAAATATCTTCATTTGTGTGCCTGTGGATTTCTTAGTTCATTCTTTAACCAGAGAAGTTAATTTCTCCATCAACATTAAGTTGGTGCTCTTCACCTTTCTGTGTCTGTAAGGCTGGGGATGTTTAAAGACTCTAGCCTGCCATTCTCTCAAAGTCTCAAGCTCTCCATGCTCCACTTTAGCAGGTCAATACCAGTTATCCACTCTATAGTCAGCATTTCTGCGAAATACTTTTCATGTGTTATATAAAGTCATACTCTTCTTTTATAAAGTTATATTCTAACAAACTCTATAAATCTGAAGAAAAATAAAAGACTCAGGGCCTGCACTCTGGTGTAGTAGGTTAAGCCTCTACCTGTGGCACCGGCATCCCATATGGGTGATTTGAGTCCTAGCTGCTCCACTTCTAATCCAGTTCCATGTTAATGGTCTGCTAGAGGAAGATGGCCCAAGTGCTTGGGTCTCTGAACCCATGTGGGAGATCCAGAAGATCCTGGCTCCTGGCTTCCAATCAGCCCAGCTCCAGCTGTTGCAGCCATTTGGAGAGTGAATCAATGTATGCAAGACCTCTGTCTCTCCTTCTCTCTGTCTTTAACTCTGCCTCTCAAGCAAATAAATAAATCTTAAAAAAAAAAAAAAAAAAAAAAGACAGACTCACTGGGGTGGGCATTTTGTCTAGTGATTAAGTACCAGTTAAGGGGCTGGCGCTGTGGCATACCAGGTAAAGCTGCTGCCTGCAGTGCCAGCATCCCATATGGGCAACGGTTCGTTTCCCAGTTGCCCCACTTCTGATCCAGCTCCCTGCTAATGCAGCTGGGAAAGCAGTGGAAGATGAACCAGTCTTTGGACCCCTACACCCACATGGAAGACCCAGAAAGAAGCTCCTGGCTCCTGGCTTCGGATAGGCCCAACTCCAACCACTGTGGCCATTGGGGAAGTGAACCAGAGGATGGAAGATTCTCTCTCTCTCTCTCTCTCTCTCTCTCTCCTCTCTCTCTCTCTCTCTCTCTGTAACTCTGCCTTTCAAATAAATAATCTTTTTACAAAAAAAAAAAAAAAAAAAAAAACAACTGCCAATAAAGACACTTGACATCCTCCCCAAAAGGATTTTTTAAAAATTGCCTGTTAAGATGTCTACATCCCATATTGGAATTCCTGGGATCAGTATCTACACCTGGCTCATGATTCCAGCTTCCTGACAGTGCAGACCCTTGGAGGCAGCAGTCTTACCTAAATAATTGTGTTCTTGCCACTCATGCGTGATTTCTAGATTGAGTTCCTGGCTCCTGGCTTTGGCTTCAGCAAAGCCCCAACTTTCACAAGTATTTGGACAGTGAAATAAAAGATGAGAGCTCTCTTGCTTGCTCACTTTCTTTCTCTCTCTCTTTCTCAAATAAATAATTTTTAAGACTCAACCATAAGGCAATGACACACGAATACATTGTCTTCCCTTGCAGGGGAAAATTAAGAACTCTAGTCATTGGACAGCAGTGCCATCACCACCTTCCTTGGTTCCCCAAGAATCCACACAAACCCAACCCTCACAGAAGATCCCAGTTCCTCCATGACGCTGTAACTACCACTAATCCCTGTCCAGTAACCATGGATATACCAGATAAAACAAAGCCAAGGGGTTTCCCAACAATCTTCCTGGAATCCAATCCGTTATTGTTAGCCTGGATTGGTCAATTGTATGACAGGTGTTGGGAAGGGAGATTTGTAAATAAAATATGCTTGTTTCCATTGCTACATAATGTTCTTTCTTTTATTGTTTATATATTCAATGTAGAAATCAAATCTATTAAAATGTTATAATAATCACACCATCTGAGAAATTCATAAAACTTTAAACTATCCTAATGTGTCCAATACACCTACTCGTGCATATATTGTGTTTGTTAACAATAAATATAATATTCCACTAAATGTTAAAGATCAACTAATTTGTTTTTTTTTTAAAAAAAACAATATAACTGCCTTGTAAGTTTTCAGGAAATAAACAACTGGAATTCCTATCAAATCTGTTTTCATTGCTGTTAGTTTATATCAGGTCCACTGATTCTTGAACTTCAAAAAAATTAAACACAAAATACATTTTTTTATTTCTGCCTTTGTCTTGAAACAATTCTTTGAGATCTAATTTGTCTTTATGTGAATAAAACAAGTAGTTCACCTGTTTTGATGGCTGAGTAATTTTATCCTATATGCATAGATCACAAAATGTCCATTTTCTTATTGTTGGACATTTGAGTTGCTTAAAGTGTAGGGGCATTGTGTTACTCATACAGATGTGTATTTTTAAAGTCGTGTGTTTTTATTTCTAAAGGGTGAAGGCTCTTGATAGAAATGTTGTGTATATACATGATTAAACTTTTTTATGTTACATGAGGATATATTACTGTGACTAAGTATTTTACATAAAACCAGATTTGGCACATCTCAGGGAAGCAGAGAATCTAGTAAGATAAAATTTTACTGTACTCCTCATGCCTCACATCACCACAGTTTCTGTTCCCTCCATCTGAGCCCCTGTCTCCCTCTATGGATTATGGAAAAGAAGAGTCTCACACTCTCCTCTCTGGAGATGCTCACCAGACAATTGTAATTGGCTTCCGCAACTGGTAATGAGAACAACATTGTTCAAACTACCCTTCTCCCTCTGTGTATACTGTCATAATTGTTACTCAGTGTGTTCTGTCAGTGCAGTGAAATGCTAATTGCAGTTGCATGGGGAGGTGAGGTCCCAGGATTACAAATTCATATCTCAGACCTAGCTTTCTCCGTCATACTCACTGACTTTCCCTGATCCTTCTCCAAAAACCAGACAGGCAGCAGGAAGAAGTCAGGTGCTTATTTTACATTTTGGCCTGTGAGACAAACTCTACAAGGAAAGGAAATGAACCAGGAAACAAGGCACTCTTGTCTGGATAAAGGATTCTTCCACTAGAAAGTAAGCCATTGCTAAAGCCATTTCAGAAAAGATGAAATAGCCCCTGAGTCATAGGCTGAAACTCTGAAGAATTGAGGTCCAAGACCATAAGCTAGTTCCTAGCTACTACAAATTTAACACAATCCTCAGTTTCTACTGTGTTGCTATGCTTTTTATGTATAAAACTGTGAAATGTTTTAAAAAAATCTTTGATATATATATTTATGTTTTTTTTTAAGATTTATTTCTATTAGCCAGCGCCGCGGCTCAATAGGCTAATCCTCCACCTTGCGGCGCTGGCACACCGGGTTCTAGTCCCGGTCGGGGCGCCAGTTCTGTCCTGGTTGCCCCTCTTCCAGGCCAGCTCTCTGCTGTGGCCCGGGAGTGCAGTGGAGGATGGCCCAAGTCCTTGGGCCCTGCACCCCATGGGAGACCAGGAGAAGTACCTGGCTCCTGGCTTCAGATCAGTGCGGTGTGCTGGCCGCAGCGCGCTGGCCACGGCGGCCATTGGAGGGTGAACCAACGGCAAAGGAAGACCTTTCTCTCTGTCTCTCTCTCTCACTGTCCACTCTGCCTGTCAAAAAAAAAAAAAAAAAAGATTTATTTCTATTTATTTGAAAGAGTTACAGAGAGAGGTAGAGAATGAGAGAGATCTTCCATCTGCTGGTTCAGTCCCCCAAATGGCTGCAACAGCCAGAGCTGAGCTGAAGCCAGGACCTTCTTCCAGGTCTGCCATGTAGGTACAGGGACCAAAGGACTTGGGTCATCCTCCACTGCTTTCCTAGGCACATCAGGAAGGAGCTGGATTGGAAGTGAAGCAGCTGGAACTCAGGATGCCAGCACTGCAGGCCTGGGCTTTAACCCACTGTGCCACAGTGCCAGCCCCCCTTTATATGTATTTAGTATAATCTGTTAGCTGTTTTCTATTCCTTACAAAATCAAAGACAGTATTTCTAGGATTAGGAAAGGTATTTCTATAATATGTCCCTGCCTGAGGCAATGTGTAAGATGTAACTGAATGAATATGTTTTGTTCAGAAATTATACCTATTGGGGGCCAGTGCCATGGTTCACTTGGTTAATCCTCCACCTTGCGGCACCGGCATCCCATGTGGGTGCCAGGTTCTAGCCCCAGTTGCTCCTCTTCCAGTCCAGCTCTCTGCTGTGGCCTGGGAAAGCAGTGGAGGATGGCCCAAGACTTTGGGCTCCTGCACCCACATGGGAGACCAGGAAGAAGCACCTGGCTCCTTGCTTCAAATCAGCATAGCTCCAGCCATAGCGGTCATTTGGGGAGTGAACCAACAGAAGGAAGACCTTTCTCTCTGTCTCTCTCTCTCTCTCACTAATTCTATAAAGTAAATTTTTAAAATTAAAAAAAAGAAATTATACCTATTGGAAAATTATATAATTGCTGAAGACAACAACCACGTAGCAAAATACATATATATATTTAGACTGTTTTTCTTCCTAAGAAAGGAAAGGAGCATTAAGGAGAGAACTAGATGAAGTGCAATTCAGATTTTAGGAAAACAACACGAACTTCAGCAGTTTTCAGAATTGTTTTTAAATATTTTCTCTTTTGTAAAAAAGTATTCTGTGGCAACATGGTGGCACAGCAGGTTAAGCCTATGTCTGGGATGCCTACATTCCATATCAGAGTGCTGGTTCTGATCTAGCTTCCTGCTAGTACATCCTGGGAAGCAGCAGAGGATGGCTGAAGCATCTGCACCTGTGCCATCCATGTAGGAGACCCAGACATAGCTCCAGGCACCTGGCTTTGGCCTGGAACAGCCCTTGTTTTTGAGGTAATTTCAGGATTGAAGTCCATATGAAGTCAGGAAACTCTGTTCATATGTCCTTGCTTAGGGATAGGAACCATTAGGAACCTGCCTATCCTTGGTTTTACCAACACGGATCTGCATCCTTAGCCACAGTTCCATGGATCATTCCTGTCTCTCTAAGTTTGGAGGAAGGTGATAAAGGAAGTCTACTAGCCACCCAGACTGGGATCAGATTGGTCACCTCTGGATCCCATGGTCACTGGGCCCCACAAAGTCCCAGGGTTGCCCACGATACCTACCTGAGGCTGCCAGTGAAACATGTCAAAATGAATTATCTAACTGGAGTGCAGATCTCCACTGATACCAGGAAGTCAAAACCACAATGAGGGGACTAGCACTGTGGCATAGCAGGTAAAGCCACCACCTTCAGTGCCAGCATCCCATATGGGCACTGGTTCGAGTCCCAGCTGCTCCATCTCTGATCCAGCTCTCTGCTATGTCCTGGGAAAGCAGTAGACGATGGCCCAAGTCCTTGGGCCCCTGCACCCACATGGGAGACCCAGAAGATCCTGGCTCCTGGTGTTGGATCAGTACAGCTCTGACAATTGCAGACAATTGGGGAGTGAACCAGCGGATGGAAAACATCGGACTCTCTCTCCTCACTGCCTCTCCTCTCTCTGTGTAACTCTGACTTTCAAATAAAAAATAAATAAATCTAAAACACACACACACACACACACAATGAGGAAACCAATTCTGAATCAAAGGAGCTCCATCCTTTTGTCACAGTGCTCTGACATGACCACAGCTAAGAGCTTTCTGTTTGGATGCCTGAGGTCAGAGGCTGGGAGTATTTGCTCAAGAGAACTCCTGGCAGGAACCCTGAAACCCAAGCATACAGTTGGTCACTCCCCGCCATGCAAAGGATCCCCTGGACACTGGGTGGGATGGAGCACACTGGGTCTCAATGTATGCATTTTACAGGTCCTGTCCTGTGGTTGTGGGATCTATGGGAAGGGATGCTTCAGGACGCAGCTTCCCAATCTTCACCCCTAAGAAGCAGGGGTTGCTTGTATCTGCCTTTTTCATCATTGCCCTGGACTGTGCTTGACTATTGATGCACATGGTTAACATCTGGACAGTAGGCAGAGAACATAGCTGTTGGACATCATACCCTTTGACCAAGAAGCCCAAGAGGAAACTTCAGTCAGAATAGTCAGCTTAGCTGGCTGGCCTGTTTAAGGAACCTATCGCCTTTGTCTTGCCCCTCTGCCATCAGGAGTTGTTTAGGCAAGGCTCTTGCTGTATTTTCTGTTACCACACCTGGAAAATGAAGAACACAGTGTGGACCTATCTCAGGGTAGAAGAGTGAGAGGAGAATGCTGCTGAAGTCCTTGCAAGAGTGTGATGTGAGGCTGAATCCTTGGCAGGTTTCCCTTTCCTCTTTGGGATTGGAAAGGGGATTAAAGAACAAATGCCCGGGGCTGGCACTGTGGTGCAACAGGTTAATGCCCTGGCCTGAAGTGCCAGCATCCCATTTGGGCACCAGTTCTAGTCCCAGCTGCTCCTCTTCTGATCCACCTCTCTGCTATGGCCTGGGAAAGCAGTAGATGGCCCAAGTCCTTGGGCCCCTGTACCCGTGTGGGAGACCCAAAAGAAGCTCCTGGCTCCTAGCTTCGGATCGGTGCAGCTCTGGCTGTTGCGGCCAATTGGGGAGTGAACCATTGGATGGAAGATCTCTCTCTCTGCCTCTCCTCTCTCTGCATAACTCTGACTTTCAAATAAACAAATAAATCTTTAAAAAAAAAAAAAAAGAACAAATGCCCTCTTCCTATACCCCTAAAACTGTGCATTTCTCACCACTGCATCACATTTCTGTCATGTGGGCATCTTCTATGTAGTTAAAATCACATTATTCAAATCACTATGTCCAGAGAAAATGTTATTATGCTGGCATTTACTGGACAAAGGGTTGGGGCACAATTTTTAACATCCTTTCCTAGCCCCACATGCTTCCTCTACCAGCACCTCTTCTCCACCTGCCCTTTCTGGATGATAAAGTCCGTAAACGGAATCATGGGTAGGTTCTTCTGTGACTCTACAGCAAAGTGTGAAGAACCTAGCAATGGACTGAATTACATGGCCAGCATCTTAAAGAAAGCACAGCTAAGTGTGGTCCCACAGCATGGACCAGGCTGGCTTCAGAGTTGCAACAATGCCACTGTCACTGTTTCATTAAATATGTGTTCTTAGACTTAATAAAAAAAGAAACCACCAAAATGAGGATTTACCTCACCCCCCATTAAAATGGCTTTTATACAGAAATCAACAAGCAACAAGTGCTGGTGAGGATGTGAGGGAAAACGTACCCTAATCCACTACTGGTGGGAATGTAAACTGGTACAGCCACTATGGAAGACAGTATGGAGATACCTCAGAAATCTGAATATAGGCTTGCCATATGACCCAGCCATCCCACTCCTGGGAATTTACCGTAAGGAAATTAATCCAGCATATGAAAGAGTAATCTGTAGCCCCCATGTTTACTGCAGCTCAATTCACAATAATTAAGATACAGAATCAACCCAAATGCTAATCAACTAAAGACTGGATAAATTATGGAAAATGTACACCATAGAACAGCACACAGCAGTTAAAAAAATCCAATCATTTGCAATAAAGTGGATGAAACTAGAAAATATCATGTTTAGTGAAATAAGGCAGCCCCAAAAGGACAAATACCATGTGATCCCTGATCTGTGATAACTAATAGGGCACCTAAATGGTAATCTATAGAAGTGAAACTGACCCTTTGAGAAGCAGTAACTTTGAACAGCCCTTGTCTTAACTGTTGAGGAAGTTTCTTTTTTTCCATACTACTTGTTGAACTCTTTACTTAGTATAGAATTAATCATATGTGTATGAACTGAAAACAGATCTTAAAGGGGCCAATGTTGTGGCACAGTAAGTTAACCCTCCCCCTGTGGCTCCGGTGTGAGATGCCAGTTCTAGTCCCAGCTACTCCTCTTCTGATCCAGCTCTCTGTTAAGGCCTAGGAAGGTAGGGGAGGATGGCCCGGGTCCTTGGGTCCCTGCATCCATGTGGGAAACCCGAAAGAGGCTCCTGGCTCCTGGCTTCGGATTGGTGCAGCTCTGCTGTTTCAGCTATTTTGGGAGTGAACCAACAGAGAGAAGACCTTTCTCTATGTCTCCCCCTCTCACTGTCTGTAACTCTATCTCTCAAGTAAATAAATAAGATCTTTAAAAAAAAAAAAAAAAAAAAAAAGAGGGAGGAGATGTACAGTTCAGCACACGTTCCCACAGACTTACCCCTAAGGGTAAAGCTAAAGACTTGCCATCCCATTAAGCTGGGTGGTACTAATGCCATCTTACTAGTTAAAATGAACATTTTAAGTGTGCAACTGATCATATATTTAAGTGTCAAAGGGATCACATAAATAAGATCAAATGTCTGCTAATAACAGTAGAATTAAAAATGAGAGAATGATCCAACATGGGAAGCAGGCCACACAGTAGACTCATAGAATGACAAATGCCCTAAACAGCACTCTGACCTCAGAATCAGCCTTTAAGGCATTCAGATCTGGCTAATAAGCCCATGAGAGCATTTCAGCCATTGAAAGCCAAAAAGTGACAAAAAGTGGCAAAAAGTGACCTACATGAAAAATCTCTGTGAGATCCCAGTGGAAAGAAGGGGCCATTAAAGAAGGAAATACTTTTCTCTGAAAGGAGGAAAGAATTTTTGCTTTTATTATTTATAAATACTGATGGAGTTTGTGGACTCAAAAGGCTTCCATAGCCTTGGCAGCTCATGACAAGAGCCTTGGGTGATCACTGACATCATAAATAAGAATGTCAATTGTTAAATCAACAAGAGTCACTGTGCAATTACTCCCCATGTAGGACCTCTGTCCTTAATGAGTTGTACTATGAGAATTAATGGTAAAACTTGTCTTCAGACAGTACTTTATACTTTGTGTGTCTGTGTGGGTGCAAATCATTGAAATCTTTACTTAGTATAGAATTGGTCTTCTGTATATAAAGATAATTAAAAATGAATCCTAATGAAGAATGGGCTGGGAGAGGGAGTAGGAGGTGGGACGGGAGTGAGGGTGGGTATAGAAGGAAGAATTGCTATATTCATAAAGCTGTACCTATGAAATTTGTATTTATTAAATAAAAGCTTTCTTAAAAAAATAGATCTTAGAAAAAAATAAGAATGGGAATAGGAAAGGGAGGAAGAGTGGGTGGGGGAACAGGTACAGAAGGAAGAAGCACCATGTTCCTAAAGCTGTAACTATGAAATGTATGAAGTTTGTGTTCCTTAAATAAAAGGTTTTTTTTTTTTTGTTTTTGTTTTTTTTTTTATGGAGGGGGGACAGAAATTGGCTAAGGATAGGAACATTTTTGAAGAATGAAATACAAATGGCCAACACACACATGAAAAGATGCTAAACATCACTAGCCATAAGGGAAATCCAAATACAACCCAGATGAAGTTTTACCTCACCTGTTATAATGGTTCTCATACAGAAACCAACAAATTGGGGGCTGGTGAAGTGGCATAGCAGGTAAAGCTGCTGCCTGCAGTGCTGGGATCCCATATGGGCACCAGTTTGTGTGCCAGCTGCTCCACTTCTAATCCAGCTGTTATGGCCTGGGAAAGCAGTAAAAGATGGCCCAAGTGCTTGGGCCCCTGAACCCATGTGGGAGACCCAGAAGAAGCTCCTGGCTCCTGGTTTCAGATTGGTTCAGTTCTGGTCATTGCAGCCATTTGGGGAGTGAACCAGCTGATGGAAGAAACCCCCCCCCCCAACTCTGCCTTGCAATAAATAAATGCTGGCAAGGATGTGGGGGAAAAGGTACCCTAATCCACTGTGGATGGAAACTTAAACTACTACAACCATTATGGAAGACCATATGAAGATTCCTCAGAAATCTGAATATAGACCTACCATATGACACAGTCATCCATTCCCAGGAATTTACCCAGATGATATGAAATCAGCATACAAAAGTTATCTGTATCCCCATGTTTACAATAGCTCAATTCACAATAGCTAAGATGTGGAATCAAACCAGATGTCTATCAACGGGTGACTAGTTTAAGAAAATGTGAAAGGAAAAAAATATATATATATATAGAATACTGCTTAGCCATAAAAGAATGAAAATCCTGTCTTTTGCAACAAAACGGATGCTTTGCAAAATAAGCCAGTCCCAAAAAAGACAAATATCATGTTTTTGTTAACTTGGGATAGCTAGTATATACAGTACAAAAAAAAATGCATGAGTGAAATTGACATCTTGAGGTTATTGTTTATAGATTTTATCTATACTCCTGAGGAACAGTGGTCTTTCTACTTTCTACTTGTTGAATTCTTTATTTAGTGGAGGATTAATCTTGTGATTATAAAGTGAAGTGAAAATATGTTATTGCGCTGGCGCCACAGCTCACTAGGCTAATCCTCCGCCTTGCGGCGCCGGCACACCGGGTTCTAGTCCCGGTCAGGGCGCCGGATTCTGTCCCGGTTGCCCCTCTTCCAGGCCAGCTCTCTGCTGTGGCCAGGGTGTGCAGTGGAGGATGGCCCAAGTCCTTGGGCCCTGCACCCCATGGGAGACCAGGCTCCTGCCTTCAGATCAGCGTGGTGCGCCAGCTGCGGCAGCCATTGGAGGGTGAACCAACGGCAAAAAGCAAGACCTTTCTCTCTGTCTCTCTCTCACTGTCCACTCTGCCTGTCAAAAAAAAAAAAAAAAAAAAAAAAAAAGAAAGAAAGAAAGTATGTTATTGCAATAAGAGAGGTTGGAGAAGGGAGGTTGGGAAGTATTGCTATGTTCTTAAAATTGAATGGATGAGGGTCCGGCACTGTAGCGGAGTGGGTAAAGCAGCTACCTTTGGTGCCAGCATTCCATATGGCTGCTCCACGTCCAATCCAGCTCTCTGCTATGGCCTGGGAAAGCAGTGGAAGAAGGCCTAAGTCTTGAGCCCCTGCACCTGCATGGGAGACCCGGAAGCAGCTCCTGGCTCCTGGCTTTGTATTAGTTCAGCTCTGGCTGTTGTGGTCATTTGGGGATTGAACCAGCAAATGGAAGATCTCTCTCTCTCTCTCTCTCTGGTTCTACCTCTCTTGTAACTGTCTTTCAAATAAACAAATAACTCAAAAAAAAAAAAAACTGCATGTATGAAATCTGTTCTCTTTACATAATAAATTTATTTTAAAAAGAAGTAGATATTTATAGAAAAGCAAAGAGCAAGGAGCCAGAAAGTTATCAATTTTAAGACTCATCAAGAGGTTAGGAGTGAAATTTCTTATAGATTGAAGTTGGATTTTCTCAATATGCTCAATGCTTAAGGAGGTCCCTGGTTCTTCAGTAGTGCTTGACCAATGATACTGTAATCTTTAAGAAGTTTTGATGGGGCCAGCACTGTGGCATAAGGGTTAAAACTGCTGCCTGCAGTGCTGGCATCCCATATGGGCACTGGTTTGAGTCCAAGCTGGCTGCTCCATTTCCAACGCAGCTCTCTGCTATTACCCTGGAAAGCAGTAGAGCATGGCCCAAGTCCTTTGGCCCCAAGCTAGGATTAAGACAGGTGATGAGGGGCCACCACTGTGGCATAAAAGGTGAAGCCACTGCCTGCAGTGCTGGCATCCTATATGGGTGCCGGTTCAAGTCCCAGCTGCTCTGCTTACAATCCAGCTCTCTGCTGTGGCCTGAGAAAGTAGTAGAAGATGGCCCAAGTCCTTGGGCCCCTGCATCCACATGGGAGACCCGGAGGAGGCTCCTGGCTCCTGGCTTTGGATTGGCATAGCTCCAGCCATTGCAGCCAATTGGGGAGTGAACCATCCGATGGAAGACCTCTCTCTCTCTCTCTCTCCCTCTCTCTCTCTGCAACTCTGACTTTCAAATAAATAAATAAATCTTTAAAAAAAAAAGAAGAAGAAGAAGTATTGATGATGGATGATAGCAAAGTCAAGGCCTGGAGTTCCTGGAAAAGAAATCACTCAAGACAAGATGTTATTTATGGGAGAAATAAATGACTATGATTCCAATGATTAGAGTCCTTGTTGGGCCATCTGCATCACTCCCTCAATTTAGTGAGCTAATTTTAGTAAGAGGTTGATTTCTAATTGTAAAAATCAGACAGGGAAATTTTAAGCTAAGAGGAGACTCGGAGACTAGAATCAGTGCCTAATACCTACACCTAAGACACTGGATAGGTACTCAGTTTCATCAGCAAAAGCACAAAAGTAACAAATACTGATGAGGATGTGGAGGAAGAGGAATACTATACCCTGTTGCTGGTAATGTAAATCAATACAACCACTATGGGAAACAATATCGAAACTCCTTTGAAAATTAGAAATAATGCTGCCATACAGTTCAGCAACCCCACTACTAGGTATTTACCCAAAGGAAATCAAATCAGTAGGTCAACGAGGAATCTGCAATTTTGTATTCATTGCAGAGCTATTCACAACAGCAAAAAAACAAAAAATGGAAAAGATGGAAACGAAGAGTAAATCAACCAATGCTGGGTAAGGAAAATGTGGTATATATACACAGTGGTTATATTATTAACCCATAAAAAGATGAAATCCTGCCTTTCATGATAACATAAATGGAAGTGGAAGTAATTAGATTCAATGAAATATGCCAGACACTAACAGACTCAAATACTGCATGATCTCATTTATGGTGTTGTCTTCTTCCATAGTTGTATTGTATGCTTCTATCAGGGTTGCAGTGAGCTAGTATCAGCAAGTGTTGCATGCTTCTATCTAGGAGTGTTTTGTGCTTCCAAGGCATATTGTGTAATTCTATCAATTGGTTTTGTGTGTTTTTACCAGGAAATATTACCCAGGGAATGTAACGTGCTTCTGACATGGGGTATTGTCTACTTTTCTGAAGAGGTTTTGCATAATTTCATCAGAGAATTGTGTACTTCCACAAGTGGTGTCATGCACTACAAGCATGTACACTTCCACAAAGGGGTGTTCTATGCTTCCCAGGGAAGGTAGGTAGGGTGCTTCTAACAGGTGTTAGCATGGATTTCTATCAGGGAGTGTTGTGTGTTTCCACCAAGTGGTACAGTGTTCTTCTATGGAGGGTTCTGTGCTCAAACCACAGTGGGTATATTGTGCTTCTACTTTGCAGTATTGTGCAATTCCATTGGGGTATTGATTCCTCTCAGGAATTTGCTTGCTTCTGTCAGGGAGTGTCACATTCTTCTGTCAGAGGCTTTTGTGTGTATCTGCCAGAGGATGTTGAGTTTCTATCAGTGTGTTGTGTGCTTCTATCAGGGAGCTGTGTGCTTCTCCCAAGGGATGATATGTGCTTCTCTCATGGATGTCATGTGCTTATACCAAGGGATACTGTGTACATCATCATGGAGCTATCGAGTGTTTTTATCAAGGGAGCTTGTGTACTTTTACCTGGCTTTGTGTTCTTCTACTAGGGAGTGTGTGTGCTTCTAATAGGGGATGTTCTGTGCTTCCACTAAGTGGTACTATGTTCTGGCCACTGAGCTACCACCCTGCTGCTGTTCCTGGAGCCCAGAAAACATAGAACTGGCCACCCATCATGCCTCTTCTAGCTTGCCTCCCCTCCCAGCCATACACTGTTTGGAACAGCCACAATGACCCTTCTAATCTCGTGGGAAAGGTGGCCCAGGAAGGCACAGAAATGTTCCAGCTGGTCATGGCATCTCACCTGTGTTCAAGATCCCAAGCTGTCCCTTTAAGGGGTGAGGGTAGAATTGGTGGTGGGGAGAAGAGGAGGGAGTCACATCTTTCTTCTCAGAGAGGACAGGAACAAAGCAGAAAGGGGAGAGGAGAGCAGGCCTGGTGGGCAGGATGCTGAGAGCAGAGGCCTCTCCCAACATGGGCTGAGCAGAGAGGGGTGAGGGGAGCCTCCTGTCTCCATCTTGAAAGAACACCTGACCCCTGAAGAGGTAGCCCTTCTCAGGTCCAGTCCCAATCAAGGGTCAGCTCTAAAGATGTCAGAAAATGGACATCATACAGCTGGCTGAATCAGGGCTGTAGTATTTTCATGACTGAGCCTATGGCCTGCCAAGAATAGAAGGCACAAAATGCCCTGGAAGATCTCACACAGCTGGTTTGCCAAGGTCTTTTTTTTTTTGCCTCTGACCAACTACCACAGTCATCTCCTTGCTGGATATCCAAGCTCTGCTGGTCTCAAGAAAGCCCACAGGCTGAGGCAGGCATGGCCCAGGGCTCTGCTGTTTCCTGGAAGGGCTGAGTGGTGCCTCCCATACCAGCCCAGAACATCCTCTAAATCAGGGGAAGCTGGCCTGGTGGGAGTCACAGGAACGTGCTAGAAGCATATTCTCTATGCTCAGGGCTCCTGGGAGGCTAGTGTCAGTGGCCTCCACCTCCTCCTCTGGGCCTGGGGATCAACAGAGCCAGGGTCTGCTATCTCTGGGTCAAGTGCTGATATCCCTAGTTTAGCTTGTCTTTGAAATGGGCACATGGGGACCAGTCACAGACACCCCCAAGAACCATAGTCTACACCTTGAGCTACTACAACCCATCTAGAAATTTAACTTCCAAGAATTTTTCCTGAGTAAATAACAAAGCAAAGGACAAAGGGAAGAGGACAGAGATACTCTCCCTAATGCTTATAAAACATAGATATTGGAAATAATCCAAATATCCAATAGATTGATGCACCCATTAAAACACACCTTGTAGTGAAATGCTAGCCCAGGATTTAGAGGCTGATATTCCCATAAATGGATGTAGAGAGTGGTCAGGATATATAATAGTTAAGCAAATAAAAGGGGGTAGTTCAAAACATTAGACTCCTAATTGAATAAAATGTTTAGCGAACACAGTGAATTACAACCCCAAAGGAAAAATCTACTGCATTCCACCCTGCCTGGGCTATCTCCAACCAGGTTTGCCTTCAAGTACTCAAGGAAGAAACCTCTAAATATCCACCTACATCAGTTTCCACCCACACCACTTTCCCAAAGCTAACTGGGTGGAGGATCTTGGCCTTGTGCACAGCAGGTGGGAAGGCAACATCAGTCATTCTCCTCTCTCTTAAAATGCTTTCACTGCACAGGAACTTGACATTGATTTATAACTGTCTGAATGGAACAGATTTAACTTTGGTATCTGATCCCATGAACATTTTCAAATGCTTCCTCCAGTACAGGGAGTTGTGAACCACACCATACAAATGTATAAGAAAGCTAAAAGGCTCTCAAAGCTTCACGGCAGAAACACTTGGGAAACTCTGGAGTCCAGTTTTTTTTTGTTCAGGATAAAACTCAGTAACTCATTGTGTTATACACATACTCCTCTTGGGGGCTGTTCTGGTTTCTAAGGGACAACTCCACCCAACCTGCCTTCTAAAAATTCAAGGATAATCCTGGATCCTCAGAAGGCAATACAGAAGGCCTGGGTGTCAGGTCACTAAACCTGGAAAAACAGAATTACACACAGGGGCACTGTCTGCCAACTCTAAGGCCTCAGACAGGACTCTGGAGGGAACTCTGCCCCATGGCAGGAACTTTGGTTAGAAGAGCAAGGCAGAGCCAAGGGAGGCTAGCATAAGATGCCATCACCAATTTGCTGTGAGAAATCTACTGTAAGGGGATGGATAGGAAAGGACAGAAGAGGAAGGGAGAACACCAAAGGCTCCTGCAGCCAGGAAAGAAGAGATTGGACCTGGCCTGGCCAAGAGGGCAACAAATGAGAAATAAATAGAAGTCAAGGCAATGGTTTTGGCCTGAGTAATTTGTCAAAGGGGTGGGGGGTGGGGTGGGGTAGTGTGTGGGAGAAGCTGGATGGCTGTAATATATACAACCCTAGATTACAAGGAGGCAGTAACCTAGAGGAGACATTTCTGCCAATCCTTGACCTTAAAGAAGGTGACAGAATACTGAATCCAGCGTTAGCCAGGTAGGACTTTTACCAATGATGGGGGTTGGTAGTGGGGTATAGGACAAGGAAGAGGCATCTAGAGCTAGGTCTGTTTTAATGCTGCTCTATAGTACAAAAGAAGTTGACTATGGTATGAGGAGAGGGTGAAAGTGGGGACCAGCAGTGTTGCTACTGCACCAGTCTTAGCAAGAATCAGTGTAGTAGGGAGAAATCTGGGTACAGGTATCTGTACCAGGTGGTACATCTGGAATGGTGATGGTCCACAGGTGGTATATTGGATAAAGAATTAGCCACTGGCCAGTTCAAGTCCTGGCTGTCCACTTAGAATCCACCTCCTTGCTAATGTCCCTGTGAAAGCAACAGAAGGTGGACCAAGTGCTTGGGCCTCTGCAACCAACATGGGAGACACCAAGAAGTAGCTTCTGGCTCCTGGTTTCAGCCTGGCCCAGACCAGCCATTAAGTAACCAGAAAAGAGCTGGTGTTTCCATCCTACTATCAGACAAAATAGATTTTAACACAAAAACTGTTAAAAAGAGAGAGGGCTACTATGTAATGATTAAGGGATCAGTTCAACAAGAAGATGTGGTTATAATAAATGTATATGCACCCAATTACAGGGTACCTGGCTATTTAAAAGAAATGTTAACAGATCTAAAGGGAGACATGGACTCCAATACAATAGTAATAGGGAACTTCAACACCCACTTTCATCAATGGATAGACTAACCAGTCAGAAAACCAAAGAAGAAACAACAGAGCTAATGGAACTAATTCGTATCTAGAGAACTTTTCACCCCACAGCTGCAGAATAAACATTCTTCTCATCAGTACATGGGACTTACTCTAGGACAGACCACATACCAGGCCATAAAGCAAGTCTCAGCAAATTAAAAAAAAAAAAATCAAAATCATACCATGCATCTTCTCTGATCACAATGGCTTGAAGCTGGAAATCATTAAACCAAAAATCTCTAGAATATACACAAACACATAAAGACTGAATAACATGTTCCTGAATGAAGTGGGTCATTCAAGAAATCAAAAGAGAAATCTAAAGATGTCTGGAAATGAATGAAGATGACAATACATCATATCAAAATACAGATAAAGCAAAAGCAGTGTTAAGAGGGAAGTTTAGGGCCGGTGCCATGGCTCACTTGGTTAATCCTCTGCCTGCAGCGCCAGCATCCTATATGGGCACCGGGTTCTAATCCTGGTTGCTCCTCTTCCAGTCCGGCTCTCTGCTATGGCCTGGGAAGGCAGTGGAGGATGACCCAAGTGCTTGGGTCCCTGGACTAACATGGGAGACCCAGAAGAAGCACCTGGCTCCTGGCTTCAGATCGACACAATGCCGGCTGTAGCAGCCATTTGGGGGTGAACCAATGGAAGGAGACCTTTCTCTCTCTCTCTAACTCTGTCAAAATGGAAAAAAAAAAAAAGAAGGAAGTTTATAACAATTGGTGCCTGCATCAAGAAATTAGAGGGGCCAGCACTGTGGCTCAGTGGGTTAACACCCTGGCCCGAAGCGCCGGCATCCCATATGGGCATTGGTTCTAGCCCTGGCTGCTCCTCTTCTGATCCAGCTTTCTGCTATGGCCTGGGAAAGCAGTGGAAGACGGCCCAAGTGGTTGGGCCCCTGCACCCATGTGGGAGACCCAGAAGAAGCTCCAGGCTCCTGGCTTCGGATCGGCATAGCTTCGGCCGTTGCAGCCATCTGGGGAGTGAACCATCGGGTGGAAGACCTCTCTCTCTCTGCCTTCCTCTCTCTGTGTAACACTGACTTTCAAAGAAATAAATAAATCTTAAAAAAAAAAAAAGAAAATGAAATTGGAAAGGCACAAAATAAATGAGTTATCAAGGACCTAGAAAAACAACAAACAAACCCTACATTAGCAGGAGGAAAGAAATAATTAAAATTAGATAAGAAATAAAACTGAAACAAAAAAATACAAAAAATCAGTGAACTGAAGAGTTGGTTTTTTGAAAAAATAAACAAAATTGACGCACCACTGGCCCAAATAACCAAAAAAAAAAAAAAAAAAAAAAAAGCCGAAGAGGACCCAAAGCAATAAAATCAGAGATAAAAAAGGAAATGTAACAATAGATACCCCAGAAATAGAGAAGCACCAGAAATTACTACAGAGAGCTGCATGCCAACAAGTCAGGAAATCTAGAAGAAATGGATAGATTCCTGGACAGACAAATAATCAAGACAGAGACTGAATCAGTAATAAAGACCCTCCAAACAAAGAAAAGCCCAGGTCCTGATGGCTTCACTGCTGAATTCTACTGGACATTTAAGAACAAACGCCAATTCTTCTCAAGCTATTCAAAACTACTGAAGGAGAGGGGAATCCTACCAAATTCTTTCTATGAAGCCAGCATCACCTTAATTCCTAAACCTGAAAAAGATACAACAGAGAAAGAGAATTACAGACCAATTTCCCTGACGAACATAGATGCAAAAAATCCTCAATAAAAACTAGCCAACTGAATCCAACATCACAATAGAAAGATCATTCACCTGGAACAAGAGGGATTTATCCTTGGTAAGCAGAGATGGCTCAACATTTGCAAATCAATCAATGTGATACATCACATCAACAAACTGAAGAACAAAAACCAAATGATTATCTCAACAGATGTAGAGAAAGCATTCGATAAAACACAACATACTGGACTGCGCTGTGGCATAGCAGGTAAAGCCGCCACCTACAGAGCCAGCATCCCATATGGATGGCAGTTTGAGTCCTGGCTGCTCCACTTCTGATCCACTTCTCTCTGCTGTGGCCTGGGAAAGCAGAATATGGCCCAAGTCCTTGAGACCCTGCACCCACGTAGGAGACCTGGAAGAAGCAATGACTAGAGGGTAGTACCACATCCAGGTGCCTGCTACCAACTTGAAGCCATGCCTCTCTGGCTCCACTTAGCAGGCTAAGGGTACCTGGGAGCCATAGGCAGAGCACCCCTGGGCCTTTTGGACAAAGGAGACAAAGGGATGCTTCCAGGTAGCCAGCAACTGCAAAGCCCACCATTGCCCCTGAAATTCTCTGACACTGCCAGTCAGACCCTGCACTGCATGGCCAGGGCCCAACTTCAACTTCCCCCAGCAGTAAAATGAGACCAGGGTGTAGTGCCACCTCCAGGGCAAGCAAGGAGGGGCCCCAGCATCACAGCTGCCTCTCACTTCTGGCCAGGTTCTCCCAGCCCTCCAGCTCCAGCTAAGAAAGGGGACTCTCCCAGAAAGCCTCCCAGATAGAGCAGAGCTGTGGAGGGTGCCAGCAAAACCTAACCGAGGGAACTCCCTGCTGAGCTGCTGGCACTCTTTGCCCTTTATTATAAAAGCGCTCTTGGCCCTACACTGAGCTCATTTAGCACAGCAGGTTAAAACACTGTTTGGGATGCTCATATCCCATATCCCATATCCTGGGTCTAGTCTGGGGTCCACTTCTTCCCATCCAGCTGCTTGCTCATGTGTACCCTTACAGGCAGCAGGTGATGGTTCAAATACTAGGGTCTCTGTCACCCACATATGAAACTAGGATACAGTTCCAGCTGCCTGGCTTTATCCAGGCCCAGCCCTACAAGATGGAGAATCTGTTTCTCTTTCAAATAAAAGTAAAAACTTTTAAAAGCATTGGTTCCTCCCATGTACCTTCCACCTTACCACCAGTGACATTTGTTCCTAGCTGAACCCAATTTGCAAATTTATTCTATACCTGTATAAACCATCTTTGTATTTATTTTAAATCTCTTGACTTTTGGTTCACAAAAGCAACCTTAAAACATCATCAACCACTGTATTACTTATCAACACCCTGACATATGTATATGCTGCGAACTCCAAATATTAAGGCTTTTTAATAATCTTATAAACCACAAAATATACCAACACTTAAGATTCCCTTTGTATCATTTTAATTCATTCTTATTTTAATCAATTTTGTACCTCCTTTCTCCTACTTATGACTAAATATGAGAGACTAAACCACTCTCTCAACCTCATCATTAAATTGCTCTGGAGGGTGTCCTGTGCACGCAGGATGTTTAGCAGCATCCCTAGTTGCTATCCAGTAGCATCCCAGCTGACCACTAATGATGGGATCAAAAATGTCTCCAGGGGCTGGTGCTGTGGCACAGCAGGTTAAGCCATGGCCTATAGCACCAGCATCCCACATAGGTACCAGTTTGATTCCCAGTTGCCCCACCCCCAATCCAACTCCCTGCTAATGGCCTGGGAAAAGCAGTAGAGGATGGCTCAAGTAGTTGGGCCCCTGTACCCACATGGGAGACCTGAAAGAGTTGCCTGGGCCAGCCCCAATTGTTGTGGTCATTTGCAGAGTGAACCACCAGATGGATGATCTCTCCCTCTCTATCACTCTTCCTTTCTCAGCAACTCTGCCTTTCAAATAAATAAACTTTTAAAAAAATTTTTTTTAATTTAAAAAAAATTTAGAAATGTCTCCACACTTGGCTAAATTTCTCTCCACTAGAACCATTAATATCAGATACAAAGCCTGGTCTTAATCACTTTTGCAATTGTAACTTTATACAACAGTCTGTTTCCTATTTTTCTTTCTTAACTTATAAACAAGTCTGGTCAAACATGGAAAGCTTCATGTTTCAATATTTCACATACACCACCTAGGTCAGATTCTTTTTTTCTTTTTGTCTTCACTCTTATGTACAGGCAGATTCTAATATACTATAGAGTGTACAGAGTGCTAAGAGATGTCCTTGAAAACAGCATAAATATTTCTATAAATCACACCATAAATAATCAGCACAATAATTCAACAAGCATTTATTAAATGCCTACCATGTGCTCAGCACTGTACTAGGCACTAAGAAGTACAGATAGAAATGTAAAAGTTATTATTCCTGCCCTCAAGGAGCTTACAATTTAATTTTGCAAATAAATAAAAATGTGAAACTATAATACTGAATGCTAGAAAATAATTATAAAGCAATATATTAGTCAGTGCACAGGCCACAGTACAAACTCAAAGGGTAAGTGCTTAGGCAATATGGATTAAGGGAAGGCTCACTCAGAAGAAATAAAGGAAGCTGGCTTTGAAGGGAGACTTGAACATGAGCTAGGGCCAAAAAGCAAACTAATGAAGAAGACTGTGAGAAAGGCACAGAGGCAAGGGTTTGTAAGACAACAGTAGAAAGCTATAGGAAGTTTGAATGTCATGAATCAGGATGAATAAGCTGAAGAGTAATGAAGGCTGAGGTAAGGTAATGAAGAACCTGGAACACCACTGCTCTGGAAGCAATTACCTGCTGGGCATTACTAAGTGAAAATGAGACATCTAGCAAAAGCTTCATACAAGATGAAGATCATGACAGCAAGGAAACTAGAGACAAAGAATTACAGTAACCTGGGCCTGATGTGCCCATAATGCTATAAGGGGATGGTAGAAATGTAAAAGGTCAAGCCTCAAGGAGAAGGCTAAGAATTTAATCAACAGCTAGATTTTGGACCTTAAAAATGGAGGGCAGAAAAAGATAAAAGACTATTCTAAAGCTGGGAAAAAACATGAAAGGTAGTCTGTTCAAGGTAAAGCAGTTAAGCAATGATACTCATTTTAAAAGAAAACGGGGACTGGAAAAATGAATGATGAGTTCTGTTTTCAAATAGCAAGCTGCACAGGTACCTGTGGAAAGTTTTGACATAACCCACAGGGTACAAAATAAGAAGTCACATAAATAAACTAAGTGTAAAAAAATGGATAAGTAAAAATATAAAAAAGGTAGTGAATAAAAATAAGATCTGGGGATTATTCTCAATGGAGAGGAGAAGAAAAAAGACCAATGAAGAAAAGCCAGAAGCAGGGAGGGGTGGCCAGAATCCCATAAGCCAAAGCAGGTACAGGAGGAATTTAACAATATCAAATAGGAATGAGATCAAGAAAGACAAGAACTAAAAAACAGGCTTAATATTTATCTACCAGCAATTCAGAAGCCATTTCAAATAATGCTGAGCATGAAACAATCAGGACAAGTTTTAAGAATAGATTAATGAGGAAATGGTATTGAAAAATCAGGAATGACAGAGAAAAAATAAGATAGCTATTGAAAGTGGGCAACAATGCGGCTCACTAGGCTAATCCTTCGCCTTGCGGTGCTGGCACACCGGGTTCTAGTCCAGGTCGGGGCGCTGGATTCTGTCCCGATTGCCCCTCTTCCAGGCCAGCTCTCTGCTGTGGCCAGGGAGTGCAGTGGAGGATGGCCCAAGTCCTTGGGCCCTGCACCCCATGGGAGACCAGGAGAAGCACCTGGCTCCTGCCGTCGGATCAGCGCGGTGCGCCGACCGCAGCGCACCAGCCGCGGTGGCCATTGGAGGGTGAACCAACAGCAAAAGGAAGACCTTTCTCTCTGTCTCTCTCTCTCACTGTCCACTCTGCCTGTCAAAAAAAAGGAAAAAAAAAAAAAAGTGGGCAACAAGCTTGAAGGTTTTTCACATTTTATGCTGTAGATAAACTTGCTATTGTCATCTGAACTGTCCATCTGCCCGACCTGGCATATAGATATTTCATTTCCTTCCACAATTCTACTTTCCCTTAGGCCAGGGGTGTATAAGGTTTGCAAAATCATTTTGTCTACCCCTACCAAGGCAACCACAGGCAGGATTCACAATTCAATAAATCTAAAGCAGACTAATTTTTAAGTTGATAATTTTATATAGCCCATGAATGATGTTACAAATATCCAAATGGCCCATGGCAGAAAAAAAGGTTCCCCATCCTTGCCTTGGGCAGTTTAGAGAGAAATCTACTTGATTCTCTAAGTTATATGAGGTTTTATCCTACCTATCACTCTTTCAAGCATAGTTTATTTACTCAATTTACCTCTCTACTACAAAGTATTGAAAGTATCAACATTTAAAATGATACAATTATAATCCAAAATGACATATTCAAGCAATAATTTTAGTAAATACAATGGAATTGACCAGGGATACATTTTTTTAAAGTACTTGGTCAAAGCTGTGCTGTTCATTATAGTCAGCAGAGCATAGCTGTTAGGTGCACAGGCTCTAGAATCACGTTTAAGAATTTTTGTCCTTACTGGCTGTGTGAGATCAACTCTCAAAGACTCGTTATCCTCATCTATAAAATGGAATATATAGTATTATCTATTGGAAGCACAAGAAATGCTTAATAAAGAGTCTGGCACACAGTAAGTACTCAATAAAAATCAGCTACTAGAACTATGGTTTAACTGTTCTATATGGGAATAAACCACCATATTCTAGCACTGCCACCTTGCTCCATGAAGAAAATCTTAAAACTTCTAGAACTTTATCAGATGGCAACAGTTAGGAAAAAGTACCTTATCATGTCAGATCCTAAAATGAGGGTAGGAAAAGTATTAAAGTTCTTTTCAGATTAATAGCATAAAAATAGAATCTGGGGGCCGGCACTGTGACACAGTGGGGTAAAGCCCTGGCCTGAAGCGCCGGCATCCCATATGGGCGCCAGTTCTAGTCCCGGCTGCTCCTCTTCCGATCCAGCTCTCTGCTATGGCCTGAGATAGCAGCAGAAGATGGCCCAAGTCCTTGGGCCCCTGCACCCACGTGGGAGACCTGGAGGAAGCTCCTGGTTCCTGGCTTCAGATCATCGTAGTTCCAGCCATTGCAGCCATCTAGGGAGTGAACTAGCGATGGAAGACCTCTCTCTCTCTCTGCTTCTCCTCTGTGTAACTCTTTCAAATAAATAAAATAAATCTTAAAAACAAACAAACAAACAAAAAAACAGAATCTGCTTGAAGGAGTGTACTTTATATTTTTTACAGCTAACAGCACAAAATAATGTCATATAGACTAATCAAGGACAGTCCAAAGAGAAGAGAAAAAACATACAGCCTTTTTCAATTGTCTTCTGCCCCTTGGCTATTTATATGTGCTGAAGCAGCCTTGATGATTCTTTCAAGTGAGTCTTTTCTCATTAATCTTTCTAGTCACATTATTTTCTCTCCTATGAATTTCTGTCAGATGCTTAGTAATCAGAAAGTGAAGCAACAGGATGCACATTACTCTGGGTACTGATGCTAAAGAGACACTGATTGGCACATCCACAGACATTTCAATGCAATGTGCTGCTCTGCTAAAATGTTGTTTTGTTACTGAAAAAGAAGGCAAATCTTCCTCTAAAGTAGATGGGAGAAGTGTGTGCGTGTATATATATATATATATATATATACACACACAAGCATTTTCCCTTGAATACTCATCCTAGGTAACATCTGCACACAAGACAGCACTTGCCCCAGGCAAAATTAATATCTTAACACAGGGTAAGGAACAACTGAAGCAAAAAGCAAAGATCTACACACAACCAGATTTACTTGTTTCTGATTTCTTAAAATCTGAAGCATAGGAAATTAGAAATGGTACTCTGCAGGTCAAAAAAAAGAAAAAAGAGAACAGAGGTTAACAACAGATAATGAAAAGGACTGTTTTGAAAAAATTAACCAAGAAAATCAGGATGACCAATGGCTCAATAAAATAGATACAGAAACCCTCAATGTTAGTAGTCAAAGCATGTCAAAGGGAGACAGAAAGGATGGTACAGGGAAAGAATTCAAAAGGTGGACTTCATAAAGAGTTTATTATTTTTTAACCACATCAATCATGAATTATCAAGATTAAGAGTTACATCCCTTTTCAAGACAGTCAGCATCAAATTGTATTACTTCCCTTGAAGGGTTCATCAGAACCTATGTAATTTTCTTCTGTACTGGCTTATGGAATCAATTTCAAGTTTGAGGATTACTTTGGAAAGCCAACGGTTACTTAATTCCAACTCTGGTGAATAAAGGGCTAATCAAATGATCAAATATGAAATATTATCAAGTCATAAAGGGTTTTCTTATATTGTCTATTAGGCAAGAATTCTAACTGTATTCCAAAAATTTGAAGGAATGTAACACTAATAGGAATAATGGTGCTTTGGAGTTAACTAGAACCACCCAATTTAAAGGATAATCCAGACTGGATGCATAAGTTTTAGCATATAACTTTAAAACCAGTCTCATTACTTTATAAGCATCCTTTGGTAAATTGAAAAGCCTCAAAGATGAAATACAGTGCCTGGTAATGATAAGTTTAATAGTTTATGTCTGTGCTGGGAAATTACAGACATGGAATACAGATGGAGTACATCAGAATTCAGACAAGAAATGAACTGCAAGGTATTCAATACATTATCACTGTGGATATTATATAAATTAATGGTAGGAAATACAGAAAATGATGAGCGACCAAAGGAGGTGGTTCCAGGGTAATGAAGAATGACAGATCATCTAGTCAAGGAGTCTGTGCAGGCTTATAGGACCTGAGAACAGTACTATAATGGGCCAAAAGGCATGAGTGTACATTCTTTGTAAGGATTTTTATGTCTTCTTCAAGCATCTCTGTCTCCTATTTCTTCTATGTGATGCCAAAACTAGGATAGTGCAAATTTCTATTTGTTCCACAGTATACAGCAGGGAGGTGCAAGGAGAGTCAGAAGTCACCAAAAGGTACAATTATCCAAGCTTCAGAGTAGCTGGGCTGAGTCTCCACTCACCTCATTGTTTGCATCACTCTCACAACCATCACTAACGCGTCCATTTCCTTTGCTGACACACGTACTGGGAGAGGGGTGGTGAAGGATACGTACAGATGCTCAGTGACTCAGTGGAGTCAGTGAAGGTGATATGTGAAGTAAAATGCTGGAGTGCTGTTAAAAATATAGCATTCTGAGTTTGCTTGAGAATATGGATTACTAGAAGGAACATCAGAATAAAAAAGTGCACACTTAAGCATAAATACATTAAGTGTCTGTAAAAATTTCCCTAGAACTAGGATCTTAGAAAGCTAACAAATATAAGTCACACACAGAAGCCGCCTTGGACTGTAAAGCAGCTTCTCAGATAGAAGTACAAGGGCACCTTGAGGGGAATGGAGGGGAGAAAGGTATCATAGATGGGAAGCAGCAGAGGAACTAGGTGTAGCAGCTTCTCTGAAACCTACAGCTAATTATCCAAAAGACAAAGTTAACTGTCTAAAGCCTTGACAAGCAACTTGCTCTAATGCTATTTTAGATGTCTAAAGGCTATATTAGGCCATCAGAAGCTCTGATCCATCAGACACCTGCTAGGACAGTCAAGCTAATCAACCTGTATCAAGGCACTGGCCCAAACTACTGAGGAGCTATTCTAACTTTGCCACCACTATAGATTCTGACACTAGATAAAGTTGCAATGATGAGACTTTCTGCCTTTCTACACTGAAAGGTCTTTCACCACTGCATGGTTTCTCTAATGTCAAATAATATCCAAACTATGACAAGCTTTTCCTAAACTACCATGGATTCAGATTTTTCTCCACTGTGGATTCTCTGATGTCGAATGAGACTCGACCTCTGAATAAACGCTTTCCCACACTCATTACATTGATAGGGCTTCTCCCCTGTGTGGATTCTCAGATGCTGAATGAGGCCAGTGTTCCCATTGAAAGCTTTCCCACATTCTTTACATTTATAAGGTCTTTCTCCAGTGTGGATTCTCTGATGTTCAATAAGGCCTGACTTTTGACTGAAGGCCCTGCCACATTCATTGCATTTGTAGGGTTTCTCCCCAGTGTGGCTTCTCTGGTGGCCAATAAGATGTGAGCTCCGCCTGAAGGTTTTCCCACACTCATCACACTCATAGGGCTTCTCCCCAGTGTGGATTCTCTGATGTCCAATGAGGTGTGAGCTATGACTGAAAGCTTTCCCACATTCATTACATTCATAAGGTCTCTCCCCACTGTGGATTCTCTGGTGCAAAATAAGGCCTGCACTCTGACTAAAAGCTTTCCCACACTGATTACACTGATATGGCTTCTCACCAGTGTGGATTCTCTGGTGCAGAATCAGGCCTGTGTTCTGACTGAAGGCTTTACCACACTCCTTACAGTGGTAGCGTTTTACTTTGTTGTGGATATCCTGATGGGAAAGAAGGGCTGACCTGTAACTGAAGGCTTTACCACACACATTACACTGATAGGGTTTCTCCCCAGTATGGATTCTCCAGTGGCGAACAAGGCCTGAACTCTGAGCAAAACTTTTCCCACATTCATCACATTTATGTCGTCTTTCTTGTGTGGCATTTCCCCGCTGCCTCTCTAATCTGCCCAGAAGATCTTGGGCTTCTCCATGCTCAAGACCCCTGATAACATCCCCGTTGCACTTGGCAGCTGTTTCTCCATGTGGCTGGATTCCAGTAGATATTACCTGTTTTGAAGCTAATTCCCTGTTCTCATTCCTGGTCTCACCACCTGAAATAAAAATGTAATAAGCATCAAGCCATGACATTTCCTATTCTTTATGCCAGAAGAAATAAACTGAAGTTAGGTAAAAAAGAACATATATGTAGAATAGCTACAATAAACACAAAGCTTCTATCTGCTTCCAAAATGGCTTCCTATCAGGGAAGATATATAAAGGGTCAAACAGAAGTATCACAGGCTAACCAAGAAAGTGGTATCATGACAAAAGAGGGTTACTGGAGGCCGGCACTTGGTGTAGTAAAACTGCCGCCTGTAGCACCAGCACCCCATGTGGGCACCAATTCTAATCCTAGGTGTTCCACTTCTAATCCAGCTCCCTGATAATGTGCCTGGGAAAGCAGTAGAAGGTGGACCAAATACCTGGGCTCTTACATCCATGAGAGAGACCCAGAAGAAGCCTACTTCCATCTTTGGATCAGCCCAGCTCCAGCCATTGTGGCAATTGGGGAGTGAACCAGCAGATAGAAGATGGATCTCTCTCACTCTGCCTTTCAAATGAACAAATAAATCTTTAAAAAAAAAAGAAAAAAAGAAAAAAAAAAAGAAAAGAAAAGAAAAGGAAGTCTCAAAACTCTATCCTTCTGTTGGATCCTGAGTCTAAACCCAACTGAGTTTTCTAGAATGCTCACAGCTTCCAGATATATATAAAAAAAAAGAACAAAAAACCTAAATGATAATAACCACAGCTCTCCTTACCCAGGGAGAACATGTTTCTATAATTTTCTGGTCTATTATCTCTACTCAAATCCTTCTGCAATGGATTAAGAAGCCACTCCTCTCGAATAAGGGACACAGCCATGTCTTCGATCTTCTCCAAAGTCTAAAACAAAATAAGATCACCAATCACTACGTGAGACCTTGAAGTGTTGACAGGTCAAACCTAATGTCAGAGAGATACACTAGCATTCAGAGCAGATTAAGCGGGAGAGAATATACTTTATAAAAGGATCTGAATGGCTGGGAAGAGGAAAACATACATTATTTACTGTGGGAACTCAAGATCAGTCTTTCCATATGTAAAAGAATTTAGGGTAAGTTTTTTGGTAGGTAGTGCCACAGACAGTTCAGAAATGGAGTGAATACCACAAACCAGGGAGATTTTCACGAAAAGTAACAACTCACCTGGAACCCTGCTGTGAGAAGTGTGGCGGTCATCTCCTGGTCTCCAGAATTTCCTTTCTGAGAAGAGACAGGACTCTGAGAAGTAGATAAAGCTGAGAGAGGAGAAGGGAAATTAGTCCCATCCAGTGATTTTGAGAACTAGCACTCATTCATTTCAAATTACTTGCATTTCAGAGATAATGCATGCCAAAGATTTTACATATGAAATGCTGGTAACTTGGACTTCAGTACATACAATGGTTGCCCACAAAACATCTGCAATTTGATGTCTCTAAACTCAGCCTCAAAGATACACTCAAACTGGGACAGACGCTGTGGCATAGCGGGTAAGGCCGACGCCTGCAGTGCCAGCGTCCCATATGGGCGCCGGTCCAAGTCCTGGCTGCTCCACTTCCCATCCAGCTCTCTGCTGTAGCCTGGGAAAGCAGTAAAAGATGGTCCAAGTCCTTGGGTCCCTGCACCCCTGTGGGAGACCCAGAAGAAGCTCCTGGCTCATGCCTTCGGATCTGAGCAGCTCTGGCCGTTGTGGCCAATTGGGGAGTGAACCATCTGATGGAAAACCTCCCTCTCTCTCTTTCTCTCTCTTCCTCTCTCCCTCCCTTCCTCCCTCTCCTTCTCTCTCTGAGTAACTCTGACTTTCAAATAAAGAAACTTTTCTTTAAGAAAAAAAAAAAAAAAGATACACTCAAACTGCCAACTTTTTCTCTGCCAGAATTACTAATCTTTGTGTTTATACTGTTTTTCTTCAGGCCCTGACCTGCCCAAGTGAACATTAGAACAAATCTCTCTCTACTAATTTGGTTACATTTCTGAAATATCTACCATGGCTGCCAGTATTAGCTTTTTATAGATTTCAGACAGCTCATTAACAAAATCAACATAGACTATGTATGTGTCTCAAGCACCAAGCATTAGGACCTTAGATAAGAATTCTATTATTGGGGGTCGGCACTGTGGCACAGTGGGTTAAAGCCTCAGTCTGCAGTGCCGGCATCCCATACAGGCACCGGTGCTAGTCTTGGCTGCTCCTCTTCTGATCCAGCTCTGCTATGGTCTGGGAAGGCAGCAGAAGATGGCCCAAGTCCTTGGGCCCCTGCACCCACGTGGGAGACCAGGAAGAAGCTCCTGGCTTCGGATCAGCTCCGTTTTGGCCACTGCGAACAATTGGGGAGTGAACCATTGGATGGAAGACCTCTCTCTGTCTCTACCTCTCTCTGTAACTCTGACTTTCAAATAAATAAAATAAATCTTAAAAAAAAAGAATTCTATTATTAAATGAAAGTGTTTCTACACTTATATAAAGCAAATTACTATACACGATATAAATGGGAAAGATGAGACTAGAACATCTCAAAAGAAAGCAAGAAAATTCTCAAACAATGGTGGAGAAATGTCAAAGGGACACAAAAATTAGATTTAAGGGGCCTCCTCTGGTCAAGTATGAGACAATTTAAACATCAAAATAAACACAGTGGGGCAGCATTATGACACAGTGGGTTAAGCCACTTGTAACACCTACATCCCATATCAGAATGAAGTCCTGACTATGCCACTTCCAATGTAGATCTCTGCTAATGGTCTGGGAAGCAGCAGATAGTGGCTCAAGTACTTGAGCGGTTGCCATCCACAAAGAAAAGAACCAGATGGAGTTTCAAGCTCCTGGCTTCAGCCTAGCCCAGCTCTGGCTGTGGCAGACATTTGGGTAATGAATCAGCAAATGGAAGATCTTTGTCTATGTCACTCTGTGCTTCAAATAAATAAATCTTAAAAAAAAAAAAAAAAAAAGAGTTACAGAACATTTATGGAATATTTGTCTATATTATAAAAAAAAAAATGAGGGGGGCGGTGCTCTGGTGTAGAAGGTAAGGCTGCCGCCTGCGATGCCACCAACCCATATGGGCACCAGCTCGAATCCCAGCTGCTCCACTTCCAATCCAGCTCTCTGCTATGGCCTGGGAAAGCAGTGGAGAATGGCCCAAGTTCTTGGGTCCCTGTGGGAGACCAAGAGGAAGCTCCTGGCTCCTGGCTTCAGATCGGCTCAGCTCCAGCAGTTGCAGCCAGTTGGGGAGTGAACCAGCAGATGGAAGACCCCTCTCTCTCTCTCTCTCTGTCTCTCCTTCTCTAACTCTGACTTTCGAATAGATGGATCTTTAAATAAATAAATAGGAAAAGGGAAACATTCTCCCTTATAAAAAATAGTAAATAAATATAGAAGGAATTATACAATCACCATTTTGTAAGCTCCTAAAAATCACTGAGTCAAGAAGCATCAATGAATACTTACACTGGTGTTTTAGAACAAATTTTTTTTTTTTTTTGGACAGGCAGAGTTAGTGAGAGAGAGACAGAGAGAAAGGTCTTCCTTTTTCTGTTGGTTCACCCCTCAAGTGACCGCTATGGCCAGCGCGCTGTGCCGATCTGAAGCCAGGAACCAGGCACTTCCTCCTGGTCTCCCAAGTGGGTGCAGGGCCCAAGGACTTGGGCCATCTTCCACTACCTTCTCGGCCCACAGCAGAGAGCTGGACTGTAAGAGGAGCAACCGGGACAGAATCCGGCACTCCGACCGGAACTAGAACCCGGGGTGCTGGCACCGCAGGTGGAGGATTAGCCTAGTGAGCCACAGCACTGGCAGTAACAAATGTTTAATACGGAGGATACTTGGCTGGTGCCACGGCTCACTAGGCTAATCCTCTGCCTGCCTGTGGCGCCGGCACCCCGGGTTCCAGTCCCGGTTGGGGCACCGGTTCTGTCCCGGTTGCTCCTCTTCCAGTCCAGCTCTCTGCTGTGGCCTGGGAAGACAGTGGAGGATGGCCCAAGTCCTTGGGACCTGCACCCGCAGGGGAGACCAGGAGAGGCACCTGGCTCCTGGCTTTGGATTGGCATGGTGCGCAGGCCGCAGCGCACCGGCCTCGGCGGCCATTAGAGGCTGGACCAATGGTAAAGGAAGACCTTTCTCTCTGTCTCTCTCACTCTCTCACTCTCTCACTGTCCACTCTGCCTGTCAAAAAAAAAAAAAAAAAAAAAAAAAAAGAGGATACTTGCATAGACTCAAGAGTCTCCTCCCACAAGTTAATTATCAATTACAAAGGAAGAAACAAATCTTACAATGATTAACCTGGCAAGAATAATTAACAGACAATCATCAATAATAGGACAGGTGCAAACATTTGATGCAGTACTTAAGTTGTAGCTTGTGACACCTGCGAATCATTATCAGCGTGCCTGGTTCGATCTTGGCTACTCCACTTCCTAACCAACTTCTTTCTAATGGGCATCCTGGTACAGCAGCAGATGGCAGCTCAAGCAATTGCATTCCTGCCACTCATGTGGATGACTGCGATTAAGTTCCAGGCTCCTGACTTTGATCTGGTCCAGCCCTAGCTACTGCAAGCATTTGGGAAGTCAATCAGCATGGAACATCTTGATCTCAATCTCCTTCCCATCCTCACCTCTCTCTCCCTCTCTCCCTCCCCCATACCCCTGCCTTTCAAATAACATAAAAATAAATTTTTAAAAATATTTTAAGTAACAGAACAGGGCTGACACTGTGGCACAGTGTGTTAAGCCACTGCTACAGTGCTGGCATCCCCTATGGGTATCAGTTCGAGTCCTGAGTGCTTCACTTTTTTTTTTTAAAGATTTATTTATTTATTTGCAAGTCAGAGTTACACAGAGAGAGGAGAGGCAGAGAGAGAGAGAGAGAGAGAGAGAGAGAGAGAGATCTTCTATCCAATGGTTCACCCCCCCGTTGGCCGCAACTGCTAGAGCTGCTCAGATCCGAAGCCAGGAACCAGGAGCTTCTTCCGAGCCTCCCACACAGGTGCAGGGGCCCAAGAACTTGGGCCATCTTCTACTGCTTTCCCAGGCCATAGCAGAGTTGGATTGGAAGCGGAGCAGCTGGGTCTTAAACCGGTGCCCATATGGGATGCTGGCACTTCAGGCCAGTGCGTTAACCTGCTGCACCACAGCGCCAGCCCCTGCTTCACTTCTGAACCAGCTCCTTGGGAAAATAGTAGAAGATGGTCCAAGTGTTTGGGTCCCTGCCACACACAGGAGATCCAGATGAACCTGGCTCCTGGCTTTGGCCCAGCCCAGCCCTGGCTGTTGGCGGGCATTTCGGAAGTGAAGCAGTGGAGGGAAGACCTGCCCCCTCCCCCCGCCCCCCCCCCCCGTCTCTCCTCTCTCTAACTCTTTCAAATAAACATTTCAAAAATAAAAATAATAGGACAAATTTCTGTTGTGTTCCTGAAAGAACACAGCATCACTTCTGCAGTGTTCCCACCAAATACATGCAGCCTAAATGTAAACATGAGGAAATATCACACAAACCCAAACTGCAGCTGCCCTACAACATAACTGACCCATACCCTTCAAAAAATGTGAAGATCATGAAAGGAAAAAAAAAAAAAGGCTGAGGAAATATTTCAAATTAAAGGAGACTCAGACGTGACAATCAATTGCATAGTGTGACCCTGGACTATATCTATGTTAATACTTCCTACTTGCGATGATTTTACTGTAGTTATCTAAGAAATGCCCTCATTTGAGGAAATACATACAGAACTATTTACAAATAAAGTATGATACCAGAAAACTTTATATATATTGGAACCGCACTGGGATAACAGAAATATATGAACATGTACAGATTTCCAAATTTTTAACTTGCTCATGAGTTTATGAAACCTAGGTAACTGGGGATGATCTGTAAATAGTGATTCTAGTTCCAGCTCTCCAGGATCTAGACAGGTAAAGCCAACTGTACTTCTTTCCTTTCTATTTTTCCCTCCTCCCTTATCAATGAAATCTAGTGCCTCACCTCTCTGTTGCGGCCCTTGGGACACTGGAGATTTGTATTGGATTGCCACTGGTTGGAGCGGAGTACTTGGAGGCTCTGGTGCAGATTCTGAATGCACCACCTCCTCCCAAAGTACCCTATGTCCATGAGCACGAGCTGGGACCTGAAATCAATAAAACAATAAAAGTGAATAACATAAGAGTATAAAGAACACATCTACAGGGATCCATGCTTGGGATAGGAAATAGCAGAACCTCCAGGGGCAGTGAGGAACACAATCAAGTAGACTAGCACAGAAAGAAAGGCCTCATTTCTGCTCAGCACTGAAGAAAAGAATTTCTGCTGATGCCTTCTCTGCTACATGGTACATCAATATTTTGTATTCCCAAGCCAGGGAGAAAAGGAAAATGACAAATACAAACTTAAAGCAATGCTATACAGTAGGAAAAGACTTTAAGTAAATAGGGAGCTTGAGTTATGGTCTCAGATTTACTTTTAATTATTTGAGTGACCCTGAAAAAGTGATTTAAGTTCCCTATGTATTAGGTTCCTGTCTGGCAAACAGGAAAAGTGATACAGCTGTAAGGATGTTATGAAGATTTCAAAAAAATAGATTATATTCTTTACAAAAACTAAAGGAAATTCCTAAATACAAGACATTCTACACTATAACTGCGTTCATCTTCATCCAATATAAACCAGTGTTCAGCATTTTCTCTCTCACTGGGAGACTAGTGTCTTCCACCCAGCTTCCATGACTCCCACAGTCATAGCATATACAACTTCTTCTACTTACTGGCCGTCCTAGTATATCAATCTGCCTTTCCAAATCCTCCAATAGGGTTACCACCTCCTCTCCATTCTCTAACTGATGTTCCTTAACCAGAGTCTGCAGCTCCCCAGGCAGGATAGTCAAGAACTGCTCCAGCACCAGCAGCTCCAAGATCTGTTCCTTGGTGTTCAAATCTGGCCTCAGCCACTGATGGCAAAGTGCCCGGAGTTGTATCAGAGCTTCTCGGGGTCCCAGTGTCTCCTGGTAGCACAACTGTCTGAAGCGCAGGCGAAACAGTTCTTGGCCAGGAGGGTTATTTTCATGCAGAACAGATTCTTGGTCCCAACCATGATCCTCCTCCTCTACCTTGACAATTACAAGATCCTCTTCTGGAGCCTGCTCTCGTGGAGATGGGGCTGCAGGCTTTCTTGATTCTGCAGCCATTTAGGGCCAGAAAAGCTCAGGAGGTTTGTTTCCACTACTTTCTTTATCTTAAGAACCTTCTGAAAGCCTAAGGATACTTCTTTGGGAAAAGAAAACAATAAATAGTGTTAAGACAAGTCAAAAATCATAATTTACCAAGATATTTTAACAAGTCCCCACCATGACATGGACTTCAGGCTGATCTCTCCACTGCTCCAGAAATAACTCCTGGCTTCCTTAACCTTCCACCCCACAAGTCATGCCAAATCCACCTAAGCAATAACTTCTTGCTTCTGCTTTCTCTGGTTAGCAGAGTGTGGAACACAACTAAAAAAAAGTCAGGGAACCATGTAGACTGGGTCTACTTGATTATGTGCTTAACCTCAATGGCCCCTCAGTACTGCTCATTTCATCCCTTTTAGAATGTGTTATACCAGTTGTACTAACCTGTTTCTACATGCTTCAGATCTCAATCCTTCCTTAATCTACCTCCAGGTACTGTTAACAACCTCCCTAAAACTTCCCTCTTCTCCACTTCACATTTGTCATCCTACCCATGCTTCCTATCTTCTTTCCTAGCTCAAGGCCAATTCTACTATGGATCTTATCTTCAGTTCAAGAATCTTCTTTGGAGTTTGGTTTCCAAAAGCAAAATATATCTTTTTTAAAAAGGAGGAAGGTGGGGTGGATTTTACAGTGACCAAAAGGCAAAGTGCTGGTGAAAACAATTCACTGGAAATAGTTTAATAAAAGATAACATGGGCGGTTTTCTCTTTTAAGACAAATAAGATGGAGAAGAACCTACAACCCTAAAGTCTAACCTAACATACAAATGATCTTTCAGAGGGGCCAGCGCTGTGGTGCAGCAGGTTTATGCCCTGGCCTGAAGTGCCGGCATCCCATATGGGATGCTCCTCTTCCCATCCAGCTCTCTACTATGGCCTGGGATAGCAGCCGAAGATGGCCCAAGTCCTTGGGCCCCTGCACCCGCGTGGGAGCCCCAGGAGAAGCTCCTGGCTCCTGGCTTCGGATTGGCGCAGCTCCGGCCGTTGCGGCCAATTGGGGAATGAACCAGCAGATGGAAGACCTCTCTCTATCTCTCTACCTCTCTCTGTAACTCTGTCTTTCAAGTAAATAAATCTTTAAAAAAAAATAATCTTTCAGAATGTTACATAAACTTATATTCACCTACAAAATACATTTGATATTAACTATTGTTGCATGAATCAGTACTTTATTACTTATATTGATGAATGTTCACTCAGTGTTTTAGATATCTGAGTCATCTTCAAGTTTTAATGATTATGAATAATAGGACTGAATATCTGAATGAGTTATTGTGTGACCAGTTTTCATTTCACTTGGGTAGAAGTAAAGTTGCTGGCTAGATGTAAAATTGCTGGCTCATAGAGTTTAACTTTACAGAAAAAAAGTCAAGAGGCCAGCACTGTGACACAGCCAGCTAAAGCCCTGGTCTGTAGTGCTGGCATCCCATATAGGCGCCAATTTGAGTTCCCACAGCTCCACTTCCAATCCAGCTCTCTGCTATGGCTTGGGAAAGTAGAAGATGGCTCAAGTCCTTGGGTCCCTGCACCCTCGTGGGAGACCCGGAAGAAGCTTCTGGCTTCGAATAGGCTCAGCTCTGGTCATTGCAGCTATTTGGGGAGTGAACCAGAGGATAGAAGACCTCTCTCTCTCTCTGCTTCTACCTCTCTGTAACTCTGCCTTTCAGTTAAATTAATAAATCTTAAAAAAAAAAAAAAAATGTTTTCCAGGGTCCAGCACTATAGTGTAGCAGGTAAACTGCAGCCTATAGTGCCAGCATCCCATACGGGCACCAGTTCAAGTCCCAGTTGCTCCACTTCCAATCCAGCTCTCTACTAATGGCCTGGGAAAGCAGTAGAAGATGGCCCAAGGCTTTGGGCCCCTGCAACTGCATAGGAGACCTGGAAGAAGCTCCTGGCTCCTGGCTTCGGATAGGCCCAGCTCTGGTCATTGCGGCCATTTGGGGAGTGAACCAGCAGATGAAACACCTTTCTCTCTTCCTGCCTCTGCTTCTCTGTAACTCTGCCTTTCAAATAAATAAATAAATCCTTAAAAAGAGTGTTTTCCAAAGTGGCTTTAATACCTTGAATTCCATTAACAATATTATGAGGTGCACTTGCTCCACATCGTGACTAGCACTTGATATTGTGTGGACTGTTTTATTTATTTATTCATTTAATAGGCAACGTGACAGAGAGAGAGGGAAAGACAGATCTTCCATCCACTGGTTCACTCCCAAATGTTCACCACAGCTGCAGCTGGGCCAAGCCAAAACCAGGAGCCTGTCACTCCATCTGGTCTCACACGGGCCCAAATACTTGGACTGTTATCTGCTTCTTATCATAAGTGCATTAGCAGGAAGCTGGAACAGAAGTGGATAGTAGGAACTCAAACCTGCACTCCAATATGGGATGCCAGCATTGCAACCCATTGCTTAACATGCTACACACAATGCCAGCCCGTGGGTTGCCTTTTTTTTTTTTTCATTTAGACATTTTTATAGGTATATAGTAGTATCTCCTCATGGTTTTAATTTAGATTTTCCTAATAATAATGTTGAGTATGTTTTTATGTACTTAATTTACCACCGCATATTTTCTTGGGTGGAGTATCTGTTCACATTTTTGCCAATTTCCTAATTAAGGTATTTTTAATTAAGTTTTTGATTATTCCTTACTGGCTAATTTTCCCTTTAAGCCTCTTCCATCTCCAATCAGCCAGTCTTTGAGAATTACAATCTATAAATAACTAAGTACAAAATTACTCCACTATGTACCTTTCTTCTAGATTTGTGTATACACTACACTATTACGTTGGTAAACTGATTCTTACATATCCTCCTTAAATAACATCTAATTAAGTATTACTCTTTTTTTGTAATTTAAAATAGACAATCTTTAAAACTTGTTCTGGATCTCAAATACTGTAATACTACAAATTACTGAAGACACTAGCACCAGTACTCTTCCTTACAATAAGTAAACCTAAATTTAAGTAATGTTTGGGAACTGAAAACAAAACAAGAAAGACATTTTCCAGATTTTAAAGATCAAAAAAAGGTAGCCAATGCAAGTAATATGCTTTGTGATTACCTCAAATTGCATTGGCTGAATGTTTTAACATGTATTACATTTTCCATTTAACCACAAAAACTCAAAATATGTATGTATTTGCTGAAGCAATGACTGCTGCATAAAGATACTCAACTGAACTAATCAAACAGAAATGTCTTTAGGGTTGCTGGTGGCAGTTTGAAAGTAGCTTGACAAAAACTACACGGGACTGACCTAAGTTTTGGAAACGTGGCCCCTCCAAAGAGTTTCCAAGCATGTACTTAGGTTAGCACAGTAACTGAAATAAGTATCCTTAAGTTCTGTACTATAGAAGCATATATATTCTATGCTAAATAAGCATTCGTTGAATTCTATACTACCTCTATAATATCAAAAATGTTTCTTTCGGACAGTCAAAACACCATTTTCTGAGTATGCTAAAAAATAACCTAACAGCAAAATTTTCAAGTTTCCATGGATAATGGTGGTTTCCAAAAGCAAAATATATCTTTTTTAAAAAGGAGGAAGGTGGGGTGGATTTTACAGTGACCAAAAGGCAAAGTGCTGGTGAAAACAATTCACTGGAAATAGTTTAATAAAAGATAACATGGGCGGTTTTCTCTTTTAAGACAAATAAGATGGATTGCAAAAAAAAAAAATACCACAAAATGATTTGCTGACGAAAGTCTGGGGACAAAGGATCGGCCTGCGCCTTCAACCAAGGTGAGCCCTCAACGTTCCAATCAGCCCGGTCGCCGACCACCGCCCCGCAGCTCTCGGACCCTCGGGCCTGTCCGAGCTGTGGCCCAGTCCGGCCGCTAAGCGGACCCCTCCTCCGTCCCGAAGCCCGACCGTACTCACTGTGAGTTCCAGAGCGGCCTGGGGTAAGCAGGGGCGGCTGCACAGGATGTGCTGACCCGGAACAAGGTCGAGGTAAAAAGACAAGCACCGTTATACTCCAGTAGGCCTCTCCAGCCATTAACTTCCAAACCCGCTGAGGCACACCAGGCAGAGCGCATCTTGGCCCCCAGGCACTTCCGGAAGCCCTCTAGGAACAGAGGAGGACTGACCGCTCTATGGTCGCCGGTGGAGGGGCGACACGCTTCCCTAAGCGTCCTCCTGCGCATGCGTGTTGAAGGACTATGCGGCCGCTGGTCGTAAACACTATGGGGACGCAGTCCTCAGTATCTCTGCTTTTTGCGGGGTTAGCTCCGCTGAGTGGCTGGCAGACGTGACGGTCACAGAGCTGACTCGCAGCCTTGCAGACGCCGGGGCTGGGAACGCGGCGAAGGAGGGAGCATTTCCTGGGTTTTAGGACACTAACGAGGTGGACTGCATGCTAGCTCTACTGTTCTCGCTTCGTAATCTTGTTACCACGTAGTGTAAAGAAAGAAAAGCAAGGCAAGGCGGAGGCAAGACACACAACCAGAAAAGGTTTATTCAGGGAACAAACCTGAGAGGGGCTCGAGGGAACACATGGTAGAGAAACACCTGGAAACACAGCAGAGTGAGGCCGTCCAATGGAGCTAGAGGGGGTAGGGGTCTGTGGGCCCCTCACACGTAGGTAGAATGTCCTTCACAAGCAGGCTAACAGCTGTGGCTGGAAAACCTGTCTCCAGACCCACTGGAATCTCCCCCACTAATAGCTTCTTGTACTGCATATGTGACCTTGCGACTTTAAGTCACACCTCCAGGATGGTTGCAATCTTTCACCCAGAGCTGACAGAGGAGGGGGCTGAGCCCCTAAGGAGACAGCCCCCTGCTACCTTCATGAGCCCCAAGCCAATTGACATATGTATGTGAAACCTCCTCCACCCCTCCAATGGGCTCCCCAAATAGTATGGCCCAATGAACAGTAATGCCTTAAAAACTCGGGACACTTCCTAAAAGCCAGTGTCCTGCTCCGACACTTCAGCTAGTCTCCTCTCAAACCAGACGCTTTTTCCGTCACTTGCTAATCAAATAAGTTTCTTTTCTGTCCAATAAAAGGTTCTGCCTCTTTGCAAAAGGCTTCCAGGCTTTTTATTTCTATACTAAGCTGAGGAAAAGAACCCACGAAACTCTGGCAACGAAAACTCTAGCAACCGCCCTCCCCCTGCGACTGGTAACACAGAGAGCACATTTTCATAGAAGCTTCATGCAAGATGGAGAGCTTGGGGGAGAGCAAGGCGAGGCTTGGGCTAAAATTGAGATATGGTTGAGAAGGTTTGGGAGGCTTGGAGGGCCAAGATAGGGTGGAGCTGGTTGGGGAAGAAAGTGGGGGTTCAGTCTGCTCTGAGTTAGATAGGTAGGGGACTAAAGTAGATCTGAGGCTTTTGTCCTTTGTCCATCACATAGACTGTAAATTTATTGAGGAATTCCTACTAATAATATTGTACCTGGGAATAGTACATGGTATACTATTAAGTGTTCAAAAATAATTATAATTGAATATATTTTTAATCTTAGATATTTTCCATCCATTCGTATCTTAATGAATTGCAATTTCTTACAAAACCTGTTTTCCCACTTAGCTTTTTAAATACAAAATCCATGATGTAAGCTTCAGGGATGAAGCCTAGTTTTTTTGGCTTTTTTAAAGATTTATTTATTTGAAAGGCAGAGTTACAGAGAGGCAGAGAGAGAAAGAGAGAGGTCTTCCATCCGCTGGTTCACAACCCAAATGGCTGCAACAGCAGGGGTTGGACAAGGCTGAAGCCAGGAAGGAGACTGGAGCTTCTTCTGGGTCTCCCACAAGGGTGCAAGGGTCCCATGACATGGACCATCTTCCACTGCTTTCCCTGGCACATTAGTAGGGAGCTGGATCAGAAGTGCAGCAGCCAGGTCTGGAAATTCACTCAAGATCCACCTCAGTCTTTCTCATGCCCCAGGGCATGGCGGCCAAGGTTCATGGTTGGCCAAGTATATCCACACCAAGTTGCAGAATAAAGAGAATATTACTGAGGCCCTACACAGGGCCAAATCCAAGTTTTCCATCTGCCAGAAGATCCATATCTCAAAGATGAGGACTTTACCACTTTTTTTTTATAAGATTTATTTATTTATTTGAAAGAGTTACAGAGAGAGAGAAAGAGAGGCAGAGAGGTCTTCCATCCGCTGGTTCTCTCCCCAGTTGGCCGCAATGTCCAAGCTGCACCCATCTGAAACCAGGAGCCACTTCAGGTCTCCCATGTGGGTGCAGGGACCCGAGGACTTGGGCCATCTTCTACTGCTTTCCCAGGCCATAGCAGAGAGCTGGATCAGAAGTGGAGCAGCCGGGACTTGAACCGGTGCCCATATCGGATGCCGGCACCGCAGGCGGCGGCTTTACCTGCTACGCCACAGCCCCAGCCCCATTTTTACAACTTTTAATTTGGATGAATTTGAAGACCTGGTGGTCCTTTTTTTTTTTTTTTTTTTTTTTTTTTAGATTTATTTATTTATTTAAGAGTTAGAGTTACAGACAGTGAGAGGGAGAGACAGGTCTTCGGTCCACTGGTTCACACCCCAAATGGCCGAAACAGTAGGCGCTGCGCCGATTCAAAGCCAGGAGCCAGGAGCTTCTTGCGGATATCCCACATGGGTGCAGGGGCCCAAGGACTTGGGCCATCCTCCACTGCTCTCCAGGGCCACAGCCCTGGTGGTCCTTGGTTTGTTACAATAGTTTAAATCATTTGAAGTTGCTGATATTTAATGGTTTGGAGCATATAGAAATAGAAACTTCATGTGTTTAACCTAATATGTAAGCATTTTTTTCATGTGAGAATGTAGAGGTCTACAATAATCAGGTTATTCTGATTTTATTTCTGTACTTCAAATCCATTTCTTTTCATTCTAATGTGAATCCATAGACCACCCCACAACTTGTGACACCTGGGTCACTGTAGTAATGTTTTGAATGGTCTCCTTGTGTCTGCTTTTTTCTCTTTCTTACCTCTTTAAAAACCAAAATTATTTTTTCTCATTATATATTTATTTTGCTTTAGATGCCAGGAAAGAAGCTTATTTAGTCTTAAAGAATTTTGAAGAATGCCACACGACATATCTGCTTGGATCTCCTGGGACCAGTCTGACTCCCCCTTGGGGCTCAGCCCCTTCCCCAGCCAGCTCTGGGTGAAAGCTTGCACCCACCCTGAAGGTGTGATTTAAAGCTGCAAGGTCACACATGCAGAACAAGAAGCTATTAGTGTGGGGAGGTATCAGCTGGTCTGGAGACAGGCTTTCCAGCCACAACTAGTCAGCCTGCTTGTGGAAGAACATTCTACCTATGTATGAGGGGCCCAAAGACCCCCAACCCCACTAGATGGCCGAAAGAGAGAGCGAGAAGAGAGAGAAATATATCTTCCATCCACTGGTTTACTCCCCAAATGGCCACAATATCCAGCAGTGGGCCAGGTCAAAGCCAAGAGTCAGGAGCTTCATCTGGGTCTCCCACATGGGTGGCAGGGGCCCAAACACTTGGACCATCTTCCACTGCTTTCCTGGACATTAGCAGAGAGCTGGATCAGAAATGGAGTAGCTGGTACATGAAACAGCATCCATATGGGATGCCAATGTTGTAGGCAGCTGCTACCCACTACACACAACACCCATCCCTTCCATCACAAATGTTTTTTGTCTGTCTCCCTTTACTGTAATATAGACTTAAAATAGTAGGGATCTGGTTTATCTTGCTCCCTGCTATATCCCTAGTAACTAGAATAGAGGCCTGGCAATGTACTCAGTAAATACCGTTGAGTGAATAAATAAGAAGCAGGTTTAAAAAAAAAAAAAAGGCCCTTGACATTATAGAATTTAGCATCACAGAAGTGAGGTGGTTTGGAACATACAGGACCTCCCCATGAGGACAAGAAGATCTTGGTCAATGCTGTTTAATCAATAGGAATATATTATGATCCATCCATGTAATTTTTTGTTTATTTTTAAATATTTATTTATTTGAAAGGCAGAGTTACAGAGACAGAGTGATTTTCCATCCACAGGTTTACAAATCTCCACATGGCCACAATGGCTAGAGCCAAGTAAATCCGAAGCCAGGAGATAACTACTCTTAAAACCTCAGCCTAACTCTTGTATTACGTTACTAAGGTGGGAACAGGTTGTTCTGAAGTGTTTCCAAGTTTCTGGCTGTGTTTTCACTTGATAGACTTTGTACTTAGACTATAATGAAATAATTTTATGTTCATAGATGAGAAGATAGATCACTTGCTGAAGATACTATAAATAATACGTGTGTTAAGATTCAACTGTAGGGCCAACACTGTAGTGTAGCCAGTGAAGCCGCCACCAGCGGTGCCGGCATCCCATATGGGCACTGGTTCGGGTCCTGGCGGCTCCACTTCCGATCTGGCTCTCTGCTGTGGCCTTGAAGGGTAGTGGAAGATGGCCCAGGTCTTTGGGCTCCTGTGCCCACATGGGAGACCTGGGGGGAATCTCCTAGCTCCTGGCTTCGGATAGGCGCAGCTCCTGCCATTGTGGCAGGTTGGGGAGTGAACCAGTGGATGGAAGGCCTCTCTCTCTCTCTCTGCCTCTCCTCTGTGTAGCTCTGACTTTCAAATAAATAAATAAATATTTTAAAAAAAAAAATCAACTGTGCCTTTCTTGCCCCCTAGCCATCTTGGCGGCTACATTTGGTTGGAGGCCATCCCACACCTAAGGCAGGAAGATAGTGGTCACAAAGAAGACAAAAAAGTTGCTGGAGTCTATCAACTCTAGGCTCTAGCTCATGATGAAGAATGGAAAATATGTGCTACGGTACAAGCAGTCTCTGAACATGATCAGACAAAGCAAAGCGAAACTGGTCATCCTCACCAACAACTGCCTGGCTCTGAGGAAATTTGAAATAGAATATTAACATCATGTTGGCCAAAACTGGTGTCCATCACTATAGTGGCAATCATAATTAACTGGGCACCACTTGTGGAAAAAACTACAGAGTATGCACTCATTCTATCATTGATCCAGGTGATTCTGATATTATTAGAAACATGCCAGAACAGACTGGTGAAAAGTAAATCATGCAATTTTTTCTTTAATAAAACCTGCTACTGGGCCTGGCACTGTGGCCTGACACGCCAGCATCCTATATGGGCACCAGTTCAAGTCCCGGCTGCTCCACTTCTGATCCAGCTCTCTGCTATGGCCTGGGAAAGCAGAGAAGATGGCCCAAGTCCTTGGGCCCCTGCACCCACATGGGGTCCTGGAGAAGTCTCCTGGCTTTGCATCAGCTCAGTTCTGGCTGTTGCAGCCATTTGGGGAATGGACCAGTTGATGGAAGACCCCTCTCTGTAGCTCTACCTCTCAAATAGATAGAATCTAAAAAAAAGGAAGGAAGGAAGGAAGGAAGGAAGGAAGGAAGGAAGGAAGGAAGGAAGGAAGGAAGGAAGGAGGAAGGAAGGAAGGAAGGAAGGAAGGAAGGAAGGAAGGAAGGAAGGAGAAAAGAAAGAAAGAATGTGAAATCAGGGCTCAAAATAGCCACTCTAATATGGGATGATGGTGTCCTAACATTGCATCCTTAATTAATTAATTAATTTCCTGGGCCAGCACTTCGGATTGTAGGTTAAGCCTCTGCCTGTGAGCCGGCATCCCATATGAGTGCCAGTTTGAGTCCCAGCTGCTCCACATCCAATCCAGCTTCCTGCTAATGGCCTGGGAAAGCAGTGGAAGATGGCCCAAATGCTTGGGCCCCTGCACCCACATGGGAGACCCAGAAGAAGTTCCTCGTTCCATTTCTGGGTTCAGACTGGCCAAGCTCCGGCCATTGTGACCATTTGGGGATTGAACCCGTGGATGGGAGACCTCTTTCTCTGTCTATAACTCTATCTCTCAAAAAAATAAATAAATCTTCAAAAAAAATTCCTTCAATCCCCCTCTTCTCTATCTTATTTCCCCCTCTTCACCAATGTCCATTTATACCTCTTACAACCCTCTCCCTCAAGACACTTATTTATTTCATTTTTAACTATTCATTTATAATTATTTATAGCTATTTGGATATATGATTTGCCCTACAAAGTTCTTTGTATTGGAAACTTGGTCCCCAATGTGGCAGTACTGAGGCAATGGAATCTTTAAGAGATGGATCTAGTGGCAGGTAATTAGGTCACGGGGCTCCACCCCATTCTTATAACAGGATGGGTCGGGTATTACACAATTAGATGCATTCTCTCAAAAGCAACATCTCTGCCCCTTCTTTAAACAATTTCCTTTTCAACCACAAATTCATAATGTAACCAGGAGGGTTCCTTGCCAGTGCCAGTTACTGGTGACCCTTCAGTCACCAGAATCATGGGCCAGATAAACCTTTAATTTACTCAGCTTTTAGGTATTTTGTAATGGTAACACTAAACAGAGTAAACCAGCTCCCTCATAATCATTTCATTACCAACCCCATGTGTGATTGAGAAAGCTATCCCTGTATTTCCTGTAGCTGCCTTTTTTTTTTTTTAAGATTTATTTATTTATTTGAAAGGCAGAGTTAAGAGAGGCAGAGAGAGAGAGAGAGAGAGAGAGAAAGAGAGAGTCTTCCATCCACTGGTTCACTCCCCAAATAGCCACAATAGCCAGAACTGGGCCAATCCGAAGCCAGGAGCCAGGAGCTTCTTTTAGGTCCTCCCACACAGGTGCAGGGGCCCATCATCTACTGCTTTCTCAAGCTATAGTAGAGAGCTGGATCTGAAGTGTAGTAGCCAGGACTCAAACTGACGCCCACATGGGATTCCAGCACTGCAGGCGGTTGGCCCCGCTACCTGCCTCTTAACAATCACTGTCTCAACTGTTAGATCATGAATACTACAAAATTCAAGTTTTTGCCTCCTCCCTCCAAAAAGAAGAGAGAAGCAGCCATGCATGTGATTCAAATAGCATGTATGTGCTTCTGACACAACTCTTGATAAATTGATTCGGTGTTTAGAGTTCTTTTAGAGTAAATTGTCCATCTAGGACAATTCTCCCTTAGAACCTAGTGGTTCTGATTAGTGTGCAACATGTTAAATCTTCTCTTCCAGTAATTGTATGATTAAACTTATTGCAATACTCCCACCAGTTTCTTTTGTGGGTTTCTACAGACTTACTAGGACATTGCCTGCTTCTCCATACTACCAGCAACTACTTAGATCTCCTTTGACCTCATGCTTTCTTTCCTTTTAAAAAAAAATTTTCACTTTATTTGAAATACAGAGAGACAGAGATCTTCCACCTGCTAGTTCACTCCCCAAAATGTCCATAATAACAAGGTCTGGATCAGGCAGAAGCCAAGAGCCTGGAACTCAGTCTGGGTCTTCTACATGGCTGGCAGGACCCTAAGTGTTTGGCATCCCATCTCCTGTCTCCCAGGGTAAACATTAGTGGGAAGCTAGATCAGATGTGGGGGAGCCAGGACTCAAACCAGGCACTCAGACATGTGATGCAGGCATTCCATGTAGCATCTTAACTACTGTCCCAAACATCTACACCCTCTTTGCCTTTTGCCTGCAGTTACCCCACACTTCATTGATAATTCTTGTCTTACCTACCTCACTTCAGGCTGTCTCCGGCCACATATATTTTTGCCCTTCCCTGACTCTTACCATTACCCTCTGGTCAACATTAGACCAAATTTGTGGTGGCCACTGGTGGCAGTTTGGGATCAACACAAAACCTAAAAAGGAGAGCAGGCATGTAGTGCTCCAAACTACACTCAGCCTTTAAGGGTACAGAACTCTAACAACTCTAAAAACAGTTCTTGGGACAAAACTACTAGCTGAATTGAGTGTTCTGTCACATAGAGGATGATAGGAGAATACAAGTTTGTCATGTCTTCACTAATTTCAGGGAACTGAATCCTGGGTCCAAGATCATCTTTCTTATCATTGCAGAAGCTTCTCTAAATTCAAGGAAGAATAAGATCACAAACTTAAGTTCCCCCTTGAATATTATGAAAAGCTAAGCCTTGGTGTTTCTCAACAAGACTAAAGGTAAAGGGGTAAAGCCATTATTCAGTGAACATGTTTCTTTTGTAAAAGATTTATTTATTTGAAAGGCACAGTGACAAGGGATGAGAGATCAATCTCCCACCTGCTGGTTTACTCCCCAAATATCGGGACTGGGCCAAGTCAAAGCCAGGAGCCTGGAACTCCATCTGGTTTACCCACATAGGTGGCAGGGGCCCAAGTACTTGAGCCATCTCTCTCTGACTCTACCTCTCTCTCTAACCCTGTCTCTCAAATAAATAAAACAAATCTTTAATTAAAAAAAGTAGTGTTATGCTCAAAGACAATAAAAACTCCATTTACATTATGGTGTTATGAGGAATGCTTTAAGAGTTATCTTCCAAAGTAGTAGATATAAAAATGATTCTTGTGGTCTTCCTGATCTCAAACACAATGCAAAAACAAGTATGTTTAATTACTATCTTCAGCAAGAGATTTGAAGCACTTAGATCACTCCTTTTTTGATCGTTTTGGCAATTCCTAAAACCAGTCAAGGAATGAGAGGTTCACGGAGTTCAATAGTGCTAGAAGTTTGAATATACCAGGCCTCTGGCCACAATTCCTGTCATACTATAAAACTCTCCAATTAGCAATGTAAAAATCTATAAAAGTACTTGACAGTGATTGCACAAGATGGCTGAACAGAGAGGCCCTGCACTCACTTTTTTTTTTTTTTAATTTTTGACAGGCAGAGTGGACAGTGAGAGAGAGAGAGAGACAGAGAGAGAAACAGAGAGAAAGGTCTTCCTTTCCATTGGTTCACCCCCAAAATGGCCACTACAGCCAGCGCTGCGCCGACCCGAAGGCAGGAGCCAGGCGCTTATCCTGGTCTCCCACGGGGTGCAGGGCCCAAGTCCATCCTCCACTGCACTCCCGGGCCACAGCAGAGAGCTGGCCTGGAAGAGGGGCAACCAGGACAGAATCCGGTGCCCTGACCGGGACTAGAACCTGGTGTGTCGGCGCCATAAGGCGGAGGATTAGCCTATTGAGCCACGGCACCAGCCTGCACTCACTTTTAGTACAGAAAAAAACAACAGAATGAGGGCCAGCATTGAGAGCTAGTTCAAGTCCCAGCTGCTCTGCTCCCCAGCCAGGCCCTTGCTAATGTGCCTGAGAAAGCAGTAGAAAATGGCCAGGGTGCTTGTGCCCTGCCACCCATGTGGGAGACCTGAATGAAGTTCCTGGCTCCTGGCTTTGGCCTGGCCCAGTCCCAGACATTAGGGCTATTTGAGGAGTGAACCAATAGATGAAAGATCTCTCTCTCTCTCCCTCCCTCTCTCTCTCTCTGTAACTCTGTCTTTCAAATTTTAAAGATTTATTTATTTATTTGAAAGTCAGAGTTACACAGAGAGAGGCAGAGAGAAAAAGAGCTCTTCCATCTGATGGTTCACTCCCCAGATGGCTGCAATGGCTGGAGCTGTGCTGATCCGAAGCCAGAAGCCAGGAGCTTCTTCCAGGTCTCCCAAGTGGGTGCAGGGACCCAAGGACTTGGGCCATGTTCTTCTCGGGCTATAGCAGAGAGCTGGACAGGAAGTGGAGCAGCCAGGTTTAGAACTGGTGCCCATATGGGATGCTGGTGCTTCAGGCCAGGGCGTTAACCCACTGCGCCACAGCACCGGTCCCATAAAAATAAATCTTAAAAAAAAAAAAAAATAACAAAGGAAGGATCACATTTTTAGCAGACTGCCTGAGTGAAAACTTCAGTAAAGAAGTACAACAATTCTAAACAGTACAGAGAAAGAACAACACATACTGTCACTCCCACCATGGCTCCCCAGCTGGGAGGACCCCATCTTCTGGAGAAAGGAAAGCAGAAAGCTTCATCTTTGCCATAAAGCAGCATATCTAACTACAGGAGAATTTTCCAGTCCTTACTGGCCTTAATCCAGTCTAGAAAGTTGACTGGGGTCCCACAGGTTGCTTTATTCCCAAAAAAGGAACCCACATCACCTCCCTCCATCTTCAAGCCCCAGACCTGCGCTGCTGTGGTACAGCCATGGCTAGACTTCATTCTGGCTTAGGAGACAGCAAGCAGCCCCACCACTGCCAGAAGCCCCAAGGGCCAGAGTCAGGGGGATTTCAAAGGAAAGAGAGCAGACCCCTCTGCATCCTGCAGCTGAAGGATTGCTGGGAACAAGTCCTGGAGTCACATTTACTACCTGCATGATATAGGGAAGTTCCCCCTCCGCTCCTTGGGCCTAAGAACAAGCAGTAACCAACAGACAAGCCCAGGTGATCAGGCCTGAGGATGCCTCCTTCTGCATTTCTTGGCACAAGGTTCTGGATGACCAGGGCACAAGGCCAGCATCAGCCTTGCATGTCCTGGGGGAATAGTACCTTCTTTGTCCTGCAGCTTTGGGACAGTAGTTGTGAGTGCCACAATTGCTACAGTAACTCAACATTCGCTGGTGGGCCCTATTTGCATTTCTGTTACAAGCTGAAGGCTGTAACTCCCTGGTATAACTGGCTCTTGACCTGTGAGACCTGGCTAATGACCTCACTGCATACAAAAGATTATGAGAAAACATATGGACAACTATATGCTAAAAAATTAGAAAACCTCAAAGAAACCTGGGCATAAACAACCTACCAACACTGAATCACGATTTAGAGGGCAGGAGGAAGGGTAGGGTGGGAAGTATCACTATGTTCCTAAATCTGTATATTTGAAATACATGAAATTTGTATAACTTAAATAAAATTTTTAAAAAACATAAAAAAGTGGAGTAAAAAAAGGGAAAAAGAACATTTAGAAGATATAAACAGAATAATATTAATGAGATTGAAGCAGTAACTAAAAATCTTCTATCAAACAAAGTTCAGGATCTGACAGTTTCACTACTGAATTCTACAAAACATTTAAAGAGGAGGTAATTCCAATACTTTTCAAACTATTCCAAAATATCCAAAAGTACAGAACTTTGTTAAACTCTTTACATGAGGTCAGCACTACTCTGATACCAAAAACAAATATACAACACAAACATAAAACTACAGAACAATATTCTTGATGAAGATGAATGCAAAAATTCTCAACAGAATATCAGCAAAGTGAATCTAACACTACATATAAAGATCATACATCACAATCAAATGGGATTTGTACCAGGGATGCAAGGTTTGCAAATTAATAAATGTAATAAATCACATTAGCAGCATAAAGAACAAAAAACATATCATTACCTCAAAAATGCAAAAAGAAAAGCACCTGATAAGATTCAATGCCCTTCCATGATGAAATCAAAAATTAGGCATAGAAGTAACATACCTGAAAATTATAATGGCCATACATGACAAAACCACACTGGAAGTACCACACTGAAAAGAGAACATCTGAGAGCATTTCACATCAGACCTGGAACAAGAAAAGGATGTCCATTTTCACGACTCCTATATAGTACTGAAGTACTAACAAGAGATTTAGGGAAGAGAACAAAATAAAGGGCATCAAAATTCGAAAGAAGTCAGAATATCTATGTTTGCAGATATGATTTTGTACAAATGATAAAACCAATTCAGCAAAGTGGCAGTATACAAAAATCAACATACAAAAAATCAGAAGCATTTTTATACAGCAACAATGATCTTGTGAAAAAGGAAATCAATCACAATAGCTACAAAAATATCAGTATTTAGAAATAAATTTAATTAAAGGTATCTAAACACTGATGAAAGAAGAAAAAAAGAAATTAGCAAGTGCACAAAAATTGGAAAACTATCCCTTATTCATAGATTGGAAGAATTAACATTGTTAAAATATAGATAGTATTATTACCTAAAGCAAACAACAGATTCAGTGCAATCCCTATCAAAATACAAATGACATTCTTTCTAGAATTAAAAAATAATCCTAAAATTCACATGGAACCACAAAAGACCCAGAACAGCAAGAGAGATCATGAGTCAAAACAAAACAAACAAAAAGGCATCACGAAACCTAATTTCAAAGAATACTACAAGGGGCCTCTGCCTGCAGTGTCCATTCCACATGGGCACCAGTCCAAATCTTGGCTGCTCCACTTCTGAGGCGGCTCCCTGCTAATGCATCTGGGAAAGCAGAAGATGGCACAAGCACTTGGGTCCCTGAACCTACATGGGAAACCTGGAGGAAGCTCTTAGATCCTGGCTTCAGCCTGGCCCAGCCCCAGCCATTGTAGCCATTTGGGGGGTAAACCAATGGATGGAAGATTCTCTCTCTCTCTCGCTCTCTTTCTCTCTCTGCCTCTGGCTCTCCTTCTCTGTAACTCTTTCAAATAAATCTTTAAAAAAAATTAAAACAGCATCATACAGCCATAAAAACCTACATATAGAACAAAATAGAGAACCTAGAAGTTAATCCATGCACATAGAGCCAACTGATTTTTTACATACACTGGAGAAAGGAATCTTTTCAATAAATGGGGCTGGCAAAACCGTGTATGTATATATGTAGAAGCAAGAAATTAGATCCCTACCTCTCACCATATACAAAAATAAAATAAAAATGGATTGAAGACCTAAATGTAAGATCTCAAACTATGAGACTGCTAGAAGAAAACAGGAGAAATGCTTCAAGACAATGGTGCTAGCAATTATTCTTTTAATAAGACCCCAAAGCAAAGGCACTACAAATAAAACTAGACAAATGGGATTATACCAAACTCAGAAGCTTCTGTACAGCAAAGGAAACCACAACAGAATGAAGTTATCCAATAGAATGAAGGGAAATATTTGCAAGCCACTTACCTGACAAGGGATTAATATCAAGAATATATGAGGGGGGCTGACGCTGTGGCGCAGCAGGCTAAAGCCCTGGTCTGCAGCACTGGCACTCCACATGGATGCCAGTTGCTCCATTTCCGATACAGCTCTCTGCTGTGGCCTGGGAAAGCAGTAGAAGATGGCCCAAGTCCTTGGGTCCCTGCACCCATTTGGGAGACCTGGGAGAAGCTCCTGGCTCCTGGCTTTCGATCAGTTCATCTCTGGCCATTGTGGTCATTTGGGCAGTAAACCAGCAGATGGAAGCTCTCTCTCTCTCTCTGGCTCTACCTCATTCTATAACTGTCTTTCAAATAAATAAAATAAATCTTAAAAAAAATACATGAGGAACACAAAAAACTCAACAACCAATCCAGTTAAGAAATGAGCAAGGCAGATTGATAAAATTGGACCCCTGGTCCCAAGCCAACAGTATGTGGTATTACCATTCCAGTCTGATGTGTGAATCCTGGCATCACCATGGTTACCCTTGAAAAATAGAATTTTAGACAGTTGATGAGACTTTACTCAGACCAAGGAATATCTTTTATGGTCTAAGAAACACAATGAATATAAAAAAAAAAAATTGAGCAAGGGCCAGCGCCACAGCTCACTTGGCTAATTCTCCGCCTGCGGCACCGGCACCCCAGGTTCTAGTCCCGGTTGGGGCACCAGATTCTGTCCTGGTTGCTCCTCTTCCAGTCCAGCTCTCTGTGGTGGCCCAGGAGTGCAGTGGAGGATGGCTCAGGTCCTTGGGCCCTGCACCCGCATGGGAGACCAGGAGGAAGCACATGGCTCCTGGCTTTGGATCGCCACAGCACGCCGGCAGCAACGCACCGGCCATAGCAGCCACTTGAGGGGGTGAACCAATGGGAAAAGGAAGACTCTCTCTCTCTCTAATTCTGCCTGTCAAAAAAAAGAAAAGAAAGAAAGAAATGAAATGAGCAAGGGACCCGAATAGACATTTCTCAAAAGAAATACAAATGGTGGCCAACAAATATATAAAAAATTGCTCAGTATCACTAGCTATCACGGAAATGCAAATCCAAATCACAATGAGGTATCACTTTATCCTTGTTAGAATGACTATTATCAAAAAGACAGAAAACAGGCCAGCGCCGCGGCTTACTAGGCTAATCCTCTGCCTTGTGGCGCCGGCACACCGGGGTTCTAGTCCCGGTCGGGGCGCCAGATTCTGTCCCGGTTGCCCCTCTTCCAGGCCAGCTCTCTGCTGTGGCCAGGGAAGTGCAGTGGAGGATGGCCCAAGTACTTGGGCCCTGCACCCCATGGGAGACCAGGAGAAGCACCTGGCTCCTGGCTGGCCGCAGCGGCCATTGGAGGGTGAACCAACGGCAAAAGGAAGGAAGACCTTTCTCTCTGTCTCTCTCTCTCTCTCACTGTCCACTCTGCCTGTCAAAAAAAAAAAAAAAAACAGGCCGGCGCCGCGGCTCACTAGGCTAATCCTCCGCCTAGCGGCGCCGGCACACCGGGTTCTAGTCCCGGTCAGGGCGCCGGATTCTGTCCCGGTTGCCCCTCTTCCAGGCCAGCTCTCTGCTGTGGACAGGGAGTGCAGTGGAGGATGGCCCGGGTGCTTGGGCCCTGCACCCCATGGGAGACCAGGAAAAGCACCTGGCTCCTGGCTCCTGGCTCCTGGCTCCTGGCTCCTGCCAACGGATCAGCGCGGTGCGCCGGCCGCAGCGCGCCGGCCGCGGCGGCCATTGGAGGGTGAACCAACGGCAAAAGGAAGACCTTTCTCTCTCTCTCTCTCACTGTCCACTCTGCCTGTCAAAAAAAAAAAAAAAAGAAAGACAAAACAACAAACACTGGATAGGATGTGGAAAAAAGAAAACTCTTAAATGCTTTTGATGGAAATGTAAATTTGTAGAGCCACTATGGAAAACAGTATGGAGATGCCTTTAAAAACTAGAAACAGAACTACCATATGGGAACCAGTGCTGTGGCACAGCGGGGTAATGCCCTGGCCTGAAGCGCCAGTATCCCATATGAGCGCCGGTTCTAGTCCCAGCTGCTCCATTTCTGATCCAGCTCTCTGCTATGGCCTGTGAAAGCAGAAGATGGCCCAACTTGGGCCCCTGCACCCATGTGGGAGACACGGAAGAAGCTCCTGGCTCCTGGCTTCGGATCAGCACAGCTCTGGCCGTTGCAGCCAATTGGGGAGTGAACCATCGGATGGAAGACTCTCTCTCTGCCTCTTCTCTCTCTGTGTAACTCTGACCTTCAAAAAAATAAATAAATCTTTTAAAAAACAAAAAGAGCTACCATATGATCCAGCAATCCCAGTACTGGGTATGTATCCAACAGACATGAAGTCACTATATCAAAGATATACCTACAACCACCACCATGCTTACTGTAGCATTGTTCACAATAACTAAGACATGGAACCAAACACTAGATGGATAAAAAAGTGTGACATATATACACATATTATTCCACCATAAGAAAGAAAGAGGGAGCAAACTAGATGAAACTGCATGACACTGTTAAGCAAAATAATCCATGTGTAGAAGCTTAAAAAAAAAATGGAACACAGAACGGTAATTACTGGAGTCTGGGAGGAAAGCGATTGATACAGAAAGTTTGGATAATGGGGCAAATTAGAGTTAGATGAAGAAATAAGTTCCTAATGTTACACGACATAGTGGGGAGACTATAAGCTCACAGCTTCCAATCATAATATAATGTCAAAGGAGAAATGCTGATTATTCTGTTTTGATCAGTACACATCACACACGATAGCCCATAAAATGTACAATTGTTTTTTTTTAATTTACATAAAAGAAACTCATCCAATTTTTTAAAAATTTTATTTAAGGTATACAACCTTCATGTATAGAAATCCATCCATGAAATGGTAATGCATTCAAAAGTCAAAAGAAAAAAAATTGGAATGTACACCATATAGAATATTTGTGTTCCAAGAATCCTAGTTCCTCATTAGTTTAGGTTATCTGATACATATTTTGTAAGGTAATCACATACTTTGCACACAGGTGAGTGGTAATTTGATCTAAATCTAATTCCAGGGGCTGTGGCACAGGTTAACGCCCTGGCCTGAAGTGCCAGCATCCCATTTTGGCACCGATTCTAATCCCGGCTGCTCCACTTCTGATCCAGCTCTCTGCTATGGCCTGGGAAAGCAGTGGAAGATGGCCCAAGTCCTTGGGCTCTTGCACCCATGTGGGAGACCTGGAAGAACCTCTTGGCTCCTGGCTTCAGATCGTCACAGTTCCGGCCATTGCGGCCAATTGGGGAGTGAACCATAGGATGGAAGACCTCTCTCTCTCTCTCTCTCTCTCTCTCTCTCTCTCTCTCTCTGTCTCTCCTCTCTCTGTGTAACTCTGACTTTCAAATAAAGAAATAAATTTTTAAAAAATCATCTAATTCCATTTAGATTAGATTATGTTTACTTTAACAATCCTCTTCCTCCAGTTATAATACACCCCTTTTCACAAGGCTGCAAAGTGTCATTAAGTTAACTAGCCCAAGAAGATGCAGGGGCCCTTCTCCACAGGTCAAATCAATTTCTTTGGTTGTTATTGCAGCCTCCTTGGTGTCTTTCACACAGTAAGGCAGGAAGAGATCTCATTAGTGGCTGATTTAGCTATCAATATCCTCTAGAACTTTCTGCAATGAGAAAATTGGTCTGTATCCATGCATTGAATATAGCAGCTACTCAGATTGAATATTCTGTATTCAACAAGCTTGAGGCCAGAAGTATTCAGATTTAATGTGTTTTTTTAATTGTGGAATATTTGCATATACATAATGCAATCTGGGGATTGGACTCAACTCTAAACAGGAAATTCATCAATGTTTTATACCTTATGCACACTGTCCAGAAGTAACTCTACACAATATTTTAAATAATTTTGCATAGAAACAAGGTTTGTAAGTCACAGCTAACGGGGCTGAGAGGGCGTGCTTTTTTTCACTTAGGTTACTGAAAGTATACACCTGCATTTTTACTGCAACCTGACACAGTAATTAGGTATGAAACTTTTCACTAACAACATCATGTTGGAACTCAAAACATTTGATTTTGCAACATTTAAGATTTGGATTTTCCACACCCATGTGGGAAACCTGGATGGAATTTCAGGCTCCTGGCTTTGGCCTGGTCCAGCCCCAGCTATTGTAGCCATTTGGGGAGTGAACTAGTGGTTGGAAGATCTCTCTCTGTAACCCTGCCTTTCAAATAAATAAATCTTTTAAAAGAGAGAGAGAAAGAAATACGGCTAATGTCACTGAGGAAGGAAATTTTTTATTTAAGAAGAATTTATATAGCCACATGTTGATACAGACTACAATATTGGCCAGCATAGATACATGCCAACATCTCTCATCTCTTTCAGTTTATGAAGGCCTGAGAACCAGAAGAAGTGTTTTATCCTAAGTTATAGGTACCTAACACACTCTAGTATACCCCTTCACAGCAGCACTTACTGATAGTGATTGGTTACTGATTTCACTTCCACTTTGTTTTCTTCAATCTGTGTCTTTTCTGATGACTTCATTTTTACCACTAACAAAGATCACACCCAGGCTACTCAAAGACTCAAAAAAAAGATATAAGTATTTAAGCAGTTATACAGATAATGATGGAGCAAAATAATTAATATTCTTTTAGTTAATTTCAAAAGCAGTTTTAATCTATTTTAACCTGTCAAAACACACCTGCTTATGGCCTCCATTATCACCTACACTGTACAGGAAGAATGAAGGCAAAATTAATTTCCTTCCTGAAGTCATACACTGAATAGGAACTAGAGAAAAGAGAGGTATACTTTCAACCAGGAAATATGGATCTTGGACTACAAGTGAGTAGTGCAGTGGAAAGGCTTTGAAAGCCTTGAAAGCCTTCTTGATTCTTCCCAAACTCTAAAGTAATTTAGAAATAAAAGGCTATTTCCCTTAAGAGTCTCAAGGGCCAGAGAAGTTTTTCACAACTGAAGCTCTGCTTACATTCAGCAAACCAATAAGGCCTCTAGGTAAATTCTCTGATAAGCAATTGGCCCTGGAGCCAGTGTTGTGGCATAATGAGTAAAGCCGCTGCCTGTGATGCCTGTATCTCATAAGAAGTTGGTTTTTAGCCGGCGCCGCGGCTCACTAGGCTAATCCTCCGCCTTGCGGCGCCGCCACACCGGGTTCTAGTCCCGGTCACGGCGCCGGATTCTGTCCTGGTTGCCCCTCTTCCAGGCCAGCTCTCTGCTGTGGCCTGGGAGTGCAGTGGAGGATGGCCCAAGTGCTTGGGCCCTGCACCCCATGGGAGACCAGGAGAAGCACCTGGCTCCTGCCATCAGATCAGCACGGTGCGTGGCGGCCATTGGAGGGTGAACCAACGGCAAAGGAAGACCTTTCTTTCTGTCTCTCTCTCTCTCACTGTCCACTCTGCCTATCAAAAAAAAAAAAAAAAAAGTTGGTTTTTAGATTTGTTAAAATTTATTTGAGGGGCCAGCACTATGGCGCAGAGAGTTAATGCCCTGGCCTGGAGCACCAGCATCCCATATAGGCGCCGGTTCAAGACCCAGATGTCCATTTCCGATCCAGCTTTCTGCTGTGACCTGGGAAAGCTGTAGAAGATGGCCCAAGTCCTTGGGCCCCAGCACCCATGTGGGAGATCCAGAAGAAGCTCCTGGCTTCGGATCGGCACAGCTCTGGCCGTTGCAGCCAACTGGGGAGTGAATCATCAGATAGAAGATCTCTCTCTCCTTATTAGTGTAACTCTTTTGAATAAATAAATACATTTTTAAAAATTATTTTTTTGAAAGAGTTACAGCAAAAGAGAGAAATCCCATATGAGATGTCGGCACTGCAGATGGTGTAAACCACTGCACCACAGCACCAGCCCACGGGGTGCTGTTTGAGTCCCAGCTACTCCATTTCTGATCCACCTCTCTGTTATTGTCCTGGGAAAAGCAGAAGATGGCCCAAGTGTTTGGGCTCCTGCCACCCACATAAGAGACATAAATGAAGCTCTTGTCTTCAGCCTGGCCCAGGACTGGCCATTGTAGTCATCTGGATCGATCGATTGATCGATCTATCTATCTACCTATCTATCTATATCTAACTCCCTCCATCCTGCACCATAACTCTTTCAGAATAAATAAGTCCTCACAAAATAATAATAATAATTAGGCCTGAGTACCTATTACTTCTACCATGTTAGTAGGGCGAATGTGCTATATGAATTCTTTGATGTCTAATAAGAGCTGAACTTACACGGAAGGGCCTCCCACACTCATCACACTCATATGGTTTTTCACCTGTGTGGATTCTCTGATGCTGAGTAAGACCTGTGCGTCCACTGAAATCTTTCCCACATTCTTTACATTTATAGGGCTTCACTCCACTGTGTACTCTGTGATGTCCAATAAGATGTGAACATTGAATAAAGGCTTTGCCACACTCATCACATTTATAGGGTTTCTCTCCAGTGTGAGTTCTTCTATGCTTACTAAGGTCTGAGCTATGACTGAAACTTTTCTCACATTCTTCACACTTATATCGTCTTCTTTTCCTGTGTTGCCATTCTAAACTGCCTTCATTTTCAATAGCATCTTTGGATTCACAATGCTGAGGACAATCTTCGTTAAGTCTATTATTTAATTCCCCAAGGAATTCCACATCTTTAATCATATCTTTCGTCTGGAACAACTCTTCTTTTGTAGTAATGGTTTTATCACCTGTAACAAACAAACAATACACAAATAGGTCCTATTCTAGGTTTGGGATGCAAAAAGTCTATGGAGGAAAGAACATCAAAATTTCACAGAGGTCGGTGCTGTGGTGTAATGGGTAAAGCCACCACCAGCAATGCTAGCATCCCAAATGGGTGCTGATTCCAGTCCCGGCTGCTCCACTTCCGATCCAGCTCTCTGCTATGGGCTGGGAAAGCAGTAGAAGATGGCCCAAGTCCTTGGGCCCCTGTGCCTGCATGGGAGACTCTGAAGCTCCTGGCTCCTGGCTTCAGATCAGCCACTGCAGCCATTTGGGGAGTGAACCAGTGGATGGAAGACTTCTCTATCTCTGCCTCTCTCTGTAACTCTTCTTTTCAAATAAATAATTAAAAAAAATGTCACAAACATGTTATAAAGTAAGGCACATACAACACACATATGATATTTGGCATCACCTCAATTTTGATACTAACCTAGCATATAGTCACAATACAGGAAAGAAATTAGGAAGAAGTAAGTAAGGAAATGACAGCCGAATAAGTTATTTGAAAGTAGATTGAGAGAAAAAGGCAAAAATGTGGTTCGAGAGATTACCTGACCATTTGTTCAAAGTATGCAAAGGCAGTGTGGTAAATGGGGGGGAAAGGGCGGGGGGGGGCTATAGATATATCAAGGATGGGGCCGGCACTGTGGCATAGTGGGTAAAGCTGCTGCCTGCAGTGCCGGCATCCCATGTGGGCGCCGGTTCGAGTCCTGGCTGCTCCACTTCTGATCCAGCTCTCTGCTATGGCCTGGGAGAGCAGTAGATGATGGCCCAAGTCCTTGGGCCCCTGCACCCTTGTGGGAGACCCAGAAGAAGCTCCTGGCTCCTGGCTTTGGATTGCCACAGCTCCAGCTGTTGTGGCCATCTGGGGAATGAACCAGCAGATGGAAGACAATTCTTTCTCTCTCTCTCTCTCTCTCTCTCTCTACTTCTCCTTCTCTGTGTGTAACTCAGACTTTCAAATAAATAAATCGGCCAGCGCCGCAGCTCACTTGGATAATCCTCCGCCGCCTGCGGCGCTGGCACCTCAGGTTCTAGTCCCAGTTGGGGCGCTGGATTCTGTCCCGGTTGTTCCTCTTCCAGTCCAGCTCTCTGCTGTGTTCCGGGAAGGCAGTGGAGGATGGCTCAGATCCTTGGGCCCTGCACCCACATGGGAGATCAGGAGGAAGTGCCTGGCTCCTGGCTTTGGATCAGCGCAGCGCGCCAGCAATGGCAGTCATTTGGGGGGTGAACCAACAGAAAAAGGAAGACCTTTCTCTCTGTCTCTCTCTCTCTCACTAACTCTGTCAAAAAAATAATAAAATAGGGCTGGCGCTGCGGCTCACTAGGTTAATCCTCCGCCTTGCAGTGCCGGCACACCGGGTTCTAGTCCCGGTCGGGGCGCCGGATTCTGTCCTGGTTGCCCCTCTTCCAGGCCAGCTCTCTGCTGTGGCCAGGGAGTGCAGTGGAGGATGGCCCAAGTCCTTGGGCCCTGCACCCCATGGGAGACCAGAAGTACCTGGCTCCTGCCATCGGATCAGCGCGGTGCGCCGGCCGCGGCGGCCATTGGAGGGTGAACCAACAGCAAAAGGAAGACCTTTCTCTCTGTCTCTCTCTCTCACTGTCCACTCTGCCTGTCAAAAAATAAAAAAAAATTTTTTTAAATAATAAAATAAAATCAATCAATCAATCAAATAAATTTTATAAAATAAAATAAATAAATAAAACAGGATTTAAGACCTGAGAAGAATGTCATGGACAGGAACCACCCAAGGAGGGGAGTTTGTATAAGGCATAATAGCTGGAAGCAGAGTAAGAGCTCACAGGTCAGGATACAGAGGAAGGAAAATGAGTAGGGAATTGACAGTGGATGTGTATGTGGTGTATGTACTGGACTAATTTTTTTTTCCTGAAACTGATGTCTTCACTATCATCACCTTTTTTTTTTTTTTTAAGATTTATTTATTTATTTGAAAGTCAGTTACACAGAGAGAGAGGTCTTCCACCTGCTGGCTCCCTCCCCAGTTGGATGCAACAGCCAGAGCTGCACTGATCTGATCTGAAGCCAGAAGCCAGGAGCTTCTTCCAGGTCCCCCACATGGCTGCAAAGGACTTGGGCCATCTTCCACTGCTCTCCCAGGCCACAGGAGAGAGCTGGACTGGAAGTAGAGCAGCCAAGACTTAAACTGGCACCCACATGGGATGCCGGCACTGCAGGCAGCAGATAACCCACTACATCACACAATGCCAGCCCCTTATCACCTGTCTAATCCTAGCTTGTTTTCTTACTTTACTGTTCCTCAGAATCACAGATTTCTGGGCTTACTCTGTCCCTAGTTTCCAATTTGTTAAGGATAGAGTGGAAATTAAGAATTTGCATTTCTAGCAAGTTTCCAGGTGAGACAGATTCTGCTGGTCCAGGAACCATACTTTGAGAAACACTGGTCTTACCATTTCCCAAGGTACACTTCAAACTCTTCTCTAGTGAGTCTTCCTTAATCTCCCCAGCTAAATGTGCTTTCTTCCCCTTCCTAATTCTCATGTCCTTAACCTCAAGCTCGGCATAGAACTTGCCACACATTGCCAAGTACTCAGTAAATACTTGATTGTATAAGAAAAGAGCTGTTCTGCCCATGGTGCTGGTATTCCAGGCATCCCATACGGGCACCAGTTAATGTCCCAGCTGCTCCTCTTCCAATCCAACTTTCTGCTTATGGCTTAGGAAAGCAGTAGAAGATGGCCCAAGTGTTTGGGTCCCTGTACCTGCATGGGAGACCTGGAAGAAGCTCCTACCTCCTCGCTTCAGATAGGTTCAGCTCCAGCCATTGCAGACATTTGGGGAGTGAACCAGTGGATGGCAGACCTTTCTCTCTGTCTCTTCCTCTGTCTGTAACTCTACCTTTCAAACAAATAAGTAAATCTTAAAAAAATAAAATAAAATAAAAAAGGAAAGAGCTGTTTTGATGATTTCAGGAGGGTAAAAGACACCATTTATTTGGTCCATGCTGCAACCACCATCTCAATAGAATACACCAAATTACAAAATACAAACTGTACAATGATCACTGGTTGTAATTTCTAGTAGTTCATTTGGCACTATGAAGAAGCACCAAGCGCTACCAGAATGCTTTAATACCAAGGCTGAACACAGAAAGCACTGACTCTGACTCTGGCCTGAGTGCCATAATTCTGTTCTTCATTGTCATCAACATAATCTCTTCCTCAAATCTCATCTCTTTCCCTATAATCATTTTTTGAGAGTGGATTCTCTAAAATTTTGTTCTTTGTTATTTGTTCTAAGATAACGTTATCTTGGAATCTAGAACATATTATCTCTGGCTAGAAAATATCAAGGGTAAATGAGAGCCAGAAAACCCAGATTCCAATACTGTTTTGCTCTAATTGTTTGAATTTTGGCAGATGATAACCACTTTAGTTTTTGTATCACTTCTGTGCCTTCTTTTTAATCTTCCTTACCTGTGGTTTGGATGATCAGATGAGGGAATGTATAATAAAGTATCTGGAAAACTACGATATTTTGACAGAAATATCACTAAGTTAGTAGATAAAACAAATCATGGAAATCAAAAACACTCCCATACCACTAGAAAAAAACAACAACATATTGACTCAACAGTTGCTTTTACATACTTCAGTGACTGCTAGTTGGTTTCCCTACAGGGTAACAATGACAACGAATATTTAAAAGAGAAAAAGGGTCAGCACCAATGGTCAGTTTACTACCTAAAGAGTCTTGTACCGGCCGGTGCTGCAGCTCAATAGGCTAATCCTCCGCCTAACAGGTTCTAGTCCCGGTCGGGGCGCCAGATTCTGTCCTGGCTGCTCCTCTTCCAGTCCAGCTCTCTGCTGTGGACAGGGAGTGCAGTGGAGGATGGCCCAAGTACTTGGGCCCTGCACCCCATGGGAGACCAGGAGAAACACCTGGCTCCTGCCATCGGATCAGCACGGTGCACCGGCCGCAGCGTGCCGCCACGGTGGCCATTGGAGGGTGAACCAACGGCAAAAGGAAGACCTTTCTCTCTGTCTCTCTCTCTCTCTCATTGTCCACTCTGCCTGTAAAAAATAAATAAATAAAATCTTTAAAAAAAAAAAAAAAAGAGTCTTGTACCCATCCTCAGGACAACTCTTTCAGGATAAAGCTACAGACAAATCTTTCATCAGGACTTTGCTTTTGTATTTTTCTTTTAGAGATAATATTTTTTTTAAAGATTTATTTATTTATCTGAAAGGCAGAGTTACAGAGAAAGGGAAAGAGAGAGAAAGAGAGAGATCTATCATCTACTGGTTTACTCCCCAAATGGCCACAATGGTCAGGGCTGGGCTAAGCCAAAGCCAGGAGCCTGGAACTCCTTCTGGGCCTCCCACATGAGTGCAGGGACCCAAAGGCTTGAACTATATTCTGTTGCTTCTCTAGCCCATTATCAGGGAGCTGGATCTGAAGTAGAGCAGCCAGAACTTGAACTGGCACCCATGAAGGTTTCTGACACTGTAGGCAATGACTTAACTCGCTGCAAAGATAGCCCTTAGGGCTTTGAATGATAATTTTTTACAATTCAGTCAATTTCCCCTTGGCCAGCAATTAAAATTGTAACTGTTTTCCTTAGCTCTCTAATTGAACAATGTAATTAAAAATATTTGGAAAATGTCAAAGTAAACTTTTCTTAGAGAACTGCTGTCTACTTAGCTAACTGAGTTTCAGGGCCTTGTTTATGTATCTCTTGCAAGTGCTAACTTAACCCAGACTAACATGATTCGAAGAGATCCTGTTTCAGAACGTATAAAATTAGGAAGAATTGGTATGTCTTCTGCCCAGGACCATTTTTCTTGTTATTCTGGCACATGTAATACCAAGAGTTTTTATCTGTTATGATTCCAGATAGGAATTCTACTGCTCCATCTACTTCCTAAATATCTCTCTATTTTCCCCTTTCTCTTTCTCCAGCCATATTACTGCTCTGGTCTACTCCTCTCTTTGAGAGTGGCCTTCCCCTCACCTCTCTGTGTTTATTTTTTCACCCTACCATAGCTGTATGCTTAATTCAAATATAGATTTGGAAGACAGAGAAAAAGAAATGAATTACTTGTGATTTCATTATCTTAAAATAACCACAGTTTACACTTGGCAATATTCTTCTAATCTTTTTCTGTTACAATGGCATTTTTTTATTTTTTTTTTATAAATATAAAAGGCAGACAGAAACAGGGACAGACAGACAGAAAGATTTATCCACTGATTCACTTCTCAAATGTCTATAACAGTTGGGGCTGGGCTAGGCTGAAGACAAGAGCCTAGAACTCAAGCTGGGTCTTCCATGCAGGTGACAGAGACACAAGCACTTCAGCCATCACATGCTGTCTCCCAAGGTGCACATTAGAAGGAAGCTAGAATTAGAATCATACCTGGGACTTGAACCCAGCAACTCCAATGTGGAACTCAGAGTAGCATCTTAACTAGAAACAGAGAGAAAGCAACATCTTAACTGCTGCACCAATCATCCACCCCACATAGAAACTTAAAAATGGGAAAAAAAGTGAATGACTTGTGTCACCCACTTTTTTATTTAAAATATTATCACAGATTTAAGCTAACAGGATGAAGTTCTACTTTCTCAGCATTATACTCAGCAATCTTCATCACTGGCCTTTGATTTTTGCCTCCCATAAAATCTTCCATATTAAAATCAGAGTAATTTAGCCGTTCCCCCGCCGTCCCAGCCGGCAGCCCACGTCGCGTCGTGCGTCAGTCTCTCAGCGGCATGCCGCACGCCCCCCGGGGTCCGTCCGGTGTGGAGAGCCCTTTGTCCTGCCGGAAAGGGGCCTGGCGCTAAACCATTCGTAGATGACCTGCTTCTGGGTCGGGTTTCCGCATGTAGCAGAGCAGCTCCCTCGCTGCAATCTATTGAAAGTTAGCCCTCGAAACAAGGGTTAAAAAAAAATCAGAGTAATTTGGGGCCAGTGCTGCAGCGCAGTGAGTTAAAGCCCCAGCCTGCAGCACACACATCCCATATGAGTGCTGGTTCGATACCCGCTACTCCACTTCTGATCCAGCTCTCTGCTATGGCCTAGGATAGCAGTAGAAGATGGTCCAAGTCCTTAGGCCCCTGCACCTGCATGAGAGAGCCAGAAGTCATGGCTCCTGGCTTCAGATCAGCTCAGTTCTTGCCGTTGCAGTCATATGGGAAGTGAACCAGTGGATGGAAGAATTCTCTCTCTGGCTCTACTTCTCTCTGTAACTCTGTCTTTCAAATAAGTAAAGCTTAAAAAAATAAAAAATTTTAAAAAAACAGAGTAATTGTTATTCTTTGAATGAATTAATGTACTCATGGGGTTTTTTTGTTTGTTTGTTTGTTTCTTCACTGTTCTCTTTCCTTACAATGTTAGCTCTTTTCAGTTTCCATGCATCTAACCAGATCAGCTCAGGCATACCTACTCTGTGATATCTTTGCAGGCCCACCACAAATATAGTTGTCCTTTTCTCTGCAGCTCACAGCCCGTCTCTAGCACAGCAATTACCATGGTATTTGCTATCCTACTTCTTGAAGAGAAATAACCTAAATGTCTTATCTTTGGATTCCTTTTAGCTACCACGGTGCTTAGTATATAGCTGCAACTCAATAAATATTGAATGAAAAAGGAATGAATGAATAGAATGGGAGGCTCTTAACCTTAACTCCAGAGCCAAACAACCACAACTCTACCCCTAGAGTTAAAACACTGAAAGACTCCTTTAAATTATATGTAAATGAATGTAATCCTTTACAAATATTAGCTAAGAACGTCTTAGCTCAATATAATTTTTCAGGTTGAGGGCCAAGGTTGTGGCACAATGGGTTAAGCTGCCACTTGCAATGCTCATATTCCACATCATAGTGCAAGTTTGAGTCCCAGTTGCTCCACTTTCAATCCAGTTCCTTGTTAATGTGTGGTTTCAGCCTGGCCCAGTCCCAGCCACTGTGACCATTTCAGGAGTGAACAGGTAAATGTAAGATCTCTCTCTCGCTCGCTCTCTGTGTCACTCTGCTTTTCAAAGAAAATAAACTTAAAAATAATCATTTTCAGATTTGATAAATCACCTGGTAGGAATCATAAAGAAAAAGAACTACACAATTGAAATATAAGTTGTAGAAATCAGAAAGAAGTCAGAGTATAAGATACAGCCCAGAAGAGGGATTATGGACATATGAACATGGCAGCCCCTAAAGAAAGGGCAGAGAGCATGGAAAATGGTAGAGCTTGGGCAAACTGAGATTTAAAATCCCCCTGCATTAGTGTCATTTGGGTGTACACTAGACATCTTGGTTTGTAATTAGTGAGCTAGAATGGGGGACCACACCCAAGTCAACCTGAAGTACAGATTTAAAAAAATAATAATAATTCTGCTGTTCTGATTGATGCTTGTTCTCTTCCCATCTCTTTCAGCAAGATGGTGTTACAGACTTAATTGTGTCTATCTCCTCCCAAATTCATATGATAAAGTTCTAATCCCTAATGTGACTATATGTGAAAAGAGGGCCTGTAATAAGTTAATTAAGGTTAACTGAGGAGCTCGGGCGGCGGGAGCAGCGGCAGCGGCCAGGCAGCCCAGCTCCGCGAAGGCTCTCGGCGCGCCGCGGCCCGCAGGCACCCGGCACGCGCCCTTCGCGCCGCCAGGATGCCCAAGAGGAAGGTCAGCTCTGCCGAGGGGGCGGCCAAGGAGGAGCCCAAGAGGAGGTCGGCGCACTTGTCGGCGAAGCCGGCCCCCGCCAAGGTGGAAGCGAAGCCCAAGAAGGCCGCTGGGAAGGATAAGTCATCAGACAAGAAAGTGCAAGCAAAGGGGAAGAGAGGAGCAAAGGGAAAACAGGCCGAGGTGGCTAACCAAGAAGCTAAAGAAGACCTGCCTGCAGAAAACGGAGAAACGAAAAACGAGGAGAGTCCAGCCTCTGATGAAGCAGAAGAGAAAGAAGCCAAGTCCGATTAACACCATACACCATGTGTTATTAGTGGTCCCTGTCTCCCTTCTTGTACAATCCAGAGGAATATTTTTATCAACTATTTTGTAAATGCAAGTTTTTTAGTAGCTCTAGAAACATTTTTAAGAAGGAGGGAAGCCCACCCCATCCCATTTTTTAAGTGTAAATGATTTTTTTAAGAGGTGAAATCATTTGCTGGTTGTTTATTTTTTGGTACAACCAGAAAATAGTGGCATATTGAATTCTGGGAGGCTTTGACTGTCTTGGGTGTCAGCTTAACATTCCATAGGTGGGGGTGGTTTTTATATCCTACAGTACAGCGCATACTAAATGGCGATTTGGAGTCTCAATTGTGCATTTAATCTGTCTTGAATATTTTCAGTTACTTCTCCCGTGTTTTGTAGAATTGTTTTCTACAGAAAACCACTCCTTGTTCTGTCAGAACCATGTGCACTCTGTAACATCTTTGGTTGTGGTAGTCCAGTTTTCCTAATGATTTTGTTAATGTGCCGTGAAAGATTGAAAATTTGAGTGTCGTGTATATGCTATTATATTGTGAATGGGTGGGATTTATGTAACAGCATCTGAAGATACTTGTACTTGATAGCCTCTTAAGGAAGAGTTGCCTCCAAATTTGAAGCTGGAAAGTCACTGGAATAACTTTTAAAAAAAAGAATGACAATTCATGGCTTTTTAGATTTTTGGTACGTATGTTAAGAATTATGTACAAATTAAAATGTGTGTGCTGATTCTCAACACCAATAAAATCTCAATTATGGACAAAAAAAAAAAAAAGGTTAACTGAGGTCACAAGGGTCAGACCCTAATCCAATAGGACTGTATCTTCATAAGACAAAGACAGATCAGCCATGTGCAGGTAGATAAAAAGTCATGTGAAAAAAAATGAATGAAAAGTCCATAAAACAAGAAGAGAGACCTCATCAAAAACTAAGCCTGGGGCCGGCACTGTGGCGCAGCGGGTTAAAGCCCTGGCCTGAAGCGCTGGCAATCCATAGGGGCGCCGGTTCGAGTCCTGGCTGCTCCTCTTCCAATCCAGGTCTCTGCTATGGCCTGGGAAAGCAGTAGAAGATGGCCCAAGTCCTTGGGTCCCTGCACCCATGTGGGAGACCTGGAAGAAGCTCCTGGCTCCTGGCTTCAGATAGGCACAGCTCCGCCATTGCAGCCATCTGGGGAGTAAACCAACATATGGAAGACCTCTTTCTCTGTCTCTCTCTCTCTCTCTGTAACTCTCTTTCAAATAAATTAAATAAATCTTAAAAAAAAAAAAAAAACTAACCCTAATCTTGGACTTTTAGCCTCCACAACTGTGAGTAAACAAATTTCTGTTCTTTAAGCCACCTAGTCTATGATATTCTGTTATGGCAGCCCTAGTTAACTAACACAAATACAGAATGCCACAAATTCTCCTATCTCAAAATGGAAATTTAAGGGCATTTAGAATTAGAATCATCAGCTAAGAAATATAAGGTATTATAAGCTTGAATGAGTATTTAAATCCCTTCCTCTACTCCTTGAGTCCAACAGAGGATTTTAAGTTCAATGAAAAACTAGAATGTAATTCTTCCTGTGAGGAGGCAAGGGTAAAAGGAGGATAAAATTCTCTGTAATGAGGTAAAGGACAAGAAAGAAACCTTTAAAAATGAGATAATTATGAAAAATGTACACCACTCTGTTATGGTTTGAATACTTTTGTCCCCTCCAAAACTCATGTTGGAATTTAATGTCTATTGTGAGACATTAAGAAAGCGTGCACTAACACAACTGTGGTAGTTAGAGGAGGATCCTTTTGGATGTGATCATGATTAAATATCACCAGAGTGGAGCCTCCACTATTTAAATACTGGTGACTTTATAAGACCAGAACACACACACAAACACACACACACACACCCTGTCACTTGCCACCTGATGTCCTGTACCACCACTTCAGGACTTCCAGCAAGAAGGCCATCCCCAGATGTTGGCCTTCAACCTTGGACTAAAATGAACCAAAATAACCTCTTTTCTTCATAGCTTACCCTGTTTGTGGTGTTGTGTTATTGGCAATAGCAAATAAGTGGTCATCTCTAACCTAAGAAACCACCTTTTCCCTCATACACACAGAACTGTGACTCCTTACCATTTCTTTGTAGATCCCCAGATGCCTGTCCCAGAAAAGTTGTCTTGTGATGGAACTGGACAGTCAGTGACCCATTTGGCATTCCCAGGGGGGCCAACCTGTCCAAGAGTATGTCTTGCCTCTCTGAATTGGCTGGAACCTGGAAACAAGGTATAACTCAGCTTGTAAGGTAGACTTTGTGGGAACAGAAACAACTTCAGATAAAAGATCATTAAGAAACACCTGCTAGGGACAAGAGACATAGAAAAAGAAACAAATTCTCATTCAATTTTAAATGGCATTAATGCCTAAGAAAAGAAGGAGACTAATCTCTAATTCAGAACACTAGAGTGTGAAATTCAGTGTCTCTTCTCCCATTGATGTCAAGAGGTCCAAAGCTAGTCTTGGGATTTTAAAGAGACTTTTAAAATCATCTAGCCCAACCCCCAGCAAATGGAAGCATTTCTTTTCTAACTGTACTGTTCAATTTGGTAGCCAGTAGCAAAATGAGACAACTGAGTATTTAAAATGTGGCTAGTGCAAATTGAGATAGGATAAGTGTAAAATGCACACCCAATCTTAACAACTTAATACAAAAAATTTTTAATATCTAATATTCTATACTGATTGTTTTGAGTTAATTAAATATAACTAATTTCACCTGTCTTTTTTTAAAATGTTGCTACTAGAAAATTTAGAGAGAGGTAGATCACAAGTATAGTTCCGTTGGACAGTATGGTTCTACAGTAACCTTGGCATCTACTTCAATAATTCTATAGGAAATGAGCTTCTTACAGGGTATCCCATTTCACTGATGGGTAAACACGAAAGCATTTAACTTCCCACTGATCCTAGCATTCCAAACTGACAAAGAATCAGTCTGTCTCTTCTCTCCTTACCCAGTTATACTTTAGTTTCTTGACACTGGTAACCATGTCCCTTCTTTTATACGCCTTTTGCTTTGGCTTGGTCCATATACCCTAATGACATTCAACCAAACAACTGCCCCTTCACACCTGCTTCCAGGATTCATCAAGTTCTTTTTCCAAATCCTCCAGCATGACCACTGCCTCCTCTCCAGTCTCTGGATGGTGTGCCTACACCCATGCTTGCAAATCCTTAGGAAGAATTCTCAGGAACTGTTCCAGCACCAGCAGGTCTAAAATCTGCTCCTTGGTGTGGCACTCTGGCCTCAGACACTGGCAGCAAAGCTCCCACAGCTGGGTCAGAGCTTCACGGGGTCCAGGTGCATCCTGATAGCAGAGCTTCCTGAATTGCTGCCTGAAGAGTTCCCTCCTTTGAAGACTGTGCCTTTGTGACATGGAGTCCAGCCCCCAGCAATGATCCTCCATCTTAATTTTCATTAGTCCTTTTTGTTCCTCAGTTTCCAGGGCTGCAGTCATCCTGGGCTTTGATAAATTGCTTAATCCTCATCTGGGATTGATTCAGAAGGAATCCCTCCAGGAACTCACCTCAGAGAGATGCCTAAGACATAAAAATTATCATAAGAGAAATGACAAAACTGCTGGGAACATAAACACACTAACAAAGCCAAGCGACTGGAGCTGAGTCAAAGAAATCAGTCTCATATGAGGCTGGAAATAAGAACAGTGAAACAGGGACACAGTTTGGTGTTAGGCCATCCAGTGGGGGGGGGGGTTTGCCCAGGGTCCCCTCACAGGTAGGTAGAATGACCTTCACAAACAGGCTGCCAGCTGTGGCTGTTAGTAAAATGGCACAGTCTTATCTATGACATGATCTATACCCTGACACCATCCTAGGCTCTAGCTCCCATTGCCATTGCTGGAAGCCAGGTGGCCACACGGCCCAACCACGAGTGTCAGCTCCACCACCACCCCCCCCCCATGGGATTCACTGCTCCTACTTCCCTGCCGGCCAGGAAAACTTGTCTCCAGACCCACTGGAATCTCCCCCACTAATAGTTTCTTGTGTTGCATGTATCACCTTGTGGTTTTAAATCACACCTTCAGAGTGGTTGCAATCTTTCACCCAGAGCTGGCACAGGAGGGGGATGAACCCTAATCGAAGGAGTTCAGACCCGCTATCTCCATGAACCCCAAGCCAATCAACATATGTATGTGAAACTCCTGTCCAGTGGAATGATTCCCCCAACAGAATGATTCAATGAACACATAGTAATACCTTAAAAACCCTCAAAGCCAGTGTCCCCACTCGGGTATTCCACCTGGTCTCCTCTCAGACCAGAGGCTCTTTCTGTCGCATGCCAATCAAATAAAAGTTTCTGTCTCTTTGTAAATTGTTTCCCCGCTTTTTATTTCTATAGTAAACTGAGTTAAAGAACCCAAGAAACTCGCTCCTGCAACCGCCCTCCCCTCGGCGACCGGTTCTACTGTGAAATTCAGAGAAAGTTACTCTAGATCTAGACAAGAGCTACAGATCCTCACATAAAATTCTGTTTCTCTTTGGGGTGCATATATTAAGTGAGGACATAGCGAAATACCTGGCGTTGTACAAGGCAGAAAGAAGCACTGAAGAAACACTGAATAGTAACAGCTTTGTTAAAAGGCTCTTCCACTGCGCTTCCCGAGGTACATGCATCGAGGGCGTCTCCGGGACTCGCTAGGTGCAGGGTGTCCGCGCCAACCCAGGCTAAAGGGCCACACGGCAGTGGAACCCGCGCCCAGTATCCCCCTCCCACCCAGTCCTCTCTCGCACACCTGTGGAGGAAGGAAACCCTCCTCTTCTCCACCGGGGAGCTGCGAGATACTCACACGGCCTGGGGAAGTAGGGGTGTGACTCCGATAGCCCAGGACAAACGCTAATCTTAAACACATGAAAGCGCGACTGCCGCCGCCACTGAGCACTTCCGGCCACTCTAGGCAGCTCCGACTCGGTGGCAGCCACAAATTTGGAACTTCCGGCAGCTCTAGGAAGCCCGGGGTTGCTGTGCCTGTTATTGTTGGGGCCTGGGCTTGTCTTCACAGAGTCTCAGAGCTGTTACGAACTTTTTCCCACCTTAACAAGATTTTCTCATTATATTTAGTAAGTAATATGAACAAATGCATTTGTTAGGCAGGAAGTTAGGTTTGAGCTTATGTGTGTGTGACAAAGGCCTCCAGAGAAGACTTCTACGTCCAGCATATGCATCTACATCTCAAAGTTATCCCGATAATGCTTCAGGGGCAGCCCAGTGTTTGCATCCTGCCCTGCCCCCTTCTACCTGATAACCTGCCAGGCGGAGATCCCTACCCCTTCTGCCTGACAAATCTTCCACAATCTCCCAGATGCAGCCCAGTATCTGCATTTCAAACACCCTGCTCTGGATCCCCATTCTCTAGGGGGTCCTCTGAACCCAGGATGGCACCAGCTAGGTTTCCTCCTGGCTGATACCTTCAAGGAAAAACTCAGATAGGAGCTTCTTAGTATTTACAGCCATAAAATCCTTTGTTTCAGGAGGAAATGTGTGAAGACAGAGACCCAGCTCCTTAAACACCCCCCACACACACACCTCAACCAGACTGCTTGCTCAGCCCTCTGCCTCTCTGCTGAGCCGCCGGCCTGGCCTGGTCAGGTGTAATCTCTCTACTCAATCATGTAACCTCGCTCCTTCCCCACTCCCCCAGTCTCTCAGGCTCTGTCTGGAGGGGTGCCCATCCATCCTTACGGATGTCCCTTCCCTAATAAACCTTGCTATTTTACCTCCCACCACTCTCTGTCTCATGCCTGAATTCTTTCTTGCGCGAAGACAAGAACCTCTCTGGTAACACATTCACCTAAGTTTATCAAAAATTAAACCCTTCAGCATCTAATTTTGACAACCAATATTTTTTGTGACATGTGTGCAGATATTTTTTCATATCCACATTGCACATATTTTTTACCTTCTCTTTTTTCCTGCCACACAAATTGCAGCATTATACACCTTGCTTTTTTTTCCTACCAGTTGATCCTAGAGAATGTACAGAAGAGGTTCCTCCATTAAAAAATTATTTTAGATTTGTTTATTCATTTTATTTTAAAGGCAGAAAGAGATCTCACATCCACTTGTTTAGTCCTCAGATGTCCACAATTGCCCAGGCTGGGCCAAGTGAAAACCAGGAGCCAGGAATTCCATCTGAGTCTATGCCATGGATGTCTGGATCCAGGAATTCTAGCTGATTCTCCCACTTGGATGCCAGGAGCCCAAGTACTTGGGCCATCTTCTGTTGCCTTCCCATGTGCAGGGATCTGGATGGGAAATGGAGTAACAGAGACACTACCAAATCTGCAGAAATGGGATGCCAGTGTTGTAAACAACAACACTAGCTCCATGAAAAATATTTGTGTCTTGGTCATTAGCATGGCTGAAAAATGCTGGGAATTCAGGTTAAGAATGAAGTGATATGATTTTAATAGAATGCTCACAGAGGACCTCAACTAGTACACTGATGTTTGAGAAAAGATGAAGGAGTCTGAGGGAGTGGGCAGTCAGGGTAAAGATGTTTCACTGAGAGGGAGAATGAATGTGAAGAACTAAAGTAGACTGTTTAAAGTACTGTATTCTAGGAACAGAAAGTAAGATTGTTGCGTCTGGGTAGTGGCAGTAGAGGGAGGGAAAGATAGAGGACTTTTTTGCCATTTACTAAAAGATGAGAATTGTTACATCCTGGTCATGGACTTATTGCTCACTATACAAATGAAAAGAAAAGTCCAAAAGAGAGTGCAAGAGCAAAAGCAAGTTGATTTGCCATAAACCGCAGAAGCTACCCCATGCAGGAGAGGGGCCCCAGAGCTGGGAATCTGTTGGCCCAGCAGGGCTCCTCTCATTCCAATTATTTTTTTCCTCCCTCCTCCATAATTTGTGAGGTACTGGACTCCCACTAAGTATATGTAGTAGGGTCATATTTGGAGCAGCTCTCCTGCCTCTGTACAGGGGCATGAAAGTGGTCGGTAACTGTATCCCCACCTTTGTTCACAAGTACAAAGGGGCCTCCATTGTTAGATCCCTGATATCTATGAGCATGAAGGGTAAGTATTGGTTAATACTTCCTATACCCTTACCTTAGGTATCCTAAAACCCTTGTTCTTCCTTTGGTCTATTTTAAATTATGTTTTCTTACATTTTGTTTTTCCCTTGAGGGGTGGAATTTTCCCAGAATTTGCCCAAAGTGCAAAACTTTTCTGCAACTCTACCTCATGGGCCCACTTTCCCTTACAGAAGCAGCTTTTTCTGACAAAAGTAACAGGATTAAACTTAAGTACTGGAAATATTATTCTGGCTGCTGTGCTAAAAGGTGACTTGTGGGGGCTGCTCTTGTGGGGGATACTCTTGTGTTGTACTGAATAAAACCACTGCCCAATATTCAATATGGGGGCAAGTTCACATCCTGGATTCTCCAGTTCCATTCCATCTCCCTCGAAAAGATGACACAAGACTTTGGGGCATTGCCACTCACAAGGTAGACCTACATGAAGCACCTGGCTTTCACCTGGCACAGCCCTGACCACCGAGGGCATCTGAGGAGTGAACCAGTGGATGGGAGAGATCTCTCACTCTCTCTCTCGCTCTCGCTCTCGCTCTTTGTAACTCTGACATTCAGATAGGTAAATAAAACTTCAAAGAACATGGCACAAGTGCTTGGTACACTGCAGACCAGCTGAAGCACCTGGCACCTGGCTTTGATTTGATTCAACCCTGATTGTTGTGTCAATATTTTTAATAATAAAACTGTTAATTTATAACTTATATTACTTAATATTTTTATTAGTATTACCACCAAATCTGGAGAGAAACCATTATTGCTATTTTCTTGAGGGTAATAAGATAGTATACTGGTTAATATATTTGGTAGAAATAATCATACTAACCTATAAAAAGCAAAGCTAGTAGGTATCACGAAAAGTGTTACCAGAGATGCATCCACAATAGGAAGTACTGCCTCACGAAGGAACAATAACATGAAAAGAAAAGGCATTATACATGATTTCTGCATTTCAAATTATAGCTTGTTCAAGATATTAGACCTCAATGTTCAATGTCATCACCTTATTCAAAAACTATTGTAATTGCATTCAGAAACTTTACATTTCCGCGAAAAAATAAATCTAAACAGAACTCGAGTGTATATGTATGAAAAACAGTGAGAAAACGGAGCAATATCTGTACGAACTATCTGTACTTATGCAATGTCAGCAAGCCCTCCAGGAGTTTCTGTGTTGGTGTAAGTCAGAGACAGAGGGAGAGGGTGCCTGTATTGCCTGCGTGGCTTGGTGTGGGGTCCCTCCTTTGCGCTCTGGAGGGCTTCCGCGGCTGTGGCGCGTGGCCGCCGCACGGCCAGGTGGCGCAGAGGGCCCGCGGGTTGGGCTGCGCGAGGCACCGGGCCCTGAGTGGTGGGCAACCGCGCCCTGGCGTCGTCTTCGGGCGGTGGTCGTGGTCGTGGTCGTGGTCACAGTCATTGGGCTCCCTGGGAGACAGGAGCCCGGGAGGGGCGGTGGGAGTGCAGGTGCCGGGAGCTGCTGGTGCGGCGGGCTGCGGGGTTGGGGCGGCCGGCAGGGGAGCACCCTGGCGGGCGGTGAGTCGCTGGTTTGGGGTTGGAGGGGGCGCGCTGGGATGGCGCGGGGCGTGGCCTGTGTCCCGGGGTGGGCCCCGGGGTTGGCGGTGGGGCTGCGGCAGCCGGGGACGGCTGGCCAGCCCGCCCGTGCCCGTGCCCGTGCCCGTGCCCGTGCCCGTGCCCAGGCCCAGGCCCGAGGCGCGGGCGGGCTGGGGCTGCCAGGTGGAGGGGTCGGGCTTCTGCCCCCTGCTGGAGCTGCGTTGGGGGTCGCAGGGGTCCCGGCGTGCGGGCTGGCGGATGGGGGCGTGGCTAGGCAGCCAGCCAAAGGCGAGCAAAAGGGGAGGGTGCCGCGGGGCAAAAGCCTACAGCACCCGGTATTCCCAGGCGGTCTCCCATCCAAGTACTAACCAGGCCCGACCCTGCTTAGCTTCCGAGATCAGACGAGATCGGGCGCGTTCAGGGTGGTATGGCCGTAGACGCCAGAGGCTGCCTCCAGGCCCCTCTTGAGTGCGCGCCCGCACAGCCGCCGCCGCCGCCGCCGCCGCCGCCGCCGCCTCCTCCTCCTGCCCGCTCCCCGCTCTCACTCCCATTCCCATTCCCATTCCCATTCCCGCTCCCGCTCCCGCTCCCGCTCCCGCTGCCGCTTCTCCTCCGCCTCCTCCCTCTTTTCTCTTCTCTTCTCTTCTCCTCCTCCCCCCCCCCCTCCTCAGCCGCCCTCCGCCTAGCCCTGCACCAGTGCCCGAACTCCAGCCCTCCGCCTGCCCAGCCCAGGACCTGCAGCACCGGGCGCCCAGTCGGCACGCTGCCGCCAAGCCAAGGGGAGCCAACCTCCTCCGGCTGCCGCTGGCCACAGGGAACTCCTACTCTCTCTTTCTAGGCCGGATCCCCTGCCTGCCGCCATCGCCCAGCCACACGCCAGCCGTGCCCGGCAGCCTCCACGCCTGCCCAGGGCTGCGCCCCGCGGCTCGCGGGTCCCGGCACCAGGGGGTTCGGCGCCCCACACCACCGCGGCCCGGGCCTTCCCTCCTACCCGGCCGCCAGCAGCCCCCCCACCGCTGACGCACAGGTCGCCCGCCCTCCCCCGGCACGGCCGCCGCGCCTCCACACACTCCCACGCCGCGAGGACAGCTGAGGGCCTGGGGACCCTTGTCCCCGCTCGGTCACGGGGGCCCAAGTGGGGCAGCAGGTCGGGAAGGAGGGCGGCAGCGCACGGAATCACCCCCGCCGCACGCTCGCGTGGGCACTCACACACACACACACACACACACACACACGCCTACACAAGGGGCACACAGTCGCACACCCCGACACCCTTCGTGGCACAGAGGGATTTCCGTCCTCAGCGCCCGTTCCCTCACGGGAGGGTGGGGCGCTTCAGCGCGACCCGCACCCTCCAGCCCGGCAGCCAGTTCGAGACTGTCGCTCCCCCTCTTCATGGAGGAACGACACAGGACCCTGCGCTGTTCTTTCGTCTGCTCGGCCCTCCCCGGGTTTGCTGCTGGTTCTTCCCGGGTTGGCTACCGTCCCTTCCACCTCCGTGGAAGGGCGGTTCCCCCTGCCACATTCCCCACTTCCGCGGGGGAGCGGCACACCGCCGGCCGGCCGGCCGGCTCTCTCGGGGGCTGCACAGGTGTTCCCCTTAGATGTTCCTGGTGCATGTTGTCTCTCTCCTCCTTTATAGTCCTCTTCCGCCAATCCCAACTCGGCTGCCCACACGCCAAGTACGCTGCTCTCCTCCAATCAGGAGCAGGATCAGCTCCTGGAGGTCATCACTCAAGTTGGCAAGAGGCAGCTGCATAGAAGCTGTTTTCTCCTCTCCCAGCGCCATATTGTGGGAGAGCAGATGCATAGAATAAGTCTTAATTCCAGTAACTCAGTCCAATCCGAGTTGCTCCCCACAGAGACCACAGGCTGTGTGCTGCCTGCCTGCCACGGACCCTCTGTCCCGGGGAGGTCCTGTGGGCACGCAGCCTGTGGCCGCGGGTCTCTGCCTGGCCTGCCAAAAGGGTGCCCCGTTTGGATGCTGTGTGAGTCAGGGCTGATGGGGGAGAGGGGGACAGAGAGAGGAGAGAGAGACAGAGAGAGAGAGAGAAAGAGAGAGAGACGTGTAGGTGTTGGTGTAAGTCAGAGACAGAGGGAGAGGGTGCCTGTATTGCCTGCGAGGCTTGGTGTGGGGTCCCTCCTTTGCGCTCTGGAGGGCTTCCGCGGCTGTGGCGCGTGGCCGCCGCACGGCCAGGTGGCGCAGAGGGCCCGCGGGTTGGGCTGCGCGAGGCACCGGGCCCTGAGTGGTGGGCAACCGCGCCCTGGCGTCGTCTTCGGGCGGTGGTCGTGGTCGTGGTCGTGGTCACAGTCATTGGGCTCCCTGGGAGACAGGAGCCCGGGAGGGGCGGTGGGAGTGCAGGTGCCGGGAGCTGCTGGTGCGGCGGGCTGCGGGGTTGGGGCGGCCGGCAGGGGAGCGCCCTGGCGGGCGGTGAGTCGCTGGTTTGGGGTTGGAGGGGGCGCGCTGGATGGCGCGGGGCGTGGCCTGTGTCCCGGGGTGGGCCCCGGGGTTGGCGGTGGGGCTGCGGCAGCCGGGGACAGCTGGCCGGCCCGCCCGTGCCCGTGCCCGTGCCCGTGCCCGTGCCCAGGCCCAGGCCCGAGGCGCGGGCGGGCTGGGGCTGCCAGGTGGAGGGGTCGGGCTTCTGCCCCCTGCTGGAGCTGCGTTGGGGGTCGCAGGGGTCCCGGCGTGCGGGCTGGCGGATGGGGGCGTGGCTAGGCAGCCAGCCAAAGGCGAGCAAAAGGGGAGGGTGCCGCGGGGCAAAAGCCTACAGCACCCGGTATTCCCAGGCGGTCTCCCATCCAAGTACTAACCAGGCCCGACCCTGCTTAGCTTCCGAGATCAGACGAGATCGGGCGCGTTCAGGGTGGTATGGCCGTAGACGCCAGAGGCCGCCTCCAGGCCCCCCTTGAGTGCGCGCACGCACAGCCGCCGCCGCCGCCGCCGCCGCCGCCTCCGCCGCCGCCGCCGCCTCCTCCTCCTCCTCCTCCTGCCCGCTCCCCGCTCTCACTCCCATTCCCATTCCCATTCCCATTCCCATTCCCACTCCCGCTCCCGCTCCCGCTGCCGCTTCTCCTCCGCCTCCTCCCTCTTTTCTCTTCTCTTCTCTTCTCCTCCTCCCCCCCCCTCCTCCTCAGCCGCCCTCCGCCTAGCCCTGCACCAGTGCCCGAACTCCAGCCCTCCGCCTGCCCAGCCCAGGACCTGCAGCACCGGGCGCCCAGTCGGCACGCTGCCGCCAAGCCAAGGGGAGCCAACCTCCTCCGGCTGCCGCTGGCCACAGGGAACTCCTACTCTCTCTTTCTAGGCCGGATCCCCTGCCTGCCGCCATCGCCCAGCCACACGCCAGCCGTGCCCGGCAGCCTCCACGCCTGCCCAGGGCTGCGCCCCGCGGCTCGCGGGTCCCGGCACCAGGGGGTTCGGCGCCCCACACCACCGCGGCCCGGGCCTTCCCTCCTACCCGGCCGCCAGCAGCCCCCCCACCGCTGACGCACAGGTCGCCCGCCCTCCCCCGGCACGGCCGCCGCGCCTCCACACACTCCCACGCCGCGAGGACAGCTGAGGGCCTGGGGACCCTTGTCCCCGCTCGGTCACGGGGGCCCAAGTGGGGCAGCAGGTCGGGAAGGAGGGCGGCAGCGCACGGAATCACCCCCGCCGCACGCTCGCGTGGGCACTCACACACACACACACACACACACACACACGCCTACACAAGGGGCACACAGTCGCACACCCCGACACCCTTCGTGGCACAGAGGGATTTCCGTCCTCAGCGCCCGTTCCCTCACGGGAGGGTGGGGCGCTTCAGCGCGACCCGCACCCTCCAGCCCGGCAGCCAGTTCGAGACTGTCGCTCCCCCTCTTCATGGAGGAACGACACAGGACCCTGCGCTGTTCTTTCGTCTGCTCGGCCCTCCCCGGGTTTGCTGCTGGTTCTTCCCGGGTTGGCTACCGTCCCTTCCACCTCCGTGGAAGGGCGGTTCCCCCTGCCACATTCCCCACTTCCGCGGGGGAGCGGCACACCGCCGGCCGGCCGGCCGGCTCTCTCGGGGGCTGCACAGGTGTTCCCCTTAGATGTTCCTGGTGCATGTTGTCTCTCTCCTCCTTTATAGTCCTCTTCCGCCAATCCCAACTCGGCTGCCCACACGCCAAGTACGCTGCTCTCCTCCAATCAGGAGCAGGATCAGCTCCTGGAGGTCATCACTCAAGTTGGCAAGAGGCAGCTGCATAGAAGCTGTTTTCTCCTCTCCCAGCGCCATATTGTGGGAGAGCAGATGCATAGAATAAGTCTTAATTCCAGTAACTCAGTCCAATCCGAGTTGCTCCCCACAGAGACCACAGGCTGTGTGCTGCCTGCCTGCCACGGACCCTCTGTCCCGGGGAGGTCCTGTGGGCACGCAGCCTGTGGCCGCGGGTCTCTGCCTGGCCTGCCAAAAGGGTGCCCCGTTTGGATGCTGTGTGAGTCAGGGCTGATGGGGGAGAGGGGGACAGAGAGAGGAGAGAGAGACAGAGAGAGAGAGAGAAAGAGAGAGAGACGTGTAGGTGTTGGTGTAAGTCAGAGACAGAGGGAGAGGGTGCCTGTATTGCCTGCGAGGCTTGGTGTGGGGTCCCTCCTTTGCGCTCTGGAGGGCTTCCGCGGCTGTGGCGCGTGGCCGCCGCACGGCCAGGTGGCGCAGAGGGCCCGCGGGTTGGGCTGCGCGAGGCACCGGGCCCTGAGTGGTGGGCAACCGCGCCCTGGCGTCGTCTTCGGGCGGTGGTCGTGGTCGTGGTCGTGGTCACAGTCATTGGGCTCCCTGGGAGACAGGAGCCCGGGAGGGGCGGTGGGAGTGCAGGTGCCGGGAGCTGCTGGTGCGGCGGGCTGCGGGGTTGGGGCGGCCGGCAGGGGAGCGCCCTGGCGGGCGGTGAGTCGCTGGTTTGGGGTTGGAGGGGGCGCGCTGGATGGCGCGGGGCGTGGCCTGTGTCCCGGGGTGGGCCCCGGGGTTGGCGGTGGGGCTGCGGCAGCCGGGGACAGCTGGCCGGCCCGCCCGTGCCCGTGCCCGTGCCCGTGCCCGTGCCCAGGCCCAGGCCCAGGCCCAGGCCCGAGGCGCGGGCGGGCTGGGGCTGCCAGGTGGAGGGGTCGGGCTTCTGCCCCCTGCTGGAGCTGCGTTGGGGGTCGCAGGGGTCCCGGCGTGCGGGCTGGCGGATGGGGGCGTGGCTAGGCAGCCAGCCAAAGGCGAGCAAAAGGGGAGGGTGCCGCGGGGCAAAAGCCTACAGCACCCGGTATTCCCAGGCGGTCTCCCATCCAAGTACTAACCAGGCCCGACCCTGCTTAGCTTCCGAGATCAGACGAGATCGGGCGCGTTCAGGGTGGTATGGCCGTAGACGCCAGAGGCCGCCTCCAGGCCCCCCTTGAGTGCGCGCACGCACAGCCGCCGCCGCCGCCGCCGCCGCCGCCTCCGCCGCCGCCGCCGCCTCCTCCTCCTCCTCCTCCTGCCCGCTCCCCGCTCTCACTCCCATTCCCATTCCCATTCCCATTCCCATTCCCACTCCCGCTCCCGCTCCCGCTGCCGCTTCTCCTCCGCCTCCTCCCTCTTTTCTCTTCTCTTCTCTTCTCCTCCTCCCCCCCCCTCCTCCTCAGCCGCCCTCCGCCTAGCCCTGCACCAGTGCCCGAACTCCAGCCCTCCGCCTGCCCAGCCCAGGACCTGCAGCACCGGGCGCCCAGTCGGCACGCTGCCGCCAAGCCAAGGGGAGCCAACCTCCTCCGGCTGCCGCTGGCCACAGGGAACTCCTACTCTCTCTTTCTAGGCCGGATCCCCTGCCTGCCGCCATCGCCCAGCCACACGCCAGCCGTGCCCGGCAGCCTCCACGCCTGCCCAGGGCTGCGCCCCGCGGCTCGCGGGTCCCGGCACCAGGGGGTTCGGCGCCCCACACCACCGCGGCCCGGGCCTTCCCTCCTACCCGGCCGCCAGCAGCCCCCCCACCGCTGACGCACAGGTCGCCCGCCCTCCCCCGGCACGGCCGCCGCGCCTCCACACACTCCCACGCCGCGAGGACAGCTGAGGGCCTGGGGACCCTTGTCCCCGCTCGGTCACGGGGGCCCAAGTGGGGCAGCAGGTCGGGAAGGAGGGCGGCAGCGCACGGAATCACCCCCGCCGCACGCTCGCGTGGGCACTCACACACACACACACACACACACACACACGCCTACACAAGGGGCACACAGTCGCACACCCCGACACCCTTCGTGGCACAGAGGGATTTCCGTCCTCAGCGCCCGTTCCCTCACGGGAGGGTGGGGCGCTTCAGCGCGACCCGCACCCTCCAGCCCGGCAGCCAGTTCGAGACTGTCGCTCCCCCTCTTCATGGAGGAACGACACAGGACCCTGCGCTGTTCTTTCGTCTGCTCGGCCCTCCCCGGGTTTGCTGCTGGTTCTTCCCGGGTTGGCTACCGTCCCTTCCACCTCCGTGGAAGGGCGGTTCCCCCTGCCACATTCCCCACTTCCGCGGGGGAGCGGCACACCGCCGGCCGGCCGGCCGGCTCTCTCGGGGGCTGCACAGGTGTTCCCCTTAGATGTTCCTGGTGCATGTTGTCTCTCTCCTCCTTTATAGTCCTCTTCCGCCAATCCCAACTCGGCTGCCCACACGCCAAGTACGCTGCTCTCCTCCAATCAGGAGCAGGATCAGCTCCTGGAGGTCATCACTCAAGTTGGCAAGAGGCAGCTGCATAGAAGCTGTTTTCTCCTCTCCCAGCGCCATATTGTGGGAGAGCAGATGCATAGAATAAGTCTTAATTCCAGTAACTCAGTCCAATCCGAGTTGCTCCCCACAGAGACCACAGGCTGTGTGCTGCCTGCCTGCCACGGACCCTCTGTCCCGGGGAGGTCCTGTGGGCACGCAGCCTGTGGCCGCGGGTCTCTGCCTGGCCTGCCAAAAGGGTGCCCCGTTTGGATGCTGTGTGAGTCAGGGCTGATGGGGGAGAGGGGGACAGAGAGAGGAGAGAGAGACAGAGAGAGAGAGAGAAAGAGAGAGAGACGTGTAGGTGTTGGTGTAAGTCAGAGACAGAGGGAGAGGGTGCCTGTATTGCCTGCGAGGCTTGGTGTGGGGTCCCTCCTTTGCGCTCTGGAGGGCTTCCGCGGCTGTGGCGCGTGGCCGCCGCACGGCCAGGTGGCGCAGAGGGCCCGCGGGTTGGGCTGCGCGAGGCACCGGGCCCTGAGTGGTGGGCAACCGCGCCCTGGCGTCGTCTTCGGGCGGTGGTCGTGGTCGTGGTCGTGGTCACAGTCATTGGGCTCCCTGGGAGACAGGAGCCCGGGAGGGGCGGTGGGAGTGCAGGTGCCGGGAGCTGCTGGTGCGGCGGGCTGCGGGGTTGGGGCGGCCGGCAGGGGAGCGCCCTGGCGGGCGGTGAGTCGCTGGTTTGGGGTTGGAGGGGGCGCGCTGGATGGCGCGGGGCGTGGCCTGTGTCCCGGGGTGGGCCCCGGGGTTGGCGGTGGGGCTGCGGCAGCCGGGGACAGCTGGCCGGCCCGCCCGTGCCCGTGCCCGTGCCCGTGCCCGTGCCCAGGCCCAGGCCCAGGCCCAGGCCCGAGGCGCGGGCGGGCTGGGGCTGCCAGGTGGAGGGGTCGGGCTTCTGCCCCCTGCTGGAGCTGCGTTGGGGGTCGCAGGGGTCCCGGCGTGCGGGCTGGCGGATGGGGGCGTGGCTAGGCAGCCAGCCAAAGGCGAGCAAAAGGGGAGGGTGCCGCGGGGCAAAAGCCTACAGCACCCGGTATTCCCAGGCGGTCTCCCATCCAAGTACTAACCAGGCCCGACCCTGCTTAGCTTCCGAGATCAGACGAGATCGGGCGCGTTCAGGGTGGTATGGCCGTAGACGCCAGAGGCCGCCTCCAGGCCCCCCTTGAGTGCGCGCACGCACAGCCGCCGCCGCCGCCGCCGCCGCCGCCTCCGCCGCCGCCGCCGCCTCCTCCTCCTCCTCCTCCTGCCCGCTCCCCGCTCTCACTCCCATTCCCATTCCCATTCCCATTCCCATTCCCACTCCCGCTCCCGCTCCCGCTGCCGCTTCTCCTCCGCCTCCTCCCTCTTTTCTCTTCTCTTCTCTTCTCCTCCTCCCCCCCCCTCCTCCTCAGCCGCCCTCCGCCTAGCCCTGCACCAGTGCCCGAACTCCAGCCCTCCGCCTGCCCAGCCCAGGACCTGCAGCACCGGGCGCCCAGTCGGCACGCTGCCGCCAAGCCAAGGGGAGCCAACCTCCTCCGGCTGCCGCTGGCCACAGGGAACTCCTACTCTCTCTTTCTAGGCCGGATCCCCTGCCTGCCGCCATCGCCCAGCCACACGCCAGCCGTGCCCGGCAGCCTCCACGCCTGCCCAGGGCTGCGCCCCGCGGCTCGCGGGTCCCGGCACCAGGGGGTTCGGCGCCCCACACCACCGCGGCCCGGGCCTTCCCTCCTACCCGGCCGCCAGCAGCCCCCCCACCGCTGACGCACAGGTCGCCCGCCCTCCCCCGGCACGGCCGCCGCGCCTCCACACACTCCCACGCCGCGAGGACAGCTGAGGGCCTGGGGACCCTTGTCCCCGCTCGGTCACGGGGGCCCAAGTGGGGCAGCAGGTCGGGAAGGAGGGCGGCAGCGCACGGAATCACCCCCGCCGCACGCTCGCGTGGGCACTCACACACACACACACACACACACACACACGCCTACACAAGGGGCACACAGTCGCACACCCCGACACCCTTCGTGGCACAGAGGGATTTCCGTCCTCAGCGCCCGTTCCCTCACGGGAGGGTGGGGCGCTTCAGCGCGACCCGCACCCTCCAGCCCGGCAGCCAGTTCGAGACTGTCGCTCCCCCTCTTCATGGAGGAACGACACAGGACCCTGCGCTGTTCTTTCGTCTGCTCGGCCCTCCCCGGGTTTGCTGCTGGTTCTTCCCGGGTTGGCTACCGTCCCTTCCACCTCCGTGGAAGGGCGGTTCCCCCTGCCACATTCCCCACTTCCGCGGGGGAGCGGCACACCGCCGGCCGGCCGGCCGGCTCTCTCGGGGGCTGCACAGGTGTTCCCCTTAGATGTTCCTGGTGCATGTTGTCTCTCTCCTCCTTTATAGTCCTCTTCCGCCAATCCCAACTCGGCTGCCCACACGCCAAGTACGCTGCTCTCCTCCAATCAGGAGCAGGATCAGCTCCTGGAGGTCATCACTCAAGTTGGCAAGAGGCAGCTGCATAGAAGCTGTTTTCTCCTCTCCCAGCGCCATATTGTGGGAGAGCAGATGCATAGAATAAGTCTTAATTCCAGTAACTCAGTCCAATCCGAGTTGCTCCCCACAGAGACCACAGGCTGTGTGCTGCCTGCCTGCCACGGACCCTCTGTCCCGGGGAGGTCCTGTGGGCACGCAGCCTGTGGCCGCGGGTCTCTGCCTGGCCTGCCAAAAGGGTGCCCCGTTTGGATGCTGTGTGAGTCAGGGCTGATGGGGGAGAGGGGGACAGAGAGAGGAGAGAGAGACAGAGAGAGAGAGAGAAAGAGAGAGAGACGTGTAGGTGTTGGTGTAAGTCAGAGACAGAGGGAGAGGGTGCCTGTATTGCCTGCGAGGCTTGGTGTGGGGTCCCTCCTTTGCGCTCTGGAGGGCTTCCGCGGCTGTGGCGCGTGGCCGCCGCACGGCCAGGTGGCGCAGAGGGCCCGCGGGTTGGGCTGCGCGAGGCACCGGGCCCTGAGTGGTGGGCAACCGCGCCCTGGCGTCGTCTTCGGGCGGTGGTCGTGGTCGTGGTCGTGGTCACAGTCATTGGGCTCCCTGGGAGACAGGAGCCCGGGAGGGGCGGTGGGAGTGCAGGTGCCGGGAGCTGCTGGTGCGGCGGGCTGCGGGGTTGGGGCGGCCGGCAGGGGAGCGCCCTGGCGGGCGGTGAGTCGCTGGTTTGGGGTTGGAGGGGGCGCGCTGGATGGCGCGGGGCGTGGCCTGTGTCCCGGGGTGGGCCCCGGGGTTGGCGGTGGGGCTGCGGCAGCCGGGGACAGCTGGCCGGCCCGCCCGTGCCCGTGCCCGTGCCCGTGCCCGTGCCCAGGCCCAGGCCCGAGGCGCGGGCGGGCTGGGGCTGCCAGGTGGAGGGGTCGGGCTTCTGCCCCCTGCTGGAGCTGCGTTGGGGGTCGCAGGGGTCCCGGCGTGCGGGCTGGCGGATGGGGGCGTGGCTAGGCAGCCAGCCAAAGGCGAGCAAAAGGGGAGGGTGCCGCGGGGCAAAAGCCTACAGCACCCGGTATTCCCAGGCGGTCTCCCATCCAAGTACTAACCAGGCCCGACCCTGCTTAGCTTCCGAGATCAGACGAGATCGGGCGCGTTCAGGGTGGTATGGCCGTAGACGCCAGAGGCCGCCTCCAGGCCCCCCTTGAGTGCGCGCACGCACAGCCGCCGCCGCCGCCGCCGCCGCCGCCTCCGCCGCCGCCGCCGCCTCCTCCTCCTCCTCCTCCTGCCCGCTCCCCGCTCTCACTCCCATTCCCATTCCCATTCCCATTCCCATTCCCACTCCCGCTCCCGCTCCCGCTGCCGCTTCTCCTCCGCCTCCTCCCTCTTTTCTCTTCTCTTCTCTTCTCCTCCTCCCCCCCCCTCCTCCTCAGCCGCCCTCCGCCTAGCCCTGCACCAGTGCCCGAACTCCAGCCCTCCGCCTGCCCAGCCCAGGACCTGCAGCACCGGGCGCCCAGTCGGCACGCTGCCGCCAAGCCAAGGGGAGCCAACCTCCTCCGGCTGCCGCTGGCCACAGGGAACTCCTACTCTCTCTTTCTAGGCCGGATCCCCTGCCTGCCGCCATCGCCCAGCCACACGCCAGCCGTGCCCGGCAGCCTCCACGCCTGCCCAGGGCTGCGCCCCGCGGCTCGCGGGTCCCGGCACCAGGGGGTTCGGCGCCCCACACCACCGCGGCCCGGGCCTTCCCTCCTACCCGGCCGCCAGCAGCCCCCCCACCGCTGACGCACAGGTCGCCCGCCCTCCCCCGGCACGGCCGCCGCGCCTCCACACACTCCCACGCCGCGAGGACAGCTGAGGGCCTGGGGACCCTTGTCCCCGCTCGGTCACGGGGGCCCAAGTGGGGCAGCAGGTCGGGAAGGAGGGCGGCAGCGCACGGAATCACCCCCGCCGCACGCTCGCGTGGGCACTCACACACACACACACACACACACACACACGCCTACACAAGGGGCACACAGTCGCACACCCCGACACCCTTCGTGGCACAGAGGGATTTCCGTCCTCAGCGCCCGTTCCCTCACGGGAGGGTGGGGCGCTTCAGCGCGACCCGCACCCTCCAGCCCGGCAGCCAGTTCGAGACTGTCGCTCCCCCTCTTCATGGAGGAACGACACAGGACCCTGCGCTGTTCTTTCGTCTGCTCGGCCCTCCCCGGGTTTGCTGCTGGTTCTTCCCGGGTTGGCTACCGTCCCTTCCACCTCCGTGGAAGGGCGGTTCCCCCTGCCACATTCCCCACTTCCGCGGGGGAGCGGCACACCGCCGGCCGGCCGGCCGGCTCTCTCGGGGGCTGCACAGGTGTTCCCCTTAGATGTTCCTGGTGCATGTTGTCTCTCTCCTCCTTTATAGTCCTCTTCCGCCAATCCCAACTCGGCTGCCCACACGCCAAGTACGCTGCTCTCCTCCAATCAGGAGCAGGATCAGCTCCTGGAGGTCATCACTCAAGTTGGCAAGAGGCAGCTGCATAGAAGCTGTTTTCTCCTCTCCCAGCGCCATATTGTGGGAGAGCAGATGCATAGAATAAGTCTTAATTCCAGTAACTCAGTCCAATCCGAGTTGCTCCCCACAGAGACCACAGGCTGTGTGCTGCCTGCCTGCCACGGACCCTCTGTCCCGGGGAGGTCCTGTGGGCACGCAGCCTGTGGCCGCGGGTCTCTGCCTGGCCTGCCAAAAGGGTGCCCCGTTTGGATGCTGTGTGAGTCAGGGCTGATGGGGGAGAGGGGGACAGAGAGAGGAGAGAGAGACAGAGAGAGAGAGAGAAAGAGAGAGAGACGTGTAGGTGTTGGTGTAAGTCAGAGACAGAGGGAGAGGGTGCCTGTATTGCCTGCGAGGCTTGGTGTGGGGTCCCTCCTTTGCGCTCTGGAGGGCTTCCGCGGCTGTGGCGCGTGGCCGCCGCACGGCCAGGTGGCGCAGAGGGCCCGCGGGTTGGGCTGCGCGAGGCACCGGGCCCTGAGTGGTGGGCAACCGCGCCCTGGCGTCGTCTTCGGGCGGTGGTCGTGGTCGTGGTCGTGGTCACAGTCATTGGGCTCCCTGGGAGACAGGAGCCCGGGAGGGGCGGTGGGAGTGCAGGTGCCGGGAGCTGCTGGTGCGGCGGGCTGCGGGGTTGGGGCGGCCGGCAGGGGAGCGCCCTGGCGGGCGGTGAGTCGCTGGTTTGGGGTTGGAGGGGGCGCGCTGGATGGCGCGGGGCGTGGCCTGTGTCCCGGGGTGGGCCCCGGGGTTGGCGGTGGGGCTGCGGCAGCCGGGGACAGCTGGCCGGCCCGCCCGTGCCCGTGCCCGTGCCCGTGCCCGTGCCCAGGCCCAGGCCCAGGCCCAGGCCCGAGGCGCGGGCGGGCTGGGGCTGCCAGGTGGAGGGGTCGGGCTTCTGCCCCCTGCTGGAGCTGCGTTGGGGGTCGCAGGGGTCCCGGCGTGCGGGCTGGCGGATGGGGGCGTGGCTAGGCAGCCAGCCAAAGGCGAGCAAAAGGGGAGGGTGCCGCGGGGCAAAAGCCTACAGCACCCGGTATTCCCAGGCGGTCTCCCATCCAAGTACTAACCAGGCCCGACCCTGCTTAGCTTCCGAGATCAGACGAGATCGGGCGCGTTCAGGGTGGTATGGCCGTAGACGCCAGAGGCCGCCTCCAGGCCCCCCTTGAGTGCGCGCACGCACAGCCGCCGCCGCCGCCGCCGCCGCCGCCTCCGCCGCCGCCGCCGCCTCCTCCTCCTCCTCCTCCTGCCCGCTCCCCGCTCTCACTCCCATTCCCATTCCCATTCCCATTCCCATTCCCACTCCCGCTCCCGCTCCCGCTGCCGCTTCTCCTCCGCCTCCTCCCTCTTTTCTCTTCTCTTCTCTTCTCCTCCTCCCCCCCCCTCCTCCTCAGCCGCCCTCCGCCTAGCCCTGCACCAGTGCCCGAACTCCAGCCCTCCGCCTGCCCAGCCCAGGACCTGCAGCACCGGGCGCCCAGTCGGCACGCTGCCGCCAAGCCAAGGGGAGCCAACCTCCTCCGGCTGCCGCTGGCCACAGGGAACTCCTACTCTCTCTTTCTAGGCCGGATCCCCTGCCTGCCGCCATCGCCCAGCCACACGCCAGCCGTGCCCGGCAGCCTCCACGCCTGCCCAGGGCTGCGCCCCGCGGCTCGCGGGTCCCGGCACCAGGGGGTTCGGCGCCCCACACCACCGCGGCCCGGGCCTTCCCTCCTACCCGGCCGCCAGCAGCCCCCCCACCGCTGACGCACAGGTCGCCCGCCCTCCCCCGGCACGGCCGCCGCGCCTCCACACACTCCCACGCCGCGAGGACAGCTGAGGGCCTGGGGACCCTTGTCCCCGCTCGGTCACGGGGGCCCAAGTGGGGCAGCAGGTCGGGAAGGAGGGCGGCAGCGCACGGAATCACCCCCGCCGCACGCTCGCGTGGGCACTCACACACACACACACACACACACACACACACGCCTACACAAGGGGCACACAGTCGCACACCCCGACACCCTTCGTGGCACAGAGGGATTTCCGTCCTCAGCGCCCGTTCCCTCACGGGAGGGTGGGGCGCTTCAGCGCGACCCGCACCCTCCAGCCCGGCAGCCAGTTCGAGACTGTCGCTCCCCCTCTTCATGGAGGAACGACACAGGACCCTGCGCTGTTCTTTCGTCTGCTCGGCCCTCCCCGGGTTTGCTGCTGGTTCTTCCCGGGTTGGCTACCGTCCCTTCCACCTCCGTGGAAGGGCGGTTCCCCCTGCCACATTCCCCACTTCCGCGGGGGAGCGGCACACCGCCGGCCGGCCGGCCGGCTCTCTCGGGGGCTGCACAGGTGTTCCCCTTAGATGTTCCTGGTGCATGTTGTCTCTCTCCTCCTTTATAGTCCTCTTCCGCCAATCCCAACTCGGCTGCCCACACGCCAAGTACGCTGCTCTCCTCCAATCAGGAGCAGGATCAGCTCCTGGAGGTCATCACTCAAGTTGGCAAGAGGCAGCTGCATAGAAGCTGTTTTCTCCTCTCCCAGCGCCATATTGTGGGAGAGCAGATGCATAGAATAAGTCTTAATTCCAGTAACTCAGTCCAATCCGAGTTGCTCCCCACAGAGACCACAGGCTGTGTGCTGCCTGCCTGCCACGGACCCTCTGTCCCGGGGAGGTCCTGTGGGCACGCAGCCTGTGGCCGCGGGTCTCTGCCTGGCCTGCCAAAAGGGTGCCCCGTTTGGATGCTGTGTGAGTCAGGGCTGATGGGGGAGAGGGGGACAGAGAGAGGAGAGAGAGACAGAGAGAGAGAGAGAAAGAGAGAGAGACGTGTAGGTGTTGGTGTAAGTCAGAGACAGAGGGAGAGGGTGCCTGTATTGCCTGCGAGGCTTGGTGTGGGGTCCCTCCTTTGCGCTCTGGAGGGCTTCCGCGGCTGTGGCGCGTGGCCGCCGCACGGCCAGGTGGCGCAGAGGGCCCGCGGGTTGGGCTGCGCGAGGCACCGGGCCCTGAGTGGTGGGCAACCGCGCCCTGGCGTCGTCTTCGGGCGGTGGTCGTGGTCGTGGTCGTGGTCACAGTCATTGGGCTCCCTGGGAGACAGGAGCCCGGGAGGGGCGGTGGGAGTGCAGGTGCCGGGAGCTGCTGGTGCGGCGGGCTGCGGGGTTGGGGCGGCCGGCAGGGGAGCGCCCTGGCGGGCGGTGAGTCGCTGGTTTGGGGTTGGAGGGGGCGCGCTGGATGGCGCGGGGCGTGGCCTGTGTCCCGGGGTGGGCCCCGGGGTTGGCGGTGGGGCTGCGGCAGCCGGGGACAGCTGGCCGGCCCGCCCGTGCCCGTGCCCGTGCCCGTGCCCGTGCCCAGGCCCAGGCCCAGGCCCAGGCCCGAGGCGCGGGCGGGCTGGGGCTGCCAGGTGGAGGGGTCGGGCTTCTGCCCCCTGCTGGAGCTGCGTTGGGGGTCGCAGGGGTCCCGGCGTGCGGGCTGGCGGATGGGGGCGTGGCTAGGCAGCCAGCCAAAGGCGAGCAAAAGGGGAGGGTGCCGCGGGGCAAAAGCCTACAGCACCCGGTATTCCCAGGCGGTCTCCCATCCAAGTACTAACCAGGCCCGACCCTGCTTAGCTTCCGAGATCAGACGAGATCGGGCGCGTTCAGGGTGGTATGGCCGTAGACGCCAGAGGCCGCCTCCAGGCCCCCCTTGAGTGCGCGCACGCACAGCCGCCGCCGCCGCCGCCGCCGCCGCCTCCGCCGCCGCCGCCGCCTCCTCCTCCTCCTCCTCCTGCCCGCTCCCCGCTCTCACTCCCATTCCCATTCCCATTCCCATTCCCATTCCCACTCCCGCTCCCGCTCCCGCTGCCGCTTCTCCTCCGCCTCCTCCCTCTTTTCTCTTCTCTTCTCTTCTCCTCCTCCCCCCCCCTCCTCCTCAGCCGCCCTCCGCCTAGCCCTGCACCAGTGCCCGAACTCCAGCCCTCCGCCTGCCCAGCCCAGGACCTGCAGCACCGGGCGCCCAGTCGGCACGCTGCCGCCAAGCCAAGGGGAGCCAACCTCCTCCGGCTGCCGCTGGCCACAGGGAACTCCTACTCTCTCTTTCTAGGCCGGATCCCCTGCCTGCCGCCATCGCCCAGCCACACGCCAGCCGTGCCCGGCAGCCTCCACGCCTGCCCAGGGCTGCGCCCCGCGGCTCGCGGGTCCCGGCACCAGGGGGTTCGGCGCCCCACACCACCGCGGCCCGGGCCTTCCCTCCTACCCGGCCGCCAGCAGCCCCCCCACCGCTGACGCACAGGTCGCCCGCCCTCCCCCGGCACGGCCGCCGCGCCTCCACACACTCCCACGCCGCGAGGACAGCTGAGGGCCTGGGGACCCTTGTCCCCGCTCGGTCACGGGGGCCCAAGTGGGGCAGCAGGTCGGGAAGGAGGGCGGCAGCGCACGGAATCACCCCCGCCGCACGCTCGCGTGGGCACTCACACACACACACACACACACACACACACGCCTACACAAGGGGCACACAGTCGCACACCCCGACACCCTTCGTGGCACAGAGGGATTTCCGTCCTCAGCGCCCGTTCCCTCACGGGAGGGTGGGGCGCTTCAGCGCGACCCGCACCCTCCAGCCCGGCAGCCAGTTCGAGACTGTCGCTCCCCCTCTTCATGGAGGAACGACACAGGACCCTGCGCTGTTCTTTCGTCTGCTCGGCCCTCCCCGGGTTTGCTGCTGGTTCTTCCCGGGTTGGCTACCGTCCCTTCCACCTCCGTGGAAGGGCGGTTCCCCCTGCCACATTCCCCACTTCCGCGGGGGAGCGGCACACCGCCGGCCGGCCGGCCGGCTCTCTCGGGGGCTGCACAGGTGTTCCCCTTAGATGTTCCTGGTGCATGTTGTCTCTCTCCTCCTTTATAGTCCTCTTCCGCCAATCCCAACTCGGCTGCCCACACGCCAAGTACGCTGCTCTCCTCCAATCAGGAGCAGGATCAGCTCCTGGAGGTCATCACTCAAGTTGGCAAGAGGCAGCTGCATAGAAGCTGTTTTCTCCTCTCCCAGCGCCATATTGTGGGAGAGCAGATGCATAGAATAAGTCTTAATTCCAGTAACTCAGTCCAATCCGAGTTGCTCCCCACAGAGACCACAGGCTGTGTGCTGCCTGCCTGCCACGGACCCTCTGTCCCGGGGAGGTCCTGTGGGCACGCAGCCTGTGGCCGCGGGTCTCTGCCTGGCCTGCCAAAAGGGTGCCCCGTTTGGATGCTGTGTGAGTCAGGGCTGATGGGGGAGAGGGGGACAGAGAGAGGAGAGAGAGACAGAGAGAGAGAGAGAAAGAGAGAGAGACGTGTAGGTGTTGGTGTAAGTCAGAGACAGAGGGAGAGGGTGCCTGTATTGCCTGCGAGGCTTGGTGTGGGGTCCCTCCTTTGCGCTCTGGAGGGCTTCCGCGGCTGTGGCGCGTGGCCGCCGCACGGCCAGGTGGCGCAGAGGGCCCGCGGGTTGGGCTGCGCGAGGCACCGGGCCCTGAGTGGTGGGCAACCGCGCCCTGGCGTCGTCTTCGGGCGGTGGTCGTGGTCGTGGTCGTGGTCACAGTCATTGGGCTCCCTGGGAGACAGGAGCCCGGGAGGGGCGGTGGGAGTGCAGGTGCCGGGAGCTGCTGGTGCGGCGGGCTGCGGGGTTGGGGCGGCCGGCAGGGGAGCGCCCTGGCGGGCGGTGAGTCGCTGGTTTGGGGTTGGAGGGGGCGCGCTGGATGGCGCGGGGCGTGGCCTGTGTCCCGGGGTGGGCCCCGGGGTTGGCGGTGGGGCTGCGGCAGCCGGGGACAGCTGGCCGGCCCGCCCGTGCCCGTGCCCGTGCCCGTGCCCGTGCCCAGGCCCAGGCCCAGGCCCAGGCCCGAGGCGCGGGCGGGCTGGGGCTGCCAGGTGGAGGGGTCGGGCTTCTGCCCCCTGCTGGAGCTGCGTTGGGGGTCGCAGGGGTCCCGGCGTGCGGGCTGGCGGATGGGGGCGTGGCTAGGCAGCCAGCCAAAGGCGAGCAAAAGGGGAGGGTGCCGCGGGGCAAAAGCCTACAGCACCCGGTATTCCCAGGCGGTCTCCCATCCAAGTACTAACCAGGCCCGACCCTGCTTAGCTTCCGAGATCAGACGAGATCGGGCGCGTTCAGGGTGGTATGGCCGTAGACGCCAGAGGCTGCCTCCAGGCCCCTCTTGAGTGCGCGCCCGCACAGCCGCCGCCGCCGCCGCCGCCGCCGCCGCCGCCTCCTCCTCCTCCTCCTGCCCGCTCCCCGCTCTCACTCCCATTCCCATTCCCATTCCCATTCCCATTCCCATTCCCATTCCCACTCCCGCTCCCGCTCCCGCTGCCGCTTCTCCTCCGCCTCCTCCCTCTTTTCTCTTCTCTTCTCTTCTCCTCCTCCCCCCCCCTCCTCCTCAGCCGCCCTCCGCCTAGCCCTGCACCAGTGCCCGAACTCCAGCCCTCCGCCTGCCCAGCCCAGGACCTGCAGCACCGGGCGCCCAGTCGGCACGCTGCCGCCAAGCCAAGGGGAGCCAACCTCCTCCGGCTGCCGCTGGCCACAGGGAACTCCTACTCTCTCTTTCTAGGCCGGATCCCCTGCCTGCCGCCATCGCCCAGCCACACGCCAGCCGTGCCCGGCAGCCTCCACGCCTGCCCAGGGCTGCGCCCCGCGGCTCGCGGGTCCCGGCACCAGGGGGTTCGGCGCCCCACACCACCGCGGCCCGGGCCTTCCCTCCTACCCGGCCGCCAGCAGCCCCCCCACCGCTGACGCACAGGTCGCCCGCCCTCCCCCGGCACGGCCGCCGCGCCTCCACACACTCCCACGCCGCGAGGACAGCTGAGGGCCTGGGGACCCTTGTCCCCGCTCGGTCACGGGGGCCCAAGTGGGGCAGCAGGTCGGGAAGGAGGGCGGCAGCGCACGGAATCACCCCCGCCGCACGCTCGCGTGGGCACTCACACACACACACACACACACACACACACGCCTACACAAGGGGCACACAGTCGCACACCCCGACACCCTTCGTGGCACAGAGGGATTTCCGTCCTCAGCGCCCGTTCCCTCACGGGAGGGTGGGGCGCTTCAGCGCGACCCGCACCCTCCAGCCCGGCAGCCAGTTCGAGACTGTCGCTCCCCCTCTTCATGGAGGAACGACACAGGACCCTGCGCTGTTCTTTCGTCTGCTCGGCCCTCCCCGGGTTTGCTGCTGGTTCTTCCCGGGTTGGCTACCGTCCCTTCCACCTCCGTGGAAGGGCGGTTCCCCCTGCCACATTCCCCACTTCCGCGGGGGAGCGGCACACCGCCGGCCGGCCGGCCGGCTCTCTCGGGGGCTGCACAGGTGTTCCCCTTAGATGTTCCTGGTGCATGTTGTCTCTCTCCTCCTTTATAGTCCTCTTCCGCCAATCCCAACTCGGCTGCCCACACGCCAAGTACGCTGCTCTCCTCCAATCAGGAGCAGGATCAGCTCCTGGAGGTCATCACTCAAGTTGGCAAGAGGCAGCTGCATAGAAGCTGTTTTCTCCTCTCCCAGCGCCATATTGTGGGAGAGCAGATGCATAGAATAAGTCTTAATTCCAGTAACTCAGTCCAATCCGAGTTGCTCCCCACAGAGACCACAGGCTGTGTGCTGCCTGCCTGCCACGGACCCTCTGTCCCGGGGAGGTCCTGTGGGCACGCAGCCTGTGGCCGCGGGTCTCTGCCTGGCCTGCCAAAAGGGTGCCCCGTTTGGATGCTGTGTGAGTCAGGGCTGATGGGGGAGAGGGGGACAGAGAGAGGAGAGAGAGACAGAGAGAGAGAGAGAAAGAGAGAGAGACGTGTAGGTGTTGGTGTAAGTCAGAGACAGAGGGAGAGGGTGCCTGTATTGCCTGCGAGGCTTGGTGTGGGGTCCCTCCTTTGCGCTCTGGAGGGCTTCCGCGGCTGTGGCGCGTGGCCGCCGCACGGCCAGGTGGCGCAGAGGGCCCGCGGGTTGGGCTGCGCGAGGCACCGGGCCCTGAGTGGTGGGCAACCGCGCCCTGGCGTCGTCTTCGGGCGGTGGTCGTGGTCGTGGTCGTGGTCACAGTCATTGGGCTCCCTGGGAGACAGGAGCCCGGGAGGGGCGGTGGGAGTGCAGGTGCCGGGAGCTGCTGGTGCGGCGGGCTGCGGGGTTGGGGCGGCCGGCAGGGGAGCGCCCTGGCGGGCGGTGAGTCGCTGGTTTGGGGTTGGAGGGGGCGCGCTGGATGGCGCGGGGCGTGGCCTGTGTCCCGGGGTGGGCCCCGGGGTTGGCGGTGGGGCTGCGGCAGCCGGGGACAGCTGGCCGGCCCGCCCGTGCCCGTGCCCGTGCCCGTGCCCGTGCCCAGGCCCAGGCCCAGGCCCAGGCCCGAGGCGCGGGCGGGCTGGGGCTGCCAGGTGGAGGGGTCGGGCTTCTGCCCCCTGCTGGAGCTGCGTTGGGGGTCGCAGGGGTCCCGGCGTGCGGGCTGGCGGATGGGGGCGTGGCTAGGCAGCCAGCCAAAGGCGAGCAAAAGGGGAGGGTGCCGCGGGGCAAAAGCCTACAGCACCCGGTATTCCCAGGCGGTCTCCCATCCAAGTACTAACCAGGCCCGACCCTGCTTAGCTTCCGAGATCAGACGAGATCGGGCGCGTTCAGGGTGGTATGGCCGTAGACGCCAGAGGCTGCCTCCAGGCCCCTCTTGAGTGCGCGCCCGCACAGCCGCCGCCGCCGCCGCCGCCGCCGCCGCCGCCTCCTCCTCCTCCTCCTGCCCGCTCCCCGCTCTCACTCCCATTCCCATTCCCATTCCCATTCCCATTCCCATTCCCATTCCCACTCCCGCTCCCGCTCCCGCTGCCGCTTCTCCTCCGCCTCCTCCCTCTTTTCTCTTCTCTTCTCTTCTCCTCCTCCCCCCCCCTCCTCCTCAGCCGCCCTCCGCCTAGCCCTGCACCAGTGCCCGAACTCCAGCCCTCCGCCTGCCCAGCCCAGGACCTGCAGCACCGGGCGCCCAGTCGGCACGCTGCCGCCAAGCCAAGGGGAGCCAACCTCCTCCGGCTGCCGCTGGCCACAGGGAACTCCTACTCTCTCTTTCTAGGCCGGATCCCCTGCCTGCCGCCATCGCCCAGCCACACGCCAGCCGTGCCCGGCAGCCTCCACGCCTGCCCAGGGCTGCGCCCCGCGGCTCGCGGGTCCCGGCACCAGGGGGTTCGGCGCCCCACACCACCGCGGCCCGGGCCTTCCCTCCTACCCGGCCGCCAGCAGCCCCCCCACCGCTGACGCACAGGTCGCCCGCCCTCCCCCGGCACGGCCGCCGCGCCTCCACACACTCCCACGCCGCGAGGACAGCTGAGGGCCTGGGGACCCTTGTCCCCGCTCGGTCACGGGGGCCCAAGTGGGGCAGCAGGTCGGGAAGGAGGGCGGCAGCGCACGGAATCACCCCCGCCGCACGCTCGCGTGGGCACTCACACACACACACACACACACACACACACGCCTACACAAGGGGCACACAGTCGCACACCCCGACACCCTTCGTGGCACAGAGGGATTTCCGTCCTCAGCGCCCGTTCCCTCACGGGAGGGTGGGGCGCTTCAGCGCGACCCGCACCCTCCAGCCCGGCAGCCAGTTCGAGACTGTCGCTCCCCCTCTTCATGGAGGAACGACACAGGACCCTGCGCTGTTCTTTCGTCTGCTCGGCCCTCCCCGGGTTTGCTGCTGGTTCTTCCCGGGTTGGCTACCGTCCCTTCCACCTCCGTGGAAGGGCGGTTCCCCCTGCCACATTCCCCACTTCCGCGGGGGAGCGGCACACCGCCGGCCGGCCGGCCGGCTCTCTCGGGGGCTGCACAGGTGTTCCCCTTAGATGTTCCTGGTGCATGTTGTCTCTCTCCTCCTTTATAGTCCTCTTCCGCCAATCCCAACTCGGCTGCCCACACGCCAAGTACGCTGCTCTCCTCCAATCAGGAGCAGGATCAGCTCCTGGAGGTCATCACTCAAGTTGGCAAGAGGCAGCTGCATAGAAGCTGTTTTCTCCTCTCCCAGCGCCATATTGTGGGAGAGCAGATGCATAGAATAAGTCTTAATTCCAGTAACTCAGTCCAATCCGAGTTGCTCCCCACAGAGACCACAGGCTGTGTGCTGCCTGCCTGCCACGGACCCTCTGTCCCGGGGAGGTCCTGTGGGCACGCAGCCTGTGGCCGCGGGTCTCTGCCTGGCCTGCCAAAAGGGTGCCCCGTTTGGATGCTGTGTGAGTCAGGGCTGATGGGGGAGAGGGGGACAGAGAGAGGAGAGAGAGACAGAGAGAGAGAGAGAAAGAGAGAGAGACGTGTAGGTGTTGGTGTAAGTCAGAGACAGAGGGAGAGGGTGCCTGTATTGCCTGCGAGGCTTGGTGTGGGGTCCCTCCTTTGCGCTCTGGAGGGCTTCCGCGGCTGTGGCGCGTGGCCGCCGCACGGCCAGGTGGCGCAGAGGGCCCGCGGGTTGGGCTGCGCGAGGCACCGGGCCCTGAGTGGTGGGCAACCGCGCCCTGGCGTCGTCTTCGGGCGGTGGTCGTGGTCGTGGTCGTGGTCACAGTCATTGGGCTCCCTGGGAGACAGGAGCCCGGGAGGGGCGGTGGGAGTGCAGGTGCCGGGAGCTGCTGGTGCGGCGGGCTGCGGGGTTGGGGCGGCCGGCAGGGGAGCGCCCTGGCGGGCGGTGAGTCGCTGGTTTGGGGTTGGAGGGGGCGCGCTGGATGGCGCGGGGCGTGGCCTGTGTCCCGGGGTGGGCCCCGGGGTTGGCGGTGGGGCTGCGGCAGCCGGGGACAGCTGGCCGGCCCGCCCGTGCCCGTGCCCGTGCCCGTGCCCAGGCCCAGGCCCAGGCCCAGGCCCGAGGCGCGGGCGGGCTGGGGCTGCCAGGTGGAGGGGTCGGGCTTCTGCCCCCTGCTGGAGCTGCGTTGGGGGTCGCAGGGGTCCCGGCGTGCGGGCTGGCGGATGGGGGCGTGGCTAGGCAGCCAGCCAAAGGCGAGCAAAAGGGGAGGGTGCCGCGGGGCAAAAGCCTACAGCACCCGGTATTCCCAGGCGGTCTCCCATCCAAGTACTAACCAGGCCCGACCCTGCTTAGCTTCCGAGATCAGACGAGATCGGGCGCGTTCAGGGTGGTATGGCCGTAGACGCCAGAGGCCGCCTCCAGGCCCCCCTTGAGTGCGCGCACGCACAGCCGCCGCCGCCGCCGCCGCCGCCGCCGCCTCCGCCGCCGCCGCCGCCTCCTCCTCCTCCTCCTCCTCCTGCCCGCTCCCCGCTCTCACTCCCATTCCCATTCCCATTCCCATTCCCATTCCCATTCCCATTCCCACTCCCGCTCCCGCTCCCGCTGCCGCTTCTCCTCCGCCTCCTCCCTCTTTTCTCTTCTCTTCTCTTCTCCTCCTCCCCCCCCCTCCTCCTCAGCCGCCCTCCGCCTAGCCCTGCACCAGTGCCCGAACTCCAGCCCTCCGCCTGCCCAGCCCAGGACCTGCAGCACCGGGCGCCCAGTCGGCACGCTGCCGCCAAGCCAAGGGGAGCCAACCTCCTCCGGCTGCCGCTGGCCACAGGGAACTCCTACTCTCTCTTTCTAGGCCGGATCCCCTGCCTGCCGCCATCGCCCAGCCACACGCCAGCCGTGCCCGGCAGCCTCCACGCCTGCCCAGGGCTGCGCCCCGCGGCTCGCGGGTCCCGGCACCAGGGGGTTCGGCGCCCCACACCACCGCGGCCCGGGCCTTCCCTCCTACCCGGCCGCCAGCAGCCCCCCCACCGCTGACGCACAGGTCGCCCGCCCTCCCCCGGCACGGCCGCCGCGCCTCCACACACTCCCACGCCGCGAGGACAGCTGAGGGCCTGGGGACCCTTGTCCCCGCTCGGTCACGGGGGCCCAAGTGGGGCAGCAGGTCGGGAAGGAGGGCGGCAGCGCACGGAATCACCCCCGCCGCACGCTCGCGTGGGCACTCACACACACACACACACACACACACACACGCCTACACAAGGGGCACACAGTCGCACACCCCGACACCCTTCGTGGCACAGAGGGATTTCCGTCCTCAGCGCCCGTTCCCTCACGGGAGGGTGGGGCGCTTCAGCGCGACCCGCACCCTCCAGCCCGGCAGCCAGTTCGAGACTGTCGCTCCCCCTCTTCATGGAGGAACGACACAGGACCCTGCGCTGTTCTTTCGTCTGCTCGGCCCTCCCCGGGTTTGCTGCTGGTTCTTCCCGGGTTGGCTACCGTCCCTTCCACCTCCGTGGAAGGGCGGTTCCCCCTGCCACATTCCCCACTTCCGCGGGGGAGCGGCACACCGCCGGCCGGCCGGCCGGCTCTCTCGGGGGCTGCACAGGTGTTCCCCTTAGATGTTCCTGGTGCATGTTGTCTCTCTCCTCCTTTATAGTCCTCTTCCGCCAATCCCAACTCGGCTGCCCACACGCCAAGTACGCTGCTCTCCTCCAATCAGGAGCAGGATCAGCTCCTGGAGGTCATCACTCAAGTTGGCAAGAGGCAGCTGCATAGAAGCTGTTTTCTCCTCTCCCAGCGCCATATTGTGGGAGAGCAGATGCATAGAATAAGTCTTAATTCCAGTAACTCAGTCCAATCCGAGTTGCTCCCCACAGAGACCACAGGCTGTGTGCTGCCTGCCTGCCACGGACCCTCTGTCCCGGGGAGGTCCTGTGGGCACGCAGCCTGTGGCCGCGGGTCTCTGCCTGGCCTGCCAAAAGGGTGCCCCGTTTGGATGCTGTGTGAGTCAGGGCTGATGGGGGAGAGGGGGACAGAGAGAGGAGAGAGAGACAGAGAGAGAGAGAGAAAGAGAGAGAGACGTGTAGGTGTTGGTGTAAGTCAGAGACAGAGGGAGAGGGTGCCTGTATTGCCTGCGAGGCTTGGTGTGGGGTCCCTCCTTTGCGCTCTGGAGGGCTTCCGCGGCTGTGGCGCGTGGCCGCCGCACGGCCAGGTGGCGCAGAGGGCCCGCGGGTTGGGCTGCGCGAGGCACCGGGCCCTGAGTGGTGGGCAACCGCGCCCTGGCGTCGTCTTCGGGCGGTGGTCGTGGTCGTGGTCGTGGTCACAGTCATTGGGCTCCCTGGGAGACAGGAGCCCGGGAGGGGCGGTGGGAGTGCAGGTGCCGGGAGCTGCTGGTGCGGCGGGCTGCGGGGTTGGGGCGGCCGGCAGGGGAGCGCCCTGGCGGGCGGTGAGTCGCTGGTTTGGGGTTGGAGGGGGCGCGCTGGATGGCGCGGGGCGTGGCCTGTGTCCCGGGGTGGGCCCCGGGGTTGGCGGTGGGGCTGCGGCAGCCGGGGACAGCTGGCCGGCCCGCCCGTGCCCGTGCCCGTGCCCGTGCCCGTGCCCAGGCCCAGGCCCGAGGCGCGGGCGGGCTGGGGCTGCCAGGTGGAGGGGTCGGGCTTCTGCCCCCTGCTGGAGCTGCGTTGGGGGTCGCAGGGGTCCCGGCGTGCGGGCTGGCGGATGGGGGCGTGGCTAGGCAGCCAGCCAAAGGCGAGCAAAAGGGGAGGGTGCCGCGGGGCAAAAGCCTACAGCACCCGGTATTCCCAGGCGGTCTCCCATCCAAGTACTAACCAGGCCCGACCCTGCTTAGCTTCCGAGATCAGACGAGATCGGGCGCGTTCAGGGTGGTATGGCCGTAGACGCCAGAGGCCGCCTCCAGGCCCCCCTTGAGTGCGCGCACGCACAGCCGCCGCCGCCGCCGCCGCCGCCGCCTCCGCCGCCGCCGCCGCCGCCTCCTCCTCCTCCTCCTGCCCGCTCCCCGCTCTCACTCCCATTCCCATTCCCATTCCCATTCCCATTCCCACTCCCGCTCCCGCTCCCGCTGCCGCTTCTCCTCCGCCTCCTCCCTCTTTTCTCTTCTCTTCTCTTCTCCTCCTCCCCCCCCCTCCTCCTCAGCCGCCCTCCGCCTAGCCCTGCACCAGTGCCCGAACTCCAGCCCTCCGCCTGCCCAGCCCAGGACCTGCAGCACCGGGCGCCCAGTCGGCACGCTGCCGCCAAGCCAAGGGGAGCCAACCTCCTCCGGCTGCCGCTGGCCACAGGGAACTCCTACTCTCTCTTTCTAGGCCGGATCCCCTGCCTGCCGCCATCGCCCAGCCACACGCCAGCCGTGCCCGGCAGCCTCCACGCCTGCCCAGGGCTGCGCCCCGCGGCTCGCGGGTCCCGGCACCAGGGGGTTCGGCGCCCCACACCACCGCGGCCCGGGCCTTCCCTCCTACCCGGCCGCCAGCAGCCCCCCCACCGCTGACGCACAGGTCGCCCGCCCTCCCCCGGCACGGCCGCCGCGCCTCCACACACTCCCACGCCGCGAGGACAGCTGAGGGCCTGGGGACCCTTGTCCCCGCTCGGTCACGGGGGCCCAAGTGGGGCAGCAGGTCGGGAAGGAGGGCGGCAGCGCACGGAATCACCCCCGCCGCACGCTCGCGTGGGCACTCACACACACACACACACACACACACACACGCCTACACAAGGGGCACACAGTCGCACACCCCGACACCCTTCGTGGCACAGAGGGATTTCCGTCCTCAGCGCCCGTTCCCTCACGGGAGGGTGGGGCGCTTCAGCGCGACCCGCACCCTCCAGCCCGGCAGCCAGTTCGAGACTGTCGCTCCCCCTCTTCATGGAGGAACGACACAGGACCCTGCGCTGTTCTTTCGTCTGCTCGGCCCTCCCCGGGTTTGCTGCTGGTTCTTCCCGGGTTGGCTACCGTCCCTTCCACCTCCGTGGAAGGGCGGTTCCCCCTGCCACATTCCCCACTTCCGCGGGGGAGCGGCACACCGCCGGCCGGCCGGCCGGCTCTCTCGGGGGCTGCACAGGTGTTCCCCTTAGATGTTCCTGGTGCATGTTGTCTCTCTCCTCCTTTATAGTCCTCTTCCGCCAATCCCAACTCGGCTGCCCACACGCCAAGTACGCTGCTCTCCTCCAATCAGGAGCAGGATCAGCTCCTGGAGGTCATCACTCAAGTTGGCAAGAGGCAGCTGCATAGAAGCTGTTTTCTCCTCTCCCAGCGCCATATTGTGGGAGAGCAGATGCATAGAATAAGTCTTAATTCCAGTAACTCAGTCCAATCCGAGTTGCTCCCCACAGAGACCACAGGCTGTGTGCTGCCTGCCTGCCACGGACCCTCTGTCCCGGGGAGGTCCTGTGGGCACGCAGCCTGTGGCCGCGGGTCTCTGCCTGGCCTGCCAAAAGGGTGCCCCGTTTGGATGCTGTGTGAGTCAGGGCTGATGGGGGAGAGGGGGACAGAGAGAGGAGAGAGAGACAGAGAGAGAGAGAGAAAGAGAGAGAGACGTGTAGGTGTTGGTGTAAGTCAGAGACAGAGGGAGAGGGTGCCTGTATTGCCTGCGAGGCTTGGTGTGGGGTCCCTCCTTTGCGCTCTGGAGGGCTTCCGCGGCTGTGGCGCGTGGCCGCCGCACGGCCAGGTGGCGCAGAGGGCCCGCGGGTTGGGCTGCGCGAGGCACCGGGCCCTGAGTGGTGGGCAACCGCGCCCTGGCGTCGTCTTCGGGCGGTGGTCGTGGTCGTGGTCGTGGTCACAGTCATTGGGCTCCCTGGGAGACAGGAGCCCGGGAGGGGCGGTGGGAGTGCAGGTGCCGGGAGCTGCTGGTGCGGCGGGCTGCGGGGTTGGGGCGGCCGGCAGGGGAGCGCCCTGGCGGGCGGTGAGTCGCTGGTTTGGGGTTGGAGGGGGCGCGCTGGATGGCGCGGGGCGTGGCCTGTGTCCCGGGGTGGGCCCCGGGGTTGGCGGTGGGGCTGCGGCAGCCGGGGACAGCTGGCCGGCCCGCCCGTGCCCGTGCCCGTGCCCGTGCCCGTGCCCGTGCCCAGGCCCAGGCCCGAGGCGCGGGCGGGCTGGGGCTGCCAGGTGGAGGGGTCGGGCTTCTGCCCCCTGCTGGAGCTGCGTTGGGGGTCGCAGGGGTCCCGGCGTGCGGGCTGGCGGATGGGGGCGTGGCTAGGCAGCCAGCCAAAGGCGAGCAAAAGGGGAGGGTGCCGCGGGGCAAAAGCCTACAGCACCCGGTATTCCCAGGCGGTCTCCCATCCAAGTACTAACCAGGCCCGACCCTGCTTAGCTTCCGAGATCAGACGAGATCGGGCGCGTTCAGGGTGGTATGGCCGTAGACGCCAGAGGCTGCCTCCAGGCCCCTCTTGAGTGCGCGCCCGCACAGCCGCCGCCGCCGCCGCCGCCGCCGCCGCCGCCTCCGCCTCCTCCTCCTCCTCCTCCTGCCCGCTCCCCGCTCTCACTCCCATTCCCATTCCCATTCCCATTCCCGCTCCCGCTCCCGCTGCCGCTTCTCCTCCGCCTCCTCCCTCTTTTCTCTTCTCTTCTCTTCTCCTCCTCCCCCCCCCTCCTCCTCAGCCGCCCTCCGCCTAGCCCTGCACCAGTGCCCGAACTCCAGCCCTCCGCCTGCCCAGCCCAGGACCTGCAGTGCAGCACCGGGCGCCCAGTCGGCACGCTGCCGCCAAGCCAAGGGGAGCCAACCTCCTCCGGCTGCCGCTGGCCACAGGGAACTCCTACTCTCTCTTTCTAGGCCGGATCCCCTGCCTGCCGCCATCGCCCAGCCACACGCCAGCCGTGCCCAGCAGCCTCCACGCCTGCCCAGGGCTGCGCCCCGCGGCTCGCGGGTCCCGGCACCAGGGGGTTCGGCGCCCCACACCACCGCGGCCCGGGCCTTCCCTCCTACCCGGCCGCCAGCAGCCCCCCCACCGCTGACGCACAGGTCGCCCGCCCTCCCCCGGCACGGCCGCCGCGCCTCCACACACTCCCACGCCGCGAGGACAGCTGAGGGCCTGGGGACCCTTGTCCCCGCTCGGTCACGGGGGCCCAAGTGGGGCAGCAGGTCGGGAAGGAGGGCGGCAGCGCACGGAATCACCCCCGCCGCACACTCGCGTGGGCACTCACACACACACACACACACACACACACACACGCCTACACAAGGGGCACACAGTCGCACACCCCGACACCCTTCGTGGCACAGAGGGATTTCCGTCCTCAGCGCCCGTTCCCTCACGGGAGGGTGGGGCGCTTCAGCGCGACCCGCACCCTCCAGCCCGGCAGCCAGTTCGAGACTGTCGCTCCCCCTCTTCATGGAGGAACGACACAGGACCCTGCGCTGTTCTTTCGTCTGCTCGGCCCTCCCCGGGTTTGCTGCTGGTTCTTCCCGGGTTGGCTACCGTCCCTTCCACCTCCGTGGAAGGGCGGTTCCCCCTGCCACATTCCCCACTTCCGCGGGGGAGCGGCACACCGCCGGCCGGCCGGCCGGCTCTCTCGGGGGCTGCACAGGTGTTCCCCTTAGATGTTCCTGGTGCATGTTGTCTCTCTCCTCCTTTATAGTCCTCTTCCGCCAATCCCAACTCGGCTGGCCCACACGCCAAGTACGCTGCTCTCCTCCAATCAGGAGCAGGATCAGCTCCTGGAGGTCATCACTCAAGTTGGCAAGAGGCAGCTGCATAGAAGCTGTTTTCTCCTCTCCCAGCGCCATATTGTGGGAGAGCAGATGCATAGAATAAGTCTTAATTCCAGTAACTCAGTCCAATCCGAGTTGCTCCCCACAGAGACCACAGGCTGTGTGCTGCCTGCCTGCCACGGACCCTCTGTCCCGGGGAGGTCCTGTGGGCACGCAGCCTGTGGCCGCGGGTCTCTGCCTGGCCTGCCAAAAGGGTGCCCCGTTTGGATGCTGTGTGAGTCAGGGCTGATGGGGGAGAGGGGGACAGAGAGAGGAGAGAGAGACAGAGAGAGAGAGAGAAAGAGAGAGAGACGTGTAGGTGTTGGTGTAAGTCAGAGACAGAGGGAGAGGGTGCCTGTATTGCCTGCGAGGCTTGGTGTGGGGTCCCTCCTTTGCGCTCTGGAGGGCTTCCGCGGCTGTGGCGCGTGGCCGCCGCACGGCCAGGTGGCGCAGAGGGCCCGCGGGTTGGGCTGCGCGAGGCACCGGGCCCTGAGTGGTGGGCAACCGCGCCCTGGCGTCGTCTTCGGGCGGTGGTCGTGGTCGTGGTCGTGGTCACAGTCATTGGGCTCCCTGGGAGACAGGAGCCCGGGAGGGGCGGTGGGAGTGCAGGTGCCGGGAGCTGCTGGTGCGGCGGGCTGCGGGGTTGGGGCGGCCGGCAGGGGAGCGCCCTGGCGGGCGGTGAGTCGCTGGTTTGGGGTTGGAGGGGGCGCGCTGGATGGCGCGGGGCGTGGCCTGTGTCCCGGGGTGGGCCCCGGGGTTGGCGGTGGGGCTGCGGCAGCCGGGGACAGCTGGCCGGCCCGCCCGTGCCCGTGCCCGTGCCCGTGCCCGTGCCCAGGCCCAGGCCCAGGCCCAGGCCCGAGGCGCGGGCGGGCTGGGGCTGCCAGGTGGAGGGGTCGGGCTTCTGCCCCCTGCTGGAGCTGCGTTGGGGGTCGCAGGGGTCCCGGCGTGCGGGCTGGCGGATGGGGGCGTGGCTAGGCAGCCAGCCAAAGGCGAGCAAAAGGGGAGGGTGCCGCGGGGCAAAAGCCTACAGCACCCGGTATTCCCAGGCGGTCTCCCATCCAAGTACTAACCAGGCCCGACCCTGCTTAGCTTCCGAGATCAGACGAGATCGGGCGCGTTCAGGGTGGTATGGCCGTAGACGCCAGAGGCCGCCTCCAGGCCCCCCTTGAGTGCGCGCACGCACAGCCGCCGCCGCCGCCGCCGCCGCCGCCGCCGCCGCCGCCTCCGCCGCCGCCGCCGCCTCCTCCTCCTCCTCCTCCTGCCCGCTCCCCGCTCTCACTCCCATTCCCATTCCCATTCCCATTCCCACTCCCGCTCCCGCTCCCGCTGCCGCTTCTCCTCCGCCTCCTCCCTCTTTTCTCTTCTCTTCTCTTCTCCTCCTCCCCCCCCCTCCTCCTCAGCCGCCCTCCGCCTAGCCCTGCACCAGTGCCCGAACTCCAGCCCTCCGCCTGCCCAGCCCAGGACCTGCAGCACCGGGCGCCCAGTCGGCACGCTGCCGCCAAGCCAAGGGGAGCCAACCTCCTCCGGCTGCCGCTGGCCACAGGGAACTCCTACTCTCTCTTTCTAGGCCGGATCCCCTGCCTGCCGCCATCGCCCAGCCACACGCCAGCCGTGCCCGGCAGCCTCCACGCCTGCCCAGGGCTGCGCCCCGCGGCTCGCGGGTCCCGGCACCAGGGGGTTCGGCGCCCCACACCACCGCGGCCCGGGCCTTCCCTCCTACCCGGCCGCCAGCAGCCCCCCCACCGCTGACGCACAGGTCGCCCGCCCTCCCCCGGCACGGCCGCCGCGCCTCCACACACTCCCACGCCGCGAGGACAGCTGAGGGCCTGGGGACCCTTGTCCCCGCTCGGTCACGGGGGCCCAAGTGGGGCAGCAGGTCGGGAAGGAGGGCGGCAGCGCACGGAATCACCCCCGCCGCACGCTCGCGTGGGCACTCACACACACACACACACACACACACACGCCTACACAAGGGGCACACAGTCGCACACCCCGACACCCTTCGTGGCACAGAGGGATTTCCGTCCTCAGCGCCCGTTCCCTCACGGGAGGGTGGGGCGCTTCAGCGCGACCCGCACCCTCCAGCCCGGCAGCCAGTTCGAGACTGTCGCTCCCCCTCTTCATGGAGGAACGACACAGGACCCTGCGCTGTTCTTTCGTCTGCTCGGCCCTCCCCGGGTTTGCTGCTGGTTCTTCCCGGGTTGGCTACCGTCCCTTCCACCTCCGTGGAAGGGCGGTTCCCCCTGCCACATTCCCCACTTCCGCGGGGGAGCGGCACACCGCCGGCCGGCCGGCCGGCTCTCTCGGGGGCTGCACAGGTGTTCCCCTTAGATGTTCCTGGTGCATGTTGTCTCTCTCCTCCTTTATAGTCCTCTTCCGCCAATCCCAACTCGGCTGCCCACACGCCAAGTACGCTGCTCTCCTCCAATCAGGAGCAGGATCAGCTCCTGGAGGTCATCACTCAAGTTGGCAAGAGGCAGCTGCATAGAAGCTGTTTTCTCCTCTCCCAGCGCCATATTGTGGGAGAGCAGATGCATAGAATAAGTCTTAATTCCAGTAACTCAGTCCAATCCGAGTTGCTCCCCACAGAGACCACAGGCTGTGTGCTGCCTGCCTGCCACGGACCCTCTGTCCCGGGGAGGTCCTGTGGGCACGCAGCCTGTGGCCGCGGGTCTCTGCCTGGCCTGCCAAAAGGGTGCCCCGTTTGGATGCTGTGTGAGTCAGGGCTGATGGGGGAGAGGGGGACAGAGAGAGGAGAGAGAGACAGAGAGAGAGAGAGAAAGAGAGAGAGACGTGTAGGTGTTGGTGTAAGTCAGAGACAGAGGGAGAGGGTGCCTGTATTGCCTGCGAGGCTTGGTGTGGGGTCCCTCCTTTGCGCTCTGGAGGGCTTCCGCGGCTGTGGCGCGTGGCCGCCGCACGGCCAGGTGGCGCAGAGGGCCCGCGGGTTGGGCTGCGCGAGGCACCGGGCCCTGAGTGGTGGGCAACCGCGCCCTGGCGTCGTCTTCGGGCGGTGGTCGTGGTCGTGGTCGTGGTCACAGTCATTGGGCTCCCTGGGAGACAGGAGCCCGGGAGGGGCGGTGGGAGTGCAGGTGCCGGGAGCTGCTGGTGCGGCGGGCTGCGGGGTTGGGGCGGCCGGCAGGGGAGCGCCCTGGCGGGCGGTGAGTCGCTGGTTTGGGGTTGGAGGGGGCGCGCTGGATGGCGCGGGGCGTGGCCTGTGTCCCGGGGTGGGCCCCGGGGTTGGCGGTGGGGCTGCGGCAGCCGGGGACAGCTGGCCGGCCCGCCCGTGCCCGTGCCCGTGCCCGTGCCCGTGCCCAGGCCCAGGCCCAGGCCCAGGCCCAGGCCCGAGGCGCGGGCGGGCTGGGGCTGCCAGGTGGAGGGGTCGGGCTTCTGCCCCCTGCTGGAGCTGCGTTGGGGGTCGCAGGGGTCCCGGCGTGCGGGCTGGCGGATGGGGGCGTGGCTAGGCAGCCAGCCAAAGGCGAGCAAAAGGGGAGGGTGCCGCGGGGCAAAAGCCTACAGCACCCGGTATTCCCAGGCGGTCTCCCATCCAAGTACTAACCAGGCCCGACCCTGCTTAGCTTCCGAGATCAGACGAGATCGGGCGCGTTCAGGGTGGTATGGCCGTAGACGCCAGAGGCTGCCTCCAGGCCCCTCTTGAGTGCGCGCCCGCACAGCCGCCGCCGCCGCCGCCGCCGCCGCCGCCGCCTCCGCCTCCTCCTCCTCCTCCTCCTGCCCGCTCCCCGCTCTCACTCCCATTCCCATTCCCATTCCCATTCCCGCTCCCGCTCCCGCTGCCGCTTCTCCTCCGCCTCCTCCCTCTTTTCTCTTCTCTTCTCTTCTCCTCCTCCCCCCCCCTCCTCCTCAGCCGCCCTCCGCCTAGCCCTGCACCAGTGCCCGAACTCCAGCCCTCCGCCTGCCCAGCCCAGGACCTGCAGTGCAGCACCGGGCGCCCAGTCGGCACGCTGCCGCCAAGCCAAGGGGAGCCAACCTCCTCCGGCTGCCGCTGGCCACAGGGAACTCCTACTCTCTCTTTCTAGGCCGGATCCCCTGCCTGCCGCCATCGCCCAGCCACACGCCAGCCGTGCCCAGCAGCCTCCACGCCTGCCCAGGGCTGCGCCCCGCGGCTCGCGGGTCCCGGCACCAGGGGGTTCGGCGCCCCACACCACCGCGGCCCGGGCCTTCCCTCCTACCCGGCCGCCAGCAGCCCCCCCACCGCTGACGCACAGGTCGCCCGCCCTCCCCCGGCACGGCCGCCGCGCCTCCACACACTCCCACGCCGCGAGGACAGCTGAGGGCCTGGGGACCCTTGTCCCCGCTCGGTCACGGGGGCCCAAGTGGGGCAGCAGGTCGGGAAGGAGGGCGGCAGCGCACGGAATCACCCCCGCCGCACACTCGCGTGGGCACTCACACACACACACACACACACACACACACACGCCTACACAAGGGGCACACAGTCGCACACCCCGACACCCTTCGTGGCACAGAGGGATTTCCGTCCTCAGCGCCCGTTCCCTCACGGGAGGGTGGGGCGCTTCAGCGCGACCCGCACCCTCCAGCCCGGCAGCCAGTTCGAGACTGTCGCTCCCCCTCTTCATGGAGGAACGACACAGGACCCTGCGCTGTTCTTTCGTCTGCTCGGCCCTCCCCGGGTTTGCTGCTGGTTCTTCCCGGGTTGGCTACCGTCCCTTCCACCTCCGTGGAAGGGCGGTTCCCCCTGCCACATTCCCCACTTCCGCGGGGGAGCGGCACACCGCCGGCCGGCCGGCCGGCTCTCTCGGGGGCTGCACAGGTGTTCCCCTTAGATGTTCCTGGTGCATGTTGTCTCTCTCCTCCTTTATAGTCCTCTTCCGCCAATCCCAACTCGGCTGGCCCACACGCCAAGTACGCTGCTCTCCTCCAATCAGGAGCAGGATCAGCTCCTGGAGGTCATCACTCAAGTTGGCAAGAGGCAGCTGCATAGAAGCTGTTTTCTCCTCTCCCAGCGCCATATTGTGGGAGAGCAGATGCATAGAATAAGTCTTAATTCCAGTAACTCAGTCCAATCCGAGTTGCTCCCCACAGAGACCACAGGCTGTGTGCTGCCTGCCTGCCACGGACCCTCTGTCCCGGGGAGGTCCTGTGGGCACGCAGCCTGTGGCCGCGGGTCTCTGCCTGGCCTGCCAAAAGGGTGCCCCGTTTGGATGCTGTGTGAGTCAGGGCTGATGGGGGAGAGGGGGACAGAGAGAGGAGAGAGAGACAGAGAGAGAGAGAGAAAGAGAGAGAGACGTGTAGGTGTTGGTGTAAGTCAGAGACAGAGGGAGAGGGTGCCTGTATTGCCTGCGAGGCTTGGTGTGGGGTCCCTCCTTTGCGCTCTGGAGGGCTTCCGCGGCTGTGGCGCGTGGCCGCCGCACGGCCAGGTGGCGCAGAGGGCCCGCGGGTTGGGCTGCGCGAGGCACCGGGCCCTGAGTGGTGGGCAACCGCGCCCTGGCGTCGTCTTCGGGCGGTGGTCGTGGTCGTGGTCGTGGTCACAGTCATTGGGCTCCCTGGGAGACAGGAGCCCGGGAGGGGCGGTGGGAGTGCAGGTGCCGGGAGCTGCTGGTGCGGCGGGCTGCGGGGTTGGGGCGGCCGGCAGGGGAGCGCCCTGGCGGGCGGTGAGTCGCTGGTTTGGGGTTGGAGGGGGCGCGCTGGATGGCGCGGGGCGTGGCCTGTGTCCCGGGGTGGGCCCCGGGGTTGGCGGTGGGGCTGCGGCAGCCGGGGACAGCTGGCCGGCCCGCCCGTGCCCGTGCCCGTGCCCGTGCCCGTGCCCAGGCCCAGGCCCAGGCCCAGGCCCGAGGCGCGGGCGGGCTGGGGCTGCCAGGTGGAGGGGTCGGGCTTCTGCCCCCTGCTGGAGCTGCGTTGGGGGTCGCAGGGGTCCCGGCGTGCGGGCTGGCGGATGGGGGCGTGGCTAGGCAGCCAGCCAAAGGCGAGCAAAAGGGGAGGGTGCCGCGGGGCAAAAGCCTACAGCACCCGGTATTCCCAGGCGGTCTCCCATCCAAGTACTAACCAGGCCCGACCCTGCTTAGCTTCCGAGATCAGACGAGATCGGGCGCGTTCAGGGTGGTATGGCCGTAGACGCCAGAGGCCGCCTCCAGGCCCCCCTTGAGTGCGCGCACGCACAGCCGCCGCCGCCGCCGCCGCCGCCGCCGCCGCCGCCGCCTCCGCCGCCGCCGCCGCCTCCTCCTCCTCCTCCTCCTGCCCGCTCCCCGCTCTCACTCCCATTCCCATTCCCATTCCCATTCCCACTCCCGCTCCCGCTCCCGCTGCCGCTTCTCCTCCGCCTCCTCCCTCTTTTCTCTTCTCTTCTCTTCTCCTCCTCCCCCCCCCTCCTCCTCAGCCGCCCTCCGCCTAGCCCTGCACCAGTGCCCGAACTCCAGCCCTCCGCCTGCCCAGCCCAGGACCTGCAGCACCGGGCGCCCAGTCGGCACGCTGCCGCCAAGCCAAGGGGAGCCAACCTCCTCCGGCTGCCGCTGGCCACAGGGAACTCCTACTCTCTCTTTCTAGGCCGGATCCCCTGCCTGCCGCCATCGCCCAGCCACACGCCAGCCGTGCCCGGCAGCCTCCACGCCTGCCCAGGGCTGCGCCCCGCGGCTCGCGGGTCCCGGCACCAGGGGGTTCGGCGCCCCACACCACCGCGGCCCGGGCCTTCCCTCCTACCCGGCCGCCAGCAGCCCCCCCACCGCTGACGCACAGGTCGCCCGCCCTCCCCCGGCACGGCCGCCGCGCCTCCACACACTCCCACGCCGCGAGGACAGCTGAGGGCCTGGGGACCCTTGTCCCCGCTCGGTCACGGGGGCCCAAGTGGGGCAGCAGGTCGGGAAGGAGGGCGGCAGCGCACGGAATCACCCCCGCCGCACGCTCGCGTGGGCACTCACACACACACACACACACACACACACGCCTACACAAGGGGCACACAGTCGCACACCCCGACACCCTTCGTGGCACAGAGGGATTTCCGTCCTCAGCGCCCGTTCCCTCACGGGAGGGTGGGGCGCTTCAGCGCGACCCGCACCCTCCAGCCCGGCAGCCAGTTCGAGACTGTCGCTCCCCCTCTTCATGGAGGAACGACACAGGACCCTGCGCTGTTCTTTCGTCTGCTCGGCCCTCCCCGGGTTTGCTGCTGGTTCTTCCCGGGTTGGCTACCGTCCCTTCCACCTCCGTGGAAGGGCGGTTCCCCCTGCCACATTCCCCACTTCCGCGGGGGAGCGGCACACCGCCGGCCGGCCGGCCGGCTCTCTCGGGGGCTGCACAGGTGTTCCCCTTAGATGTTCCTGGTGCATGTTGTCTCTCTCCTCCTTTATAGTCCTCTTCCGCCAATCCCAACTCGGCTGCCCACACGCCAAGTACGCTGCTCTCCTCCAATCAGGAGCAGGATCAGCTCCTGGAGGTCATCACTCAAGTTGGCAAGAGGCAGCTGCATAGAAGCTGTTTTCTCCTCTCCCAGCGCCATATTGTGGGAGAGCAGATGCATAGAATAAGTCTTAATTCCAGTAACTCAGTCCAATCCGAGTTGCTCCCCACAGAGACCACAGGCTGTGTGCTGCCTGCCTGCCACGGACCCTCTGTCCCGGGGAGGTCCTGTGGGCACGCAGCCTGTGGCCGCGGGTCTCTGCCTGGCCTGCCAAAAGGGTGCCCCGTTTGGATGCTGTGTGAGTCAGGGCTGATGGGGGAGAGGGGGACAGAGAGAGGAGAGAGAGACAGAGAGAGAGAGAGAAAGAGAGAGAGACGTGTAGGTGTTGGTGTAAGTCAGAGACAGAGGGAGAGGGTGCCTGTATTGCCTGCGAGGCTTGGTGTGGGGTCCCTCCTTTGCGCTCTGGAGGGCTTCCGCGGCTGTGGCGCGTGGCCGCCGCACGGCCAGGTGGCGCAGAGGGCCCGCGGGTTGGGCTGCGCGAGGCACCGGGCCCTGAGTGGTGGGCAACCGCGCCCTGGCGTCGTCTTCGGGCGGTGGTCGTGGTCGTGGTCGTGGTCACAGTCATTGGGCTCCCTGGGAGACAGGAGCCCGGGAGGGGCGGTGGGAGTGCAGGTGCCGGGAGCTGCTGGTGCGGCGGGCTGCGGGGTTGGGGCGGCCGGCAGGGGAGCGCCCTGGCGGGCGGTGAGTCGCTGGTTTGGGGTTGGAGGGGGCGCGCTGGATGGCGCGGGGCGTGGCCTGTGTCCCGGGGTGGGCCCCGGGGTTGGCGGTGGGGCTGCGGCAGCCGGGGACAGCTGGCCGGCCCGCCCGTGCCCGTGCCCGTGCCCGTGCCCGTGCCCAGGCCCAGGCCCAGGCCCAGGCCCAGGCCCGAGGCGCGGGCGGGCTGGGGCTGCCAGGTGGAGGGGTCGGGCTTCTGCCCCCTGCTGGAGCTGCGTTGGGGGTCGCAGGGGTCCCGGCGTGCGGGCTGGCGGATGGGGGCGTGGCTAGGCAGCCAGCCAAAGGCGAGCAAAAGGGGAGGGTGCCGCGGGGCAAAAGCCTACAGCACCCGGTATTCCCAGGCGGTCTCCCATCCAAGTACTAACCAGGCCCGACCCTGCTTAGCTTCCGAGATCAGACGAGATCGGGCGCGTTCAGGGTGGTATGGCCGTAGACGCCAGAGGCTGCCTCCAGGCCCCTCTTGAGTGCGCGCCCGCACAGCCGCCGCCGCCGCCGCCGCCGCCGCCTCCTCCTCCTCCTCCTCCTGCCCGCTCCCCGCTCTCACTCCCATTCCCATTCCCATTCCCATTCCCGCTCCCGCTCCCGCTGCCGCTTCTCCTCCGCCTCCTCCCTCTTTTCTCTTCTCTTCTCTTCTCCTCCTCCCCCCCCCTCCTCCTCAGCCGCCCTCCGCCTAGCCCTGCACCAGTGCCCGAACTCCAGCCCTCCGCCTGCCCAGCCCAGGACCTGCAGTGCAGCACCGGGCGCCCAGTCGGCACGCTGCCGCCAAGCCAAGGGGAGCCAACCTCCTCCGGCTGCCGCTGGCCACAGGGAACTCCTACTCTCTCTTTCTAGGCCGGATCCCCTGCCTGCCGCCATCGCCCAGCCACACGCCAGCCGTGCCCGGCAGCCTCCACGCCTGCCCAGGGCTGCGCCCCGCGGCTCGCGGGTCCCGGCACCAGGGGGTTCGGCGCCCCACACCACCGCGGCCCGGGCCTTCCCTCCTACCCGGCCGCCAGCAGCCCCCCCACCGCTGACGCACAGGTCGCCCGCCCTCCCCCGGCACGGCCGCCGCGCCTCCACACACTCCCACGCCGCGAGGACAGCTGAGGGCCTGGGGACCCTTGTCCCCGCTCGGTCACGGGGGCCCAAGTGGGGCAGCAGGTCGGGAAGGAGGGCGGCAGCGCACGGAATCACCCCCGCCGCACGCTCGCGTGGGCACTCACACACACACACACACACACACACACACACACACGCCTACACAAGGGGCACACAGTCGCACACCCCGACACCCTTCGTGGCACAGAGGGATTTCCGTCCTCAGCGCCCGTTCCCTCACGGGAGGGTGGGGCGCTTCAGCGCGACCCGCACCCTCCAGCCCGGCAGCCAGTTCGAGACTGTCGCTCCCCCTCTTCATGGAGGAACGACACAGGACCCTGCGCTGTTCTTTCGTCTGCTCGGCCCTCCCCGGGTTTGCTGCTGGTTCTTCCCGGGTTGGCTACCGTCCCTTCCACCTCCGTGGAAGGGCGGTTCCCCCTGCCACATTCCCCACTTCCGCGGGGGAGCGGCACACCGCCGGCCGGCCGGCCGGCTCTCTCGGGGGCTGCACAGGTGTTCCCCTTAGATGTTCCTGGTGCATGTTGTCTCTCTCCTCCTTTATAGTCCTCTTCCGCCAATCCCAACTCGGCTGCCCACACGCCAAGTACGCTGCTCTCCTCCAATCAGGAGCAGGATCAGCTCCTGGAGGTCATCACTCAAGTTGGCAAGAGGCAGCTGCATAGAAGCTGTTTTCTCCTCTCCCAGCGCCATATTGTGGGAGAGCAGATGCATAGAATAAGTCTTAATTCCAGTAACTCAGTCCAATCCGAGTTGCTCCCCACAGAGACCACAGGCTGTGTGCTGCCTGCCTGCCACGGACCCTCTGTCCCGGGGAGGTCCTGTGGGCACGCAGCCTGTGGCCGCGGGTCTCTGCCTGGCCTGCCAAAAGGGTGCCCCGTTTGGATGCTGTGTGAGTCAGGGCTGATGGGGGAGAGGGGGACAGAGAGAGGAGAGAGAGACAGAGAGAGAGAGAGAAAGAGAGAGAGACGTGTAGGTGTTGGTGTAAGTCAGAGACAGAGGGAGAGGGTGCCTGTATTGCCTGCGAGGCTTGGTGTGGGGTCCCTCCTTTGCGCTCTGGAGGGCTTCCGCGGCTGTGGCGCGTGGCCGCCGCACGGCCAGGTGGCGCAGAGGGCCCGCGGGTTGGGCTGCGCGAGGCACCGGGCCCTGAGTGGTGGGCAACCGCGCCCTGGCGTCGTCTTCGGGCGGTGGTCGTGGTCGTGGTCGTGGTCACAGTCATTGGGCTCCCTGGGAGACAGGAGCCCGGGAGGGGCGGTGGGAGTGCAGGTGCCGGGAGCTGCTGGTGCGGCGGGCTGCGGGGTTGGGGCGGCCGGCAGGGGAGCGCCCTGGCGGGCGGTGAGTCGCTGGTTTGGGGTTGGAGGGGGCGCGCTGGATGGCGCGGGGCGTGGCCTGTGTCCCGGGGTGGGCCCCGGGGTTGGCGGTGGGGCTGCGGCAGCCGGGGACAGCTGGCCGGCCCGCCCGTGCCCGTGCCCGTGCCCGTGCCCGTGCCCAGGCCCAGGCCCAGGCCCAGGCCCGAGGCGCGGGCGGGCTGGGGCTGCCAGGTGGAGGGGTCGGGCTTCTGCCCCCTGCTGGAGCTGCGTTGGGGGTCGCAGGGGTCCCGGCGTGCGGGCTGGCGGATGGGGGCGTGGCTAGGCAGCCAGCCAAAGGCGAGCAAAAGGGGAGGGTGCCGCGGGGCAAAAGCCTACAGCACCCGGTATTCCCAGGCGGTCTCCCATCCAAGTACTAACCAGGCCCGACCCTGCTTAGCTTCCGAGATCAGACGAGATCGGGCGCGTTCAGGGTGGTATGGCCGTAGACGCCAGAGGCCGCCTCCAGGCCCCCCTTGAGTGCGCGCACGCACAGCCGCCGCCGCCGCCGCCGCCGCCGCCGCCGCCGCCGCCGCCGCCGCCGCCGCCGCCGCCGCCGCCGCCGCCGCCGCCGCCTCCTCCTCCTCCTCCTCCTGCCCGCTCCCCGCTCTCACTCCCATTCCCATTCCCATTCCCATTCCCATTCCCATTCCCACTCCCGCTCCCGCTCCCGCTGCCGCTTCTCCTCCGCCTCCTCCCTCTTTTCTCTTCTCTTCTCTTCTCCTCCTCCCCCCCCCTCCTCCTCAGCCGCCCTCCGCCTAGCCCTGCACCAGTGCCCGAACTCCAGCCCTCCGCCTGCCCAGCCCAGGACCTGCAGCACCGGGCGCCCAGTCGGCACGCTGCCGCCAAGCCAAGGGGAGCCAACCTCCTCCGGCTGCCGCTGGCCACAGGGAACTCCTACTCTCTCTTTCTAGGCCGGATCCCCTGCCTGCCGCCATCGCCCAGCCACACGCCAGCCGTGCCCGGCAGCCTCCACGCCTGCCCAGGGCTGCGCCCCGCGGCTCGCGGGTCCCGGCACCAGGGGGTTCGGCGCCCCACACCACCGCGGCCCGGGCCTTCCCTCCTACCCGGCCGCCAGCAGCCCCCCCACCGCTGACGCACAGGTCGCCCGCCCTCCCCCGGCACGGCCGCCGCGCCTCCACACACTCCCACGCCGCGAGGACAGCTGAGGGCCTGGGGACCCTTGTCCCCGCTCGGTCACGGGGGCCCAAGTGGGGCAGCAGGTCGGGAAGGAGGGCGGCAGCGCACGGAATCACCCCCGCCGCACGCTCGCGTGGGCACTCACACACACACACACACACACACACACACGCCTACACAAGGGGCACACAGTCGCACACCCCGACACCCTTCGTGGCACAGAGGGATTTCCGTCCTCAGCGCCCGTTCCCTCACGGGAGGGTGGGGCGCTTCAGCGCGACCCGCACCCTCCAGCCCGGCAGCCAGTTCGAGACTGTCGCTCCCCCTCTTCATGGAGGAACGACACAGGACCCTGCGCTGTTCTTTCGTCTGCTCGGCCCTCCCCGGGTTTGCTGCTGGTTCTTCCCGGGTTGGCTACCGTCCCTTCCACCTCCGTGGAAGGGCGGTTCCCCCTGCCACATTCCCCACTTCCGCGGGGGAGCGGCACACCGCCGGCCGGCCGGCCGGCTCTCTCGGGGGCTGCACAGGTGTTCCCCTTAGATGTTCCTGGTGCATGTTGTCTCTCTCCTCCTTTATAGTCCTCTTCCGCCAATCCCAACTCGGCTGCCCACACGCCAAGTACGCTGCTCTCCTCCAATCAGGAGCAGGATCAGCTCCTGGAGGTCATCACTCAAGTTGGCAAGAGGCAGCTGCATAGAAGCTGTTTTCTCCTCTCCCAGCGCCATATTGTGGGAGAGCAGATGCATAGAATAAGTCTTAATTCCAGTAACTCAGTCCAATCCGAGTTGCTCCCCACAGAGACCACAGGCTGTGTGCTGCCTGCCTGCCACGGACCCTCTGTCCCGGGGAGGTCCTGTGGGCACGCAGCCTGTGGCCGCGGGTCTCTGCCTGGCCTGCCAAAAGGGTGCCCCGTTTGGATGCTGTGTGAGTCAGGGCTGATGGGGGAGAGGGGGACAGAGAGAGGAGAGAGAGACAGAGAGAGAGAGAGAAAGAGAGAGAGACGTGTAGGTGTTGGTGTAAGTCAGAGACAGAGGGAGAGGGTGCCTGTATTGCCTGCGAGGCTTGGTGTGGGGTCCCTCCTTTGCGCTCTGGAGGGCTTCCGCGGCTGTGGCGCGTGGCCGCCGCACGGCCAGGTGGCGCAGAGGGCCCGCGGGTTGGGCTGCGCGAGGCACCGGGCCCTGAGTGGTGGGCAACCGCGCCCTGGCGTCGTCTTCGGGCGGTGGTCGTGGTCGTGGTCGTGGTCACAGTCATTGGGCTCCCTGGGAGACAGGAGCCCGGGAGGGGCGGTGGGAGTGCAGGTGCCGGGAGCTGCTGGTGCGGCGGGCTGCGGGGTTGGGGCGGCCGGCAGGGGAGCGCCCTGGCGGGCGGTGAGTCGCTGGTTTGGGGTTGGAGGGGGCGCGCTGGATGGCGCGGGGCGTGGCCTGTGTCCCGGGGTGGGCCCCGGGGTTGGCGGTGGGGCTGCGGCAGCCGGGGACAGCTGGCCGGCCCGCCCGTGCCCGTGCCCGTGCCCGTGCCCGTGCCCAGGCCCAGGCCCAGGCCCAGGCCCAGGCCCGAGGCGCGGGCGGGCTGGGGCTGCCAGGTGGAGGGGTCGGGCTTCTGCCCCCTGCTGGAGCTGCGTTGGGGGTCGCAGGGGTCCCGGCGTGCGGGCTGGCGGATGGGGGCGTGGCTAGGCAGCCAGCCAAAGGCGAGCAAAAGGGGAGGGTGCCGCGGGGCAAAAGCCTACAGCACCCGGTATTCCCAGGCGGTCTCCCATCCAAGTACTAACCAGGCCCGACCCTGCTTAGCTTCCGAGATCAGACGAGATCGGGCGCGTTCAGGGTGGTATGGCCGTAGACGCCAGAGGCTGCCTCCAGGCCCCTCTTGAGTGCGCGCCCGCACAGCCGCCGCCGCCGCCGCCGCCGCCGCCTCCTCCTCCTCCTCCTCCTGCCCGCTCCCCGCTCTCACTCCCATTCCCATTCCCATTCCCATTCCCGCTCCCGCTCCCGCTGCCGCTTCTCCTCCGCCTCCTCCCTCTTTTCTCTTCTCTTCTCTTCTCCTCCTCCCCCCCCCTCCTCCTCAGCCGCCCTCCGCCTAGCCCTGCACCAGTGCCCGAACTCCAGCCCTCCGCCTGCCCAGCCCAGGACCTGCAGTGCAGCACCGGGCGCCCAGTCGGCACGCTGCCGCCAAGCCAAGGGGAGCCAACCTCCTCCGGCTGCCGCTGGCCACAGGGAACTCCTACTCTCTCTTTCTAGGCCGGATCCCCTGCCTGCCGCCATCGCCCAGCCACACGCCAGCCGTGCCCGGCAGCCTCCACGCCTGCCCAGGGCTGCGCCCCGCGGCTCGCGGGTCCCGGCACCAGGGGGTTCGGCGCCCCACACCACCGCGGCCCGGGCCTTCCCTCCTACCCGGCCGCCAGCAGCCCCCCCACCGCTGACGCACAGGTCGCCCGCCCTCCCCCGGCACGGCCGCCGCGCCTCCACACACTCCCACGCCGCGAGGACAGCTGAGGGCCTGGGGACCCTTGTCCCCGCTCGGTCACGGGGGCCCAAGTGGGGCAGCAGGTCGGGAAGGAGGGCGGCAGCGCACGGAATCACCCCCGCCGCACGCTCGCGTGGGCACTCACACACACACACACACACACACACACACACACGCCTACACAAGGGGCACACAGTCGCACACCCCGACACCCTTCGTGGCACAGAGGGATTTCCGTCCTCAGCGCCCGTTCCCTCACGGGAGGGTGGGGCGCTTCAGCGCGACCCGCACCCTCCAGCCCGGCAGCCAGTTCGAGACTGTCGCTCCCCCTCTTCATGGAGGAACGACACAGGACCCTGCGCTGTTCTTTCGTCTGCTCGGCCCTCCCCGGGTTTGCTGCTGGTTCTTCCCGGGTTGGCTACCGTCCCTTCCACCTCCGTGGAAGGGCGGTTCCCCCTGCCACATTCCCCACTTCCGCGGGGGAGCGGCACACCGCCGGCCGGCCGGCCGGCTCTCTCGGGGGCTGCACAGGTGTTCCCCTTAGATGTTCCTGGTGCATGTTGTCTCTCTCCTCCTTTATAGTCCTCTTCCGCCAATCCCAACTCGGCTGCCCACACGCCAAGTACGCTGCTCTCCTCCAATCAGGAGCAGGATCAGCTCCTGGAGGTCATCACTCAAGTTGGCAAGAGGCAGCTGCATAGAAGCTGTTTTCTCCTCTCCCAGCGCCATATTGTGGGAGAGCAGATGCATAGAATAAGTCTTAATTCCAGTAACTCAGTCCAATCCGAGTTGCTCCCCACAGAGACCACAGGCTGTGTGCTGCCTGCCTGCCACGGACCCTCTGTCCCGGGGAGGTCCTGTGGGCACGCAGCCTGTGGCCGCGGGTCTCTGCCTGGCCTGCCAAAAGGGTGCCCCGTTTGGATGCTGTGTGAGTCAGGGCTGATGGGGGAGAGGGGGACAGAGAGAGGAGAGAGAGACAGAGAGAGAGAGAGAAAGAGAGAGAGACGTGTAGGTGTTGGTGTAAGTCAGAGACAGAGGGAGAGGGTGCCTGTATTGCCTGCGAGGCTTGGTGTGGGGTCCCTCCTTTGCGCTCTGGAGGGCTTCCGCGGCTGTGGCGCGTGGCCGCCGCACGGCCAGGTGGCGCAGAGGGCCCGCGGGTTGGGCTGCGCGAGGCACCGGGCCCTGAGTGGTGGGCAACCGCGCCCTGGCGTCGTCTTCGGGCGGTGGTCGTGGTCGTGGTCGTGGTCACAGTCATTGGGCTCCCTGGGAGACAGGAGCCCGGGAGGGGCGGTGGGAGTGCAGGTGCCGGGAGCTGCTGGTGCGGCGGGCTGCGGGGTTGGGGCGGCCGGCAGGGGAGCGCCCTGGCGGGCGGTGAGTCGCTGGTTTGGGGTTGGAGGGGGCGCGCTGGATGGCGCGGGGCGTGGCCTGTGTCCCGGGGTGGGCCCCGGGGTTGGCGGTGGGGCTGCGGCAGCCGGGGACAGCTGGCCGGCCCGCCCGTGCCCGTGCCCGTGCCCGTGCCCGTGCCCAGGCCCAGGCCCAGGCCCAGGCCCGAGGCGCGGGCGGGCTGGGGCTGCCAGGTGGAGGGGTCGGGCTTCTGCCCCCTGCTGGAGCTGCGTTGGGGGTCGCAGGGGTCCCGGCGTGCGGGCTGGCGGATGGGGGCGTGGCTAGGCAGCCAGCCAAAGGCGAGCAAAAGGGGAGGGTGCCGCGGGGCAAAAGCCTACAGCACCCGGTATTCCCAGGCGGTCTCCCATCCAAGTACTAACCAGGCCCGACCCTGCTTAGCTTCCGAGATCAGACGAGATCGGGCGCGTTCAGGGTGGTATGGCCGTAGACGCCAGAGGCCGCCTCCAGGCCCCCCTTGAGTGCGCGCACGCACAGCCGCCGCCGCCGCCGCCGCCGCCGCCGCCGCCGCCGCCGCCTCCGCCGCCGCCGCCGCCGCCTCCTCCTCCTCCTCCTCCTGCCCGCTCCCCGCTCTCACTCCCATTCCCATTCCCATTCCCATTCCCATTCCCACTCCCGCTCCCGCTCCCGCTGCCGCTTCTCCTCCGCCTCCTCCCTCTTTTCTCTTCTCTTCTCTTCTCCTCCTCCCCCCCCCTCCTCCTCAGCCGCCCTCCGCCTAGCCCTGCACCAGTGCCCGAACTCCAGCCCTCCGCCTGCCCAGCCCAGGACCTGCAGCACCGGGCGCCCAGTCGGCACGCTGCCGCCAAGCCAAGGGGAGCCAACCTCCTCCGGCTGCCGCTGGCCACAGGGAACTCCTACTCTCTCTTTCTAGGCCGGATCCCCTGCCTGCCGCCATCGCCCAGCCACACGCCAGCCGTGCCCGGCAGCCTCCACGCCTGCCCAGGGCTGCGCCCCGCGGCTCGCGGGTCCCGGCACCAGGGGGTTCGGCGCCCCACACCACCGCGGCCCGGGCCTTCCCTCCTACCCGGCCGCCAGCAGCCCCCCCACCGCTGACGCACAGGTCGCCCGCCCTCCCCCGGCACGGCCGCCGCGCCTCCACACACTCCCACGCCGCGAGGACAGCTGAGGGCCTGGGGACCCTTGTCCCCGCTCGGTCACGGGGGCCCAAGTGGGGCAGCAGGTCGGGAAGGAGGGCGGCAGCGCACGGAATCACCCCCGCCGCACGCTCGCGTGGGCACTCACACACACACACACACACACACACACACGCCTACACAAGGGGCACACAGTCGCACACCCCGACACCCTTCGTGGCACAGAGGGATTTCCGTCCTCAGCGCCCGTTCCCTCACGGGAGGGTGGGGCGCTTCAGCGCGACCCGCACCCTCCAGCCCGGCAGCCAGTTCGAGACTGTCGCTCCCCCTCTTCATGGAGGAACGACACAGGACCCTGCGCTGTTCTTTCGTCTGCTCGGCCCTCCCCGGGTTTGCTGCTGGTTCTTCCCGGGTTGGCTACCGTCCCTTCCACCTCCGTGGAAGGGCGGTTCCCCCTGCCACATTCCCCACTTCCGCGGGGGAGCGGCACACCGCCGGCCGGCCGGCCGGCTCTCTCGGGGGCTGCACAGGTGTTCCCCTTAGATGTTCCTGGTGCATGTTGTCTCTCTCCTCCTTTATAGTCCTCTTCCGCCAATCCCAACTCGGCTGCCCACACGCCAAGTACGCTGCTCTCCTCCAATCAGGAGCAGGATCAGCTCCTGGAGGTCATCACTCAAGTTGGCAAGAGGCAGCTGCATAGAAGCTGTTTTCTCCTCTCCCAGCGCCATATTGTGGGAGAGCAGATGCATAGAATAAGTCTTAATTCCAGTAACTCAGTCCAATCCGAGTTGCTCCCCACAGAGACCACAGGCTGTGTGCTGCCTGCCTGCCACGGACCCTCTGTCCCGGGGAGGTCCTGTGGGCACGCAGCCTGTGGCCGCGGGTCTCTGCCTGGCCTGCCAAAAGGGTGCCCCGTTTGGATGCTGTGTGAGTCAGGGCTGATGGGGGAGAGGGGGACAGAGAGAGGAGAGAGAGACAGAGAGAGAGAGAGAAAGAGAGAGAGACGTGTAGGTGTTGGTGTAAGTCAGAGACAGAGGGAGAGGGTGCCTGTATTGCCTGCGAGGCTTGGTGTGGGGTCCCTCCTTTGCGCTCTGGAGGGCTTCCGCGGCTGTGGCGCGTGGCCGCCGCACGGCCAGGTGGCGCAGAGGGCCCGCGGGTTGGGCTGCGCGAGGCACCGGGCCCTGAGTGGTGGGCAACCGCGCCCTGGCGTCGTCTTCGGGCGGTGGTCGTGGTCGTGGTCGTGGTCACAGTCATTGGGCTCCCTGGGAGACAGGAGCCCGGGAGGGGCGGTGGGAGTGCAGGTGCCGGGAGCTGCTGGTGCGGCGGGCTGCGGGGTTGGGGCGGCCGGCAGGGGAGCGCCCTGGCGGGCGGTGAGTCGCTGGTTTGGGGTTGGAGGGGGCGCGCTGGATGGCGCGGGGCGTGGCCTGTGTCCCGGGGTGGGCCCCGGGGTTGGCGGTGGGGCTGCGGCAGCCGGGGACAGCTGGCCGGCCCGCCCGTGCCCGTGCCCGTGCCCGTGCCCGTGCCCAGGCCCAGGCCCAGGCCCGAGGCGCGGGCGGGCTGGGGCTGCCAGGTGGAGGGGTCGGGCTTCTGCCCCCTGCTGGAGCTGCGTTGGGGGTCGCAGGGGTCCCGGCGTGCGGGCTGGCGGATGGGGGCGTGGCTAGGCAGCCAGCCAAAGGCGAGCAAAAGGGGAGGGTGCCGCGGGGCAAAAGCCTACAGCACCCGGTATTCCCAGGCGGTCTCCCATCCAAGTACTAACCAGGCCCGACCCTGCTTAGCTTCCGAGATCAGACGAGATCGGGCGCGTTCAGGGTGGTATGGCCGTAGACGCCAGAGGCTGCCTCCAGGCCCCTCTTGAGTGCGCGCCCGCACAGCCGCCGCCGCCGCCGCCGCCGCCGCCTCCGCCTCCTCCTCCTCCTCCTCCTGCCCGCTCCCCGCTCTCACTCCCATTCCCATTCCCATTCCCATTCCCGCTCCCGCTCCCGCTGCCGCTTCTCCTCCGCCTCCTCCCTCTTTTCTCTTCTCTTCTCTTCTCCTCCTCCCCCCCCCCCCTCCTCAGCCGCCCTCCGCCTAGCCCTGCACCAGTGCCCGAACTCCAGCCCTCCGCCTGCCCAGCCCAGGACCTGCAGTGCAGCACCGGGCGCCCAGTCGGCACGCTGCCGCCAAGCCAAGGGGAGCCAACCTCCTCCGGCTGCCGCTGGCCACAGGGAACTCCTACTCTCTCTTTCTAGGCCGGATCCCCTGCCTGCCGCCATCGCCCAGCCACACGCCAGCCGTGCCCAGCAGCCTCCACGCCTGCCCAGGGCTGCGCCCCGCGGCTCGCGGGTCCCGGCACCAGGGGGTTCGGCGCCCCACACCACCGCGGCCCGGGCCTTCCCTCCTACCCGGCCGCCAGCAGCCCCCCCACCGCTGACGCACAGGTCGCCCGCCCTCCCCCGGCACGGCCGCCGCGCCTCCACACACTCCCACGCCGCGAGGACAGCTGAGGGCCTGGGGACCCTTGTCCCCGCTCGGTCACGGGGGCCCAAGTGGGGCAGCAGGTCGGGAAGGAGGGCGGCAGCGCACGGAATCACCCCCGCCGCACGCTCGCGTGGGCACTCACACACACACACACACACACACACACGCCTACACAAGGGGCACACAGTCGCACACCCCGACACCCTTCGTGGCACAGAGGGATTTCCGTCCTCAGCGCCCGTTCCCTCACGGGAGGGTGGGGCGCTTCAGCGCGACCCGCACCCTCCAGCCCGGCAGCCAGTTCGAGACTGTCGCTCCCCCTCTTCATGGAGGAACGACACAGGACCCTGCGCTGTTCTTTCGTCTGCTCGGCCCTCCCCGGGTTTGCTGCTGGTTCTTCCCGGGTTGGCTACCGTCCCTTCCACCTCCGTGGAAGGGCGGTTCCCCCTGCCACATTCCCCACTTCCGCGGGGGAGCGGCACACCGCCGGCCGGCCGGCCGGCTCTCTCGGGGGCTGCACAGGTGTTCCCCTTAGATGTTCCTGGTGCATGTTGTCTCTCTCCTCCTTTATAGTCCTCTTCCGCCAATCCCAACTCGGCTGGCCCACACGCCAAGTACGCTGCTCTCCTCCAATCAGGAGCAGGATCAGCTCCTGGAGGTCATCACTCAAGTTGGCAAGAGGCAGCTGCATAGAAGCTGTTTTCTCCTCTCCCAGCGCCATATTGTGGGAGAGCAGATGCATAGAATAAGTCTTAATTCCAGTAACTCAGTCCAATCCGAGTTGCTCCCCACAGAGACCACAGGCTGTGTGCTGCCTGCCTGCCACGGACCCTCTGTCCCGGGGAGGTCCTGTGGGCACGCAGCCTGTGGCCGCGGGTCTCTGCCTGGCCTGCCAAAAGGGTGCCCCGTTTGGATGCTGTGTGAGTCAGGGCTGATGGGGGAGAGGGGGACAGAGAGAGGAGAGAGAGACAGAGAGAGAGAGAGAAAGAGAGAGAGACGTGTAGGTGTTGGTGTAAGTCAGAGACAGAGGGAGAGGGTGCCTGTATTGCCTGCGAGGCTTGGTGTGGGGTCCCTCCTTTGCGCTCTGGAGGGCTTCCGCGGCTGTGGCGCGTGGCCGCCGCACGGCCAGGTGGCGCAGAGGGCCCGCGGGTTGGGCTGCGCGAGGCACCGGGCCCTGAGTGGTGGGCAACCGCGCCCTGGCGTCGTCTTCGGGCGGTGGTCGTGGTCGTGGTCGTGGTCACAGTCATTGGGCTCCCTGGGAGACAGGAGCCCGGGAGGGGCGGTGGGAGTGCAGGTGCCGGGAGCTGCTGGTGCGGCGGGCTGCGGGGTTGGGGCGGCCGGCAGGGGAGCGCCCTGGCGGGCGGTGAGTCGCTGGTTTGGGGTTGGAGGGGGCGCGCTGGATGGCGCGGGGCGTGGCCTGTGTCCCGGGGTGGGCCCCGGGGTTGGCGGTGGGGCTGCGGCAGCCGGGGACAGCTGGCCGGCCCGCCCGTGCCCGTGCCCGTGCCCGTGCCCGTGCCCGTGCCCAGGCCCAGGCCCAGGCCCGAGGCGCGGGCGGGCTGGGGCTGCCAGGTGGAGGGGTCGGGCTTCTGCCCCCTGCTGGAGCTGCGTTGGGGGTCGCAGGGGTCCCGGCGTGCGGGCTGGCGGATGGGGGCGTGGCTAGGCAGCCAGCCAAAGGCGAGCAAAAGGGGAGGGTGCCGCGGGGCAAAAGCCTACAGCACCCGGTATTCCCAGGCGGTCTCCCATCCAAGTACTAACCAGGCCCGACCCTGCTTAGCTTCCGAGATCAGACGAGATCGGGCGCGTTCAGGGTGGTATGGCCGTAGACGCCAGAGGCTGCCTCCAGGCCCCTCTTGAGTGCGCGCCCGCACAGCCGCCGCCGCCGCCGCCGCCGCCGCCGCCGCCGCCTCCGCCTCCTCCTCCTCCTCCTGCCCGCTCCCCGCTCTCACTCCCATTCCCATTCCCATTCCCATTCCCATTCCCGCTCCCGCTCCCGCTGCCGCTTCTCCTCCGCCTCCTCCCTCTTTTCTCTTCTCTTCTCTTCTCCTCCTCCCCCCCCCTCCTCCTCAGCCGCCCTCCGCCTAGCCCTGCACCAGTGCCCGAACTCCAGCCCTCCGCCTGCCCAGCCCAGGACCTGCAGCACCGGGCGCCCAGTCGGCACGCTGCCGCCAAGCCAAGGGGAGCCAACCTCCTCCGGCTGCCGCTGGCCACAGGGAACTCCTACTCTCTCTTTCTAGGCCGGATCCCCTGCCTGCCGCCATCGCCCAGCCACACGCCAGCCGTGCCCGGCAGCCTCCACGCCTGCCCAGGGCTGCGCCCCGCGGCTCGCGGGTCCCGGCACCAGGGGGTTCGGCGCCCCACACCACCGCGGCCCGGGCCTTCCCTCCTACCCGGCCGCCAGCAGCCCCCCCACCGCTGACGCACAGGTCGCCCGCCCTCCCCCGGCACGGCCGCCGCGCCTCCACACACTCCCACGCCGCGAGGACAGCTGAGGGCCTGGGGACCCTTGTCCCCGCTCGGTCACGGGGGCCCAAGTGGGGCAGCAGGTCGGGAAGGAGGGCGGCAGCGCACGGAATCACCCCCGCCGCACGCTCGCGTGGGCACTCACACACACACACACACACACACACACGCCTACACAAGGGGCACACAGTCGCACACCCCGACACCCTTCGTGGCACAGAGGGATTTCCGTCCTCAGCGCCCGTTCCCTCACGGGAGGGTGGGGCGCTTCAGCGCGACCCGCACCCTCCAGCCCGGCAGCCAGTTCGAGACTGTCGCTCCCCCTCTTCATGGAGGAACGACACAGGACCCTGCGCTGTTCTTTCGTCTGCTCGGCCCTCCCCGGGTTTGCTGCTGGTTCTTCCCGGGTTGGCTACCGTCCCTTCCACCTCCGTGGAAGGGCGGTTCCCCCTGCCACATTCCCCACTTCCGCGGGGGAGCGGCACACCGCCGGCCGGCCGGCCGGCTCTCTCGGGGGCTGCACAGGTGTTCCCCTTAGATGTTCCTGGTGCATGTTGTCTCTCTCCTCCTTTATAGTCCTCTTCCGCCAATCCCAACTCGGCTGCCCACACGCCAAGTACGCTGCTCTCCTCCAATCAGGAGCAGGATCAGCTCCTGGAGGTCATCACTCAAGTTGGCAAGAGGCAGCTGCATAGAAGCTGTTTTCTCCTCTCCCAGCGCCATATTGTGGGAGAGCAGATGCATAGAATAAGTCTTAATTCCAGTAACTCAGTCCAATCCGAGTTGCTCCCCACAGAGACCACAGGCTGTGTGCTGCCTGCCTGCCACGGACCCTCTGTCCCGGGGAGGTCCTGTGGGCACGCAGCCTGTGGCCGCGGGTCTCTGCCTGGCCTGCCAAAAGGGTGCCCCGTTTGGATGCTGTGTGAGTCAGGGCTGATGGGGGAGAGGGGGACAGAGAGAGGAGAGAGAGACAGAGAGAGAGAGAGAAAGAGAGAGAGACGTGTAGGTGTTGGTGTAAGTCAGAGACAGAGGGAGAGGGTGCCTGTATTGCCTGCGAGGCTTGGTGTGGGGTCCCTCCTTTGCGCTCTGGAGGGCTTCCGCGGCTGTGGCGCGTGGCCGCCGCACGGCCAGGTGGCGCAGAGGGCCCGCGGGTTGGGCTGCGCGAGGCACCGGGCCCTGAGTGGTGGGCAACCGCGCCCTGGCGTCGTCTTCGGGCGGTGGTCGTGGTCGTGGTCGTGGTCACAGTCATTGGGCTCCCTGGGAGACAGGAGCCCGGGAGGGGCGGTGGGAGTGCAGGTGCCGGGAGCTGCTGGTGCGGCGGGCTGCGGGGTTGGGGCGGCCGGCAGGGGAGCGCCCTGGCGGGCGGTGAGTCGCTGGTTTGGGGTTGGAGGGGGCGCGCTGGATGGCGCGGGGCGTGGCCTGTGTCCCGGGGTGGGCCCCGGGGTTGGCGGTGGGGCTGCGGCAGCCGGGGACAGCTGGCCGGCCCGCCCGTGCCCGTGCCCGTGCCCGTGCCCGTGCCCAGGCCCAGGCCCAGGCCCGAGGCGCGGGCGGGCTGGGGCTGCCAGGTGGAGGGGTCGGGCTTCTGCCCCCTGCTGGAGCTGCGTTGGGGGTCGCAGGGGTCCCGGCGTGCGGGCTGGCGGATGGGGGCGTGGCTAGGCAGCCAGCCAAAGGCGAGCAAAAGGGGAGGGTGCCGCGGGGCAAAAGCCTACAGCACCCGGTATTCCCAGGCGGTCTCCCATCCAAGTACTAACCAGGCCCGACCCTGCTTAGCTTCCGAGATCAGACGAGATCGGGCGCGTTCAGGGTGGTATGGCCGTAGACGCCAGAGGCTGCCTCCAGGCCCCTCTTGAGTGCGCGCCCGCACAGCCGCCGCCGCCGCCGCCGCCGCCGCCTCCGCCTCCTCCTCCTCCTCCTCCTGCCCGCTCCCCGCTCTCACTCCCATTCCCATTCCCATTCCCATTCCCGCTCCCGCTCCCGCTGCCGCTTCTCCTCCGCCTCCTCCCTCTTTTCTCTTCTCTTCTCTTCTCCTCCTCCCCCCCCCCCTCCTCAGCCGCCCTCCGCCTAGCCCTGCACCAGTGCCCGAACTCCAGCCCTCCGCCTGCCCAGCCCAGGACCTGCAGTGCAGCACCGGGCGCCCAGTCGGCACGCTGCCGCCAAGCCAAGGGGAGCCAACCTCCTCCGGCTGCCGCTGGCCACAGGGAACTCCTACTCTCTCTTTCTAGGCCGGATCCCCTGCCTGCCGCCATCGCCCAGCCACACGCCAGCCGTGCCCAGCAGCCTCCACGCCTGCCCAGGGCTGCGCCCCGCGGCTCGCGGGTCCCGGCACCAGGGGGTTCGGCGCCCCACACCACCGCGGCCCGGGCCTTCCCTCCTACCCGGCCGCCAGCAGCCCCCCCACCGCTGACGCACAGGTCGCCCGCCCTCCCCCGGCACGGCCGCCGCGCCTCCACACACTCCCACGCCGCGAGGACAGCTGAGGGCCTGGGGACCCTTGTCCCCGCTCGGTCACGGGGGCCCAAGTGGGGCAGCAGGTCGGGAAGGAGGGCGGCAGCGCACGGAATCACCCCCGCCGCACGCTCGCGTGGGCACTCACACACACACACACACACACACACACGCCTACACAAGGGGCACACAGTCGCACACCCCGACACCCTTCGTGGCACAGAGGGATTTCCGTCCTCAGCGCCCGTTCCCTCACGGGAGGGTGGGGCGCTTCAGCGCGACCCGCACCCTCCAGCCCGGCAGCCAGTTCGAGACTGTCGCTCCCCCTCTTCATGGAGGAACGACACAGGACCCTGCGCTGTTCTTTCGTCTGCTCGGCCCTCCCCGGGTTTGCTGCTGGTTCTTCCCGGGTTGGCTACCGTCCCTTCCACCTCCGTGGAAGGGCGGTTCCCCCTGCCACATTCCCCACTTCCGCGGGGGAGCGGCACACCGCCGGCCGGCCGGCCGGCTCTCTCGGGGGCTGCACAGGTGTTCCCCTTAGATGTTCCTGGTGCATGTTGTCTCTCTCCTCCTTTATAGTCCTCTTCCGCCAATCCCAACTCGGCTGGCCCACACGCCAAGTACGCTGCTCTCCTCCAATCAGGAGCAGGATCAGCTCCTGGAGGTCATCACTCAAGTTGGCAAGAGGCAGCTGCATAGAAGCTGTTTTCTCCTCTCCCAGCGCCATATTGTGGGAGAGCAGATGCATAGAATAAGTCTTAATTCCAGTAACTCAGTCCAATCCGAGTTGCTCCCCACAGAGACCACAGGCTGTGTGCTGCCTGCCTGCCACGGACCCTCTGTCCCGGGGAGGTCCTGTGGGCACGCAGCCTGTGGCCGCGGGTCTCTGCCTGGCCTGCCAAAAGGGTGCCCCGTTTGGATGCTGTGTGAGTCAGGGCTGATGGGGGAGAGGGGGACAGAGAGAGGAGAGAGAGACAGAGAGAGAGAGAGAAAGAGAGAGAGACGTGTAGGTGTTGGTGTAAGTCAGAGACAGAGGGAGAGGGTGCCTGTATTGCCTGCGAGGCTTGGTGTGGGGTCCCTCCTTTGCGCTCTGGAGGGCTTCCGCGGCTGTGGCGCGTGGCCGCCGCACGGCCAGGTGGCGCAGAGGGCCCGCGGGTTGGGCTGCGCGAGGCACCGGGCCCTGAGTGGTGGGCAACCGCGCCCTGGCGTCGTCTTCGGGCGGTGGTCGTGGTCGTGGTCGTGGTCACAGTCATTGGGCTCCCTGGGAGACAGGAGCCCGGGAGGGGCGGTGGGAGTGCAGGTGCCGGGAGCTGCTGGTGCGGCGGGCTGCGGGGTTGGGGCGGCCGGCAGGGGAGCGCCCTGGCGGGCGGTGAGTCGCTGGTTTGGGGTTGGAGGGGGCGCGCTGGATGGCGCGGGGCGTGGCCCTGTGTCCCGGGGTGGGCCCCGGGGTTGGCGGTGGGGCTGCGGCAGCCGGGGACAGCTGGCCGGCCCGCCCGTGCCCGTGCCCGTGCCCGTGCCCGTGCCGTGCCCAGGCCCAGGCCCAGGCCCGAGGCGCGGGCGGGCTGGGAGCTGCCAGGTGGAGGGGTCGGGCTTCTGCCCCCCTGCTGGAGCTGCGTTGGGGGTCGCAGGGGTCCCGGCGTGCAGGCTGGCGGATGGGGGCGTGGCTAGGCAGCCAGCCAAAGGCGAGCAAAAGGGGGAGGGTGCCGCGGGGCAAAGGCCTACAGCACCCGGTATTCCCAGGCGGTCTCCCATCCAAGTACTAACCAGGCCCGACCCTGCTTAGCTTCCGAGATCAGACGAGATCGGGCGCGTTCAGGGTGGTATGGCCGTAGACGCCAGAGGCTGCCTCCAGGCCCCCCTTGAGTGCGCGCACGCACAGCCGCCCGCCGCCGCCGCCGCCGCCACCCGCCTCCGCCGCCTCCTCCTCCTCCTCCTCCCTGCCCCGCTCCCCGCTCTCACTCCCATTCCCATTCCCATTCCCATTCCCATTCCCATTCCCACTCCCGCTCCCGCTCCCGCTGCCGCTTCTCCTCCGCCTCCTCCCTCTTTTCTCTTCTCTTCTCTTCTCCTCCTCCCCCCCTCCTCCTCAGCCGCCCTCCGCCTAGCCCTGCACCAGTGCCCGAACTCCAGCCCTCCGCCTGCCCAGCCCAGGACCTGCAGCACCGGGCGCCCAGTCGGCACGCTGCCGCCAAGGGGAGCCAACCTCCTCCGGCACCCGCTGGCCACAGGGAACTCCTACTCTCTTTCTAGGCCGGATCCTGCCTGCCGCCATCGCCCAGCCACACGCCAGCCGTGCCCGGCAGCCTCCACGCCTGCCCAGGGCTGCGCCCCGCGGCTCGCGGGTCCCGGCACCAGGGGTTCCGGCGCCCCACACCACCGCGGCCCGGGCCTTCCCTCCCTGCCCCGGCCGCCCGGCCCCCCACCGCTGACGCACAGGTCGCCCGCCCTCCCCCGGCACGGCCGCCGCGCCTCCACACACTCCCACGCCGCGAGGACAGCTGAGGGCCTGGGGACCCTTGTCCCCGCTCGGTCACGGGGGCCCAAGTGGGGCGGCAGGTCGGGAAGGAGGGCGGCAGCGCACGGAATCACCCCCGCCGCACGCTCGCGTGGGCACTCACACACACACACACACACACACACACACACACACGCCTACACAAGGGGCACACAGTCGCACACCCCGACACCCTTCGTGGCACAGGGGACCTGCGTCCTCAGCGCCCGTTCCCTCACGGGAGGGTGGAGGCGCTTCAGCGCGACCCGCACCCTCCAGCCCGGCAGCCAGTTCAGGACATGCAGCTCCCCCTCTTCATGGAGGAACGACACAGAGTTTTCGCTGTTCTTTCGTCTGCTCGGCCCTCCCCGAGGTTTGCTGGTTCTTCCCGGGTTGGCTACCGTCCCTTCCACCTCCGTGGAAGGGGCGGTTCCCTGCCACATTCCCCACTTCCGCGGGGGAGCGGCACGCCGGCCGGCCGGCCGGCTCTCTCGGGGCTGCACAGGTGTTCCCCTTAGATGTTCCCTGGTGCATGTTGTCTCTCTCCTCCTTTATAGTCCTCTTCCGCCAATCCCAACTCGGCTGCCCACACGCCAAGTACGCTGCTCTCCTCCAATCAGGAGCAGGATCAGCTCCTGGAGGTCATCACTCAAGTTGGCAAGAGGCAGCTGCATAGAAGCTGTTTTCTCCTCTCCCAGCGCCATATTGTGGGAGAGCAGATGCATAGAATAAGTCTTAATTCCAGTAACTCAGTCCAATCCGAGTTGCTCCCCACAGAGACCACAGGCTGTGTGCTGCCTGCCACGCACGGACCCTCTGTCCCGGGGAGGTCCTGTGGGCACGCAGCCTGTGGCCGCGGGTCTCTGCCTGGCCTGCCAAAAGGGTGCCCCGTTTGGATGCTGTGTGAGTCAGGGCTGATGGGGGAGAGGGGGACAGAGAGAGGAGAGAGAGACAGAGAGAGAGAGAGAGAAAGAGAGAGAGACGTGTAGGTGTTGGTGTAAGTCAGAGACAGAGGGAGAGGTGCCTGTATTGCCTGCGAGGCTTGGTGTGGGGGTCCCTCCCTTGCGCTCTGGAGGGCTTCCGCGGCTGTGGCAGCGGGCCGCCGCACGGCCAGGTGGCGCAGAGGGCCCGCGGGTTGGGCTGCGCGAGGCACCGGGCCCTGAGTGGTGGGCAACCCGCGCCCTGGCGTCGTCTTCGGGCGGTGGTCCTGGTCGTGGTCGTGGTCACAGTCATTGGGCTCCCTGGGAGACAGGAGCCCGGGAGGGGCGGTGGGAGTGCAGGTGCCGGGAGCTGCTGGTGCGGCGGCGGAGCTGCAGGGTTGGGGCGGCCGGCAGGGAGCGCCCTGGCGGGCGGTGAGTCGCTGGTTTGCAGGGTTGGAGGGCGCGCTGGATGGCGCGGGGCGTGGCCTGTGTCCCGGGGTGGGCCCGGGGTTGGCGGTGGGGCTGCGGCAGCCGGGGACAGCTGGCCGGCCCGCCCGTGCCCGTGCCCGTGCCCGTGCCCAGGCCCAGGCCCAGGCCCAGGCCCGAGGCGGGCGGAGCTGGGGCTGCCAGGTGGAGGGGTCGGGCTTCTGCCCCCTGCTGGAGCTGCGTTGGGGGTCGCAGGGGTCCCGGCGTGCGGGCTGGCGGATGGGGGCGTGGCTGGGCAGCCAGCCAAGGCGAGCAAAAGGGGAGGGTGCCGCGGGGCAAAGCCTGGCACCCGGTATTCCCAGGCGGTCTCCCATCCAAGTACTAACCAGGCCCGACCCTGCTTAGCTTCCGAGATCAGACGAGATCGGGCGCGTTCAGGGTGGTATGGCCGTAGACGCCAGAGAGGCTGCCTCCAGGCCCCTCTTGAGTGCGCGCCCGCACAGCCGCCGCCGCCGCCGCCGCCGCCGCCTCCTCCTCCTCCTCCTCCCTGCCCGCTCCCCGCTCTCACTCCCATTCCCATTCCCATTCCCATTCCCGCTCCCCGCTCCCGCTGCCGCCGCTTCTCCTCCGCCTCCTCCTCTTTTCTCTTCTCTTCTCTTCTCCTCCTCCCCCCTCCTCCTCAGCCGCCCTCCGCCTAGCCCTGCACCAGTGCCCGAACTCCAGCCCTCCGCCTGCCCAGCCCAGGACCTGCAGTGCAGCACCGGGCGCCCAGTCGGCACGCTGCCGCCAAGCCCGGGGAGCCAACCTCCTCCGGCTGCCGCTGGCCACGGGAACTCCTACTCTCTCTCTTTCTAGGCCGGATCCCCTGCCTGCCGCCATCCCCTTATACCGCGCCAGCCGTGCCCGGCAGCCTCCACGCCTGCCCAGGGGCTGCGCCCCGCGGCTCGCGGGTCCCACCAGGGGGTTCGGCCGCCCCACACCACCGGCCCGGGCCTTCCCTCCTACCCGGCCGCCAGCAGCCACCCGCTGACGCACAGGTCGCCCGCCCTCCCCCGGCACGGCCGCCGCGCCTCCACACACTCCCACGCCGCGAGGACAGCTGAGGGCCTGGGGACCCTTGTCCCCCGCTCGGTCACGGGGGCCCAAGTGGGGCAGCAGGTCGGGAAGGAGGGCGGCAGCGCACGGAATCACCCCCGCCGCACGCTCGCGCGTGGGCACTCACACACACACACACACACACACACACACACACACGCCTACACAAGGGGCACACAGTCGCACACCCCGACACCCTTCGTGGCACCAGAGGGATTTCCGTCCTCAGCGCCCGTTCCCTCACGGGAGGTGGGGCGCTTCAGCGCGACCCGCACCCTCCAGCCCGGCAGCCAGTTCGAGACTGTCGCTCCCTCTTCATGGAGGAACGACACAGGACCCTGCGCTGTTCTTTCGTCTGCTCGGCCCTCCCCGGGTTTGCTGCTGGTTCTTCCCGGGTTGGCTACCGTCCCTTCCACCTCCGTGGAAGAGGCAGTTCCCCTGCACATTCCCCACTTCCGCGGGGGAGCGGCACACCGCCCGGCCGGCTCTCTCAAGGGGCTGCACAGGTGTTCCCCCTTAGATGTTCCTGGTGCATGTTGTCTCTCTCCTCCTTTATAGTCCTCTTCCGCCAATCCCAACTCGGCTGCCCACACGCCAAGTACGCTGCTCTCCTCAATCAGGAGCAGGATCAGCTCCTGGAGGTCATCACTCAAGTTGGCAAGAGGCAGCTGCATAGAAGCTGTTTTCTCCTCTCCCAGCGCCATATTGTGGGAGAGCAGATGCATAGAGAATAAGTCTTAATTCCAGTAACTCAGTCCAATCCGAGTTGCTCCCCACAGAGACACGGGCTGTGTGCTGCACCTGCCACGGACCCTCTGTCCCGGGGAGGTCCTGTGGGCACGCAGCCTGTGGCCGCGAGGTCTCTGCCTGGCCTGCCAAAGGGTGCCCCGTTTGGATGCTGTGTGAGTCAGGGCTGATGGGGGAGAGGGGGACAGAGAGAGGAGAGAGAGAGACAGAGAGAGAGAGAAAGAGAGAGAGACGTGTAGGTGTTGGTGTAAGTCAGAGACAGAGGGAGAGGGTGCCTGTATTGCCTGCGAATTTGGTGTGGGGTCCCTCCTTTGCGCTCTGGAGGGCTTCCGCGGCTGTGGCGCGTGGCCGCCGCACGGCCAGGTGGCGCAGAGGGCCCGCGGGTTGGGCTGCGCGAGGCACCGGGCCCTGAGTGGTGGGCAACCGCGCCCTGGCGTCGTCTTCGGGCGGTGGTCGTGGTCGTGGTCGTGGTCACAGTCATTGGGCTCCCTGGGAGACAGGAGCCCGGGAGGGGCGGTGGGAGTGCAGGTGCGGGAGCTGCTGGTGCGGCAGGCTGCGGGGTTGGGGCGGCCGGCAGGGAGGGGCGCCCTGGCGGGCGGTGAGTCGCTGGTTTGGGGTTGGAGGGGGCGCGCTGGATGGCATGAGGCGTGGCCTGTGTCCCGGGGTGGGCCCCGGGTTGGCCAGTGGGGCTGCGGCAGCCGGGGACGACTGGCCGACCCGCCCGTGCCCGTGCCCGTGCCCGTGCCCAGGCCCAGGCCCAGGCCCAGGCCCGGGGCGCGGGCGGGGCTGGGGCTGCCAGGTGGAGGGGTCGGAGCTTCTGCCCCCTGCTGGAGCTGCGTTGGGGGTGCCGGGGTCCCGGCGTGCGGGCTGGCGGATGGGGGCGTGGCTAGGCAGCCGGCCAAAGGCGAGCAAAAAGGGGAGGGTGCCGCGGGGCAAAAGCCTACAGCACCCGGTATTCCCAGGCGGTCTCCCATCCAAGTACTAACCAGGCCCGACCCTGGCAACGCTTCCGAGATCAGACGAGATCGGGCGCGTTCAGGGTGGTATGGCCGTAGACGCCAGAGGCTGCCTCCAGGCCCCTCTTGAGTGCGCGCCCGCACAGCCGCCGCCGCCGCCGCCGCCTCCTCTCCTCCTCCTCCTGCCCGCTCCCCGCTCTCACTCCCATTCCCATTCCCATTCCCATTCCCCATTCCCATTCCCTCCCGCTCCCCGCTCCCGCTCCCGCTTCTCCTCCGCCTCCCTCCCTCTTTTCTCTTCCCTCTCTTCTCCTCCTCCCCCTCCTCCTCAGCCGCCCTCCGCCTAGCCCTGCACCAGTGCCCGAACTCCAGCCCTCCGCCTGCCCAGCCCAGGACCTGCCCGGCACCGGGCGCCCAGTCGGCCGCTGCCGCCAAGCCAAGGGGAGCCAACCTCCTCCGGCTTTTAGCGGCCACAGGGAACTCCCTACTCTCTTTCTAGGCCGGATCCCCTGCCTGCCGCCATCGCCCAGCCACACGCCAGCCGTGCCCGGCAGCCTCCACGCCTGCCCAGGGCTGCGCCGCGGCTCGCGGGTCCCGGCACCAGGGGGTTCGGCGCCCCCACCACCGCGGCCCGGGCGCTTCCCCCTACCCGGCCGCCAGCAGCCCCCCCCCACCGCTGACACGCGGTCAGCGCCCGCCCCTCCCCCGGCACGGCCGCCGCGCCTCACACACTCCCACGCCGCGAGGACAGCTGAGGGCCTGAGGCCGCTGTCCCCCGCTCGGTCACGGGGGCTTGAAAGTGGGCAGCAGGTCGGGAAGGAGGGCGGCAGCGCGCGAATCACCCCCGCCGCACGCTCGCGTGGGCACACTCACACACACACACACACACACACACACACACACGCCTACACAAGGGGCACACAGTCGCACACCCGACACCCTTCGTGGCACAGAGGATTTCCGTCCTCAGCGCCCGTTCCCTCACGGGAGGGTGGGCGCTTCAGCGCGACCCGCACCCTCCAGCCCGGCAGCCAGTTCGAGACGCCGGCTCCCCCTCTTCATGGAGGAACGACACAGGACCTCGCGCTGTTCTTTCGTCTGCTCCGGCCTTCCCTCCCCGGGTTTGCTGCTGGTTCTTCCCGGGTTTGGCTACCGTCCATCCCTCCGTGGAAGGGCGGTTCCCCTGCCACATTCCCCACTTCCGCGGGGGCGCTCCCCGCCGGCCGGCCGGCCGGCTCTCTCGGGGAGCTGCACAGGTGTTCCCCTTAGATGTTCCTGGTGCATGTTGTCTCTCTCCTCTTCCATAGTCCTCTTCCGCCAATCCCAACTCGGCTGCCCACACGCCAAGTACGCTGCTCTCCTCCAATCAGGAGCAGGATCAGCTCCTGGAGGTCATCACTCAAGTTGGCAAGAGGCAGCTGCATAGAAGCTGTTTTCTCCTCTCCCAGCGCCATATTGTGGGAGAGCAGATGCATAGAATAAGTCTTAATTCCAGTAACTCAGTCCAATCCGAGTTGCTCCCCACAGGAACTCCCCAGCTGTGTGCTGCCTGCCTACCACGGACCCTCTGTCGGGGGAGGGTCCTGTGGGCACGCAGCCTGTGGCCGCGGGTCTCTGCCTGGCCTGCCAAAGGGTGCCCCGTTTGGATGCTGTGTGAGTCAGGGCTGATGGGGGAGAGGGGGACAGAGAGAGGAGAGGGCAGAGAGAGAGAAAGAGAGAGACGTGTAGGTGTTGGTGTAAGTCAGAGACAGAGGGAGAGGGTGCCTGTATTGCCTGCGAGGCTTGGTGTGGGGTCCCTCCTTTGCGCTCTGGAGGGCTTCCGCGGCTGTGACGTGGCCGCCGCACGGCCAGGTGGCGCAGAGGGCCCGCGGGTTGGGCTGCGCGAGGCACCGGGCCCTGAGTGGTGGGCAACCGCGCCCTGGCGTCGTCTTCGGGGCGGTGGTCGTGGTCGTGGTCGTGGTCGCAGTCATTGGGCTCCCTGGGAGACAGGAGCCCGGGAGGGGCGGTGGGAGTGCAGGTGCCGGGAGCTGCTGGTGCGGCGGGCTGCGGGGTTGGGGCGGCCGGCAGGGGAGCGCCCTGGCGGGCGGTGAGTGGCTGGTTTGGGGTTGGAGGGGGCGCGCTGGATGGCGCGGGGCGTGGCCTCATTGTCCCGGGGTGGGCCCCGGGGTTGGCGGTGGGGCTGCGGCAGCCGGAGACGCTGGCCGGCCCGCCCGTGCCCGTGCCCGTGCCCGTGCCCGAGCCCAGGCCCAGGCCCAGGCCCGAGGCGCGGAGCGGGCTGGGGGCTGCCAGGTGGAGGGGTCCGGGCTTCTGCCCCCTGCTGGAGCTGCGTTGGGGGTCGCAGGGGTCCCGGCGTGCGGGCTGGCGGATGGGGGCGTGGCTAGGCAGCCAGCCAAAGGCGAGCAAAGGGGAGGTGCCGCGGGGCAAAAGCCTACAGCACCCGGTATTCCCAGGCGGTCTCCCATCCAAGTACTAACCAGGCCCGACCCTGCTTGGCTTCCGAGATCAGACGAGATCGGAGGGGCGCGTTCGGGGTGGTATGGCCGTAGACGCGGGAGGCTGCCTCCAGGCCCCTCTTGAGTGCGCGCCCGCACGGCCGCCGCCGCCGCCGCCGCCGCCGCCTCCTCCTCCTCCTCCTCCTGCCCGCTCCCCGCTCTCACTCCCATTCCCATTCCCCATTCCCATTCCCGCTCCCGCTCCGCTGCCGCTTCTCCTCCGCCTCCTCCCTCTTTTCTCTTCTCTTCTCTTCTCCTCCTCCCCCCCCTCCTCCTCAGCCGCCCTCCGCCTAGCCCTGCACCAGTGCCCGAACTCCAGCCCTCCGCCTGCCCAGCCCAGGACCTGCAGTGCAGCACACCGGGCGCCCAGTCGGCACGCTGCCGCCAAGCCAGGGAGCCAGCCTCCTCCGGCTGCCGCTGGCCACAGGGAACTCCTACTCTCTTTCTAGGCCGGATCCCCTGCCTGCCGCCATCGCCCAGCCACACGCCAGCCGTGCCCGGCAGCCTCCACGCCTGCCCAGGGCTGCGCCCCGCGGCTCGCGGGTCCCGGCACCAGGGTTCGGCGCCCCACACCACCGGCCCGGGCCTTCCCTCCTACCCGGCCGCCAACCTTCGCTGACGCACAGGTCGCCCGCCCTCCCCCGGCACGGCCGCCGCGCCTCCACACTCCCACGCCGCGAGGACAGCTGAGGGCCTGGGGACCCTTGTCCCCGCTCGGTCACGGGGGCCCAAGTGGGGCAGCAGGTCAGGAAGGAGGGCGGCAGCGCACAATCACACCCCCGCCGCACGCTCGCGTGGGCACTCACACACACACACACACACACACACACGCCTACACAAGGGGCACACAGTCGCACACCCCGACACCCTTCGTGGCACAGAGGGATTTCCGTCCTCAGCGCCCGTTCCCTCACGGGAGGGTGGGGCGCTTCAGCGCGACCCGCACCCTCCAGCCCGGCAGCCAGTTCGAGACTGTCGCTCCCCCTCTTCATGGAGGAACGACACAGGACCCTGCGCTGTTCTTTCGTCTTGGCCCTCCCGAGTTTGCTGCTGGTTCTTCCCGGGTTGGCTACCGTCCCTTCCACCTCCGTGGAAGGGCGGTTCCCCCTGCCACATTCCCCACTTCCGCGGGGGAGCGGCCGCACCGCCGGCCGGCCGGCCGGCTCTCTCGGGGGCTGCACAGGTGTTCCCCTTAGATGTTCCTGGTGCATGTTGTCTCTCTCCTCCTTTATAGTCCTCTTCCGCCAATCCCAACTCGGCTGGCCCACACGCCAAGTACGCTGCTCCTCCTCAATCAGGAGCAGGATCAGCTCTGGAGGTCATCACTCAAGTTGGCAAGAGGCAGCTGCATAGAAGCTGTTTTCTCCTCTCCCAGCGCCATATTGTGGGAGAGCAGATGCATAGAATAAGTCTTAATTCCAGTAACTCAGTCCAATCCGAGTTGCTCCCCACAGAGACCACAGGCTGTGTGCTGCCTGCCTGCCACGGACCCTCTGTCCCGGGGAGGTCCTGTGGGCACGCAGCCTGTGGCCGCGGGTCTCTGCCTGGCCTGCCAAAGGGTGCCCCGTTTGGATGCTGTGTGAGTCAGGGCTGATGGGGAGAGAGGGGACAGAGAGAGGAGAGAGAGAGACAGAGAGAGAGAGAGAGAAGAGAGAGAGAGAGACGTGTAGGTGTTGGTGTAAGTCAGAGACAGAGGGAGAGGGTGCCTGTATTGCCTGCGAGGCTTGGTGTGGGGTCCCTCCCCTTTGCGCTCTCGGAGGGGCTTCCGCGGCTGTGGCGCGTGGCGCACACGGCCAGGTGGCGCGGAGAGGGCCCGCAGGTTGGGCTGCGCGAGGCACCGGGCCCTGAGTGGTGGGCAACCGCGCCCTGGCGTCGTCTTCGGGCGGTGGTCGTGGTCGTGGTCGTGGTCACAGTCATTGGGCTCCCTGGGAGACAGGAGCCCAGGAGGGGCGGAGTGGGAGTGCAGGTGCCGGGAGCTGCTGGTGCGGCGGGCTGCGGGGTTGGGGCGGCCGGCAAGGGGAGCGCCTGGCGGGCGGTGAGTCGCTGGTTTGGGGTTGGAGGGGGCGCGCTGGATGGCGCGGGGCGTGGCCTGTGTCCCGGGGTGGGCCCCGGGGTTGGCGGTGGGGCTGCGGCAGCCGGGGACAGCTGGCCGGCCCGCCCGTGCCCGTGCCCGTGCCCGTGCCCCGTGCCCGTGCCCAGGCCCAGGCCCAGGCCCGAGGCGCGGGCGGGCTGGGGCTGCCAGGTGGAGGGGTCGGGCTTCTGCCCCCTGCTGGAGTGCGTTGGGGGTCGCAGGGGTCCCGGCGTGCGGGCTGGCGGATGGGGGCGTGGCTAGGCAGCCAGCCAAAGGCGAGCAAAAGGGGAGGGTGCCGCGGGGCAAAAGCCTACAGCACCCGGTATTCCCAGGCGGTCTCCCATCCAAGTACTAACCAGGCCCGACCCTGCTTAGCTTCCGAGATCAGACGAGATCGGGCGCGTTCAGGGTGGTATGGCCGTAGACGCCAGAGGCTGCCTCCAGGCCCCCCTTGAGTGCGCGCACGCACAGCCGCCGCCGCCGCCGCCGCCGCCGCCGCCTCCGCCGCCTCCTCCTCCTCCTCCTCCTGCCCGCTCCCCGCTCTCACTCCCATTCCCATTCCCATTCCCATTCCCATTCCCATTCCCACTCCCGCTCCCGCTCCCGCTGCCGCTTCTCCTCCGCCTCCTCCCTCTTTCTCTTCTCTTCTCTTCTCCTCCTCCCCCCCTCCTCCTCAGCCGCCCTCCGCCTAGCCCTGCACCAGTGCCCGAACTCCAGCCCTCCGCCTGCCCAGCCCAGGACCTGCAGCACCGGGCGCCCAGTCGGCACGCTGCCGCCAAGCCAAGGGGAGCCAACCTCCTCCGGCTGCCGCTGGCCACAGGGAACTCCTACTCTCTCTTTCTAAGGCCGGATCCCCTGCCTGCCGCCATCGCCCAGCCACACGCCAGCCGTGCCCGGCAGCCTCCACGCCTGCCCAGGGCTGCGCCCGCGGCTCGCGGGTCCCGGCACCAGGGGGTTCGGCGCCCCACACCACCGCGGCCCGGGCCTTCCCTCCTACCCGGCCGCCAGCAGCCCCCACCGCTGACGCACAGGTCGCCCGCCCTCCCCCGGCACGGCCGCCGCGCCTCCACACACTCCCCCACGCCGCGAGGACAGCTGAGGGCCTGGGGACCCTTGTCCCCGCTCGGTCACCGGGGGCCCAAGTGGGGCAGCAGGTCGGGAAGGAGGGCGGCAGCGCACGGGTCACACCCCCGCCGCACGCTCGCGTGGGCACTCACACACACACACACACACACACACACACACACGCCTACACAAGGGGCACACAGTCACTGCACCCCGACACCCTTCGTGGCACAGAGGGATTTCCGTCCTCAGCGCCCGTTCCCTCACAGGAGGGTGGGGCGCTTCAGCGCGACCCGCACCCTCCAGCCCGGCAGCCAGTTCGGGACTGTGGCTCCCCCTCTTCATGGAGGAACGACACAGGACCCTCAGCTGTTCTTTCGTCTGCTCGGCCCTCCCGGGTTTGCTGCTGGTTCTTCCCGGGTTGGCTACCGTCCCTTCCACCTCCGTGGAAGGGCGGTTCCCCTGCCACATTCCCCACTTCCGCGGGGAGCGGCGCGCACCGCCGGCCGGCCGGCCGGCTCTCTCGGGGGCTGCACAGGTGTTCCCCTTAGATGTTCCTGGTGCATGTTGTCTCTCTCCTCCTTTATAGTCCTCTTCCGCCAATCCCAGCGCTCGGCTGCACACGCCAGGTGCGGCTGCTCTCCTCCAATCAGGAGCAGGATCAGCTCCTGGAGGTCATCACTCAAGTTGTGAGAGAGGCAGCTGCATGAAGCTGTTTTCTCCTCTCCCAGCGCCATATTGTGGGAGAGCAGATGCATAGAATAAGTCTTAATTCCAGTAACTCAGTCCAATCCGAGTTGCTCCCCACAGAGACCACAGGCTGTGTGCTGCCTGCCTGCCACGGACCCTCTGTCCCGGGGAGATCCTGTGGGCACGCAGCCTGTGGCCGCGGGTCTGCCTGGCCTGCCAAAGGGTGCCCCGTTTGGATGCTGTGTGAGTCAGGGCTGATGGGGGAGAGGGGACAGAGAGAGGAGAGAGAGACAGAGAGAGAGAGAGAAAGAGAGAGAGACGTGTAGGTGTTGGTGTAAGAATTGAGGAACAGAGGGAGAGGTGCCTGTATTGCCTGCGGGCTTTGGTGTGGGGTCCCTCCTTTTGCGCTCTGGAGGCTTCCGCGGCTGTGGCGCGTGGCCGCCGCACGGCCAGGTGGCGCAGAGGGCCCGCGGGTTGGGCTGCCGCGAGGCACCGGGCCCTGAGTGGTGGGCAACCGCGCCCTGGCGTCGTCTTCGGGGCGGTGGTCGTGGTCGTGGTCGTGGTCACAGTCATTGGGCTCCCTGGGAGACGGGAGCCCGGGAGGGGCGGGAAGTGGGAGTGCAGGTGCCGGGAGCTGCTGGTGCGGCGGGCTGCGGGGTTGGGGCGGCCGGCGGGGGAGCGCCCTGGCAGGCGGTGAGTGGTCGCTGGTTTGGGGGTTGGAGGGGGCGCGCTGGATGGCGCGGGGCGTGGCCTGTGTCCCGGGGTGGGCCCGGGGTTGGCAGTGGGGCTGCGGCAGCCGGGGACAGCTGGCCGGCCCGCCCGTGCCCGTGCCCGTGCCCGTGCCCCGGGCTTGGGCCCAGGCCCAGGCCCGAGGCGCGGGCGGGCTGGGGCTGCCAGGTGGAGGGGTCGGGCTTCTGCCCCCTGCTGGAGCTGCGTTGGGGGTCGCAGGGGTCCCGGCGTGCGGGCTGGCGGATGGGGGCGTGGCTAGGCAGCCAGCCGAGAGCGGAAATAAAGGGGAGGGTGCCGCGGGGCAAAAGCCTACAGCACCCGGTATTCCCAGGCGGTCTCCCATCCAAGTACTAACCAGGCCCGACCCTGTAGCTTCCGAGATCAGACGAGATCGGGCGCGTTCAGGGTGGTATGGCCGTAGACGCCAGAGGCTGCCTCCAGGCCCCTCTTGAGTGCGCGCCCGCACAGCCGCCGCCGCCGCCGCCGCCGCCTCCTCCTCCTCCTCCTGCCCGCTCCCCGCTCTCACTCCCATTCCCATTCCCATTCCCATTCCCGCTCCCGCTCCCGCTGCCGCTTCTCCTCCGCCTCCTCCCTCTTTTCTCTTCTCTTCTCTTCTCCTCCTCCCCCTCCTCCTCAGCCGCCCTCCGCCTAGCCCTGCACCAGTGCCCGAACTCCAGCCCTCCCCCGCCTGCCCAGCCCAGGACCTGCAGTGCAGCACCGGGCGCCCAGTCGGCACGCTGCCGCCAAGCCAAGGGGAGCCAACCTCCTCCGGCTGCCGCTGGCCACAGGGGAACTCCTACTCTCTCTTTCTAGGCCGGATCCCCTGCCTGCCGCCATCGCCCAGCCACACGCCAGCCGTGCCCGGCAGCCTCCACGCCTGCCCAGGGCTGCGCCCGCGGCTCGCGGGTCCCGGCACCAGGGAGTTCGGCGCCCCACACCACCGCGGCCCGGGCCTTCCCTCCTACCCGGCCGCCAGCAGCCCCCCCACCGCTGACGCACAGAGGCCGCCCGCCCTCCCCCGGCACGGCCGCCGCGCCTCCACACACTCCCACGCCGCGAGGACAGCTGAGGGCCTGGGGACCCTTGTCCCCGCTCGGTCACGGGGGCCCAGAGAAGTGGGGCAGCAGGTCGGGAAGGAGGGCGGCAGCGCCTGAATCACCCCCGCCGCACGCTCGCGTGGGCACTCACACACACACACACACACACACACACACACACACACGCCTACACAAGGGGCACACAGTCGCACACCCCGACACCCTTCGTGGCACAGAGGGATTTTCAGCGTCCTCAGCGCCCGTTCCCTCACGGGAGGGTGGGGCGCTTCAGCGCGACCCGCACCCTCAGCCCGGCCCAGCCAGTTCGAGACTGTCGCTCCCCCTCTTCATGGAGGAACGACACAGGACCCTGCGCTGTTCTTTCGTCTGCTCGGCCCTCCCCGGGTTTGCTGCTGGTTCTTCCCGGGTTGGCTACCGTCCCTTCCACCTCCGTGGAAGGGCGGTTCTGCATTCCCCACTTCCGCGGGGGGAGCGGCACACCGCCGGCCGGCCGGGCAGCTCTCTCCGGGGCTGCACAGGTGTTCCCCTTAGATGTTCCTGGTGCATGTTGTCTCTCTCCTCCTTTATAGTCCTCTTCCGCCAATCCCAACTCCGGCTGCCCACACGCCAAGTACGCTGCTCTCCTCCAATCAGGAGCAGGATCAGCTCCTGGAGGTCATCACTCAAGTTGGCAAGAGGCAGCTGCACATGAAGCTGTTTTCTCCTCTCCCAGCGCCATATTGTGGGAGAGCAGATGCATAGAATAAGTCTTAATTCCAGTAACTCAGTCCAATCCGAGGTTGCTCCCCACAGAGACCACAGGCTGTGTGCTGCCTGCCTGCCACGGACCCTCTGTCCCGGGGGAGGTCCCTGTGGGCACGCAGCCTGTGGCCGCAGGTCTCTGCCTGGCCTGCCAAAAGGGTGCCCCGTTTGGATGCTGTGTGAGTCAGGGCTGATGGGGGAGAGGGGGACAGAGAGAGGAGAGAGAGACAGAGAGAGAGAGAGAAAGAGAGAGAGAGACGTGTAGGTGTTGGTGTAAGTCAGAAGACAGAGGAGAGGGTGCCTGTATTGCCTGGGAAGCAGTGGCGGGGTCCCTCCCTTTGCGCTCTGGAGGGCTTCCGCGGCTGTGGCGCGTGGCCGCCGCACGGCCAGGTGGCGCAGAGGGCCCGCGGGTTGGGCTGCGCGAGGCACCGGGCCCTGAGTGGTGGGCAACCGCGCCTAGGCGTCGTCTTCGGGCGGTGGTCCGTGGTCGTGGTCGTGGTCACAGTCATTGGGCTCCCTGGGAGACAGGAGCCCGGGAGGGGCGGTGGGAGTGCAGGTGCCGAGGAGCTGCTGGTGCGGCGGGCTGCGGGGTTGGGGCGGCCGGCAGGGGAGCGCCTGGCGGGCGGTGAGTCGCTGGTTTGGGGTTGGAGGGGGCGCGCTGGATGGCGCGGGCGTGGCCTGTGTCCCGGGGTGGGCCCCGGGAGTTGGCGGTGGGGCTGCGGCAGCCGGGGACAGCTGGCCGGCCCGCCCCGTGCCCGTGCCCCGTGCCCGTGCCCAGGCCCAGGCCCAGGCCGGAGCCCGAGGCGCGGGCGGGCTGGGGCTGCCAGGTGGAGGGGTCGGGCTTCTGCCCTACTGGAGCTGCGTTGGGGGTCGCAGGGGTCCCGGCGTGCGGGCTGGCGGATGGGGGCGTGGCTAGGCAGCCAGCCAAAGGCGAGCAAAAGGGGAGGGTGCCGCGGGGCAAAAGCCTACAGCACCCGGTATTCCCAGGCGGTCTCCCATCCAAGTACTAACCAGGCCCGGCCTGCTTAGCTTCCGAGATCAGACGAGATCGGGCGCGTTCAGGGTGGTATGGCCGTAGACGCCAGAGGCTGCCTCCAGGCCCCTCTTGAGTGCGCGCCCGCACAGCCGCCGCCGCCGCCGCCGCCTCCTCCTCCTCCTCCTCCTGCCCGCTCCCCGCTCTCACTCCCATTCCCATTCCCATTCCCATTCCCATTCCCATTCCCCTCCCGCTCCCGCTCCCGCTCCCGCTTCTCCCTCCGCCTTTCCTCCCTCTTTTCTCTTCTCTTCTCTTCTCCTCCTCCCCCCCTCCTCCTCAGCCGCCCTCCGCCTAGCCCTGCACCAGTGCCGGGAACTCCAGCCCTCCGCCTGCCCAGCCCAGGACCTGCAGCACCGGGCGCCCAGTCGGCACGCTGCCGCCAAGCCAAGGGGAGCCAACCTCCTCCGGCTGCCGCTGGCCACAGGGAACTCCTACCTCTCTCTTTCTGGGCGGATCCCCTGCCTGCCGCCATCGCCCAGCCACACGCCAGCCGTGCCCGGCAGCCTCCACGCCTGCCCAGGGGCTGCGCCCCGCGCTCGCGGGTCCCGGCACCAGGGGGGTTCGGCGCCCCACCACCGGCCCGGGCCTTCCCTCCTACCCGGCCGCCAGCAGCCCCACCGCTGACGCACAGGTCGCCCGCCCTCCCCCGGCACGGCCGCCGCGCCTCCACCACGCTCCCACGCCGCGAGGACAGCTGAGGGCCTGCGGACCCTTGTCCCGCTCGGTCCTGAGGCCCAAGTGGGGCAGCAGGTCGGGAAGGAGGGCGGCAGGCGCACAGAGTCACCCCCGCCGCGCTCGCGTGGGCACTCACACACACACACACACACACACACACACACACACGCCTACACAAGGGGCACACAGTCGCACACCCCGACACCCTTCGTGGCACAGAGGGATTTCCGTCCTCAGCGCCCGTTCCCTCACGGGAGGGTGGGGGCGCTTCAGCGCGACCCGCACCCTCCAGCCCGGCAGCCAGTTGAGACTGGCCGCTCCCCCTCTTCATGGAGGAACCCGAGCACAGGACCCTGCGCTGTTCTTTCGTCTGCTCGGCCCTCCCCGGGTTTGCTGCTGGTTCTTCCCGGGTTGGCTACCGTCCCTTCCACCTCCGTGGAAGGGGCGGTTCCCCTGCCACATTCCCCACTTCCGCGGGGGAGCGGCACACCGCCGGCCGGCCGGCCAGCTCTCTCAGGGGCTGCACAGGTGTTCCCCTTAGATGTTCCTGGTGCATGTTGTCTCTCTCCTCCTTTATAGTCCTCTTCCGCCAATCCCAACTCGGCTGCCCACACGCCAAGTACGCTGCTCTCCTCTCAATCAGGAGCAGGATCAGCTCCTGGAGGTCATCACTCAAGTTGGCAAGAGGCAGCTGCACTTAAACTTGTTTTCTCCTCTCCCAGCGCCATATTGTGGGAGAGCAGATGCATAGAATAAGTCTTAATTCCAGTAACTCAGTCCAATCAGAGTTGCTCCCCACAGAGACCACAGGCTGTGTGCTGCCTGCCTGCCACGGACCCTCTGTCCCGGGGAGGTCCTGTGGAGCACGCAGCCTGTGGCCGCGGGTCTCTGCCTGGCCTGCCAAGGGTGCCCCGTTTGGATGCTGTGTGAGTCAGGGCTGATGGGGGAGAGGGGGACAGAGAGAGGAGAGAGAGACAGAGAGAGAGAGAGAAAGAGAGAGAGACGTGTAGGTGTTGGTGTAAGTCAGAGACAGAGGGAGAGGGTGCCTGTATTGCCTGCGAGGCTTGGTGTGGGGTCCCTCCTTTGCGCTCTGGAGGGCTTCCGCGGCTGTGGCGCGTGGCCGCCGCACGGCCAGGTGGCGCAGAGGGCCCGCGGAGTTGGGCTGCGCGAGGGCACCGGGCCCTGAGTGGTGGGCAGCCGCGCCCTGGCGTCGTCTTCGGGCGGTGGTCGTGGTCGTGGTCGTGGTCACAGTCATTGGGCTCCCTGGGAGACGGGAGCCCGGGAGGGGCGGTGGGAGTGCAGGTGCCGGGAGCTGCTGGTGCGGCGGGCTGCGGGGTTGGGGGCGGCCGGCAGGGGAGCGCCCTGGCGGGCGGTGAGTCGCTGGTTTGGGGTTGGAGGGCGCGCTGGATGGCGCGGGGCGTGGCCTGTGTCCCAGGGTGGGCCCCGGGGTTGGCGGTGGGGCTGCGGCAGCCGGGGACAGCTGGCCGGCCCGCCCGTGCCCGTGCCCGTGCCCGTGCCCAGGCCCAGAGCCCAGGCCCAGGCCCGGGCGCGGGCGGGCTGGGGCTGCCAGGTGGAGGGGTCGGGCTTCTGCCCCCTGCTGGGCTGCGTTGGGGGTCGCAGGGGTCCCGGCGTGCGGGCTGGCGGATGGGGGCGTGGCTAGGCAGCCAGCCAAAGGCGAGCAAAAGGGGGAGGTGCCGCGGGGCAAAAGCCTACAGCACCCGGTATTCCCAGGCGGTCTCCCATCCAAGTACTAACCAGGCCCGACCCTGCTTAGCTTCCGAGATCAGACGAGATCGGGCGCGTTCAGGAGTGGTATGGCCGTAGACGCCAGAGCTGCCTCCAGGCCCCTCTTGAGTGCGCGCCCGCACAGCCGCCGCCGCCGCCGCCGCCACCGCCGCCTCCTCCTCCTCCTCCTCCTGCCCGCTCCCCGCTCTCACTCCCATTCCCATTCCCATTCCCATTCCCGCTCCCGCTCCCGCTGCCGCTTCTCCTCCGCCTCCTCCCTCTTTTCTCTTCTCTTCTCTTCTCCTCCTCCCCCCTCCTCCTCAGCCGCCCTCCGCCTAGCCCTGCACCAGTGCCCGAACTCCAGCCCTCCGCCTGCCCAGCCCAGGACCTGCAGTGTTCTGGCACCGGGCGCCCAGTCGGCACGCTGCCGCCAAGCCAGGGGAGCCAACCTCCACTCCGGCTGCCGCTGGCCCTGAGGAACTCCTACTCTCTCTTTCTAGGCCGGATCCCCTGCCTGCCGCCATCGCCCAGCCACACGCCAGCCGTGCCCGGCGGCCACCTCCACGCCTGCCCAGGGCTGCGCCCCGCGGCTCGCGGGTCCCGGCACCAGGGGGTTCGGCGCCCCACACCACCGCGGCCCGGGCCTTCCCTCCTACCCGGCCGCCAGCAGCCCCACCGCTGACGCACAGGTCGCCCGCCCTCCCCCGGCACGGCCGCCGCGCCTCCACACACTCCCACGCCGCGAGGACAGCTGAGGCCTGGGGACCCTTGTCCCCGCTCGGTCACAGGGGCCAAGTGGGGCAGCAGGTCGGGAAGGAGGGCGGCAGCCTACGGAATCACCCCCGCCGCACGCTCGCGTGGGCACACACACACACACACACACACACACACACACGCCTACACAAGGGGCACACAGTCGCACACCCCGACACCCTTCGTGGCACAGAGGGATTTCCGTCCTCAGCGCCCGTTCCCTCACGGGAGGGTGGGGCGCTTCCAGCGCGACCCGCACCCTCCAGCCCGGCAGCCAGTTCGAGACTGTGGCTCCCCCTCTTCATGGAGGAACGACACAGGGACCCTGCGCTGTTCTTTCGTCTGCTCGGCCCTCCCCGGGTTTGCTGCTGGTTCTTCCCGGGTTGACTACCGTCCCTTCCACCTCCGTGGAAGGGCGGTTCCCCTGCCACATTCCCCACTTCCGCAGGGGGAGCGGCACACCGCCGGCCGGCCGGCCGGCTCTCGAGGGCTGCACAGGTGTTCCCCTTAGATGTTCCTGGTGCATGTTGTCTCTCTCCTCCTTTATAGTCCTCTTCCGCCAATCCCAACTCAGCTGCCCACACGCCAAAGTACGCTGCTCTCCTCCAATCAGGAGCAGGATCAGCTCCCCTGGAGGTCATCACTCAAGTTGGCAAGAGGCAGCTGCACTGAGAAGCTGTTTTCTCCTCTCCCAGCGCCATATTGTGGGAGAGCAGATGCATAGAATAAGTCTTAATTCCAGTAACTCAGTCCAATCCGAGTTGCTCCCCACAGAGACCACAGGCTGTGTGCTGCCTGCCTGCCACGGACCCTCTGTCCCGGGGAGGTCATGGGCACGCAGCCTGTGGCCGCGGGTCTCTGCCTGGCCTGCCAAGGGTGCCCCGTTTGGATGCTGTGTGAGTCCGGGGCTGATGGGGGAGAGGGGGACAGAGAGGAGAGAGAGACAGAGAGAGAGAGAGAAAGAGAGAGACGTGTAGGTGTTGGTGTAAGTCAGAGACAGAGGGAGAGGGGTGCCTGTATTGCCTGCGAGGCTTGGTGTGGGGTCCCTCCCTTTGCGCTCTGGAGGGCTTCCCGCGGCTGTGAGCGCGTGGCCGCCGCACGGCCAGGTGGCGCAGAGGACGCGGGTTGGGCTGCGCGAGGCACCGGGCCCTGAGTGGTGGGCAACCGCGCCCTGGCGTCGTCTTCGGGCGGTGGTCGTGGTCGTGGTCGTGGTCACAGTCATTGGGCTCCCCTGGGAGACAGGAGGAGGAGCCCGGGAGGGGGCGGTGGGAGTGCAGGTGCCGGGAGCTGCTGGTGCGGCGGGCTGCGGGGGTTGGGGCGGCCGGCAGGGGAGCGCCCTGGCGGGCGGTGAGTCGCGTTTTGGGGTTGGAGGGGGCGCTGTCTGCGCGGGCGTGGCCTGTGTCCCGGGGTGGGCCCCGGGGTTGGCGGTGGGGCTGCGGCAGCCGGGGACAGCTGGCCGGCCCGCCCGTGCCCGTGCCCGTGCCCGTGCCCAGGCCCAGGCCCAGGCCCAGGCCCGAGGCGCGGGCGGGCTGGGGCTGCCAGGTGGAGGGTCCGGGCTTCTGCCCCCTGCTGGAGCTGCGTTGGGGGTCGCAGGGGTCCCGGCGTGCGGGCTGGCGGATGGGGGCGTGGCTAGGCAGCCAGCCAAAGGCGAGCAAAAAGGGGAGGGTGCCGCGGGGCAAAAGCCTACAGCACCCGGTATTCCCAGGCGGTCTCCCATCCAAGTACTAACCAGGCCCGACCCTGCTTAGCTTCCGAGATCCAGACGAGATCAGGCGCGTTCAGGGTGGTATGGCCAAAGCGACGCCAGAGGCTGCCTCCAGGCCCCTCTTGAGTGCGCGCCCGCACAGCCGCCGCCGCCGCCGCCGCCTCCTCCTCCCTCCTCACCCTGCCGCTCCCATCCTCACTCCCATTCCCTTCCCATTCCCATTCCCGCTCCCGCTCCCACTGCGCTTCTCCTCCGCCCCTCCTCCCTCTTTTCTCTTCTCTTCTCTTCTCCTCCTCCCCCCCTCCTCCTCAGCCGCCCTCCGCCTAGCCCTGCACCAGTGCCCGAACTCCAGCCCTCCGCCTGCCCAGCCCAGGACCTGCAGCACCGGGCGCCCAGTCGGCACGCTGCCGCCAAGCCGGGAGCCAGCCTCCTCCGGCTGCCGCTGGCCGCAGGGAACTCCTACTCTCTCTTTCTGGGCCGGATCCCCTGCCTGCCGCCATCGCCCAGCCACACGCCAGCCGTGCCCGGCAGCCTCCACGCCTGCCCAGGGCTGCGCCCCGCGGCTCGCGGGTCCCGGCACCAGGGGGTTCGGCGCCCCACACCACGCAGCCCGGGCCTTCCCTCCTACCCGGCCGCCAGCAGCCCCCACCGCTGACACACAGGTCGCCCGCCCTCCCCCGGCACGGCCGCCGCGCCTCCACACACTCCCACGCCGCGAGGACAGCTGAGGGCCTGGGGACCCTTGTCCCCGCTCGGTCACGGGGGCCCAAGTGGGGCGGCAGGTCGGGAAGGAGGGCGGCAGCGCACGGAATCACCCCCGCCGCACGCTCGCGTGGGCACTCACACACACACACACACACACACACACACGCCTACACAAGGGGCACACAGTCGCACACCCCGACACCCTTCGTGGCACAGAGGGATTTCCGTCCTCAGCGCCCGTTCCCTCACGGAGGAGGGTGGGGCGCTTCAGCGCGACCCGCACCCTCCAGCCCGGCAGCCAGTTCGAGACTGTCGCTCCCCCTCTTCATGGAGGAACGACACAGGACCCTGCGCTGTTCTTTCGTCTGCTCCGGCCCACTCACGGGTTTGCTGCTGGTTCTTCGGGTTGGCTACCGTCCCTTCCACCTCCGTGGAAGGGCAGTTCCCCTGCCACATTCCCCACTTCGCGGGGGAGCGGCTACCTGCCACCAGCCGGCCGGCCGGCTCTCAGGGGCTGCACAGGTGTTCCCCTTAGATGTTCCTGGTGCATGTTGTCTCTCTCCTCCTTTATAGTCCTCTTCCGCCAATCCCAACTCGGCTGCCCACACGCCAAGTACGCTGCTCTCCTCCAATCAGGAGCAGGATCAGCTCCTGGAGGTCATCACTCAAGTTGGCAAGAGGCAGCTGCATAGAAGCTGTTTTCTCTATCTCCCAGCGCCATATTGTGGGAGAGCAGATGCATAGAATAAGTCTTAATTCCAGTAACTCAGTCCAATCCGAGTTGCTCCCCACAGAGAACCACAGGCTGTGTGCTGCCTGCCCTGCCACGGACCCTCTGTCCCGGGGAGGTCCCTGTGGGCACGCAGCCTGTGGCCCAGGGTCTCTGCCTGGCCTGCCAAAGGGTGCCCCGTTTGGATGCTGTGAGTCAGGGCTGATGGGGGAGAGGGGGACAGAGAGAGGAGAGAGAGACAGAGAGAGAGAGAGAGAAAGAGAGAGAGAGACGTGTAGGTGTTGGTGTAAGTCAGAGACAGAGGGAGAGGGTGCCTGTATTGCCTGCGAGGGCTTGGTGTGGGGTCCCTCCTTTGCGCTCTGGAGGGCTTCCGCGGCTGTGGCGCGTGGCCGCGCACGGCCAGGTGGCGCAGAGGGCCCGCGGGTTGGGCTGCACGGAGCACCGGGCCTGAGTGGTGGGCAACCGCCTGGCATCGTCTTCGGGCGGTGGTCGTGGTCGTGGTCGCGTGGTCACAGTCATTGGGCTCCCTGGAGACAGGAGCCCGGGAGGGGCGAGTGGGAGTGCAGGTGCCGGGGCTGCTGGTGCGGCAGGCTGCAGGGTTGGGGCGGCCGGCAGGGGAGGCGCCTGGCGGGCGGTGAGTCGCTGGTTTGGGGTTGGAGGGGGCGCGCTGGATGGCGCGGGGCGTGGCCTGTGTCCCGGGGGTGGGCCCAGGGTTGGCAGTGGGGGCTGCGGCAGCCGGGGACAGCTGGCCGGCCCGCCCGTGCCCGTGCCCGTGCCCGTGCCCGTGCCCAGGCCCAGGCCCAGGCCCAGGCCCGGGCGCGGGCGGGCTGGGGCTGCCAGGTGGAGGGGTCGGGCTTCTGCCCCCTGCTGGAGCTGCGTTGGGGGTCGCAGGGGTCCCGGCGTGCGGGCTGGCGGATGGGGGCGTGGCTAGGCAGCCAGCCAAAGGCGAGCAAAGGGGAGGGTGCCGCGGGGCAAAGCCTACAGCACCCGGTATTCCCAGGCGGTCTCCCATCCAAGTACTAACCAGGCCCGACGCCCTGCTTAGCTTCCGAGATCAGACGAGATCGGGCGCGTTCAGGGTGGTATGGCCGTAGACGCCAGAGGCTGCCTCCAGGCCCCTCTTGAGTGCGCGCCCGCACACAGCCGCCGCCGCCGCCGCCGCCGCCGCCGCCGCCTCCCTCCTCCTCCTCCTCCTGCCCGCTCCCCGCTCTCACTCCCATTCCCATTCCCATTCCCATTCCCATTCCCATTCCCTCCCGCTCCCGCTCCCGCTGCCGCTTCTCCTCCGCCTCCTCCTCTTTTTCTCTTCTCTTCTCTTCTCCTCCTCCCCCCCTCCTCCTCAGCCGCCCTCCGCCTAGCCCTGCACCAGTGCCCGAACTCCAGCCCTCCGCCTGCAGCCCAGGACCTGCAGCACCGGGCGCCCAGTCGGCACGCTGCCGCCAAGCCAAGGAGAGCCAGCTTCCTCCGGCTGCCGCTGGCCCACAGGGAACTCCCTACTCTCTCTTTCTCCGACCGGATCCCCTGCCTGCCGCCATCGCCCAGCCACACGCCAGCCGTGCCCGGCAGCCTCCACGCCTGCCCAGGGCTGCGCCGCGGCTCGCGGGTCCCCGGCACCAGGGGGTTCGGCGCCCCCCACCACCGCGGCCCGGGCCTTCCCTCCTACCCGGCCGCCAGCAGCCCACCGCTGACGCACAGGTCGCCCGCCCTCCCCCGGCACGGCCGCCGCGCCTCCCACACACTCCCACGCCGCGAGGACAGCTGAGGGCCTGGGGACCCTTGTCCCCGCTCGGTCACAGGGGCCCAAGTGGGGCAGGTCGGGAAGGAGGGCGGCAGCTGCGGAATCACCCCGCCGCACGCTCGCGTGGGCACTCACACACACACACACACACACACACACGCCTACACAAGGGGCACACAGTCGCACACCCGCGACACCCTTCGTGGCACAGAGGGATTTCCGTCCTCAGCGCCCGTTCCCTCACGGGAGGGTGGGGCGCTTCAGCGCGACCCGCACCCTCAGCCGGCAGCCAGTTCGAGACTGTCGCTCCCCCTCTTCGGAGGGAACGACACAGGACCCTGCGCTGTTCTTTCGTCTGCTCGGCCCTCCCCGGGTTTGCTGCTGGTTCTTCCCGGGTTGGCTACCAATCCCTTCCACCTCCGTGGAAGGGCGGTTCCCCTGCCACATTCCCCACTTCCGCGGGGGAGCGGCACACGCCGGCCGGCCAGCCCGGCTCTCTCAGGGGCTGCACAGGTGTTCCCCTTAGATGTTCCTGGTGCATGTTGTCTCTCTCCTCCTTTATAGTCCTCTTCCCTTCAATCCCAACTCGGCTGCCCACACGCCAAGTACGCTGCTCTCCTCCAATCAGGAGCAGGATCAGCTCCTGGAGGTCATCACTCAAGTTGGCAAGAGGCAGCTGCACATAGAAGCTGTTTCTCCTCTCCCAGCGCCATATTGTGGGAGAGCAGATGCATAGAATAAGTCTTAATTCCAGTAACTCAGTCCAATCCGGGGATTTGCTCCCCACCAGAGACCACAGGCTGTGTGCTGCCTGCCTGCCACCCGGACCCTCTGTCCCGGGGAGGTCCTGTGGAGACGCATGGCCTGTGGCCGCGGGTCTCTGCCTGGCCTGCCAAAGGGTGCCCCGTTTGGATGCTGTGTGAGTCAGGGCTGATGGGGAGAGGGGACAGAGAGAGGGAGAGAGAGACAGAGAGAGAGAGAGAAAGAGAGAGAGACGTGTAGGTGTTGGTGTAAGTCAGAGACAGAGGAGAGGGTGCCTGTATTGCCTGCGAGGCTTGGTGTGGGGTCCCTCCTTTGCGCTCTGGAGGGCTTCCGCGGCTGTGGGCGCGTGGCCGCCGCGCGGCCAGGTGGCGCAGAGGGCCCGCAGGTTGGGCTGCGCGAGGCACCGGGCCCTGGTGGTGGGCAACCGCGCCTGGCGTCGTCTTCGGGCGGTGGTCGTGGTCGTGGTCGTGGTCACAGTCATTGGGCTCCCTGGGAGACAGGAGCCAGGAGGGGCGGTGGGAGTGCAGGTGCCGGGAGCTGCTGGTGCGGCGGGCTGCGGGGTTGGGGCGGCCGGCAGAGAGGAGCGCCCTGGCGGGGCGGTGAGTCGCTGGTTTGGGGTTGGAGGGCGCGCTGGATGGCGCGGGGCGTGGCCTGTGTCCCGGGGTGGGCCCCGGGGTTGGCGGTGGGGCTGCGGCAGCCGGGGACACAGCTGGCCGGCCCGCCCGTGCCCGTGCGTGCCCGTGCCCGTGCCCAGGCCCAGGCCCAGGCCCAGGCCCGAGGCGCGGGCGGGCTGGGGCTGCCAGGTGGAGGGGTCGGGCTTCTGCCCCCTGCTGGAGCTGCGTTGGGGGTCGCAGGGGTCCCGGCGTGCGGGCTGGCGGATGGGGGCGTGGCTAGGCAGCCAGCCAAAGGCGAGCAAAAGGGGAGGGTGCCGCGGGGCCAAAAGCCTACAGCACCCGGTATTCCCAGGCGGTCTCCATCCAAGTACTAACCAGGCCCGACCCTGCTTAGCTTCCGAGATCAGACGAGATCGGGCGCGTTCAGGGTGGTATGGCCGTAGACGCCAGAGGCTGCCTCCAGGCCCCTCTTGAGTGCGCGCCCGCACAGCGCGCCGCCGCCGCCGCCGCCGCCGCCGCCGCCACCTCCTCCTCCTCCTCCTCCTGCCCGCTCCCCGCTCTCACTCCCCATTCCCATTCCCATTCCCATTCCCGCTCCCGCTCCCGCTGCCGCTTCTCCTCCGCCTCCTCCTCTTTTCTCTTCTCTTCTCTTCTCCTCCTCCCCCCTCCTCCTCCAGCCGCCCTCCGCCTAGCCCTGCACCAGTGCCCGAACTCCAGCCCTCCGCCTGCCCAGCCCAGGACCTGCAGTGCAGCACCGGGCGCCCAGTCGGCACGCTGCCGCCAAGCCAAGGGGGCAACCTCCTCCGGCTGCCGCTGGCCACAGGAACTCCTACTCTCTCTTTCTAGGCCGGATCCCCTGCCTGCCGCCATCGCCCAGCCACACGCCAGCCGTGCCCGGCAGCCTCCACGCCTGCCCAGGGCTGCGCCCCGCGGCTCGCGGGTCCCGGCACCAGGGGTTCGGCGCCCACACCACCGCGGCCCGGGCCTTCCCTCCCTGCCGGCCGCCAGCAGCCCCCCCCCACCGCTGACGCACAGGTCGCCCGCCCTCCCCCGGCACGGCCGCCGCGCCTCCACACACTCCCACGCCGCGAGGACAGCTGAGGGCCTGGGGACCCTTGTCCCCGCTCGGTCACGGGGGCCCAAGTGGGGCAGCAGGTCGGGAGGAGGGGCGGCAGCACGGAATCACCCGCCGCACGCTCAGCGTGGGCACTCACACACACACACACACACACACACACACACACACGCCTACACAAGGGGCACACAGTCGCACACCCCGACACCCTTCGTGGCACAGAGGGATTTCCGTCCTCAGCGCCCGTTCCCTCACGGGAGGGTGGGGCGCTTCAGCGCGACCCGCACCCTCCAGCCCGGCAGCCAGTTCGAGACTGTCGCTCCCCCTCTTCATGGGAGGAGCGACACAGGACCCTGCGCTGTTCTTTCGTCTGCTCGGCCCTCCCCGGGTTTTGCTGCTGGTTCTTCCCGGGTTGGCTACCGTCCCTTCCACCTCCGTGGAAGGGCGGTTCCCCTGCCACATTCCCCACTTCCGCGGGGGAGCGGCACACGCCCGGCCGGCGGGCCGGCTCTCTCGGGGGCTGCACAGGTGTTCCCCATGAATGTTCTGGTGCATGTTGTCTCTCTCCTCCTTTATAGTCCTCTTCCGCCAATCCCAACTCGGCTGCCCACACGCCAGTACGCTGCTCTCCTCCAATCAGGAGCAGGATCAGCTCCTGGAGGTCATCACTCAAGTTGGCAAGAGGCAGCTGCATGAAACTGTTTTCTCCTCTCCCAGCGCCATATTGTGGGAGAGCAGATGCATAGAATAAGTCTTAATTCCAGTAACTCAGTCCAATCCGAGTTGCTCCCCACAGAGACCACAGGCTGTGTGCTGCCTGCCTGCCACGGACCCTCTGTCCCGGGGAGGTCCTGTGGGCACGCAGCCTGTGGCCGCGGGTCTCTGCCTGGCCTGCCAAAAGGGTGCCCCGTTTGGATGCTGTGTGAGTCAGGGCTGATGGGGGAGAGGGGGACAGAGAGAGGAGAGAGAGACAGAGAGAGAGAAAGAGAGAGAGACGTGTAGGTGTTGGTGTAAGTCAGAGACAGAGGGGGAGAGGGTGCCTGTATTGCCTGCGAGGCTTGGTGTGGGGTCCCCTCCTTGCGCTCTGGAGGCTTCCGCGGCTGTGGCGCGTGGCCGCCGCACTGCACGGCCAGGTGGCGCCAGAGGACGCCGAGTTGGGCTGCGCGAGGCACCGGGCCCTGAGTGGTGGGCAACCGCGCCCTGGCGTCGTCTTCGGGCGGTGGTCGTGGTCGTGGTCGTGGTCACAGTCATTGGGCTCCCTGGGAGACAGGAGCCCGGGAGGGGCGGTGGGAGTGCAGGTGCCGGGAGCTGCTGGTGCGCGGCCGGGCTGCAGGGTTGGGGCGGCCGGCAGGGGAGCGCCCTGGCGGGCGGTGAGTCGCTGGTTTGGGGTTGGAGGGGGCCGCGCTGGATGGCCGCAGGGCGTGGCCTGTGTCCCGGGGTGGGCCCCGGGGTTGGCAGTGGGGCTGCGGCAGCCGGGGACAGCTGGCCGGCCGCCCGTGCCCGTGCCCGTGCCCGTGCCCGTGCCCAGGCCCAGGCCCAGGCCCAGGCCCAGCGGGCGCGGGCGGGCTGGGGCTGCCAGGTGGAGGGGTCGGGCTTCTGCCCCTGCTGGAGCTGCGTTGGGGGTCGCAGGGGTCCCGGCGTGCGGGCTGGCGGATGGGGGCGGCGTGGCTAGGCGGCCAGCCAAAGGCGAGCAAAAGGGGAGGGTGCCACGGGGCAAAAGCCTACAGCACCCGGTATTCCCAGGCGGTCTCCCATCCAAGTACTAACCAAGGGCCCGACCCTGCTTAGCTTCCGAGATCAGACGAGATCGGGCGCGTTCAGGGTGGTATGGCCGTAGACGCCAGAGGCTGCCTCCAGGCCCCTCCCGAGGTGCGCGCCCGCACAGCCGCCGCCGCCGCCGCCGCCGCCGCCTCCTCCGCCTCCTCCTCCTCCTCCCCTCCTCCTGCCCGCTCCCCGCTCTCACTCCCATTCCCATTCCCATTCCCATTCCCATTCCCGCTCCCGCTCCCGCTGCCGCTTCTCCTCCGCCCTCCTCCTCCCTCTTTTCTCTTCTCTTCTCTTCTCCTCCTCCCCCCCTCCTCCTCAGCCGCCCTCCGCCCTAGCCCTGCACCAGTGCCCGAACTCCAGCCCTCCGCCTGCCCAGCCCAGGACCTGCAGTGCAGCACCGGGCGCCCAGTCGGCACGCTGCCGCCAAGCCAAGGGGAGCCAACCTCCTCCGGCTGCCGCTGGCCACAGGGAACTCCTACTCTCTCTTTCTAGGCGGGATCCCCTGCCTGCCGCCATCGCCCAGCCGCACGCCAGCCGTGCCCAGCAGCCTCCACGCCTGCCCCGGGGCGCCCCGCGGCTCGCGGGTCCCGGCACCAGGGGTTCGGCGCCCCACACCCACCGCGGCCCGGGCCTTCCCCTCCTACCCGGCCGCCAGCAGCCCCCCCCACCGCTGACGCACAGGTCGCCCGCCCTCCCCCGGCACGGCCGCGCGCCTCCACACACTCCCACGCCGCGAGGACAGCTGAGGGCCTGGGGACCCTTGTCCCCGCTCGGTCTGGGGGGCCCAAGTGGGGCAGCAGGTCGGGAAGGAGGGCGGCAGCGCACGGGTCCCCCCGCCGCACGCTCGCGTGGGCACTCACGCACACACACACACACACACGCACACGCCTACACAAGGGGCACACAGTCGCACACACCCGACACCCTTCGTGGCACAGAGGGATTTCCGTCCTCAGCGCCCGTTCCCTCACGGGAGGGGGCGGGGCATTCAGCGCGACCCGCACCCTCCAGCCCGGCAGCCAGTTCGAGACTGTCGCTCCCCCTCTTCGTGGAGGAACGACACAGGACCCTGCACGCTGTTCTTTCGTCTGCTCCGGCCCTCCCCGGGTTTTGCTGCTGGTTCTTCCCGGGTTGGCTACCGTCCCTTCCACCTCCGTGGAAGGGCGGTTCTCCTGCCACATTCCCCACTTCCGCGGGGGAGCGGCACACCGCCGGCCGGCCGGCCGGCTCTCTCGGGGGCTGCACAGGTGGTCCCCTTAGATGTTCCTGGTGCATGTTGTCTCTCTCTCCTCCTTTATAGTCCTCTTCCGCCAATCCCAACTCGGCTGGCCCACACGCCAAGTACTTTGCTCTCCTCCAATCAGGAGCAGGATCAGCTCCTGGAGGTCATCACTCAAGTTGGCAAGAGGCAGCTGCCATAGAAGCTGTTTTCTCCTCTCCCAGCATATGTGTGGGAGAGCAGATGCATAGAATAAGTCTTAATTCCAGTAACTCAGTCCAATCCGAGTTGCTCCCCACAGAGACCACAGGCTGTGTGCTGCCTGCCTGCCACGGACCCTCTGTCCCGGGGAGGTCCTGTGGGCACGCAGCCTGTGGCCGCGGGTCTCTGCCTGGCCTGCCAAAGGGTGCCCCGTTTGGATGCTGTGTGAGTCAGGGCGGCTGATGGGGAGAGGGGACAGAGAGAGGAGAGAGAGACAGAGAGAGAGAGAGAAAGAGAGAGAGACGTGTAGGTGTTGGTGTAAGTCAGAGACAGAGGGAGAGGGTGCCTGTATTGCCTGCGAGGCTTGGTGTGGGGTCCCTCCTTTGCGCTCTGGAGGGCTTCCGCGGCTGTGGCGCGTGGCCGCCCGCACGGCCAGGTGGCGCAGAGGGCCCGCGCGGCACGCCGAGGCACCGGGCCCTGAGTGGTGGGCAACCGCGCCCTGGCGTCGTCTTCGGGCGGTGGTCGTGGTCGTGGTCGTGGTCACAGTCATTGGGCTCCCTGGGAGACAGGAGCCCGGGAGGGGCTGTTGGGAGTGCAGGTGCGGGAGCTGCTGGTGCGGCGGGCTGCGGGGTTGGGGCGGCCGGCAGGGAGCGCCCTGGCGGGCGGTGAGTCGCTGGTTTGGGGTTGGAGGGGGCGCGCTGGATGGCGCGGGGCGTGGCCTGTGTCCCGGGGTGGGCCCCGGGGTTGGCGGTGGGGCTGCGGCAGCCGGGGACAGCTGGCCGGCCCGCCCGTGCCCGTGCCCGTGTCGCCCCGCGCTGTGCCCAGGCCCAGGCCCAGGCCCAGGCCCGAGGCGCGGGCGGGCTGGGCGCTGCCAGGTGGAGGGGTCGGGCTTCTGCCCCCTGCTGGAGCTGCGTTGGGGGTCGCAGGGGTCCCGGCGTGCGGGCTGGCGGATGGGGGCGTGGCTAGGCAGCCAGCCAAAGGCGAGCAAAAGGGGAGGGGTACCGCGGGGCAAAAGCCTACAGCGCGGTATTCCCAGGCGGTCTCCCATCCAAGTACTAACCAGGCCCGACCCTGCTTAGCTTCCGAGATCAGACGAGATCGGGCGCGTTCAGGGTGGTATGGCCGTAGACGCCAGAGGCTGCCTCCAGGCCCCTCTTGAGTGCGCGCCCGCACAGCCGCCGCCGCCGCCGCCGCCGCCGCCGCCGCCTCCTCCGCCTCCTCCTCCTCCTCCTCCTGCCCGCTCCCGCTCTCACTCCCATTCCCATTCCCATTCCCATTCCCCGCCGCTCCCCGCTGCCGCTTCTCCTCCGCCTCCTCCCTCTTTTCTCTTCTCTTCTCTTCTCCTCCTCCCCCCTCCTCCTCAGCCGCCCTCCGCCTAGCCCTGCACCAGTGCCCGAACTCCAGCCCTCCGCCTGCCCAGCCAGGACCTGCAGTGCAGCACCGGGCGCCCAGTCGGCACGCTGCCGCCAAGCCAAGGGGAGCCAACCTCCTCCGGCTGCCGCTGGCCGCAGGGGCCCCTCCTACTCTCTCTTTCTAGGCCGGATCCCCTGCCTGCCGCCATCGCCCAGCCACACGCCAGCCGTGCCCAGCAGCCTCCACGCCTGCCCAGGGCTGCGCCCCGCGGCTCGCGGGTCCCGGCACCAGGGGGTTCGGCGCCCCCACCGCACCGCGGCCCGGGCCGCCACCTCCTACCCCGGCCGCCAGCAGCCCCCACCGCTGACGCACAGGTCGCCCGCCCTCCCCCGGCACGGCCGCCGCGCCTCCACACACTCTCCCACGCCGGGGACAGCTGAGGGCCTGGGGACCCTTGTCCCGGCTCGGTCACAGGGGCCCAAGTGGGGCAGCAGGTCGGGAAGGAGGGCGGCAGCGCACGGAATCACCCCGCCGCACGCTCAGGCGTGGGCACTCACACACACACACACACACACACACACACACACCTACACAAGGGGCACACAGTCGCACACCCGACACCCTTCGTGGCACAGAGGGATTTCCGTCTCCAGCGCCCGTTCCCTCTCCACGGGAGGGTGGGGCGCTTCAGCGACCCGCACCCTCCAGCCCGGCAGCCAGTTCGGGGCCTGTCGCTCCCCCTCTTCATGGAGGAACGACACGGACCCTGCGCTGTTCTTTCGTCTGCTCGGCCCTCCCCGGGTTTGCTGCTGGTTCTTCCCGGGTTGGCTACCGTCCCTTCCACCTCCGTGGAAGGGCGGGTTCTCCCTGCCACATTCCCCACTTCCGCGGGGGGCAGCCACACACCGCCAGCCCGGCCGGCCGGCTCTCTCGGGAGCTGCACAGATGTTCCCCTTAGATGTTCCTGGTGCATGTTGTCTCTCTCCTCCTTTATAGTCCTCTTCGCCAATCCCAACTCGGCTGGCCCACACGCCAAGTACGCTGCTCTCCTCCAATCAGGAGCAGGATCAGCTCCTGGAGGTCATCACTCAAGTTGGCAGGGCAGCTGCATAGAAGCTGTTTTCTCCTCTCCCAGCGCCATATTGTGGGAGAGCAGATGCATAGAACAAGTCTTGAATTCCAGTAACTCAGTCCAATCCGAGTTGCTCCCCACAGAGACCACAGGCTGTGTGCTGCATGCCACCTGCCACGGACCCTCTGTCCCGGGAGGTCCTGTGGGCAGCCCTGTGGCCTCGCGGGTCTCTGCCTGGCCTGCCAAAAGGGTGCCCCGTTTGGATGCTGTGTGAGTCAGGGCTGATGGGGGAGAGGGGGACAGAGAGAGGAGAGAGAGACAGAGAGAGAGAGAGAGAAAGAGAGAGAGACGTGTAGGTGTTGGTGTAAGTCAGAGACAGAGGGAGAGGGTGCCTCTGTTGCCTGCGGGCTTGGTGTGGGGTCCCTCTTTGCGCTCTGGAGGGCTTCTGGCGGCTGTGGCGCGTGGCCCGCCACGCGGCCAGGTGGCGCAGAGGGCCCGCAGGTTGGGCTGCGCAGGGCACCGGGCCCTGAGTGGTGGGCAGCCGCGCCCTGGCGTCGTCTTCGGGCGGTGGTCGTGGTCGTGGTCGTGGTCGCAGTCATTGGGCTCCCTGGGAGACAGGAGCCCGGGAGGGGCGGTGGGAGTGCAGGTGCCGGGAGCTGCTGGTGCGGCGGGCTGCGGGGTTGGGGCGGCCGGCAGGACGCCCTGGCGGGCGGTGAGTCGCTGGTTTGGGGTTGGAGGGCGCGCTGGATGGCGCGGGGCGTGGCCTGTGTCCCGGGGTGGGCCCCGGGGTTGGCAGTGGGGCTGCGGCAGCCGGGGACAGCTGGCCGGCCCGCCCGTGCCCGTGCCCGTGCCCGTGCCCGTGCCCAGGCCCAGGCCGAAGCCGAGGCCCGAGGCGCGGGCGGGCTGGGGGAACTGCCAGGTGGAGGGTCGGGCTTCTGCCCCCTGCTGGAGCTGCGTTGGGGTCGCAGGGGTCCCGGCGTGCGGGCTGGCGGATGGGGGCGTGGCTGGGCAGCCAGCCAAAGGCGAGCAAAGGGAGGGTGCCGCGGGGCAAAAGCCTACAGCACCCGGTATTCCCAGGCGGTCTCCCATCAAGTACTAACCAGGCCCGACCCTGCTTAGCTTCCGAGATCAGACGAGATCGGGCGCGTTCAGGGTGGTATGGCCGTAGACGCCAGAGGCCGCCTCCAGGCCCCCTTGAGTGCGCGCACGCACAGCCGCCGCCGCCGCCGCCGCCGCCGCCGCCGCCGCCGCCGCCTCCGCCGCCGCCGCCTCCTCCCTCCTCCTCCTCCTGCCCGCTCCCACTCTCACTCCCATTCCCATTCCCATTCCCATTCCCATTCCCATTCCCATTCCCACTCCGCTCCCACTCGCTGCCGCTTCTCCTCCGCCTCCTCCCTCTTTTCTCTTCTCTTCTCTCTCCTCCTCCCCCCCTCCTCCTCAGCCGCCCTCCGCCTAGCCCTGCACCAGTGCCCGAACTCCAGCCCTCCGCCTGCCCAGCCCAGGACCTGCAGCACCGGGCGCCCAGTCGGCACGCTGCCGCCAAGCCAAGGGGAGCCAACCTCCTCCGGCTGCCGCTGGCCACAGGGAACTCCTACTCTCTCTTTCTAGGCCGGATCCCCTGCCTGCCGCCATCGCCCAGCCACACACCAGCCGTGCCCGGCAGCCTCCACGCCTGCCCAGGGCTGCGCCCGCGGCTCGCGGGTCCCGGCACCAGGGGGTTCGGCGCCCCACACCACCGCGGCCCCGGGCCTTCCCTCCTACCCGGCCGCCAGCAGCCCACCGCTGACGCACAGGTCGCCCGCCCTCCCCCGGCACGGCCGCCGCGCGCTCCACGCACTCCCACGCCGCGAGGACAGCTGAGGGCCTGGGGACCCTTGTCCCCGCTCGGTCACGGGGGCCCAAGTGGGGCAGCAGGTCGGGAAGGAGGGCGGCAGCGCACGGAATCACCCCCGCCGCACGCTCGCGTGGGCACTCACACACACACACACACACACACACACGCGCCTACACAAGAGGCACACAGTCGCACACCCACGACACCCTTCGTGGCACAGAGGGATTTCCGTCCTCAGCGCCCGTTCCCTCACGGGAGGGTGGGGCGCTTCAGCGCCCGCACCCTCCAGCCCGGCAGCCAGTTCGAGACTGTCGCTCCCCCTCTTCATGGAGGAACGACACAGGACCTGCGCTGTTCTTTCGTCTGCTCGGCCCTCCCCGGGTTTGCTGCTGGTTCTTCCCGGGTTGGCTACCGTCCCTTCCACCTCCGTGTGGAAGGGCAGTTCCCTGCCACATTCCCCACTTCCGCGGGGGAGCGGCACACCGCCGGCCGGCCGGCCGGCTCTCTCGAGGGCTGCACAGGTGTTCCCTTAGATGTTCCTGGTGCATGTTGTCTCTCTCCTCCTTTATAGTCCTCTTCCGCCAATCCCAACTCGGCTGCCCACGCCAAGTACGCTGCTCTCCTCCAATCAGGAGCAGGATCAGCTCCTGGAGGTCATCACTCAAGTTGGCAGAGGCAGCTGCATAGAAGCTGTTTTCTCCTCTCCCAGCGCCATATTGTGGGAGAGCAGATGCATAGAATAAGTCTTAATTCCAGTAACTCAGTCCAATCCGAGTTGCTCCCCACAGAGACCACAGGCTGTGTGCTGCCTGCCTGCCGCCGAGACCCTCTGTCCCGGGAGGTCCCTGTGGGCAAGCATGTGGCCGCGGGTCTCTGCCTGGCCTGCCAAAAGGGTGCCCCGTTTGGATGCTGTGTGAGTCAGGGCTGATGGGGGAGAGGGGGACAGAGAGAGGAGAGAGAGACAGAGAGAGAGAAAGAGAGAGAGACGTGTAGGTGTTGGTGTAAGTCAGAGACAGAGGGAGAGGGTGCCTGTATTGCCTGCGAGGCTTGGTGTGGGGTCCCTCCTTTGCGCTCTGGGCTTCGCGGCTGTGGCGCGTGGCCGCCGCACGGCCAGGTGGCGCAGAGGGCCCGCGGGTTGGGCTGCGCGGGCACCGGGCCCTGAGTGGTGGGCAACCGCGCCCTGGCGTCGTCTTCGGGCGGTGGTCGTGGTCGTGGTCGTGGTCACAGTCATTGGGCTCCCTGGGAGACAGGAGCCAGGAGGGGCGGTGGGAGTGCAGGTGCCGGGAGCTGCTGGTGCGGCGGGCTGCGGGGTTGGGGCGGCCGGCAGGGGAGCGCCCTGGCGGGCGGTGAGTCGCTGGTTTGGGGTTGGAGGGGGCGCGCTGGATGGCGCGGGGCGTGGCCTGTGTCCCGGGGTGGGCCCCGGGGTTGGCGGTGGGGCTGCGGCAGCCGGGGACAGCTGGCCGGCCCGCCCGTGCCCGTGCCCGTGCCCGTGCCCGTGCCCAGGCCCAGGCCCAGGCCCAGGCCCGAGGCGCGGGCGGGCTGCTGCCAGGTGGAGGGGTCGGGCTTCTGCCCCCTGCTGGAGCTGCGTTGGGGGTCGCAGGGGTCCCGGCGTGCGGGCTGGCGGATGGGGGCGTGGCTAGGCAGCCAGCCAAAGGCGAGCAAAGGGAGGGGCCGCGGGGCAAAAGCCTACAGCACCCGGTATTCCCAGGCGGTCTCCCATCCAAGTACTAACCAGGCCCGACCCTGCTTAGCTTCCGAGATCCAGACGAGATCGGGCGCGTTCAGGGTGGTATGGCCGTAGACGCCAGAGGCTGCCTCAGGCCCCTCTTGAGTGCGCGCCCGCACAGCCGCCGCCGCCGCCGCCGCCGCCGCCGCCTCCTCCTCCTCCTCCTGCCCGCTCCCCGCTCCTCACTCCCATTCCCATTCCCATTCCCATTCCCGCTCTCCCGCTCCCGCTGCCGCTTCTCCTCCGCCTCCTCTCCCTCTTTTCTCTTCTCTTCTCCTCCTCCCCCCTCCTCCTCAGCCGCCCTCCGCCTAGCCCTGCACCAGTGCCCGAACTCCAGCCCTCCGCCTGCCCAGCCCAGGACCTGCAGTGCAGCACCGGGCGCCCAGTCGGCACGCTGCCGCCAAGCCAAGGGCCAACCTCCTCCGGCTGCCGCTGGCCACAGGGAACTCCTACTCTCTCTTTCTAAGGCCGGATCCCCTGCCTGCCGCCATCGCCCAGCCACACGCCAGCCGTGCCCGGCGGCCTCCCACGCCTGCCCAGGGCTGCGCCCCGCGGCTCGCGGGTCCCGGCACCAGGGGGTTCGGCGCCCCACACCACCGCGGCCCGGGCCTTCCCTCCTACCCGGCCGCCAGCAGCCCCCACCGCTGACGCACAGGTCGCCCGCCCTCCCCCGGCACGGCCGCCGCGCCTCCACACACTCCCACGCCGCGAGGACGGCTGGGGGCCTGGGGACCTGCTCCCCGCTCGGTCACAGGGGCCCAAGTGGGGCAGCAGGTCGGGAAGGGCGGCGGCGCACGGAATCACCCCCCGCCGCACGCGCTCGCGTGGGCACTCACACACACACACACACACACACACACACACACACACGCCTACACAAGGGGCACACAGTCGCACACCCCGACACCCTTCGTGGCACAGAGGGATTTCCGTCCTCAGCGCCCGTTCCCTCACGGGAGGGTGGGGCGCTTCAGCGCGACCCGCACCCTCCAGCCCGACAGCCAGTTCGAGACTGTCATCCCCACTCTTCATGGAGGAACGACACAGGACCCTGCGCTGTTCTTTCGTCTGCTCGGCCCTCCACGGGTTTGCTGCTGGTTCTTCCCGGGTTGGCTACCGTCCCTTCCACCTCCGTGGAAGGGGCGGTTCCCCCTGCCACATTCCCCACTTCCGCAGGGGAGCGGCACACCGCCGGCCGGCCGGCCGGCTCTCTCGGGGAGCTGCAGGTGTTCCCTTAGATGTTCCTGGTGCATGTTGTCTCTCTCCTCCTTTATAGTCCTCTTCCGCCAATCCCAACTCGGCTGGCCCACACGCCAAGTACGCTGCTCTCCTCCAATCAGGAGCAGGATCAGCTCCTGGAGGTCATCACTCAAGTTGGCAAGAGGCAGCTGCATGAAGCTGTTTTCTCCTCTCCCAGCGCCATATTGTGGGAGAGCAGATGCATAGAATAGATCCGTAATTCCAGTAACTCAGTCCAATCCGAGTTGCTCCCCACAGAGACCCACAGGCTGTGTGCTGCCTGCCTGCCACGGACCCTCTGTCCCGGGGAGGTCCTGTGGGCACGCAGCCTGTGGCCGCGGGTCTCTGCCTGGCCTGCCAAAGGGTGCCCCGTTTGGATGCTGTGTGAGTCAGGGCTGATGGGGGGAGAGGGGGACAGAGAGAGGAGAGAGAGACAGAGAGAGAGAGAGAAAGAGAGAGAGACGTGTAGGTGTTGGTGTAAGTCAGAGACAGAGGGAGAGGGTGCCTGTATTGCCTGCGAGGCTTGGTGTGGGGTCCCTCCTTTGCGCTCTGGAGGGCTTCCGCGGCTGGCGGCGCGTGGCCGCCGCACGGCCAGGTGGCGCAGAGGGGCCCGCGGGTTGGGCTGCGCGAGGCACCGGGCCCTGAGTGGTGGGCAACCGCGCCCTGGCGTCGTCTTCGGGCGGTGGTCGTGGTCGTGGTCGTGGTCACAGTCATTGGGCTCCCTGGGAGACAGGAGCCCGGGAGGACGGTGGGAGTGCAGGTGCCGGGCTGCTGGTGCGGCGGGCTGCGGGGTTGGGGCGGCCGGCAGGGGGGGCGCCTGGCCCCGGGGCGGTGAGTCGCTGGTTTGGGGTTGGAGGGGGCGCGCTGGATGACGCAGGGCGTGGCAGCCTGTGTCCCGGGGTGGGCCCAGGGTTGGCGGTGGGGCTGCGGCAGCCGGGGACAGCTGGCCGGCCCGCCCGTGCCCCGTGCCCGTGCCCGTGCCCGTGCCCAGGCCCAGGCCCAGGCCCGGGCCCGAGGCGCGGGCAGGCTGGAGGCTGCCAGGTGGAGGGTCGGGCTTCTGCCCCCTGCTGGAGCTGCGTTGGGGGTCGCAGGGGTCCCGGCGTGCGGGCTGGCGGATGGGGGCGTGGCTAGGCAGCCAGCCAAAGGCGAGCAAAGGGGAGGGTGCCGCGGGGCAAAGCCTACAGCACCCGGTATTCCCAGGCGGTCTCCCATCCAAGTACTAACCAGGCCCGACCCTGCTTAGCTTCCGAGATCAGACGAGATCGGGCGCGTTCAGGGTGGTATGGCCGTAGACGCCAGAGGCTGCCTCCAGGCCCCTCGCGGAGTGCGCGCCCGCACGGCCGCCGCCGCCGCCGCCGCCGCCTCACCTCCTCCTCCCTCCTCCTGCCCGCTCCCCGCTCTCCTCCCATTCCCATTCCCATTCCCATTCCCGCTCCCGCTCCCGCTGCCGCTTCTCCTCCGCCTCCTCCCTCTTTTCTCTTCTCTTCTCTTCTCCTCCTCCCCCCCTCCCTCCTCAGCCGCCCTCCGCCTAGCCCTGCACCAGTGCCCGAACTCCAGCCCTCCGCCTGCCCAGCCCAGGACCTGCAGTGCAGCACCGGGCGCCCAGTCGGCACGCTGCCGCAAGCCAGGGGAGCCAACCTCCTCCGGCTGCCGCTGGCCGCAGGAACTCCTACTCTCTTTCTAAGGCCGGATCCCCTGCCTGCCGCCATCGCCCAGCCACACGCCAGCCGTGCCCGGCAGCCTCCACGCCTGCCCAGGGCTGCGCCCCGCAGCTCGCGGGTCCCGGCACCAGGGGTTCGGCGCCCCACACCACCGCGGCCCGGGCCTTCCCTCCCTACCCGGCCGCCAGCAGCCCCCACCGCCCCGGGCGCACAGGTCGCCCGCCCTCCCCCGGCACGGCCGCCGCGCCTCCACACACTCCCACGCCGCGAGGACAGCTGAGGGGCCTGGGGACCCTTGTCCCCGCTCGGTCACGGGGGCCCAAGTGGGGCAGCAGCAGGTCAGGAAGGAGGGCGGCAGCGCACGGAATCACACCCCGCCGCACGCTCGCGTGGGCACTCACACACACACACACACACACACACACACACACACACGCCTACACAAGGGGCACACAGTCGCACACCCGAGCACCCGCGCCCATTGGCACAGAGGGATTTCCGTCCTCAGCACGCCCGTTCCCTCACGGGAGGGTGGGGCGCTTCAGCGCGACCCGCACCCTCAGCCCGGCAGCCAGTTCGAGACTGTCGCTCCCCTCTTCATGGAGGAACGACACAGGACCCTGCGCTGTTCTTTCGTCTGCTCGGCCCTCCCCGGGTTTGCTGCTGGTTCTTCCCGGGTTGGCTACCGTCCCGCCCACCTCCGTGGAAGGGCAGTTCCCCTGCCACATTCCCCACTTCCGCAGGGGAGCGGCCACACCGCCGGCCGGCCCGGCCGGCTCTCGGGGGCTGCACAGGTGTTCCCCTTAGATGTTCCTGGTGCATGTTGTCTCTCTCCTCCTTTATAGTCCTCTTCAATCCCAACTCGGCTGGCCCACGCGCCAAGTACGCTGCTCTCCTCCAATCAGGAGCAGGATCAGCTCCTGGAGGTCATCACTCAAGTTGGCAAGAGGCAGCTGCATAGAAGCTGTTTTCCTCCTCTCCCAGCGCCATATTGTGGGAGAGCAGATGCACAGAATCGTCTTAATTCCCGTAACTCAGTCCAATCCGAGTTGCTCCCCACAGAGACCACAGGCTGTGTGCTGCCTGCCTGCCACGGACCCTCTGTCCCGGGAGGTCCCTGTGGGCACGCAGCCTGTGGCCGCGGGTCTCTGCCTGGCCTGCCAAAAGGGTGCCCCGTTTGGATGCTGTGTGAGTCAGGGCTGATGGGGGAGAGGGGGACAGAGAGAGGAGAGACAGAGAGAGAGAGAGAAAGAGAGAGACGTGTAGGTGTTGGTGTAAGTCAGAGACAGAGGAGAGGTGCCTGTATTGCCTGCGAGGCTTGGTGTGGGGTCCCTCCTTTGCGCTCTGGAGGGCTTCCGCGGCTGTGGCGCGTGGCCGCCGCACGGCCAGGTGGCGCAGAGGGCCCCGCGGGTTGGGCTGCGCGAGGCACCGGGCCCTGAGTGGTGGGCAACGCGCCCTGGCGTCGTCTTCGGGCGGTGGTCGTGGTCGTGGTCGTGGTCACAGTCATTGGGCTCCCTGGGAGACAGGAGCCCGGGAGGGCGGTGGGAGTGCAGGTGCCGGGGAGCTGCTGGTGCGGCGGGCTGCGGGGTTGGGGCGGCCGGCAGGGGCGCCCTGGCGGGCGGTGAGTCGCTGGTTTGGGGTTGGAGGGGGCGCGCTGGATGGCGCCGGGAGGACGTAGCCTGTGTCCAGGGTGGGCCCCGGGGTTGGCGGTGGGGCTGCGGCAGCCGGGGACAGCTGGCCGGCCCGCCCGTGCCCCGTACTTGTGCCCGTGTGACCACCCCGAGGCCAGGCCCAGGCCCAGGCCCGAGGCGCGGGCGGGCTGGGGCTGCCAGGTGGAGGGGTCCGGGCTTCTGCCCCCTGCTGGAGCTGCGTTGGGGGTCGCAGGGGTCCCGGCGTGCGGGCTGGCGGATGGGGGCGTGGCTAGGCGGCCAGCCAAAGGCGAGCAAAAGGGGAGGGTGCCGCGGGGCCGCCTACAGCACCCGGTATTCCCAGGCGGTCTCCCATCCAAGTACTAACAGGCCCGACCCTGCTTAGCTTCCGAGATCAGACGAGATCGGGCGCGTTCAGGGTGGTATGGCCGTAGACGCCAGAGGCTGCCTCCAGGCCCCTCTTGAGTGCGCGCCCGCGCAGCCCGCCGCCGCCGCCGCCGCCGCCGCCTCCTCCTCCTCCTCCTCCTGCCCGCTCCCCGCTCTCACTCCCCATTCCCATTCCCATTCCCATTCCCGCTCCCGCTCCCGCTGCCGCTTCTCCTCCGCCTCCCTCCCTCTTTTCTCTTCTCTTCTCTTCCTCCCTCCTCCCCCCCTCCCTCCTCAGCCGCCCTCCGCCCCAGCCCTGCGCAGTGAACTCCAGCCTCCGCCTGCCCAGCCCAGGACCTGCAGTGCAGCACCCGGGGCGCCCAGTCGGCACGCTGCCGCCAAGCCAAGGGGAGCCAACCTCCTCCGGCTGCCGCTGGCCACAGGGAACTCCTACTCTCTCTTTCTAGGCGGGATCCCCTGCCTGCCATCGCCCAGCCACACGCCAGCCGTGCCCGGCAGCCTCCCGCCTGCCCAGGGCTGCGCCCGCGGCTCGCGGGTCCCGGCACCAGGGGGTTCGGCGCCCCACCACCGCGGCCCGGGCCTTCCCTCCTACCCGGCCGCCAGCAGCCCCCACCGCTGACGCACAGGTCGCCCGCCCTCCCCCGGCACGGCCGCCGCGCCTCCACACACTCCACGCCGCGAGGACAGCTGAGGGCCTGGGGACCTTGTCCCCGCTCGGTCACAGGGGCCCAAGTGGGGCAGCAGGTCGGGAAGGAGGGCGGCAGCGCACACGCGGAGATCACCCCCGCCGCACGCTCGCGTGGGCACTCACACACACACACACACACACACACACACACACGCCTACACAAGGGGCACACAGTCGCACACCCCCGACACCCCTTCGTGGCACAGAGGGATTTCCGTCCTCAGCGCCCGTTCCCTCACGGGAGGGTGGGGGCGCTCGCGCGACCCGCACCCTCCAGCCCGGCCCAGCCAGGTTAAGGCCTTCGCTCCCCTCTTCATGGAGGAACGACACAGGACCCTGCGCTGTTCTTTCGTCTGCTCGGCCCTCCCGGGTTTGCTGCTGGTTCTTCCCAGGTTGGCTACCGTCCCTTCCCACCTCCGTGGAAGGGCAGTTCCCTGCCACATTCCCCACTTCCGCGGGGGCCGGCCGCCGGCCGGCCGGCCGGCTCTCTCGGGGGCTGCACAGGTGTTCCCCTTAGATGTTCCTGGTGCATGTTGTCTCTCTCCTCCTTTATAGTCCTCTTCCGCCAATCCCAACTCGGCTGCCCCACACGCCAAGTACGCTGCTCTCCTCCAATCAGGAGCAGGATCAGCTCCTGGAGGTCATCACTCAAGTTGGCAAGAGGCAGCTGCATAGAAGCTGTTTTCTCCTCTCCCAGCGCCATATTGTGGGAGAGCAGATGCATAGAATAAGTCTTAATTCCAGTAACTCAGTCCAATCCGAGTTGCTCCCACAGAGAACCACAGGCTGTGTGCTGCCTGCCACGGACCCTCTGTCCCGGGAGGTCCTGTGGGCACGCAGCCCTGTGGCCGCGGGTCTCTGCCTGGCCTGCCAAAAGGGTGCCCCGTTTTGGATGCTGTGTGAGTCAGGGCTGATGGGGAGAGGGGGACAGAGAGAGGAGAGAGAGACAGAGAGAGAGAGAGAAAGAGAGAGAGACGTGTAGGTGTTGGTGTAAGTCAGAGACAGAGGGAAGGGTGCCTGTACCTGCGAGGCTTGGTGTGGGGTCCCTCCTTTGCGCTCTGGAGGGCTTCCGCGGCTGTGGCGCGTGGCCGCCGCACGGCCAGGTGGCGCAGAGGGCCCGCGGGTTGGGCTGCGCGAGGCACCGGAGCCCTGAGTGGTGGGCAACCGCGCCCTGGCGTCGTCTTCGGGCGGTGGTCGTGGTCGTGGTCGTGGTCACAGTCATTGGGCTCCCTGGGAGACAGGAGCCCGGGAGGGGCGGTGGGAGTGCAGGTGCCGGGAGCTGCTGGTGCGAGCGGGCTGCGGGGTTGGGGCGGCCGGCAGGGGAGCGCCTGGCGGGCGGTGAGTCGCTGGTTTGGGGTTGGAGGGGGCGCGCTGGATGGCGCGGGGCGTGGCCTGTGTCCCGGGGTGGGCCCCGGGGTTGGCGGTGGGGCTGCGGCAGCCGGGGACAGCCGGCCGGCCCGCCCGTGCCCGTGCCCGTGCCCGTGCCCGTGCCCAGGCCCAGGCCCAGGCCCAGGCCCGAGGCGCGGGCGGGCTGGGGCTGCCAGGTGGAGGGGTCGGGCTTCTGCCCCCTGCTGGAGCTGCGTTGGGGGTCGCAGGGGTCCCGGCGTGCGGGCTGGCGGATGGGGGCGTGGCTAGGCAGCCAGCCAAAGGCGAGCAAAAGGGGAGGGTGCCGCGGAGCCAAAAGCCTACAGCACCCGGTATTCCCAGGCGGTCTCCCATCCAAGGGCCCGGGGCTTCTGCCCCCTGCTGGAGCTGCGTTGGGGGTCGCAGGGGTCCCGGCGTGCGGGCTGGCGGATGGGGGCGTGGCTAGGCAGCCAGCCAAAGGCGAGCAAAAGGGGAGGGTGCCGCGGGGCAAAAGCCTACAGCACCCGGTATTCCCAGGCGGTCTCCCATCCAAGTACTAACCAGGCCCGACCCTGCTTAGCTTCCGAGATCAGACGAGATCGGGCGCGTTCAGGGTGGTATGGCCGTAGACGCCAGAGGCTGCCTCCAGGCCCCTCTTGAGTGCGCGCCCGCACAGCCGCCGCCGCCGCCGCCGCCGCCGCCTCCTCCTCCTCCTCCTCCTGCCCGCTCCCCGCTCTCACTCCCATTCCCATTCCCATTCCCATTCCCGCTCCCGCTCCCGCTGCCGCTTCTCCTCCGCCTCCTCCCTCTTTTCTCTTCTCTTCTCTTCTCCTCCTCCCCCCCCCTCCTCCTCAGCCGCCCTCCGCCTAGCCCTGCACCAGTGCCCGAACTCCAGCCCTCCGCCTGCCCAGCCCAGGACCTGCAGTGCAGCACCGGGCGCCCAGTCGGCACGCTGCCGCCAAGCCAAGGGGAGCCAACCTCCTCCGGCTGCCGCTGGCCACAGGGAACTCCTACTCTCTCTTTCTAGGCCGGATCCCCTGCCTGCCGCCATCGCCCAGCCACACGCCAGCCGTGCCCGGCAGCCTCCACGCCTGCCCAGGGCTGCGCCCCGCGGCTCGCGGGTCCCGGCACCAGGGGGTTCGGCGCCCCACACCACCGCGGCCCGGGCCTTCCCTCCTACCCGGCCGCCAGCAGCCCCCCCACCGCTGACGCACAGGTCGCCCGCCCTCCCCCGGCACGGCCGCCGCGCCTCCACACACTCCCACGCCGCGAGGACAGCTGAGGGCCTGGGGACCCTTGTCCCCGCTCGGTCACGGGGGCCCAAGTGGGGCAGCAGGTCGGGAAGGAGGGCGGCAGCGCACGGAATCACCCCCGCCGCACGCTCGCGTGGGCACTCACACACACACACACACACACACACACACACACACACGCCTACACAAGGGGCACACAGTCGCACACCCCGACACCCTTCGTGGCACAGAGGGATTTCCGTCCTCAGCGCCCGTTCCCTCACGGGAGGGTGGGGCGCTTCAGCGCGACCCGCACCCTCCAGCCCGGCAGCCAGTTCGAGACTGTCGCTCCCCCTCTTCATGGAGGAACGACACAGGACCCTGCGCTGTTCTTTCGTCTGCTCGGCCCTCCCCGGGTTTGCTGCTGGTTCTTCCCGGGTTGGCTACCGTCCCTTCCACCTCCGTGGAAGGGCGGTTCCCCCTGCCACATTCCCCACTTCCGCGGGGGAGCGGCACACCGCCGGCCGGCCGGCCGGCTCTCTCGGGGGCTGCACAGGTGTTCCCCTTAGATGTTCCTGGTGCATGTTGTCTCTCTCCTCCTTTATAGTCCTCTTCCGCCAATCCCAACTCGGCTGGCCCACACGCCAAGTACGCTGCTCTCCTCCAATCAGGAGCAGGATCAGCTCCTGGAGGTCATCACTCAAGTTGGCAAGAGGCAGCTGCATAGAAGCTGTTTTCTCCTCTCCCAGCGCCATATTGTGGGAGAGCAGATGCATAGAATAAGTCTTAATTCCAGTAACTCAGTCCAATCCGAGTTGCTCCCCACAGAGACCACAGGCTGTGTGCTGCCTGCCTGCCACGGACCCTCTGTCCCGGGGAGGTCCTGTGGGCACGCAGCCTGTGGCCGCGGGTCTCTGCCTGGCCTGCCAAAAGGGTGCCCCGTTTGGATGCTGTGTGAGTCAGGGCTGATGGGGGAGAGGGGGACAGAGAGAGGAGAGAGAGACAGAGAGAGAGAGAGAAAGAGAGAGAGACGTGTAGGTGTTGGTGTAAGTCAGAGACAGAGGGAGAGGGTGCCTGTATTGCCTGCGAGGCTTGGTGTGGGGTCCCTCCTTTGCGCTCTGGAGGGCTTCCGCGGCTGTGGCGCGTGGCCGCCGCACGGCCAGGTGGCGCAGAGGGCCCGCGGGTTGGGCTGCGCGAGGCACCGGGCCCTGAGTGGTGGGCAACCGCGCCCTGGCGTCGTCTTCGGGCGGTGGTCGTGGTCGTGGTCGTGGTCACAGTCATTGGGCTCCCTGGGAGACAGGAGCCCGGGAGGGGCGGTGGGAGTGCAGGTGCCGGGAGCTGCTGGTGCGGCGGGCTGCGGGGTTGGGGCGGCCGGCAGGGGAGCGCCCTGGCGGGCGGTGAGTCGCTGGTTTGGGGTTGGAGGGGGCGCGCTGGATGGCGCGGGGCGTGGCCTGTGTCCCGGGGTGGGCCCCGGGGTTGGCGGTGGGGCTGCGGCAGCCGGGGACAGCTGGCCGGCCCGCCCGTGCCCGTGCCCGTGCCCGTGCCCGTGCCCAGGCCCAGGCCCAGGCCCAGGCCCGAGGCGCGGGCGGGCTGGGGCTGCCAGGTGGAGGGGTCGGGCTTCTGCCCCCTGCTGGAGCTGCGTTGGGGGTCGCAGGGGTCCCGGCGTGCGGGCTGGCGGATGGGGGCGTGGCTAGGCAGCCAGCCAAAGGCGAGCAAAAGGGGAGGGTGCCGCGGGGCAAAAGCCTACAGCACCCGGTATTCCCAGGCGGTCTCCCATCCAAGTACTAACCAGGCCCGACCCTGCTTAGCTTCCGAGATCAGACGAGATCGGGCGCGTTCAGGGTGGTATGGCCGTAGACGCCAGAGGCTGCCTCCAGGCCCCTCTTGAGTGCGCGCCCGCACAGCCGCCGCCGCCGCCGCCGCCGCCGCCTCCTCCTCCTCCTCCTCCTGCCCGCTCCCCGCTCTCACTCCCATTCCCATTCCCATTCCCATTCCCGCTCCCGCTCCCGCTGCCGCTTCTCCTCCGCCTCCTCCCTCTTTTCTCTTCTCTTCTCTTCTCCTCCTCCCCCCCCCTCCTCCTCAGCCGCCCTCCGCCTAGCCCTGCACCAGTGCCCGAACTCCAGCCCTCCGCCTGCCCAGCCCAGGACCTGCAGTGCAGCACCGGGCGCCCAGTCGGCACGCTGCCGCCAAGCCAAGGGGAGCCAACCTCCTCCGGCTGCCGCTGGCCACAGGGAACTCCTACTCTCTCTTTCTAGGCCGGATCCCCTGCCTGCCGCCATCGCCCAGCCACACGCCAGCCGTGCCCGGCAGCCTCCACGCCTGCCCAGGGCTGCGCCCCGCGGCTCGCGGGTCCCGGCACCAGGGGGTTCGGCGCCCCACACCACCGCGGCCCGGGCCTTCCCTCCTACCCGGCCGCCAGCAGCCCCCCCACCGCTGACGCACAGGTCGCCCGCCCTCCCCCGGCACGGCCGCCGCGCCTCCACACACTCCCACGCCGCGAGGACAGCTGAGGGCCTGGGGACCCTTGTCCCCGCTCGGTCACGGGGGCCCAAGTGGGGCAGCAGGTCGGGAAGGAGGGCGGCAGCGCACGGAATCACCCCCGCCGCACGCTCGCGTGGGCACTCACACACACACACACACACACACACACACACGCCTACACAAGGGGCACACAGTCGCACACCCCGACACCCTTCGTGGCACAGAGGGATTTCCGTCCTCAGCGCCCGTTCCCTCACGGGAGGGTGGGGCGCTTCAGCGCGACCCGCACCCTCCAGCCCGGCAGCCAGTTCGAGACTGTCGCTCCCCCTCTTCATGGAGGAACGACACAGGACCCTGCGCTGTTCTTTCGTCTGCTCGGCCCTCCCCGGGTTTGCTGCTGGTTCTTCCCGGGTTGGCTACCGTCCCTTCCACCTCCGTGGAAGGGCGGTTCCCCCTGCCACATTCCCCACTTCCGCGGGGGAGCGGCACACCGCCGGCCGGCCGGCCGGCTCTCTCGGGGGCTGCACAGGTGTTCCCCTTAGATGTTCCTGGTGCATGTTGTCTCTCTCCTCCTTTATAGTCCTCTTCCGCCAATCCCAACTCGGCTGCCCACACGCCAAGTACGCTGCTCTCCTCCAATCAGGAGCAGGATCAGCTCCTGGAGGTCATCACTCAAGTTGGCAAGAGGCAGCTGCATAGAAGCTGTTTTCTCCTCTCCCAGCGCCATATTGTGGGAGAGCAGATGCATAGAATAAGTCTTAATTCCAGTAACTCAGTCCAATCCGAGTTGCTCCCCACAGAGACCACAGGCTGTGTGCTGCCTGCCTGCCACGGACCCTCTGTCCCGGGGAGGTCCTGTGGGCACGCAGCCTGTGGCCGCGGGTCTCTGCCTGGCCTGCCAAAAGGGTGCCCCGTTTGGATGCTGTGTGAGTCAGGGCTGATGGGGGAGAGGGGGACAGAGAGAGGAGAGAGAGACAGAGAGAGAGAGAGAAAGAGAGAGAGACGTGTAGGTGTTGGTGTAAGTCAGAGACAGAGGGAGAGGGTGCCTGTATTGCCTGCGAGGCTTGGTGTGGGGTCCCTCCTTTGCGCTCTGGAGGGCTTCCGCGGCTGTGGCGCGTGGCCGCCGCACGGCCAGGTGGCGCAGAGGGCCCGCGGGTTGGGCTGCGCGAGGCACCGGGCCCTGAGTGGTGGGCAACCGCGCCCTGGCGTCGTCTTCGGGCGGTGGTCGTGGTCGTGGTCGTGGTCACAGTCATTGGGCTCCCTGGGAGACAGGAGCCCGGGAGGGGCGGTGGGAGTGCAGGTGCCGGGAGCTGCTGGTGCGGCGGGCTGCGGGGTTGGGGCGGCCGGCAGGGGAGCGCCCTGGCGGGCGGTGAGTCGCTGGTTTGGGGTTGGAGGGGGCGCGCTGGATGGCGCGGGGCGTGGCCTGTGTCCCGGGGTGGGCCCCGGGGTTGGCGGTGGGGCTGCGGCAGCCGGGGACAGCTGGCCGGCCCGCCCGTGCCCGTGCCCGTGCCCGTGCCCGTGCCCAGGCCCAGGCCCAGGCCCAGGCCCGAGGCGCGGGCGGGCTGGGGCTGCCAGGTGGAGGGGTCGGGCTTCTGCCCCCTGCTGGAGCTGCGTTGGGGGTCGCAGGGGTCCCGGCGTGCGGGCTGGCGGATGGGGGCGTGGCTAGGCAGCCAGCCAAAGGCGAGCAAAAGGGGAGGGTGCCGCGGGGCAAAAGCCTACAGCACCCGGTATTCCCAGGCGGTCTCCCATCCAAGGCCCGACCCTGCTTAGCTTCCGAGATCAGACGAGATCGGGCGCGTTCAGGGTGGTATGGCCGTAGACGCCAGAGGCTGCCTCCAGGCCCCTCTTGAGTGCGCGCCCGCACAGCCGCCGCCGCCGCCGCCGCCGCCGCCGCCGCCGCCGCCGCCTCCTCCTCCTCCTCCTCCTGCCCGCTCCCCGCTCTCACTCCCATTCCCATTCCCATTCCCATTCCCATTCCCATTCCCGCTCCCGCTCCCGCTGCCGCTTCTCCTCCGCCTCCTCCCTCTTTTCTCTTCTCTTCTCTTCTCCTCCTCCCCCCCCCTCCTCCTCAGCCGCCCTCCGCCTAGCCCTGCACCAGTGCCCGAACTCCAGCCCTCCGCCTGCCCAGCCCAGGACCTGCAGTGCAGCACCGGGCGCCCAGTCGGCACGCTGCCGCCAAGCCAAGGGGAGCCAACCTCCTCCGGCTGCCGCTGGCCACAGGGAACTCCTACTCTCTCTTTCTAGGCCGGATCCCCTGCCTGCCGCCATCGCCCAGCCACACGCCAGCCGTGCCCGGCAGCCTCCACGCCTGCCCAGGGCTGCGCCCCGCGGCTCGCGGGTCCCGGCACCAGGGGGTTCGGCGCCCCACACCACCGCGGCCCGGGCCTTCCCTCCTACCCGGCCGCCAGCAGCCCCCCCACCGCTGACGCACAGGTCGCCCGCCCTCCCCCGGCACGGCCGCCGCGCCTCCACACACTCCCACGCCGCGAGGACAGCTGAGGGCCTGGGGACCCTTGTCCCCGCTCGGTCACGGGGGCCCAAGTGGGGCAGCAGGTCGGGAAGGAGGGCGGCAGCGCACGGAATCACCCCCGCCGCACGCTCGCGTGGGCACTCACACACACACACACACACACACACACACACGCCTACACAAGGGGCACACAGTCGCACACCCCGACACCCTTCGTGGCACAGAGGGATTTCCGTCCTCAGCGCCCGTTCCCTCACGGGAGGGTGGGGCGCTTCAGCGCGACCCGCACCCTCCAGCCCGGCAGCCAGTTCGAGACTGTCGCTCCCCCTCTTCATGGAGGAACGACACAGGACCCTGCGCTGTTCTTTCGTCTGCTCGGCCCTCCCCGGGTTTGCTGCTGGTTCTTCCCGGGTTGGCTACCGTCCCTTCCACCTCCGTGGAAGGGCGGTTCCCCCTGCCACATTCCCCACTTCCGCGGGGGAGCGGCACACCGCCGGCCGGCCGGCCGGCTCTCTCGGGGGCTGCACAGGTGTTCCCCTTAGATGTTCCTGGTGCATGTTGTCTCTCTCCTCCTTTATAGTCCTCTTCCGCCAATCCCAACTCGGCTGCCCACACGCCAAGTACGCTGCTCTCCTCCAATCAGGAGCAGGATCAGCTCCTGGAGGTCATCACTCAAGTTGGCAAGAGGCAGCTGCATAGAAGCTGTTTTCTCCTCTCCCAGCGCCATATTGTGGGAGAGCAGATGCATAGAATAAGTCTTAATTCCAGTAACTCAGTCCAATCCGAGTTGCTCCCCACAGAGACCACAGGCTGTGTGCTGCCTGCCTGCCACGGACCCTCTGTCCCGGGGAGGTCCTGTGGGCACGCAGCCTGTGGCCGCGGGTCTCTGCCTGGCCTGCCAAAAGGGTGCCCCGTTTGGATGCTGTGTGAGTCAGGGCTGATGGGGGAGAGGGGGACAGAGAGAGGAGAGAGAGACAGAGAGAGAGAGAGAAAGAGAGAGAGACGTGTAGGTGTTGGTGTAAGTCAGAGACAGAGGGAGAGGGTGCCTGTATTGCCTGCGAGGCTTGGTGTGGGGTCCCTCCTTTGCGCTCTGGAGGGCTTCCGCGGCTGTGGCGCGTGGCCGCCGCACGGCCAGGTGGCGCAGAGGGCCCGCGGGTTGGGCTGCGCGAGGCACCGGGCCCTGAGTGGTGGGCAACCGCGCCCTGGCGTCGTCTTCGGGCGGTGGTCGTGGTCGTGGTCGTGGTCACAGTCATTGGGCTCCCTGGGAGACAGGAGCCCGGGAGGGGCGGTGGGAGTGCAGGTGCCGGGAGCTGCTGGTGCGGCGGGCTGCGGGGTTGGGGCGGCCGGCAGGGGAGCGCCCTGGCGGGCGGTGAGTCGCTGGTTTGGGGTTGGAGGGGGCGCGCTGGATGGCGCGGGGCGTGGCCTGTGTCCCGGGGTGGGCCCCGGGGTTGGCGGTGGGGCTGCGGCAGCCGGGGACAGCTGGCCGGCCCGCCCGTGCCCGTGCCCGTGCCCGTGCCCAGGCCCAGGCCCGAGGCGCGGGCGGGCTGGGGCTGCCAGGTGGAGGGGTCGGGCTTCTGCCCCCTGCTGGAGCTGCGTTGGGGGTCGCAGGGGTCCCGGCGTGCGGGCTGGCGGATGGGGGCGTGGCTAGGCAGCCAGCCAAAGGCGAGCAAAAGGGGAGGGTGCCGCGGGGCAAAAGCCTACAGCCCCCGGTATTCCCAGGCGGTCTCCCATCCAAGTACTAACCAGGCCCGACCCTGCTTAGCTTCCGAGATCAGACGAGATCGGGCGCGTTCAGGGTGGTATGGCCGTAGACGCCAGAGGCCGCCTCCAGGCCCCTCTTGAGTGCGCGCCCGCACAGCCGCCGCCGCCGCCGCCGCCTCCTCCTCCTCCTCCTCCTCCTCCTCCTCCTCCTCCTCCTCCTCCTCCTCCTCCTCCTCCTCCTGCCCGCTCCCCGCTCTCACTCCCATTCCCATTCCCATTCCCATTCCCATTCCCGCTCCCGCTCCCGCTGCCGCTTCTCCTCCGCCTCCTCCCTCTTTTCTCTTCTCTTCTCTTCTCCTCCTCCCCCCCCCTCCTCCTCAGCCGCCCTCCGCCTAGCCCTGCACCAGTGCCCGAACTCCAGCCCTCCGCCTGCCCAGCCCAGGACCTGCAGCACCGGGCGCCCAGTCGGCACGCTGCCGCCAAGCCAAGGGGAGCCAACCTCCTCCGGCTGCCGCTGGCCACAGGGAACTCCTACTCTCTCTTTCTAGGCCGGATCCCCTGCCTGCCGCCATCGCCCAGCCACACGCCAGCCGTGCCCGGCAGCCTCCACGCCTGCCCAGGGCTGCGCCCCGCGGCTCGCGGGTCCCGGCACCAGGGGGTTCGGCGCCCCACACCACCGCGGCCCGGGCCTTCCCTCCTACCCGGCCGCCAGCAGCCCCCCCACCGCTGACGCACAGGTCGCCCGCCCTCCCCCGGCACGGCCGCCGCGCCTCCACACACTCCCACGCCGCGAGGACAGCTGAGGGCCTGGGGACCCTTGTCCCCGCTCGGTCACGGGGGCCCAAGTGGGGCAGCAGGTCGGGAAGGAGGGCGGCAGCGCACGGAATCACCCCCGCCGCACGCTCGCGTGGGCACTCACACACACACACACACACACGCCTACACAAGGGGCACACAGTCGCACACCCCGACACCCTTCGTGGCACAGAGGGATTTCCGTCCTCAGCGCCCGTTCCCTCACGGGAGGGTGGGGCGCTTCAGCGCGACCCGCACCCTCCAGCCCGGCAGCCAGTTCGAGACTGTCGCTCCCCCTCTTCATGGAGGAACGACACAGGACCCTGCGCTGTTCTTTCGTCTGCTCGGCCCTCCCCGGGTTTGCTGCTGGTTCTTCCCGGGTTGGCTACCGTCCCTTCCACCTCCGTGGAAGGGCGGTTCCCCCTGCCACATTCCCCACTTCCGCGGGGGAGCGGCACACCGCCGGCCGGCCGGCCGGCTCTCTCGGGGGCTGCACAGGTGTTCCCCTTAGATGTTCCTGGTGCATGTTGTCTCTCTCCTCCTTTATAGTCCTCTTCCGCCAATCCCAACTCGGCTGCCCACACGCCAAGTACGCTGCTCTCCTCCAATCAGGAGCAGGATCAGCTCCTGGAGGTCATCACTCAAGTTGGCAAGAGGCAGCTGCATAGAAGCTGTTTTCTCCTCTCCCAGCGCCATATTGTGGGAGAGCAGATGCATAGAATAAGTCTTAATTCCAGTAACTCAGTCCAATCCGAGTTGCTCCCCACAGAGACCACAGGCTGTGTGCTGCCTGCCTGCCACGGACCCTCTGTCCCGGGGAGGTCCTGTGGGCACGCAGCCTGTGGCCGCGGGTCTCTGCCTGGCCTGCCAAAAGGGTGCCCCGTTTGGATGCTGTGTGAGTCAGGGCTGATGGGGGAGAGGGGGACAGAGAGAGGAGAGAGAGACAGAGAGAGAGAGAGAAAGAGAGAGAGACGTGTAGGTGTTGGTGTAAGTCAGAGACAGAGGGAGAGGGTGCCTGTATTGCCTGCGAGGCTTGGTGTGGGGTCCCTCCTTTGCGCTCTGGAGGGCTTCCGCGGCTGTGGCGCGTGGCCGCCGCACGGCCAGGTGGCGCAGAGGGCCCGCGGGTTGGGCTGCGCGAGGCACCGGGCCCTGAGTGGTGGGCAACCGCGCCCTGGCGTCGTCTTCGGGCGGTGGTCGTGGTCGTGGTCGTGGTCACAGTCATTGGGCTCCCTGGGAGACAGGAGCCCGGGAGGGGCGGTGGGAGTGCAGGTGCCGGGAGCTGCTGGTGCGGCGGGCTGCGGGGTTGGGGCGGCCGGCAGGGGAGCGCCCTGGCGGGCGGTGAGTCGCTGGTTTGGGGTTGGAGGGGGCGCGCTGGATGGCGCGGGGCGTGGCCTGTGTCCCGGGGTGGGCCCCGGGGTTGGCGGTGGGGCTGCGGCAGCCGGGGACAGCTGGCCGGCCCGCCCGTGCCCGTGCCCGTGCCCGTGCCCGTGCCCAGGCCCAGGCCCGAGGCGCGGGCGGGCTGGGGCTGCCAGGTGGAGGGGTCGGGCTTCTGCCCCCTGCTGGAGCTGCGTTGGGGGTCGCAGGGGTCCCGGCGTGCGGGCTGGCGGATGGGGGCGTGGCTAGGCAGCCAGCCAAAGGCGAGCAAAAGGGGAGGGTGCCGCGGGGCAAAAGCCTACAGCACCCGGTATTCCCAGGCGGTCTCCCATCCAAGTACTAACCAGGCCCGACCCTGCTTAGCTTCCGAGATCAGACGAGATCGGGCGCGTTCAGGGTGGTATGGCCGTAGACGCCAGAGGCCGCCTCCAGGCCCCTCTTGAGTGCGCGCCCGCACAGCCGCCGCCGCCGCCGCCGCCGCCGCCTCCTCCTCCTCCTCCTCCTCCTCCTCCTCCTGCCCGCTCCCCGCTCTCACTCCCATTCCCATTCCCATTCCCATTCCCGCTCCCGCTCCCGCTGCCGCTTCTCCTCCGCCTCCTCCCTCTTTTCTCTTCTCTTCTCTTCTCCTCCTCCCCCCCCCTCCTCCTCAGCCGCCCTCCGCCTAGCCCTGCACCAGTGCCCGAACTCCAGCCCTCCGCCTGCCCAGCCCAGGACCTGCAGTGCAGCACCGGGCGCCCAGTCGGCACGCTGCCGCCAAGCCAAGGGGAGCCAACCTCCTCCGGCTGCCGCTGGCCACAGGGAACTCCTACTCTCTCTTTCTAGGCCGGATCCCCTGCCTGCCGCCATCGCCCAGCCACACGCCAGCCGTGCCCGGCAGCCTCCACGCCTGCCCAGGGCTGCGCCCCGCGGCTCGCGGGTCCCGGCACCAGGGGGTTCGGCGCCCCACACCACCGCGGCCCGGGCCTTCCCTCCTACCCGGCCGCCAGCAGCCCCCCCACCGCTGACGCACAGGTCGCCCGCCCTCCCCCGGCACGGCCGCCGCGCCTCCACACACTCCCACGCCGCGAGGACAGCTGAGGGCCTGGGGACCCTTGTCCCCGCTCGGTCACGGGGGCCCAAGTGGGGCAGCAGGTCGGGAAGGAGGGCGGCAGCGCACGGAATCACCCCCGCCGCACGCTCGCGTGGGCACTCACACACACACACACACACACACACACACACACACACGCCTACACAAGGGGCACACAGTCGCACACCCCGACACCCTTCGTGGCACAGAGGGATTTCCGTCCTCAGCGCCCGTTCCCTCACGGGAGGGTGGGGCGCTTCAGCGCGACCCGCACCCTCCAGCCCGGCAGCCAGTTCGAGACTGTCGCTCCCCCTCTTCATGGAGGAACGACACAGGACCCTGCGCTGTTCTTTCGTCTGCTCGGCCCTCCCCGGGTTTGCTGCTGGTTCTTCCCGGGTTGGCTACCGTCCCTTCCACCTCCGTGGAAGGGCGGTTCCCCCTGCCACATTCCCCACTTCCGCGGGGGAGCGGCACACCGCCGGCCGGCCGGCCGGCTCTCTCGGGGGCTGCACAGGTGTTCCCCTTAGATGTTCCTGGTGCATGTTGTCTCTCTCCTCCTTTATAGTCCTCTTCCGCCAATCCCAACTCGGCTGGCCCACACGCCAAGTACGCTGCTCTCCTCCAATCAGGAGCAGGATCAGCTCCTGGAGGTCATCACTCAAGTTGGCAAGAGGCAGCTGCATAGAAGCTGTTTTCTCCTCTCCCAGCGCCATATTGTGGGAGAGCAGATGCATAGAATAAGTCTTAATTCCAGTAACTCAGTCCAATCCGAGTTGCTCCCCACAGAGACCACAGGCTGTGTGCTGCCTGCCTGCCACGGACCCTCTGTCCCGGGGAGGTCCTGTGGGCACGCAGCCTGTGGCCGCGGGTCTCTGCCTGGCCTGCCAAAAGGGTGCCCCGTTTGGATGCTGTGTGAGTCAGGGCTGATGGGGGAGAGGGGGACAGAGAGAGGAGAGAGAGACAGAGAGAGAGAGAGAAAGAGAGAGAGACGTGTAGGTGTTGGTGTAAGTCAGAGACAGAGGGAGAGGGTGCCTGTATTGCCTGCGAGGCTTGGTGTGGGGTCCCTCCTTTGCGCTCTGGAGGGCTTCCGCGGCTGTGGCGCGTGGCCGCCGCACGGCCAGGTGGCGCAGAGGGCCCGCGGGTTGGGCTGCGCGAGGCACCGGGCCCTGAGTGGTGGGCAACCGCGCCCTGGCGTCGTCTTCGGGCGGTGGTCGTGGTCGTGGTCGTGGTCACAGTCATTGGGCTCCCTGGGAGACAGGAGCCCGGGAGGGGCGGTGGGAGTGCAGGTGCCGGGAGCTGCTGGTGCGGCGGGCTGCGGGGTTGGGGCGGCCGGCAGGGGAGCGCCCTGGCGGGCGGTGAGTCGCTGGTTTGGGGTTGGAGGGGGCGCGCTGGATGGCGCGGGGCGTGGCCTGTGTCCCGGGGTGGGCCCCGGGGTTGGCGGTGGGGCTGCGGCAGCCGGGGACAGCTGGCCGGCCCGCCCGTGCCCGTGCCCGTGCCCGTGCCCGTGCCCAGGCCCAGGCCCAGGCCCAGGCCCGAGGCGCGGGCGGGCTGGGGCTGCCAGGTGGAGGGGTCGGGCTTCTGCCCCCTGCTGGAGCTGCGTTGGGGGTCGCAGGGGTCCCGGCGTGCGGGCTGGCGGATGGGGGCGTGGCTAGGCAGCCAGCCAAAGGCGAGCAAAAGGGGAGGGTGCCGCGGGGCAAAAGCCTACAGCACCCGGTATTCCCAGGCGGTCTCCCATCCAAGGCCCGACCCTGCTTAGCTTCCGAGATCAGACGAGATCGGGCGCGTTCAGGGTGGTATGGCCGTAGACGCCAGAGGCTGCCTCCAGGCCCCTCTTGAGTGCGCGCCCGCACAGCCGCCGCCGCCGCCGCCGCCGCCGCCGCCGCCGCCGCCGCCTCCTCCTCCTCCTCCTCCTGCCCGCTCCCCGCTCTCACTCCCATTCCCATTCCCATTCCCATTCCCATTCCCATTCCCGCTCCCGCTCCCGCTGCCGCTTCTCCTCCGCCTCCTCCCTCTTTTCTCTTCTCTTCTCTTCTCCTCCTCCCCCCCCCTCCTCCTCAGCCGCCCTCCGCCTAGCCCTGCACCAGTGCCCGAACTCCAGCCCTCCGCCTGCCCAGCCCAGGACCTGCAGTGCAGCACCGGGCGCCCAGTCGGCACGCTGCCGCCAAGCCAAGGGGAGCCAACCTCCTCCGGCTGCCGCTGGCCACAGGGAACTCCTACTCTCTCTTTCTAGGCCGGATCCCCTGCCTGCCGCCATCGCCCAGCCACACGCCAGCCGTGCCCGGCAGCCTCCACGCCTGCCCAGGGCTGCGCCCCGCGGCTCGCGGGTCCCGGCACCAGGGGGTTCGGCGCCCCACACCACCGCGGCCCGGGCCTTCCCTCCTACCCGGCCGCCAGCAGCCCCCCCACCGCTGACGCACAGGTCGCCCGCCCTCCCCCGGCACGGCCGCCGCGCCTCCACACACTCCCACGCCGCGAGGACAGCTGAGGGCCTGGGGACCCTTGTCCCCGCTCGGTCACGGGGGCCCAAGTGGGGCAGCAGGTCGGGAAGGAGGGCGGCAGCGCACGGAATCACCCCCGCCGCACGCTCGCGTGGGCACTCACACACACACACACACACACACACACACACGCCTACACAAGGGGCACACAGTCGCACACCCCGACACCCTTCGTGGCACAGAGGGATTTCCGTCCTCAGCGCCCGTTCCCTCACGGGAGGGTGGGGCGCTTCAGCGCGACCCGCACCCTCCAGCCCGGCAGCCAGTTCGAGACTGTCGCTCCCCCTCTTCATGGAGGAACGACACAGGACCCTGCGCTGTTCTTTCGTCTGCTCGGCCCTCCCCGGGTTTGCTGCTGGTTCTTCCCGGGTTGGCTACCGTCCCTTCCACCTCCGTGGAAGGGCGGTTCCCCCTGCCACATTCCCCACTTCCGCGGGGGAGCGGCACACCGCCGGCCGGCCGGCCGGCTCTCTCGGGGGCTGCACAGGTGTTCCCCTTAGATGTTCCTGGTGCATGTTGTCTCTCTCCTCCTTTATAGTCCTCTTCCGCCAATCCCAACTCGGCTGCCCACACGCCAAGTACGCTGCTCTCCTCCAATCAGGAGCAGGATCAGCTCCTGGAGGTCATCACTCAAGTTGGCAAGAGGCAGCTGCATAGAAGCTGTTTTCTCCTCTCCCAGCGCCATATTGTGGGAGAGCAGATGCATAGAATAAGTCTTAATTCCAGTAACTCAGTCCAATCCGAGTTGCTCCCCACAGAGACCACAGGCTGTGTGCTGCCTGCCTGCCACGGACCCTCTGTCCCGGGGAGGTCCTGTGGGCACGCAGCCTGTGGCCGCGGGTCTCTGCCTGGCCTGCCAAAAGGGTGCCCCGTTTGGATGCTGTGTGAGTCAGGGCTGATGGGGGAGAGGGGGACAGAGAGAGGAGAGAGAGACAGAGAGAGAGAGAGAAAGAGAGAGAGACGTGTAGGTGTTGGTGTAAGTCAGAGACAGAGGGAGAGGGTGCCTGTATTGCCTGCGAGGCTTGGTGTGGGGTCCCTCCTTTGCGCTCTGGAGGGCTTCCGCGGCTGTGGCGCATGGCCGCCGCACGGCCAGGTGGCGCAGAGGGCCCGCGGGTTGGGCTGCGCGAGGCACCGGGCCCTGAGTGGTGGGCAACCGCGCCCTGGCGTCGTCTTCGGGCGGTGGTCGTGGTCGTGGTCGTGGTCACAGTCATTGGGCTCCCTGGGAGACAGGAGCCCGGGAGGGGCGGTGGGAGTGCAGGTGCCGGGAGCTGCTGGTGCGGCGGGCTGCGGGGTTGGGGCGGCCGGCAGGGGAGCGCCCTGGCGGGCGGTGAGTCGCTGGTTTGGGGTTGGAGGGGGCGCGCTGGATGGCGCGGGGCGTGGCCTGTGTCCCGGGGTGGGCCCCGGGGTTGGCGGTGGGGCTGCGGCAGCCGGGGACAGCTGGCCGGCCCGCCCGTGCCCGTGCCCGTGCCCGTGCCCGTGCCCAGGCCCAGGCCCAGGCCCAGGCCCGAGGCGCGGGCGGGCTGGGGCTGCCAGGTGGAGGGGTCGGGCTTCTGCCCCCTGCTGGAGCTGCGTTGGGGGTCGCAGGGGTCCCGGCGTGCGGGCTGGCGGATGGGGGCGTGGCTAGGCAGCCAGCCAAAGGCGAGCAAAAGGGGAGGGTGCCGCGGGGCAAAAGCCTACAGCACCCGGTATTCCCAGGCGGTCTCCCATCCAAGTACTAACCAGGCCCGACCCTGCTTAGCTTCCGAGATCAGACGAGATCGGGCGCGTTCAGGGTGGTATGGCCGTAGACGCCAGAGGCTGCCTCCAGGCCCCTCTTGAGTGCGCGCCCGCACAGCCGCCGCCGCCGCCGCCGCCGCCGCCTCCTCCTCCTCCTCCTCCTGCCCGCTCCCCGCTCTCACTCCCATTCCCATTCCCATTCCCATTCCCGCTCCCGCTCCCGCTGCCGCTTCTCCTCCGCCTCCTCCCTCTTTTCTCTTCTCTTCTCCTCCTCCCCCCCCCTCCTCCTCAGCCGCCCTCCGCCTAGCCCTGCACCAGTGCCCGAACTCCAGCCCTCCGCCTGCCCAGCCCAGGACCTGCAGTGCAGCACCGGGCGCCCAGTCGGCACGCTGCCGCCAAGCCAAGGGGAGCCAACCTCCTCCGGCTGCCGCTGGCCACAGGGAACTCCTACTCTCTCTTTCTAGGCCGGATCCCCTGCCTGCCGCCATCGCCCAGCCACACGCCAGCCGTGCCCGGCAGCCTCCACGCCTGCCCAGGGCTGCGCCCCGCGGCTCGCGGGTCCCGGCACCAGGGGGTTCGGCGCCCCACACCACCGCGGCCCGGGCCTTCCCTCCTACCCGGCCGCCAGCAGCCCCCCCACCGCTGACGCACAGGTCGCCCGCCCTCCCCCGGCACGGCCGCCGCGCCTCCACACACTCCCACGCCGCGAGGACAGCTGAGGGCCTGGGGACCCTTGTCCCCGCTCGGTCACGGGGGCCCAAGTGGGGCAGCAGGTCGGGAAGGAGGGCGGCAGCGCACGGAATCACCCCCGCCGCACGCTCGCGTGGGCACTCACACACACACACACACACACACACACACACACACGCCTACACAAGGGGCACACAGTCGCACACCCCGACACCCTTCGTGGCACAGAGGGATTTCCGTCCTCAGCGCCCGTTCCCTCACGGGAGGGTGGGGCGCTTCAGCGCGACCCGCACCCTCCAGCCCGGCAGCCAGTTCGAGACTGTCGCTCCCCCTCTTCATGGAGGAACGACACAGGACCCTGCGCTGTTCTTTCGTCTGCTCGGCCCTCCCCGGGTTTGCTGCTGGTTCTTCCCGGGTTGGCTACCGTCCCTTCCACCTCCGTGGAAGGGCGGTTCCCCCTGCCACATTCCCCACTTCCGCGGGGGAGCGGCACACCGCCGGCCGGCCGGCCGGCTCTCTCGGGGGCTGCACAGGTGTTCCCCTTAGATGTTCCTGGTGCATGTTGTCTCTCTCCTCCTTTATAGTCCTCTTCCGCCAATCCCAACTCGGCTGGCCCACACGCCAAGTACGCTGCTCTCCTCCAATCAGGAGCAGGATCAGCTCCTGGAGGTCATCACTCAAGTTGGCAAGAGGCAGCTGCATAGAAGCTGTTTTCTCCTCTCCCAGCGCCATATTGTGGGAGAGCAGATGCATAGAATAAGTCTTAATTCCAGTAACTCAGTCCAATCCGAGTTGCTCCCCACAGAGACCACAGGCTGTGTGCTGCCTGCCTGCCACGGACCCTCTGTCCCGGGGAGGTCCTGTGGGCACGCAGCCTGTGGCCGCGGGTCTCTGCCTGGCCTGCCAAAAGGGTGCCCCGTTTGGATGCTGTGTGAGTCAGGGCTGATGGGGGAGAGGGGGACAGAGAGAGGAGAGAGAGACAGAGAGAGAGAGAGAAAGAGAGAGAGACGTGTAGGTGTTGGTGTAAGTCAGAGACAGAGGGAGAGGGTGCCTGTATTGCCTGCGAGGCTTGGTGTGGGGTCCCTCCTTTGCGCTCTGGAGGGCTTCCGCGGCTGTGGCGCGTGGCCGCCGCACGGCCAGGTGGCGCAGAGGGCCCGCGGGTTGGGCTGCGCGAGGCACCGGGCCCTGAGTGGTGGGCAACCGCGCCCTGGCGTCGTCTTCGGGCGGTGGTCGTGGTCGTGGTCGTGGTCACAGTCATTGGGCTCCCTGGGAGACAGGAGCCCGGGAGGGGCGGTGGGAGTGCAGGTGCCGGGAGCTGCTGGTGCGGCGGGCTGCGGGGTTGGGGCGGCCGGCAGGGGAGCGCCCTGGCGGGCGGTGAGTCGCTGGTTTGGGGTTGGAGGGGGCGCGCTGGATGGCGCGGGGCGTGGCCTGTGTCCCGGGGTGGGCCCCGGGGTTGGCGGTGGGGCTGCGGCAGCCGGGGACAGCTGGCCGGCCCGCCCGTGCCCGTGCCCGTGCCCGTGCCCGTGCCCAGGCCCAGGCCCAGGCCCAGGCCCGAGGCGCGGGCGGGCTGGGGCTGCCAGGTGGAGGGGTCGGGCTTCTGCCCCCTGCTGGAGCTGCGTTGGGGGTCGCAGGGGTCCCGGCGTGCGGGCTGGCGGATGGGGGCGTGGCTAGGCAGCCAGCCAAAGGCGAGCAAAAGGGGAGGGTGCCGCGGGGCAAAAGCCTACAGCACCCGGTATTCCCAGGCGGTCTCCCATCCAAGTACTAACCAGGCCCGACCCTGCTTAGCTTCCGAGATCAGACGAGATCGGGCGCGTTCAGGGTGGTATGGCCGTAGACGCCAGAGGCTGCCTCCAGGCCCCTCTTGAGTGCGCGCCCGCACAGCCGCCGCCGCCGCCGCCGCCGCCGCCTCCTCCTCCTCCTCCTCCTGCCCGCTCCCCGCTCTCACTCCCATTCCCATTCCCATTCCCATTCCCGCTCCCGCTCCCGCTGCCGCTTCTCCTCCGCCTCCTCCCTCTTTTCTCTTCTCTTCTCTTCTCCTCCTCCCCCCCCCTCCTCCTCAGCCGCCCTCCGCCTAGCCCTGCACCAGTGCCCGAACTCCAGCCCTCCGCCTGCCCAGCCCAGGACCTGCAGTGCAGCACCGGGCGCCCAGTCGGCACGCTGCCGCCAAGCCAAGGGGAGCCAACCTCCTCCGGCTGCCGCTGGCCACAGGGAACTCCTACTCTCTCTTTCTAGGCCGGATCCCCTGCCTGCCGCCATCGCCCAGCCACACGCCAGCCGTGCCCGGCAGCCTCCACGCCTGCCCAGGGCTGCGCCCCGCGGCTCGCGGGTCCCGGCACCAGGGGGTTCGGCGCCCCACACCACCGCGGCCCGGGCCTTCCCTCCTACCCGGCCGCCAGCAGCCCCCCCACCGCTGACGCACAGGTCGCCCGCCCTCCCCCGGCACGGCCGCCGCGCCTCCACACACTCCCACGCCGCGAGGACAGCTGAGGGCCTGGGGACCCTTGTCCCCGCTCGGTCACGGGGGCCCAAGTGGGGCAGCAGGTCGGGAAGGAGGGCGGCAGCGCACGGAATCACCCCCGCCGCACGCTCGCGTGGGCACTCACACACACACACACACACACACACACACACACACACGCCTACACAAGGGGCACACAGTCGCACACCCCGACACCCTTCGTGGCACAGAGGGATTTCCGTCCTCAGCGCCCGTTCCCTCACGGGAGGGTGGGGCGCTTCAGCGCGACCCGCACCCTCCAGCCCGGCAGCCAGTTCGAGACTGTCGCTCCCCCTCTTCATGGAGGAACGACACAGGACCCTGCGCTGTTCTTTCGTCTGCTCGGCCCTCCCCGGGTTTGCTGCTGGTTCTTCCCGGGTTGGCTACCGTCCCTTCCACCTCCGTGGAAGGGCGGTTCCCCCTGCCACATTCCCCACTTCCGCGGGGGAGCGGCACACCGCCGGCCGGCCGGCCGGCTCTCTCGGGGGCTGCACAGGTGTTCCCCTTAGATGTTCCTGGTGCATGTTGTCTCTCTCCTCCTTTATAGTCCTCTTCCGCCAATCCCAACTCGGCTGGCCCACACGCCAAGTACGCTGCTCTCCTCCAATCAGGAGCAGGATCAGCTCCTGGAGGTCATCACTCAAGTTGGCAAGAGGCAGCTGCATAGAAGCTGTTTTCTCCTCTCCCAGCGCCATATTGTGGGAGAGCAGATGCATAGAATAAGTCTTAATTCCAGTAACTCAGTCCAATCCGAGTTGCTCCCCACAGAGACCACAGGCTGTGTGCTGCCTGCCTGCCACGGACCCTCTGTCCCGGGGAGGTCCTGTGGGCACGCAGCCTGTGGCCGCGGGTCTCTGCCTGGCCTGCCAAAAGGGTGCCCCGTTTGGATGCTGTGTGAGTCAGGGCTGATGGGGGAGAGGGGGACAGAGAGAGGAGAGAGAGACAGAGAGAGAGAGAGAAAGAGAGAGAGACGTGTAGGTGTTGGTGTAAGTCAGAGACAGAGGGAGAGGGTGCCTGTATTGCCTGCGAGGCTTGGTGTGGGGTCCCTCCTTTGCGCTCTGGAGGGCTTCCGCGGCTGTGGCGCGTGGCCGCCGCACGGCCAGGTGGCGCAGAGGGCCCGCGGGTTGGGCTGCGCGAGGCACCGGGCCCTGAGTGGTGGGCAACCGCGCCCTGGCGTCGTCTTCGGGCGGTGGTCGTGGTCGTGGTCGTGGTCACAGTCATTGGGCTCCCTGGGAGACAGGAGCCCGGGAGGGGCGGTGGGAGTGCAGGTGCCGGGAGCTGCTGGTGCGGCGGGCTGCGGGGTTGGGGCGGCCGGCAGGGGAGCGCCCTGGCGGGCGGTGAGTCGCTGGTTTGGGGTTGGAGGGGGCGCGCTGGATGGCGCGGGGCGTGGCCTGTGTCCCGGGGTGGGCCCCGGGGTTGGCGGTGGGGCTGCGGCAGCCGGGGACAGCTGGCCGGCCCGCCCGTGCCCGTGCCCGTGCCCGTGCCCGTGCCCAGGCCCAGGCCCAGGCCCAGGCCCGAGGCGCGGGCGGGCTGGGGCTGCCAGGTGGAGGGGTCGGGCTTCTGCCCCCTGCTGGAGCTGCGTTGGGGGTCGCAGGGGTCCCGGCGTGCGGGCTGGCGGATGGGGGCGTGGCTAGGCAGCCAGCCAAAGGCGAGCAAAAGGGGAGGGTGCCGCGGGGCAAAAGCCTACAGCACCCGGTATTCCCAGGCGGTCTCCCATCCAAGTACTAACCAGGCCCGACCCTGCTTAGCTTCCGAGATCAGACGAGATCGGGCGCGTTCAGGGTGGTATGGCCGTAGACGCCAGAGGCTGCCTCCAGGCCCCTCTTGAGTGCGCGCCCGCACAGCCGCCGCCGCCGCCGCCGCCGCCGCCTCCTCCTCCTCCTCCTCCTGCCCGCTCCCCGCTCTCACTCCCATTCCCATTCCCATTCCCATTCCCGCTCCCGCTCCCGCTGCCGCTTCTCCTCCGCCTCCTCCCTCTTTTCTCTTCTCTTCTCTTCTCCTCCTCCCCCCCCCTCCTCCTCAGCCGCCCTCCGCCTAGCCCTGCACCAGTGCCCGAACTCCAGCCCTCCGCCTGCCCAGCCCAGGACCTGCAGTGCAGCACCGGGCGCCCAGTCGGCACGCTGCCGCCAAGCCAAGGGGAGCCAACCTCCTCCGGCTGCCGCTGGCCACAGGGAACTCCTACTCTCTCTTTCTAGGCCGGATCCCCTGCCTGCCGCCATCGCCCAGCCACACGCCAGCCGTGCCCGGCAGCCTCCACGCCTGCCCAGGGCTGCGCCCCGCGGCTCGCGGGTCCCGGCACCAGGGGGTTCGGCGCCCCACACCACCGCGGCCCGGGCCTTCCCTCCTACCCGGCCGCCAGCAGCCCCCCCACCGCTGACGCACAGGTCGCCCGCCCTCCCCCGGCACGGCCGCCGCGCCTCCACACACTCCCACGCCGCGAGGACAGCTGAGGGCCTGGGGACCCTTGTCCCCGCTCGGTCACGGGGGCCCAAGTGGGGCAGCAGGTCGGGAAGGAGGGCGGCAGCGCACGGAATCACCCCCGCCGCACGCTCGCGTGGGCACTCACACACACACACACACACACACACACACACGCCTACACAAGGGGCACACAGTCGCACACCCCGACACCCTTCGTGGCACAGAGGGATTTCCGTCCTCAGCGCCGATTTCCGTCCTCAGCGCCCGTTCCCTCACGGGAGGGTGGGGCGCTTCAGCGCGACCCGCACCCTCCAGCCCGGCAGCCAGTTCGAGACTGTCGCTCCCCCTCTTCATGGAGGAACGACACAGGACCCTGCGCTGTTCTTTCGTCTGCTCGGCCCTCCCCGGGTTTGCTGCTGGTTCTTCCCGGGTTGGCTACCGTCCCTTCCACCTCCGTGGAAGGGCGGTTCCCCCTGCCACATTCCCCACTTCCGCGGGGGAGCGGCACACCGCCGGCCGGCCGGCCGGCTCTCTCGGGGGCTGCACAGGTGTTCCCCTTAGATGTTCCTGGTGCATGTTGTCTCTCTCCTCCTTTATAGTCCTCTTCCGCCAATCCCAACTCGGCTGCCCACACGCCAAGTACGCTGCTCTCCTCCAATCAGGAGCAGGATCAGCTCCTGGAGGTCATCACTCAAGTTGGCAAGAGGCAGCTGCATAGAAGCTGTTTTCTCCTCTCCCAGCGCCATATTGTGGGAGAGCAGATGCATAGAATAAGTCTTAATTCCAGTAACTCAGTCCAATCCGAGTTGCTCCCCACAGAGACCACAGGCTGTGTGCTGCCTGCCTGCCACGGACCCTCTGTCCCGGGGAGGTCCTGTGGGCACGCAGCCTGTGGCCGCGGGTCTCTGCCTGGCCTGCCAAAAGGGTGCCCCGTTTGGATGCTGTGTGAGTCAGGGCTGATGGGGGAGAGGGGGACAGAGAGAGGAGAGAGAGACAGAGAGAGAGAGAGAAAGAGAGAGAGACGTGTAGGTGTTGGTGTAAGTCAGAGACAGAGGGAGAGGGTGCCTGTATTGCCTGCGAGGCTTGGTGTGGGGTCCCTCCTTTGCGCTCTGGAGGGCTTCCGCGGCTGTGGCGCGTGGCCGCCGCACGGCCAGGTGGCGCAGAGGGCCCGCGGGTTGGGCTGCGCGAGGCACCGGGCCCTGAGTGGTGGGCAACCGCGCCCTGGCGTCGTCTTCGGGCGGTGGTCGTGGTCGTGGTCGTGGTCACAGTCATTGGGCTCCCTGGGAGACAGGAGCCCGGGAGGGGCGGTGGGAGTGCAGGTGCCGGGAGCTGCTGGTGCGGCGGGCTGCGGGGTTGGGGCGGCCGGCAGGGGAGCGCCCTGGCGGGCGGTGAGTCGCTGGTTTGGGGTTGGAGGGGGCGCGCTGGATGGCGCGGGGCGTGGCCTGTGTCCCGGGGTGGGCCCCGGGGTTGGCGGTGGGGCTGCGGCAGCCGGGGACAGCTGGCCGGCCCGCCCGTGCCCGTGCCCGTGCCCGTGCCCGTGCCCGTGCCCGTGCCCGTGCCCAGGCCCAGGCCCGAGGCGCGGGCGGGCTGGGGCTGCCAGGTGGAGGGGTCGGGCTTCTGCCCCCTGCTGGAGCTGCGTTGGGGGTCGCAGGGGTCCCGGCGTGCGGGCTGGCGGATGGGGGCGTGGCTAGGCAGCCAGCCAAAGGCGAGCAAAAGGGGAGGGTGCCGCGGGGCAAAAGCCTACAGCACCCGGTATTCCCAGGCGGTCTCCCATCCAAGTACTAACCAGGCCCGACCCTGCTTAGCTTCCGAGATCAGACGAGATCGGGCGCGTTCAGGGTGGTATGGCCGTAGACGCCAGAGGCCGCCTCCAGGCCCCCCTTGAGTGCGCGCACGCACAGCCGCCGCCGCCGCCGCCGCCGCCGCCGCCGCCGCCGCCGCCTCCGCCTCCGCCTCCGCCGCCGCCGCCTCCTCCTCCTCCTCCTCCTGCCCGCTCCCCGCTCTCACTCCCATTCCCATTCCCATTCCCATTCCCATTCCCACTCCCGCTCCCGCTCCCGCTGCCGCTTCTCCTCCGCCTCCTCCCTCTTTTCTCTTCTCTTCTCTTCTCCTCCTCCCCCCCCCTCCTCCTCAGCCGCCCTCCGCCTAGCCCTGCACCAGTGCCCGAACTCCAGCCCTCCGCCTGCCCAGCCCAGGACCTGCAGCACCGGGCGCCCAGTCGGCACGCTGCCGCCAAGCCAAGGGGAGCCAACCTCCTCCGGCTGCCGCTGGCCACAGGGAACTCCTACTCTCTCTTTCTAGGCCGGATCCCCTGCCTGCCGCCATCGCCCAGCCACACGCCAGCCGTGCCCGGCAGCCTCCACGCCTGCCCAGGGCTGCGCCCCGCGGCTCGCGGGTCCCGGCACCAGGGGGTTCGGCGCCCCACACCACCGCGGCCCGGGCCTTCCCTCCTACCCGGCCGCCAGCAGCCCCCCCACCGCTGACGCACAGGTCGCCCGCCCTCCCCCGGCACGGCCGCCGCGCCTCCACACACTCCCACGCCGCGAGGACAGCTGAGGGCCTGGGGACCCTTGTCCCCGCTCGGTCACGGGGGCCCAAGTGGGGCAGCAGGTCGGGAAGGAGGGCGGCAGCGCACGGAATCACCCCCGCCGCACGCTCGCGTGGGCACTCACACACACACACACACACACACACACACACGCCTACACAAGGGGCACACAGTCGCACACCCCGACACCCTTCGTGGCACAGAGGGATTTCCGTCCTCAGCGCCCGTTCCCTCACGGGAGGGTGGGGCGCTTCAGCGCGACCCGCACCCTCCAGCCCGGCAGCCAGTTCGAGACTGTCGCTCCCCCTCTTCATGGAGGAACGACACAGGACCCTGCGCTGTTCTTTCGTCTGCTCGGCCCTCCCCGGGTTTGCTGCTGGTTCTTCCCGGGTTGGCTACCGTCCCTTCCACCTCCGTGGAAGGGCGGTTCCCCCTGCCACATTCCCCACTTCCGCGGGGGAGCGGCACACCGCCGGCCGGCCGGCCGGCTCTCTCGGGGGCTGCACAGGTGTTCCCCTTAGATGTTCCTGGTGCATGTTGTCTCTCTCCTCCTTTATAGTCCTCTTCCGCCAATCCCAACTCGGCTGCCCACACGCCAAGTACGCTGCTCTCCTCCAATCAGGAGCAGGATCAGCTCCTGGAGGTCATCACTCAAGTTGGCAAGAGGCAGCTGCATAGAAGCTGTTTTCTCCTCTCCCAGCGCCATATTGTGGGAGAGCAGATGCATAGAATAAGTCTTAATTCCAGTAACTCAGTCCAATCCGAGTTGCTCCCCACAGAGACCACAGGCTGTGTGCTGCCTGCCTGCCATGGACCCTCTGTCCCGGGGAGGTCCTGTGGGCACGCAGCCTGTGGCCGCGGGTCTCTGCCTGGCCTGCCAAAAGGGTGCCCCGTTTGGATGCTGTGTGAGTCAGGGCTGATGGGGGAGAGGGGGACAGAGAGAGGAGAGAGAGACAGAGAGAGAGAGAGAAAGAGAGAGAGACGTGTAGGTGTTGGTGTAAGTCAGAGACAGAGGGAGAGGGTGCCTGTATTGCCTGCGAGGCTTGGTGTGGGGTCCCTCCTTTGCGCTCTGGAGGGCTTCCGCGGCTGTGGCGCGTGGCCGCCGCACGGCCAGGTGGCGCAGAGGGCCCGCGGGTTGGGCTGCGCGAGGCACCGGGCCCTGAGTGGTGGGCAACCGCGCCCTGGCGTCGTCTTCGGGCGGTGGTCGTGGTCGTGGTCGTGGTCACAGTCATTGGGCTCCCTGGGAGACAGGAGCCCGGGAGGGGCGGTGGGAGTGCAGGTGCCGGGAGCTGCTGGTGCGGCGGGCTGCGGGGTTGGGGCGGCCGGCAGGGGAGCGCCCTGGCGGGCGGTGAGTCGCTGGTTTGGGGTTGGAGGGGGCGCGCTGGATGGCGCGGGGCGTGGCCTGTGTCCCGGGGTGGGCCCCGGGGTTGGCGGTGGGGCTGCGGCAGCCGGGGACAGCTGGCCGGCCCGCCCGTGCCCGTGCCCGTGCCCGTGCCCGTGCCCAGGCCCAGGCCCAGGCCCAGGCCCGAGGCGCGGGCGGGCTGGGGCTGCCAGGTGGAGGGGTCGGGCTTCTGCCCCCTGCTGGAGCTGCGTTGGGGGTCGCAGGGGTCCCGGCGTGCGGGCTGGCGGATGGGGGCGTGGCTAGGCAGCCAGCCAAAGGCGAGCAAAAGGGGAGGGTGCCGCGGGGCAAAAGCCTACAGCACCCGGTATTCCCAGGCGGTCTCCCATCCAAGTACTAACCAGGCCCGACCCTGCTTAGCTTCCGAGATCAGACGAGATCGGGCGCGTTCAGGGTGGTATGGCCGTAGACGCCAGAGGCTGCCTCCAGGCCCCTCTTGAGTGCGCGCCCGCACAGCCGCCGCCGCCGCCGCCGCCGCCGCCGCCGCCTCCTCCTCCTCCTCCTGCCCGCTCCCCGCTCTCACTCCCATTCCCATTCCCATTCCCATTCCCGCTCCCGCTCCCGCTGCCGCTTCTCCTCCACCTCCTCCCTCTTTTCTCTTCTCTTCTCTTCTCCTCCTCCCCCCCCCTCCTCCTCAGCCGCCCTCCGCCTAGCCCTGCACCAGTGCCCGAACTCCAGCCCTCCGCCTGCCCAGCCCAGGACCTGCAGCACCGGGCGCCCAGTCGGCACGCTGCCGCCAAGCCAAGGGGAGCCAACCTCCTCCGGCTGCCGCTGGCCACAGGGAACTCCTACTCTCTCTTTCTAGGCCGGATCCCCTGCCTGCCGCCATCGCCCAGCCACACGCCAGCCGTGCCCGGCAGCCTCCACGCCTGCCCAGGGCTGCGCCCCGCGGCTCGCGGGTCCCGGCACCAGGGGGTTCGGCGCCCCACACCACCGCGGCCCGGGCCTTCCCTCCTACCCGGCCGCCAGCAGCCCGCCCACCGCTGACGCACAGGTCGGCCGCCGCGCCTCCACACACTCCCACGCCGCGAGGACAGCTGAGGGCCTGGGGACCCTTGTCCCCGCTCGGTCACGGGGGCCCAAGTGGGGCAGCAGGTCGGGAAGGAGGGCGGCAGCGCACGGAATCACCCCCGCCGCACGCTCGCGTGGGCACTCACACACACACACACACACACACACACGCCTACACAAGGGGCACACAGTCGCACACCCCGACACCCTTCGTGGCACAGAGGGATTTCCGTCCTCAGCGCCCGTTCCCTCACGGGAGGGTGGGGCGCTTCAGCGCGACCCGCACCCTCCAGCCCGGCAGCCAGTTCGAGACTGTCGCTCCCCCTCTTCATGGAGGAACGACACAGGACCCTGCGCTGTTCTTTCGTCTGCTCGGCCCTCCCCGGGTTTGCTGCTGGTTCTTCCCGGGTTGGCTACCGTCCCTTCCACCTCCGTGGAAGGGCGGTTCCCCCTGCCACATTCCCCACTTCCGCGGGGGAGCGGCACACCGCCGGCCGGCCGGCCGGCTCTCTCGGGGGCTGCACAGGTGTTCCCCTTAGATGTTCCTGGTGCATGTTGTCTCTCTCCTCCTTTATAGTCCTCTTCCGCCAATCCCAACTCGGCTGCCCACACGCCAAGTACGCTGCTCTCCTCCAATCAGGAGCAGGATCAGCTCCTGGAGGTCATCACTCAAGTTGGCAAGAGGCAGCTGCATAGAAGCTGTTTTCTCCTCTCCCAGCGCCATATTGTGGGAGAGCAGATGCATAGAATAAGTCTTAATTCCAGTAACTCAGTCCAATCCGAGTTGCTCCCCACAGAGACCACAGGCTGTGTGCTGCCTGCCTGCCACGGACCCTCTGTCCCGGGGAGGTCCTGTGGGCACGCAGCCTGTGGCCGCGGGTCTCTGCCTGGCCTGCCAAAAGGGTGCCCCGTTTGGATGCTGTGTGAGTCAGGGCTGATGGGGGAGAGGGGGACAGAGAGAGGAGAGAGAGACAGAGAGAGAGAGAGAAAGAGAGAGAGACGTGTAGGTGTTGGTGTAAGTCAGAGACAGAGGGAGAGGGTGCCTGTATTGCCTGCGAGGCTTGGTGTGGGGTCCCTCCTTTGCGCTCTGGAGGGCTTCCGCGGCTGTGGCGCGTGGCCGCCGCACGGCCAGGTGGCGCAGAGGGCCCGCGGGTTGGGCTGCGCGAGGCACCGGGCCCTGAGTGGTGGGCAACCGCGCCCTGGCGTCGTCTTCGGGCGGTGGTCGTGGTCGTGGTCGTGGTCACAGTCATTGGGCTCCCTGGGAGACAGGAGCCCGGGAGGGGCGGTGGGAGTGCAGGTGCCGGGAGCTGCTGGTGCGGCGGGCTGCGGGGTTGGGGCGGCCGGCAGGGGAGCGCCCTGGCGGGCGGTGAGTCGCTGGTTTGGGGTTGGAGGGGGCGCGCTGGATGGCGCGGGGCGTGGCCTGTGTCCCGGGGTGGGCCCCGGGGTTGGCGGTGGGGCTGCGGCAGCCGGGGACAGCTGGCCGGCCCGCCCGTGCCCGTGCCCGTGCCCGTGCCCGTGCCCAGGCCCAGGCCCAGGCCCAGGCCCGAGGCGCGGGCGGGCTGGGGCTGCCAGGTGGAGGGGTCGGGCTTCTGCCCCCTGCTGGAGCTGCGTTGGGGGTCGCAGGGGTCCCGGCGTGCGGGCTGGCGGATGGGGGCGTGGCTAGGCAGCCAGCCAAAGGCGAGCAAAAGGGGAGGGTGCCGCGGGGCAAAAGCCTACAGCACCCGGTATTCCCAGGCGGTCTCCCATCCAAGTACTAACCAGGCCCGACCCTGCTTAGCTTCCGAGATCAGACGAGATCGGGCGCGTTCAGGGTGGTATGGCCGTAGACGCCAGAGGCTGCCTCCAGGCCCCTCTTGAGTGCGCGCCCGCACAGCCGCCGCCGCCGCCGCCGCCGCCGCCGCCGCCTCCTCCTCCTCCTCCTGCCCGCTCCCCGCTCTCACTCCCATTCCCATTCCCATTCCCATTCCCGCTCCCGCTCCCGCTGCCGCTTCTCCTCCGCCTCCTCCCTCTTTTCTCTTCTCTTCTCTTCTCCTCCTCCCCCCCCCTCCTCCTCAGCCGCCCTCCGCCTAGCCCTGCACCAGTGCCCGAACTCCAGCCCTCCGCCTGCCCAGCCCAGGACCTGCAGCACCGGGCGCCCAGTCGGCACGCTGCCGCCAAGCCAAGGGGAGCCAACCTCCTCCGGCTGCCGCTGGCCACAGGGAACTCCTACTCTCTCTTTCTAGGCCGGATCCCCTGCCTGCCGCCATCGCCCAGCCACACGCCAGCCGTGCCCGGCAGCCTCCACGCCTGCCCAGGGCTGCGCCCCGCGGCTCGCGGGTCCCGGCACCAGGGGGTTCGGCGCCCCACACCACCGCGGCCCGGGCCTTCCCTCCTACCCGGCCGCCAGCAGCCCCCCCACCGCTGACGCACAGGTCGCCCGCCCTCCCCCGGCACGGCCGCCGCGCCTCCACACACTCCCACGCCGCGAGGACAGCTGAGGGCCTGGGGACCCTTGTCCCCGCTCGGTCACGGGGGCCCAAGTGGGGCAGCAGGTCGGGAAGGAGGGCGGCAGCGCACGGAATCACCCCCGCCGCACGCTCGCGTGGGCACTCACACACACACACACACACACACACACACGCCTACACAAGGGGCACACAGTCGCACACCCCGACACCCTTCGTGGCACAGAGGGATTTCCGTCCTCAGCGCCCGTTCCCTCACGGGAGGGTGGGGCGCTTCAGCGCGACCCGCACCCTCCAGCCCGGCAGCCAGTTCGAGACTGTCGCTCCCCCTCTTCATGGAGGAACGACACAGGACCCTGCGCTGTTCTTTCGTCTGCTCGGCCCTCCCCGGGTTTGCTGCTGGTTCTTCCCGGGTTGGCTACCGTCCCTTCCACCTCCGTGGAAGGGCGGTTCCCCCTGCCACATTCCCCACTTCCGCGGGGGAGCGGCACACCGCCGGCCGGCCGGCCGGCTCTCTCGGGGGCTGCACAGGTGTTCCCCTTAGATGTTCCTGGTGCATGTTGTCTCTCTCCTCCTTTATAGTCCTCTTCCGCCAATCCCAACTCGGCTGCCCACACGCCAAGTACGCTGCTCTCCTCCAATCAGGAGCAGGATCAGCTCCTGGAGGTCATCACTCAAGTTGGCAAGAGGCAGCTGCATAGAAGCTGTTTTCTCCTCTCCCAGCGCCATATTGTGGGAGAGCAGATGCATAGAATAAGTCTTAATTCCAGTAACTCAGTCCAATCCGAGTTGCTCCCCACAGAGACCACAGGCTGTGTGCTGCCTGCCTGCCACGGACCCTCTGTCCCGGGGAGGTCCTGTGGGCACGCAGCCTGTGGCCGCGGGTCTCTGCCTGGCCTGCCAAAAGGGTGCCCCGTTTGGATGCTGTGTGAGTCAGGGCTGATGGGGGAGAGGGGGACAGAGAGAGGAGAGAGAGACAGAGAGAGAGAGAGAAAGAGAGAGAGACGTGTAGGTGTTGGTGTAAGTCAGAGACAGAGGGAGAGGGTGCCTGTATTGCCTGCGAGGCTTGGTGTGGGGTCCCTCCTTTGCGCTCTGGAGGGCTTCCGCGGCTGTGGCGCGTGGCCGCCGCACGGCCAGGTGGCGCAGAGGGCCCGCGGGTTGGGCTGCGCGAGGCACCGGGCCCTGAGTGGTGGGCAACCGCGCCCTGGCGTCGTCTTCGGGCGGTGGTCGTGGTCGTGGTCGTGGTCACAGTCATTGGGCTCCCTGGGAGACAGGAGCCCGGGAGGGGCGGTGGGAGTGCAGGTGCCGGGAGCTGCTGGTGCGGCGGGCTGCGGGGTTGGGGCGGCCGGCAGGGGAGCGCCCTGGCGGGCGGTGAGTCGCTGGTTTGGGGTTGGAGGGGGCGCGCTGGATGGCGCGGGGCGTGGCCTGTGTCCCGGGGTGGGCCCCGGGGTTGGCGGTGGGGCTGCGGCAGCCGGGGACAGCTGGCCGGCCCGCCCGTGCCCGTGCCCGTGCCCGTGCCCGTGCCCAGGCCCAGGCCCAGGCCCAGGCCCGAGGCGCGGGCGGGCTGGGGCTGCCAGGTGGAGGGGTCGGGCTTCTGCCCCCTGCTGGAGCTGCGTTGGGGGTCGCAGGGGTCCCGGCGTGCGGGCTGGCGGATGGGGGCGTGGCTAGGCAGCCAGCCAAAGGCGAGCAAAAGGGGAGGGTGCCGCGGGGCAAAAGCCTACAGCACCCGGTATTCCCAGGCGGTCTCCCATCCAAGTACTAACCAGGCCCGACCCTGCTTAGCTTCCGAGATCAGACGAGATCGGGCGCGTTCAGGGTGGTATGGCCGTAGACGCCAGAGGCTGCCTCCAGGCCCCTCTTGAGTGCGCGCCCGCACAGCCGCCGCCGCCGCCTCCTCCTCCTCCTCCTGCCCGCTCCCCGCTCTCACTCCCATTCCCATTCCCATTCCCATTCCCGCTCCCGCTCCCGCTGCCGCTTCTCCTCCGCCTCCTCCCTCTTTTCTCTTCTCTTCTCTTCTCCTCCTCCCCCCCCTCCTCCTCAGCCGCCCTCCGCCTAGCCCTGCACCAGTGCCCGAACTCCAGCCCTCCGCCTGCCCAGCCCAGGACCTGCAGCACCGGGCGCCCAGTCGGCACGCTGCCGCCAAGCCAAGGGGAGCCAACCTCCTCCGGCTGCCGCTGGCCACAGGGAACTCCTACTCTCTCTTTCTAGGCCGGATCCCCTGCCTGCCGCCATCGCCCAGCCACACGCCAGCCGTGCCCGGCAGCCTCCACGCCTGCCCAGGGCTGCGCCCCGCGGCTCGCGGGTCCCGGCACCAGGGGGTTCGGCGCCCCACACCACCGCGGCCCGGGCCTTCCCTCCTACCCGGCCGCCAGCAGCCCCCCCACCGCTGACGCACAGGTCGCCCGCCCTCCCCCGGCACGGCCGCCGCGCCTCCACACACTCCCACGCCGCGAGGACAGCTGAGGGCCTGGGGACCCTTGTCCCCGCTCGGTCACGGGGGCCCAAGTGGGGCAGCAGGTCGGGAAGGAGGGCGGCAGCGCACGGAATCACCCCCGCCGCACGCTCGCGTGGGCACTCACACACACACACACACACACACACACGCCTACACAAGGGGCACACAGTCGCACACCCCGACACCCTTCGTGGCACAGAGGGATTTCCGTCCTCAGCGCCCGTTCCCTCACGGGAGGGTGGGGCGCTTCAGCGCGACCCGCACCCTCCAGCCCGGCAGCCAGTTCGAGACTGTCGCTCCCCCTCTTCATGGAGGAACGACACAGGACCCTGCGCTGTTCTTTCGTCTGCTCGGCCCTCCCCGGGTTTGCTGCTGGTTCTTCCCGGGTTGGCTACCGTCCCTTCCACCTCCGTGGAAGGGCGGTTCCCCCTGCCACATTCCCCACTTCCGCGGGGGAGCGGCACACCGCCGGCCGGCCGGCCGGCTCTCTCGGGGGCTGCACAGGTGTTCCCCTTAGATGTTCCTGGTGCATGTTGTCTCTCTCCTCCTTTATAGTCCTCTTCCGCCAATCCCAACTCGGCTGCCCACACGCCAAGTACGCTGCTCTCCTCCAATCAGGAGCAGGATCAGCTCCTGGAGGTCATCACTCAAGTTGGCAAGAGGCAGCTGCATAGAAGCTGTTTTCTCCTCTCCCAGCGCCATATTGTGGGAGAGCAGATGCATAGAATAAGTCTTAATTCCAGTAACTCAGTCCAATCCGAGTTGCTCCCCACAGAGACCACAGGCTGTGTGCTGCCTGCCTGCCACGGACCCTCTGTCCCGGGGAGGTCCTGTGGGCACGCAGCCTGTGGCCGCGGGTCTCTGCCTGGCCTGCCAAAAGGGTGCCCCGTTTGGATGCTGTGTGAGTCAGGGCTGATGGGGGAGAGGGGGACAGAGAGAGGAGAGAGAGACAGAGAGAGAGAGAGAAAGAGAGAGAGACGTGTAGGTGTTGGTGTAAGTCAGAGACAGAGGGAGAGGGTGCCTGTATTGCCTGCGAGGCTTGGTGTGGGGTCCCTCCTTTGCGCTCTGGAGGGCTTCCGCGGCTGTGGCGCGTGGCCGCCGCACGGCCAGGTGGCGCAGAGGGCCCGCGGGTTGGGCTGCGCGAGGCACCGGGCCCTGAGTGGTGGGCAACCGCGCCCTGGCGTCGTCTTCGGGCGGTGGTCGTGGTCGTGGTCGTGGTCACAGTCATTGGGCTCCCTGGGAGACAGGAGCCCGGGAGGGGCGGTGGGAGTGCAGGTGCCGGGAGCTGCTGGTGCGGCGGGCTGCGGGGTTGGGGCGGCCGGCAGGGGAGCGCCCTGGCGGGCGGTGAGTCGCTGGTTTGGGGTTGGAGGGGGCGCGCTGGATGGCGCGGGGCGTGGCCTGTGTCCCGGGGTGGGCCCCGGGGTTGGCGGTGGGGCTGCGGCAGCCGGGGACAGCTGGCCGGCCCGCCCGTGCCCGTGCCCGTGCCCGTGCCCGTGCCCGTGCCCGTGCCCGTGCCCAGGCCCAGGCCCAGGCCCAGGCCCAGGCCCGAGGCGCGGGCGGGCTGGGGCTGCCAGGTGGAGGGGTCGGGCTTCTGCCCCCTGCTGGAGCTGCGTTGGGGGTCGCAGGGGTCCCGGCGTGCGGGCTGGCGGATGGGGGCGTGGCTAGGCAGCCAGCCAAAGGCGAGCAAAAGGGGAGGGTGCCGCGGGGCAAAAGCCTACAGCACCCGGTATTCCCAGGCGGTCTCCCATCCAAGTACTAACCAGGCCCGACCCTGCTTAGCTTCCGAGATCAGACGAGATCGGGCGCGTTCAGGGTGGTATGGCCGTAGACGCCAGAGGCTGCCTCCAGGCCCCTCTTGAGTGCGCGCCCGCACAGCCGCCGCCGCCGCCGCCGCCTCCTCCTCCTCCTCCTGCCCGCTCCCCGCTCTCACTCCCATTCCCATTCCCATTCCCATTCCCGCTCCCGCTCCCGCTGCCGCTTCTCCTCCACCTCCTCCCTCTTTTCTCTTCTCTTCTCTTCTCCTCCTCCCCCCCCCTCCTCCTCAGCCGCCCTCCGCCTAGCCCTGCACCAGTGCCCGAACTCCAGCCCTCCGCCTGCCCAGCCCAGGACCTGCAGCACCGGGCGCCCAGTCGGCACGCTGCCGCCAAGCCAAGGGGAGCCAACCTCCTCCGGCTGCCGCTGGCCACAGGGAACTCCTACTCTCTCTTTCTAGGCCGGATCCCCTGCCTGCCGCCATCGCCCAGCCACACGCCAGCCGTGCCCGGCAGCCTCCACGCCTGCCCAGGGCTGCGCCCCGCGGCTCGCGGGTCCCGGCACCAGGGGGTTCGGCGCCCCACACCACCGCGGCCCGGGCCTTCCCTCCTACCCGGCCGCCAGCAGCCCCCCCACCGCTGACGCACAGGTCGCCCGCCCTCCCCCGGCACGGCCGCCGCGCCTCCACACACTCCCACGCCGCGAGGACAGCTGAGGGCCTGGGGACCCTTGTCCCCGCTCGGTCACGGGGGCCCAAGTGGGGCAGCAGGTCGGGAAGGAGGGCGGCAGCGCACGGAATCACCCCCGCCGCACGCTCGCGTGGGCACTCACACACACACACACACACACACACACGCCTACACAAGGGGCACACAGTCGCACACCCCGACACCCTTCGTGGCACAGAGGGATTTCCGTCCTCAGCGCCCGTTCCCTCACGGGAGGGTGGGGCGCTTCAGCGCGACCCGCACCCTCCAGCCCGGCAGCCAGTTCGAGACTGTCGCTCCCCCTCTTCATGGAGGAACGACACAGGACCCTGCGCTGTTCTTTCGTCTGCTCGGCCCTCCCCGGGTTTGCTGCTGGTTCTTCCCGGGTTGGCTACCGTCCCTTCCACCTCCGTGGAAGGGCGGTTCCCCCTGCCACATTCCCCACTTCCGCGGGGGAGCGGCACACCGCCGGCCGGCCGGCCGGCTCTCTCGGGGGCTGCACAGGTGTTCCCCTTAGATGTTCCTGGTGCATGTTGTCTCTCTCCTCCTTTATAGTCCTCTTCCGCCAATCCCAACTCGGCTGCCCACACGCCAAGTACGCTGCTCTCCTCCAATCAGGAGCAGGATCAGCTCCTGGAGGTCATCACTCAAGTTGGCAAGAGGCAGCTGCATAGAAGCTGTTTTCTCCTCTCCCAGCGCCATATTGTGGGAGAGCAGATGCATAGAATAAGTCTTAATTCCAGTAACTCAGTCCAATCCGAGTTGCTCCCCACAGAGACCACAGGCTGTGTGCTGCCTGCCTGCCACGGACCCTCTGTCCCGGGGAGGTCCTGTGGGCACGCAGCCTGTGGCCGCGGGTCTCTGCCTGGCCTGCCAAAAGGGTGCCCCGTTTGGATGCTGTGTGAGTCAGGGCTGATGGGGGAGAGGGGGACAGAGAGAGGAGAGAGAGACAGAGAGAGAGAGAGAAAGAGAGAGAGACGTGTAGGTGTTGGTGTAAGTCAGAGACAGAGGGAGAGGGTGCCTGTATTGCCTGCGAGGCTTGGTGTGGGGTCCCTCCTTTGCGCTCTGGAGGGCTTCCGCGGCTGTGGCGCGTGGCCGCCGCACGGCCAGGTGGCGCAGAGGGCCCGCGGGTTGGGCTGCGCGAGGCACCGGGCCCTGAGTGGTGGGCAACCGCGCCCTGGCGTCGTCTTCGGGCGGTGGTCGTGGTCGTGGTCGTGGTCACAGTCATTGGGCTCCCTGGGAGACAGGAGCCCGGGAGGGGCGGTGGGAGTGCAGGTGCCGGGAGCTGCTGGTGCGGCGGGCTGCGGGGTTGGGGCGGCCGGCAGGGGAGCGCCCTGGCGGGCGGTGAGTCGCTGGTTTGGGGTTGGAGGGGGCGCGCTGGATGGCGCGGGGCGTGGCCTGTGTCCCGGGGTGGGCCCCGGGGTTGGCGGTGGGGCTGCGGCAGCCGGGGACAGCTGGCCGGCCCGCCCGTGCCCGTGCCCGTGCCTGTGCCCGTGCCCAGGCCCAGGCCCAGGCCCAGGCCCGAGGCGCGGGCGGGCTGGGGCTGCCAGGTGGAGGGGTCGGGCTTCTGCCCCCTGCTGGAGCTGCGTTGGGGGTCGCAGGGGTCCCGGCGTGCGGGCTGGCGGATGGGGGCGTGGCTAGGCAGCCAGCCAAAGGCGAGCAAAAGGGGAGGGTGCCGCGGGGCAAAAGCCTACAGCACCCGGTATTCCCAGGCGGTCTCCCATCCAAGTACTAACCAGGCCCGACCCTGCTTAGCTTCCGAGATCAGACGAGATCGGGCGCGTTCAGGGTGGTATGGCCGTAGACGCCAGAGGCTGCCTCCAGGCCCCTCTTGAGTGCGCGCCCGCACAGCCGCCGCCGCCGCCGCCGCCGCCGCCGCCGCCGCCGCCTCCTCCTCCTCCTCCTGCCCGCTCCCCGCTCTCACTCCCATTCCCATTCCCATTCCCATTCCCGCTCCCGCTCCCGCTGCCGCTTCTCCTCCGCCTCCTCCCTCTTTTCTCTTCTCTTCTCTTCTCCTCCTCCCCCCCCCTCCTCCTCAGCCGCCCTCCGCCTAGCCCTGCACCAGTGCCCGAACTCCAGCCCTCCGCCTGCCCAGCCCAGGACCTGCAGCACCGGGCGCCCAGTCGGCACGCTGCCGCCAAGCCAAGGGGAGCCAACCTCCTCCGGCTGCCGCTGGCCACAGGGAACTCCTACTCTCTCTTTCTAGGCCGGATCCCCTGCCTGCCGCCATCGCCCAGCCACACGCCAGCCGTGCCCGGCAGCCTCCACGCCTGCCCAGGGCTGCGCCCCGCGGCTCGCGGGTCCCGGCACCAGGGGGTTCGGCGCCCCACACCACCGCGGCCCGGGCCTTCCCTCCTACCCGGCCGCCAGCAGCCCCCCCACCGCTGACGCACAGGTCGCCCGCCCTCCCCCGGCACGGCCGCCGCGCCTCCACACACTCCCACGCCGCGAGGACAGCTGAGGGCCTGGGGACCCTTGTCCCCGCTCGGTCACGGGGGCCCAAGTGGGGCAGCAGGTCGGGAAGGAGGGCGGCAGCGCACGGAATCACCCCCGCCGCACGCTCGCGTGGGCACTCACACACACACACACACACACACACACACGCCTACACAAGGGGCACACAGTCGCACACCCCGACACCCTTCGTGGCACAGAGGGATTTCCGTCCTCAGCGCCCGTTCCCTCACGGGAGGGTGGGGCGCTTCAGCGCGACCCGCACCCTCCAGCCCGGCAGCCAGTTCGAGACTGTCGCTCCCCCTCTTCATGGAGGAACGACACAGGACCCTGCGCTGTTCTTTCGTCTGCTCGGCCCTCCCCGGGTTTGCTGCTGGTTCTTCCCGGGTTGGCTACCGTCCCTTCCACCTCCGTGGAAGGGCGGTTCCCCCTGCCACATTCCCCACTTCCGCGGGGGAGCGGCACACCGCCGGCCGGCCGGCCGGCTCTCTCGGGGGCTGCACAGGTGTTCCCCTTAGATGTTCCTGGTGCATGTTGTCTCTCTCCTCCTTTATAGTCCTCTTCCGCCAATCCCAACTCGGCTGCCCACACGCCAAGTACGCTGCTCTCCTCCAATCAGGAGCAGGATCAGCTCCTGGAGGTCATCACTCAAGTTGGCAAGAGGCAGCTGCATAGAAGCTGTTTTCTCCTCTCCCAGCGCCATATTGTGGGAGAGCAGATGCATAGAATAAGTCTTAATTCCAGTAACTCAGTCCAATCCGAGTTGCTCCCCACAGAGACCACAGGCTGTGTGCTGCCTGCCTGCCACGGACCCTCTGTCCCGGGGAGGTCCTGTGGGCACGCAGCCTGTGGCCGCGGGTCTCTGCCTGGCCTGCCAAAAGGGTGCCCCGTTTGGATGCTGTGTGAGTCAGGGCTGATGGGGGAGAGGGGGACAGAGAGAGGAGAGAGAGACAGAGAGAGAGAGAGAAAGAGAGAGAGACGTGTAGGTGTTGGTGTAAGTCAGAGACAGAGGGAGAGGGTGCCTGTATTGCCTGCGAGGCTTGGTGTGGGGTCCCTCCTTTGCGCTCTGGAGGGCTTCCGCGGCTGTGGCGCGTGGCCGCCGCACGGCCAGGTGGCGCAGAGGGCCCGCGGGTTGGGCTGCGCGAGGCACCGGGCCCTGAGTGGTGGGCAACCGCGCCCTGGCGTCGTCTTCGGGCGGTGGTCGTGGTCGTGGTCGTGGTCACAGTCATTGGGCTCCCTGGGAGACAGGAGCCCGGGAGGGGCGGTGGGAGTGCAGGTGCCGGGAGCTGCTGGTGCGGCGGGCTGCGGGGTTGGGGCGGCCGGCAGGGGAGCGCCCTGGCGGGCGGTGAGTCGCTGGTTTGGGGTTGGAGGGGGCGCGCTGGATGGCGCGGGGCGTGGCCTGTGTCCCGGGGTGGGCCCCGGGGTTGGCGGTGGGGCTGCGGCAGCCGGGGACAGCTGGCCGGCCCGCCCGTGCCCGTGCCCGTGCCCGTGCCCGTGCCCGTGCCCGTGCCCAGGCCCAGGCCCAGGCCCAGGCCCAGGCCCGAGGCGCGGGCGGGCTGGGGCTGCCAGGTGGAGGGGTCGGGCTTCTGCCCCCTGCTGGAGCTGCGTTGGGGGTCGCAGGGGTCCCGGCGTGCGGGCTGGCGGATGGGGGCGTGGCTAGGCAGCCAGCCAAAGGCGAGCAAAAGGGGAGGGTGCCGCGGGGCAAAAGCCTACAGCACCCGGTATTCCCAGGCGGTCTCCCATCCAAGTACTAACCAGGCCCGACCCTGCTTAGCTTCCGAGATCAGACGAGATCGGGCGCGTTCAGGGTGGTATGGCCGTAGACGCCAGAGGCTGCCTCCAGGCCCCTCTTGAGTGCGCGCCCGCACAGCCGCCGCCGCCGCCGCCGCCTCCTCCTCCTCCTCCTGCCCGCTCCCCGCTCTCACTCCCATTCCCATTCCCATTCCCATTCCCGCTCCCGCTCCCGCTGCCGCTTCTCCTCCGCCTCCTCCCTCTTTTCTCTTCTCTTCTCTTCTCCTCCTCCCCCCCCCTCCTCCTCAGCCGCCCTCCGCCTAGCCCTGCACCAGTGCCCGAACTCCAGCCCTCCGCCTGCCCAGCCCAGGACCTGCAGCACCGGGCGCCCAGTCGGCACGCTGCCGCCAAGCCAAGGGGAGCCAACCTCCTCCGGCTGCCGCTGGCCACAGGGAACTCCTACTCTCTCTTTCTAGGCCGGATCCCCTGCCTGCCGCCATCGCCCAGCCACACGCCAGCCGTGCCCGGCAGCCTCCACGCCTGCCCAGGGCTGCGCCCCGCGGCTCGCGGGTCCCGGCACCAGGGGGTTCGGCGCCCCACACCACCGCGGCCCGGGCCTTCCCTCCTACCCGGCCGCCAGCAGCCCCCCCACCGCTGACGCACAGGTCGCCCGCCCTCCCCCGGCACGGCCGCCGCGCCTCCACACACTCCCACGCCGCGAGGACAGCTGAGGGCCTGGGGACCCTTGTCCCCGCTCGGTCACGGGGGCCCAAGTGGGGCAGCAGGTCGGGAAGGAGGGCGGCAGCGCACGGAATCACCCCCGCCGCACGCTCGCGTGGGCACTCACACACACACACACACACACACACACGCCTACACAAGGGGCACACAGTCGCACACCCCGACACCCTTCGTGGCACAGAGGGATTTCCGTCCTCAGCGCCCGTTCCCTCACGGGAGGGTGGGGCGCTTCAGCGCGACCCGCACCCTCCAGCCCGGCAGCCAGTTCGAGACTGTCGCTCCCCCTCTTCATGGAGGAACGACACAGGACCCTGCGCTGTTCTTTCGTCTGCTCGGCCCTCCCCGGGTTTGCTGCTGGTTCTTCCCGGGTTGGCTACCGTCCCTTCCACCTCCGTGGAAGGGCGGTTCCCCCTGCCACATTCCCCACTTCCGCGGGGGAGCGGCACACCGCCGGCCGGCCGGCCGGCTCTCTCGGGGGCTGCACAGGTGTTCCCCTTAGATGTTCCTGGTGCATGTTGTCTCTCTCCTCCTTTATAGTCCTCTTCCGCCAATCCCAACTCGGCTGCCCACACGCCAAGTACGCTGCTCTCCTCCAATCAGGAGCAGGATCAGCTCCTGGAGGTCATCACTCAAGTTGGCAAGAGGCAGCTGCATAGAAGCTGTTTTCTCCTCTCCCAGCGCCATATTGTGGGAGAGCAGATGCATAGAATAAGTCTTAATTCCAGTAACTCAGTCCAATCCGAGTTGCTCCCCACAGAGACCACAGGCTGTGTGCTGCCTGCCTGCCACGGACCCTCTGTCCCGGGGAGGTCCTGTGGGCACGCAGCCTGTGGCCGCGGGTCTCTGCCTGGCCTGCCAAAAGGGTGCCCCGTTTGGATGCTGTGTGAGTCAGGGCTGATGGGGGAGAGGGGGACAGAGAGAGGAGAGAGAGACAGAGAGAGAGAGAGAAAGAGAGAGAGACGTGTAGGTGTTGGTGTAAGTCAGAGACAGAGGGAGAGGGTGCCTGTATTGCCTGCGAGGCTTGGTGTGGGGTCCCTCCTTTGCGCTCTGGAGGGCTTCCGCGGCTGTGGCGCGTGGCCGCCGCACGGCCAGGTGGCGCAGAGGGCCCGCGGGTTGGGCTGCGCGAGGCACCGGGCCCTGAGTGGTGGGCAACCGCGCCCTGGCGTCGTCTTCGGGCGGTGGTCGTGGTCGTGGTCGTGGTCACAGTCATTGGGCTCCCTGGGAGACAGGAGCCCGGGAGGGGCGGTGGGAGTGCAGGTGCCGGGAGCTGCTGGTGCGGCGGGCTGCGGGGTTGGGGCGGCCGGCAGGGGAGCGCCCTGGCGGGCGGTGAGTCGCTGGTTTGGGGTTGGAGGGGGCGCGCTGGATGGCGCGGGGCGTGGCCTGTGTCCCGGGGTGGGCCCCGGGGTTGGCGGTGGGGCTGCGGCAGCCGGGGACAGCTGGCCGGCCCGCCCGTGCCCGTGCCCGTGCCCGTGCCCGTGCCCGTGCCCGTGCCCAGGCCCAGGCCCAGGCCCAGGCCCAGGCCCGAGGCGCGGGCGGGCTGGGGCTGCCAGGTGGAGGGGTCGGGCTTCTGCCCCCTGCTGGAGCTGCGTTGGGGGTCGCAGGGGTCCCGGCGTGCGGGCTGGCGGATGGGGGCGTGGCTAGGCAGCCAGCCAAAGGCGAGCAAAAGGGGAGGGTGCCGCGGGGCAAAAGCCTACAGCACCCGGTATTCCCAGGCGGTCTCCCATCCAAGTACTAACCAGGCCCGACCCTGCTTAGCTTCCGAGATCAGACGAGATCGGGCGCGTTCAGGGTGGTATGGCCGTAGACGCCAGAGGCTGCCTCCAGGCCCCTCTTGAGTGCGCGCCCGCACAGCCGCCGCCGCCGCCGCCGCCTCCTCCTCCTCCTCCTGCCCGCTCCCCGCTCTCACTCCCATTCCCATTCCCATTCCCATTCCCGCTCCCGCTCCCGCTGCCGCTTCTCCTCCGCCTCCTCCCTCTTTTCTCTTCTCTTCTCTTCTCCTCCTCCCCCCCCCTCCTCCTCAGCCGCCCTCCGCCTAGCCCTGCACCAGTGCCCGAACTCCAGCCCTCCGCCTGCCCAGCCCAGGACCTGCAGCACCGGGCGCCCAGTCGGCACGCTGCCGCCAAGCCAAGGGGAGCCAACCTCCTCCGGCTGCCGCTGGCCACAGGGAACTCCTACTCTCTCTTTCTAGGCCGGATCCCCTGCCTGCCGCCATCGCCCAGCCACACGCCAGCCGTGCCCGGCAGCCTCCACGCCTGCCCAGGGCTGCGCCCCGCGGCTCGCGGGTCCCGGCACCAGGGGGTTCGGCGCCCCACACCACCGCGGCCCGGGCCTTCCCTCCTACCCGGCCGCCAGCAGCCCCCCCACCGCTGACGCACAGGTCGCCCGCCCTCCCCCGGCACGGCCGCCGCGCCTCCACACACTCCCACGCCGCGAGGACAGCTGAGGGCCTGGGGACCCTTGTCCCCGCTCGGTCACGGGGGCCCAAGTGGGGCAGCAGGTCGGGAAGGAGGGCGGCAGCGCACGGAATCACCCCCGCCGCACGCTCGCGTGGGCACTCACACACACACACACACACACACACACGCCTACACAAGGGGCACACAGTCGCACACCCCGACACCCTTCGTGGCACAGAGGGATTTCCGTCCTCAGCGCCCGTTCCCTCACGGGAGGGTGGGGCGCTTCAGCGCGACCCGCACCCTCCAGCCCGGCAGCCAGTTCGAGACTGTCGCTCCCCCTCTTCATGGAGGAACGACACAGGACCCTGCGCTGTTCTTTCGTCTGCTCGGCCCTCCCCGGGTTTGCTGCTGGTTCTTCCCGGGTTGGCTACCGTCCCTTCCACCTCCGTGGAAGGGCGGTTCCCCCTGCCACATTCCCCACTTCCGCGGGGGAGCGGCACACCGCCGGCCGGCCGGCCGGCTCTCTCGGGGGCTGCACAGGTGTTCCCCTTAGATGTTCCTGGTGCATGTTGTCTCTCTCCTCCTTTATAGTCCTCTTCCGCCAATCCCAACTCGGCTGCCCACACGCCAAGTACGCTGCTCTCCTCCAATCAGGAGCAGGATCAGCTCCTGGAGGTCATCACTCAAGTTGGCAAGAGGCAGCTGCATAGAAGCTGTTTTCTCCTCTCCCAGCGCCATATTGTGGGAGAGCAGATGCATAGAATAAGTCTTAATTCCAGTAACTCAGTCCAATCCGAGTTGCTCCCCACAGAGACCACAGGCTGTGTGCTGCCTGCCTGCCACGGACCCTCTGTCCCGGGGAGGTCCTGTGGGCACGCAGCCTGTGGCCGCGGGTCTCTGCCTGGCCTGCCAAAAGGGTGCCCCGTTTGGATGCTGTGTGAGTCAGGGCTGATGGGGGAGAGGGGGACAGAGAGAGGAGAGAGAGACAGAGAGAGAGAGAGAAAGAGAGAGAGACGTGTAGGTGTTGGTGTAAGTCAGAGACAGAGGGAGAGGGTGCCTGTATTGCCTGCGAGGCTTGGTGTGGGGTCCCTCCTTTGCGCTCTGGAGGGCTTCCGCGGCTGTGGCGCGTGGCCGCCGCACGGCCAGGTGGCGCAGAGGGCCCGCGGGTTGGGCTGCGCGAGGCACCGGGCCCTGAGTGGTGGGCAACCGCGCCCTGGCGTCGTCTTCGGGCGGTGGTCGTGGTCGTGGTCGTGGTCACAGTCATTGGGCTCCCTGGGAGACAGGAGCCCGGGAGGGGCGGTGGGAGTGCAGGTGCCGGGAGCTGCTGGTGCGGCGGGCTGCGGGGTTGGGGCGGCCGGCAGGGGAGCGCCCTGGCGGGCGGTGAGTCGCTGGTTTGGGGTTGGAGGGGGCGCGCTGGATGGCGCGGGGCGTGGCCTGTGTCCCGGGGTGGGCCCCGGGGTTGGCGGTGGGGCTGCGGCAGCCGGGGACAGCTGGCCGGCCCGCCCGTGCCCGTGCCCGTGCCCGTGCCCGTGCCCAGGCCCAGGCCCAGGCCCAGGCCCGAGGCGCGGGCGGGCTGGGGCTGCCAGGTGGAGGGGTCGGGCTTCTGCCCCCTGCTGGAGCTGCGTTGGGGGTCGCAGGGGTCCCGGCGTGCGGGCTGGCGGATGGGGGCGTGGCTAGGCAGCCAGCCAAAGGCGAGCAAAAGGGGAGGGTGCCGCGGGGCAAAAGCCTACAGCACCCGGTATTCCCAGGCGGTCTCCCATCCAAGTACTAACCAGGCCCGACCCTGCTTAGCTTCCGAGATCAGACGAGATCGGGCGCGTTCAGGGTGGTATGGCCGTAGACGCCAGAGGCTGCCTCCAGGCCCCTCTTGAGTGCGCGCCCGCACAGCCGCCGCCGCCGCCGCCGCCGCCGCCTCCTCCTCCTCCTCCTGCCCGCTCCCCGCTCTCACTCCCATTCCCATTCCCATTCCCATTCCCATTCCCGCTCCCGCTCCCGCTGCCGCTTCTCCTCCGCCTCCTCCCTCTTTTCTCTTCTCTTCTCCTCCTCCCCCCCCCCCTCCTCAGCCGCCCTCCGCCTAGCCCTGCACCAGTGCCCGAACTCCAGCCCTCCGCCTGCCCAGCCCAGGACCTGCAGCACCGGGCGCCCAGTCGGCACGCTGCCGCCAAGCCAAGGGGAGCCAACCTCCTCCGGCTGCCGCTGGCCACAGGGAACTCCTACTCTCTCTTTCTAGGCCGGATCCCCTGCCTGCCGCCATCGCCCAGCCACACGCCAGCCGTGCCCGGCAGCCTCCACGCCTGCCCAGGGCTGCGCCCCGCGGCTCGCGGGTCCCGGCACCAGGGGGTTCGGCGCCCCACACCACCGCGGCCCGGGCCTTCCCTCCTACCCGGCCGCCAGCAGCCCCCCCACCGCTGACGCACAGGTCGCCCGCCCTCCCCCGGCACGGCCGCCGCGCCTCCACACACTCCCACGCCGCGAGGACAGCTGAGGGCCTGGGGACCCTTGTCCCCGCTCGGTCACGGGGGCCCAAGTGGGGCAGCAGGTCGGGAAGGAGGGCGGCAGCGCACGGAATCACCCCCGCCGCACGCTCGCGTGGGCACTCACACACACACACACACACACACACACGCCTACACAAGGGGCACACAGTCGCACACCCCGACACCCTTCGTGGCACAGAGGGATTTCCGTCCTCAGCGCCCGTTCCCTCACGGGAGGGTGGGGCGCTTCAGCGCGACCCGCACCCTCCAGCCCGGCAGCCAGTTCGAGACTGTCGCTCCCCCTCTTCATGGAGGAACGACACAGGACCCTGCGCTGTTCTTTCGTCTGCTCGGCCCTCCCCGGGTTTGCTGCTGGTTCTTCCCGGGTTGGCTACCGTCCCTTCCACCTCCGTGGAAGGGCGGTTCCCCCTGCCACATTCCCCACTTCCGCGGGGGAGCGGCACACCGCCGGCCGGCCGGCCGGCTCTCTCGGGGGCTGCACAGGTGTTCCCCTTAGATGTTCCTGGTGCATGTTGTCTCTCTCCTCCTTTATAGTCCTCTTCCGCCAATCCCAACTCGGCTGCCCACACGCCAAGTACGCTGCTCTCCTCCAATCAGGAGCAGGATCAGCTCCTGGAGGTCATCACTCAAGTTGGCAAGAGGCAGCTGCATAGAAGCTGTTTTCTCCTCTCCCAGCGCCATATTGTGGGAGAGCAGATGCATAGAATAAGTCTTAATTCCAGTAACTCAGTCCAATCCGAGTTGCTCCCCACAGAGACCACAGGCTGTGTGCTGCCTGCCTGCCACGGACCCTCTGTCCCGGGGAGGTCCTGTGGGCACGCAGCCTGTGGCCGCGGGTCTCTGCCTGGCCTGCCAAAAGGGTGCCCCGTTTGGATGCTGTGTGAGTCAGGGCTGATGGGGGAGAGGGGGACAGAGAGAGGAGAGAGAGACAGAGAGAGAGAGAGAAAGAGAGAGAGACGTGTAGGTGTTGGTGTAAGTCAGAGACAGAGGGAGAGGGTGCCTGTATTGCCTGCGAGGCTTGGTGTGGGGTCCCTCCTTTGCGCTCTGGAGGGCTTCCGCGGCTGTGGCGCGTGGCCGCCGCACGGCCAGGTGGCGCAGAGGGCCCGCGGGTTGGGCTGCGCGAGGCACCGGGCCCTGAGTGGTGGGCAACCGCGCCCTGGCGTCGTCTTCGGGCGGTGGTCGTGGTCGTGGTCGTGGTCACAGTCATTGGGCTCCCTGGGAGACAGGAGCCCGGGAGGGGCGGTGGGAGTGCAGGTGCCGGGAGCTGCTGGTGCGGCGGGCTGCGGGGTTGGGGCGGCCGGCAGGGGAGCGCCCTGGCGGGCGGTGAGTCGCTGGTTTGGGGTTGGAGGGGGCGCGCTGGATGGCGCGGGGCGTGGCCTGTGTCCCGGGGTGGGCCCCGGGGTTGGCGGTGGGGCTGCGGCAGCCGGGGACAGCTGGCCGGCCCGCCCGTGCCCGTGCCCGTGCCCGTGCCCGTGCCCAGGCCCAGGCCCAGGCCCAGGCCCGAGGCGCGGGCGGGCTGGGGCTGCCAGGTGGAGGGGTCGGGCTTCTGCCCCCTGCTGGAGCTGCGTTGGGGGTCGCAGGGGTCCCGGCGTGCGGGCTGGCGGATGGGGGCGTGGCTAGGCAGCCAGCCAAAGGCGAGCAAAAGGGGAGGGTGCCGCGGGGCAAAAGCCTACAGCACCCGGTATTCCCAGGCGGTCTCCCATCCAAGTACTAACCAGGCCCGACCCTGCTTAGCTTCCGAGATCAGACGAGATCGGGCGCGTTCAGGGTGGTATGGCCGTAGACGCCAGAGGCTGCCTCCAGGCCCCTCTTGAGTGCGCGCCCGCACAGCCGCCGCCGCCGCCGCCGCCGCCTCCTCCTCCTCCTCCTGCCCGCTCCCCGCTCTCACTCCCATTCCCATTCCCATTCCCATTCCCGCTCCCGCTCCCGCTGCCGCTTCTCCTCCGCCTCCTCCCTCTTTTCTCTTCTCTTCTCTTCTCCTCCTCCCCCCCCCTCCTCCTCAGCCGCCCTCCGCCTAGCCCTGCACCAGTGCCCGAACTCCAGCCCTCCGCCTGCCCAGCCCAGGACCTGCAGCACCGGGCGCCCAGTCGGCACGCTGCCGCCAAGCCAAGGGGAGCCAACCTCCTCCGGCTGCCGCTGGCCACAGGGAACTCCTACTCTCTCTTTCTAGGCCGGATCCCCTGCCTGCCGCCATCGCCCAGCCACACGCCAGCCGTGCCCGGCAGCCTCCACGCCTGCCCAGGGCTGCGCCCCGCGGCTCGCGGGTCCCGGCACCAGGGGGTTCGGCGCCCCACACCACCGCGGCCCGGGCCTTCCCTCCTACCCGGCCGCCAGCAGCCCCCCCACCGCTGACGCACAGGTCGCCCGCCCTCCCCCGGCACGGCCGCCGCGCCTCCACACACTCCCACGCCGCGAGGACAGCTGAGGGCCTGGGGACCCTTGTCCCCGCTCGGTCACGGGGGCCCAAGTGGGGCAGCAGGTCGGGAAGGAGGGCGGCAGCGCACGGAATCACCCCCGCCGCACGCTCGCGTGGGCACTCACACACACACACACACACACACACACACGCCTACACAAGGGGCACACAGTCGCACACCCCGACACCCTTCGTGGCACAGAGGGATTTCCGTCCTCAGCGCCCGTTCCCTCACGGGAGGGTGGGGCGCTTCAGCGCGACCCGCACCCTCCAGCCCGGCAGCCAGTTCGAGACTGTCGCTCCCCCTCTTCATGGAGGAACGACACAGGACCCTGCGCTGTTCTTTCGTCTGCTCGGCCCTCCCCGGGTTTGCTGCTGGTTCTTCCCGGGTTGGCTACCGTCCCTTCCACCTCCGTGGAAGGGCGGTTCCCCCTGCCACATTCCCCACTTCCGCGGGGGAGCGGCACACCGCCGGCCGGCCGGCCGGCTCTCTCGGGGGCTGCACAGGTGTTCCCCTTAGATGTTCCTGGTGCATGTTGTCTCTCTCCTCCTTTATAGTCCTCTTCCGCCAATCCCAACTCGGCTGCCCACACGCCAAGTACGCTGCTCTCCTCCAATCAGGAGCAGGATCAGCTCCTGGAGGTCATCACTCAAGTTGGCAAGAGGCAGCTGCATAGAAGCTGTTTTCTCCTCTCCCAGCGCCATATTGTGGGAGAGCAGATGCATAGAATAAGTCTTAATTCCAGTAACTCAGTCCAATCCGAGTTGCTCCCCACAGAGACCACAGGCTGTGTGCTGCCTGCCTGCCACGGACCCTCTGTCCCGGGGAGGTCCTGTGGGCACGCAGCCTGTGGCCGCGGGTCTCTGCCTGGCCTGCCAAAAGGGTGCCCCGTTTGGATGCTGTGTGAGTCAGGGCTGATGGGGGAGAGGGGGACAGAGAGAGGAGAGAGAGACAGAGAGAGAGAGAGAAAGAGAGAGAGACGTGTAGGTGTTGGTGTAAGTCAGAGACAGAGGGAGAGGGTGCCTGTATTGCCTGCGAGGCTTGGTGTGGGGTCCCTCCTTTGCGCTCTGGAGGGCTTCCGCGGCTGTGGCGCGTGGCCGCCGCACGGCCAGGTGGCGCAGAGGGCCCGCGGGTTGGGCTGCGCGAGGCACCGGGCCCTGAGTGGTGGGCAACCGCGCCCTGGCGTCGTCTTCGGGCGGTGGTCGTGGTCGTGGTCGTGGTCACAGTCATTGGGCTCCCTGGGAGACAGGAGCCCGGGAGGGGCGGTGGGAGTGCAGGTGCCGGGAGCTGCTGGTGCGGCGGGCTGCGGGGTTGGGGCGGCCGGCAGGGGAGCGCCCTGGCGGGCGGTGAGTCGCTGGTTTGGGGTTGGAGGGGGCGCGCTGGATGGCGCGGGGCGTGGCCTGTGTCCCGGGGTGGGCCCCGGGGTTGGCGGTGGGGCTGCGGCAGCCGGGGACAGCTGGCCGGCCCGCCCGTGCCCGTGCCCGTGCCCGTGCCCGTGCCCAGGCCCAGGCCCAGGCCCAGGCCCGAGGCGCGGGCGGGCTGGGGCTGCCAGGTGGAGGGGTCGGGCTTCTGCCCCCTGCTGGAGCTGCGTTGGGGGTCGCAGGGGTCCCGGCGTGCGGGCTGGCGGATGGGGGCGTGGCTAGGCAGCCAGCCAAAGGCGAGCAAAAGGGGAGGGTGCCGCGGGGCAAAAGCCTACAGCACCCGGTATTCCCAGGCGGTCTCCCATCCAAGTACTAACCAGGCCCGACCCTGCTTAGCTTCCGAGATCAGACGAGATCGGGCGCGTTCAGGGTGGTATGGCCGTAGACGCCAGAGGCTGCCTCCAGGCCCCTCTTGAGTGCGCGCCCGCACAGCCGCCGCCGCCGCCGCCGCCGCCGCCGCCGCCGCCTCCTCCTCCTCCTCCTGCCCGCTCCCCGCTCTCACTCCCATTCCCATTCCCATTCCCATTCCCGCTCCCGCTCCCGCTGCCGCTTCTCCTCCGCCTCCTCCCTCTTTTCTCTTCTCTTCTCTTCTCCTCCTCCCCCCCCCTCCTCCTCAGCCGCCCTCCGCCTAGCCCTGCACCAGTGCCCGAACTCCAGCCCTCCGCCTGCCCAGCCCAGGACCTGCAGCACCGGGCGCCCAGTCGGCACGCTGCCGCCAAGCCAAGGGGAGCCAACCTCCTCCGGCTGCCGCTGGCCACAGGGAACTCCTACTCTCTCTTTCTAGGCCGGATCCCCTGCCTGCCGCCATCGCCCAGCCACACGCCAGCCGTGCCCGGCAGCCTCCACGCCTGCCCAGGGCTGCGCCCCGCGGCTCGCGGGTCCCGGCACCAGGGGGTTCGGCGCCCCACACCACCGCGGCCCGGGCCTTCCCTCCTACCCGGCCGCCAGCAGCCCCCCCACCGCTGACGCACAGGTCGCCCGCCCTCCCCCGGCACGGCCGCCGCGCCTCCACACACTCCCACGCCGCGAGGACAGCTGAGGGCCTGGGGACCCTTGTCCCCGCTCGGTCACGGGGGCCCAAGTGGGGCAGCAGGTCGGGAAGGAGGGCGGCAGCGCACGGAATCACCCCCGCCGCACGCTCGCGTGGGCACTCACACACACACACACACACACACACACACACGCCTACACAAGGGGCACACAGTCGCACACCCCGACACCCTTCGTGGCACAGAGGGATTTCCGTCCTCAGCGCCCGTTCCCTCACGGGAGGGTGGGGCGCTTCAGCGCGACCCGCACCCTCCAGCCCGGCAGCCAGTTCGAGACTGTCGCTCCCCCTCTTCATGGAGGAACGACACAGGACCCTGCGCTGTTCTTTCGTCTGCTCGGCCCTCCCCGGGTTTGCTGCTGGTTCTTCCCGGGTTGGCTACCGTCCCTTCCACCTCCGTGGAAGGGCGGTTCCCCCTGCCACATTCCCCACTTCCGCGGGGGAGCGGCACACCGCCGGCCGGCCGGCCGGCTCTCTCGGGGGCTGCACAGGTGTTCCCCTTAGATGTTCCTGGTGCATGTTGTCTCTCTCCTCCTTTATAGTCCTCTTCCGCCAATCCCAACTCGGCTGCCCACACGCCAAGTACGCTGCTCTCCTCCAATCAGGAGCAGGATCAGCTCCTGGAGGTCATCACTCAAGTTGGCAAGAGGCAGCTGCATAGAAGCTGTTTTCTCCTCTCCCAGCGCCATATTGTGGGAGAGCAGATGCATAGAATAAGTCTTAATTCCAGTAACTCAGTCCAATCCGAGTTGCTCCCCACAGAGACCACAGGCTGTGTGCTGCCTGCCTGCCACGGACCCTCTGTCCCGGGGAGGTCCTGTGGGCACGCAGCCTGTGGCCGCGGGTCTCTGCCTGGCCTGCCAAAAGGGTGCCCCGTTTGGATGCTGTGTGAGTCAGGGCTGATGGGGGAGAGGGGGACAGAGAGAGGAGAGAGAGACAGAGAGAGAGAGAGAAAGAGAGAGAGACGTGTAGGTGTTGGTGTAAGTCAGAGACAGAGGGAGAGGGTGCCTGTATTGCCTGCGAGGCTTGGTGTGGGGTCCCTCCTTTGCGCTCTGGAGGGCTTCCGCGGCTGTGGCGCGTGGCCGCCGCACGGCCAGGTGGCGCAGAGGGCCCGCGGGTTGGGCTGCGCGAGGCACCGGGCCCTGAGTGGTGGGCAACCGCGCCCTGGCGTCGTCTTCGGGCGGTGGTCGTGGTCGTGGTCGTGGTCACAGTCATTGGGCTCCCTGGGAGACAGGAGCCCGGGAGGGGCGGTGGGAGTGCAGGTGCCGGGAGCTGCTGGTGCGGCGGGCTGCGGGGTTGGGGCGGCCGGCAGGGGAGCGCCCTGGCGGGCGGTGAGTCGCTGGTTTGGGGTTGGAGGGGGCGCGCTGGATGGCGCGGGGCGTGGCCTGTGTCCCGGGGTGGGCCCCGGGGTTGGCGGTGGGGCTGCGGCAGCCGGGGACAGCTGGCCGGCCCGCCCGTGCCCGTGCCCGTGCCCGTGCCCGTGCCCAGGCCCAGGCCCAGGCCCAGGCCCAGGCCCGAGGCGCAGGCGGGCTGGGGCTGCCAGGTGGAGGGGTCGGGCTTCTGCCCCCTGCTGGAGCTGCGTTGGGGGTCGCAGGGGTCCCGGCGTGCGGGCTGGCGGATGGGGGCGTGGCTAGGCAGCCAGCCAAAGGCGAGCAAAAGGGGAGGGTGCCGCGGGGCAAAAGCCTACAGCACCCGGTATTCCCAGGCGGTCTCCCATCCAAGTACTAACCAGGCCCGACCCTGCTTAGCTTCCGAGATCAGACGAGATCGGGCGCGTTCAGGGTGGTATGGCCGTAGACGCCAGAGGCTGCCTCCAGGCCCCTCTTGAGTGCGCGCCCGCACAGCCGCCGCCGCCGCCGCCGCCGCCTCCTCCTCCTCCTGCCCGCTCCCCGCTCTCACTCCCATTCCCATTCCCATTCCCATTCCCATTCCCGCTCCCGCTCCCGCTGCCGCTTCTCCTCCGCCTCCTCCCTCTTTTCTCTTCTCTTCTCTTCTCCTCCTCCCCCCCCCTCCTCCTCAGCCGCCCTCCGCCTAGCCCTGCACCAGTGCCCGAACTCCAGCCCTCCGCCTGCCCAGCCCAGGACCTGCAGCACCGGGCGCCCAGTCGGCACGCTGCCGCCAAGCCAAGGGGAGCCAACCTCCTCCGGCTGCCGCTGGCCACAGGGAACTCCTACTCTCTCTTTCTAGGCCGGATCCCCTGCCTGCCGCCATCGCCCAGCCACACGCCAGCCGTGCCCGGCAGCCTCCACGCCTGCCCAGGGCTGCGCCCCGCGGCTCGCGGGTCCCGGCACCAGGGGGTTCGGCGCCCCACACCACCGCGGCCCGGGCCTTCCCTCCTACCCGGCCGCCAGCAGCCCCCCCACCGCTGACGCACAGGTCGCCCGCCCTCCCCCGGCACGGCCGCCGCGCCTCCACACACTCCCACGCCGCGAGGACAGCTGAGGGCCTGGGGACCCTTGTCCCCGCTCGGTCACGGGGGCCCAAGTGGGGCAGCAGGTCGGGAAGGAGGGCGGCAGCGCACGGAATCACCCCCGCCGCACGCTCGCGTGGGCACTCACACACACACACACACACACACACACACGCCTACACAAGGGGCACACAGTCGCACACCCCGACACCCTTCGTGGCACAGAGGGATTTCCGTCCTCAGCGCCCGTTCCCTCACGGGAGGGTGGGGCGCTTCAGCGCGACCCGCACCCTCCAGCCCGGCAGCCAGTTCGAGACTGTCGCTCCCCCTCTTCATGGAGGAACGACACAGGACCCTGCGCTGTTCTTTCGTCTGCTCGGCCCTCCCCGGGTTTGCTGCTGGTTCTTCCCGGGTTGGCTACCGTCCCTTCCACCTCCGTGGAAGGGCGGTTCCCCCTGCCACATTCCCCACTTCCGCGGGGGAGCGGCACACCGCCGGCCGGCCGGCCGGCTCTCTCGGGGGCTGCACAGGTGTTCCCCTTAGATGTTCCTGGTGCATGTTGTCTCTCTCCTCCTTTATAGTCCTCTTCCGCCAATCCCAACTCGGCTGCCCACACGCCAAGTACGCTGCTCTCCTCCAATCAGGAGCAGGATCAGCTCCTGGAGGTCATCACTCAAGTTGGCAAGAGGCAGCTGCATAGAAGCTGTTTTCTCCTCTCCCAGCGCCATATTGTGGGAGAGCAGATGCATAGAATAAGTCTTAATTCCAGTAACTCAGTCCAATCCGAGTTGCTCCCCACAGAGACCACAGGCTGTGTGCTGCCTGCCTGCCACGGACCCTCTGTCCCGGGGAGGTCCTGTGGGCACGCAGCCTGTGGCCGCGGGTCTCTGCCTGGCCTGCCAAAAGGGTGCCCCGTTTGGATGCTGTGTGAGTCAGGGCTGATGGGGGAGAGGGGGACAGAGAGAGGAGAGAGAGACAGAGAGAGAGAGAGAAAGAGAGAGAGACGTGTAGGTGTTGGTGTAAGTCAGAGACAGAGGGAGAGGGTGCCTGTATTGCCTGCGAGGCTTGGTGTGGGGTCCCTCCTTTGCGCTCTGGAGGGCTTCCGCGGCTGTGGCGCGTGGCCGCCGCACGGCCAGGTGGCGCAGAGGGCCCGCGGGTTGGGCTGCGCGAGGCACCGGGCCCTGAGTGGTGGGCAACCGCGCCCTGGCGTCGTCTTCGGGCGGTGGTCGTGGTCGTGGTCGTGGTCACAGTCATTGGGCTCCCTGGGAGACAGGAGCCCGGGAGGGGCGGTGGGAGTGCAGGTGCCGGGAGCTGCTGGTGCGGCGGGCTGCGGGGTTGGGGCGGCCGGCAGGGGAGCGCCCTGGCGGGCGGTGAGTCGCTGGTTTGGGGTTGGAGGGGGCGCGCTGGATGGCGCGGGGCGTGGCCTGTGTCCCGGGGTGGGCCCCGGGGTTGGCGGTGGGGCTGCGGCAGCCGGGGACAGCTGGCCGGCCCACCCGTGCCCGTGCCCGTGCCCGTGCCCGTGCCCAGGCCCAGGCCCGAGGCGCGGGCGGGCTGGGGCTGCCAGGTGGAGGGGTCGGGCTTCTGCCCCCTGCTGGAGCTGCGTTGGGGGTCGCAGGGGTCCCGGCGTGCGGGCTGGCGGATGGGGGCGTGGCTAGGCAGCCAGCCAAAGGCGAGCAAAAGGGGAGGGTGCCGCGGGGCAAAAGCCTACAGCACCCGGTATTCCCAGGCGGTCTCCCATCCAAGTACTAACCAGGCCCGACCCTGCTTAGCTTCCGAGATCAGACGAGATCGGGCGCGTTCAGGGTGGTATGGCCGTAGACGCCAGAGGCCGCCTCCAGGCCCCCCTTGAGTGCGCGCACGCACAGCCGCCGCCGCCGCCGCCGCCGCCGCCGCCGCCTCCGCCTCCGCCGCCGCCGCCTCCTCCTCCTCCTCCTCCTGCCCGCTCCCCGCTCTCACTCCCATTCCCATTCCCATTCCCATTCCCATTCCCATTCCCACTCCCGCTCCCGCTCCCGCTGCCGCTTCTCCTCCGCCTCCTCCCTCTTTTCTCTTCTCTTCTCTTCTCCTCCTCCCCCCCCCTCCTCCTCAGCCGCCCTCCGCCTAGCCCTGCACCAGTGCCCGAACTCCAGCCCTCCGCCTGCCCAGCCCAGGACCTGCAGCACCGGGCGCCCAGTCGGCACGCTGCCGCCAAGCCAAGGGGAGCCAACCTCCTCCGGCTGCCGCTGGCCACAGGGAACTCCTACTCTCTCTTTCTAGGCCGGATCCCCTGCCTGCCGCCATCGCCCAGCCACACGCCAGCCGTGCCCGGCAGCCTCCACGCCTGCCCAGGGCTGCGCCCCGCGGCTCGCGGGTCCCGGCACCAGGGGGTTCGGCGCCCCACACCACCGCGGCCCGGGCCTTCCCTCCTACCCGGCCGCCAGCAGCCCCCCCACCGCTGACGCACAGGTCGCCCGCCCTCCCCCGGCACGGCCGCCGCGCCTCCACACACTCCCACGCCGCGAGGACAGCTGAGGGCCTGGGGACCCTTGTCCCCGCTCGGTCACGGGGGCCCAAGTGGGGCAGCAGGTCGGGAAGGAGGGCGGCAGCGCACGGAATCACCCCCGCCGCACGCTCGCGTGGGCACTCACACACACACACACACACACACACACACGCCTACACAAGGGGCACACAGTCGCACACCCCGACACCCTTCGTGGCACAGAGGGATTTCCGTCCTCAGCGCCCGTTCCCTCACGGGAGGGTGGGGCGCTTCAGCGCGACCCGCACCCTCCAGCCCGGCAGCCAGTTCGAGACTGTCGCTCCCCCTCTTCATGGAGGAACGACACAGGACCCTGCGCTGTTCTTTCGTCTGCTCGGCCCTCCCCGGGTTTGCTGCTGGTTCTTCCCGGGTTGGCTACCGTCCCTTCCACCTCCGTGGAAGGGCGGTTCCCCCTGCCACATTCCCCACTTCCGCGGGGGAGCGGCACACCGCCGGCCGGCCGGCCGGCTCTCTCGGGGGCTGCACAGGTGTTCCCCTTAGATGTTCCTGGTGCATGTTGTCTCTCTCCTCCTTTATAGTCCTCTTCCGCCAATCCCAACTCGGCTGCCCACACGCCAAGTACGCTGCTCTCCTCCAATCAGGAGCAGGATCAGCTCCTGGAGGTCATCACTCAAGTTGGCAAGAGGCAGCTGCATAGAAGCTGTTTTCTCCTCTCCCAGCGCCATATTGTGGGAGAGCAGATGCATAGAATAAGTCTTAATTCCAGTAACTCAGTCCAATCCGAGTTGCTCCCCACAGAGACCACAGGCTGTGTGCTGCCTGCCTGCCACGGACCCTCTGTCCCGGGGAGGTCCTGTGGGCACGCAGCCTGTGGCCGCGGGTCTCTGCCTGGCCTGCCAAAAGGGTGCCCCGTTTGGATGCTGTGTGAGTCAGGGCTGATGGGGGAGAGGGGGACAGAGAGAGGAGAGAGAGACAGAGAGAGAGAGAGAAAGAGAGAGAGACGTGTAGGTGTTGGTGTAAGTCAGAGACAGAGGGAGAGGGTGCCTGTATTGCCTGCGAGGCTTGGTGTGGGGTCCCTCCTTTGCGCTCTGGAGGGCTTCCGCGGCTGTGGCGCGTGGCCGCCGCACGGCCAGGTGGCGCAGAGGGCCCGCGGGTTGGGCTGCGCGAGGCACCGGGCCCTGAGTGGTGGGCAACCGCGCCCTGGCGTCGTCTTCGGGCGGTGGTCGTGGTCGTGGTCGTGGTCACAGTCATTGGGCTCCCTGGGAGACAGGAGCCCGGGAGGGGCGGTGGGAGTGCAGGTGCCGGGAGCTGCTGGTGCGGCGGGCTGCGGGGTTGGGGCGGCCGGCAGGGGAGCGCCCTGGCGGGCGGTGAGTCGCTGGTTTGGGGTTGGAGGGGGCGCGCTGGATGGCGCGGGGCGTGGCCTGTGTCCCGGGGTGGGCCCCGGGGTTGGCGGTGGGGCTGCGGCAGCCGGGGACAGCTGGCCGGCCCGCCCGTGCCCGTGCCCGTGCCCGTGCCCGTGCCCAGGCCCAGGCCCAGGCCCAGGCCCGAGGCGCGGGCGGGCTGGGGCTGCCAGGTGGAGGGGTCGGGCTTCTGCCCCCTGCTGGAGCTGCGTTGGGGGTCGCAGGGGTCCCGGCGTGCGGGCTGGCGGATGGGGGCGTGGCTAGGCAGCCAGCCAAAGGCGAGCAAAAGGGGAGGGTGCCGCGGGGCAAAAGCCTACAGCACCCGGTATTCCCAGGCGGTCTCCCATCCAAGTACTAACCAGGCCCGACCCTGCTTAGCTTCCGAGATCAGACGAGATCGGGCGCGTTCAGGGTGGTATGGCCGTAGACGCCAGAGGCTGCCTCCAGGCCCCTCTTGAGTGCGCGCCCGCACAGCCGCCGCCGCCGCCGCCGCCTCCTCCTCCTCCTCCTGCCCGCTCCCCGCTCTCACTCCCATTCCCATTCCCATTCCCATTCCCATTCCCGCTCCCGCTCCCGCTGCCGCTTCTCCTCCGCCTCCTCCCTCTTTTCTCTTCTCTTCTCTTCTCCTCCTCCCCCCCCCTCCTCCTCAGCCGCCCTCCGCCTAGCCCTGCACCAGTGCCCGAACTCCAGCCCTCCGCCTGCCCAGCCCAGGACCTGCAGCACCGGGCGCCCAGTCGGCACGCTGCCGCCAAGCCAAGGGGAGCCAACCTCCTCCGGCTGCCGCTGGCCACAGGGAACTCCTACTCTCTCTTTCTAGGCCGGATCCCCTGCCTGCCGCCATCGCCCAGCCACACGCCAGCCGTGCCCGGCAGCCTCCACGCCTGCCCAGGGCTGCGCCCCGCGGCTCGCGGGTCCCGGCACCAGGGGGTTCGGCGCCCCACACCACCGCGGCCCGGGCCTTCCCTCCTACCCGGCCGCCAGCAGCCCCCCCACCGCTGACGCACAGGTCGCCCGCCCTCCCCCGGCACGGCCGCCGCGCCTCCACACACTCCCACGCCGCGAGGACAGCTGAGGGCCTGGGGACCCTTGTCCCCGCTCGGTCACGGGGGCCCAAGTGGGGCAGCAGGTCGGGAAGGAGGGCGGCAGCGCACGGAATCACCCCCGCCGCACGCTCGCGTGGGCACTCACACACACACACACACACACACACACACGCCTACACAAGGGGCACACAGTCGCACACCCCGACACCCTTCGTGGCACAGAGGGATTTCCGTCCTCAGCGCCCGTTCCCTCACGGGAGGGTGGGGCGCTTCAGCGCGACCCGCACCCTCCAGCCCGGCAGCCAGTTCGAGACTGTCGCTCCCCCTCTTCATGGAGGAACGACACAGGACCCTGCGCTGTTCTTTCGTCTGCTCGGCCCTCCCCGGGTTTGCTGCTGGTTCTTCCCGGGTTGGCTACCGTCCCTTCCACCTCCGTGGAAGGGCGGTTCCCCCTGCCACATTCCCCACTTCCGCGGGGGAGCGGCACACCGCCGGCCGGCCGGCCGGCTCTCTCGGGGGCTGCACAGGTGTTCCCCTTAGATGTTCCTGGTGCATGTTGTCTCTCTCCTCCTTTATAGTCCTCTTCCGCCAATCCCAACTCGGCTGCCCACACGCCAAGTACGCTGCTCTCCTCCAATCAGGAGCAGGATCAGCTCCTGGAGGTCATCACTCAAGTTGGCAAGAGGCAGCTGCATAGAAGCTGTTTTCTCCTCTCCCAGCGCCATATTGTGGGAGAGCAGATGCATAGAATAAGTCTTAATTCCAGTAACTCAGTCCAATCCGAGTTGCTCCCCACAGAGACCACAGGCTGTGTGCTGCCTGCCTGCCACGGACCCTCTGTCCCGGGGAGGTCCTGTGGGCACGCAGCCTGTGGCCGCGGGTCTCTGCCTGGCCTGCCAAAAGGGTGCCCCGTTTGGATGCTGTGTGAGTCAGGGCTGATGGGGGAGAGGGGGACAGAGAGAGGAGAGAGAGACAGAGAGAGAGAGAGAAAGAGAGAGAGACGTGTAGGTGTTGGTGTAAGTCAGAGACAGAGGGAGAGGGTGCCTGTATTGCCTGCGAGGCTTGGTGTGGGGTCCCTCCTTTGCGCTCTGGAGGGCTTCCGCGGCTGTGGCGCGTGGCCGCCGCACGGCCAGGTGGCGCAGAGGGCCCGCGGGTTGGGCTGCGCGAGGCACCGGGCCCTGAGTGGTGGGCAACCGCGCCCTGGCGTCGTCTTCGGGCGGTGGTCGTGGTCGTGGTCGTGGTCACAGTCATTGGGCTCCCTGGGAGACAGGAGCCCGGGAGGGGCGGTGGGAGTGCAGGTGCCGGGAGCTGCTGGTGCGGCGGGCTGCGGGGTTGGGGCGGCCGGCAGGGGAGCGCCCTGGCGGGCGGTGAGTCGCTGGTTTGGGGTTGGAGGGGGCGCGCTGGATGGCGCGGGGCGTGGCCTGTGTCCCGGGGTGGGCCCCGGGGTTGGCGGTGGGGCTGCGGCAGCCGGGGACAGCTGGCCGGCCCACCCGTGCCCGTGCCCGTGCCCGTGCCCGTGCCCAGGCCCAGGCCCGAGGCGCGGGCGGGCTGGGGCTGCCAGGTGGAGGGGTCGGGCTTCTGCCCCCTGCTGGAGCTGCGTTGGGGGTCGCAGGGGTCCCGGCGTGCGGGCTGGCGGATGGGGGCGTGGCTAGGCAGCCAGCCAAAGGCGAGCAAAAGGGGAGGGTGCCGCGGGGCAAAAGCCTACAGCACCCGGTATTCCCAGGCGGTCTCCCATCCAAGTACTAACCAGGCCCGACCCTGCTTAGCTTCCGAGATCAGACGAGATCGGGCGCGTTCAGGGTGGTATGGCCGTAGACGCCAGAGGCCGCCTCCAGGCCCCCCTTGAGTGCGCGCACGCACAGCCGCCGCCGCCGCCGCCGCCGCCGCCGCCGCCGCCGCCTCCGCCGCCGCCGCCTCCTCCTCCTCCTCCTCCTGCCCGCTCCCCGCTCTCACTCCCATTCCCATTCCCATTCCCATTCCCATTCCCATTCCCACTCCCGCTCCCGCTCCCGCTGCCGCTTCTCCTCCGCCTCCTCCCTCTTTTCTCTTCTCTTCTCTTCTCCTCCTCCCCCCCCCTCCTCCTCAGCCGCCCTCCGCCTAGCCCTGCACCAGTGCCCGAACTCCAGCCCTCCGCCTGCCCAGCCCAGGACCTGCAGCACCGGGCGCCCAGTCGGCACGCTGCCGCCAAGCCAAGGGGAGCCAACCTCCTCCGGCTGCCGCTGGCCACAGGGAACTCCTACTCTCTCTTTCTAGGCCGGATCCCCTGCCTGCCGCCATCGCCCAGCCACACGCCAGCCGTGCCCGGCAGCCTCCACGCCTGCCCAGGGCTGCGCCCCGCGGCTCGCGGGTCCCGGCACCAGGGGGTTCGGCGCCCCACACCACCGCGGCCCGGGCCTTCCCTCCTACCCGGCCGCCAGCAGCCCCCCCACCGCTGACGCACAGGTCGCCCGCCCTCCCCCGGCACGGCCGCCGCGCCTCCACACACTCCCACGCCGCGAGGACAGCTGAGGGCCTGGGGACCCTTGTCCCCGCTCGGTCACGGGGGCCCAAGTGGGGCAGCAGGTCGGGAAGGAGGGCGGCAGCGCACGGAATCACCCCCGCCGCACGCTCGCGTGGGCACTCACACACACACACACACACACACACACACACGCCTACACAAGGGGCACACAGTCGCACACCCCGACACCCTTCGTGGCACAGAGGGATTTCCGTCCTCAGCGCCCGTTCCCTCACGGGAGGGTGGGGCGCTTCAGCGCGACCCGCACCCTCCAGCCCGGCAGCCAGTTCGAGACTGTCGCTCCCCCTCTTCATGGAGGAACGACACAGGACCCTGCGCTGTTCTTTCGTCTGCTCGGCCCTCCCCGGGTTTGCTGCTGGTTCTTCCCGGGTTGGCTACCGTCCCTTCCACCTCCGTGGAAGGGCGGTTCCCCCTGCCACATTCCCCACTTCCGCGGGGGAGCGGCACACCGCCGGCCGGCCGGCCGGCTCTCTCGGGGGCTGCACAGGTGTTCCCCTTAGATGTTCCTGGTGCATGTTGTCTCTCTCCTCCTTTATAGTCCTCTTCCGCCAATCCCAACTCGGCTGCCCACACGCCAAGTACGCTGCTCTCCTCCAATCAGGAGCAGGATCAGCTCCTGGAGGTCATCACTCAAGTTGGCAAGAGGCAGCTGCATAGAAGCTGTTTTCTCCTCTCCCAGCGCCATATTGTGGGAGAGCAGATGCATAGAATAAGTCTTAATTCCAGTAACTCAGTCCAATCCGAGTTGCTCCCCACAGAGACCACAGGCTGTGTGCTGCCTGCCTGCCACGGACCCTCTGTCCCGGGGAGGTCCTGTGGGCACGCAGCCTGTGGCCGCGGGTCTCTGCCTGGCCTGCCAAAAGGGTGCCCCGTTTGGATGCTGTGTGAGTCAGGGCTGATGGGGGAGAGGGGGACAGAGAGAGGAGAGAGAGACAGAGAGAGAGAGAGAAAGAGAGAGAGACGTGTAGGTGTTGGTGTAAGTCAGAGACAGAGGGAGAGGGTGCCTGTATTGCCTGCGAGGCTTGGTGTGGGGTCCCTCCTTTGCGCTCTGGAGGGCTTCCGCGGCTGTGGCGCGTGGCCGCCGCACGGCCAGGTGGCGCAGAGGGCCCGCGGGTTGGGCTGCGCGAGGCACCGGGCCCTGAGTGGTGGGCAACCGCGCCCTGGCGTCGTCTTCGGGCGGTGGTCGTGGTCGTGGTCGTGGTCACAGTCATTGGGCTCCCTGGGAGACAGGAGCCCGGGAGGGGCGGTGGGAGTGCAGGTGCCGGGAGCTGCTGGTGCGGCGGGCTGCGGGGTTGGGGCGGCCGGCAGGGGAGCGCCCTGGCGGGCGGTGAGTCGCTGGTTTGGGGTTGGAGGGGGCGCGCTGGATGGCGCGGGGCGTGGCCTGTGTCCCGGGGTGGGCCCCGGGGTTGGCGGTGGGGCTGCGGCAGCCGGGGACAGCTGGCCGGCCCGCCCGTGCCCGTGCCCGTGCCCGTGCCCGTGCCCGTGCCCAGGCCCAGGCCCAGGCCCAGGCCCGAGGCGCGGGCGGGCTGGGGCTGCCAGGTGGAGGGGTCGGGCTTCTGCCCCCTGCTGGAGCTGCGTTGGGGGTCGCAGGGGTCCCGGCGTGCGGGCTGGCGGATGGGGGCGTGGCTAGGCAGCCAGCCAAAGGCGAGCAAAAGGGGAGGGTGCCGCGGGGCAAAAGCCTACAGCACCCGGTATTCCCAGGCGGTCTCCCATCCAAGTACTAACCAGGCCCGACCCTGCTTAGCTTCCGAGATCAGACGAGATCGGGCGCGTTCAGGGTGGTATGGCCGTAGACGCCAGAGGCTGCCTCCAGGCCCCTCTTGAGTGCGCGCCCGCACAGCCGCCGCCGCCGCCGCCGCCGCCGCCTCCTCCTCCTCCTCCTCCTGCCCGCTCCCCGCTCTCACTCCCATTCCCATTCCCATTCCCGCTCCCGCTCCCGCTCCCGCTCCCGCTCCCGCTGCCGCTTCTCCTCCGCCTCCTCCCTCTTTTCTCTTCTCTTCTCCTCCTCCCCCCCCCTCCTCCTCAGCCGCCCTCCGCCTAGCCCTGCACCAGTGCCCGAACTCCAGCCCTCCGCCTGCCCAGCCCAGGACCTGCAGTGCAGCACCGGGCGCCCAGTCGGCACGCTGCCGCCAAGCCAAGGGGAGCCAACCTCCTCCGGCTGCCGCTGGCCACAGGGAACTCCTACTCTCTCTTTCTAGGCCGGATCCCCTGCCTGCCGCCATCGCCCAGCCACACGCCAGCCGTGCCCGGCAGCCTCCACGCCTGCCCAGGGCTGCGCCCCGCGGCTCGCGGGTCCCGGCACCAGGGGGTTCGGCGCCCCACACCACCGCGGCCCGGGCCTTCCCTCCTACCCGGCCGCCAGCAGCCCCCCCACCGCTGACGCACAGGTCGCCCGCCCTCCCCCGGCACGGCCGCCGCGCCTCCACACACTCCCACGCCGCGAGGACAGCTGAGGGCCTGGGGACCCTTGTCCCCGCTCGGTCACGGGGGCCCAAGTGGGGCAGCAGGTCGGGAAGGAGGGCGGCAGCGCACGGAATCACCCCCGCCGCACGCTCGCGTGGGCACTCACACACACACACACACACACACACACACGCCTACACAAGGGGCACACAGTCGCACACCCCGACACCCTTCGTGGCACAGAGGGATTTCCGTCCTCAGCGCCCGTTCCCTCACGGGAGGGTGGGGCGCTTCAGCGCGACCCGCACCCTCCAGCCCGGCAGCCAGTTCGAGACTGTCGCTCCCCCTCTTCATGGAGGAACGACACAGGACCCTGCGCTGTTCTTTCGTCTGCTCGGCCCTCCCCGGGTTTGCTGCTGGTTCTTCCCGGGTTGGCTACCGTCCCTTCCACCTCCGTGGAAGGGCGGTTCCCCCTGCCACATTCCCCACTTCCGCGGGGGAGCGGCACACCGCCGGCCGGCCGGCCGGCTCTCTCGGGGGCTGCACAGGTGTTCCCCTTAGATGTTCCTGGTGCATGTTGTCTCTCTCCTCCTTTATAGTCCTCTTCCGCCAATCCCAACTCGGCTGCCCACACGCCAAGTACGCTGCTCTCCTCCAATCAGGAGCAGGATCAGCTCCTGGAGGTCATCACTCAAGTTGGCAAGAGGCAGCTGCATAGAAGCTGTTTTCTCCTCTCCCAGCGCCATATTGTGGGAGAGCAGATGCATAGAATAAGTCTTAATTCCAGTAACTCAGTCCAATCCGAGTTGCTCCCCACAGAGACCACAGGCTGTGTGCTGCCTGCCTGCCACGGACCCTCTGTCCCGGGGAGGTCCTGTGGGCACGCAGCCTGTGGCCGCGGGTCTCTGCCTGGCCTGCCAAAAGGGTGCCCCGTTTGGATGCTGTGTGAGTCAGGGCTGATGGGGGAGAGGGGGACAGAGAGAGGAGAGAGAGACAGAGAGAGAGAGAGAAAGAGAGAGAGACGTGTAGGTGTTGGTGTAAGTCAGAGACAGAGGGAGAGGGTGCCTGTATTGCCTGCGAGGCTTGGTGTGGGGTCCCTCCTTTGCGCTCTGGAGGGCTTCCGCGGCTGTGGCGCGTGGCCGCCGCACGGCCAGGTGGCGCAGAGGGCCCGCGGGTTGGGCTGCGCGAGGCACCGGGCCCTGAGTGGTGGGCAACCGCGCCCTGGCGTCGTCTTCGGGCGGTGGTCGTGGTCGTGGTCACAGTCATTGGGCTCCCTGGGAGACAGGAGCCCGGGAGGGGCGGTGGGAGTGCAGGTGCCGGGAGCTGCTGGTGCGGCGGGCTGCGGGGTTGGGGCGGCCGGCAGGGGAGCGCCCTGGCGGGCGGTGAGTCGCTGGTTTGGGGTTGGAGGGGGCGCGCTGGATGGCGCGGGGCGTGGCCTGTGTCCCGGGGTGGGCCCCGGGGTTGGCGGTGGGGCTGCGGCAGCCGGGGACAGCTGGCCGGCCCGCCCGTGCCCGTGCCCGTGCCCGTGCCCGTGCCCAGGCCCAGGCCCAGGCCCAGGCCCGAGGCGCGGGCGGGCTGGGGCTGCCAGGTGGAGGGGTCGGGCTTCTGCCCCCTGCTGGAGCTGCGTTGGGGGTCGCAGGGGTCCCGGCGTGCGGGCTGGCGGATGGGGGCGTGGCTAGGCAGCCAGCCAAAGGCGAGCAAAAGGGGAGGGTGCCGCGGGGCAAAAGCCTACAGCACCCGGTATTCCCAGGCGGTCTCCCATCCAAGTACTAACCAGGCCCGACCCTGCTTAGCTTCCGAGATCAGACGAGATCGGGCGCGTTCAGGGTGGTATGGCCGTAGACGCCAGAGGCTGCCTCCAGGCCCCTCTTGAGTGCGCGCCCGCACAGCCGCCGCCGCCGCCGCCGCCGCCGCCGCCGCCGCCTCCTCCTCCTCCTCCTCCTCCTGCCCGCTCCCCGCTCTCACTCCCATTCCCATTCCCATTCCCGCTCCCGCTCCCGCTGCCGCTTCTCCTCCGCCTCCTCCCTCTTTTCTCTTCTCTTCTCTTCTCCTCCTCCCCCCCCCTCCTCCTCAGCCGCCCTCCGCCTAGCCCTGCACCAGTGCCCGAACTCCAGCCCTCCGCCTGCCCAGCCCAGGACCTGCAGTGCAGCACCGGGCGCCCAGTCGGCACGCTGCCGCCAAGCCAAGGGGAGCCAACCTCCTCCGGCTGCCGCTGGCCACAGGGAACTCCTACTCTCTCTTTCTAGGCCGGATCCCCTGCCTGCCGCCATCGCCCAGCCACACGCCAGCCGTGCCCGGCAGCCTCCACGCCTGCCCAGGGCTGCGCCCCGCGGCTCGCGGGTCCCGGCACCAGGGGGTTCGGCGCCCCACACCACCGCGGCCCGGGCCTTCCCTCCTACCCGGCCGCCAGCAGCCCCCCCACCGCTGACGCACAGGTCGCCCGCCCTCCCCCGGCACGGCCGCCGCGCCTCCACACACTCCCACGCCGCGAGGACAGCTGAGGGCCTGGGGACCCTTGTCCCCGCTCGGTCACGGGGGCCCAAGTGGGGCAGCAGGTCGGGAAGGAGGGCGGCAGCGCACGGAATCACCCCCGCCGCACGCTCGCGTGGGCACTCACACACACACACACACACACACACACGCCTACACAAGGGGCACACAGTCGCACACCCCGACACCCTTCGTGGCACAGAGGGATTTCCGTCCTCAGCACCCGTTCCCTCACGGGAGGGTGGGGCGCTTCAGCGCGACCCGCACCCTCCAGCCCGGCAGCCAGTTCGAGACTGTCGCTCCCCCTCTTCATGGAGGAACGACACAGGACCCTGCGCTGTTCTTTCGTCTGCTCGGCCCTCCCCGGGTTTGCTGCTGGTTCTTCCCGGGTTGGCTACCGTCCCTTCCACCTCCGTGGAAGGGCGGTTCCCCCTGCCACATTCCCCACTTCCGCGGGGGAGCGGCACACCGCCGGCCGGCCGGCCGGCTCTCTCGGGGGCTGCACAGGTGTTCCCCTTAGATGTTCCTGGTGCATGTTGTCTCTCTCCTCCTTTATAGTCCTCTTCCGCCAATCCCAACTCGGCTGCCCACACGCCAAGTACGCTGCTCTCCTCCAATCAGGAGCAGGATCAGCTCCTGGAGGTCATCACTCAAGTTGGCAAGAGGCAGCTGCATAGAAGCTGTTTTCTCCTCTCCCAGCGCCATATTGTGGGAGAGCAGATGCATAGAATAAGTCTTAATTCCAGTAACTCAGTCCAATCCGAGTTGCTCCCCACAGAGACCACAGGCTGTGTGCTGCCTGCCTGCCACGGACCCTCTGTCCCGGGGAGGTCCTGTGGGCACGCAGCCTGTGGCCGCGGGTCTCTGCCTGGCCTGCCAAAAGGGTGCCCCGTTTGGATGCTGTGTGAGTCAGGGCTGATGGGGGAGAGGGGGACAGAGAGAGGAGAGAGAGACAGAGAGAGAGAGAGAAAGAGAGAGAGACGTGTAGGTGTTGGTGTAAGTCAGAGACAGAGGGAGAGGGTGCCTGTATTGCCTGCGAGGCTTGGTGTGGGGTCCCTCCTTTGCGCTCTGGAGGGCTTCCGCGGCTGTGGCGCGTGGCCGCCGCACGGCCAGGTGGCGCAGAGGGCCCGCGGGTTGGGCTGCGCGAGGCACCGGGCCCTGAGTGGTGGGCAACCGCGCCCTGGCGTCGTCTTCGGGCGGTGGTCGTGGTCGTGGTCGTGGTCACAGTCATTGGGCTCCCTGGGAGACAGGAGCCCGGGAGGGGCGGTGGGAGTGCAGGTGCCGGGAGCTGCTGGTGCGGCGGGCTGCGGGGTTGGGGCGGCCGGCAGGGGAGCGCCCTGGCGGGCGGTGAGTCGCTGGTTTGGGGTTGGAGGGGGCGCGCTGGATGGCGCGGGGCGTGGCCTGTGTCCCGGGGTGGGCCCCGGGGTTGGCGGTGGGGCTGCGGCAGCCGGGGACAGCTGGCCGGCCCGCCCGTGCCCGTGCCCGTGCCCGTGCCCGTGCCCGTGCCCAGGCCCAGGCCCAGGCCCAGGCCCGAGGCGCGGGCGGGCTGGGGCTGCCAGGTGGAGGGGTCGGGCTTCTGCCCCCTGCTGGAGCTGCGTTGGGGGTCGCAGGGGTCCCGGCGTGCGGGCTGGCGGATGGGGGCGTGGCTAGGCAGCCAGCCAAAGGCGAGCAAAAGGGGAGGGTGCCGCGGGGCAAAAGCCTACAGCACCCGGTATTCCCAGGCGGTCTCCCATCCAAGTACTAACCAGGCCCGACCCTGCTTAGCTTCCGAGATCAGACGAGATCGGGCGCGTTCAGGGTGGTATGGCCGTAGACGCCAGAGGCTGCCTCCAGGCCCCTCTTGAGTGCGCGCCCGCACAGCCGCCGCCGCCGCCGCCGCCGCCGCCTCCTCCTCCTCCTCCTCCTGCCCGCTCCCCGCTCTCACTCCCATTCCCATTCCCATTCCCATTCCCGCTCCCGCTCCCGCTGCCGCTTCTCCTCCGCCTCCTCCCTCTTTTCTCTTCTCTTCTCCTCCTCCCCCCCCCTCCTCCTCAGCCGCCCTCCGCCTAGCCCTGCACCAGTGCCCGAACTCCAGCCCTCCGCCTGCCCAGCCCAGGACCTGCAGTGCAGCACCGGGCGCCCAGTCGGCACGCTGCCGCCAAGCCAAGGGGAGCCAACCTCCTCCGGCTGCCGCTGGCCACAGGGAACTCCTACTCTCTCTTTCTAGGCCGGATCCCCTGCCTGCCGCCATCGCCCAGCCACACGCCAGCCGTGCCCGGCAGCCTCCACGCCTGCCCAGGGCTGCGCCCCGCGGCTCGCGGGTCCCGGCACCAGGGGGTTCGGCGCCCCACACCACCGCGGCCCGGGCCTTCCCTCCTACCCGGCCGCCAGCAGCCCCCCCACCGCTGACGCACAGGTCGCCCGCCCTCCCCCGGCACGGCCGCCGCGCCTCCACACACTCCCACGCCGCGAGGACAGCTGAGGGCCTGGGGACCCTTGTCCCCGCTCGGTCACGGGGGCCCAAGTGGGGCAGCAGGTCGGGAAGGAGGGCGGCAGCGCACGGAATCACCCCCGCCGCACGCTCGCGTGGGCACTCACACACACACACACACACACACACACACACGCCTACACAAGGGGCACACAGTCGCACACCCCGACACCCTTCGTGGCACAGAGGGATTTCCGTCCTCAGCGCCCGTTCCCTCACGGGAGGGTGGGGCGCTTCAGCGCGACCCGCACCCTCCAGCCCGGCAGCCAGTTCGAGACTGTCGCTCCCCCTCTTCATGGAGGAACGACACAGGACCCTGCGCTGTTCTTTCGTCTGCTCGGCCCTCCCCGGGTTTGCTGCTGGTTCTTCCCGGGTTGGCTACCGTCCCTTCCACCTCCGTGGAAGGGCGGTTCCCCCTGCCACATTCCCCACTTCCGCGGGGGAGCGGCACACCGCCGGCCGGCCGGCCGGCTCTCTCGGGGGCTGCACAGGTGTTCCCCTTAGATGTTCCTGGTGCATGTTGTCTCTCTCCTCCTTTATAGTCCTCTTCCGCCAATCCCAACTCGGCTGCCCACACGCCAAGTACGCTGCTCTCCTCCAATCAGGAGCAGGATCAGCTCCTGGAGGTCATCACTCAAGTTGGCAAGAGGCAGCTGCATAGAAGCTGTTTTCTCCTCTCCCAGCGCCATATTGTGGGAGAGCAGATGCATAGAATAAGTCTTAATTCCAGTAACTCAGTCCAATCCGAGTTGCTCCCCACAGAGACCACAGGCTGTGTGCTGCCTGCCTGCCACGGACCCTCTGTCCCGGGGAGGTCCTGTGGGCACGCAGCCTGTGGCCGCGGGTCTCTGCCTGGCCTGCCAAAAGGGTGCCCCGTTTGGATGCTGTGTGAGTCAGGGCTGATGGGGGAGAGGGGGACAGAGAGAGGAGAGAGAGACAGAGAGAGAGAGAGAAAGAGAGAGAGACGTGTAGGTGTTGGTGTAAGTCAGAGACAGAGGGAGAGGGTGCCTGTATTGCCTGCGAGGCTTGGTGTGGGGTCCCTCCTTTGCGCTCTGGAGGGCTTCCGCGGCTGTGGCGCGTGGCCGCCGCACGGCCAGGTGGCGCAGAGGGCCCGCGGGTTGGGCTGCGCGAGGCACCGGGCCCTGAGTGGTGGGCAACCGCGCCCTGGCGTCGTCTTCGGGCGGTGGTCGTGGTCGTGGTCACAGTCATTGGGCTCCCTGGGAGACAGGAGCCCGGGAGGGGCGGTGGGAGTGCAGGTGCCGGGAGCTGCTGGTGCGGCGGGCTGCGGGGTTGGGGCGGCCGGCAGGGGAGCGCCCTGGCGGGCGGTGAGTCGCTGGTTTGGGGTTGGAGGGGGCGCGCTGGATGGCGCGGGGCGTGGCCTGTGTCCCGGGGTGGGCCCCGGGGTTGGCGGTGGGGCTGCGGCAGCCGGGGACAGCTGGCCGGCCCGCCCGTGCCCGTGCCCGTGCCCGTGCCCGTGCCCAGGCCCAGGCCCAGGCCCAGGCCCGAGGCGCGGGCGGGCTGGGGCTGCCAGGTGGAGGGGTCGGGCTTCTGCCCCCTGCTGGAGCTGCGTTGGGGGTCGCAGGGGTCCCGGCGTGCGGGCTGGCGGATGGGGGCGTGGCTAGGCAGCCAGCCAAAGGCGAGCAAAAGGGGAGGGTGCCGCGGGGCAAAAGCCTACAGCACCCGGTATTCCCAGGCGGTCTCCCATCCAAGTACTAACCAGGCCCGACCCTGCTTAGCTTCCGAGATCAGACGAGATCGGGCGCGTTCAGGGTGGTATGGCCGTAGACGCCAGAGGCTGCCTCCAGGCCCCTCTTGAGTGCGCGCCCGCACAGCCGCCGCCGCCGCCGCCGCCGCCGCCTCCTCCTCCTCCTCCTCCTGCCCGCTCCCCGCTCTCACTCCCATTCCCATTCCCATTCCCGCTCCCGCTCCCGCTGCCGCTTCTCCTCCGCCTCCTCCCTCTTTTCTCTTCTCTTCTCCTCCTCCCCCCCCCTCCTCCTCAGCCGCCCTCCGCCTAGCCCTGCACCAGTGCCCGAACTCCAGCCCTCCGCCTGCCCAGCCCAGGACCTGCAGTGCAGCACCGGGCGCCCAGTCGGCACGCTGCCGCCAAGCCAAGGGGAGCCAACCTCCTCCGGCTGCCGCTGGCCACAGGGAACTCCTACTCTCTCTTTCTAGGCCGGATCCCCTGCCTGCCGCCATCGCCCAGCCACACGCCAGCCGTGCCCGGCAGCCTCCACGCCTGCCCAGGGCTGCGCCCCGCGGCTCGCGGGTCCCGGCACCAGGGGGTTCGGCGCCCCACACCACCGCGGCCCGGGCCTTCCCTCCTACCCGGCCGCCAGCAGCCCCCCCACCGCTGACGCACAGGTCGCCCGCCCTCCCCCGGCACGGCCGCCGCGCCTCCACACACTCCCACGCCGCGAGGACAGCTGAGGGCCTGGGGACCCTTGTCCCCGCTCGGTCACGGGGGCCCAAGTGGGGCAGCAGGTCGGGAAGGAGGGCGGCAGCGCACGGAATCACCCCCGCCGCACGCTCGCGTGGGCACTCACACACACACACACACACACACACACACGCCTACACAAGGGGCACACAGTCGCACACCCCGACACCCTTCGTGGCACAGAGGGATTTCCGTCCTCAGCGCCCGTTCCCTCACGGGAGGGTGGGGCGCTTCAGCGCGACCCGCACCCTCCAGCCCGGCAGCCAGTTCGAGACTGTCGCTCCCCCTCTTCATGGAGGAACGACACAGGACCCTGCGCTGTTCTTTCGTCTGCTCGGCCCTCCCCGGGTTTGCTGCTGGTTCTTCCCGGGTTGGCTACCGTCCCTTCCACCTCCGTGGAAGGGCGGTTCCCCCTGCCACATTCCCCACTTCCGCGGGGGAGCGGCACACCGCCGGCCGGCCGGCCGGCTCTCTCGGGGGCTGCACAGGTGTTCCCCTTAGATGTTCCTGGTGCATGTTGTCTCTCTCCTCCTTTATAGTCCTCTTCCGCCAATCCCAACTCGGCTGCCCACACGCCAAGTACGCTGCTCTCCTCCAATCAGGAGCAGGATCAGCTCCTGGAGGTCATCACTCAAGTTGGCAAGAGGCAGCTGCATAGAAGCTGTTTTCTCCTCTCCCAGCGCCATATTGTGGGAGAGCAGATGCATAGAATAAGTCTTAATTCCAGTAACTCAGTCCAATCCGAGTTGCTCCCCACAGAGACCACAGGCTGTGTGCTGCCTGCCTGCCACGGACCCTCTGTCCCGGGGAGGTCCTGTGGGCACGCAGCCTGTGGCCGCGGGTCTCTGCCTGGCCTGCCAAAAGGGTGCCCCGTTTGGATGCTGTGTGAGTCAGGGCTGATGGGGGAGAGGGGGACAGAGAGAGGAGAGAGAGAGAGAGAAAGAGAGAGAGACGTGTAGGTGTTGGTGTAAGTCAGAGACAGAGGGAGAGGGTGCCTGTATTGCCTGCGAGGCTTGGTGTGGGGTCCCTCCTTTGCGCTCTGGAGGGCTTCCGCGGCTGTGGCGCGTGGCCGCCGCACGGCCAGGTGGCGCAGAGGGCCCGCGGGTTGGGCTGCGCGAGGCACCGGGCCCTGAGTGGTGGGCAACCGCGCCCTGGCGTCGTCTTCGGGCGGTGGTCGTGGTCGTGGTCGTGGTCACAGTCATTGGGCTCCCTGGGAGACAGGAGCCCGGGAGGGGCGGTGGGAGTGCAGGTGCCGGGAGCTGCTGGTGCGGCGGGCTGCGGGGTTGGGGCGGCCGGCAGGGGAGCGCCCTGGCGGGCGGTGAGTCGCTGGTTTGGGGTTGGAGGGGGCGCGCTGGATGGCGCGGGGCGTGGCCTGTGTCCCGGGGTGGGCCCCGGGGTTGGCGGTGGGGCTGCGGCAGCCGGGGACAGCTGGCCGGCCCGCCCGTGCCCGTGCCCGTGCCCAGGCCCAGGCCCAGGCCCAGGCCCGAGGCGCGGGCGGGCTGGGGCTGCCAGGTGGAGGGGTCGGGCTTCTGCCCCCTGCTGGAGCTGCGTTGGGGGTCGCAGGGGTCCCGGCGTGCGGGCTGGCGGATGGGGGCGTGGCTAGGCAGCCAGCCAAAGGCGAGCAAAAGGGGAGGGTGCCGCGGGGCAAAAGCCTACAGCACCCGGTATTCCCAGGCGGTCTCCCATCCAAGTACTAACCAGGCCCGACCCTGCTTAGCTTCCGAGATCAGACGAGATCGGGCGCGTTCAGGGTGGTATGGCCGTAGACGCCAGAGGCCGCCTCCAGGCCCCTCTTGAGTGCGCGCCCGCACAGCCGCCGCCGCCGCCGCCGCCGCCGCCTCCTCCTCCTCCTCCTCCTCCTGCCCGCTCCCCGCTCTCACTCCCATTCCCATTCCCATTCCCATTCCCGCTCCCGCTCCCGCTGCCGCTTCTCCTCCGCCTCCTCCCTCTTTTCTCTTCTCTTCTCCTCCTCCCCCCCCCTCCTCCTCAGCCGCCCTCCGCCTAGCCCTGCACCAGTGCCCGAACTCCAGCCCTCCGCCTGCCCAGCCCAGGACCTGCAGTGCAGCACCGGGCGCCCAGTCGGCACGCTGCCGCCAAGCCAAGGGGAGCCAACCTCCTCCGGCTGCCGCTGGCCACAGGGAACTCCTACTCTCTCTTTCTAGGCCGGATCCCCTGCCTGCCGCCATCGCCCAGCCACACGCCAGCCGTGCCCGGCAGCCTCCACGCCTGCCCAGGGCTGCGCCCCGCGGCTCGCGGGTCCCGGCACCAGGGGGTTCGGCGCCCCACACCACCGCGGCCCGGGCCTTCCCTCCTACCCGGCCGCCAGCAGCCCCCCCACCGCTGACGCACAGGTCGCCCGCCCTCCCCCGGCACGGCCGCCGCGCCTCCACACACTCCCACGCCGCGAGGACAGCTGAGGGCCTGGGGACCCTTGTCCCCGCTCGGTCACGGGGGCCCAAGTGGGGCAGCAGGTCGGGAAGGAGGGCGGCAGCGCACGGAATCACCCCCGCCGCACGCTCGCGTGGGCACTCACACACACACACACACACACACACGCCTACACAAGGGGCACACAGTCGCACACCCCGACACCCTTCGTGGCACAGAGGGATTTCCGTCCTCAGCGCCCGTTCCCTCACGGGAGGGTGGGGCGCTTCAGCGCGACCCGCACCCTCCAGCCCGGCAGCCAGTTCGAGACTGTCGCTCCCCCTCTTCATGGAGGAACGACACAGGACCCTGCGCTGTTCTTTCGTCTGCTCGGCCCTCCCCGGGTTTGCTGCTGGTTCTTCCCGGGTTGGCTACCGTCCCTTCCACCTCCGTGGAAGGGCGGTTCCCCCTGCCACATTCCCCACTTCCGCGGGGGAGCGGCACACCGCCGGCCGGCCGGCCGGCTCTCTCGGGGGCTGCACAGGTGTTCCCCTTAGATGTTCCTGGTGCATGTTGTCTCTCTCCTCCTTTATAGTCCTCTTCCGCCAATCCCAACTCGGCTGCCCACACGCCAAGTACGCTGCTCTCCTCCAATCAGGAGCAGGATCAGCTCCTGGAGGTCATCACTCAAGTTGGCAAGAGGCAGCTGCATAGAAGCTGTTTTCTCCTCTCCCAGCGCCATATTGTGGGAGAGCAGATGCATAGAATAAGTCTTAATTCCAGTAACTCAGTCCAATCCGAGTTGCTCCCCACAGAGACCACAGGCTGTGTGCTGCCTGCCTGCCACGGACCCTCTGTCCCGGGGAGGTCCTGTGGGCACGCAGCCTGTGGCCGCGGGTCTCTGCCTGGCCTGCCAAAAGGGTGCCCCGTTTGGATGCTGTGTGAGTCAGGGCTGATGGGGGAGAGGGGGACAGAGAGAGGAGAGAGAGACAGAGAGAGAGAGAGAAAGAGAGAGAGACGTGTAGGTGTTGGTGTAAGTCAGAGACAGAGGGAGAGGGTGCCTGTATTGCCTGCGAGGCTTGGTGTGGGGTCCCTCCTTTGCGCTCTGGAGGGCTTCCGCGGCTGTGGCGCGTGGCCGCCGCACGGCCAGGTGGCGCAGAGGGCCCGCGGGTTGGGCTGCGCGAGGCACCGGGCCCTGAGTGGTGGGCAACCGCGCCCTGGCGTCGTCTTCGGGCGGTGGTCGTGGTCGTGGTCGTGGTCACAGTCATTGGGCTCCCTGGGAGACAGGAGCCCGGGAGGGGCGGTGGGAGTGCAGGTGCCGGGAGCTGCTGGTGCGGCGGGCTGCGGGGTTGGGGCGGCCGGCAGGGGAGCGCCCTGGCGGGCGGTGAGTCGCTGGTTTGGGGTTGGAGGGGGCGCGCTGGATGGCGCGGGGCGTGGCCTGTGTCCCGGGGTGGGCCCCGGGGTTGGCGGTGGGGCTGCGGCAGCCGGGGACAGCTGGCCGGCCTGCCCGTGCCCGTGCCCGTGCCCGTGCCCAGGCCCAGGCCCAGGCCCAGGCCCGAGGCGCGGGCGGGCTGGGGCTGCCAGGTGGAGGGGTCGGGCTTCTGCCCCCTGCTGGAGCTGCGTTGGGGGTCGCAGGGGTCCCGGCGTGCGGGCTGGCGGATGGGGGCGTGGCTAGGCAGCCAGCCAAAGGCGAGCAAAAGGGGAGGGTGCCGCGGGGCAAAAGCCTACAGCACCCGGTATTCCCAGGCGGTCTCCCATCCAAGTACTAACCAGGCCCGACCCTGCTTAGCTTCCGAGATCAGACGAGATCGGGCGCGTTCAGGGTGGTATGGCCGTAGACGCCAGAGGCTGCCTCCAGGCCCCTCTTGAGTGCGCGCCCGCACAGCCGCCGCCGCCGCCGCCGCCGCCGCCTCCTCCTCCTCCTCCTCCTCCTCCTGCCCGCTCCCCGCTCTCACTCCCATTCCCATTCCCATTCCCATTCCCATTCCCGCTCCCGCTCCCGCTGCCGCTTCTCCTCCGCCTCCTCCCTCTTTTCTCTTCTCTTCTCCTCCTCCCCCCCCCTCCTCCTCAGCCGCCCTCCGCCTAGCCCTGCACCAGTGCCCGAACTCCAGCCCTCCGCCTGCCCAGCCCAGGACCTGCAGTGCAGCACCGGGCGCCCAGTCGGCACGCTGCCGCCAAGCCAAGGGGAGCCAACCTCCTCCGGCTGCCGCTGGCCACAGGGAACTCCTACTCTCTCTTTCTAGGCCGGATCCCCTGCCTGCCGCCATCGCCCAGCCACACGCCAGCCGTGCCCGGCAGCCTCCACGCCTGCCCAGGGCTGCGCCCCGCGGCTCGCGGGTCCCGGCACCAGGGGGTTCGGCGCCCCACACCACCGCGGCCCGGGCCTTCCCTCCTACCCGGCCGCCAGCAGCCCCCCCACCGCTGACGCACAGGTCGCCCGCCCTCCCCCGGCACGGCCGCCGCGCCTCCACACACTCCCACGCCGCGAGGACAGCTGAGGGCCTGGGGACCCTTGTCCCCGCTCGGTCACGGGGGCCCAAGTGGGGCAGCAGGTCGGGAAGGAGGGCGGCAGCGCACGGAATCACCCCCGCCGCACGCTCGCGTGGGCACTCACACACACACACACACACACACACACGCCTACACAAGGGGCACACAGTCGCACACCCCGACACCCTTCGTGGCACAGAGGGATTTCCGTCCTCAGCGCCCGTTCCCTCACGGGAGGGTGGGGCGCTTCAGCGCGACCCGCACCCTCCAGCCCGGCAGCCAGTTCGAGACTGTCGCTCCCCCTCTTCATGGAGGAACGACACAGGACCCTGCGCTGTTCTTTCGTCTGCTCGGCCCTCCCCGGGTTTGCTGCTGGTTCTTCCCGGGTTGGCTACCGTCCCTTCCACCTCCGTGGAAGGGCGGTTCCCCCTGCCACATTCCCCACTTCCGCGGGGGAGCGGCACACCGCCGGCCGGCCGGCCGGCTCTCTCGGGGGCTGCACAGGTGTTCCCCTTAGATGTTCCTGGTGCATGTTGTCTCTCTCCTCCTTTATAGTCCTCTTCCGCCAATCCCAACTCGGCTGCCCACACGCCAAGTACGCTGCTCTCCTCCAATCAGGAGCAGGATCAGCTCCTGGAGGTCATCACTCAAGTTGGCAAGAGGCAGCTGCATAGAAGCTGTTTTCTCCTCTCCCAGCGCCATATTGTGGGAGAGCAGATGCATAGAATAAGTCTTAATTCCAGTAACTCAGTCCAATCCGAGTTGCTCCCCACAGAGACCACAGGCTGTGTGCTGCCTGCCTGCCACGGACCCTCTGTCCCGGGGAGGTCCTGTGGGCACGCAGCCTGTGGCCGCGGGTCTCTGCCTGGCCTGCCAAAAGGGTGCCCCGTTTGGATGCTGTGTGAGTCAGGGCTGATGGGGGAGAGGGGGACAGAGAGAGGAGAGAGAGACAGAGAGAGAGAGAGAAAGAGAGAGAGACGTGTAGGTGTTGGTGTAAGTCAGAGACAGAGGGAGAGGGTGCCTGTATTGCCTGCGAGGCTTGGTGTGGGGTCCCTCCTTTGCGCTCTGGAGGGCTTCCGCGGCTGTGGCGCGTGGCCGCCGCACGGCCAGGTGGCGCAGAGGGCCCGCGGGTTGGGCTGCGCGAGGCACCGGGCCCTGAGTGGTGGGCAACCGCGCCCTGGCGTCGTCTTCGGGCGGTGGTCGTGGTCGTGGTCGTGGTCACAGTCATTGGGCTCCCTGGGAGACAGGAGCCCGGGAGGGGCGGTGGGAGTGCAGGTGCCGGGAGCTGCTGGTGCGGCGGGCTGCGGGGTTGGGGCGGCCGGCAGGGGAGCGCCCTGGCGGGCGGTGAGTCGCTGGTTTGGGGTTGGAGGGGGCGCGCTGGATGGCGCGGGGCGTGGCCTGTGTCCCGGGGTGGGCCCCGGGGTTGGCGGTGGGGCTGCGGCAGCCGGGGACAGCTGGCCGGCCCGCCCGTGCCCGTGCCCGTGCCCGTGCCCGTGCCCAGGCCCAGGCCCAGGCCCAGGCCCGAGGCGCGGGCGGGCTGGGGCTGCCAGGTGGAGGGGTCGGGCTTCTGCCCCCTGCTGGAGCTGCGTTGGGGGTCGCAGGGGTCCCGGCGTGCGGGCTGGCGGATGGGGGCGTGGCTAGGCAGCCAGCCAAAGGCGAGCAAAAGGGGAGGGTGCCGCGGGGCAAAAGCCTACAGCACCCGGTATTCCCAGGCGGTCTCCCATCCAAGTACTAACCAGGCCCGACCCTGCTTAGCTTCCGAGATCAGACGAGATCGGGCGCGTTCAGGGTGGTATGGCCGTAGACGCCAGAGGCTGCCTCCAGGCCCCTCTTGAGTGCGCGCCCGCACAGCCGCCGCCGCCGCCGCCGCCGCCGCCTCCTCCTCCTCCTCCTCCTCCTCCTGCCCGCTCCCCGCTCTCACTCCCATTCCCATTCCCATTCCCATTCCCGCTCCCGCTCCCGCTGCCGCTTCTCCTCCGCCTCCTCCCTCTTTTCTCTTCTCTTCTCTTCTCCTCCTCCCCCCCCCTCCTCCTCAGCCGCCCTCCGCCTAGCCCTGCACCAGTGCCCGAACTCCAGCCCTCCGCCTGCCCAGCCCAGGACCTGCAGCACCGGGCGCCCAGTCGGCACGCTGCCGCCAAGCCAAGGGGAGCCAACCTCCTCCGGCTGCCGCTGGCCACAGGGAACTCCTACTCTCTCTTTCTAGGCCGGATCCCCTGCCTGCCGCCATCGCCCAGCCACACGCCAGCCGTGCCCGGCAGCCTCCACGCCTGCCCAGGGCTGCGCCCCGCGGCTCGCGGGTCCCGGCACCAGGGGGTTCGGCGCCCCACACCACCGCGGCCCGGGCCTTCCCTCCTACCCGGCCGCCAGCAGCCCCCCCACCGCTGACGCACAGGTCGCCCGCCCTCCCCCGGCACGGCCGCCGCGCCTCCACACACTCCCACGCCGCGAGGACAGCTGAGGGCCTGGGGACCCTTGTCCCCGCTCGGTCACGGGGGCCCAAGTGGGGCAGCAGGTCGGGAAGGAGGGCGGCAGCGCACGGAATCACCCCCGCCGCACGCTCGCGTGGGCACTCACACACACACACACACACACACACACGCCTACACAAGGGGCACACAGTCGCACACCCCGACACCCTTCGTGGCACAGAGGGATTTCCGTCCTCAGCGCCCGTTCCCTCACGGGAGGGTGGGGCGCTTCAGCGCGACCCGCACCCTCCAGCCCGGCAGCCAGTTCGAGACTGTCGCTCCCCCTCTTCATGGAGGAACGACACAGGACCCTGCGCTGTTCTTTCGTCTGCTCGGCCCTCCCCGGGTTTGCTGCTGGTTCTTCCCGGGTTGGCTACCGTCCCTTCCACCTCCGTGGAAGGGCGGTTCCCCCTGCCACATTCCCCACTTCCGCGGGGGAGCGGCACACCGCCGGCCGGCCGGCCGGCTCTCTCGGGGGCTGCACAGGTGTTCCCCTTAGATGTTCCTGGTGCATGTTGTCTCTCTCCTCCTTTATAGTCCTCTTCCGCCAATCCCAACTCGGCTGCCCACACGCCAAGTACGCTGCTCTCCTCCAATCAGGAGCAGGATCAGCTCCTGGAGGTCATCACTCAAGTTGGCAAGAGGCAGCTGCATAGAAGCTGTTTTCTCCTCTCCCAGCGCCATATTGTGGGAGAGCAGATGCATAGAATAAGTCTTAATTCCAGTAACTCAGTCCAATCCGAGTTGCTCCCCACAGAGACCACAGGCTGTGTGCTGCCTGCCTGCCACGGACCCTCTGTCCCGGGGAGGTCCTGTGGGCACGCAGCCTGTGGCCGCGGGTCTCTGCCTGGCCTGCCAAAAGGGTGCCCCGTTTGGATGCTGTGTGAGTCAGGGCTGATGGGGGAGAGGGGGACAGAGAGAGGAGAGAGAGACAGAGAGAGAGAGAGAAAGAGAGAGAGACGTGTAGGTGTTGGTGTAAGTCAGAGACAGAGGGAGAGGGTGCCTGTATTGCCTGCGAGGCTTGGTGTGGGGTCCCTCCTTTGCGCTCTGGAGGGCTTCCGCGGCTGTGGCGCGTGGCCGCCGCACGGCCAGGTGGCGCAGAGGGCCCGCGGGTTGGGCTGCGCGAGGCACCGGGCCCTGAGTGGTGGGCAACCGCGCCCTGGCGTCGTCTTCGGGCGGTGGTCGTGGTCGTGGTCGTGGTCACAGTCATTGGGCTCCCTGGGAGACAGGAGCCCGGGAGGGGCGGTGGGAGTGCAGGTGCCGGGAGCTGCTGGTGCGGCGGGCTGCGGGGTTGGGGCGGCCGGCAGGGGAGCGCCCTGGCGGGCGGTGAGTCGCTGGTTTGGGGTTGGAGGGGGCGCGCTGGATGGCGCGGGGCGTGGCCTGTGTCCCGGGGTGGGCCCCGGGGTTGGCGGTGGGGCTGCGGCAGCCGGGGACAGCTGGCCGGCCCGCCCGTGCCCGTGCCCGTGCCCGTGCCCGTGCCCAGGCCCAGGCCCAGGCCCAGGCCCGAGGCGCGGGCGGGCTGGGGCTGCCAGGTGGAGGGGTCGGGCTTCTGCCCCCTGCTGGAGCTGCGTTGGGGGTCGCAGGGGTCCCGGCGTGCGGGCTGGCGGATGGGGGCGTGGCTAGGCAGCCAGCCAAAGGCGAGCAAAAGGGGAGGGTGCCGCGGGGCAAAAGCCTACAGCACCCGGTATTCCCAGGCGGTCTCCCATCCAAGTACTAACCAGGCCCGACCCTGCTTAGCTTCCGAGATCAGACGAGATCGGGCGCGTTCAGGGTGGTATGGCCGTAGACGCCAGAGGCTGCCTCCAGGCCCCTCTTGAGTGCGCGCCCGCACAGCCGCCGCCGCCGCCGCCGCCGCCGCCGCCGCCGCCGCCGCCGCCTCCTCCTCCTCCTCCTCCTCCTGCCCGCTCCCCGCTCTCACTCCCATTCCCATTCCCATTCCCATTCCCGCTCCCGCTCCCGCTGCCGCTTCTCCTCCGCCTCCTCCCTCTTTTCTCTTCTCTTCTCTTCTCCTCCTCCCCCCCCCTCCTCCTCAGCCGCCCTCCGCCTAGCCCTGCACCAGTGCCCGAACTCCAGCCCTCCGCCTGCCCAGCCCAGGACCTGCAGCACCGGGCGCCCAGTCGGCACGCTGCCGCCAAGCCAAGGGGAGCCAACCTCCTCCGGCTGCCGCTGGCCACAGGGAACTCCTACTCTCTCTTTCTAGGCCGGATCCCCTGCCTGCCGCCATCGCCCAGCCACACGCCAGCCGTGCCCGGCAGCCTCCACGCCTGCCCAGGGCTGCGCCCCGCGGCTCGCGGGTCCCGGCACCAGGGGGTTCGGCGCCCCACACCACCGCGGCCCGGGCCTTCCCTCCTACCCGGCCGCCAGCAGCCCCCCCACCGCTGACGCACAGGTCGCCCGCCCTCCCCCGGCACGGCCGCCGCGCCTCCACACACTCCCACGCCGCGAGGACAGCTGAGGGCCTGGGGACCCTTGTCCCCGCTCGGTCACGGGGGCCCAAGTGGGGCAGCAGGTCGGGAAGGAGGGCGGCAGCGCACGGAATCACCCCCGCCGCACGCTCGCGTGGGCACTCACACACACACACACACACACACACACACACGCCTACACAAGGGGCACACAGTCGCACACCCCGACACCCTTCGTGGCACAGAGGGATTTCCGTCCTCAGCGCCCGTTCCCTCACGGGAGGGTGGGGCGCTTCAGCGCGACCCGCACCCTCCAGCCCGGCAGCCAGTTCGAGACTGTCGCTCCCCCTCTTCATGGAGGAACGACACAGGACCCTGCGCTGTTCTTTCGTCTGCTCGGCCCTCCCCGGGTTTGCTGCTGGTTCTTCCCGGGTTGGCTACCGTCCCTTCCACCTCCGTGGAAGGGCGGTTCCCCCTGCCACATTCCCCACTTCCGCGGGGGAGCGGCACACCGCCGGCCGGCCGGCCGGCTCTCTCGGGGGCTGCACAGGTGTTCCCCTTAGATGTTCCTGGTGCATGTTGTCTCTCTCCTCCTTTATAGTCCTCTTCCGCCAATCCCAACTCGGCTGCCCACACGCCAAGTACGCTGCTCTCCTCCAATCAGGAGCAGGATCAGCTCCTGGAGGTCATCACTCAAGTTGGCAAGAGGCAGCTGCATAGAAGCTGTTTTCTCCTCTCCCAGCGCCATATTGTGGGAGAGCAGATGCATAGAATAAGTCTTAATTCCAGTAACTCAGTCCAATCCGAGTTGCTCCCCACAGAGACCACAGGCTGTGTGCTGCCTGCCTGCCACGGACCCTCTGTCCCGGGGAGGTCCTGTGGGCACGCAGCCTGTGGCCGCGGGTCTCTGCCTGGCCTGCCAAAAGGGTGCCCCGTTTGGATGCTGTGTGAGTCAGGGCTGATGGGGGAGAGGGGGACAGAGAGAGGAGAGAGAGACAGAGAGAGAGAGAGAAAGAGAGAGAGACGTGTAGGTGTTGGTGTAAGTCAGAGACAGAGGGAGAGGGTGCCTGTATTGCCTGCGAGGCTTGGTGTGGGGTCCCTCCTTTGCGCTCTGGAGGGCTTCCGCGGCTGTGGCGCGTGGCCGCCGCACGGCCAGGTGGCGCAGAGGGCCCGCGGGTTGGGCTGCGCGAGGCACCGGGCCCTGAGTGGTGGGCAACCGCGCCCTGGCGTCGTCTTCGGGCGGTGGTCGTGGTCGTGGTCGTGGTCACAGTCATTGGGCTCCCTGGGAGACAGGAGCCCGGGAGGGGCGGTGGGAGTGCAGGTGCCGGGAGCTGCTGGTGCGGCGGGCTGCGGGGTTGGGGCGGCCGGCAGGGGAGCGCCCTGGCGGGCGGTGAGTCGCTGGTTTGGGGTTGGAGGGGGCGCGCTGGATGGCGCGGGGCGTGGCCTGTGTCCCGGGGTGGGCCCCGGGGTTGGCGGTGGGGCTGCGGCAGCCGGGGACAGCTGGCCGGCCCGCCCGTGCCCGTGCCCGTGCCCGTGCCCGTGCCCAGGCCCAGGCCCAGGCCCAGGCCCGAGGCGCGGGCGGGCTGGGGCTGCCAGGTGGAGGGGTCGGGCTTCTGCCCCCTGCTGGAGCTGCGTTGGGGGTCGCAGGGGTCCCGGCGTGCGGGCTGGCGGATGGGGGCGTGGCTAGGCAGCCAGCCAAAGGCGAGCAAAAGGGGAGGGTGCCGCGGGGCAAAAGCCTACAGCACCCAGTATTCCCAGGCGGTCTCCCATCCAAGTACTAACCAGGCCCGACCCTGCTTAGCTTCCGAGATCAGAGGAGATCGGGCGCGTTCAGGGTGGTATGGCCGTAGACGCCAGAGGCTGCCTCCAGGCCCCTCTTGAGTGCGCGCCCGCACAGCCGCCGCCGCCGCCGCCGCCGCCGCCGCCTCCTCCTCCTCCTCCTCCTCCTGCCCGCTCCCCGCTCTCACTCCCATTCCCATTCCCATTCCCATTCCCGCTCCCGCTCCCGCTGCCGCTTCTCCTCCGCCTCCTCCCTCTTTTCTCTTCTCTTCTCTTCTCCTCCTCCCCCCCCCTCCTCCTCAGCCGCCCTCCGCCTAGCCCTGCACCAGTGCCCGAACTCCAGCCCTCCGCCTGCCCAGCCCAGGACCTGCAGCACCGGGCGCCCAGTCGGCACGCTGCCGCCAAGCCAAGGGGAGCCAACCTCCTCCGGCTGCCGCTGGCCACAGGGAACTCCTACTCTCTCTTTCTAGGCCGGATCCCCTGCCTGCCGCCATCGCCCAGCCACACGCCAGCCGTGCCCGGCAGCCTCCACGCCTGCCCAGGGCTGCGCCCCGCGGCTCGCGGGTCCCGGCACCAGGGGGTTCGGCGCCCCACACCACCGCGGCCCGGGCCTTCCCTCCTACCCGGCCGCCAGCAGCCCCCCCACCGCTGACGCACAGGTCGCCCGCCCTCCCCCGGCACGGCCGCCGCGCCTCCACACACTCCCACGCCGCGAGGACAGCTGAGGGCCTGGGGACCCTTGTCCCCGCTCGGTCACGGGGGCCCAAGTGGGGCAGCAGGTCGGGAAGGAGGGCGGCAGCGCACGGAATCACCCCCGCCGCACGCTCGCGTGGGCACTCACACACACACACACACACACACACACACACGCCTACACAAGGGGCACACAGTCGCACACCCCGACACCCTTCGTGGCACAGAGGGATTTCCGTCCTCAGCGCCCGTTCCCTCACGGGAGGGTGGGGCGCTTCAGCGCGACCCGCACCCTCCAGCCCGGCAGCCAGTTCGAGACTGTCGCTCCCCCTCTTCATGGAGGAACGACACAGGACCCTGCGCTGTTCTTTCGTCTGCTCGGCCCTCCCCGGGTTTGCTGCTGGTTCTTCCCGGGTTGGCTACCGTCCCTTCCACCTCCGTGGAAGGGCGGTTCCCCCTGCCACATTCCCCACTTCCGCGGGGGAGCGGCACACCGCCGGCCGGCCGGCCGGCTCTCTCGGGGGCTGCACAGGTGTTCCCCTTAGATGTTCCTGGTGCATGTTGTCTCTCTCCTCCTTTATAGTCCTCTTCCGCCAATCCCAACTCGGCTGCCCACACGCCAAGTACGCTGCTCTCCTCCAATCAGGAGCAGGATCAGCTCCTGGAGGTCATCACTCAAGTTGGCAAGAGGCAGCTGCATAGAAGCTGTTTTCTCCTCTCCCAGCGCCATATTGTGGGAGAGCAGATGCATAGAATAAGTCTTAATTCCAGTAACTCAGTCCAATCCGAGTTGCTCCCCACAGAGACCACAGGCTGTGTGCTGCCTGCCTGCCACGGACCCTCTGTCCCGGGGAGGTCCTGTGGGCACGCAGCCTGTGGCCGCGGGTCTCTGCCTGGCCTGCCAAAAGGGTGCCCCGTTTGGATGCTGTGTGAGTCAGGGCTGATGGGGGAGAGGGGGACAGAGAGAGGAGAGAGAGACAGAGAGAGAGAGAGAAAGAGAGAGAGACGTGTAGGTGTTGGTGTAAGTCAGAGACAGAGGGAGAGGGTGCCTGTATTGCCTGCGAGGCTTGGTGTGGGGTCCCTCCTTTGCGCTCTGGAGGGCTTCCGCGGCTGTGGCGCGTGGCCGCCGCACGGCCAGGTGGCGCAGAGGGCCCGCGGGTTGGGCTGCGCGAGGCACCGGGCCCTGAGTGGTGGGCAACCGCGCCCTGGCGTCGTCTTCGGGCGGTGGTCGTGGTCGTGGTCGTGGTCACAGTCATTGGGCTCCCTGGGAGACAGGAGCCCGGGAGGGGCGGTGGGAGTGCAGGTGCCGGGAGCTGCTGGTGCGGCGGGCTGCGGGGTTGGGGCGGCCGGCAGGGGAGCGCCCTGGCGGGCGGTGAGTCGCTGGTTTGGGGTTGGAGGGGGCGCGCTGGATGGCGCGGGGCGTGGCCTGTGTCCCGGGGTGGGCCCCGGGGTTGGCGGTGGGGCTGCGGCAGCCGGGGACAGCTGGCCGGCCCGCCCGTGCCCGTGCCCGTGCCCGTGCCCGTGCCCAGGCCCAGGCCCAGGCCCAGGCCCGAGGCGCGGGCGGGCTGGGGCTGCCAGGTGGAGGGGTCGGGCTTCTGCCCCCTGCTGGAGCTGCGTTGGGGGTCGCAGGGGTCCCGGCGTGCGGGCTGGCGGATGGGGGCGTGGCTAGGCAGCCAGCCAAAGGCGAGCAAAAGGGGAGGGTGCCGCGGGGCAAAAGCCTACAGCACCCGGTATTCCCAGGCGGTCTCCCATCCAAGTACTAACCAGGCCCGACCCTGCTTAGCTTCCGAGATCAGACGAGATCGGGCGCGTTCAGGGTGGTATGGCCGTAGACGCCAGAGGCTGCCTCCAGGCCCCTCTTGAGTGCGCGCCCGCACAGCCGCCGCCGCCGCCGCCGCCGCCGCCTCCTCCTCCTCCTCCTCCTGCCCGCTCCCCGCTCTCACTCCCATTCCCATTCCCATTCCCATTCCCGCTCCCGCTCCCGCTGCCGCTTCTCCTCCGCCTCCTCCCTCTTTTCTCTTCTCTTCTCTTCTCCTCCTCCCCCCCCCTCCTCCTCAGCCGCCCTCCGCCTAGCCCTGCACCAGTGCCCGAACTCCAGCCCTCCGCCTGCCCAGCCCAGGACCTGCAGCACCGGGCGCCCAGTCGGCACGCTGCCGCCAAGCCAAGGGGAGCCAACCTCCTCCGGCTGCCGCTGGCCACAGGGAACTCCTACTCTCTCTTTCTAGGCCGGATCCCCTGCCTGCCGCCATCGCCCAGCCACACGCCAGCCGTGCCCGGCAGCCTCCACGCCTGCCCAGGGCTGCGCCCCGCGGCTCGCGGGTCCCGGCACCAGGGGGTTCGGCGCCCCACACCACCGCGGCCCGGGCCTTCCCTCCTACCCGGCCGCCAGCAGCCCCCCCACCGCTGACGCACAGGTCGCCCGCCCTCCCCCGGCACGGCCGCCGCGCCTCCACACACTCCCACGCCGCGAGGACAGCTGAGGGCCTGGGGACCCTTGTCCCCGCTCGGTCACGGGGGCCCAAGTGGGGCAGCAGGTCGGGAAGGAGGGCGGCAGCGCACGGAATCACCCCCGCCGCACGCTCGCGTGGGCACTCACACACACACACACACACACACACACACGCCTACACAAGGGGCACACAGTCGCACACCCCGACACCCTTCGTGGCACAGAGGGATTTCCGTCCTCAGCGCCCGTTCCCTCACGGGAGGGTGGGGCGCTTCAGCGCGACCCGCACCCTCCAGCCCGGCAGCCAGTTCGAGACTGTCGCTCCCCCTCTTCATGGAGGAACGACACAGGACCCTGCGCTGTTCTTTCGTCTGCTCGGCCCTCCCCGGGTTTGCTGCTGGTTCTTCCCGGGTTGGCTACCGTCCCTTCCACCTCCGTGGAAGGGCGGTTCCCCCTGCCACATTCCCCACTTCCGCGGGGGAGCGGCACACCGCCGGCCGGCCGGCCGGCTCTCTCGGGGGCTGCACAGGTGTTCCCCTTAGATGTTCCTGGTGCATGTTGTCTCTCTCCTCCTTTATAGTCCTCTTCCGCCAATCCCAACTCGGCTGCCCACACGCCAAGTACGCTGCTCTCCTCCAATCAGGAGCAGGATCAGCTCCTGGAGGTCATCACTCAAGTTGGCAAGAGGCAGCTGCATAGAAGCTGTTTTCTCCTCTCCCAGCGCCATATTGTGGGAGAGCAGATGCATAGAATAAGTCTTAATTCCAGTAACTCAGTCCAATCCGAGTTGCTCCCCACAGAGACCACAGGCTGTGTGCTGCCTGCCTGCCACGGACCCTCTGTCCCGGGGAGGTCCTGTGGGCACGCAGCCTGTGGCCGCGGGTCTCTGCCTGGCCTGCCAAAAGGGTGCCCCGTTTGGATGCTGTGTGAGTCAGGGCTGATGGGGGAGAGGGGGACAGAGAGAGGAGAGAGAGACAGAGAGAGAGAGAGAAAGAGAGAGAGACGTGTAGGTGTTGGTGTAAGTCAGAGACAGAGGGAGAGGGTGCCTGTATTGCCTGCGAGGCTTGGTGTGGGGTCCCTCCTTTGCGCTCTGGAGGGCTTCCGCGGCTGTGGCGCGTGGCCGCCGCACGGCCAGGTGGCGCAGAGGGCCCGCGGGTTGGGCTGCGCGAGGCACCGGGCCCTGAGTGGTGGGCAACCGCGCCCTGGCGTCGTCTTCGGGCGGTGGTCGTGGTCGTGGTCGTGGTCACAGTCATTGGGCTCCCTGGGAGACAGGAGCCCGGGAGGGGCGGTGGGAGTGCAGGTGCCGGGAGCTGCTGGTGCGGCGGGCTGCGGGGTTGGGGCGGCCGGCAGGGGAGCGCCCTGGCGGGCGGTGAGTCGCTGGTTTGGGGTTGGAGGGGGCGCGCTGGATGGCGCGGGGCGTGGCCTGTGTCCCGGGGTGGGCCCCGGGGTTGGCGGTGGGGCTGCGGCAGCCGGGGACAGCTGGCCGGCCCGCCCGTGCCCGTGCCCGTGCCCGTGCCCGTGCCCAGGCCCAGGCCCAGGCCCAGGCCCGAGGCGCGGGCGGGCTGGGGCTGCCAGGTGGAGGGGTCGGGCTTCTGCCCCCTGCTGGAGCTGCGTTGGGGGTCGCAGGGGTCCCGGCGTGCGGGCTGGCGGATGGGGGCGTGGCTAGGCAGCCAGCCAAAGGCGAGCAAAAGGGGAGGGTGCCGCGGGGCAAAAGCCTACAGCACCCGGTATTCCCAGGCGGTCTCCCATCCAAGTACTAACCAGGCCCGACCCTGCTTAGCTTCCGAGATCAGACGAGATCGGGCGCGTTCAGGGTGGTATGGCCGTAGACGCCAGAGGCTGCCTCCAGGCCCCTCTTGAGTGCGCGCCCGCACAGCCGCCGCCGCCGCCGCCGCCGCCGCCGCCGCCTCCTCCTCCTCCTCCTGCCCGCTCCCCGCTCTCACTCCCATTCCCATTCCCATTCCCATTCCCGCTCCCGCTCCCGCTGCCGCTTCTCCTCCGCCTCCTCCCTCTTTTCTCTTCTCTTCTCTTCTCCTCCTCCCCCCCCCTCCTCCTCAGCCGCCCTCCGCCTAGCCCTGCACCAGTGCCCGAACTCCAGCCCTCCGCCTGCCCAGCCCAGGACCTGCAGCACCGGGCGCCCAGTCGGCACGCTGCCGCCAAGCCAAGGGGAGCCAACCTCCTCCGGCTGCCGCTGGCCACAGGGAACTCCTACTCTCTCTTTCTAGGCCGGATCCCCTGCCTGCCGCCATCGCCCAGCCACACGCCAGCCGTGCCCGGCAGCCTCCACGCCTGCCCAGGGCTGCGCCCCGCGGCTCGCGGGTCCCGGCACCAGGGGGTTCGGCGCCCCACACCACCGCGGCCCGGGCCTTCCCTCCTACCCGGCCGCCAGCAGCCCCCCCACCGCTGACGCACAGGTCGCCCGCCCTCCCCCGGCACGGCCGCCGCGCCTCCACACACTCCCACGCCGCGAGGACAGCTGAGGGCCTGGGGACCCTTGTCCCCGCTCGGTCACGGGGGCCCAAGTGGGGCAGCAGGTCGGGAAGGAGGGCGGCAGCGCACGGAATCACCCCCGCCGCACGCTCGCGTGGGCACTCACACACACACACACACACACACACACACACGCCTACACAAGGGGCACACAGTCGCACACCCCGACACCCTTCGTGGCACAGAGGGATTTCCGTCCTCAGCGCCCGTTCCCTCACGGGAGGGTGGGGCGCTTCAGCGCGACCCGCACCCTCCAGCCCGGCAGCCAGTTCGAGACTGTCGCTCCCCCTCTTCATGGAGGAACGACACAGGACCCTGCGCTGTTCTTTCGTCTGCTCGGCCCTCCCCGGGTTTGCTGCTGGTTCTTCCCGGGTTGGCTACCGTCCCTTCCACCTCCGTGGAAGGGCGGTTCCCCCTGCCACATTCCCCACTTCCGCGGGGGAGCGGCACACCGCCGGCCGGCCGGCCGGCTCTCTCGGGGGCTGCACAGGTGTTCCCCTTAGATGTTCCTGGTGCATGTTGTCTCTCTCCTCCTTTATAGTCCTCTTCCGCCAATCCCAACTCGGCTGCCCACACGCCAAGTACGCTGCTCTCCTCCAATCAGGAGCAGGATCAGCTCCTGGAGGTCATCACTCAAGTTGGCAAGAGGCAGCTGCATAGAAGCTGTTTTCTCCTCTCCCAGCGCCATATTGTGGGAGAGCAGATGCATAGAATAAGTCTTAATTCCAGTAACTCAGTCCAATCCGAGTTGCTCCCCACAGAGACCACAGGCTGTGTGCTGCCTGCCTGCCACGGACCCTCTGTCCCGGGGAGGTCCTGTGGGCACGCAGCCTGTGGCCGCGGGTCTCTGCCTGGCCTGCCAAAAGGGTGCCCCGTTTGGATGCTGTGTGAGTCAGGGCTGATGGGGGAGAGGGGGACAGAGAGAGGAGAGAGAGACAGAGAGAGAGAGAGAAAGAGAGAGAGACGTGTAGGTGTTGGTGTAAGTCAGAGACAGAGGGAGAGGGTGCCTGTATTGCCTGCGAGGCTTGGTGTGGGGTCCCTCCTTTGCGCTCTGGAGGGCTTCCGCGGCTGTGGCGCGTGGCCGCCGCACGGCCAGGTGGCGCAGAGGGCCCGCGGGTTGGGCTGCGCGAGGCACCGGGCCCTGAGTGGTGGGCAACCGCGCCCTGGCGTCGTCTTCGGGCGGTGGTCGTGGTCGTGGTCGTGGTCACAGTCATTGGGCTCCCTGGGAGACAGGAGCCCGGGAGGGGCGGTGGGAGTGCAGGTGCCGGGAGCTGCTGGTGCGGCGGGCTGCGGGGTTGGGGCGGCCGGCAGGGGAGCGCCCTGGCGGGCGGTGAGTCGCTGGTTTGGGGTTGGAGGGGGCGCGCTGGATGGCGCGGGGCGTGGCCTGTGTCCCGGGGTGGGCCCCGGGGTTGGCGGTGGGGCTGCGGCAGCCGGGGACAGCTGGCCGGCCCGCCCGTGCCCGTGCCCGTGCCCGTGCCCGTGCCCAGGCCCAGGCCCAGGCCCAGGCCCGAGGCGCGGGCGGGCTGGGGCTGCCAGGTGGAGGGGTCGGGCTTCTGCCCCCTGCTGGAGCTGCGTTGGGGGTCGCAGGGGTCCCGGCGTGCGGGCTGGCGGATGGGGGCGTGGCTAGGCAGCCAGCCAAAGGCGAGCAAAAGGGGAGGGTGCCGCGGGGCAAAAGCCTACAGCACCCGGTATTCCCAGGCGGTCTCCCATCCAAGTACTAACCAGGCCCGACCCTGCTTAGCTTCCGAGATCAGACGAGATCGGGCGCGTTCAGGGTGGTATGGCCGTAGACGCCAGAGGCTGCCTCCAGGCCCCTCTTGAGTGCGCGCCCGCACAGCCGCCGCCGCCGCCGCCGCCGCCGCCTCCTCCTCCTCCTCCTCCTGCCCGCTCCCCGCTCTCACTCCCATTCCCATTCCCATTCCCGCTCCCGCTCCCGCTCCCGCTGCCGCTTCTCCTCCGCCTCCTCCCTCTTTTCTCTTCTCTTCTCTTCTCCTCCTCCCCCCCCCTCCTCCTCAGCCGCCCTCCGCCTAGCCCTGCACCAGTGCCCGAACTCCAGCCCTCCGCCTGCCCAGCCCAGGACCTGCAGCACCGGGCGCCCAGTCGGCACGCTGCCGCCAAGCCAAGGGGAGCCAACCTCCTCCGGCTGCCGCTGGCCACAGGGAACTCCTACTCTCTCTTTCTAGGCCGGATCCCCTGCCTGCCGCCATCGCCCAGCCACACGCCAGCCGTGCCCGGCAGCCTCCACGCCTGCCCAGGGCTGCGCCCCGCGGCTCGCGGGTCCCGGCACCAGGGGGTTCGGCGCCCCACACCACCGCGGCCCGGGCCTTCCCTCCTACCCGGCCGCCAGCAGCCCCCCCACCGCTGACGCACAGGTCGCCCGCCCTCCCCCGGCACGGCCGCCGCGCCTCCACACACTCCCACGCCGCGAGGACAGCTGAGGGCCTGGGGACCCTTGTCCCCGCTCGGTCACGGGGGCCCAAGTGGGGCAGCAGGTCGGGAAGGAGGGCGGCAGCGCACGGAATCACCCCCGCCGCACGCTCGCGTGGGCACTCACACACACACACACACACACACACACACGCCTACACAAGGGGCACACAGTCGCACACCCCGACACCCTTCGTGGCACAGAGGGATTTCCGTCCTCAGCGCCCGTTCCCTCACGGGAGGGTGGGGCGCTTCAGCGCGACCCGCACCCTCCAGCCCGGCAGCCAGTTCGAGACTGTCGCTCCCCCTCTTCATGGAGGAACGACACAGGACCCTGCGCTGTTCTTTCGTCTGCTCGGCCCTCCCCGGGTTTGCTGCTGGTTCTTCCCGGGTTGGCTACCGTCCCTTCCACCTCCGTGGAAGGGCGGTTCCCCCTGCCACATTCCCCACTTCCGCGGGGGAGCGGCACACCGCCGGCCGGCCGGCCGGCTCTCTCGGGGGCTGCACAGGTGTTCCCCTTAGATGTTCCTGGTGCATGTTGTCTCTCTCCTCCTTTATAGTCCTCTTCCGCCAATCCCAACTCGGCTGCCCACACGCCAAGTACGCTGCTCTCCTCCAATCAGGAGCAGGATCAGCTCCTGGAGGTCATCACTCAAGTTGGCAAGAGGCAGCTGCATAGAAGCTGTTTTCTCCTCTCCCAGCGCCATATTGTGGGAGAGCAGATGCATAGAATAAGTCTTAATTCCAGTAACTCAGTCCAATCCGAGTTGCTCCCCACAGAGACCACAGGCTGTGTGCTGCCTGCCTGCCACGGACCCTCTGTCCCGGGGAGGTCCTGTGGGCACGCAGCCTGTGGCCGCGGGTCTCTGCCTGGCCTGCCAAAAGGGTGCCCCGTTTGGATGCTGTGTGAGTCAGGGCTGATGGGGGAGAGGGGGACAGAGAGAGGAGAGAGAGACAGAGAGAGAGAGAGAAAGAGAGAGAGACGTGTAGGTGTTGGTGTAAGTCAGAGACAGAGGGAGAGGGTGCCTGTATTGCCTGCGAGGCTTGGTGTGGGGTCCCTCCTTTGCGCTCTGGAGGGCTTCCGCGGCTGTGGCGCGTGGCCGCCGCACGGCCAGGTGGCGCAGAGGGCCCGCGGGTTGGGCTGCGCGAGGCACCGGGCCCTGAGTGGTGGGCAACCGCGCCCTGGCGTCGTCTTCGGGCGGTGGTCGTGGTCGTGGTCGTGGTCACAGTCATTGGGCTCCCTGGGAGACAGGAGCCCGGGAGGGGCGGTGGGAGTGCAGGTGCCGGGAGCTGCTGGTGCGGCGGGCTGCGGGGTTGGGGCGGCCGGCAGGGGAGCGCCCTGGCGGGCGGTGAGTCGCTGGTTTGGGGTTGGAGGGGGCGCGCTGGATGGCGCGGGGCGTGGCCTGTGTCCCGGGGTGGGCCCCGGGGTTGGCGGTGGGGCTGCGGCAGCCGGGGACAGCTGGCCGGCCCGCCCGTGCCCGTGCCCGTGCCCGTGCCCGTGCCCAGGCCCAGGCCCGAGGCGCGGGCGGGCTGGGGCTGCCAGGTGGAGGGGTCGGGCTTCTGCCCCCTGCTGGAGCTGCGTTGGGGGTCGCAGGGGTCCCGGCGTGCGGGCTGGCGGATGGGGGCGTGGCTAGGCAGCCAGCCAAAGGCGAGCAAAAGGGGAGGGTGCCGCGGGGCAAAAGCCTACAGCACCCGGTATTCCCAGGCGGTCTCCCATCCAAGTACTAACCAGGCCCGACCCTGCTTAGCTTCCGAGATCAGACGAGATCGGGCGCGTTCAGGGTGGTATGGCCGTAGACGCCAGAGGCTGCCTCCAGGCCCCTCTTGAGTGCGCGCCCGCACAGCCGCCGCCGCCGCCGCCGCCGCCGCCGCCGCCGCCGCCGCCGCCGCCTCCTCCTCCTCCTCCTGCCCGCTCCCCGCTCTCACTCCCATTCCCATTCCCATTCCCATTCCCGCTCCCGCTCCCGCTGCCGCTTCTCCTCCGCCTCCTCCCTCTTTTCTCTTCTCTTCTCTTCTCCTCCTCCCCCCCCCTCCTCCTCAGCCGCCCTCCGCCTAGCCCTGCACCAGTGCCCGAACTCCAGCCCTCCGCCTGCCCAGCCCAGGACCTGCAGCACCGGGCGCCCAGTCGGCACGCTGCCGCCAAGCCAAGGGGAGCCAACCTCCTCCGGCTGCCGCTGGCCACAGGGAACTCCTACTCTCTCTTTCTAGGCCGGATCCCCTGCCTGCCGCCATCGCCCAGCCACACGCCAGCCGTGCCCGGCAGCCTCCACGCCTGCCCAGGGCTGCGCCCCGCGGCTCGCGGGTCCCGGCACCAGGGGGTTCGGCGCCCCACACCACCGCGGCCCGGGCCTTCCCTCCTACCCGGCCGCCAGCAGCCCCCCCACCGCTGACGCACAGGTCGCCCGCCCTCCCCCGGCACGGCCGCCGCGCCTCCACACACTCCCACGCCGCGAGGACAGCTGAGGGCCTGGGGACCCTTGTCCCCGCTCGGTCACGGGGGCCCAAGTGGGGCAGCAGGTCGGGAAGGAGGGCGGCAGCGCACGGAATCACCCCCGCCGCACGCTCGCGTGGGCACTCACACACACACACACACACACACACACACACGCCTACACAAGGGGCACACAGTCGCACACCCCGACACCCTTCGTGGCACAGAGGGATTTCCGTCCTCAGCGCCCGTTCCCTCACGGGAGGGTGGGGCGCTTCAGCGCGACCCGCACCCTCCAGCCCGGCAGCCAGTTCGAGACTGTCGCTCCCCCTCTTCATGGAGGAACGACACAGGACCCTGCGCTGTTCTTTCGTCTGCTCGGCCCTCCCCGGGTTTGCTGCTGGTTCTTCCCGGGTTGGCTACCGTCCCTTCCACCTCCGTGGAAGGGCGGTTCCCCCTGCCACATTCCCCACTTCCGCGGGGGAGCGGCACACCGCCGGCCGGCCGGCCGGCTCTCTCGGGGGCTGCACAGGTGTTCCCCTTAGATGTTCCTGGTGCATGTTGTCTCTCTCCTCCTTTATAGTCCTCTTCCGCCAATCCCAACTCGGCTGCCCACACGCCAAGTACGCTGCTCTCCTCCAATCAGGAGCAGGATCAGCTCCTGGAGGTCATCACTCAAGTTGGCAAGAGGCAGCTGCATAGAAGCTGTTTTCTCCTCTCCCAGCGCCATATTGTGGGAGAGCAGATGCATAGAATAAGTCTTAATTCCAGTAACTCAGTCCAATCCGAGTTGCTCCCCACAGAGACCACAGGCTGTGTGCTGCCTGCCTGCCACGGACCCTCTGTCCCGGGGAGGTCCTGTGGGCACGCAGCCTGTGGCCGCGGGTCTCTGCCTGGCCTGCCAAAAGGGTGCCCCGTTTGGATGCTGTGTGAGTCAGGGCTGATGGGGGAGAGGGGGACAGAGAGAGGAGAGAGAGACAGAGAGAGAGAGAGAAAGAGAGAGAGACGTGTAGGTGTTGGTGTAAGTCAGAGACAGAGGGAGAGGGTGCCTGTATTGCCTGCGAGGCTTGGTGTGGGGTCCCTCCTTTGCGCTCTGGAGGGCTTCCGCGGCTGTGGCGCGTGGCCGCCGCACGGCCAGGTGGCGCAGAGGGCCCGCGGGTTGGGCTGCGCGAGGCACCGGGCCCTGAGTGGTGGGCAACCGCGCCCTGGCGTCGTCTTCGGGCGGTGGTCGTGGTCGTGGTCGTGGTCACAGTCATTGGGCTCCCTGGGAGACAGGAGCCCGGGAGGGGCGGTGGGAGTGCAGGTGCCGGGAGCTGCTGGTGCGGCGGGCTGCGGGGTTGGGGCGGCCGGCAGGGGAGCGCCCTGGCGGGCGGTGAGTCGCTGGTTTGGGGTTGGAGGGGGCGCGCTGGATGGCGCGGGGCGTGGCCTGTGTCCCGGGGTGGGCCCCGGGGTTGGCGGTGGGGCTGCGGCAGCCGGGGACAGCTGGCCGGCCCGCCCGTGCCCGTGCCCGTGCCCGTGCCCAGGCCCAGGCCCAGGCCCAGGCCCGAGGCGCGGGCGGGCTGGGGCTGCCAGGTGGAGGGGTCGGGCTTCTGCCCCCTGCTGGAGCTGCGTTGGGGGTCGCAGGGGTCCCGGCGTGCGGGCTGGCGGATGGGGGCGTGGCTAGGCAGCCAGCCAAAGGCGAGCAAAAGGGGAGGGTGCCGCGGGGCAAAAGCCTACAGCACCCGGTATTCCCAGGCGGTCTCCCATCCAAGTACTAACCAGGCCCGACCCTGCTTAGCTTCCGAGATCAGACGAGATCGGGCGCGTTCAGGGTGGTATGGCCGTAGACGCCAGAGGCTGCCTCCAGGCCCCTCTTGAGTGCGCGCCCGCACAGCCGCCGCCGCCGCCGCCGCCGCCGCCTCCTCCTCCTCCTCCTCCTGCCCGCTCCCCGCTCTCACTCCCATTCCCATTCCCATTCCCGCTCCCGCTCCCGCTCCCGCTCCCGCTCCCGCTGCCGCTTCTCCTCCGCCTCCTCCCTCTTTTCTCTTCTCTTCTCTTCTCCTCCTCCCCCCCCCTCCTCCTCAGCCGCCCTCCGCCTAGCCCTGCACCAGTGCCCGAACTCCAGCCCTCCGCCTGCCCAGCCCAGGACCTGCAGCACCGGGCGCCCAGTCGGCACGCTGCCGCCAAGCCAAGGGGAGCCAACCTCCTCCGGCTGCCGCTGGCCACAGGGAACTCCTACTCTCTCTTTCTAGGCCGGATCCCCTGCCTGCCGCCATCGCCCAGCCACACGCCAGCCGTGCCCGGCAGCCTCCACGCCTGCCCAGGGCTGCGCCCCGCGGCTCGCGGGTCCCGGCACCAGGGGGTTCGGCGCCCCACACCACCGCGGCCCGGGCCTTCCCTCCTACCCGGCCGCCAGCAGCCCCCCCACCGCTGACGCACAGGTCGCCCGCCCTCCCCCGGCACGGCCGCCGCGCCTCCACACACTCCCACGCCGCGAGGACAGCTGAGGGCCTGGGGACCCTTGTCCCCGCTCGGTCACGGGGGCCCAAGTGGGGCAGCAGGTCGGGAAGGAGGGCGGCAGCGCACGGAATCACCCCCGCCGCACGCTCGCGTGGGCACTCACACACACACACACACACACACACACACACGCCTACACAAGGGGCACACAGTCGCACACCCCGACACCCTTCGTGGCACAGAGGGATTTCCGTCCTCAGCGCCCGTTCCCTCACGGGAGGGTGGGGCGCTTCAGCGCGACCCGCACCCTCCAGCCCGGCAGCCAGTTCGAGACTGTCGCTCCCCCTCTTCATGGAGGAACGACACAGGACCCTGCGCTGTTCTTTCGTCTGCTCGGCCCTCCCCGGGTTTGCTGCTGGTTCTTCCCGGGTTGGCTACCGTCCCTTCCACCTCCGTGGAAGGGCGGTTCCCCCTGCCACATTCCCCACTTCCGCGGGGGAGCGGCACACCGCCGGCCGGCCGGCCGGCTCTCTCGGGGGCTGCACAGGTGTTCCCCTTAGATGTTCCTGGTGCATGTTGTCTCTCTCCTCCTTTATAGTCCTCTTCCGCCAATCCCAACTCGGCTGCCCACACGCCAAGTACGCTGCTCTCCTCCAATCAGGAGCAGGATCAGCTCCTGGAGGTCATCACTCAAGTTGGCAAGAGGCAGCTGCATAGAAGCTGTTTTCTCCTCTCCCAGCGCCATATTGTGGGAGAGCAGATGCATAGAATAAGTCTTAATTCCAGTAACTCAGTCCAATCCGAGTTGCTCCCCACAGAGACCACAGGCTGTGTGCTGCCTGCCTGCCACGGACCCTCTGTCCCGGGGAGGTCCTGTGGGCACGCAGCCTGTGGCCGCGGGTCTCTGCCTGGCCTGCCAAAAGGGTGCCCCGTTTGGATGCTGTGTGAGTCAGGGCTGATGGGGGAGAGGGGGACAGAGAGAGGAGAGAGAGACAGAGAGAGAGAGAGAAAGAGAGAGAGACGTGTAGGTGTTGGTGTAAGTCAGAGACAGAGGGAGAGGGTGCCTGTATTGCCTGCGAGGCTTGGTGTGGGGTCCCTCCTTTGCGCTCTGGAGGGCTTCCGCGGCTGTGGCGCGTGGCCGCCGCACGGCCAGGTGGCGCAGAGGGCCCGCGGGTTGGGCTGCGCGAGGCACCGGGCCCTGAGTGGTGGGCAACCGCGCCCTGGCGTCGTCTTCGGGCGGTGGTCGTGGTCGTGGTCGTGGTCACAGTCATTGGGCTCCCTGGGAGACAGGAGCCCGGGAGGGGCGGTGGGAGTGCAGGTGCCGGGAGCTGCTGGTGCGGCGGGCTGCGGGGTTGGGGCGGCCGGCAGGGGAGCGCCCTGGCGGGCGGTGAGTCGCTGGTTTGGGGTTGGAGGGGGCGCGCTGGATGGCGCGGGGCGTGGCCTGTGTCCCGGGGTGGGCCCCGGGGTTGGCGGTGGGGCTGCGGCAGCCGGGGACAGCTGGCCGGCCCGCCCGTGCCCGTGCCCGTGCCCGTGCCCGTGCCCAGGCCCAGGCCCAGGCCCAGGCCCGAGGCGCGGGCGGGCTGGGGCTGCCAGGTGGAGGGGTCGGGCTTCTGCCCCCTGCTGGAGCTGCGTTGGGGGTCGCAGGGGTCCCGGCGTGCGGGCTGGCGGATGGGGGCGTGGCTAGGCAGCCAGCCAAAGGCGAGCAAAAGGGGAGGGTGCCGCGGGGCAAAAGCCTACAGCACCCGGTATTCCCAGGCGGTCTCCCATCCAAGTACTAACCAGGCCCGACCCTGCTTAGCTTCCGAGATCAGACGAGATCGGGCGCGTTCAGGGTGGTATGGCCGTAGACGCCAGAGGCTGCCTCCAGGCCCCTCTTGAGTGCGCGCCCGCACAGCCGCCGCCGCCGCCGCCGCCGCCGCCGCCGCCGCCGCCGCCTCCTCCTCCTCCTCCTGCCCGCTCCCCGCTCTCACTCCCATTCCCATTCCCATTCCCATTCCCGCTCCCGCTCCCGCTGCCGCTTCTCCTCCGCCTCCTCCCTCTTTTCTCTTCTCTTCTCTTCTCCTCCTCCCCCCCCCTCCTCCTCAGCCGCCCTCCGCCTAGCCCTGCACCAGTGCCCGAACTCCAGCCCTCCGCCTGCCCAGCCCAGGACCTGCAGCACCGGGCGCCCAGTCGGCACGCTGCCGCCAAGCCAAGGGGAGCCAACCTCCTCCGGCTGCCGCTGGCCACAGGGAACTCCTACTCTCTCTTTCTAGGCCGGATCCCCTGCCTGCCGCCATCGCCCAGCCACACGCCAGCCGTGCCCGGCAGCCTCCACGCCTGCCCAGGGCTGCGCCCCGCGGCTCGCGGGTCCCGGCACCAGGGGGTTCGGCGCCCCACACCACCGCGGCCCGGGCCTTCCCTCCTACCCGGCCGCCAGCAGCCCCCCCACCGCTGACGCACAGGTCGCCCGCCCTCCCCCGGCACGGCCGCCGCGCCTCCACACACTCCCACGCCGCGAGGACAGCTGAGGGCCTGGGGACCCTTGTCCCCGCTCGGTCACGGGGGCCCAAGTGGGGCAGCAGGTCGGGAAGGAGGGCGGCAGCGCACGGAATCACCCCCGCCGCACGCTCGCGTGGGCACTCACACACACACACACACACACACACACACACGCCTACACAAGGGGCACACAGTCGCACACCCCGACACCCTTCGTGGCACAGAGGGATTTCCGTCCTCAGCGCCCGTTCCCTCACGGGAGGGTGGGGCGCTTCAGCGCGACCCGCACCCTCCAGCCCGGCAGCCAGTTCGAGACTGTCGCTCCCCCTCTTCATGGAGGAACGACACAGGACCCTGCGCTGTTCTTTCGTCTGCTCGGCCCTCCCCGGGTTTGCTGCTGGTTCTTCCCGGGTTGGCTACCGTCCCTTCCACCTCCGTGGAAGGGCGGTTCCCCCTGCCACATTCCCCACTTCCGCGGGGGAGCGGCACACCGCCGGCCGGCCGGCCGGCTCTCTCGGGGGCTGCACAGGTGTTCCCCTTAGATGTTCCTGGTGCATGTTGTCTCTCTCCTCCTTTATAGTCCTCTTCCGCCAATCCCAACTCGGCTGCCCACACGCCAAGTACGCTGCTCTCCTCCAATCAGGAGCAGGATCAGCTCCTGGAGGTCATCACTCAAGTTGGCAAGAGGCAGCTGCATAGAAGCTGTTTTCTCCTCTCCCAGCGCCATATTGTGGGAGAGCAGATGCATAGAATAAGTCTTAATTCCAGTAACTCAGTCCAATCCGAGTTGCTCCCCACAGAGACCACAGGCTGTGTGCTGCCTGCCTGCCACGGACCCTCTGTCCCGGGGAGGTCCTGTGGGCACGCAGCCTGTGGCCGCGGGTCTCTGCCTGGCCTGCCAAAAGGGTGCCCCGTTTGGATGCTGTGTGAGTCAGGGCTGATGGGGGAGAGGGGGACAGAGAGAGGAGAGAGAGACAGAGAGAGAGAGAGAAAGAGAGAGAGACGTGTAGGTGTTGGTGTAAGTCAGAGACAGAGGGAGAGGGTGCCTGTATTGCCTGCGAGGCTTGGTGTGGGGTCCCTCCTTTGCGCTCTGGAGGGCTTCCGCGGCTGTGGCGCGTGGCCGCCGCACGGCCAGGTGGCGCAGAGGGCCCGCGGGTTGGGCTGCGCGAGGCACCGGGCCCTGAGTGGTGGGCAACCGCGCCCTGGCGTCGTCTTCGGGCGGTGGTCGTGGTCGTGGTCGTGGTCACAGTCATTGGGCTCCCTGGGAGACAGGAGCCCGGGAGGGGCGGTGGGAGTGCAGGTGCCGGGAGCTGCTGGTGCGGCGGGCTGCGGGGTTGGGGCGGCCGGCAGGGGAGCGCCCTGGCGGGCGGTGAGTCGCTGGTTTGGGGTTGGAGGGGGCGCGCTGGATGGCGCGGGGCGTGGCCTGTGTCCCGGGGTGGGCCCCGGGGTTGGCGGTGGGGCTGCGGCAGCCGGGGACAGCTGGCCGGCCCGCCCGTGCCCGTGCCCGTGCCCGTGCCCGTGCCCAGGCCCAGGCCCAGGCCCAGGCCCGAGGCGCGGGCGGGCTGGGGCTGCCAGGTGGAGGGGTCGGGCTTCTGCCCCCTGCTGGAGCTGCGTTGGGGGTCGCAGGGGTCCCGGCGTGCGGGCTGGCGGATGGGGGCGTGGCTAGGCAGCCAGCCAAAGGCGAGCAAAAGGGGAGGGTGCCGCGGGGCAAAAGCCTACAGCACCCGGTATTCCCAGGCGGTCTCCCATCCAAGTACTAACCAGGCCCGACCCTGCTTAGCTTCCGAGATCAGACGAGATCGGGCGCGTTCAGGGTGGTATGGCCGTAGACGCCAGAGGCTGCCTCCAGGCCCCTCTTGAGTGCGCGCCCGCACAGCCGCCGCCGCCGCCGCCGCCGCCGCCTCCTCCTCCTCCTCCTCCTCCTGCCCGCTCCCCGCTCTCACTCCCATTCCCATTCCCATTCCCGCTCCCGCTCCCGCTCCCGCTGCCGCTTCTCCTCCGCCTCCTCCCTCTTTTCTCTTCTCTTCTCTTCTCCTCCTCCCCCCCCCTCCTCCTCAGCCGCCCTCCGCCTAGCCCTGCACCAGTGCCCGAACTCCAGCCCTCCGCCTGCCCAGCCCAGGACCTGCAGCACCGGGCGCCCAGTCGGCACGCTGCCGCCAAGCCAAGGGGAGCCAACCTCCTCCGGCTGCCGCTGGCCACAGGGAACTCCTACTCTCTCTTTCTAGGCCGGATCCCCTGCCTGCCGCCATCGCCCAGCCACACGCCAGCCGTGCCCGGCAGCCTCCACGCCTGCCCAGGGCTGCGCCCCGCGGCTCGCGGGTCCCGGCACCAGGGGGTTCGGCGCCCCACACCACCGCGGCCCGGGCCTTCCCTCCTACCCGGCCGCCAGCAGCCCCCCCACCGCTGACGCACAGGTCGCCCGCCCTCCCCCGGCACGGCCGCCGCGCCTCCACACACTCCCACGCCGCGAGGACAGCTGAGGGCCTGGGGACCCTTGTCCCCGCTCGGTCACGGGGGCCCAAGTGGGGCAGCAGGTCGGGAAGGAGGGCGGCAGCGCACGGAATCACCCCCGCCGCACGCTCGCGTGGGCACTCACACACACACACACACACACACACACGCCTACACAAGGGGCACACAGTCGCACACCCCGACACCCTTCGTGGCACAGAGGGATTTCCGTCCTCAGCGCCCGTTCCCTCACGGGAGGGTGGGGCGCTTCAGCGCGACCCGCACCCTCCAGCCCGGCAGCCAGTTCGAGACTGTCGCTCCCCCTCTTCATGGAGGAACGACACAGGACCCTGCGCTGTTCTTTCGTCTGCTCGGCCCTCCCCGGGTTTGCTGCTGGTTCTTCCCGGGTTGGCTACCGTCCCTTCCACCTCCGTGGAAGGGCGGTTCCCCCTGCCACATTCCCCACTTCCGCGGGGGAGCGGCACACCGCCGGCCGGCCGGCCGGCTCTCTCGGGGGCTGCACAGGTGTTCCCCTTAGATGTTCCTGGTGCATGTTGTCTCTCTCCTCCTTTATAGTCCTCTTCCGCCAATCCCAACTCGGCTGCCCACACGCCAAGTACGCTGCTCTCCTCCAATCAGGAGCAGGATCAGCTCCTGGAGGTCATCACTCAAGTTGGCAAGAGGCAGCTGCATAGAAGCTGTTTTCTCCTCTCCCAGCGCCATATTGTGGGAGAGCAGATGCATAGAATAAGTCTTAATTCCAGTAACTCAGTCCAATCCGAGTTGCTCCCCACAGAGACCACAGGCTGTGTGCTGCCTGCCTGCCACGGACCCTCTGTCCCGGGGAGGTCCTGTGGGCACGCAGCCTGTGGCCGCGGGTCTCTGCCTGGCCTGCCAAAAGGGTGCCCCGTTTGGATGCTGTGTGAGTCAGGGCTGATGGGGGAGAGGGGGACAGAGAGAGGAGAGAGAGACAGAGAGAGAGAGAGAAAGAGAGAGAGACGTGTAGGTGTTGGTGTAAGTCAGAGACAGAGGGAGAGGGTGCCTGTATTGCCTGCGAGGCTTGGTGTGGGGTCCCTCCTTTGCGCTCTGGAGGGCTTCCGCGGCTGTGGCGCGTGGCCGCCGCACGGCCAGGTGGCGCAGAGGGCCCGCGGGTTGGGCTGCGCGAGGCACCGGGCCCTGAGTGGTGGGCAACCGCGCCCTGGCGTCGTCTTCGGGCGGTGGTCGTGGTCGTGGTCGTGGTCACAGTCATTGGGCTCCCTGGGAGACAGGAGCCCGGGAGGGGCGGTGGGAGTGCAGGTGCCGGGAGCTGCTGGTGCGGCGGGCTGCGGGGTTGGGGCGGCCGGCAGGGGAGCGCCCTGGCGGGCGGTGAGTCGCTGGTTTGGGGTTGGAGGGGGCGCGCTGGATGGCGCGGGGCGTGGCCTGTGTCCCGGGGTGGGCCCCGGGGTTGGCGGTGGGGCTGCGGCAGCCGGGGACAGCTGGCCGGCCCGCCCGTGCCCGTGCCCGTGCCCGTGCCCGTGCCCAGGCCCAGGCCCGAGGCGCGGGCGGGCTGGGGCTGCCAGGTGGAGGGGTCGGGCTTCTGCCCCCTGCTGGAGCTGCGTTGGGGGTCGCAGGGGTCCCGGCGTGCGGGCTGGCGGATGGGGGCGTGGCTAGGCAGCCAGCCAAAGGCGAGCAAAAGGGGAGGGTGCCGCGGGGCAAAAGCCTACAGCACCCGGTATTCCCAGGCGGTCTCCCATCCAAGTACTAACCAGGCCCGACCCTGCTTAGCTTCCGAGATCAGACGAGATCGGGCGCGTTCAGGGTGGTATGGCCGTAGACGCCAGAGGCTGCCTCCAGGCCCCTCTTGAGTGCGCGCCCGCACAGCCGCCGCCGCCGCCGCCGCCGCCGCCGCCTCCTCCTCCTCCTCCTCCTCCTGCCCGCTCCCCGCTCTCACTCCCATTCCCATTCCCATTCCCATTCCCGCTCCCGCTCCCGCTGCCGCTTCTCCTCCGCCTCCTCCCTCTTTTCTCTTCTCTTCTCTTCTCCTCCTCCCCCCCCCTCCTCCTCAGCCGCCCTCCGCCTAGCCCTGCACCAGTGCCCGAACTCCAGCCCTCCGCCTGCCCAGCCCAGGACCTGCAGCACCGGGCGCCCAGTCGGCACGCTGCCGCCAAGCCAAGGGGAGCCAACCTCCTCCGGCTGCCGCTGGCCACAGGGAACTCCTACTCTCTCTTTCTAGGCCGGATCCCCTGCCTGCCGCCATCGCCCAGCCACACGCCAGCCGTGCCCGGCAGCCTCCACGCCTGCCCAGGGCTGCGCCCCGCGGCTCGCGGGTCCCGGCACCAGGGGGTTCGGCGCCCCACACCACCGCGGCCCGGGCCTTCCCTCCTACCCGGCCGCCAGCAGCCCCCCCACCGCTGACGCACAGGTCGCCCGCCCTCCCCCGGCACGGCCGCCGCGCCTCCACACACTCCCACGCCGCGAGGACAGCTGAGGGCCTGGGGACCCTTGTCCCCGCTCGGTCACGGGGGCCCAAGTGGGGCAGCAGGTCGGGAAGGAGGGCGGCAGCGCACGGAATCACCCCCGCCGCACGCTCGCGTGGGCACTCACACACACACACACACACACACACACACACGCCTACACAAGGGGCACACAGTCGCACACCCCGACACCCTTCGTGGCACAGAGGGATTTCCGTCCTCAGCGCCCGTTCCCTCACGGGAGGGTGGGGCGCTTCAGCGCGACCCGCACCCTCCAGCCCGGCAGCCAGTTCGAGACTGTCGCTCCCCCTCTTCATGGAGGAACGACACAGGACCCTGCGCTGTTCTTTCGTCTGCTCGGCCCTCCCCGGGTTTGCTGCTGGTTCTTCCCGGGTTGGCTACCGTCCCTTCCACCTCCGTGGAAGGGCGGTTCCCCCTGCCACATTCCCCACTTCCGCGGGGGAGCGGCACACCGCCGGCCGGCCGGCCGGCTCTCTCGGGGGCTGCACAGGTGTTCCCCTTAGATGTTCCTGGTGCATGTTGTCTCTCTCCTCCTTTATAGTCCTCTTCCGCCAATCCCAACTCGGCTGCCCACACGCCAAGTACGCTGCTCTCCTCCAATCAGGAGCAGGATCAGCTCCTGGAGGTCATCACTCAAGTTGGCAAGAGGCAGCTGCATAGAAGCTGTTTTCTCCTCTCCCAGCGCCATATTGTGGGAGAGCAGATGCATAGAATAAGTCTTAATTCCAGTAACTCAGTCCAATCCGAGTTGCTCCCCACAGAGACCACAGGCTGTGTGCTGCCTGCCTGCCACGGACCCTCTGTCCCGGGGAGGTCCTGTGGGCACGCAGCCTGTGGCCGCGGGTCTCTGCCTGGCCTGCCAAAAGGGTGCCCCGTTTGGATGCTGTGTGAGTCAGGGCTGATGGGGGAGAGGGGGACAGAGAGAGGAGAGAGAGACAGAGAGAGAGAGAGAAAGAGAGAGAGACGTGTAGGTGTTGGTGTAAGTCAGAGACAGAGGGAGAGGGTGCCTGTATTGCCTGCGAGGCTTGGTGTGGGGTCCCTCCTTTGCGCTCTGGAGGGCTTCCGCGGCTGTGGCGCGTGGCCGCCGCACGGCCAGGTGGCGCAGAGGGCCCGCGGGTTGGGCTGCGCGAGGCACCGGGCCCTGAGTGGTGGGCAACCGCGCCCTGGCGTCGTCTTCGGGCGGTGGTCGTGGTCGTGGTCGTGGTCACAGTCATTGGGCTCCCTGGGAGACAGGAGCCCGGGAGGGGCGGTGGGAGTGCAGGTGCCGGGAGCTGCTGGTGCGGCGGGCTGCGGGGTTGGGGCGGCCGGCAGGGGAGCGCCCTGGCGGGCGGTGAGTCGCTGGTTTGGGGTTGGAGGGGGCGCGCTGGATGGCGCGGGGCGTGGCCTGTGTCCCGGGGTGGGCCCCGGGGTTGGCGGTGGGGCTGCGGCAGCCGGGGACAGCTGGCCGGCCCGCCCGTGCCCGTGCCCGTGCCCGTGCCCGTGCCCAGGCCCAGGCCCAGGCCCAGGCCCGAGGCGCGGGCGGGCTGGGGCTGCCAGGTGGAGGGGTCGGGCTTCTGCCCCCTGCTGGAGCTGCGTTGGGGGTCGCAGGGGTCCCGGCGTGCGGGCTGGCGGATGGGGGCGTGGCTAGGCAGCCAGCCAAAGGCGAGCAAAAGGGGAGGGTGCCGCGGGGCAAAAGCCTACAGCACCCGGTATTCCCAGGCGGTCTCCCATCCAAGTACTAACCAGGCCCGACCCTGCTTAGCTTCCGAGATCAGACGAGATCGGGCGCGTTCAGGGTGGTATGGCCGTAGACGCCAGAGGCTGCCTCCAGGCCCCTCTTGAGTGCGCGCCCGCACAGCCGCCGCCGCCGCCGCCGCCGCCGCCTCCTCCTCCTCCTCCTCCTGCCCGCTCCCCGCTCTCACTCCCATTCCCATTCCCATTCCCGCTCCCGCTCCCGCTCCCGCTCCCGCTCCCGCTGCCGCTTCTCCTCCGCCTCCTCCCTCTTTTCTCTTCTCTTCTCCTCCTCCCCCCCCCTCCTCCTCAGCCGCCCTCCGCCTAGCCCTGCACCAGTGCCCGAACTCCAGCCCTCCGCCTGCCCAGCCCAGGACCTGCAGCACCGGGCGCCCAGTCGGCACGCTGCCGCCAAGCCAAGGGGAGCCAACCTCCTCCGGCTGCCGCTGGCCACAGGGAACTCCTACTCTCTCTTTCTAGGCCGGATCCCCTGCCTGCCGCCATCGCCCAGCCACACGCCAGCCGTGCCCGGCAGCCTCCACGCCTGCCCAGGGCTGCGCCCCGCGGCTCGCGGGTCCCGGCACCAGGGGGTTCGGCGCCCCACACCACCGCGGCCCGGGCCTTCCCTCCTACCCGGCCGCCAGCAGCCCCCCCACCGCTGACGCACAGGTCGCCCGCCCTCCCCCGGCACGGCCGCCGCGCCTCCACACACTCCCACGCCGCGAGGACAGCTGAGGGCCTGGGGACCCTTGTCCCCGCTCGGTCACGGGGGCCCAAGTGGGGCAGCAGGTCGGGAAGGAGGGCGGCAGCGCACGGAATCACCCCCGCCGCACGCTCGCGTGGGCACTCACACACACACACACACACACACACACACACGCCTACACAAGGGGCACACAGTCGCACACCCCGACACCCTTCGTGGCACAGAGGGATTTCCGTCCTCAGCGCCCGTTCCCTCACGGGAGGGTGGGGCGCTTCAGCGCGACCCGCACCCTCCAGCCCGGCAGCCAGTTCGAGACTGTCGCTCCCCCTCTTCATGGAGGAACGACACAGGACCCTGCGCTGTTCTTTCGTCTGCTCGGCCCTCCCCGGGTTTGCTGCTGGTTCTTCCCGGGTTGGCTACCGTCCCTTCCACCTCCGTGGAAGGGCGGTTCCCCCTGCCACATTCCCCACTTCCGCGGGGGAGCGGCACACCGCCGGCCGGCCGGCCGGCTCTCTCGGGGGCTGCACAGGTGTTCCCCTTAGATGTTCCTGGTGCATGTTGTCTCTCTCCTCCTTTATAGTCCTCTTCCGCCAATCCCAACTCGGCTGCCCACACGCCAAGTACGCTGCTCTCCTCCAATCAGGAGCAGGATCAGCTCCTGGAGGTCATCACTCAAGTTGGCAAGAGGCAGCTGCATAGAAGCTGTTTTCTCCTCTCCCAGCGCCATATTGTGGGAGAGCAGATGCATAGAATAAGTCTTAATTCCAGTAACTCAGTCCAATCCGAGTTGCTCCCCACAGAGACCACAGGCTGTGTGCTGCCTGCCTGCCACGGACCCTCTGTCCCGGGGAGGTCCTGTGGGCACGCAGCCTGTGGCCGCGGGTCTCTGCCTGGCCTGCCAAAAGGGTGCCCCGTTTGGATGCTGTGTGAGTCAGGGCTGATGGGGGAGAGGGGGACAGAGAGAGGAGAGAGAGACAGAGAAAGAGAGAGAGACGTGTAGGTGTTGGTGTAAGTCAGAGACAGAGGGAGAGGGTGCCTGTATTGCCTGCGAGGCTTGGTGTGGGGTCCCTCCTTTGCGCTCTGGAGGGCTTCCGCGGCTGTGGCGCGTGGCCGCCGCACGGCCAGGTGGCGCAGAGGGCCCGCGGGTTGGGCTGCGCGAGGCACCGGGCCCTGAGTGGTGGGCAACCGCGCCCTGGCGTCGTCTTCGGGCGGTGGTCGTGGTCGTGGTCGTGGTCACAGTCATTGGGCTCCCTGGGAGACAGGAGCCCGGGAGGGGCGGTGGGAGTGCAGGTGCCGGGAGCTGCTGGTGCGGCGGGCTGCGGGGTTGGGGCGGCCGGCAGGGGAGCGCCCTGGCGGGCGGTGAGTCGCTGGTTTGGGGTTGGAGGGGGCGCGCTGGATGGCGCGGGGCGTGGCCTGTGTCCCGGGGTGGGCCCCGGGGTTGGCGGTGGGGCTGCGGCAGCCGGGGACAGCTGGCCGGCCCGCCCGTGCCCGTGCCCGTGCCCGTGCCCGTGCCCAGGCCCAGGCCCAGGCCCAGGCCCGAGGCGCGGGCGGGCTGGGGCTGCCAGGTGGAGGGGTCGGGCTTCTGCCCCCTGCTGGAGCTGCGTTGGGGGTCGCAGGGGTCCCGGCGTGCGGGCTGGCGGATGGGGGCGTGGCTAGGCAGCCAGCCAAAGGCGAGCAAAAGGGGAGGGTGCCGCGGGGCAAAAGCCTACAGCACCCGGTATTCCCAGGCGGTCTCCCATCCAAGTAGTAACCAGGCCCGACCCTGCTTAGCTTCCGAGATCAGACGAGATCGGGCGCGTTCAGGGTGGTATGGCCGTAGACGCCAGAGGCTGCCTCCAGGCCCCTCTTGAGTGCGCGCCCGCACAGCCGCCGCCGCCGCCGCCGCCGCCGCCTCCTCCTCCTCCTCCTCCTGCCCGCTCCCCGCTCTCACTCCCATTCCCATTCCCATTCCCATTCCCGCTCCCGCTCCCGCTGCCGCTTCTCCTCCGCCTCCTCCCTCTTTTCTCTTCTCTTCTCTTCTCCTCCTCCCCCCCCCTCCTCCTCAGCCGCCCTCCGCCTAGCCCTGCACCAGTGCCCGAACTCCAGCCCTCCGCCTGCCCAGCCCAGGACCTGCAGCACCGGGCGCCCAGTCGGCACGCTGCCGCCAAGCCAAGGGGAGCCAACCTCCTCCGGCTGCCGCTGGCCACAGGGAACTCCTACTCTCTCTTTCTAGGCCGGATCCCCTGCCTGCCGCCATCGCCCAGCCACACGCCAGCCGTGCCCGGCAGCCTCCACGCCTGCCCAGGGCTGCGCCCCGCGGCTCGCGGGTCCCGGCACCAGGGGGTTCGGCGCCCCACACCACCGCGGCCCGGGCCTTCCCTCCTACCCGGCCGCCAGCAGCCCCCCCACCGCTGACGCACAGGTCGCCCGCCCTCCCCCGGCACGGCCGCCGCGCCTCCACACACTCCCACGCCGCGAGGACAGCTGAGGGCCTGGGGACCCTTGTCCCCGCTCGGTCACGGGGGCCCAAGTGGGGCAGCAGGTCGGGAAGGAGGGCGGCAGCGCACGGAATCACCCCCGCCGCACGCTCGCGTGGGCACTCACACACACACACACACACACACACACACGCCTACACAAGGGGCACACAGTCGCACACCCCGACACCCTTCGTGGCACAGAGGGATTTCCGTCCTCAGCGCCCGTTCCCTCACGGGAGGGTGGGGCGCTTCAGCGCGACCCGCACCCTCCAGCCCGGCAGCCAGTTCGAGACTGTCGCTCCCCCTCTTCATGGAGGAACGACACAGGACCCTGCGCTGTTCTTTCGTCTGCTCGGCCCTCCCCGGGTTTGCTGCTGGTTCTTCCCGGGTTGGCTACCGTCCCTTCCACCTCCGTGGAAGGGCGGTTCCCCCTGCCACATTCCCCACTTCCGCGGGGGAGCGGCACACCGCCGGCCGGCCGGCCGGCTCTCTCGGGGGCTGCACAGGTGTTCCCCTTAGATGTTCCTGGTGCATGTTGTCTCTCTCCTCCTTTATAGTCCTCTTCCGCCAATCCCAACTCGGCTGCCCACACGCCAAGTACGCTGCTCTCCTCCAATCAGGAGCAGGATCAGCTCCTGGAGGTCATCACTCAAGTTGGCAAGAGGCAGCTGCATAGAAGCTGTTTTCTCCTCTCCCAGCGCCATATTGTGGGAGAGCAGATGCATAGAATAAGTCTTAATTCCAGTAACTCAGTCCAATCCGAGTTGCTCCCCACAGAGACCACAGGCTGTGTGCTGCCTGCCTGCCACGGACCCTCTGTCCCGGGGAGGTCCTGTGGGCACGCAGCCTGTGGCCGCGGGTCTCTGCCTGGCCTGCCAAAAGGGTGCCCCGTTTGGATGCTGTGTGAGTCAGGGCTGATGGGGGAGAGGGGGACAGAGAGAGGAGAGAGAGACAGAGAGAGAGAGAGAAAGAGAGAGAGACGTGTAGGTGTTGGTGTAAGTCAGAGACAGAGGGAGAGGGTGCCTGTATTGCCTGCGAGGCTTGGTGTGGGGTCCCTCCTTTGCGCTCTGGAGGGCTTCCGCGGCTGTGGCGCGTGGCCGCCGCACGGCCAGGTGGCGCAGAGGGCCCGCGGGTTGGGCTGCGCGAGGCACCGGGCCCTGAGTGGTGGGCAACCGCGCCCTGGCGTCGTCTTCGGGCGGTGGTCGTGGTCGTGGTCGTGGTCACAGTCATTGGGCTCCCTGGGAGACAGGAGCCCGGGAGGGGCGGTGGGAGTGCAGGTGCCGGGAGCTGCTGGTGCGGCGGGCTGCGGGGTTGGGGCGGCCGGCAGGGGAGCGCCCTGGCGGGCGGTGAGTCGCTGGTTTGGGGTTGGAGGGGGCGCGCTGGATGGCGCGGGGCGTGGCCTGTGTCCCGGGGTGGGCCCCGGGGTTGGCGGTGGGGCTGCGGCAGCCGGGGACAGCTGGCCGGCCCGCCCGTGCCCGTGCCCGTGCCCGTGCCCGTGCCCGTGCCCAGGCCCAGGCCCAGGCCCGAGGCGCGGGCGGGCTGGGGCTGCCAGGTGGAGGGGTCGGGCTTCTGCCCCCTGCTGGAGCTGCGTTGGGGGTCGCAGGGGTCCCGGCGTGCGGGCTGGCGGATGGGGGCGTGGCTAGGCAGCCAGCCAAAGGCGAGCAAAAGGGGAGGGTGCCGCGGGGCAAAAGCCTACAGCACCCGGTATTCCCAGGCGGTCTCCCATCCAAGTACTAACCAGGCCCGACCCTGCTTAGCTTCCGAGATCAGACGAGATCGGGCGCGTTCAGGGTGGTATGGCCGTAGACGCCAGAGGCTGCCTCCAGGCCCCTCTTGAGTGCGCGCCCGCACAGCCGCCGCCGCCGCCGCCGCCGCCGCCTCCTCCTCCTCCTCCTCCTCCTCCTGCCCGCTCCCCGCTCTCACTCCCATTCCCATTCCCATTCCCATTCCCGCTCCCGCTCCCGCTGCCGCTTCTCCTCCGCCTCCTCCCTCTTTTCTCTTCTCTTCTCTTCTCCTCCTCCCCCCCCTCCTCCTCAGCCGCCCTCCGCCTAGCCCTGCACCAGTGCCCGAACTCCAGCCCTCCGCCTGCCCAGCCCAGGACCTGCAGCACCGGGCGCCCAGTCGGCACGCTGCCGCCAAGCCAAGGGGAGCCAACCTCCTCCGGCTGCCGCTGGCCACAGGGAACTCCTACTCTCTCTTTCTAGGCCGGATCCCCTGCCTGCCGCCATCGCCCAGCCACACGCCAGCCGTGCCCGGCAGCCTCCACGCCTGCCCAGGGCTGCGCCCCGCGGCTCGCGGGTCCCGGCACCAGGGGGTTCGGCGCCCCACACCACCGCGGCCCGGGCCTTCCCTCCTACCCGGCCGCCAGCAGCCCCCCCACCGCTGACGCACAGGTCGCCCGCCCTCCCCCGGCACGGCCGCCGCGCCTCCACACACTCCCACGCCGCGAGGACAGCTGAGGGCCTGGGGACCCTTGTCCCCGCTCGGTCACGGGGGCCCAAGTGGGGCAGCAGGTCGGGAAGGAGGGCGGCAGCGCACGGAATCACCCCCGCCGCACGCTCGCGTGGGCACTCACACACACACACACACACACACACACACGCCTACACAAGGGGCACACAGTCGCACACCCCGACACCCTTCGTGGCACAGAGGGATTTCCGTCCTCAGCGCCCGTTCCCTCACGGGAGGGTGGGGCGCTTCAGCGCGACCCGCACCCTCCAGCCCGGCAGCCAGTTCGAGACTGTCGCTCCCCCTCTTCATGGAGGAACGACACAGGACCCTGCGCTGTTCTTTCGTCTGCTCGGCCCTCCCCGGGTTTGCTGCTGGTTCTTCCCGGGTTGGCTACCGTCCCTTCCACCTCCGTGGAAGGGCGGTTCCCCCTGCCACATTCCCCACTTCCGCGGGGGAGCGGCACACCGCCGGCCGGCCGGCCGGCTCTCTCGGGGGCTGCACAGGTGTTCCCCTTAGATGTTCCTGGTGCATGTTGTCTCTCTCCTCCTTTATAGTCCTCTTCCGCCAATCCCAACTCGGCTGCCCACACGCCAAGTACGCTGCTCTCCTCCAATCAGGAGCAGGATCAGCTCCTGGAGGTCATCACTCAAGTTGGCAAGAGGCAGCTGCATAGAAGCTGTTTTCTCCTCTCCCAGCGCCATATTGTGGGAGAGCAGATGCATAGAATAAGTCTTAATTCCAGTAACTCAGTCCAATCCGAGTTGCTCCCCACAGAGACCACAGGCTGTGTGCTGCCTGCCTGCCACGGACCCTCTGTCCCGGGGAGGTCCTGTGGGCACGCAGCCTGTGGCCGCGGGTCTCTGCCTGGCCTGCCAAAAGGGTGCCCCGTTTGGATGCTGTGTGAGTCAGGGCTGATGGGGGAGAGGGGGACAGAGAGAGGAGAGAGAGACAGAGAGAGAGAGAGAAAGAGAGAGAGACGTGTAGGTGTTGGTGTAAGTCAGAGACAGAGGGAGAGGGTGCCTGTATTGCCTGCGAGGCTTGGTGTGGGGTCCCTCCTTTGCGCTCTGGAGGGCTTCCGCGGCTGTGGCGCGTGGCCGCCGCACGGCCAGGTGGCGCAGAGGGCCCGCGGGTTGGGCTGCGCGAGGCACCGGGCCCTGAGTGGTGGGCAACCGCGCCCTGGCGTCGTCTTCGGGCGGTGGTCGTGGTCGTGGTCGTGGTCACAGTCATTGGGCTCCCTGGGAGACAGGAGCCCGGGAGGGGCGGTGGGAGTGCAGGTGCCAGGAGCTGCTGGTGCGGCGGGCTGCGGGGTTGGGGCGGCCGGCAGGGGAGCGCCCTGGCGGGCGGTGAGTCGCTGGTTTGGGGTTGGAGGGGGCGCGCTGGATGGCGCGGGGCGTGGCCTGTGTCCCGGGGTGGGCCCCGGGGTTGGCGGTGGGGCTGCGGCAGCCGGGGACAGCTGGCCGGCCCGCCCGTGCCCGTGCCCGTGCCCGTGCCCGTGCCCAGGCCCAGGCCCAGGCCCAGGCCCGAGGCGCGGGCGGGCTGGGGCTGCCAGGTGGAGGGGTCGGGCTTCTGCCCCCTGCTGGAGCTGCGTTGGGGGTCGCAGGGGTCCCGGCGTGCGGGCTGGCGGATGGGGGCGTGGCTAGGCAGCCAGCCAAAGGCGAGCAAAAGGGGAGGGTGCCGCGGGGCAAAAGCCTACAGCACCCGGTATTCCCAGGCGGTCTCCCATCCAAGTACTAACCAGGCCCGACCCTGCTTAGCTTCCGAGATCAGACGAGATCGGGCGCGTTCAGGGTGGTATGGCCGTAGACGCCAGAGGCTGCCTCCAGGCCCCTCTTGAGTGCGCGCCCGCACAGCCGCCGCCGCCGCCGCCGCCGCCGCCGCCGCCGCCGCCGCCGCCGCCTCCTCCTCCTCCTCCTGCCCGCTCCCCGCTCTCACTCCCATTCCCATTCCCATTCCCACTCCCGCTCCCGCTCCCGCTCCCGCTGCCGCTTCTCCTCCGCCTCCTCCCTCTTTTCTCTTCTCTTCTCTTCTCCTCCTCCCCCCCCCTCCTCCTCAGCCGCCCTCCGCCTAGCCCTGCACCAGTGCCCGAACTCCAGCCCTCCGCCTGCCCAGCCCAGGACCTGCAGCACCGGGCGCCCAGTCGGCACGCTGCCGCCAAGCCAAGGGGAGCCAACCTCCTCCGGCTGCCGCTGGCCACAGGGAACTCCTACTCTCTCTTTCTAGGCCGGATCCCCTGCCTGCCGCCATCGCCCAGCCACACGCCAGCCGTGCCCGGCAGCCTCCACGCCTGCCCAGGGCTGCGCCCCGCGGCTCGCGGGTCCCGGCACCAGGGGGTTCGGCGCCCCACACCACCGCGGCCCGGGCCTTCCCTCCTACCCGGCCGCCAGCAGCCCCCCCACCGCTGACGCACAGGTCGCCCGCCCTCCCCCGGCACGGCCGCCGCGCCTCCACACACTCCCACGCCGCGAGGACAGCTGAGGGCCTGGGGACCCTTGTCCCCGCTCGGTCACGGGGGCCCAAGTGGGGCAGCAGGTCGGGAAGGAGGGCGGCAGCGCACGGAATCACCCCCGCCGCACGCTCGCGTGGGCACTCACACACACACACACACACACACACACACACGCCTACACAAGGGGCACACAGTCGCACACCCCGACACCCTTCGTGGCACAGAGGGATTTCCGTCCTCAGCGCCCGTTCCCTCACGGGAGGGTGGGGCGCTTCAGCGCGACCCGCACCCTCCAGCCCGGCAGCCAGTTCGAGACTGTCGCTCCCCCTCTTCATGGAGGAACGACACAGGACCCTGCGCTGTTCTTTCGTCTGCTCGGCCCTCCCCGGGTTTGCTGCTGGTTCTTCCCGGGTTGGCTACCGTCCCTTCCACCTCCGTGGAAGGGCGGTTCCCCCTGCCACATTCCCCACTTCCGCGGGGGAGCGGCACACCGCCGGCCGGCCGGCCGGCTCTCTCGGGGGCTGCACAGGTGTTCCCCTTAGATGTTCCTGGTGCATGTTGTCTCTCTCCTCCTTTATAGTCCTCTTCCGCCAATCCCAACTCGGCTGCCCACACGCCAAGTACGCTGCTCTCCTCCAATCAGGAGCAGGATCAGCTCCTGGAGGTCATCACTCAAGTTGGCAAGAGGCAGCTGCATAGAAGCTGTTTTCTCCTCTCCCAGCGCCATATTGTGGGAGAGCAGATGCATAGAATAAGTCTTAATTCCAGTAACTCAGTCCAATCCGAGTTGCTCCCCACAGAGACCACAGGCTGTGTGCTGCCTGCCTGCCACGGACCCTCTGTCCCGGGGAGGTCCTGTGGGCACGCAGCCTGTGGCCGCGGGTCTCTGCCTGGCCTGCCAAAAGGGTGCCCCGTTTGGATGCTGTGTGAGTCAGGGCTGATGGGGGAGAGGGGGACAGAGAGAGGAGAGAGAGACAGAGAGAGAGAGAGAAAGAGAGAGAGACGTGTAGGTGTTGGTGTAAGTCAGAGACAGAGGGAGAGGGTGCCTGTATTGCCTGCGAGGCTTGGTGTGGGGTCCCTCCTTTGCGCTCTGGAGGGCTTCCGCGGCTGTGGCGCGTGGCCGCCGCACGGCCAGGTGGCGCAGAGGGCCCGCGGGTTGGGCTGCGCGAGGCACCGGGCCCTGAGTGGTGGGCAACCGCGCCCTGGCGTCGTCTTCGGGCGGTGGTCGTGGTCGTGGTCGTGGTCACAGTCATTGGGCTCCCTGGGAGACAGGAGCCCGGGAGGGGCGGTGGGAGTGCAGGTGCCGGGAGCTGCTGGTGCGGCGGGCTGCGGGGTTGGGGCGGCCGGCAGGGGAGCGCCCTGGCGGGCGGTGAGTCGCTGGTTTGGGGTTGGAGGGGGCGCGCTGGATGGCGCGGGGCGTGGCCTGTGTCCCGGGGTGGGCCCTGGGGTTGGCGGTGGGGCTGCGGCAGCCGGGGACAGCTGGCCGGCCCGCCCGTGCCCGTGCCCGTGCCCGTGCCCGTGCCCAGGCCCAGGCCCAGGCCCAGGCCCAGGCCCGAGGCGCGGGCGGGCTGGGGCTGCCAGGTGGAGGGGTCGGGCTTCTGCCCCCTGCTGGAGCTGCGTTGGGGGTCGCAGGGGTCCCGGCGTGCGGGCTGGCGGATGGGGGCGTGGCTAGGCAGCCAGCCAAAGGCGAGCAAAAGGGGAGGGTGCCGCGGGGCAAAAGCCTACAGCACCCGGTATTCCCAGGCGGTCTCCCATCCAAGTACTAACCAGGCCCGACCCTGCTTAGCTTCCGAGATCAGACGAGATCGGGCGCGTTCAGGGTGGTATGGCCGTAGACGCCAGAGGCTGCCTCCAGGCCCCTCTTGAGTGCGCGCCCGCACAGCCGCCGCCGCCGCCGCCGCCGCCGCCTCCTCCTCCTCCTCCTCCTGCCCGCTCCCCGCTCTCACTCCCATTCCCATTCCCATTCCCATTCCCGCTCCCGCTCCCGCTGCCGCTTCTCCTCCGCCTCCTCCCTCTTTTCTCTTCTCTTCTCTTCTCCTCCTCCCCCCCCCTCCTCCTCAGCCGCCCTCCGCCTAGCCCTGCACCAGTGCCCGAACTCCAGCCCTCCGCCTGCCCAGCCCAGGACCTGCAGCACCGGGCGCCCAGTCGGCACGCTGCCGCCAAGCCAAGGGGAGCCAACCTCCTCCGGCTGCCGCTGGCCACAGGGAACTCCTACTCTCTCTTTCTAGGCCGGATCCCCTGCCTGCCGCCATCGCCCAGCCACACGCCAGCCGTGCCCGGCAGCCTCCACGCCTGCCCAGGGCTGCGCCCCGCGGCTCGCGGGTCCCGGCACCAGGGGGTTCGGCGCCCCACACCACCGCGGCCCGGGCCTTCCCTCCTACCCGGCCGCCAGCAGCCCCCCCACCGCTGACGCACAGGTCGCCCGCCCTCCCCCGGCACGGCCGCCGCGCCTCCACACACTCCCACGCCGCGAGGACAGCTGAGGGCCTGGGGACCCTTGTCCCCGCTCGGTCACGGGGGCCCAAGTGGGGCAGCAGGTCGGGAAGGAGGGCGGCAGCGCACGGAATCACCCCCGCCGCACGCTCGCGTGGGCACTCACACACACACACACACACACACACACACGCCTACACAAGGGGCACACAGTCGCACACCCCGACACCCTTCGTGGCACAGAGGGATTTCCGTCCTCAGCGCCCGTTCCCTCACGGGAGGGTGGGGCGCTTCAGCGCGACCCGCACCCTCCAGCCCGGCAGCCAGTTCGAGACTGTCGCTCCCCCTCTTCATGGAGGAACGACACAGGACCCTGCGCTGTTCTTTCGTCTGCTCGGCCCTCCCCGGGTTTGCTGCTGGTTCTTCCCGGGTTGGCTACCGTCCCTTCCACCTCCGTGGAAGGGCGGTTCCCCCTGCCACATTCCCCACTTCCGCGGGGGAGCGGCACACCGCCGGCCGGCCGGCCGGCTCTCTCGGGGGCTGCACAGGTGTTCCCCTTAGATGTTCCTGGTGCATGTTGTCTCTCTCCTCCTTTATAGTCCTCTTCCGCCAATCCCAACTCGGCTGCCCACACGCCAAGTACGCTGCTCTCCTCCAATCAGGAGCAGGATCAGCTCCTGGAGGTCATCACTCAAGTTGGCAAGAGGCAGCTGCATAGAAGCTGTTTTCTCCTCTCCCAGCGCCATATTGTGGGAGAGCAGATGCATAGAATAAGTCTTAATTCCAGTAACTCAGTCCAATCCGAGTTGCTCCCCACAGAGACCACAGGCTGTGTGCTGCCTGCCTGCCACGGACCCTCTGTCCCGGGGAGGTCCTGTGGGCACGCAGCCTGTGGCCGCGGGTCTCTGCCTGGCCTGCCAAAAGGGTGCCCCGTTTGGATGCTGTGTGAGTCAGGGCTGATGGGGGAGAGGGGGACAGAGAGAGGAGAGAGAGACAGAGAGAGAGAGAGAAAGAGAGAGAGACGTGTAGGTGTTGGTGTAAGTCAGAGACAGAGGGAGAGGGTGCCTGTATTGCCTGCGAGGCTTGGTGTGGGGTCCCTCCTTTGCGCTCTGGAGGGCTTCCGCGGCTGTGGCGCGTGGCCGCCGCACGGCCAGGTGGCGCAGAGGGCCCGCGGGTTGGGCTGCGCGAGGCACCGGGCCCTGAGTGGTGGGCAACCGCGCCCTGGCGTCGTCTTCGGGCGGTGGTCGTGGTCGTGGTCGTGGTCACAGTCATTGGGCTCCCTGGGAGACAGGAGCCCGGGAGGGGCGGTGGGAGTGCAGGTGCCGGGAGCTGCTGGTGCGGCGGGCTGCGGGGTTGGGGCGGCCGGCAGGGGAGCGCCCTGGCGGGCGGTGAGTCGCTGGTTTGGGGTTGGAGGGGGCGCGCTGGATGGCGCGGGGCGTGGCCTGTGTCCCGGGGTGGGCCCCGGGGTTGGCGGTGGGGCTGCGGCAGCCGGGGACAGCTGGCCGGCCCGCCCGTGCCCGTGCCCGTGCCCGTGCCCGTGCCCAGGCCCAGGCCCAGGCCCAGGCCCGAGGCGCGGGCGGGCTGGGGCTGCCAGGTGGAGGGGTCGGGCTTCTGCCCCCTGCTGGAGCTGCGTTGGGGGTCGCAGGGGTCCCGGCGTGCGGGCTGGCGGATGGGGGCGTGGCTAGGCAGCCAGCCAAAGGCGAGCAAAAGGGGAGGGTGCCGCGGGGCAAAAGCCTACAGCACCCGGTATTCCCAGGCGGTCTCCCATCCAAGTACTAACCAGGCCCGACCCTGCTTAGCTTCCGAGATCAGACGAGATCGGGCGCGTTCAGGGTGGTATGGCCGTAGACGCCAGAGGCTGCCTCCAGGCCCCTCTTGAGTGCGCGCCCGCACAGCCGCCGCCGCCGCCGCCGCCGCCGCCTCCTCCTCCTCCTCCTCCTCCTCCTGCCCGCTCCCCGCTCTCACTCCCATTCCCATTCCCATTCCCATTCCCGCTCCCGCTCCCGCTGCCGCTTCTCCTCCGCCTCCTCCCTCTTTTCTCTTCTCTTCTCTTCTCCTCCTCCCCCCCCCTCCTCCTCAGCCGCCCTCCGCCTAGCCCTGCACCAGTGCCCGAACTCCAGCCCTCCGCCTGCCCAGCCCAGGACCTGCAGCACCGGGCGCCCAGTCGGCACGCTGCCGCCAAGCCAAGGGGAGCCAACCTCCTCCGGCTGCCGCTGGCCACAGGGAACTCCTACTCTCTCTTTCTAGGCCGGATCCCCTGCCTGCCGCCATCGCCCAGCCACACGCCAGCCGTGCCCGGCAGCCTCCACGCCTGCCCAGGGCTGCGCCCCGCGGCTCGCGGGTCCCGGCACCAGGGGGTTCGGCGCCCCACACCACCGCGGCCCGGGCCTTCCCTCCTACCCGGCCGCCAGCAGCCCCCCCACCGCTGACGCACAGGTCGCCCGCCCTCCCCCGGCACGGCCGCCGCGCCTCCACACACTCCCACGCCGCGAGGACAGCTGAGGGCCTGGGGACCCTTGTCCCCGCTCGGTCACGGGGGCCCAAGTGGGGCAGCAGGTCGGGAAGGAGGGCGGCAGCGCACGGAATCACCCCCGCCGCACGCTCGCGTGGGCACTCACACACACACACACACACACACACACACACGCCTACACAAGGGGCACACAGTCGCACACCCCGACACCCTTCGTGGCACAGAGGGATTTCCGTCCTCAGCGCCCGTTCCCTCACGGGAGGGTGGGGCGCTTCAGCGCGACCCGCACCCTCCAGCCCGGCAGCCAGTTCGAGACTGTCGCTCCCCCTCTTCATGGAGGAACGACACAGGACCCTGCGCTGTTCTTTCGTCTGCTCGGCCCTCCCCGGGTTTGCTGCTGGTTCTTCCCGGGTTGGCTACCGTCCCTTCCACCTCCGTGGAAGGGCGGTTCCCCCTGCCACATTCCCCACTTCCGCGGGGGAGCGGCACACCGCCGGCCGGCCGGCCGGCTCTCTCGGGGGCTGCACAGGTGTTCCCCTTAGATGTTCCTGGTGCATGTTGTCTCTCTCCTCCTTTATAGTCCTCTTCCGCCAATCCCAACTCGGCTGCCCACACGCCAAGTACGCTGCTCTCCTCCAATCAGGAGCAGGATCAGCTCCTGGAGGTCATCACTCAAGTTGGCAAGAGGCAGCTGCATAGAAGCTGTTTTCTCCTCTCCCAGCGCCATATTGTGGGAGAGCAGATGCATAGAATAAGTCTTAATTCCAGTAACTCAGTCCAATCCGAGTTGCTCCCCACAGAGACCACAGGCTGTGTGCTGCCTGCCTGCCACGGACCCTCTGTCCCGGGGAGGTCCTGTGGGCACGCAGCCTGTGGCCGCGGGTCTCTGCCTGGCCTGCCAAAAGGGTGCCCCGTTTGGATGCTGTGTGAGTCAGGGCTGATGGGGGAGAGGGGGACAGAGAGAGGAGAGAGAGACAGAGAGAGAGAGAGAAAGAGAGAGAGACGTGTAGGTGTTGGTGTAAGTCAGAGACAGAGGGAGAGGGTGCCTGTATTGCCTGCGAGGCTTGGTGTGGGGTCCCTCCTTTGCGCTCTGGAGGGCTTCCGCGGCTGTGGCGCGTGGCCGCCGCACGGCCAGGTGGCGCAGAGGGCCCGCGGGTTGGGCTGCGCGAGGCACCGGGCCCTGAGTGGTGGGCAACCGCGCCCTGGCGTCGTCTTCGGGCGGTGGTCGTGGTCGTGGTCGTGGTCACAGTCATTGGGCTCCCTGGGAGACAGGAGCCCGGGAGGGGCGGTGGGAGTGCAGGTGCCGGGAGCTGCTGGTGCGGCGGGCTGCGGGGTTGGGGCGGCCGGCAGGGGAGCGCCCTGGCGGGCGGTGAGTCGCTGGTTTGGGGTTGGAGGGGGCGCGCTGGATGGCGCGGGGCGTGGCCTGTGTCCCGGGGTGGGCCCTGGGGTTGGCGGTGGGGCTGCGGCAGCCGGGGACAGCTGGCCGGCCCGCCCGTGCCCGTGCCCGTGCCCGTGCCCGTGCCCAGGCCCAGGCCCAGGCCCAGGCCCGAGGCGCGGGCGGGCTGGGGCTGCCAGGTGGAGGGGTCGGGCTTCTGCCCCCTGCTGGAGCTGCGTTGGGGGTCGCAGGGGTCCCGGCGTGCGGGCTGGCGGATGGGGGCGTGGCTAGGCAGCCAGCCAAAGGCGAGCAAAAGGGGAGGGTGCCGCGGGGCAAAAGCCTACAGCACCCGGTATTCCCAGGCGGTCTCCCATCCAAGTACTAACCAGGCCCGACCCTGCTTAGCTTCCGAGATCAGACGAGATCGGGCGCGTTCAGGGTGGTATGGCCGTAGACGCCAGAGGCTGCCTCCAGGCCCCTCTTGAGTGCGCGCCCGCACAGCCGCCGCCGCCGCCGCCGCCGCCGCCTCCTCCTCCTCCTCCTCCTGCCCGCTCCCCGCTCTCACTCCCATTCCCATTCCCATTCCCATTCCCGCTCCCGCTCCCGCTGCCGCTTCTCCTCCGCCTCCTCCCTCTTTTCTCTTCTCTTCTCTTCTCCTCCTCCCCCCCCCTCCTCCTCAGCCGCCCTCCGCCTAGCCCTGCACCAGTGCCCGAACTCCAGCCCTCCGCCTGCCCAGCCCAGGACCTGCAGCACCGGGCGCCCAGTCGGCACGCTGCCGCCAAGCCAAGGGGAGCCAACCTCCTCCGGCTGCCGCTGGCCACAGGGAACTCCTACTCTCTCTTTCTAGGCCGGATCCCCTGCCTGCCGCCATCGCCCAGCCACACGCCAGCCGTGCCCGGCAGCCTCCACGCCTGCCCAGGGCTGCGCCCCGCGGCTCGCGGGTCCCGGCACCAGGGGGTTCGGCGCCCCACACCACCGCGGCCCGGGCCTTCCCTCCTACCCGGCCGCCAGCAGCCCCCCCACCGCTGACGCACAGGTCGCCCGCCCTCCCCCGGCACGGCCGCCGCGCCTCCACACACTCCCACGCCGCGAGGACAGCTGAGGGCCTGGGGACCCTTGTCCCCGCTCGGTCACGGGGGCCCAAGTGGGGCAGCAGGTCGGGAAGGAGGGCGGCAGCGCACGGAATCACCCCCGCCGCACGCTCGCGTGGGCACTCACACACACACACACACACACACACACACGCCTACACAAGGGGCACACAGTCGCACACCCCGACACCCTTCGTGGCACAGAGGGATTTCCGTCCTCAGCGCCCGTTCCCTCACGGGAGGGTGGGGCGCTTCAGCGCGACCCGCACCCTCCAGCCCGGCAGCCAGTTCGAGACTGTCGCTCCCCCTCTTCATGGAGGAACGACACAGGACCCTGCGCTGTTCTTTCGTCTGCTCGGCCCTCCCCGGGTTTGCTGCTGGTTCTTCCCGGGTTGGCTACCGTCCCTTCCACCTCCGTGGAAGGGCGGTTCCCCCTGCCACATTCCCCACTTCCGCGGGGGAGCGGCACACCGCCGGCCGGCCGGCCGGCTCTCTCGGGGGCTGCACAGGTGTTCCCCTTAGATGTTCCTGGTGCATGTTGTCTCTCTCCTCCTTTATAGTCCTCTTCCGCCAATCCCAACTCGGCTGCCCACACGCCAAGTACGCTGCTCTCCTCCAATCAGGAGCAGGATCAGCTCCTGGAGGTCATCACTCAAGTTGGCAAGAGGCAGCTGCATAGAAGCTGTTTTCTCCTCTCCCAGCGCCATATTGTGGGAGAGCAGATGCATAGAATAAGTCTTAATTCCAGTAACTCAGTCCAATCCGAGTTGCTCCCCACAGAGACCACAGGCTGTGTGCTGCCTGCCTGCCACGGACCCTCTGTCCCGGGGAGGTCCTGTGGGCACGCAGCCTGTGGCCGCGGGTCTCTGCCTGGCCTGCCAAAAGGGTGCCCCGTTTGGATGCTGTGTGAGTCAGGGCTGATGGGGGAGAGGGGGACAGAGAGAGGAGAGAGAGACAGAGAGAGAGAGAGAAAGAGAGAGAGACGTGTAGGTGTTGGTGTAAGTCAGAGACAGAGGGAGAGGGTGCCTGTATTGCCTGCGAGGCTTGGTGTGGGGTCCCTCCTTTGCGCTCTGGAGGGCTTCCGCGGCTGTGGCGCGTGGCCGCCGCACGGCCAGGTGGCGCAGAGGGCCCGCGGGTTGGGCTGCGCGAGGCACCGGGCCCTGAGTGGTGGGCAACCGCGCCCTGGCGTCGTCTTCGGGCGGTGGTCGTGGTCGTGGTCGTGGTCACAGTCATTGGGCTCCCTGGGAGACAGGAGCCCGGGAGGGGCGGTGGGAGTGCAGGTGCCGGGAGCTGCTGGTGCGGCGGGCTGCGGGGTTGGGGCGGCCGGCAGGGGAGCGCCCTGGCGGGCGGTGAGTCGCTGGTTTGGGGTTGGAGGGGGCGCGCTGGATGGCGCGGGGCGTGGCCTGTGTCCCGGGGTGGGCCCCGGGGTTGGCGGTGGGGCTGCGGCAGCCGGGGACAGCTGGCCGGCCCGCCCGTGCCCGTGCCCGTGCCCGTGCCCGTGCCCAGGCCCAGGCCCAGGCCCAGGCCCGAGGCGCGGGCGGGCTGGGGCTGCCAGGTGGAGGGGTCGGGCTTCTGCCCCCTGCTGGAGCTGCGTTGGGGGTCGCAGGGGTCCCGGCGTGCGGGCTGGCGGATGGGGGCGTGGCTAGGCAGCCAGCCAAAGGCGAGCAAAAGGGGAGGGTGCCGCGGGGCAAAAGCCTACAGCACCCGGTATTCCCAGGCGGTCTCCCATCCAAGTACTAACCAGGCCCGACCCTGCTTAGCTTCCGAGATCAGACGAGATCGGGCGCGTTCAGGGTGGTATGGCCGTAGACGCCAGAGGCTGCCTCCAGGCCCCTCTTGAGTGCGCGCCCGCACAGCCGCCGCCGCCGCCGCCGCCGCCGCCGCCGCCGCCGCCTCCTCCTCCTCCTCCTGCCCGCTCCCCGCTCTCACTCCCATTCCCATTCCCATTCCCATTCCCGCTCCCGCTCCCGCTGCCGCTTCTCCTCCGCCTCCTCCCTCTTTTCTCTTCTCTTCTCTTCTCCTCCTCCCCCCCCCTCCTCCTCAGCCGCCCTCCGCCTAGCCCTGCACCAGTGCCCGAACTCCAGCCCTCCGCCTGCCCAGCCCAGGACCTGCAGCACCGGGCGCCCAGTCGGCACGCTGCCGCCAAGCCAAGGGGAGCCAACCTCCTCCGGCTGCCGCTGGCCACAGGGAACTCCTACTCTCTCTTTCTAGGCCGGATCCCCTGCCTGCCGCCATCGCCCAGCCACACGCCAGCCGTGCCCGGCAGCCTCCACGCCTGCCCAGGGCTGCGCCCCGCGGCTCGCGGGTCCCGGCACCAGGGGGTTCGGCGCCCCACACCACCGCGGCCCGGGCCTTCCCTCCTACCCGGCCGCCAGCAGCCCCCCCACCGCTGACGCACAGGTCGCCCGCCCTCCCCCGGCACGGCCGCCGCGCCTCCACACACTCCCACGCCGCGAGGACAGCTGAGGGCCTGGGGACCCTTGTCCCCGCTCGGTCACGGGGGCCCAAGTGGGGCAGCAGGTCGGGAAGGAGGGCGGCAGCGCACGGAATCACCCCCGCCGCACGCTCGCGTGGGCACTCACACACACACACACACACACACACACACACGCCTACACAAGGGGCACACAGTCGCACACCCCGACACCCTTCGTGGCACAGAGGGATTTCCGTCCTCAGCGCCCGTTCCCTCACGGGAGGGTGGGGCGCTTCAGCGCGACCCGCACCCTCCAGCCCGGCAGCCAGTTCGAGACTGTCGCTCCCCCTCTTCATGGAGGAACGACACAGGACCCTGCGCTGTTCTTTCGTCTGCTCGGCCCTCCCCGGGTTTGCTGCTGGTTCTTCCCGGGTTGGCTACCGTCCCTTCCACCTCCGTGGAAGGGCGGTTCCCCCTGCCACATTCCCCACTTCCGCGGGGGAGCGGCACACCGCCGGCCGGCCGGCCGGCTCTCTCGGGGGCTGCACAGGTGTTCCCCTTAGATGTTCCTGGTGCATGTTGTCTCTCTCCTCCTTTATAGTCCTCTTCCGCCAATCCCAACTCGGCTGCCCACACGCCAAGTACGCTGCTCTCCTCCAATCAGGAGCAGGATCAGCTCCTGGAGGTCATCACTCAAGTTGGCAAGAGGCAGCTGCATAGAAGCTGTTTTCTCCTCTCCCAGCGCCATATTGTGGGAGAGCAGATGCATAGAATAAGTCTTAATTCCAGTAACTCAGTCCAATCCGAGTTGCTCCCCACAGAGACCACAGGCTGTGTGCTGCCTGCCTGCCACGGACCCTCTGTCCCGGGGAGGTCCTGTGGGCACGCAGCCTGTGGCCGCGGGTCTCTGCCTGGCCTGCCAAAAGGGTGCCCCGTTTGGATGCTGTGTGAGTCAGGGCTGATGGGGGAGAGGGGGACAGAGAGAGGAGAGAGAGACAGAGAGAGAGAGAGAAAGAGAGAGAGACGTGTAGGTGTTGGTGTAAGTCAGAGACAGAGGGAGAGGGTGCCTGTATTGCCTGCGAGGCTTGGTGTGGGGTCCCTCCTTTGCGCTCTGGAGGGCTTCCGCGGCTGTGGCGCGTGGCCGCCGCACGGCCAGGTGGCGCAGAGGGCCCGCGGGTTGGGCTGCGCGAGGCACCGGGCCCTGAGTGGTGGGCAACCGCGCCCTGGCGTCGTCTTCGGGCGGTGGTCGTGGTCGTGGTCGTGGTCACAGTCATTGGGCTCCCTGGGAGACAGGAGCCCGGGAGGGGCGGTGGGAGTGCAGGTGCCGGGAGCTGCTGGTGCGGCGGGCTGCGGGGTTGGGGCGGCCGGCAGGGGAGCGCCCTGGCGGGCGGTGAGTCGCTGGTTTGGGGTTGGAGGGGGCGCGCTGGATGGCGCGGGGCGTGGCCTGTGTCCCGGGGTGGGCCCCGGGGTTGGCGGTGGGGCTGCGGCAGCCGGGGACAGCTGGCCGGCCCGCCCGTGCCCGTGCCCGTGCCCGTGCCCGTGCCCAGGCCCAGGCCCAGGCCCAGGCCCGAGGCGCGGGCGGGCTGGGGCTGCCAGGTGGAGGGGTCGGGCTTCTGCCCCCTGCTGGAGCTGCGTTGGGGGTCGCAGGGGTCCCGGCGTGCGGGCTGGCGGATGGGGGCGTGGCTAGGCAGCCAGCCAAAGGCGAGCAAAAGGGGAGGGTGCCGCGGGGCAAAAGCCTACAGCACCCGGTATTCCCAGGCGGTCTCCCATCCAAGTACTAACCAGGCCCGACCCTGCTTAGCTTCCGAGATCAGACGAGATCGGGCGCGTTCAGGGTGGTATGGCCGTAGACGCCAGAGGCTGCCTCCAGGCCCCTCTTGAGTGCGCGCCCGCACAGCCGCCGCCGCCGCCGCCGCCGCCGCCTCCTCCTCCTCCTCCTCCTCCTGCCCGCTCCCCGCTCTCACTCCCATTCCCATTCCCATTCCCGCTCCCGCTCCCGCTCCCGCTGCCGCTTCTCCTCCGCCTCCTCCCTCTTTTCTCTTCTCTTCTCTTCTCCTCCTCCCCCCCCCTCCTCCTCAGCCGCCCTCCGCCTAGCCCTGCACCAGTGCCCGAACTCCAGCCCTCCGCCTGCCCAGCCCAGGACCTGCAGCACCGGGCGCCCAGTCGGCACGCTGCCGCCAAGCCAAGGGGAGCCAACCTCCTCCGGCTGCCGCTGGCCACAGGGAACTCCTACTCTCTCTTTCTAGGCCGGATCCCCTGCCTGCCGCCATCGCCCAGCCACACGCCAGCCGTGCCCGGCAGCCTCCACGCCTGCCCAGGGCTGCGCCCCGCGGCTCGCGGGTCCCGGCACCAGGGGGTTCGGCGCCCCACACCACCGCGGCCCGGGCCTTCCCTCCTACCCGGCCGCCAGCAGCCCCCCCACCGCTGACGCACAGGTCGCCCGCCCTCCCCCGGCACGGCCGCCGCGCCTCCACACACTCCCACGCCGCGAGGACAGCTGAGGGCCTGGGGACCCTTGTCCCCGCTCGGTCACGGGGGCCCAAGTGGGGCAGCAGGTCGGGAAGGAGGGCGGCAGCGCACGGAATCACCCCCGCCGCACGCTCGCGTGGGCACTCACACACACACACACACACACACACACACGCCTACACAAGGGGCACACAGTCGCACACCCCGACACCCTTCGTGGCACAGAGGGATTTCCGTCCTCAGCGCCCGTTCCCTCACGGGAGGGTGGGGCGCTTCAGCGCGACCCGCACCCTCCAGCCCGGCAGCCAGTTCGAGACTGTCGCTCCCCCTCTTCATGGAGGAACGACACAGGACCCTGCGCTGTTCTTTCGTCTGCTCGGCCCTCCCCGGGTTTGCTGCTGGTTCTTCCCGGGTTGGCTACCGTCCCTTCCACCTCCGTGGAAGGGCGGTTCCCCCTGCCACATTCCCCACTTCCGCGGGGGAGCGGCACACCGCCGGCCGGCCGGCCGGCTCTCTCGGGGGCTGCACAGGTGTTCCCCTTAGATGTTCCTGGTGCATGTTGTCTCTCTCCTCCTTTATAGTCCTCTTCCGCCAATCCCAACTCGGCTGCCCACACGCCAAGTACGCTGCTCTCCTCCAATCAGGAGCAGGATCAGCTCCTGGAGGTCATCACTCAAGTTGGCAAGAGGCAGCTGCATAGAAGCTGTTTTCTCCTCTCCCAGCGCCATATTGTGGGAGAGCAGATGCATAGAATAAGTCTTAATTCCAGTAACTCAGTCCAATCCGAGTTGCTCCCCACAGAGACCACAGGCTGTGTGCTGCCTGCCTGCCACGGACCCTCTGTCCCGGGGAGGTCCTGTGGGCACGCAGCCTGTGGCCGCGGGTCTCTGCCTGGCCTGCCAAAAGGGTGCCCCGTTTGGATGCTGTGTGAGTCAGGGCTGATGGGGGAGAGGGGGACAGAGAGAGGAGAGAGAGACAGAGAGAGAGAGAGAAAGAGAGAGAGACGTGTAGGTGTTGGTGTAAGTCAGAGACAGAGGGAGAGGGTGCCTGTATTGCCTGCGAGGCTTGGTGTGGGGTCCCTCCTTTGCGCTCTGGAGGGCTTCCGCGGCTGTGGCGCGTGGCCGCCGCACGGCCAGGTGGCGCAGAGGGCCCGCGGGTTGGGCTGCGCGAGGCACCGGGCCCTGAGTGGTGGGCAACCGCGCCCTGGCGTCGTCTTCGGGCGGTGGTCGTGGTCGTGGTCGTGGTCACAGTCATTGGGCTCCCTGGGAGACAGGAGCCCGGGAGGGGCGGTGGGAGTGCAGGTGCCGGGAGCTGCTGGTGCGGCGGGCTGCGGGGTTGGGGCGGCCGGCAGGGGAGCGCCCTGGCGGGCGGTGAGTCGCTGGTTTGGGGTTGGAGGGGGCGCGCTGGATGGCGCGGGGCGTGGCCTGTGTCCCGGGGTGGGCCCCGGGGTTGGCGGTGGGGCTGCGGCAGCCGGGGACAGCTGGCCGGCCCGCCCGTGCCCGTGCCCGTGCCCGTGCCCGTGCCCAGGCCCAGGCCCAGGCCCAGGCCCGAGGCGCGGGCGGGCTGGGGCTGCCAGGTGGAGGGGTCGGGCTTCTGCCCCCTGCTGGAGCTGCGTTGGGGGTCGCAGGGGTCCCGGCGTGCGGGCTGGCGGATGGGGGCGTGGCTAGGCAGCCAGCCAAAGGCGAGCAAAAGGGGAGGGTGCCGCGGGGCAAAAGCCTACAGCACCCGGTATTCCCAGGCGGTCTCCCATCCAAGTACTAACCAGGCCCGACCCTGCTTAGCTTCCGAGATCAGACGAGATCGGGCGCGTTCAGGGTGGTATGGCCGTAGACGCCAGAGGCTGCCTCCAGGCCCCTCTTGAGTGCGCGCCCGCACAGCCGCCGCCGCCGCCGCCGCCGCCGCCGCCGCCGCCGCCGCCGCCGCCTCCTCCTCCTCCTCCTGCCCGCTCCCCGCTCTCACTCCCATTCCCATTCCCATTCCCATTCCCGCTCCCGCTCCCGCTGCCGCTTCTCCTCCGCCTCCTCCCTCTTTTCTCTTCTCTTCTCTTCTCCTCCTCCCCCCCCCTCCTCCTCAGCCGCCCTCCGCCTAGCCCTGCACCAGTGCCCGAACTCCAGCCCTCCGCCTGCCCAGCCCAGGACCTGCAGCACCGGGCGCCCAGTCGGCACGCTGCCGCCAAGCCAAGGGGAGCCAACCTCCTCCGGCTGCCGCTGGCCACAGGGAACTCCTACTCTCTCTTTCTAGGCCGGATCCCCTGCCTGCCGCCATCGCCCAGCCACACGCCAGCCGTGCCCGGCAGCCTCCACGCCTGCCCAGGGCTGCGCCCCGCGGCTCGCGGGTCCCGGCACCAGGGGGTTCGGCGCCCCACACCACCGCGGCCCGGGCCTTCCCTCCTACCCGGCCGCCAGCAGCCCCCCCACCGCTGACGCACAGGTCGCCCGCCCTCCCCCGGCACGGCCGCCGCGCCTCCACACACTCCCACGCCGCGAGGACAGCTGAGGGCCTGGGGACCCTTGTCCCCGCTCGGTCACGGGGGCCCAAGTGGGGCAGCAGGTCGGGAAGGAGGGCGGCAGCGCACGGAATCACCCCCGCCGCACGCTCGCGTGGGCACTCACACACACACACACACACACACACACGCCTACACAAGGGGCACACAGTCGCACACCCCGACACCCTTCGTGGCACAGAGGGATTTCCGTCCTCAGCGCCCGTTCCCTCACGGGAGGGTGGGGCGCTTCAGCGCGACCCGCACCCTCCAGCCCGGCAGCCAGTTCGAGACTGTCGCTCCCCCTCTTCATGGAGGAACGACACAGGACCCTGCGCTGTTCTTTCGTCTGCTCGGCCCTCCCCGGGTTTGCTGCTGGTTCTTCCCGGGTTGGCTACCGTCCCTTCCACCTCCGTGGAAGGGCGGTTCCCCCTGCCACATTCCCCACTTCCGCGGGGGAGCGGCACACCGCCGGCCGGCCGGCCGGCTCTCTCGGGGGCTGCACAGGTGTTCCCCTTAGATGTTCCTGGTGCATGTTGTCTCTCTCCTCCTTTATAGTCCTCTTCCGCCAATCCCAACTCGGCTGCCCACACGCCAAGTACGCTGCTCTCCTCCAATCAGGAGCAGGATCAGCTCCTGGAGGTCATCACTCAAGTTGGCAAGAGGCAGCTGCATAGAAGCTGTTTTCTCCTCTCCCAGCGCCATATTGTGGGAGAGCAGATGCATAGAATAAGTCTTAATTCCAGTAACTCAGTCCAATCCGAGTTGCTCCCCACAGAGACCACAGGCTGTGTGCTGCCTGCCTGCCACGGACCCTCTGTCCCGGGGAGGTCCTGTGGGCACGCAGCCTGTGGCCGCGGGTCTCTGCCTGGCCTGCCAAAAGGGTGCCCCGTTTGGATGCTGTGTGAGTCAGGGCTGATGGGGGAGAGGGGGACAGAGAGAGGAGAGAGAGACAGAGAGAGAGAGAGAAAGAGAGAGAGACGTGTAGGTGTTGGTGTAAGTCAGAGACAGAGGGAGAGGGTGCCTGTATTGCCTGCGAGGCTTGGTGTGGGGTCCCTCCTTTGCGCTCTGGAGGGCTTCCGCGGCTGTGGCGCGTGGCCGCCGCACGGCCAGGTGGCGCAGAGGGCCCGCGGGTTGGGCTGCGCGAGGCACCGGGCCCTGAGTGGTGGGCAACCGCGCCCTGGCGTCGTCTTCGGGCGGTGGTCGTGGTCGTGGTCGTGGTCACAGTCATTGGGCTCCCTGGGAGACAGGAGCCCGGGAGGGGCGGTGGGAGTGCAGGTGCCGGGAGCTGCTGGTGCGGCGGGCTGCGGGGTTGGGGCGGCCGGCAGGGGAGCGCCCTGGCGGGCGGTGAGTCGCTGGTTTGGGGTTGGAGGGGGCGCGCTGGATGGCGCGGGGCGTGGCCTGTGTCCCGGGGTGGGCCCCGGGGTTGGCGGTGGGGCTGCGGCAGCCGGGGACAGCTGGCCGGCCCGCCCGTGCCCGTGCCCGTGCCCGTGCCCGTGCCCAGGCCCAGGCCCAGGCCCAGGCCCGAGGCGCGGGCGGGCTGGGGCTGCCAGGTGGAGGGGTCGGGCTTCTGCCCCCTGCTGGAGCTGCGTTGGGGGTCGCAGGGGTCCCGGCGTGCGGGCTGGCGGATGGGGGCGTGGCTAGGCAGCCAGCCAAAGGCGAGCAAAAGGGGAGGGTGCCGCGGGGCAAAAGCCTACAGCACCCGGTATTCCCAGGCGGTCTCCCATCCAAGTACTAACCAGGCCCGACCCTGCTTAGCTTCCGAGATCAGACGAGATCGGGCGCGTTCAGGGTGGTATGGCCGTAGACGCCAGAGGCTGCCTCCAGGCCCCTCTTGAGTGCGCGCCCGCACAGCCGCCGCCGCCGCCGCCGCCGCCGCCGCCGCCGCCGCCGCCGCCGCCGCCGCCGCCGCCGCCGCCTCCTCCTCCTCCTCCTCCTCCTGCCCGCTCCCCGCTCTCACTCCCATTCCCATTCCCATTCCCATTCCCGCTCCCGCTCCCGCTGCCGCTTCTCCTCCGCCTCCTCCCTCTTTTCTCTTCTCTTCTCTTCTCCTCCTCCCCCCCCCTCCTCCTCAGCCGCCCTCCGCCTAGCCCTGCACCAGTGCCCGAACTCCAGCCCTCCGCCTGCCCAGCCCAGGACCTGCAGCACCGGGCGCCCAGTCGGCACGCTGCCGCCAAGCCAAGGGGAGCCAACCTCCTCCGGCTGCCGCTGGCCACAGGGAACTCCTACTCTCTCTTTCTAGGCCGGATCCCCTGCCTGCCGCCATCGCCCAGCCACACGCCAGCCGTGCCCGGCAGCCTCCACGCCTGCCCAGGGCTGCGCCCCGCGGCTCGCGGGTCCCGGCACCAGGGGGTTCGGCGCCCCACACCACCGCGGCCCGGGCCTTCCCTCCTACCCGGCCGCCAGCAGCCCCCCCACCGCTGACGCACAGGTCGCCCGCCCTCCCCCGGCACGGCCGCCGCGCCTCCACACACTCCCACGCCGCGAGGACAGCTGAGGGCCTGGGGACCCTTGTCCCCGCTCGGTCACGGGGGCCCAAGTGGGGCAGCAGGTCGGGAAGGAGGGCGGCAGCGCACGGAATCACCCCCGCCGCACGCTCGCGTGGGCACTCACACACACACACACACACACACACACACACGCCTACACAAGGGGCACACAGTCGCACACCCCGACACCCTTCGTGGCACAGAGGGATTTCCGTCCTCAGCGCCCGTTCCCTCACGGGAGGGTGGGGCGCTTCAGCGCGACCCGCACCCTCCAGCCCGGCAGCCAGTTCGAGACTGTCGCTCCCCCTCTTCATGGAGGAACGACACAGGACCCTGCGCTGTTCTTTCGTCTGCTCGGCCCTCCCCGGGTTTGCTGCTGGTTCTTCCCGGGTTGGCTACCGTCCCTTCCACCTCCGTGGAAGGGCGGTTCCCCCTGCCACATTCCCCACTTCCGCGGGGGAGCGGCACACCGCCGGCCGGCCGGCCGGCTCTCTCGGGGGCTGCACAGGTGTTCCCCTTAGATGTTCCTGGTGCATGTTGTCTCTCTCCTCCTTTATAGTCCTCTTCCGCCAATCCCAACTCGGCTGCCCACACGCCAAGTACGCTGCTCTCCTCCAATCAGGAGCAGGATCAGCTCCTGGAGGTCATCACTCAAGTTGGCAAGAGGCAGCTGCATAGAAGCTGTTTTCTCCTCTCCCAGCGCCATATTGTGGGAGAGCAGATGCATAGAATAAGTCTTAATTCCAGTAACTCAGTCCAATCCGAGTTGCTCCCCACAGAGACCACAGGCTGTGTGCTGCCTGCCTGCCACGGACCCTCTGTCCCGGGGAGGTCCTGTGGGCACGCAGCCTGTGGCCGCGGGTCTCTGCCTGGCCTGCCAAAAGGGTGCCCCGTTTGGATGCTGTGTGAGTCAGGGCTGATGGGGGAGAGGGGGACAGAGAGAGGAGAGAGAGACAGAGAGAGAGAGAGAAAGAGAGAGAGACGTGTAGGTGTTGGTGTAAGTCAGAGACAGAGGGAGAGGGTGCCTGTATTGCCTGCGAGGCTTGGTGTGGGGTCCCTCCTTTGCGCTCTGGAGGGCTTCCGCGGCTGTGGCGCGTGGCCGCCGCACGGCCAGGTGGCGCAGAGGGCCCGCGGGTTGGGCTGCGCGAGGCACCGGGCCCTGAGTGGTGGGCAACCGCGCCCTGGCGTCGTCTTCGGGCGGTGGTCGTGGTCGTGGTCGTGGTCACAGTCATTGGGCTCCCTGGGAGACAGGAGCCCGGGAGGGGCGGTGGGAGTGCAGGTGCCGGGAGCTGCTGGTGCGGCGGGCTGCGGGGTTGGGGCGGCCGGCAGGGGAGCGCCCTGGCGGGCGGTGAGTCGCTGGTTTGGGGTTGGAGGGGGCGCGCTGGATGGCGCGGGGCGTGGCCTGTGTCCCGGGGTGGGCCCCGGGGTTGGCGGTGGGGCTGCGGCAGCCGGGGACAGCTGGCCGGCCCGCCCGTGCCCGTGCCCGTGCCCGTGCCCGTGCCCAGGCCCAGGCCCAGGCCCAGGCCCGAGGCGCGGGCGGGCTGGGGCTGCCAGGTGGAGGGGTCGGGCTTCTGCCCCCTGCTGGAGCTGCGTTGGGGGTCGCAGGGGTCCCGGCGTGCGGGCTGGCGGATGGGGGCGTGGCTAGGCAGCCAGCCAAAGGCGAGCAAAAGGGGAGGGTGCCGCGGGGCAAAAGCCTACAGCACCCGGTATTCCCAGGCGGTCTCCCATCCAAGTACTAACCAGGCCCGACCCTGCTTAGCTTCCGAGATCAGACGAGATCGGGCGCGTTCAGGGTGGTATGGCCGTAGACGCCAGAGGCTGCCTCCAGGCCCCTCTTGAGTGCGCGCCCGCACAGCCGCCGCCGCCGCCGCCGCCGCCGCCGCCGCCGCCGCCGCCGCCGCCGCCGCCGCCGCCTCCTCCTCCTCCTCCTCCTCCTGCCCGCTCCCCGCTCTCACTCCCATTCCCATTCCCATTCCCATTCCCGCTCCCGCTCCCGCTGCCGCTTCTCCTCCGCCTCCTCCCTCTTTTCTCTTCTCTTCTCTTCTCCTCCTCCCCCCCCTCCTCCTCAGCCGCCCTCCGCCTAGCCCTGCACCAGTGCCCGAACTCCAGCCCTCCGCCTGCCCAGCCCAGGACCTGCAGCACCGGGCGCCCAGTCGGCACGCTGCCGCCAAGCCAAGGGGAGCCAACCTCCTCCGGCTGCCGCTGGCCACAGGGAACTCCTACTCTCTCTTTCTAGGCCGGATCCCCTGCCTGCCGCCATCGCCCAGCCACACGCCAGCCGTGCCCGGCAGCCTCCACGCCTGCCCAGGGCTGCGCCCCGCGGCTCGCGGGTCCCGGCACCAGGGGGTTCGGCGCCCCACACCACCGCGGCCCGGGCCTTCCCTCCTACCCGGCCACCAGCAGCCCCCCCACCGCTGACGCACAGGTCGCCCGCCCTCCCCCGGCACGGCCGCCGCGCCTCCACACACTCCCACGCCGCGAGGACAGCTGAGGGCCTGGGGACCCTTGTCCCCGCTCGGTCACGGGGGCCCAAGTGGGGCAGCAGGTCGGGAAGGAGGGCGGCAGCGCACGGAATCACCCCCGCCGCACGCTCGCGTGGGCACTCACACACACACACACACACACACACACACACGCCTACACAAGGGGCACACAGTCGCACACCCCGACACCCTTCGTGGCACAGAGGGATTTCCGTCCTCAGCGCCCGTTCCCTCACGGGAGGGTGGGGCGCTTCAGCGCGACCCGCACCCTCCAGCCCGGCAGCCAGTTCGAGACTGTCGCTCCCCCTCTTCATGGAGGAACGACACAGGACCCTGCGCTGTTCTTTCGTCTGCTCGGCCCTCCCCGGGTTTGCTGCTGGTTCTTCCCGGGTTGGCTACCGTCCCTTCCACCTCCGTGGAAGGGCGGTTCCCCCTGCCACATTCCCCACTTCCGCGGGGGAGCGGCACACCGCCGGCCGGCCGGCCGGCTCTCTCGGGGGCTGCACAGGTGTTCCCCTTAGATGTTCCTGGTGCATGTTGTCTCTCTCCTCCTTTATAGTCCTCTTCCGCCAATCCCAACTCGGCTGCCCACACGCCAAGTACGCTGCTCTCCTCCAATCAGGAGCAGGATCAGCTCCTGGAGGTCATCACTCAAGTTGGCAAGAGGCAGCTGCATAGAAGCTGTTTTCTCCTCTCCCAGCGCCATATTGTGGGAGAGCAGATGCATAGAATAAGTCTTAATTCCAGTAACTCAGTCCAATCCGAGTTGCTCCCCACAGAGACCACAGGCTGTGTGCTGCCTGCCTGCCACGGACCCTCTGTCCCGGGGAGGTCCTGTGGGCACGCAGCCTGTGGCCGCGGGTCTCTGCCTGGCCTGCCAAAAGGGTGCCCCGTTTGGATGCTGTGTGAGTCAGGGCTGATGGGGGAGAGGGGGACAGAGAGAGGAGAGAGAGACAGAGAGAGAGAGAGAAAGAGAGAGAGACGTGTAGGTGTTGGTGTAAGTCAGAGACAGAGGGAGAGGGTGCCTGTATTGCCTGCGAGGCTTGGTGTGGGGTCCCTCCTTTGCGCTCTGGAGGGCTTCCGCGGCTGTGGCGCGTGGCCGCCGCACGGCCAGGTGGCGCAGAGGGCCCGCGGGTTGGGCTGCGCGAGGCACCGGGCCCTGAGTGGTGGGCAACCGCGCCCTGGCGTCGTCTTCGGGCGGTGGTCGTGGTCGTGGTCGTGGTCACAGTCATTGGGCTCCCTGGGAGACAGGAGCCCGGGAGGGGCGGTGGGAGTGCAGGTGCCGGGAGCTGCTGGTGCGGCGGGCTGCGGGGTTGGGGCGGCCGGCAGGGGAGCGCCCTGGCGGGCGGTGAGTCGCTGGTTTGGGGTTGGAGGGGGCGCGCTGGATGGCGCGGGGCGTGGCCTGTGTCCCGGGGTGGGCCCCGGGGTTGGCGGTGGGGCTGCGGCAGCCGGGGACAGCTGGCCGGCCCGCCCGTGCCCGTGCCCGTGCCCGTGCCCGTGCCCAGGCCCAGGCCCAGGCCCAGGCCCGAGGCGCGGGCGGGCTGGGGCTGCCAGGTGGAGGGGTCGGGCTTCTGCCCCCTGCTGGAGCTGCGTTGGGGGTCGCAGGGGTCCCGGCGTGCGGGCTGGCGGATGGGGGCGTGGCTAGGCAGCCAGCCAAAGGCGAGCAAAAGGGGAGGGTGCCGCGGGGCAAAAGCCTACAGCACCCGGTATTCCCAGGCGGTCTCCCATCCAAGTACTAACCAGGCCCGACCCTGCTTAGCTTCCGAGATCAGACGAGATCGGGCGCGTTCAGGGTGGTATGGCCGTAGACGCCAGAGGCTGCCTCCAGGCCCCTCTTGAGTGCGCGCCCGCACAGCCGCCGCCGCCGCCGCCGCCGCCGCCGCCGCCGCCGCCGCCGCCGCCTCCTCCTCCTCCTCCTGCCCGCTCCCCGCTCTCACTCCCATTCCCATTCCCATTCCCATTCCCGCTCCCGCTCCCGCTGCCGCTTCTCCTCCGCCTCCTCCCTCTTTTCTCTTCTCTTCTCTTCTCCTCCTCCCCCCCCCTCCTCCTCAGCCGCCCTCCGCCTAGCCCTGCACCAGTGCCCGAACTCCAGCCCTCCGCCTGCCCAGCCCAGGACCTGCAGCACCGGGCGCCCAGTCGGCACGCTGCCGCCAAGCCAAGGGGAGCCAACCTCCTCCGGCTGCCGCTGGCCACAGGGAACTCCTACTCTCTCTTTCTAGGCCGGATCCCCTGCCTGCCGCCATCGCCCAGCCACACGCCAGCCGTGCCCGGCAGCCTCCACGCCTGCCCAGGGCTGCGCCCCGCGGCTCGCGGGTCCCGGCACCAGGGGGTTCGGCGCCCCACACCACCGCGGCCCGGGCCTTCCCTCCTACCCGGCCGCCAGCAGCCCCCCCACCGCTGACGCACAGGTCGCCCGCCCTCCCCCGGCACGGCCGCCGCGCCTCCACACACTCCCACGCCGCGAGGACAGCTGAGGGCCTGGGGACCCTTGTCCCCGCTCGGTCACGGGGGCCCAAGTGGGGCAGCAGGTCGGGAAGGAGGGCGGCAGCGCACGGAATCACCCCCGCCGCACGCTCGCGTGGGCACTCACACACACACACACACACACACACACGCCTACACAAGGGGCACACAGTCGCACACCCCGACACCCTTCGTGGCACAGAGGGATTTCCGTCCTCAGCGCCCGTTCCCTCACGGGAGGGTGGGGCGCTTCAGCGCGACCCGCACCCTCCAGCCCGGCAGCCAGTTCGAGACTGTCGCTCCCCCTCTTCATGGAGGAACGACACAGGACCCTGCGCTGTTCTTTCGTCTGCTCGGCCCTCCCCGGGTTTGCTGCTGGTTCTTCCCGGGTTGGCTACCGTCCCTTCCACCTCCGTGGAAGGGCGGTTCCCCCTGCCACATTCCCCACTTCCGCGGGGGAGCGGCACACCGCCGGCCGGCCGGCCGGCTCTCTCGGGGGCTGCACAGGTGTTCCCCTTAGATGTTCCTGGTGCATGTTGTCTCTCTCCTCCTTTATAGTCCTCTTCCGCCAATCCCAACTCGGCTGCCCACACGCCAAGTACGCTGCTCTCCTCCAATCAGGAGCAGGATCAGCTCCTGGAGGTCATCACTCAAGTTGGCAAGAGGCAGCTGCATAGAAGCTGTTTTCTCCTCTCCCAGCGCCATATTGTGGGAGAGCAGATGCATAGAATAAGTCTTAATTCCAGTAACTCAGTCCAATCCGAGTTGCTCCCCACAGAGACCACAGGCTGTGTGCTGCCTGCCTGCCACGGACCCTCTGTCCCGGGGAGGTCCTGTGGGCACGCAGCCTGTGGCCGCGGGTCTCTGCCTGGCCTGCCAAAAGGGTGCCCCGTTTGGATGCTGTGTGAGTCAGGGCTGATGGGGGAGAGGGGGACAGAGAGAGGAGAGAGAGACAGAGAGAGAGAGAGAAAGAGAGAGAGACGTGTAGGTGTTGGTGTAAGTCAGAGACAGAGGGAGAGGGTGCCTGTATTGCCTGCGAGGCTTGGTGTGGGGTCCCTCCTTTGCGCTCTGGAGGGCTTCCGCGGCTGTGGCGCGTGGCCGCCGCACGGCCAGGTGGCGCAGAGGGCCCGCGGGTTGGGCTGCGCGAGGCACCGGGCCCTGAGTGGTGGGCAACCGCGCCCTGGCGTCGTCTTCGGGCGGTGGTCGTGGTCGTGGTCGTGGTCACAGTCATTGGGCTCCCTGGGAGACAGGAGCCCGGGAGGGGCGGTGGGAGTGCAGGTGCCGGGAGCTGCTGGTGCGGCGGGCTGCGGGGTTGGGGCGGCCGGCAGGGGAGCGCCCTGGCGGGCGGTGAGTCGCTGGTTTGGGGTTGGAGGGGGCGCGCTGGATGGCGCGGGGCGTGGCCTGTGTCCCGGGGTGGGCCCCGGGGTTGGCGGTGGGGCTGCGGCAGCCGGGGACAGCTGGCCGGCCCGCCCGTGCCCGTGCCCGTGCCCGTGCCCGTGCCCAGGCCCAGGCCCAGGCCCAGGCCCGAGGCGCGGGCGGGCTGGGGCTGCCAGGTGGAGGGGTCGGGCTTCTGCCCCCTGCTGGAGCTGCGTTGGGGGTCGCAGGGGTCCCGGCGTGCGGGCTGGCGGATGGGGGCGTGGCTAGGCAGCCAGCCAAAGGCGAGCAAAAGGGGAGGGTGCCGCGGGGCAAAAGCCTACAGCACCCGGTATTCCCAGGCGGTCTCCCATCCAAGTACTAACCAGGCCCGACCCTGCTTAGCTTCCGAGATCAGACGAGATCGGGCGCGTTCAGGGTGGTATGGCCGTAGACGCCAGAGGCTGCCTCCAGGCCCCTCTTGAGTGCGCGCCCGCACAGCCGCCGCCGCCGCCGCCGCCGCCGCCGCCGCCGCCGCCGCCGCCGCCGCCGCCGCCGCCGCCGCCTCCTCCTCCTCCTCCTCCTCCTGCCCGCTCCCCGCTCTCACTCCCATTCCCATTCCCATTCCCATTCCCGCTCCCGCTCCCGCTGCCGCTTCTCCTCCGCCTCCTCCCTCTTTTCTCTTCTCTTCTCTTCTCCTCCTCCCCCCCCCTCCTCCTCAGCCGCCCTCCGCCTAGCCCTGCACCAGTGCCCGAACTCCAGCCCTCCGCCTGCCCAGCCCAGGACCTGCAGCACCGGGCGCCCAGTCGGCACGCTGCCGCCAAGCCAAGGGGAGCCAACCTCCTCCGGCTGCCGCTGGCCACAGGGAACTCCTACTCTCTCTTTCTAGGCCGGATCCCCTGCCTGCCGCCATCGCCCAGCCACACGCCAGCCGTGCCCGGCAGCCTCCACGCCTGCCCAGGGCTGCGCCCCGCGGCTCGCGGGTCCCGGCACCAGGGGGTTCGGCGCCCCACACCACCGCGGCCCGGGCCTTCCCTCCTACCCGGCCGCCAGCAGCCCCCCCACCGCTGACGCACAGGTCGCCCGCCCTCCCCCGGCACGGCCGCCGCGCCTCCACACACTCCCACGCCGCGAGGACAGCTGAGGGCCTGGGGACCCTTGTCCCCGCTCGGTCACGGGGGCCCAAGTGGGGCAGCAGGTCGGGAAGGAGGGCGGCAGCGCACGGAATCACCCCCGCCGCACGCTCGCGTGGGCACTCACACACACACACACACACACACACACACACGCCTACACAAGGGGCACACAGTCGCACACCCCGACACCCTTCGTGGCACAGAGGGATTTCCGTCCTCAGCGCCCGTTCCCTCACGGGAGGGTGGGGCGCTTCAGCGCGACCCGCACCCTCCAGCCCGGCAGCCAGTTCGAGACTGTCGCTCCCCCTCTTCATGGAGGAACGACACAGGACCCTGCGCTGTTCTTTCGTCTGCTCGGCCCTCCCCGGGTTTGCTGCTGGTTCTTCCCGGGTTGGCTACCGTCCCTTCCACCTCCGTGGAAGGGCGGTTCCCCCTGCCACATTCCCCACTTCCGCGGGGGAGCGGCACACCGCCGGCCGGCCGGCCGGCTCTCTCGGGGGCTGCACAGGTGTTCCCCTTAGATGTTCCTGGTGCATGTTGTCTCTCTCCTCCTTTATAGTCCTCTTCCGCCAATCCCAACTCGGCTGCCCACACGCCAAGTACGCTGCTCTCCTCCAATCAGGAGCAGGATCAGCTCCTGGAGGTCATCACTCAAGTTGGCAAGAGGCAGCTGCATAGAAGCTGTTTTCTCCTCTCCCAGCGCCATATTGTGGGAGAGCAGATGCATAGAATAAGTCTTAATTCCAGTAACTCAGTCCAATCCGAGTTGCTCCCCACAGAGACCACAGGCTGTGTGCTGCCTGCCTGCCACGGACCCTCTGTCCCGGGGAGGTCCTGTGGGCACGCAGCCTGTGGCCGCGGGTCTCTGCCTGGCCTGCCAAAAGGGTGCCCCGTTTGGATGCTGTGTGAGTCAGGGCTGATGGGGGAGAGGGGGACAGAGAGAGGAGAGAGAGACAGAGAGAGAGAGAGAAAGAGAGAGAGACGTGTAGGTGTTGGTGTAAGTCAGAGACAGAGGGAGAGGGTGCCTGTATTGCCTGCGAGGCTTGGTGTGGGGTCCCTCCTTTGCGCTCTGGAGGGCTTCCGCGGCTGTGGCGCGTGGCCGCCGCACGGCCAGGTGGCGCAGAGGGCCCGCGGGTTGGGCTGCGCGAGGCACCGGGCCCTGAGTGGTGGGCAACCGCGCCCTGGCGTCGTCTTCGGGCGGTGGTCGTGGTCGTGGTCGTGGTCACAGTCATTGGGCTCCCTGGGAGACAGGAGCCCGGGAGGGGCGGTGGGAGTGCAGGTGCCGGGAGCTGCTGGTGCGGCGGGCTGCGGGGTTGGGGCGGCCGGCAGGGGAGCGCCCTGGCGGGCGGTGAGTCGCTGGTTTGGGGTTGGAGGGGGCGCGCTGGATGGCGCGGGGCGTGGCCTGTGTCCCGGGGTGGGCCCCGGGGTTGGCGGTGGGGCTGCGGCAGCCGGGGACAGCTGGCCGGCCCGCCCGTGCCCGTGCCCGTGCCCGTGCCCGTGCCCAGGCCCAGGCCCAGGCCCAGGCCCGAGGCGCGGGCGGGCTGGGGCTGCCAGGTGGAGGGGTCGGGCTTCTGCCCCCTGCTGGAGCTGCGTTGGGGGTCGCAGGGGTCCCGGCGTGCGGGCTGGCGGATGGGGGCGTGGCTAGGCAGCCAGCCAAAGGCGAGCAAAAGGGGAGGGTGCCGCGGGGCAAAAGCCTACAGCACCCGGTATTCCCAGGCGGTCTCCCATCCAAGTACTAACCAGGCCCGACCCTGCTTAGCTTCCGAGATCAGACGAGATCGGGCGCGTTCAGGGTGGTATGGCCGTAGACGCCAGAGGCTGCCTCCAGGCCCCTCTTGAGTGCGCGCCCGCACAGCCGCCGCCGCCGCCGCCGCCGCCGCCGCCGCCGCCGCCGCCGCCGCCGCCGCCGCCGCCTCCTCCTCCTCCTCCTCCTCCTGCCCGCTCCCCGCTCTCACTCCCATTCCCATTCCCATTCCCATTCCCGCTCCCGCTCCCGCTGCCGCTTCTCCTCCGCCTCCTCCCTCTTTTCTCTTCTCTTCTCTTCTCCTCCTCCCCCCCCTCCTCCTCAGCCGCCCTCCGCCTAGCCCTGCACCAGTGCCCGAACTCCAGCCCTCCGCCTGCCCAGCCCAGGACCTGCAGCACCGGGCGCCCAGTCGGCACGCTGCCGCCAAGCCAAGGGGAGCCAACCTCCTCCGGCTGCCGCTGGCCACAGGGAACTCCTACTCTCTCTTTCTAGGCCGGATCCCCTGCCTGCCGCCATCGCCCAGCCACACGCCAGCCGTGCCCGGCAGCCTCCACGCCTGCCCAGGGCTGCGCCCCGCGGCTCGCGGGTCCCGGCACCAGGGGGTTCGGCGCCCCACACCACCGCGGCCCGGGCCTTCCCTCCTACCCGGCCACCAGCAGCCCCCCCACCGCTGACGCACAGGTCGCCCGCCCTCCCCCGGCACGGCCGCCGCGCCTCCACACACTCCCACGCCGCGAGGACAGCTGAGGGCCTGGGGACCCTTGTCCCCGCTCGGTCACGGGGGCCCAAGTGGGGCAGCAGGTCGGGAAGGAGGGCGGCAGCGCACGGAATCACCCCCGCCGCACGCTCGCGTGGGCACTCACACACACACACACACACACACACACACACGCCTACACAAGGGGCACACAGTCGCACACCCCGACACCCTTCGTGGCACAGAGGGATTTCCGTCCTCAGCGCCCGTTCCCTCACGGGAGGGTGGGGCGCTTCAGCGCGACCCGCACCCTCCAGCCCGGCAGCCAGTTCGAGACTGTCGCTCCCCCTCTTCATGGAGGAACGACACAGGACCCTGCGCTGTTCTTTCGTCTGCTCGGCCCTCCCCGGGTTTGCTGCTGGTTCTTCCCGGGTTGGCTACCGTCCCTTCCACCTCCGTGGAAGGGCGGTTCCCCCTGCCACATTCCCCACTTCCGCGGGGGAGCGGCACACCGCCGGCCGGCCGGCCGGCTCTCTCGGGGGCTGCACAGGTGTTCCCCTTAGATGTTCCTGGTGCATGTTGTCTCTCTCCTCCTTTATAGTCCTCTTCCGCCAATCCCAACTCGGCTGCCCACACGCCAAGTACGCTGCTCTCCTCCAATCAGGAGCAGGATCAGCTCCTGGAGGTCATCACTCAAGTTGGCAAGAGGCAGCTGCATAGAAGCTGTTTTCTCCTCTCCCAGCGCCATATTGTGGGAGAGCAGATGCATAGAATAAGTCTTAATTCCAGTAACTCAGTCCAATCCGAGTTGCTCCCCACAGAGACCACAGGCTGTGTGCTGCCTGCCTGCCACGGACCCTCTGTCCCGGGGAGGTCCTGTGGGCACGCAGCCTGTGGCCGCGGGTCTCTGCCTGGCCTGCCAAAAGGGTGCCCCGTTTGGATGCTGTGTGAGTCAGGGCTGATGGGGGAGAGGGGGACAGAGAGAGGAGAGAGAGACAGAGAGAGAGAGAGAAAGAGAGAGAGACGTGTAGGTGTTGGTGTAAGTCAGAGACAGAGGGAGAGGGTGCCTGTATTGCCTGCGAGGCTTGGTGTGGGGTCCCTCCTTTGCGCTCTGGAGGGCTTCCGCGGCTGTGGCGCGTGGCCGCCGCACGGCCAGGTGGCGCAGAGGGCCCGCGGGTTGGGCTGCGCGAGGCACCGGGCCCTGAGTGGTGGGCAACCGCGCCCTGGCGTCGTCTTCGGGCGGTGGTCGTGGTCGTGGTCGTGGTCACAGTCATTGGGCTCCCTGGGAGACAGGAGCCCGGGAGGGGCGGTGGGAGTGCAGGTGCCGGGAGCTGCTGGTGCGGCGGGCTGCGGGGTTGGGGCGGCCGGCAGGGGAGCGCCCTGGCGGGCGGTGAGTCGCTGGTTTGGGGTTGGAGGGGGCGCGCTGGATGGCGCGGGGCGTGGCCTGTGTCCCGGGGTGGGCCCCGGGGTTGGCGGTGGGGCTGCGGCAGCCGGGGACAGCTGGCCGGCCCGCCCGTGCCCGTGCCCGTGCCCGTGCCCGTGCCCAGGCCCAGGCCCAGGCCCAGGCCCGAGGCGCGGGCGGGCTGGGGCTGCCAGGTGGAGGGGTCGGGCTTCTGCCCCCTGCTGGAGCTGCGTTGGGGGTCGCAGGGGTCCCGGCGTGCGGGCTGGCGGATGGGGGCGTGGCTAGGCAGCCAGCCAAAGGCGAGCAAAAGGGGAGGGTGCCGCGGGGCAAAAGCCTACAGCACCCGGTATTCCCAGGCGGTCTCCCATCCAAGTACTAACCAGGCCCGACCCTGCTTAGCTTCCGAGATCAGACGAGATCGGGCGCGTTCAGGGTGGTATGGCCGTAGACGCCAGAGGCTGCCTCCAGGCCCCTCTTGAGTGCGCGCCCGCACAGCCGCCGCCGCCGCCGCCGCCGCCGCCGCCTCCTCCTCCTCCTCCTCCTGCCCGCTCCCCGCTCTCACTCCCATTCCCATTCCCATTCCCATTCCCGCTCCCGCTCCCGCTGCCGCTTCTCCTCCGCCTCCTCCCTCTTTTCTCTTCTCTTCTCTTCTCCTCCTCCCCCCCCCTCCTCCTCAGCCGCCCTCCGCCTAGCCCTGCACCAGTGCCCGAACTCCAGCCCTCCGCCTGCCCAGCCCAGGACCTGCAGTGCAGCACCGGGCGCCCAGTCGGCACGCTGCCGCCAAGCCAAGGGGAGCCAACCTCCTCCGGCTGCCGCTGGCCACAGGGAACTCCTACTCTCTCTTTCTAGGCCGGATCCCCTGCCTGCCGCCATCGCCCAGCCACACGCCAGCCGTGCCCGGCAGCCTCCACGCCTGCCCAGGGCTGCGCCCCGCGGCTCGCGGGTCCCGGCACCAGGGGGTTCGGCGCCCCACACCACCGCGGCCCGGGCCTTCCCTCCTACCCGGCCGCCAGCAGCCCCCCCACCGCTGACGCACAGGTCGCCCGCCCTCCCCCGGCACGGCCGCCGCGCCTCCACACACTCCCACGCCGCGAGGACAGCTGAGGGCCTGGGGACCCTTGTCCCCGCTCGGTCACGGGGGCCCAAGTGGGGCAGCAGGTCGGGAAGGAGGGCGGCAGCGCACGGAATCACCCCCGCCGCACGCTCGCGTGGGCACTCACACACACACACACACACACACACACACGCCTACACAAGGGGCACACAGTCGCACACCCCGACACCCTTCGTGGCACAGAGGGATTTCCGTCCTCAGCGCCCGTTCCCTCACGGGAGGGTGGGGCGCTTCAGCGCGACCCGCACCCTCCAGCCCGGCAGCCAGTTCGAGACTGTCGCTCCCCCTCTTCATGGAGGAACGACACAGGACCCTGCGCTGTTCTTTCGTCTGCTCGGCCCTCCCCGGGTTTGCTGCTGGTTCTTCCCGGGTTGGCTACCGTCCCTTCCACCTCCGTGGAAGGGCGGTTCCCCCTGCCACATTCCCCACTTCCGCGGGGGAGCGGCACACCGCCGGCCGGCCGGCCGGCTCTCTCGGGGGCTGCACAGGTGTTCCCCTTAGATGTTCCTGGTGCATGTTGTCTCTCTCCTCCTTTATAGTCCTCTTCCGCCAATCCCAACTCGGCTGCCCACACGCCAAGTACGCTGCTCTCCTCCAATCAGGAGCAGGATCAGCTCCTGGAGGTCATCACTCAAGTTGGCAAGAGGCAGCTGCATAGAAGCTGTTTTCTCCTCTCCCAGCGCCATATTGTGGGAGAGCAGATGCATAGAATAAGTCTTAATTCCAGTAACTCAGTCCAATCCGAGTTGCTCCCCACAGAGACCACAGGCTGTGTGCTGCCTGCCTGCCACGGACCCTCTGTCCCGGGGAGGTCCTGTGGGCACGCAGCCTGTGGCCGCGGGTCTCTGCCTGGCCTGCCAAAAGGGTGCCCCGTTTGGATGCTGTGTGAGTCAGGGCTGATGGGGGAGAGGGGGACAGAGAGAGGAGAGAGAGACAGAGAGAGAGAGAGAAAGAGAGAGAGACGTGTAGGTGTTGGTGTAAGTCAGAGACAGAGGGAGAGGGTGCCTGTATTGCCTGCGAGGCTTGGTGTGGGGTCCCTCCTTTGCGCTCTGGAGGGCTTCCGCGGCTGTGGCGCGTGGCCGCCGCACGGCCAGGTGGCGCAGAGGGCCCGCGGGTTGGGCTGCGCGAGGCACCGGGCCCTGAGTGGTGGGCAACCGCGCCCTGGCGTCGTCTTCGGGCGGTGGTCGTGGTCGTGGTCGTGGTCACAGTCATTGGGCTCCCTGGGAGACAGGAGCCCGGGAGGGGCGGTGGGAGTGCAGGTGCCGGGAGCTGCTGGTGCGGCGGGCTGCGGGGTTGGGGCGGCCGGCAGGGGAGCGCCCTGGCGGGCGGTGAGTCGCTGGTTTGGGGTTGGAGGGGGCGCGCTGGATGGCGCGGGGCGTGGCCTGTGTCCCGGGGTGGGCCCCGGGGTTGGCGGTGGGGCTGCGGCAGCCGGGGACAGCTGGCCGGCCCGCCCGTGCCCGTGCCCGTGCCCGTGCCCGTGCCCGTGCCCAGGCCCAGGCCCAGGCCCAGGCCCGAGGCGCGGGCGGGCTGGGGCTGCCAGGTGGAGGGGTCGGGCTTCTGCCCCCTGCTGGAGCTGCGTTGGGGGTCGCAGGGGTCCCGGCGTGCGGGCTGGCGGATGGGGGCGTGGCTAGGCAGCCAGCCAAAGGCGAGCAAAAGGGGAGGGTGCCGCGGGGCAAAAGCCTACAGCACCCGGTATTCCCAGGCGGTCTCCCATCCAAGTACTAACCAGGCCCGACCCTGCTTAGCTTCCGAGATCAGACGAGATCGGGCGCGTTCAGGGTGGTATGGCCGTAGACGCCAGAGGCTGCCTCCAGGCCCCTCTTGAGTGCGCGCCCGCACAGCCGCCGCCGCCGCCGCCGCCGCCGCCGCCTCCTCCTCCTCCTCCTCCTGCCCGCTCCCCGCTCTCACTCCCATTCCCATTCCCATTCCCATTCCCGCTCCCGCTCCCGCTGCCGCTTCTCCTCCGCCTCCTCCCTCTTTTCTCTTCTCTTCTCTTCTCCTCCTCCCCCCCCCTCCTCCTCAGCCGCCCTCCGCCTAGCCCTGCACCAGTGCCCGAACTCCAGCCCTCCGCCTGCCCAGCCCAGGACCTGCAGTGCAGCACCGGGCGCCCAGTCGGCACGCTGCCGCCAAGCCAAGGGGAGCCAACCTCCTCCGGCTGCCGCTGGCCACAGGGAACTCCTACTCTCTCTTTCTAGGCCGGATCCCCTGCCTGCCGCCATCGCCCAGCCACACGCCAGCCGTGCCCGGCAGCCTCCACGCCTGCCCAGGGCTGCGCCCCGCGGCTCGCGGGTCCCGGCACCAGGGGGTTCGGCGCCCCACACCACCGCGGCCCGGGCCTTCCCTCCTACCCGGCCGCCAGCAGCCCCCCCACCGCTGACGCACAGGTCGCCCGCCCTCCCCCGGCACGGCCGCCGCGCCTCCACACACTCCCACGCCGCGAGGACAGCTGAGGGCCTGGGGACCCTTGTCCCCGCTCGGTCACGGGGGCCCAAGTGGGGCAGCAGGTCGGGAAGGAGGGCGGCAGCGCACGGAATCACCCCCGCCGCACGCTCGCGTGGGCACTCACACACACACACACACACACACACACGCCTACACAAGGGGCACACAGTCGCACACCCCGACACCCTTCGTGGCACAGAGGGATTTCCGTCCTCAGCGCCCGTTCCCTCACGGGAGGGTGGGGCGCTTCAGCGCGACCCGCACCCTCCAGCCCGGCAGCCAGTTCGAGACTGTCGCTCCCCCTCTTCATGGAGGAACGACACAGGACCCTGCGCTGTTCTTTCGTCTGCTCGGCCCTCCCCGGGTTTGCTGCTGGTTCTTCCCGGGTTGGCTACCGTCCCTTCCACCTCCGTGGAAGGGCGGTTCCCCCTGCCACATTCCCCACTTCCGCGGGGGAGCGGCACACCGCCGGCCGGCCGGCCGGCTCTCTCGGGGGCTGCACAGGTGTTCCCCTTAGATGTTCCTGGTGCATGTTGTCTCTCTCCTCCTTTATAGTCCTCTTCCGCCAATCCCAACTCGGCTGCCCACACGCCAAGTACGCTGCTCTCCTCCAATCAGGAGCAGGATCAGCTCCTGGAGGTCATCACTCAAGTTGGCAAGAGGCAGCTGCATAGAAGCTGTTTTCTCCTCTCCCAGCGCCATATTGTGGGAGAGCAGATGCATAGAATAAGTCTTAATTCCAGTAACTCAGTCCAATCCGAGTTGCTCCCCACAGAGACCACAGGCTGTGTGCTGCCTGCCTGCCACGGACCCTCTGTCCCGGGGAGGTCCTGTGGGCACGCAGCCTGTGGCCGCGGGTCTCTGCCTGGCCTGCCAAAAGGGTGCCCCGTTTGGATGCTGTGTGAGTCAGGGCTGATGGGGGAGAGGGGGACAGAGAGAGGAGAGAGAGACAGAGAGAGAGAGAGAAAGAGAGAGAGACGTGTAGGTGTTGGTGTAAGTCAGAGACAGAGGGAGAGGGTGCCTGTATTGCCTGCGAGGCTTGGTGTGGGGTCCCTCCTTTGCGCTCTGGAGGGCTTCCGCGGCTGTGGCGCGTGGCCGCCGCACGGCCAGGTGGCGCAGAGGGCCCGCGGGTTGGGCTGCGCGAGGCACCGGGCCCTGAGTGGTGGGCAACCGCGCCCTGGCGTCGTCTTCGGGCGGTGGTCGTGGTCGTGGTCGTGGTCACAGTCATTGGGCTCCCTGGGAGACAGGAGCCCGGGAGGGGCGGTGGGAGTGCAGGTGCCGGGAGCTGCTGGTGCGGCGGGCTGCGGGGTTGGGGCGGCCGGCAGGGGAGCGCCCTGGCGGGCGGTGAGTCGCTGGTTTGGGGTTGGAGGGGGCGCGCTGGATGGCGCGGGGCGTGGCCTGTGTCCCGGGGTGGGCCCCGGGGTTGGCGGTGGGGCTGCGGCAGCCGGGGACAGCTGGCCGGCCCGCCCGTGCCCGTGCCCGTGCCCAGGCCCAGGCCCAGGCCCAGGCCCGAGGCGCGGGCGGGCTGGGGCTGCCAGGTGGAGGGGTCGGGCTTCTGCCCCCTGCTGGAGCTGCGTTGGGGGTCGCAGGGGTCCCGGCGTGCGGGCTGGCGGATGGGGGCGTGGCTAGGCAGCCAGCCAAAGGCGAGCAAAAGGGGAGGGTGCCGCGGGGCAAAAGCCTACAGCACCCGGTATTCCCAGGCGGTCTCCCATCCAAGTACTAACCAGGCCCGACCCTGCTTAGCTTCCGAGATCAGACGAGATCGGGCGCGTTCAGGGTGGTATGGCCGTAGACGCCAGAGGCCGCCTCCAGGCCCCTCTTGAGTGCGCGCCCGCACAGCCGCCGCCGCCGCCGCCGCCGCCGCCTCCTCCTCCTCCTCCTGCCCGCTCCCCGCTCTCACTCCCATTCCCATTCCCATTCCCATTCCCGCTCCCGCTCCCGCTGCCGCTTCTCCTCCGCCTCCTCCCTCTTTTCTCTTCTCTTCTCTTCTCCTCCTCCCCCCCCCTCCTCCTCAGCCGCCCTCCGCCTAGCCCTGCACCAGTGCCCGAACTCCAGCCCTCCGCCTGCCCAGCCCAGGACCTGCAGCACCGGGCGCCCAGTCGGCACGCTGCCGCCAAGCCAAGGGGAGCCAACCTCCTCCGGCTGCCGCTGGCCACAGGGAACTCCTACTCTCTCTTTCTAGGCCGGATCCCCTGCCTGCCGCCATCGCCCAGCCACACGCCAGCCGTGCCCGGCAGCCTCCACGCCTGCCCAGGGCTGCGCCCCGCGGCTCGCGGGTCCCGGCACCAGGGGGTTCGGCGCCCCACACCACCGCGGCCCGGGCCTTCCCTCCTACCCGGCCGCCAGCAGCCCCCCCACCGCTGACGCACAGGTCGCCCGCCCTCCCCCGGCACGGCCGCCGCGCCTCCACACACTCCCACGCCGCGAGGACAGCTGAGGGCCTGGGGACCCTTGTCCCCGCTCGGTCACGGGGGCCCAAGTGGGGCAGCAGGTCGGGAAGGAGGGCGGCAGCGCACGGAATCACCCCCGCCGCACGCTCGCGTGGGCACTCACACACACACACACACACACGCCTACACAAGGGGCACACAGTCGCACACCCCGACACCCTTCGTGGCACAGAGGGATTTCCGTCCTCAGCGCCCGTTCCCTCACGGGAGGGTGGGGCGCTTCAGCGCGACCCGCACCCTCCAGCCCGGCAGCCAGTTCGAGACTGTCGCTCCCCCTCTTCATGGAGGAACGACACAGGACCCTGCGCTGTTCTTTCGTCTGCTCGGCCCTCCCCGGGTTTGCTGCTGGTTCTTCCCGGGTTGGCTACCGTCCCTTCCACCTCCGTGGAAGGGCGGTTCCCCCTGCCACATTCCCCACTTCCGCGGGGGAGCGGCACACCGCCGGCCGGCCGGCCGGCTCTCTCGGGGGCTGCACAGGTGTTCCCCTTAGATGTTCCTGGTGCATGTTGTCTCTCTCCTCCTTTATAGTCCTCTTCCGCCAATCCCAACTCGGCTGCCCACACGCCAAGTACGCTGCTCTCCTCCAATCAGGAGCAGGATCAGCTCCTGGAGGTCATCACTCAAGTTGGCAAGAGGCAGCTGCATAGAAGCTGTTTTCTCCTCTCCCAGCGCCATATTGTGGGAGAGCAGATGCATAGAATAAGTCTTAATTCCAGTAACTCAGTCCAATCCGAGTTGCTCCCCACAGAGACCACAGGCTGTGTGCTGCCTGCCTGCCACGGACCCTCTGTCCCGGGGAGGTCCTGTGGGCACGCAGCCTGTGGCCGCGGGTCTCTGCCTGGCCTGCCAAAAGGGTGCCCCGTTTGGATGCTGTGTGAGTCAGGGCTGATGGGGGAGAGGGGGACAGAGAGAGGAGAGAGAGACAGAGAGAGAGAGAGAAAGAGAGAGAGACGTGTAGGTGTTGGTGTAAGTCAGAGACAGAGGGAGAGGGTGCCTGTATTGCCTGCGAGGCTTGGTGTGGGGTCCCTCCTTTGCGCTCTGGAGGGCTTCCGCGGCTGTGGCGCGTGGCCGCCGCACGGCCAGGTGGCGCAGAGGGCCCGCGGGTTGGGCTGCGCGAGGCACCGGGCCCTGAGTGGTGGGCAACCGCGCCCTGGCGTCGTCTTCGGGCGGTGGTCGTGGTCGTGGTCGTGGTCACAGTCATTGGGCTCCCTGGGAGACAGGAGCCCGGGAGGGGCGGTGGGAGTGCAGGTGCCGGGAGCTGCTGGTGCGGCGGGCTGCGGGGTTGGGGCGGCCGGCAGGGGAGCGCCCTGGCGGGCGGTGAGTCGCTGGTTTGGGGTTGGAGGGGGCGCGCTGGATGGCGCGGGGCGTGGCCTGTGTCCCGGGGTGGGCCCCGGGGTTGGCGGTGGGGCTGCGGCAGCCGGGGACAGCTGGCCGGCCCGCCCGTGCCCGTGCCCGTGCCCGTGCCCGTGCCCAGGCCCAGGCCCAGGCCCAGGCCCGAGGCGCGGGCGGGCTGGGGCTGCCAGGTGGAGGGGTCGGGCTTCTGCCCCCTGCTGGAGCTGCGTTGGGGGTCGCAGGGGTCCCGGCGTGCGGGCTGGCGGATGGGGGCGTGGCTAGGCAGCCAGCCAAAGGCGAGCAAAAGGGGAGGGTGCCGCGGGGCAAAAGCCTACAGCACCCGGTATTCCCAGGCGGTCTCCCATCCAAGTACTAACCAGGCCCGACCCTGCTTAGCTTCCGAGATCAGACGAGATCGGGCGCGTTCAGGGTGGTATGGCCGTAGACGCCAGAGGCTGCCTCCAGGCCCCTCTTGAGTGCGCGCCCGCACAGCCGCCGCCGCCGCCGCCGCCGCCGCCGCCTCCTCCTCCTCCTCCTCCTGCCCGCTCCCCGCTCTCACTCCCATTCCCATTCCCATTCCCATTCCCGCTCCCGCTCCCGCTGCCGCTTCTCCTCCGCCTCCTCCCTCTTTTCTCTTCTCTTCTCCTCCTCCCCCCCCCTCCTCCTCAGCCGCCCTCCGCCTAGCCCTGCACCAGTGCCCGAACTCCAGCCCTCCGCCTGCCCAGCCCAGGACCTGCAGTGCAGCACCGGGCGCCCAGTCGGCACGCTGCCGCCAAGCCAAGGGGAGCCAACCTCCTCCGGCTGCCGCTGGCCACAGGGAACTCCTACTCTCTCTTTCTAGGCCGGATCCCCTGCCTGCCGCCATCGCCCAGCCACACGCCAGCCGTGCCCGGCAGCCTCCACGCCTGCCCAGGGCTGCGCCCCGCGGCTCGCGGGTCCCGGCACCAGGGGGTTCGGCGCCCCACACCACCGCGGCCCGGGCCTTCCCTCCTACCCGGCCGCCAGCAGCCCCCCCACCGCTGACGCACAGGTCGCCCGCCCTCCCCCGGCACGGCCGCCGCGCCTCCACACACTCCCACGCCGCGAGGACAGCTGAGGGCCTGGGGACCCTTGTCCCCGCTCGGTCACGGGGGCCCAAGTGGGGCAGCAGGTCGGGAAGGAGGGCGGCAGCGCACGGAATCACCCCCGCCGCACGCTCGCGTGGGCACTCACACACACACACACACACACACACACACGCCTACACAAGGGGCACACAGTCGCACACCCCGACACCCTTCGTGGCACAGAGGGATTTCCGTCCTCAGCGCCCGTTCCCTCACGGGAGGGTGGGGCGCTTCAGCGCGACCCGCACCCTCCAGCCCGGCAGCCAGTTCGAGACTGTCGCTCCCCCTCTTCATGGAGGAACGACACAGGACCCTGCGCTGTTCTTTCGTCTGCTCGGCCCTCCCCGGGTTTGCTGCTGGTTCTTCCCGGGTTGGCTACCGTCCCTTCCACCTCCGTGGAAGGGCGGTTCCCCCTGCCACATTCCCCACTTCCGCGGGGGAGCGGCACACCGCCGGCCGGCCGGCCGGCTCTCTCGGGGGCTGCACAGGTGTTCCCCTTAGATGTTCCTGGTGCATGTTGTCTCTCTCCTCCTTTATAGTCCTCTTCCGCCAATCCCAACTCGGCTGCCCACACGCCAAGTACGCTGCTCTCCTCCAATCAGGAGCAGGATCAGCTCCTGGAGGTCATCACTCAAGTTGGCAAGAGGCAGCTGCATAGAAGCTGTTTTCTCCTCTCCCAGCGCCATATTGTGGGAGAGCAGATGCATAGAATAAGTCTTAATTCCAGTAACTCAGTCCAATCCGAGTTGCTCCCCACAGAGACCACAGGCTGTGTGCTGCCTGCCTGCCACGGACCCTCTGTCCCGGGGAGGTCCTGTGGGCACGCAGCCTGTGGCCGCGGGTCTCTGCCTGGCCTGCCAAAAGGGTGCCCCGTTTGGATGCTGTGTGAGTCAGGGCTGATGGGGGAGAGGGGGACAGAGAGAGGAGAGAGAGACAGAGAGAGAGAGAGAAAGAGAGAGAGACGTGTAGGTGTTGGTGTAAGTCAGAGACAGAGGGAGAGGGTGCCTGTATTGCCTGCGAGGCTTGGTGTGGGGTCCCTCCTTTGCGCTCTGGAGGGCTTCCGCGGCTGTGGCGCGTGGCCGCCGCACGGCCAGGTGGCGCAGAGGGCCCGCGGGTTGGGCTGCGCGAGGCACCGGGCCCTGAGTGGTGGGCAACCGCGCCCTGGCGTCGTCTTCGGGCGGTGGTCGTGGTCGTGGTCGTGGTCACAGTCATTGGGCTCCCTGGGAGACAGGAGCCCGGGAGGGGCGGTGGGAGTGCAGGTGCCGGGAGCTGCTGGTGCGGCGGGCTGCGGGGTTGGGGCGGCCGGCAGGGGAGCGCCCTGGCGGGCGGTGAGTCGCTGGTTTGGGGTTGGAGGGGGCGCGCTGGATGGCGCGGGGCGTGGCCTGTGTCCCGGGGTGGGCCCCGGGGTTGGCGGTGGGGCTGCGGCAGCCGGGGACAGCTGGCCGGCCCGCCCGTGCCCGTGCCCGTGCCCGTGCCCGTGCCCAGGCCCAGGCCCAGGCCCAGGCCCGAGGCGCGGGCGGGCTGGGGCTGCCAGGTGGAGGGGTCGGGCTTCTGCCCCCTGCTGGAGCTGCGTTGGGGGTCGCAGGGGTCCCGGCGTGCGGGCTGGCGGATGGGGGCGTGGCTAGGCAGCCAGCCAAAGGCGAGCAAAAGGGGAGGGTGCCGCGGGGCAAAAGCCTACAGCACCCGGTATTCCCAGGCGGTCTCCCATCCAAGTACTAACCAGGCCCGACCCTGCTTAGCTTCCGAGATCAGACGAGATCGGGCGCGTTCAGGGTGGTATGGCCGTAGACGCCAGAGGCTGCCTCCAGGCCCCTCTTGAGTGCGCGCCCGCACAGCCGCCGCCGCCGCCGCCGCCTCCTCCTCCTCCTCCTCCTGCCCGCTCCCCGCTCTCACTCCCATTCCCATTCCCATTCCCATTCCCGCTCCCGCTCCCGCTGCCGCTTCTCCTCCGCCTCCTCCCTCTTTTCTCTTCTCTTCTCTTCTCCTCCTCCCCCCCCCCTCCTCCTCAGCCGCCCTCCGCCTAGCCCTGCACCAGTGCCCGAACTCCAGCCCTCCGCCTGCCCAGCCCAGGACCTGCAGTGCAGCACCGGGCGCCCAGTCGGCACGCTGCCGCCAAGCCAAGGGGAGCCAACCTCCTCCGGCTGCCGCTGGCCACAGGGAACTCCTACTCTCTCTTTCTAGGCCGGATCCCCTGCCTGCCGCCATCGCCCAGCCACACGCCAGCCGTGCCCGGCAGCCTCCACGCCTGCCCAGGGCTGCGCCCCGCGGCTCGCGGGTCCCGGCACCAGGGGGTTCGGCGCCCCACACCACCGCGGCCCGGGCCTTCCCTCCTACCCGGCCGCCAGCAGCCCCCCCACCGCTGACGCACAGGTCGCCCGCCCTCCCCCGGCACGGCCGCCGCGCCTCCACACACTCCCACGCCGCGAGGACAGCTGAGGGCCTGGGGACCCTTGTCCCCGCTCGGTCACGGGGGCCCAAGTGGGGCAGCAGGTCGGGAAGGAGGGCGGCAGCGCACGGAATCACCCCCGCCGCACGCTCGCGTGGGCACTCACACACACACACACACACACGCCTACACAAGGGGCACACAGTCGCACACCCCGACACCCTTCGTGGCACAGAGGGATTTCCGTCCTCAGCGCCCGTTCCCTCACGGGAGGGTGGGGCGCTTCAGCGCGACCCGCACCCTCCAGCCCGGCAGCCAGTTCGAGACTGTCGCTCCCCCTCTTCATGGAGGAACGACACAGGACCCTGCGCTGTTCTTTCGTCTGCTCGGCCCTCCCCGGGTTTGCTGCTGGTTCTTCCCGGGTTGGCTACCGTCCCTTCCACCTCCGTGGAAGGGCGGTTCCCCCTGCCACATTCCCCACTTCCGCGGGGGAGCGGCACACCGCCGGCCGGCCGGCCGGCTCTCTCGGGGGCTGCACAGGTGTTCCCCTTAGATGTTCCTGGTGCATGTTGTCTCTCTCCTCCTTTATAGTCCTCTTCCGCCAATCCCAACTCGGCTGCCCACACGCCAAGTACGCTGCTCTCCTCCAATCAGGAGCAGGATCAGCTCCTGGAGGTCATCACTCAAGTTGGCAAGAGGCAGCTGCATAGAAGCTGTTTTCTCCTCTCCCAGCGCCATATTGTGGGAGAGCAGATGCATAGAATAAGTCTTAATTCCAGTAACTCAGTCCAATCCGAGTTGCTCCCCACAGAGACCACAGGCTGTGTGCTGCCTGCCTGCCACGGACCCTCTGTCCCGGGGAGGTCCTGTGGGCACGCAGCCTGTGGCCGCGGGTCTCTGCCTGGCCTGCCAAAAGGGTGCCCCGTTTGGATGCTGTGTGAGTCAGGGCTGATGGGGGAGAGGGGGACAGAGAGAGGAGAGAGAGACAGAGAGAGAGAGAGAAAGAGAGAGAGACGTGTAGGTGTTGGTGTAAGTCAGAGACAGAGGGAGAGGGTGCCTGTATTGCCTGCGAGGCTTGGTGTGGGGTCCCTCCTTTGCGCTCTGGAGGGCTTCCGCGGCTGTGGCGCGTGGCCGCCGCACGGCCAGGTGGCGCAGAGGGCCCGCGGGTTGGGCTGCGCGAGGCACCGGGCCCTGAGTGGTGGGCAACCGCGCCCTGGCGTCGTCTTCGGGCGGTGGTCGTGGTCGTGGTCGTGGTCACAGTCATTGGGCTCCCTGGGAGACAGGAGCCCGGGAGGGGCGGTGGGAGTGCAGGTGCCGGGAGCTGCTGGTGCGGCGGGCTGCGGGGTTGGGGCGGCCGGCAGGGGAGCGCCCTGGCGGGCGGTGAGTCGCTGGTTTGGGGTTGGAGGGGGCGCGCTGGATGGCGCGGGGCGTGGCCTGTGTCCCGGGGTGGGCCCCGGGGTTGGCGGTGGGGCTGCGGCAGCCGGGGACAGCTGGCCGGCCCGCCCGTGCCCGTGCCCGTGCCCGTGCCCGTGCCCAGGCCCAGGCCCAGGCCCAGGCCCGAGGCGCGGGCGGGCTGGGGCTGCCAGGTGGAGGGGTCGGGCTTCTGCCCCCTGCTGGAGCTGCGTTGGGGGTCGCAGGGGTCCCGGCGTGCGGGCTGGCGGATGGGGGCGTGGCTAGGCAGCCAGCCAAAGGCGAGCAAAAGGGGAGGGTGCCGCGGGGCAAAAGCCTACAGCACCCGGTATTCCCAGGCGGTCTCCCATCCAAGTACTAACCAGGCCCGACCCTGCTTAGCTTCCGAGATCAGACGAGATCGGGCGCGTTCAGGGTGGTATGGCCGTAGACGCCAGAGGCTGCCTCCAGGCCCCTCTTGAGTGCGCGCCCGCACAGCCGCCGCCGCCGCCGCCGCCGCCGCCGCCTCCTCCTCCTCCTCCTCCTGCCCGCTCCCCGCTCTCACTCCCATTCCCATTCCCATTCCCATTCCCGCTCCCGCTCCCGCTGCCGCTTCTCCTCCGCCTCCTCCCTCTTTTCTCTTCTCTTCTCCTCCTCCCCCCCCCTCCTCCTCAGCCGCCCTCCGCCTAGCCCTGCACCAGTGCCCGAACTCCAGCCCTCCGCCTGCCCAGCCCAGGACCTGCAGTGCAGCACCGGGCGCCCAGTCGGCACGCTGCCGCCAAGCCAAGGGGAGCCAACCTCCTCCGGCTGCCGCTGGCCACAGGGAACTCCTACTCTCTCTTTCTAGGCCGGATCCCCTGCCTGCCGCCATCGCCCAGCCACACGCCAGCCGTGCCCGGCAGCCTCCACGCCTGCCCAGGGCTGCGCCCCGCGGCTCGCGGGTCCCGGCACCAGGGGGTTCGGCGCCCCACACCACCGCGGCCCGGGCCTTCCCTCCTACCCGGCCGCCAGCAGCCCCCCCACCGCTGACGCACAGGTCGCCCGCCCTCCCCCGGCACGGCCGCCGCGCCTCCACACACTCCCACGCCGCGAGGACAGCTGAGGGCCTGGGGACCCTTGTCCCCGCTCGGTCACGGGGGCCCAAGTGGGGCAGCAGGTCGGGAAGGAGGGCGGCAGCGCACGGAATCACCCCCGCCGCACGCTCGCGTGGGCACTCACACACACACACACACACACACACACACGCCTACACAAGGGGCACACAGTCGCACACCCCGACACCCTTCGTGGCACAGAGGGATTTCCGTCCTCAGCGCCCGTTCCCTCACGGGAGGGTGGGGCGCTTCAGCGCGACCCGCACCCTCCAGCCCGGCAGCCAGTTCGAGACTGTCGCTCCCCCTCTTCATGGAGGAACGACACAGGACCCTGCGCTGTTCTTTCGTCTGCTCGGCCCTCCCCGGGTTTGCTGCTGGTTCTTCCCGGGTTGGCTACCGTCCCTTCCACCTCCGTGGAAGGGCGGTTCCCCCTGCCACATTCCCCACTTCCGCGGGGGAGCGGCACACCGCCGGCCGGCCGGCCGGCTCTCTCGGGGGCTGCACAGGTGTTCCCCTTAGATGTTCCTGGTGCATGTTGTCTCTCTCCTCCTTTATAGTCCTCTTCCGCCAATCCCAACTCGGCTGCCCACACGCCAAGTACGCTGCTCTCCTCCAATCAGGAGCAGGATCAGCTCCTGGAGGTCATCACTCAAGTTGGCAAGAGGCAGCTGCATAGAAGCTGTTTTCTCCTCTCCCAGCGCCATATTGTGGGAGAGCAGATGCATAGAATAAGTCTTAATTCCAGTAACTCAGTCCAATCCGAGTTGCTCCCCACAGAGACCACAGGCTGTGTGCTGCCTGCCTGCCACGGACCCTCTGTCCCGGGGAGGTCCTGTGGGCACGCAGCCTGTGGCCGCGGGTCTCTGCCTGGCCTGCCAAAAGGGTGCCCCGTTTGGATGCTGTGTGAGTCAGGGCTGATGGGGGAGAGGGGGACAGAGAGAGGAGAGAGAGACAGAGAGAGAGAGAGAAAGAGAGAGAGACGTGTAGGTGTTGGTGTAAGTCAGAGACAGAGGGAGAGGGTGCCTGTATTGCCTGCGAGGCTTGGTGTGGGGTCCCTCCTTTGCGCTCTGGAGGGCTTCCGCGGCTGTGGCGCGTGGCCGCCGCACGGCCAGGTGGCGCAGAGGGCCCGCGGGTTGGGCTGCGCGAGGCACCGGGCCCTGAGTGGTGGGCAACCGCGCCCTGGCGTCGTCTTCGGGCGGTGGTCGTGGTCGTGGTCGTGGTCACAGTCATTGGGCTCCCTGGGAGACAGGAGCCCGGGAGGGGCGGTGGGAGTGCAGGTGCCGGGAGCTGCTGGTGCGGCGGGCTGCGGGGTTGGGGCGGCCGGCAGGGGAGCGCCCTGGCGGGCGGTGAGTCGCTGGTTTGGGGTTGGAGGGGGCGCGCTGGATGGCGCGGGGCGTGGCCTGTGTCCCGGGGTGGGCCCCGGGGTTGGCGGTGGGGCTGCGGCAGCCGGGGACAGCTGGCCGGCCCGCCCGTGCCCGTGCCCGTGCCCGTGCCCAGGCCCAGGCCCAGGCCCGAGGCGCGGGCGGGCTGGGGCTGCCAGGTGGAGGGGTCGGGCTTCTGCCCCCTGCTGGAGCTGCGTTGGGGGTCGCAGGGGTCCCGGCGTGCGGGCTGGCGGATGGGGGCGTGGCTAGGCAGCCAGCCAAAGGCGAGCAAAAGGGGAGGGTGCCGCGGGGCAAAAGCCTACAGCACCCGGTATTCCCAGGCGGTCTCCCATCCAAGTACTAACCAGGCCCGACCCTGCTTAGCTTCCGAGATCAGACGAGATCGGGCGCGTTCAGGGTGGTATGGCCGTAGACGCCAGAGGCCGCCTCCAGGCCCCTCTTGAGTGCGCGCCCGCACAGCCGCCGCCGCCGCCGCCGCCGCCTCCTCCTCCTCCTCCTGCCCGCTCCCCGCTCTCACTCCCATTCCCATTCCCATTCCCATTCCCGCTCCCGCTCCCGCTGCCGCTTCTCCTCCGCCTCCTCCCTCTTTTCTCTTCTCTTCTCTTCTCCTCCTCCCCCCCCCTCCTCCTCAGCCGCCCTCCGCCTAGCCCTGCACCAGTGCCCGAACTCCAGCCCTCCGCCTGCCCAGCCCAGGACCTGCAGCACCGGGCGCCCAGTCGGCACGCTGCCGCCAAGCCAAGGGGAGCCAACCTCCTCCGGCTGCCGCTGGCCACAGGGAACTCCTACTCTCTCTTTCTAGGCCGGATCCCCTGCCTGCCGCCATCGCCCAGCCACACGCCAGCCGTGCCCGGCAGCCTCCACGCCTGCCCAGGGCTGCGCCCCGCGGCTCGCGGGTCCCGGCACCAGGGGGTTCGGCGCCCCACACCACCGCGGCCCGGGCCTTCCCTCCTACCCGGCCGCCAGCAGCCCCCCCACCGCTGACGCACAGGTCGCCCGCCCTCCCCCGGCACGGCCGCCGCGCCTCCACACACTCCCACGCCGCGAGGACAGCTGAGGGCCTGGGGACCCTTGTCCCCGCTCGGTCACGGGGGCCCAAGTGGGGCAGCAGGTCGGGAAGGAGGGCGGCAGCGCACGGAATCACCCCCGCCGCACGCTCGCGTGGGCACTCACACACACACACACACACACACACACGCCTACACAAGGGGCACACAGTCGCACACCCCGACACCCTTCGTGGCACAGAGGGATTTCCGTCCTCAGCGCCCGTTCCCTCACGGGAGGGTGGGGCGCTTCAGCGCGACCCGCACCCTCCAGCCCGGCAGCCAGTTCGAGACTGTCGCTCCCCCTCTTCATGGAGGAACGACACAGGACCCTGCGCTGTTCTTTCGTCTGCTCGGCCCTCCCCGGGTTTGCTGCTGGTTCTTCCCGGGTTGGCTACCGTCCCTTCCACCTCCGTGGAAGGGCGGTTCCCCCTGCCACATTCCCCACTTCCGCGGGGGAGCGGCACACCGCCGGCCGGCCGGCCGGCTCTCTCGGGGGCTGCACAGGTGTTCCCCTTAGATGTTCCTGGTGCATGTTGTCTCTCTCCTCCTTTATAGTCCTCTTCCGCCAATCCCAACTCGGCTGCCCACACGCCAAGTACGCTGCTCTCCTCCAATCAGGAGCAGGATCAGCTCCTGGAGGTCATCACTCAAGTTGGCAAGAGGCAGCTGCATAGAAGCTGTTTTCTCCTCTCCCAGCGCCATATTGTGGGAGAGCAGATGCATAGAATAAGTCTTAATTCCAGTAACTCAGTCCAATCCGAGTTGCTCCCCACAGAGACCACAGGCTGTGTGCTGCCTGCCTGCCACGGACCCTCTGTCCCGGGGAGGTCCTGTGGGCACGCAGCCTGTGGCCGCGGGTCTCTGCCTGGCCTGCCAAAAGGGTGCCCCGTTTGGATGCTGTGTGAGTCAGGGCTGATGGGGGAGAGGGGGACAGAGAGAGGAGAGAGAGACAGAGAGAGAGAGAGAAAGAGAGAGAGACGTGTAGGTGTTGGTGTAAGTCAGAGACAGAGGGAGAGGGTGCCTGTATTGCCTGCGAGGCTTGGTGTGGGGTCCCTCCTTTGCGCTCTGGAGGGCTTCCGCGGCTGTGGCGCGTGGCCGCCGCACGGCCAGGTGGCGCAGAGGGCCCGCGGGTTGGGCTGCGCGAGGCACCGGGCCCTGAGTGGTGGGCAACCGCGCCCTGGCGTCGTCTTCGGGCGGTGGTCGTGGTCGTGGTCGTGGTCACAGTCATTGGGCTCCCTGGGAGACAGGAGCCCGGGAGGGGCGGTGGGAGTGCAGGTGCCGGGAGCTGCTGGTGCGGCGGGCTGCGGGGTTGGGGCGGCCGGCAGGGGAGCGCCCTGGCGGGCGGTGAGTCGCTGGTTTGGGGTTGGAGGGGGCGCGCTGGATGGCGCGGGGCGTGGCCTGTGTCCCGGGGTGGGCCCCGGGGTTGGCGGTGGGGCTGCGGCAGCCGGGGACAGCTGGCCGGCCCGCCCGTGCCCGTGCCCGTGCCCGTGCCCAGGCCCAGGCCCAGGCCCGAGGCGCGGGCGGGCTGGGGCTGCCAGGTGGAGGGGTCGGGCTTCTGCCCCCTGCTGGAGCTGCGTTGGGGGTCGCAGGGGTCCCGGCGTGCGGGCTGGCGGATGGGGGCGTGGCTAGGCAGCCAGCCAAAGGCGAGCAAAAGGGGAGGGTGCCGCGGGGCAAAAGCCTACAGCACCCGGTATTCCCAGGCGGTCTCCCATCCAAGTACTAACCAGGCCCGACCCTGCTTAGCTTCCGAGATCAGACGAGATCGGGCGCGTTCAGGGTGGTATGGCCGTAGACGCCAGAGGCCGCCTCCAGGCCCCTCTTGAGTGCGCGCCCGCACAGCCGCCGCCGCCGCCGCCGCCTCCTCCTCCTCCTCCTGCCCGCTCCCCGCTCTCACTCCCATTCCCATTCCCATTCCCATTCCCGCTCCCGCTCCCGCTGCCGCTTCTCCTCCGCCTCCTCCCTCTTTTCTCTTCTCTTCTCTTCTCCTCCTCCCCCCCCCTCCTCCTCAGCCGCCCTCCGCCTAGCCCTGCACCAGTGCCCGAACTCCAGCCCTCCGCCTGCCCAGCCCAGGACCTGCAGCACCGGGCGCCCAGTCGGCACGCTGCCGCCAAGCCAAGGGGAGCCAACCTCCTCCGGCTGCCGCTGGCCACAGGGAACTCCTACTCTCTCTTTCTAGGCCGGATCCCCTGCCTGCCGCCATCGCCCAGCCACACGCCAGCCGTGCCCGGCAGCCTCCACGCCTGCCCAGGGCTGCGCCCCGCGGCTCGCGGGTCCCGGCACCAGGGGGTTCGGCGCCCCACACCACCGCGGCCCGGGCCTTCCCTCCTACCCGGCCGCCAGCAGCCCCCCCACCGCTGACGCACAGGTCGCCCGCCCTCCCCCGGCACGGCCGCCGCGCCTCCACACACTCCCACGCCGCGAGGACAGCTGAGGGCCTGGGGACCCTTGTCCCCGCTCGGTCACGGGGGCCCAAGTGGGGCAGCAGGTCGGGAAGGAGGGCGGCAGCGCACGGAATCACCCCCGCCGCACGCTCGCGTGGGCACTCACACACACACACACACACACACACACACACGCCTACACAAGGGGCACACAGTCGCACACCCCGACACCCTTCGTGGCACAGAGGGATTTCCGTCCTCAGCGCCCGTTCCCTCACGGGAGGGTGGGGCGCTTCAGCGCGACCCGCACCCTCCAGCCCGGCAGCCAGTTCGAGACTGTCGCTCCCCCTCTTCATGGAGGAACGACACAGGACCCTGCGCTGTTCTTTCGTCTGCTCGGCCCTCCCCGGGTTTGCTGCTGGTTCTTCCCGGGTTGGCTACCGTCCCTTCCACCTCCGTGGAAGGGCGGTTCCCCCTGCCACATTCCCCACTTCCGCGGGGGAGCGGCACACCGCCGGCCGGCCGGCCGGCTCTCTCGGGGGCTGCACAGGTGTTCCCCTTAGATGTTCCTGGTGCATGTTGTCTCTCTCCTCCTTTATAGTCCTCTTCCGCCAATCCCAACTCGGCTGCCCACACGCCAAGTACGCTGCTCTCCTCCAATCAGGAGCAGGATCAGCTCCTGGAGGTCATCACTCAAGTTGGCAAGAGGCAGCTGCATAGAAGCTGTTTTCTCCTCTCCCAGCGCCATATTGTGGGAGAGCAGATGCATAGAATAAGTCTTAATTCCAGTAACTCAGTCCAATCCGAGTTGCTCCCCACAGAGACCACAGGCTGTGTGCTGCCTGCCTGCCACGGACCCTCTGTCCCGGGGAGGTCCTGTGGGCACGCAGCCTGTGGCCGCGGGTCTCTGCCTGGCCTGCCAAAAGGGTGCCCCGTTTGGATGCTGTGTGAGTCAGGGCTGATGGGGGAGAGGGGGACAGAGAGAGGAGAGAGAGACAGAGAGAGAGAGAGAAAGAGAGAGAGACGTGTAGGTGTTGGTGTAAGTCAGAGACAGAGGGAGAGGGTGCCTGTATTGCCTGCGAGGCTTGGTGTGGGGTCCCTCCTTTGCGCTCTGGAGGGCTTCCGCGGCTGTGGCGCGTGGCCGCCGCACGGCCAGGTGGCGCAGAGGGCCCGCGGGTTGGGCTGCGCGAGGCACCGGGCCCTGAGTGGTGGGCAACCGCGCCCTGGCGTCGTCTTCGGGCGGTGGTCGTGGTCGTGGTCGTGGTCACAGTCATTGGGCTCCCTGGGAGACAGGAGCCCGGGAGGGGCGGTGGGAGTGCAGGTGCCGGGAGCTGCTGGTGCGGCGGGCTGCGGGGTTGGGGCGGCCGGCAGGGGAGCGCCCTGGCGGGCGGTGAGTCGCTGGTTTGGGGTTGGAGGGGGCGCGCTGGATGGCGCGGGGCGTGGCCTGTGTCCCGGGGTGGGCCCCGGGGTTGGCGGTGGGGCTGCGGCAGCCGGGGACAGCTGGCCGGCCCGCCCGTGCCCGTGCCCGTGCCCGTGCCCGTGCCCAGGCCCAGGCCCAGGCCCAGGCCCGAGGCGCGGGCGGGCTGGGGCTGCCAGGTGGAGGGGTCGGGCTTCTGCCCCCTGCTGGAGCTGCGTTGGGGGTCGCAGGGGTCCCGGCGTGCGGGCTGGCGGATGGGGGCGTGGCTAGGCAGCCAGCCAAAGGCGAGCAAAAGGGGAGGGTGCCGCGGGGCAAAAGCCTACAGCACCCGGTATTCCCAGGCGGTCTCCCATCCAAGTACTAACCAGGCCCGACCCTGCTTAGCTTCCGAGATCAGACGAGATCGGGCGCGTTCAGGGTGGTATGGCCGTAGACGCCAGAGGCTGCCTCCAGGCCCCTCTTGAGTGCGCGCCCGCACAGCCGCCGCCGCCGCCGCCGCCGCCGCCTCCTCCTCCTCCTCCTGCCCGCTCCCCGCTCTCACTCCCATTCCCATTCCCATTCCCATTCCCGCTCCCGCTCCCGCTGCCGCTTCTCCTCCGCCTCCTCCCTCTTTTCTCTTCTCTTCTCTTCTCCTCCTCCCCCCCCCTCCTCCTCAGCCGCCCTCCGCCTAGCCCTGCACCAGTGCCCGAACTCCAGCCCTCCGCCTGCCCAGCCCAGGACCTGCAGCACCGGGCGCCCAGTCGGCACGCTGCCGCCAAGCCAAGGGGAGCCAACCTCCTCCGGCTGCCGCTGGCCACAGGGAACTCCTACTCTCTCTTTCTAGGCCGGATCCCCTGCCTGCCGCCATCGCCCAGCCACACGCCAGCCGTGCCCGGCAGCCTCCACGCCTGCCCAGGGCTGCGCCCCGCGGCTCGCGGGTCCCGGCACCAGGGGGTTCGGCGCCCCACACCACCGCGGCCCGGGCCTTCCCTCCTACCCGGCCGCCAGCAGCCCCCCCACCGCTGACGCACAGGTCGCCCGCCCTCCCCCGGCACGGCCGCCGCGCCTCCACACACTCCCACGCCGCGAGGACAGCTGAGGGCCTGGGGACCCTTGTCCCCGCTCGGTCACGGGGGCCCAAGTGGGGCAGCAGGTCGGGAAGGAGGGCGGCAGCGCACGGAATCACCCCCGCCGCACGCTCGCGTGGGCACTCACACACACACACACACACACACACACACACGCCTACACAAGGGGCACACAGTCGCACACCCCGACACCCTTCGTGGCACAGAGGGATTTCCGTCCTCAGCGCCCGTTCCCTCACGGGAGGGTGGGGTGCTTCAGCGCGACCCGCACCCTCCAGCCCGGCAGCCAGTTCGAGACTGTCGCTCCCCCTCTTCATGGAGGAACGACACAGGACCCTGCGCTGTTCTTTCGTCTGCTCGGCCCTCCCCGGGTTTGCTGCTGGTTCTTCCCGGGTTGGCTACCGTCCCTTCCACCTCCGTGGAAGGGCGGTTCCCCCTGCCACATTCCCCACTTCCGCGGGGGAGCGGCACACCGCCGGCCGGCCGGCCGGCTCTCTCGGGGGCTGCACAGGTGTTCCCCTTAGATGTTCCTGGTGCATGTTGTCTCTCTCCTCCTTTATAGTCCTCTTCCGCCAATCCCAACTCGGCTGCCCACACGCCAAGTACGCTGCTCTCCTCCAATCAGGAGCAGGATCAGCTCCTGGAGGTCATCACTCAAGTTGGCAAGAGGCAGCTGCATAGAAGCTGTTTTCTCCTCTCCCAGCGCCATATTGTGGGAGAGCAGATGCATAGAATAAGTCTTAATTCCAGTAACTCAGTCCAATCCGAGTTGCTCCCCACAGAGACCACAGGCTGTGTGCTGCCTGCCTGCCACGGACCCTCTGTCCCGGGGAGGTCCTGTGGGCACGCAGCCTGTGGCCGCGGGTCTCTGCCTGGCCTGCCAAAAGGGTGCCCCGTTTGGATGCTGTGTGAGTCAGGGCTGATGGGGGAGAGGGGGACAGAGAGAGGAGAGAGAGACAGAGAGAGAGAGAGAAAGAGAGAGAGACGTGTAGGTGTTGGTGTAAGTCAGAGACAGAGGGAGAGGGTGCCTGTATTGCCTGCGAGGCTTGGTGTGGGGTCCCTCCTTTGCGCTCTGGAGGGCTTCCGCGGCTGTGGCGCGTGGCCGCCGCACGGCCAGGTGGCGCAGAGGGCCCGCGGGTTGGGCTGCGCGAGGCACCGGGCCCTGAGTGGTGGGCAACCGCGCCCTGGCGTCGTCTTCGGGCGGTGGTCGTGGTCGTGGTCGTGGTCACAGTCATTGGGCTCCCTGGGAGACAGGAGCCCGGGAGGGGCGGTGGGAGTGCAGGTGCCGGGAGCTGCTGGTGCGGCGGGCTGCGGGGTTGGGGCGGCCGGCAGGGGAGCGCCCTGGCGGGCGGTGAGTCGCTGGTTTGGGGTTGGAGGGGGCGCGCTGGATGGCGCGGGGCGTGGCCTGTGTCCCGGGGTGGGCCCCGGGGTTGGCGGTGGGGCTGCGGCAGCCGGGGACAGCTGGCCGGCCCGCCCGTGCCCGTGCCCGTGCCCGTGCCCGTGCCCAGGCCCAGGCCCAGGCCCAGGCCCGAGGCGCGGGCGGGCTGGGGCTGCCAGGTGGAGGGGTCGGGCTTCTGCCCCCTGCTGGAGCTGCGTTGGGGGTCGCAGGGGTCCCGGCGTGCGGGCTGGCGGATGGGGGCGTGGCTAGGCAGCCAGCCAAAGGCGAGCAAAAGGGGAGGGTGCCGCGGGGCAAAAGCCTACAGCACCCGGTATTCCCAGGCGGTCTCCCATCCAAGTACTAACCAGGCCCGACCCTGCTTAGCTTCCGAGATCAGACGAGATCGGGCGCGTTCAGGGTGGTATGGCCGTAGACGCCAGAGGCTGCCTCCAGGCCCCTCTTGAGTGCGCGCCCGCACAGCCGCCGCCGCCGCCGCCGCCTCCTCCTCCTCCTCCTCCTGCCCGCTCCCCGCTCTCACTCCCATTCCCATTCCCATTCCCATTCCCGCTCCCGCTCCCGCTGCCGCTTCTCCTCCGCCTCCTCCCTCTTTTCTCTTCTCTTCTCCTCCTCCCCCCCCCTCCTCCTCAGCCGCCCTCCGCCTAGCCCTGCACCAGTGCCCGAACTCCAGCCCTCCGCCTGCCCAGCCCAGGACCTGCAGTGCAGCACCGGGCGCCCAGTCGGCACGCTGCCGCCAAGCCAAGGGGAGCCAACCTCCTCCGGCTGCCGCTGGCCACAGGGAACTCCTACTCTCTCTTTCTAGGCCGGATCCCCTGCCTGCCGCCATCGCCCAGCCACACGCCAGCCGTGCCCGGCAGCCTCCACGCCTGCCCAGGGCTGCGCCCCGCGGCTCGCGGGTCCCGGCACCAGGGGGTTCGGCGCCCCACACCACCGCGGCCCGGGCCTTCCCTCCTACCCGGCCGCCAGCAGCCCCCCCACCGCTGACGCACAGGTCGCCCGCCCTCCCCCGGCACGGCCGCCGCGCCTCCACACACTCCCACGCCGCGAGGACAGCTGAGGGCCTGGGGACCCTTGTCCCCGCTCGGTCACGGGGGCCCAAGTGGGGCAGCAGGTCGGGAAGGAGGGCGGCAGCGCACGGAATCACCCCCGCCGCACGCTCGCGTGGGCACTCACACACACACACACACACACACACACGCCTACACAAGGGGCACACAGTCGCACACCCCGACACCCTTCGTGGCACAGAGGGATTTCCGTCCTCAGCGCCCGTTCCCTCACGGGAGGGTGGGGCGCTTCAGCGCGACCCGCACCCTCCAGCCCGGCAGCCAGTTCGAGACTGTCGCTCCCCCTCTTCATGGAGGAACGACACAGGACCCTGCGCTGTTCTTTCGTCTGCTCGGCCCTCCCCGGGTTTGCTGCTGGTTCTTCCCGGGTTGGCTACCGTCCCTTCCACCTCCGTGGAAGGGCGGTTCCCCCTGCCACATTCCCCACTTCCGCGGGGGAGCGGCACACCGCCGGCCGGCCGGCCGGCTCTCTCGGGGGCTGCACAGGTGTTCCCCTTAGATGTTCCTGGTGCATGTTGTCTCTCTCCTCCTTTATAGTCCTCTTCCGCCAATCCCAACTCGGCTGCCCACACGCCAAGTACGCTGCTCTCCTCCAATCAGGAGCAGGATCAGCTCCTGGAGGTCATCACTCAAGTTGGCAAGAGGCAGCTGCATAGAAGCTGTTTTCTCCTCTCCCAGCGCCATATTGTGGGAGAGCAGATGCATAGAATAAGTCTTAATTCCAGTAACTCAGTCCAATCCGAGTTGCTCCCCACAGAGACCACAGGCTGTGTGCTGCCTGCCTGCCACGGACCCTCTGTCCCGGGGAGGTCCTGTGGGCACGCAGCCTGTGGCCGCGGGTCTCTGCCTGGCCTGCCAAAAGGGTGCCCCGTTTGGATGCTGTGTGAGTCAGGGCTGATGGGGGAGAGGGGGACAGAGAGAGGAGAGAGAGACAGAGAGAGAGAGAGAAAGAGAGAGAGACGTGTAGGTGTTGGTGTAAGTCAGAGACAGAGGGAGAGGGTGCCTGTATTGCCTGCGAGGCTTGGTGTGGGGTCCCTCCTTTGCGCTCTGGAGGGCTTCCGCGGCTGTGGCGCGTGGCCGCCGCACGGCCAGGTGGCGCAGAGGGCCCGCGGGTTGGGCTGCGCGAGGCACCGGGCCCTGAGTGGTGGGCAACCGCGCCCTGGCGTCGTCTTCGGGCGGTGGTCGTGGTCGTGGTCGTGGTCACAGTCATTGGGCTCCCTGGGAGACAGGAGCCCGGGAGGGGCGGTGGGAGTGCAGGTGCCGGGAGCTGCTGGTGCGGCGGGCTGCGGGGTTGGGGCGGCCGGCAGGGGAGCGCCCTGGCGGGCGGTGAGTCGCTGGTTTGGGGTTGGAGGGGGCGCGCTGGATGGCGCGGGGCGTGGCCTGTGTCCCGGGGTGGGCCCCGGGGTTGGCGGTGGGGCTGCGGCAGCCGGGGACAGCTGGCCGGCCCGCCCGTGCCCGTGCCCGTGCCCGTGCCCGTGCCCAGGCCCAGGCCCAGGCCCAGGCCCGAGGCGCGGGCGGGCTGGGGCTGCCAGGTGGAGGGGTCGGGCTTCTGCCCCCTGCTGGAGCTGCGTTGGGGGTCGCAGGGGTCCCGGCGTGCGGGCTGGCGGATGGGGGCGTGGCTAGGCAGCCAGCCAAAGGCGAGCAAAAGGGGAGGGTGCCGCGGGGCAAAAGCCTACAGCACCCGGTATTCCCAGGCGGTCTCCCATCCAAGTACTAACCAGGCCCGACCCTGCTTAGCTTCCGAGATCAGACGAGATCGGGCGCGTTCAGGGTGGTATGGCCGTAGACGCCAGAGGCCGCCTCCAGGCCCCTCTTGAGTGCGCGCCCGCACAGCCGCCGCCGCCGCCGCCGCCGCCGCCTCCTCCTCCTCCTCCTCCTGCCCGCTCCCCGCTCTCACTCCCATTCCCATTCCCATTCCCATTCCCGCTCCCGCTCCCGCTGCCGCTTCTCCTCCGCCTCCTCCCTCTTTTCTCTTCTCTTCTCTTCTCCTCCTCCCCCCCCCTCCTCCTCAGCCGCCCTCCGCCTAGCCCTGCACCAGTGCCCGAACTCCAGCCCTCCGCCTGCCCAGCCCAGGACCTGCAGCACCGGGCGCCCAGTCGGCACGCTGCCGCCAAGCCAAGGGGAGCCAACCTCCTCCGGCTGCCGCTGGCCACAGGGAACTCCTACTCTCTCTTTCTAGGCCGGATCCCCTGCCTGCCGCCATCGCCCAGCCACACGCCAGCCGTGCCCGGCAGCCTCCACGCCTGCCCAGGGCTGCGCCCCGCGGCTCGCGGGTCCCGGCACCAGGGGGTTCGGCGCCCCACACCACCGCGGCCCGGGCCTTCCCTCCTACCCGGCCGCCAGCAGCCCCCCCACCGCTGACGCACAGGTCGCCCGCCCTCCCCCGGCACGGCCGCCGCGCCTCCACACACTCCCACGCCGCGAGGACAGCTGAGGGCCTGGGGACCCTTGTCCCCGCTCGGTCACGGGGGCCCAAGTGGGGCAGCAGGTCGGGAAGGAGGGCGGCAGCGCACGGAATCACCCCCGCCGCACGCTCGCGTGGGCACTCACACACACACACACACACACGCCTACACAAGGGGCACACAGTCGCACACCCCGACACCCTTCGTGGCACAGAGGGATTTCCGTCCTCAGCGCCCGTTCCCTCACGGGAGGGTGGGGCGCTTCAGCGCGACCCGCACCCTCCAGCCCGGCAGCCAGTTCGAGACTGTCGCTCCCCCTCTTCATGGAGGAACGACACAGGACCCTGCGCTGTTCTTTCGTCTGCTCGGCCCTCCCCGGGTTTGCTGCTGGTTCTTCCCGGGTTGGCTACCGTCCCTTCCACCTCCGTGGAAGGGCGGTTCCCCCTGCCACATTCCCCACTTCCGCGGGGGAGCGGCACACCGCCGGCCGGCCGGCCGGCTCTCTCGGGGGCTGCACAGGTGTTCCCCTTAGATGTTCCTGGTGCATGTTGTCTCTCTCCTCCTTTATAGTCCTCTTCCGCCAATCCCAACTCGGCTGCCCACACGCCAAGTACGCTGCTCTCCTCCAATCAGGAGCAGGATCAGCTCCTGGAGGTCATCACTCAAGTTGGCAAGAGGCAGCTGCATAGAAGCTGTTTTCTCCTCTCCCAGCGCCATATTGTGGGAGAGCAGATGCATAGAATAAGTCTTAATTCCAGTAACTCAGTCCAATCCGAGTTGCTCCCCACAGAGACCACAGGCTGTGTGCTGCCTGCCTGCCACGGACCCTCTGTCCCGGGGAGGTCCTGTGGGCACGCAGCCTGTGGCCGCGGGTCTCTGCCTGGCCTGCCAAAAGGGTGCCCCGTTTGGATGCTGTGTGAGTCAGGGCTGATGGGGGAGAGGGGGACAGAGAGAGGAGAGAGAGACAGAGAGAGAGAGAGAAAGAGAGAGAGACGTGTAGGTGTTGGTGTAAGTCAGAGACAGAGGGAGAGGGTGCCTGTATTGCCTGCGAGGCTTGGTGTGGGGTCCCTCCTTTGCGCTCTGGAGGGCTTCCGCGGCTGTGGCGCGTGGCCGCCGCACGGCCAGGTGGCGCAGAGGGCCCGCGGGTTGGGCTGCGCGAGGCACCGGGCCCTGAGTGGTGGGCAACCGCGCCCTGGCGTCGTCTTCGGGCGGTGGTCGTGGTCGTGGTCGTGGTCACAGTCATTGGGCTCCCTGGGAGACAGGAGCCCGGGAGGGGCGGTGGGAGTGCAGGTGCCGGGAGCTGCTGGTGCGGCGGGCTGCGGGGTTGGGGCGGCCGGCAGGGGAGCGCCCTGGCGGGCGGTGAGTCGCTGGTTTGGGGTTGGAGGGGGCGCGCTGGATGGCGCGGGGCGTGGCCTGTGTCCCGGGGTGGGCCCCGGGGTTGGCGGTGGGGCTGCGGCAGCCGGGGACAGCTGGCCGGCCCGCCCGTGCCCGTGCCCGTGCCCGTGCCCAGGCCCAGGCCCAGGCCCAGGCCCGAGGCGCGGGCGGGCTGGGGCTGCCAGGTGGAGGGGTCGGGCTTCTGCCCCCTGCTGGAGCTGCGTTGGGGGTCGCAGGGGTCCCGGCGTGCGGGCTGGCGGATGGGGGCGTGGCTAGGCAGCCAGCCAAAGGCGAGCAAAAGGGGAGGGTGCCGCGGGGCAAAAGCCTACAGCACCCGGTATTCCCAGGCGGTCTCCCATCCAAGTACTAACCAGGCCCGACCCTGCTTAGCTTCCGAGATCAGACGAGATCGGGCGCGTTCAGGGTGGTATGGCCGTAGACGCCAGAGGCTGCCTCCAGGCCCCTCTTGAGTGCGCGCCCGCACAGCCGCCGCCGCCGCCGCCGCCGCCGCCGCCTCCTCCTCCTCCTCCTCCTGCCCGCTCCCCGCTCTCACTCCCATTCCCATTCCCATTCCCACTCCCGCTCCCGCTCCCGCTGCCGCTTCTCCTCCGCCTCCTCCCTCTTTTCTCTTCTCTTCTCTTCTCCTCCTCCCCCCCCCTCCTCCTCAGCCGCCCTCCGCCTAGCCCTGCACCAGTGCCCGAACTCCAGCCCTCCGCCTGCCCAGCCCAGGACCTGCAGCACCGGGCGCCCAGTCGGCACGCTGCCGCCAAGCCAAGGGGAGCCAACCTCCTCCGGCTGCCGCTGGCCACAGGGAACTCCTACTCTCTCTTTCTAGGCCGGATCCCCTGCCTGCCGCCATCGCCCAGCCACACGCCAGCCGTGCCCGGCAGCCTCCACGCCTGCCCAGGGCTGCGCCCCGCGGCTCGCGGGTCCCGGCACCAGGGGGTTCGGCGCCCCACACCACCGCGGCCCGGGCCTTCCCTCCTACCCGGCCGCCAGCAGCCCCCCCACCGCTGACGCACAGGTCGCCCGCCCTCCCCCGGCACGGCCGCCGCGCCTCCACACACTCCCACGCCGCGAGGACAGCTGAGGGCCTGGGGACCCTTGTCCCCGCTCGGTCACGGGGGCCCAAGTGGGGCAGCAGGTCGGGAAGGAGGGCGGCAGCGCACGGAATCACCCCCGCCGCACGCTCGCGTGGGCACTCACACACACACACACACACACACACACACACGCCTACACAAGGGGCACACAGTCGCACACCCCGACACCCTTCGTGGCACAGAGGGATTTCCGTCCTCAGCGCCCGTTCCCTCACGGGAGGGTGGGGCGCTTCAGCGCGACCCGCACCCTCCAGCCCGGCAGCCAGTTCGAGACTGTCGCTCCCCCTCTTCATGGAGGAACGACACAGGACCCTGCGCTGTTCTTTCGTCTGCTCGGCCCTCCCCGGGTTTGCTGCTGGTTCTTCCCGGGTTGGCTACCGTCCCTTCCACCTCCGTGGAAGGGCGGTTCCCCCTGCCACATTCCCCACTTCCGCGGGGGAGCGGCACACCGCCGGCCGGCCGGCCGGCTCTCTCGGGGGCTGCACAGGTGTTCCCCTTAGATGTTCCTGGTGCATGTTGTCTCTCTCCTCCTTTATAGTCCTCTTCCGCCAATCCCAACTCGGCTGCCCACACGCCAAGTACGCTGCTCTCCTCCAATCAGGAGCAGGATCAGCTCCTGGAGGTCATCACTCAAGTTGGCAAGAGGCAGCTGCATAGAAGCTGTTTTCTCCTCTCCCAGCGCCATATTGTGGGAGAGCAGATGCATAGAATAAGTCTTAATTCCAGTAACTCAGTCCAATCCGAGTTGCTCCCCACAGAGACCACAGGCTGTGTGCTGCCTGCCTGCCACGGACCCTCTGTCCCGGGGAGGTCCTGTGGGCACGCAGCCTGTGGCCGCGGGTCTCTGCCTGGCCTGCCAAAAGGGTGCCCCGTTTGGATGCTGTGTGAGTCAGGGCTGATGGGGGAGAGGGGGACAGAGAGAGGAGAGAGAGACAGAGAGAGAGAGAGAAAGAGAGAGAGACGTGTAGGTGTTGGTGTAAGTCAGAGACAGAGGGAGAGGGTGCCTGTATTGCCTGCGAGGCTTGGTGTGGGGTCCCTCCTTTGCGCTCTGGAGGGCTTCCGCGGCTGTGGCGCGTGGCCGCCGCACGGCCAGGTGGCGCAGAGGGCCCGCGGGTTGGGCTGCGCGAGGCACCGGGCCCTGAGTGGTGGGCAACCGCGCCCTGGCGTCGTCTTCGGGCGGTGGTCGTGGTCGTGGTCGTGGTCACAGTCATTGGGCTCCCTGGGAGACAGGAGCCCGGGAGGGGCGGTGGGAGTGCAGGTGCCGGGAGCTGCTGGTGCGGCGGGCTGCGGGGTTGGGGCGGCCGGCAGGGGAGCGCCCTGGCGGGCGGTGAGTCGCTGGTTTGGGGTTGGAGGGGGCGCGCTGGATGGCGCGGGGCGTGGCCTGTGTCCCGGGGTGGGCCCCGGGGTTGGCGGTGGGGCTGCGGCAGCCGGGGACAGCTGGCCGGCCCGCCCGTGCCCGTGCCCGTGCCCAGGCCCAGGCCCAGGCCCAGGCCCGAGGCGCGGGCGGGCTGGGGCTGCCAGGTGGAGGGGTCGGGCTTCTGCCCCCTGCTGGAGCTGCGTTGGGGGTCGCAGGGGTCCCGGCGTGCGGGCTGGCGGATGGGGGCGTGGCTAGGCAGCCAGCCAAAGGCGAGCAAAAGGGGAGGGTGCCGCGGGGCAAAAGCCTACAGCACCCGGTATTCCCAGGCAGTCTCCCATCCAAGTACTAACCAGGCCCGACCCTGCTTAGCTTCCGAGATCAGACGAGATCGGGCGCGTTCAGGGTGGTATGGCCGTAGACGCCAGAGGCCGCCTCCAGGCCCCTCTTGAGTGCGCGCCCGCACAGCCGCCGCCGCCGCCGCCGCCGCCGCCTCCTCCTCCTCCTCCTGCCCGCTCCCCGCTCTCACTCCCATTCCCATTCCCATTCCCATTCCCGCTCCCGCTCCCGCTGCCGCTTCTCCTCCGCCTCCTCCCTCTTTTCTCTTCTCTTCTCTTCTCCTCCTCCCCCCCCCTCCTCCTCAGCCGCCCTCCGCCTAGCCCTGCACCAGTGCCCGAACTCCAGCCCTCCGCCTGCCCAGCCCAGGACCTGCAGCACCGGGCGCCCAGTCGGCACGCTGCCGCCAAGCCAAGGGGAGCCAACCTCCTCCGGCTGCCGCTGGCCACAGGGAACTCCTACTCTCTCTTTCTAGGCCGGATCCCCTGCCTGCCGCCATCGCCCAGCCACACGCCAGCCGTGCCCGGCAGCCTCCACGCCTGCCCAGGGCTGCGCCCCGCGGCTCGCGGGTCCCGGCACCAGGGGGTTCGGCGCCCCACACCACCGCGGCCCGGGCCTTCCCTCCTACCCGGCCGCCAGCAGCCCCCCCACCGCTGACGCACAGGTCGCCCGCCCTCCCCCGGCACGGCCGCCGCGCCTCCACACACTCCCACGCCGCGAGGACAGCTGAGGGCCTGGGGACCCTTGTCCCCGCTCGGTCACGGGGGCCCAAGTGGGGCAGCAGGTCGGGAAGGAGGGCGGCAGCGCACGGAATCACCCCCGCCGCACGCTCGCGTGGGCACTCACACACACACACACACACACGCCTACACAAGGGGCACACAGTCGCACACCCCGACACCCTTCGTGGCACAGAGGGATTTCCGTCCTCAGCGCCCGTTCCCTCACGGGAGGGTGGGGCGCTTCAGCGCGACCCGCACCCTCCAGCCCGGCAGCCAGTTCGAGACTGTCGCTCCCCCTCTTCATGGAGGAACGACACAGGACCCTGCGCTGTTCTTTCGTCTGCTCGGCCCTCCCCGGGTTTGCTGCTGGTTCTTCCCGGGTTGGCTACCGTCCCTTCCACCTCCGTGGAAGGGCGGTTCCCCCTGCCACATTCCCCACTTCCGCGGGGGAGCGGCACACCGCCGGCCGGCCGGCCGGCTCTCTCGGGGGCTGCACAGGTGTTCCCCTTAGATGTTCCTGGTGCATGTTGTCTCTCTCCTCCTTTATAGTCCTCTTCCGCCAATCCCAACTCGGCTGCCCACACGCCAAGTACGCTGCTCTCCTCCAATCAGGAGCAGGATCAGCTCCTGGAGGTCATCACTCAAGTTGGCAAGAGGCAGCTGCATAGAAGCTGTTTTCTCCTCTCCCAGCGCCATATTGTGGGAGAGCAGATGCATAGAATAAGTCTTAATTCCAGTAACTCAGTCCAATCCGAGTTGCTCCCCACAGAGACCACAGGCTGTGTGCTGCCTGCCTGCCACGGACCCTCTGTCCCGGGGAGGTCCTGTGGGCACGCAGCCTGTGGCCGCGGGTCTCTGCCTGGCCTGCCAAAAGGGTGCCCCGTTTGGATGCTGTGTGAGTCAGGGCTGATGGGGGAGAGGGGGACAGAGAGAGGAGAGAGAGACAGAGAGAGAGAGAGAAAGAGAGAGAGACGTGTAGGTGTTGGTGTAAGTCAGAGACAGAGGGAGAGGGTGCCTGTATTGCCTGCGAGGCTTGGTGTGGGGTCCCTCCTTTGCGCTCTGGAGGGCTTCCGCGGCTGTGGCGCGTGGCCGCCGCACGGCCAGGTGGCGCAGAGGGCCCGCGGGTTGGGCTGCGCGAGGCACCGGGCCCTGAGTGGTGGGCAACCGCGCCCTGGCGTCGTCTTCGGGCGGTGGTCGTGGTCGTGGTCGTGGTCACAGTCATTGGGCTCCCTGGGAGACAGGAGCCCGGGAGGGGCGGTGGGAGTGCAGGTGCCGGGAGCTGCTGGTGCGGCGGGCTGCGGGGTTGGGGCGGCCGGCAGGGGAGCGCCCTGGCGGGCGGTGAGTCGCTGGTTTGGGGTTGGAGGGGGCGCGCTGGATGGCGCGGGGCGTGGCCTGTGTCCCGGGGTGGGCCCCGGGGTTGGCGGTGGGGCTGCGGCAGCCGGGGACAGCTGGCCGGCCCGCCCGTGCCCGTGCCCGTGCCCAGGCCCAGGCCCAGGCCCAGGCCCGAGGCGCGGGCGGGCTGGGGCTGCCAGGTGGAGGGGTCGGGCTTCTGCCCCCTGCTGGAGCTGCGTTGGGGGTCGCAGGGGTCCCGGCGTGCGGGCTGGCGGATGGGGGCGTGGCTAGGCAGCCAGCCAAAGGCGAGCAAAAGGGGAGGGTGCCGCGGGGCAAAAGCCTACAGCACCCGGTATTCCCAGGCGGTCTCCCATCCAAGTACTAACCAGGCCCGACCCTGCTTAGCTTCCGAGATCAGACGAGATCGGGCGCGTTCAGGGTGGTATGGCCGTAGACGCCAGAGGCCGCCTCCAGGCCCCTCTTGAGTGCGCGCCCGCACAGCCGCCGCCGCCGCCGCCGCCGCCGCCTCCTCCTCCTCCTCCTGCCCGCTCCCCGCTCTCACTCCCATTCCCATTCCCGCTCCCGCTCCCGCTCACGCTCCCGCTCCCGCTGCCGCTTCTCCTCCGCCTCCTCCCTCTTTTCTCTTCTCTTCTCTTCTCCTCCTCCCCCCCCCTCCTCCTCAGCCGCCCTCCGCCTAGCCCTGCACCAGTGCCCGAACTCCAGCCCTCCGCCTGCCCAGCCCAGGACCTGCAGCACCGGGCGCCCAGTCGGCACGCTGCCGCCAAGCCAAGGGGAGCCAACCTCCTCCGGCTGCCGCTGGCCACAGGGAACTCCTACTCTCTCTTTCTAGGCCGGATCCCCTGCCTGCCGCCATCGCCCAGCCACACGCCAGCCGTGCCCGGCAGCCTCCACGCCTGCCCAGGGCTGCGCCCCGCGGCTCGCGGGTCCCGGCACCAGGGGGTTCGGCGCCCCACACCACCGCGGCCCGGGCCTTCCCTCCTACCCGGCCGCCAGCAGCCCCCCCACCGCTGACGCACAGGTCGCCCGCCCTCCCCCGGCACGGCCGCCGCGCCTCCACACACTCCCACGCCGCGAGGACAGCTGAGGGCCTGGGGACCCTTGTCCCCGCTCGGTCACGGGGGCCCAAGTGGGGCAGCAGGTCGGGAAGGAGGGCGGCAGCGCACGGAATCACCCCCGCCGCACGCTCGCGTGGGCACTCACACACACACACACACACACGCCTACACAAGGGGCACACAGTCGCACACCCCGACACCCTTCGTGGCACAGAGGGATTTCCGTCCTCAGCGCCCGTTCCCTCACGGGAGGGTGGGGCGCTTCAGCGCGACCCGCACCCTCCAGCCCGGCAGCCAGTTCGAGACTGTCGCTCCCCCTCTTCATGGAGGAACGACACAGGACCCTGCGCTGTTCTTTCGTCTGCTCGGCCCTCCCCGGGTTTGCTGCTGGTTCTTCCCGGGTTGGCTACCGTCCCTTCCACCTCCGTGGAAGGGCGGTTCCCCCTGCCACATTCCCCACTTCCGCGGGGGAGCGGCACACCGCCGGCCGGCCGGCCGGCTCTCTCGGGGGCTGCACAGGTGTTCCCCTTAGATGTTCCTGGTGCATGTTGTCTCTCTCCTCCTTTATAGTCCTCTTCCGCCAATCCCAACTCGGCTGCCCACACGCCAAGTACGCTGCTCTCCTCCAATCAGGAGCAGGATCAGCTCCTGGAGGTCATCACTCAAGTTGGCAAGAGGCAGCTGCATAGAAGCTGTTTTCTCCTCTCCCAGCGCCATATTGTGGGAGAGCAGATGCATAGAATAAGTCTTAATTCCAGTAACTCAGTCCAATCCGAGTTGCTCCCCACAGAGACCACAGGCTGTGTGCTGCCTGCCTGCCACGGACCCTCTGTCCCGGGGAGGTCCTGTGGGCACGCAGCCTGTGGCCGCGGGTCTCTGCCTGGCCTGCCAAAAGGGTGCCCCGTTTGGATGCTGTGTGAGTCAGGGCTGATGGGGGAGAGGGGGACAGAGAGAGGAGAGAGAGACAGAGAGAGAGAGAGAAAGAGAGAGAGACGTGTAGGTGTTGGTGTAAGTCAGAGACAGAGGGAGAGGGTGCCTGTATTGCCTGCGAGGCTTGGTGTGGGGTCCCTCCTTTGCGCTCTGGAGGGCTTCCGCGGCTGTGGCGCGTGGCCGCCGCACGGCCAGGTGGCGCAGAGGGCCCGCGGGTTGGGCTGCGCGAGGCACCGGGCCCTGAGTGGTGGGCAACCGCGCCCTGGCGTCGTCTTCGGGCGGTGGTCGTGGTCGTGGTCGTGGTCACAGTCATTGGGCTCCCTGGGAGACAGGAGCCCGGGAGGGGCGGTGGGAGTGCAGGTGCCGGGAGCTGCTGGTGCGGCGGGCTGCGGGGTTGGGGCGGCCGGCAGGGGAGCGCCCTGGCGGGCGGTGAGTCGCTGGTTTGGGGTTGGAGGGGGCGCGCTGGATGGCGCGGGGCGTGGCCTGTGTCCCGGGGTGGGCCCCGGGGTTGGCGGTGGGGCTGCGGCAGCCGGGGACAGCTGGCCGGCCCGCCCGTGCCCGTGCCCGTGCCCGTGCCCAGGCCCAGGCCCAGGCCCAGGCCCGAGGCGCGGGCGGGCTGGGGCTGCCAGGTGGAGGGGTCGGGCTTCTGCCCCCTGCTGGAGCTGCGTTGGGGGTCGCAGGGGTCCCGGCGTGCGGGCTGGCGGATGGGGGCGTGGCTAGGCAGCCAGCCAAAGGCGAGCAAAAGGGGAGGGTGCCGCGGGGCAAAAGCCTACAGCACCCGGTATTCCCAGGCGGTCTCCCATCCAAGTACTAACCAGGCCCGACCCTGCTTAGCTTCCGAGATCAGACGAGATCGGGCGCGTTCAGGGTGGTATGGCCGTAGACGCCAGAGGCTGCCTCCAGGCCCCTCTTGAGTGCGCGCCCGCACAGCCGCCGCCGCCGCCGCCGCCGCCGCCGCCTCCTCCTCCTCCTCCTCCTGCCCGCTCCCCGCTCTCACTCCCATTCCCATTCCCATTCCCATTCCCGCTCCCGCTCCCGCTGCCGCTTCTCCTCCGCCTCCTCCCTCTTTTCTCTTCTCTTCTCCTCCTCCCCCCCCTCCTCCTCAGCCGCCCTCCGCCTAGCCCTGCACCAGTGCCCGAACTCCAGCCCTCCGCCTGCCCAGCCCAGGACCTGCAGTGCAGCACCGGGCGCCCAGTCGGCACGCTGCCGCCAAGCCAAGGGGAGCCAACCTCCTCCGGCTGCCGCTGGCCACAGGGAACTCCTACTCTCTCTTTCTAGGCCGGATCCCCTGCCTGCCGCCATCGCCCAGCCACACGCCAGCCGTGCCCGGCAGCCTCCACGCCTGCCCAGGGCTGCGCCCCGCGGCTCACGGGTCCCGGCACCAGGGGGTTCGGCGCCCCACACCACCGCGGCCCGGGCCTTCCCTCCTACCCGGCCGCCAGCAGCCCCCCCACCGCTGACGCACAGGTCGCCCGCCCTCCCCCGGCACGGCCGCCGCGCCTCCACACACTCCCACGCCGCGAGGACAGCTGAGGGCCTGGGGACCCTTGTCCCCGCTCGGTCACGGGGGCCCAAGTGGGGCAGCAGGTCGGGAAGGAGGGCGGCAGCGCACGGAATCACCCCCGCCGCACGCTCGCGTGGGCACTCACACACACACACACACACACACACACGCCTACACAAGGGGCACACAGTCGCACACCCCGACACCCTTCGTGGCACAGAGGGATTTCCGTCCTCAGCGCCCGTTCCCTCACGGGAGGGTGGGGCGCTTCAGCGCGACCCGCACCCTCCAGCCCGGCAGCCAGTTCGAGACTGTCGCTCCCCCTCTTCATGGAGGAACGACACAGGACCCTGCGCTGTTCTTTCGTCTGCTCGGCCCTCCCCGGGTTTGCTGCTGGTTCTTCCCGGGTTGGCTACCGTCCCTTCCACCTCCGTGGAAGGGCAGTTCCCCCTGCCACATTCCCCACTTCCGCGGGGGAGCGGCACACCGCCGGCCGGCCGGCCGGCTCTCTCGGGGGCTGCACAGGTGTTCCCCTTAGATGTTCCTGGTGCATGTTGTCTCTCTCCTCCTTTATAGTCCTCTTCCGCCAATCCCAACTCGGCTGCCCACACGCCAAGTACGCTGCTCTCCTCCAATCAGGAGCAGGATCAGCTCCTGGAGGTCATCACTCAAGTTGGCAAGAGGCAGCTGCATAGAAGCTGTTTTCTCCTCTCCCAGCGCCATATTGTGGGAGAGCAGATGCATAGAATAAGTCTTAATTCCAGTAACTCAGTCCAATCCGAGTTGCTCCCCACAGAGACCACAGGCTGTGTGCTGCCTGCCTGCCACGGACCCTCTGTCCCGGGGAGGTCCTGTGGGCACGCAGCCTGTGGCCGCGGGTCTCTGCCTGGCCTGCCAAAAGGGTGCCCCGTTTGGATGCTGTGTGAGTCAGGGCTGATGGGGGAGAGGGGGACAGAGAGAGGAGAGAGAGACAGAGAGAGAGAGAGAAAGAGAGAGAGACGTGTAGGTGTTGGTGTAAGTCAGAGACAGAGGGAGAGGGTGCCTGTATTGCCTGCGAGGCTTGGTGTGGGGTCCCTCCTTTGCGCTCTGGAGGGCTTCCGCGGCTGTGGCGCGTGGCCGCCGCACGGCCAGGTGGCGCAGAGGGCCCGCGGGTTGGGCTGCGCGAGGCACCGGGCCCTGAGTGGTGGGCAACCGCGCCCTGGCGTCGTCTTCGGGCGGTGGTCGTGGTCGTGGTCGTGGTCACAGTCATTGGGCTCCCTGGGAGACAGGAGCCCGGGAGGGGCGGTGGGAGTGCAGGTGCCGGGAGCTGCTGGTGCGGCGGGCTGCGGGGTTGGGGCGGCCGGCAGGGGAGCGCCCTGGCGGGCGGTGAGTCGCTGGTTTGGGGTTGGAGGGGGCGCGCTGGATGGCGCGGGGCGTGGCCTGTGTCCCGGGGTGGGCCCCGGGGTTGGCGGTGGGGCTGCGGCAGCCGGGGACAGCTGGCCGGCCCGCCCGTGCCCGTGCCCGTGCCCGTGCCCGTGCCCAGGCCCAGGCCCAGGCCCAGGCCCGAGGCGCGGGCGGGCTGGGGCTGCCAGGTGGAGGGGTCGGGCTTCTGCCCCCTGCTGGAGCTGCGTTGGGGGTCGCAGGGGTCCCGGCGTGCGGGCTGGCGGATGGGGGCGTGGCTAGGCAGCCAGCCAAAGGCGAGCAAAAGGGGAGGGTGCCGCGGGGCAAAAGCCTACAGCACCCGGTATTCCCAGGCGGTCTCCCATCCAAGTACTAACCAGGCCCGACCCTGCTTAGCTTCCGAGATCAGACGAGATCGGGCGCGTTCAGGGTGGTATGGCCGTAGACGCCAGAGGCTGCCTCCAGGCCCCTCTTGAGTGCGCGCCCGCACAGCCGCCGCCGCCGCCGCCGCCGCCGCCGCCTCCTCCTCCTCCTCCTCCTGCCCGCTCCCCGCTCTCACTCCCATTCCCATTCCCATTCCCATTCCCGCTCCCGCTCCCGCTGCCGCTTCTCCTCCGCCTCCTCCCTCTTTTCTCTTCTCTTCTCCTCCTCCCCCCCCCTCCTCCTCAGCCGCCCTCCGCCTAGCCCTGCACCAGTGCCCGAACTCCAGCCCTCCGCCTGCCCAGCCCAGGACCTGCAGTGCAGCACCGGGCGCCCAGTCGGCACGCTGCCGCCAAGCCAAGGGGAGCCAACCTCCTCCGGCTGCCGCTGGCCACAGGGAACTCCTACTCTCTCTTTCTAGGCCGGATCCCCTGCCTGCCGCCATCGCCCAGCCACACGCCAGCCGTGCCCGGCAGCCTCCACGCCTGCCCAGGGCTGCGCCCCGCGGCTCGCGGGTCCCGGCACCAGGGGGTTCGGCGCCCCACACCACCGCGGCCCGGGCCTTCCCTCCTACCCGGCCGCCAGCAGCCCCCCCACCGCTGACGCACAGGTCGCCCGCCCTCCCCCGGCACGGCCGCCGCGCCTCCACACACTCCCACGCCGCGAGGACAGCTGAGGGCCTGGGGACCCTTGTCCCCGCTCGGTCACGGGGGCCCAAGTGGGGCAGCAGGTCGGGAAGGAGGGCGGCAGCGCACGGAATCACCCCCGCCGCACGCTCGCGTGGGCACTCACACACACACACACACACACGCCTACACAAGGGGCACACAGTCGCACACCCCGACACCCTTCGTGGCACAGAGGGATTTCCGTCCTCAGCGCCCGTTCCCTCACGGGAGGGTGGGGCGCTTCAGCGCGACCCGCACCCTCCAGCCCGGCAGCCAGTTCGAGACTGTCGCTCCCCCTCTTCATGGAGGAACGACACAGGACCCTGCGCTGTTCTTTCGTCTGCTCGGCCCTCCCCGGGTTTGCTGCTGGTTCTTCCCGGGTTGGCTACCGTCCCTTCCACCTCCGTGGAAGGGCGGTTCCCCCTGCCACATTCCCCACTTCCGCGGGGGAGCGGCACACCGCCGGCCGGCCGGCCGGCTCTCTCGGGGGCTGCACAGGTGTTCCCCTTAGATGTTCCTGGTGCATGTTGTCTCTCTCCTCCTTTATAGTCCTCTTCCGCCAATCCCAACTCGGCTGCCCACACGCCAAGTACGCTGCTCTCCTCCAATCAGGAGCAGGATCAGCTCCTGGAGGTCATCACTCAAGTTGGCAAGAGGCAGCTGCATAGAAGCTGTTTTCTCCTCTCCCAGCGCCATATTGTGGGAGAGCAGATGCATAGAATAAGTCTTAATTCCAGTAACTCAGTCCAATCCGAGTTGCTCCCCACAGAGACCACAGGCTGTGTGCTGCCTGCCTGCCACGGACCCTCTGTCCCGGGGAGGTCCTGTGGGCACGCAGCCTGTGGCCGCGGGTCTCTGCCTGGCCTGCCAAAAGGGTGCCCCGTTTGGATGCTGTGTGAGTCAGGGCTGATGGGGGAGAGGGGGACAGAGAGAGGAGAGAGAGACAGAGAGAGAGAGAGAAAGAGAGAGAGACGTGTAGGTGTTGGTGTAAGTCAGAGACAGAGGGAGAGGGTGCCTGTATTGCCTGCGAGGCTTGGTGTGGGGTCCCTCCTTTGCGCTCTGGAGGGCTTCCGCGGCTGTGGCGCGTGGCCGCCGCACGGCCAGGTGGCGCAGAGGGCCCGCGGGTTGGGCTGCGCGAGGCACCGGGCCCTGAGTGGTGGGCAACCGCGCCCTGGCGTCGTCTTCGGGCGGTGGTCGTGGTCGTGGTCGTGGTCACAGTCATTGGGCTCCCTGGGAGACAGGAGCCCGGGAGGGGCGGTGGGAGTGCAGGTGCCGGGAGCTGCTGGTGCGGCGGGCTGCGGGGTTGGGGCGGCCGGCAGGGGAGCGCCCTGGCGGGCGGTGAGTCGCTGGTTTGGGGTTGGAGGGGGCGCGCTGGATGGCGCGGGGCGTGGCCTGTGTCCCGGGGTGGGCCCCGGGGTTGGCGGTGGGGCTGCGGCAGCCGGGGACAGCTGGCCGGCCCGCCCGTGCCCGTGCCCGTGCCCAGGCCCAGGCCCAGGCCCAGGCCCGAGGCGCGGGCGGGCTGGGGCTGCCAGGTGGAGGGGTCGGGCTTCTGCCCCCTGCTGGAGCTGCGTTGGGGGTCGCAGGGGTCCCGGCGTGCGGGCTGGCGGATGGGGGCGTGGCTAGGCAGCCAGCCAAAGGCGAGCAAAAGGGGAGGGTGCCGCGGGGCAAAAGCCTACAGCACCCGGTATTCCCAGGCGGTCTCCCATCCAAGTACTAACCAGGCCCGACCCTGCTTAGCTTCCGAGATCAGACGAGATCGGGCGCGTTCAGGGTGGTATGGCCGTAGACGCCAGAGGCCGCCTCCAGGCCCCTCTTGAGTGCGCGCCCGCACAGCCGCCGCCGCCGCCGCCGCCGCCGCCTCCTCCTCCTCCTCCTGCCCGCTCCCCGCTCTCACTCCCATTCCCATTCCCATTCCCATTCCCGCTCCCGCTCCCGCTGCCGCTTCTCCTCCGCCTCCTCCCTCTTTTCTCTTCTCTTCTCTTCTCCTCCTCCCCCCCCCTCCTCCTCAGCCGCCCTCCGCCTAGCCCTGCACCAGTGCCCGAACTCCAGCCCTCCGCCTGCCCAGCCCAGGACCTGCAGCACCGGGCGCCCAGTCGGCACGCTGCCGCCAAGCCAAGGGGAGCCAACCTCCTCCGGCTGCCGCTGGCCACAGGGAACTCCTACTCTCTCTTTCTAGGCCGGATCCCCTGCCTGCCGCCATCGCCCAGCCACACGCCAGCCGTGCCCGGCAGCCTCCACGCCTGCCCAGGGCTGCGCCCCGCGGCTCGCGGGTCCCGGCACCAGGGGGTTCGGCGCCCCACACCACCGCGGCCCGGGCCTTCCCTCCTACCCGGCCGCCAGCAGCCCCCCCACCGCTGACGCACAGGTCGCCCGCCCTCCCCCGGCACGGCCGCCGCGCCTCCACACACTCCCACGCCGCGAGGACAGCTGAGGGCCTGGGGACCCTTGTCCCCGCTCGGTCACGGGGGCCCAAGTGGGGCAGCAGGTCGGGAAGGAGGGCGGCAGCGCACGGAATCACCCCCGCCGCACGCTCGCGTGGGCACTCACACACACACACACACACACGCCTACACAAGGGGCACACAGTCGCACACCCCGACACCCTTCGTGGCACAGAGGGATTTCCGTCCTCAGCGCCCGTTCCCTCACGGGAGGGTGGGGCGCTTCAGCGCGACCCGCACCCTCCAGCCCGGCAGCCAGTTCGAGACTGTCGCTCCCCCTCTTCATGGAGGAACGACACAGGACCCTGCGCTGTTCTTTCGTCTGCTCGGCCCTCCCCGGGTTTGCTGCTGGTTCTTCCCGGGTTGGCTACCGTCCCTTCCACCTCCGTGGAAGGGCGGTTCCCCCTGCCACATTCCCCACTTCCGCGGGGGAGCGGCACACCGCCGGCCGGCCGGCCGGCTCTCTCGGGGGCTGCACAGGTGTTCCCCTTAGATGTTCCTGGTGCATGTTGTCTCTCTCCTCCTTTATAGTCCTCTTCCGCCAATCCCAACTCGGCTGCCCACACGCCAAGTACGCTGCTCTCCTCCAATCAGGAGCAGGATCAGCTCCTGGAGGTCATCACTCAAGTTGGCAAGAGGCAGCTGCATAGAAGCTGTTTTCTCCTCTCCCAGCGCCATATTGTGGGAGAGCAGATGCATAGAATAAGTCTTAATTCCAGTAACTCAGTCCAATCCGAGTTGCTCCCCACAGAGACCACAGGCTGTGTGCTGCCTGCCTGCCACGGACCCTCTGTCCCGGGGAGGTCCTGTGGGCACGCAGCCTGTGGCCGCGGGTCTCTGCCTGGCCTGCCAAAAGGGTGCCCCGTTTGGATGCTGTGTGAGTCAGGGCTGATGGGGGAGAGGGGGACAGAGAGAGGAGAGAGAGACAGAGAGAGAGAGAGAAAGAGAGAGAGACGTGTAGGTGTTGGTGTAAGTCAGAGACAGAGGGAGAGGGTGCCTGTATTGCCTGCGAGGCTTGGTGTGGGGTCCCTCCTTTGCGCTCTGGAGGGCTTCCGCGGCTGTGGCGCGTGGCCGCCGCACGGCCAGGTGGCGCAGAGGGCCCGCGGGTTGGGCTGCGCGAGGCACCGGGCCCTGAGTGGTGGGCAACCGCGCCCTGGCGTCGTCTTCGGGCGGTGGTCGTGGTCGTGGTCGTGGTCACAGTCATTGGGCTCCCTGGGAGACAGGAGCCCGGGAGGGGCGGTGGGAGTGCAGGTGCCGGGAGCTGCTGGTGCGGCGGGCTGCGGGGTTGGGGCGGCCGGCAGGGGAGCGCCCTGGCGGGCGGTGAGTCGCTGGTTTGGGGTTGGAGGGGGCGCGCTGGATGGCGCGGGGCGTGGCCTGTGTCCCGGGGTGGGCCCCGGGGTTGGCGGTGGGGCTGCGGCAGCCGGGGACAGCTGGCCGGCCCGCCCGTGCCCGTGCCCGTGCCCGTGCCCGTGCCCGTGCCCAGGCCCAGGCCCAGGCCCAGGCCCGAGGCGCGGGCGGGCTGGGGCTGCCAGGTGGAGGGGTCGGGCTTCTGCCCCCTGCTGGAGCTGCGTTGGGGGTCGCAGGGGTCCCGGCGTGCGGGCTGGCGGATGGGGGCGTGGCTAGGCAGCCAGCCAAAGGCGAGCAAAAGGGGAGGGTGCCGCGGGGCAAAAGCCTACAGCACCCGGTATTCCCAGGCGGTCTCCCATCCAAGTACTAACCAGGCCCGACCCTGCTTAGCTTCCGAGATCAGACGAGATCGGGCGCGTTCAGGGTGGTATGGCCGTAGACGCCAGAGGCTGCCTCCAGGCCCCTCTTGAGTGCGCGCCCGCACAGCCGCCGCCGCCGCCGCCGCCGCCGCCTCCTCCTCCTCCTCCTCCTCCTGCCCGCTCCCCGCTCTCACTCCCATTCCCATTCCCATTCCCATTCCCGCTCCCGCTCCCGCTGCCGCTTCTCCTCCGCCTCCTCCCTCTTTTCTCTTCTCTTCTCTTCTCCTCCTCCCCCCCCTCCTCCTCAGCCGCCCTCCGCCTAGCCCTGCACCAGTGCCCGAACTCCAGCCCTCCGCCTGCCCAGCCCAGGACCTGCAGCACCGGGCGCCCAGTCGGCACGCTGCCGCCAAGCCAAGGGGAGCCAACCTCCTCCGGCTGCCGCTGGCCACAGGGAACTCCTACTCTCTCTTTCTAGGCTGGATCCCCTGCCTGCCGCCATCGCCCAGCCACACGCCAGCCGTGCCCGGCAGCCTCCACGCCTGCCCAGGGCTGCGCCCCGCGGCTCGCGGGTCCCGGCACCAGGGGGTTCGGCGCCCCACACCACCGCGGCCCGGGCCTTCCCTCCTACCCGGCCGCCAGCAGCCCCCCCACCGCTGACGCACAGGTCGCCCGCCCTCCCCCGGCACGGCCGCCGCGCCTCCACACACTCCCACGCCGCGAGGACAGCTGAGGGCCTGGGGACCCTTGTCCCCGCTCGGTCACGGGGGCCCAAGTGGGGCAGCAGGTCGGGAAGGAGGGCGGCAGCGCACGGAATCACCCCCGCCGCACGCTCGCGTGGGCACTCACACACACACACACACACACGCCTACACAAGGGGCACACAGTCGCACACCCCGACACCCTTCGTGGCACAGAGGGATTTCCGTCCTCAGCGCCCGTTCCCTCACGGGAGGGTGGGGCGCTTCAGCGCGACCCGCACCCTCCAGCCCGGCAGCCAGTTCGAGACTGTCGCTCCCCCTCTTCATGGAGGAACGACACAGGACCCTGCGCTGTTCTTTCGTCTGCTCGGCCCTCCCCGGGTTTGCTGCTGGTTCTTCCCGGGTTGGCTACCGTCCCTTCCACCTCCGTGGAAGGGCGGTTCCCCCTGCCACATTCCCCACTTCCGCGGGGGAGCGGCACACCGCCGGCCGGCCGGCCGGCCGGCTCTCTCGGGGGCTGCACAGGTGTTCCCCTTAGATGTTCCTGGTGCATGTTGTCTCTCTCCTCCTTTATAGTCCTCTTCCGCCAATCCCAACTCGGCTGCCCACACGCCAAGTACGCTGCTCTCCTCCAATCAGGAGCAGGATCAGCTCCTGGAGGTCATCACTCAAGTTGGCAAGAGGCAGCTGCATAGAAGCTGTTTTCTCCTCTCCCAGCGCCATATTGTGGGAGAGCAGATGCATAGAATAAGTCTTAATTCCAGTAACTCAGTCCAATCCGAGTTGCTCCCCACAGAGACCACAGGCTGTGTGCTGCCTGCCTGCCACGGACCCTCTGTCCCGGGGAGGTCCTGTGGGCACGCAGCCTGTGGCCGCGGGTCTCTGCCTGGCCTGCCAAAAGGGTGCCCCGTTTGGATGCTGTGTGAGTCAGGGCTGATGGGGGAGAGGGGGACAGAGAGAGGAGAGAGAGACAGAGAGAGAGAGAGAAAGAGAGAGAGACGTGTAGGTGTTGGTGTAAGTCAGAGACAGAGGGAGAGGGTGCCTGTATTGCCTGCGAGGCTTGGTGTGGGGTCCCTCCTTTGCGCTCTGGAGGGCTTCCGCGGCTGTGGCGCGTGGCCGCCGCACGGCCAGGTGGCGCAGAGGGCCCGCGGGTTGGGCTGCGCGAGGCACCGGGCCCTGAGTGGTGGGCAACCGCGCCCTGGCGTCGTCTTCGGGCGGTGGTCGTGGTCGTGGTCGTGGTCACAGTCATTGGGCTCCCTGGGAGACAGGAGCCCGGGAGGGGCGGTGGGAGTGCAGGTGCCGGGAGCTGCTGGTGCGGCGGGCTGCGGGGTTGGGGCGGCCGGCAGGGGAGCGCCCTGGCGGGCGGTGAGTCGCTGGTTTGGGGTTGGAGGGGGCGCGCTGGATGGCGCGGGGCGTGGCCTGTGTCCCGGGGTGGGCCCCGGGGTTGGCGGTGGGGCTGCGGCAGCCGGGGACAGCTGGCCGGCCCGCCCGTGCCCGTGCCCGTGCCCGTGCCCAGGCCCAGGCCCAGGCCCAGGCCCAGGCCCGAGGCGCGGGCGGGCTGGGGCTGCCAGGTGGAGGGGTCGGGCTTCTGCCCCCTGCTGGAGCTGCGTTGGGGGTCGCAGGGGTCCCGGCGTGCGGGCTGGCGGATGGGGGCGTGGCTAGGCAGCCAGCCAAAGGCGAGCAAAAGGGGAGGGTGCCGCGGGGCAAAAGCCTACAGCACCCGGTATTCCCAGGCGGTCTCCCATCCAAGTACTAACCAGGCCCGACCCTGCTTAGCTTCCGAGATCAGACGAGATCGGGCGCGTTCAGGGTGGTATGGCCGTAGACGCCAGAGGCCGCCTCCAGGCCCCTCTTGAGTGCGCGCCCGCACAGCCGCCGCCGCCGCCGCCGCCGCCGCCTCCTCCTCCTCCTCCTCCTCCTCCTGCCCGCTCCCCGCTCTCACTCCCATTCCCATTCCCATTCCCATTCCCGCTCCCGCTCCCGCTGCCGCTTCTCCTCCGCCTCCTCCCTCTTTTCTCTTCTCTTCTCTTCTCCTCCTCCCCCCCCCTCCTCCTCAGCCGCCCTCCGCCTAGCCCTGCACCAGTGCCCGAACTCCAGCCCTCCGCCTGCCCAGCCCAGGACCTGCAGCACCGGGCGCCCAGTCGGCACGCTGCCGCCAAGCCAAGGGGAGCCAACCTCCTCCGGCTGCCGCTGGCCACAGGGAACTCCTACTCTCTCTTTCTAGGCCGGATCCCCTGCCTGCCGCCATCGCCCAGCCACACGCCAGCCGTGCCCGGCAGCCTCCACGCCTGCCCAGGGCTGCGCCCCGCGGCTCGCGGGTCCCGGCACCAGGGGGTTCGGCGCCCCACACCACCGCGGCCCGGGCCTTCCCTCCTACCCGGCCGCCAGCAGCCCCCCCACCGCTGACGCACAGGTCGCCCGCCCTCCCCCGGCACGGCCGCCGCGCCTCCACACACTCCCACGCCGCGAGGACAGCTGAGGGCCTGGGGACCCTTGTCCCCGCTCGGTCACGGGGGCCCAAGTGGGGCAGCAGGTCGGGAAGGAGGGCGGCAGCGCACGGAATCACCCCCGCCGCACGCTCGCGTGGGCACTCACACACACACACACACACACACACACACGCCTACACAAGGGGCACACAGTCGCACACCCCGACACCCTTCGTGGCACAGAGGGATTTCCGTCCTCAGCGCCCGTTCCCTCACGGGAGGGTGGGGCGCTTCAGCGCGACCCGCACCCTCCAGCCCGGCAGCCAGTTCGAGACTGTCGCTCCCCCTCTTCATGGAGGAACGACACAGGACCCTGCGCTGTTCTTTCGTCTGCTCGGCCCTCCCCGGGTTTGCTGCTGGTTCTTCCCGGGTTGGCTACCGTCCCTTCCACCTCCGTGGAAGGGCGGTTCCCCCTGCCACATTCCCCACTTCCGCGGGGGAGCGGCACACCGCCGGCCGGCCGGCCGGCTCTCTCGGGGGCTGCACAGGTGTTCCCCTTAGATGTTCCTGGTGCATGTTGTCTCTCTCCTCCTTTATAGTCCTCTTCCGCCAATCCCAACTCGGCTGCCCACACGCCAAGTACGCTGCTCTCCTCCAATCAGGAGCAGGATCAGCTCCTGGAGGTCATCACTCAAGTTGGCAAGAGGCAGCTGCATAGAAGCTGTTTTCTCCTCTCCCAGCGCCATATTGTGGGAGAGCAGATGCATAGAATAAGTCTTAATTCCAGTAACTCAGTCCAATCCGAGTTGCTCCCCACAGAGACCACAGGCTGTGTGCTGCCTGCCTGCCACGGACCCTCTGTCCCGGGGAGGTCCTGTGGGCACGCAGCCTGTGGCCGCGGGTCTCTGCCTGGCCTGCCAAAAGGGTGCCCCGTTTGGATGCTGTGTGAGTCAGGGCTGATGGGGGAGAGGGGGACAGAGAGAGGAGAGAGAGACAGAGAGAGAGAGAGAAAGAGAGAGAGACGTGTAGGTGTTGGTGTAAGTCAGAGACAGAGGGAGAGGGTGCCTGTATTGCCTGCGAGGCTTGGTGTGGGGTCCCTCCTTTGCGCTCTGGAGGGCTTCCGCGGCTGTGGCGCGTGGCCGCCGCACGGCCAGGTGGCGCAGAGGGCCCGCGGGATGGGCTGCGCGAGGCACCGGGCCCTGAGTGGTGGGCAACCGCGCCCTGGCGTCGTCTTCGGGCGGTGGTCGTGGTCGTGGTCGTGGTCACAGTCATTGGGCTCCCTGGGAGACAGGAGCCCGGGAGGGGCGGTGGGAGTGCAGGTGCCGGGAGCTGCTGGTGCGGCGGGCTGCGGGGTTGGGGCGGCCGGCAGGGGAGCGCCCTGGCGGGCGGTGAGTCGCTGGTTTGGGGTTGGAGGGGGCGCGCTGGATGGCGCGGGGCGTGGCCTGTGTCCCGGGGTGGGCCCCGGGGTTGGCGGTGGGGCTGCGGCAGCCGGGGACAGCTGGCCGGCCCGCCCGTGCCCGTGCCCGTGCCCGTGCCCGTGCCCAGGCCCAGGCCCAGGCCCAGGCCCGAGGCGCGGGCGGGCTGGGGCTGCCAGGTGGAGGGGTCGGGCTTCTGCCCCCTGCTGGAGCTGCGTTGGGGGTCGCAGGGGTCCCGGCGTGCGGGCTGGCGGATGGGGGCGTGGCTAGGCAGCCAGCCAAAGGCGAGCAAAAGGGGAGGGTGCCGCGGGGCAAAAGCCTACAGCACCCGGTATTCCCAGGCGGTCTCCCATCCAAGTACTAACCAGGCCCGACCCTGCTTAGCTTCCGAGATCAGACGAGATCGGGCGCGTTCAGGGTGGTATGGCCGTAGACGCCAGAGGCTGCGTCCAGGCCCCTCTTGAGTGCGCGCCCGCACAGCCGCCGCCGCCGCCGCCGCCGCCGCCGCCGCCTCCTCCTCCTCCTCCTCCTCCTGCCCGCTCCCCGCTCTCACTCCCATTCCCATTCCCATTCCCATTCCCGCTCCCGCTCCCGCTGCCGCTTCTCCTCCGCCTCCTCCCTCTTTTCTCTTCTCTTCTCTTCTCCTCCTCCCCCCCCCTCCTCCTCAGCCGCCCTCCGCCTAGCCCTGCACCAGTGCCCGAACTCCAGCCCTCCGCCTGCCCAGCCCAGGACCTGCAGTGCAGCACCGGGCGCCCAGTCGGCACGCTGCCGCCAAGCCAAGGGGAGCCAACCTCCTCCGGCTGCCGCTGGCCACAGGGAACTCCTACTCTCTCTTTCTAGGCCGGATCCCCTGCCTGCCGCCATCGCCCAGCCACACGCCAGCCGTGCCCGGCAGCCTCCACGCCTGCCCAGGGCTGCGCCCCGCGGCTCGCGGGTCCCGGCACCAGGGGGTTCGGCGCCCCACACCACCGCGGCCCGGGCCTTCCCTCCTACCCGGCCGCCAGCAGCCCCCCCACCGCTGACGCACAGGTCGCCCGCCCTCCCCCGGCACGGCCGCCGCGCCTCCACACACTCCCACGCCGCGAGGACAGCTGAGGGCCTGGGGACCCTTGTCCCCGCTCGGTCACGGGGGCCCAAGTGGGGCAGCAGGTCGGGAAGGAGGGCGGCAGCGCACGGAATCACCCCCGCCGCACGCTCGCGTGGGCACTCACACACACACACACACACACACACACACGCCTACACAAGGGGCACACAGTCGCACACCCCGACACCCTTCGTGGCACAGAGGGATTTCCGTCCTCAGCGCCCGTTCCCTCACGGGAGGGTGGGGCGCTTCAGCGCGACCCGCACCCTCCAGCCCGGCAGCCAGTTCGAGACTGTCGCTCCCCCTCTTCATGGAGGAACGACACAGGACCCTGCGCTGTTCTTTCGTCTGCTCGGCCCTCCCCGGGTTTGCTGCTGGTTCTTCCCGGGTTGGCTACCGTCCCTTCCACCTCCGTGGAAGGGCGGTTCCCCCTGCCACATTCCCCACTTCCGCGGGGGAGCGGCACACCGCCGGCCGGCCGGCCGGCTCTCTCGGGGGCTGCACAGGTGTTCCCCTTAGATGTTCCTGGTGCATGTTGTCTCTCTCCTCCTTTATAGTCCTCTTCCGCCAATCCCAACTCGGCTGCCCACACGCCAAGTACGCTGCTCTCCTCCAATCAGGAGCAGGATCAGCTCCTGGAGGTCATCACTCAAGTTGGCAAGAGGCAGCTGCATAGAAGCTGTTTTCTCCTCTCCCAGCGCCATATTGTGGGAGAGCAGATGCATAGAATAAGTCTTAATTCCAGTAACTCAGTCCAATCCGAGTTGCTCCCCACAGAGACCACAGGCTGTGTGCTGCCTGCCTGCCACGGACCCTCTGTCCCGGGGAGGTCCTGTGGGCACGCAGCCTGTGGCCGCGGGTCTCTGCCTGGCCTGCCAAAAGGGTGCCCCGTTTGGATGCTGTGTGAGTCAGGGCTGATGGGGGAGAGGGGGACAGAGAGAGGAGAGAGAGACAGAGAGAGAGAGAGAAAGAGAGAGAGACGTGTAGGTGTTGGTGTAAGTCAGAGACAGAGGGAGAGGGTGCCTGTATTGCCTGCGAGGCTTGGTGTGGGGTCCCTCCTTTGCGCTCTGGAGGGCTTCCGCGGCTGTGGCGCGTGGCCGCCGCACGGCCAGGTGGCGCAGAGGGCCCGCGGGTTGGGCTGCGCGAGGCACCGGGCCCTGAGTGGTGGGCAACCGCGCCCTGGCGTCGTCTTCGGGCGGTGGTCGTGGTCGTGGTCGTGGTCACAGTCATTGGGCTCCCTGGGAGACAGGAGCCCGGGAGGGGCGGTGGGAGTGCAGGTGCCGGGAGCTGCTGGTGCGGCGGGCTGCGGGGTTGGGGCGGCCGGCAGGGGAGCGCCCTGGCGGGCGGTGAGTCGCTGGTTTGGGGTTGGAGGGGGCGCGCTGGATGGCGCGGGGCGTGGCCTGTGTCCCGGGGTGGGCCCCGGGGTTGGCGGTGGGGCTGCGGCAGCCGGGGACAGCTGGCCGGCCCGCCCGTGCCCGTGCCCGTGCCCGTGCCCGTGCCCAGGCCCAGGCCCAGGCCCAGGCCCGAGGCGCGGGCGGGCTGGGGCTGCCAGGTGGAGGGGTCGGGCTTCTGCCCCCTGCTGGAGCTGCGTTGGGGGTCGCAGGGGTCCCGGCGTGCGGGCTGGCGGATGGGGGCGTGGCTAGGCAGCCAGCCAAAGGCGAGCAAAAGGGGAGGGTGCCGCGGGGCAAAAGCCTACAGCACCCGGTATTCCCAGGCGGTCTCCCATCCAAGTACTAACCAGGCCCGACCCTGCTTAGCTTCCGAGATCAGACGAGATCGGGCGCGTTCAGGGTGGTATGGCCGTAGACGCCAGAGGCTGCCTCCAGGCCCCTCTTGAGTGCGCGCCCGCACAGCCGCCGCCGCCGCCGCCGCCGCCGCCGCCGCCTCCTCTTCCTGCCCGCTCCCCGCTCTCACTCCCATTCCCATTCCCATTCCCACTCCCGCTCCCGCTGCCGCTGCCGCTTCTCCTCCGCCTCCTCCCTCTTTTCTCTTCTCTTCTCTTCTCCTCCTCCCCCCCCTCCTCCTCAGCCGCCCTCCGCCTAGCCCTGCACCAGTGCCCGAACTCCAGCCCTCCACCTGCCCAGCCCAGGACCTGCAGCACCGGGCGCCCAGTCGGCACGCTGCCGCCAAGCCAAGGGGAGCCAACCTCCTCCGGCTGCCGCTGGCCACAGGGAACTCCTACTCTCTCTTTCTAGGCCGGATCCCCTGCCTGCCGCCATCGCCCAGCCACACGCCAGCCGTGCCCGGCAGCCTCCACGCCTGCCCAGGGCTGCGCCCCGCGGCTCGCGGGTCCCGGCACCAGGGGGTTCGGCGCCCCACACCACCGCGGCCCGGGCCTTCCCTCCTACCCGGCCGCCAGCAGCCCCCCCACCGCTGACGCACAGGTCGCCCGCCCTCCCCCGGCACGGCCGCCGCGCCTCCACACACTCCCACGCCGCGAGGACAGCTGAGGGCCTGGGGACCCTTGTCCCCGCTCGGTCACGGGGGCCCAAGTGGGGCAGCAGGTCGGGAAGGAGGGCGGCAGCGTACGGAATCACCCCCGCCGCACGCTCGCGTGGGCACTCACACACACACACACACACACACGCCTACACAAGGGGCACACAGTCGCACACCCCGACACCCTTCGTGGCACAGAGGGATTTCCGTCCTCAGCGCCCGTTCCCTCACGGGAGGGTGGGGCGCTTCAGCGCGACCCGCACCCTCCAGCCCGGCAGCCAGTTCGAGACCACAGGCTGTGTGCTGCCTGCCTGCCACGGACCCTCTGTCCCGGGGAGGTCCTGTGGGCACGCAGCCTGTGGCCGCGGGTCTCTGCCTGGCCTGCCAAAAGGGTGCCCCGTTTGGATGCTGTGTGAGTCAGGGCTGATGGGGGAGAGGGGGACAGAGAGAGGAGAGAGAGACAGAGAGAGAGAGAGAAAGAGAGAGAGACGTGTAGGTGTTGGTGTAAGTCAGAGACAGAGGGAGAGGGTGCCTGTATTGCCTGCGAGGCTTGGTGTGGGGTCCCTCCTTTGCGCTCTGGAGGGCTTCCGCGGCTGTGGCGCGTGGCCGCCGCACGGCCAGGTGGCGCAGAGGGCCCGCGGGTTGGGCTGCGCGAGGCACCGGGCCCTGAGTGGTGGGCAACCGCGCCCTGGCGTCGTCTTCGGGCGGTGGTCGTGGTCGTGGTCGTGGTCACAGTCATTGGGCTCCCTGGGAGACAGGAGCCCGGGAGGGGCGGTGGGAGTGCAGGTGCCGGGAGCTGCTGGTGCGGCGGGCTGCGGGGTTGGGGCGGCCGGCAGGGGAGCGCCCTGGCGGGCGGTGAGTCGCTGGTTTGGGGTTGGAGGGGGCGCGCTGGATGGCGCGGGGCGTGGCCTGTGTCCCGGGGTGGGCCCCGGGGTTGGCGGTGGGGCTGCGGCAGCCGGGGACAGCTGGCCGGCCCGCCCGTGCCCGTGCCCGTGCCCGTGCCCGTGCCCAGGCCCAGGCCCGAGGCGCGGGCGGGCTGGGGCTGCCAGGTGGAGGGGTCGGGCTTCTGCCCCCTGCTGGAGCTGCGTTGGGGGTCGCAGGGGTCCCGGCGTGCGGGCTGGCGGATGGGGGCGTGGCTAGGCAGCCAGCCAAAGGCGAGCAAAAGGGGAGGGTGCCGCGGGGCAAAAGCCTACAGCACCCGGTATTCCCAGGCGGTCTCCCATCCAAGTACTAACCAGGCCCGACCCTGCTTAGCTTCCGAGATCAGACGAGATCGGGCGCGTTCAGGGTGGTATGGCCGTAGACGCCAGAGGCTGCCTCCAGGCCCCTCTTGAGTGCGCGCCCGCACAGCCGCCGCCGCCGCCGCCTCCGCCGCCGCCGCCTCCTCCTCCTCCTCCTCCTGCCCGCTCCCCGCTCTCACTCCCATTCCCATTCCCATTCCCATTCCCATTCCCACTCCCGCTCCCGCTCCCGCTGCCGCTTCTCCTCCGCCTCCTCCCTCTTTTCTCTTCTCTTCTCTTCTCCTCCTCCCCCCCCTCCTCCTCAGCCGCCCTCCGCCTAGCCCTGCACCAGTGCCCGAACTCCAGCCCTCCGCCTGCCCAGCCCAGGACCTGCAGCACCGGGCGCCCAGTCGGCACGCTGCCGCCAAGCCAAGGGGAGCCAACCTCCTCCGGCTGCCGCTGGCCACAGGGAACTCCTACTCTCTCTTTCTAGGCCGGATCCCCTGCCTGCCGCCATCGCCCAGCCACACGCCAGCCGTGCCCGGCAGCCTCCACGCCTGCCCAGGGCTGCGCCCCGCGGCTCGCGCGTCCCGGCACCAGGGGGTTCGGCGCCCCACACCACCGCGGCCCGGGCCTTCCCTCCTACCCGGCCGCCAGCAGCCCCCCCACCGCTGACGCACAGGTCGCCCGCCCTCCCCCGGCACGGCCGCCGCGCCTCCACACACTCCCACGCCGCGAGGACAGCTGAGGGCCTGGGGACCCTTGTCCCCGCTCGGTCACGGGGGCCCAAGTGGGGCAGCAGGTCGGGAAGGAGGGCGGCAGCGCACGGAATCACCCCCGCCGCACGCTCGCGTGGGCACTCACACACACACACACACACACACACACACGCCTACACAAGGGGCACACAGTCGCACACCCCGACACCCTTCGTGGCACAGAGGGATTTCCGTCCTCAGCGCCCGTTCCCTCACGGGAGGGTGGGGCGCTTCAGCGCGACCCGCACCCTCCAGCCCGGCAGCCAGTTCGAGACTGTCGCTCCCCCTCTTCATGGAGGAACGACACAGGACCCTGCGTTGTTCTTTCGTCTGCTCGGCCCTCCCCGGGTTTGCTGCTGGTTCTTCCCGGGTTGGCTACCGTCCCTTCCACCTCCGTGGAAGGGCGGTTCCCCCTGCCACATTCCCCACTTCCGCGGGGGAGCGGCACACCGCCGGCCGGCCGGCCGGCTCTCTCGGGGGCTGCACAGGTGTTCCCCTTAGATGTTCCTGGTGCATGTTGTCTCTCTCCTCCTTTATAGTCCTCTTCCGCCAATCCCAACTCGGCTGCCCACACGCCAAGTACGCTGCTCTCCTCCAATCAGGAGCAGGATCAGCTCCTGGAGGTCATCACTCAAGTTGGCAAGAGGCAGCTGCATAGAAGCTGTTTTCTCCTCTCCCAGCGCCATATTGTGGGAGAGCAGATGCATAGAATAAGTCTTAATTCCAGTAACTCAGTCCAATCCGAGTTGCTCCCCACAGAGACCACAGGCTGTGTGCTGCCTGCCTGCCACGGACCCTCTGTCCCGGGGAGGTCCTGTGGGCACGCAGCCTGTGGCCGCGGGTCTCTGCCTGGCCTGCCAAAAGGGTGCCCCGTTTGGATGCTGTGTGAGTCAGGGCTGATGGGGGAGAGGGGGACAGAGAGAGGAGAGAGAGACAGAGAGAGAGAGAGAAAGAGAGAGAGACGTGTAGGTGTTGGTGTAAGTCAGAGACAGAGGGAGAGGGTGCCTGTATTGCCTGCGAGGCTTGGTGTGGGGTCCCTCCTTTGCGCTCTGGAGGGCTTCCGCGGCTGTGGCGCGTGGCCGCCGCACGGCCAGGTGGCGCAGAGGGCCCGCGGGTTGGGCTGCGCGAGGCACCGGGCCCTGAGTGGTGGGCAACCGCGCCCTGGCGTCGTCTTCGGGCGGTGGTCGTGGTCGTGGTCGTGGTCACAGTCATTGGGCTCCCTGGGAGACAGGAGCCCGGGAGGGGCGGTGGGAGTGCAGGTGCCGGGAGCTGCTGGTGCGGCGGGCTGCGGGGTTGGGGCGGCCGGCAGGGGAGCGCCCTGGCGGGCGGTGAGTCGCTGGTTTGGGGTTGGAGGGGGCGCGCTGGATGGCGCGGGGCGTGGCCTGTGTCCCGGGGTGGGCCCCGGGGTTGGCGGTGGGGCTGCGGCAGCCGGGGACAGCTGGCCGGCCCGCCCGTGCCCGTGCCCGTGCCCGTGCCCGTGCCCAGGCCCAGGCCCAGGCCCAGGCCCGAGGCGCGGGCGGGCTGGGGCTGCCAGGTGGAGGGGTCGGGCTTCTGCCCCCTGCTGGAGCTGCGTTGGGGGTCGCAGGGGTCCCGGCGTGCGGGCTGGCGGATGGGGGCGTGGCTAGGCAGCCAGCCAAAGGCGAGCAAAAGGGGAGGGTGCCGCGGGGCAAAAGCCTACAGCACCCGGTATTCCCAGGCGGTCTCCCATCCAAGTACTAACCAGGCCCGACCCTGCTTAGCTTCCGAGATCAGACGAGATCGGGCGCGTTCAGGGTGGTATGGCCGTAGACGCCAGAGGCTGCCTCCAGGCCCCTCTTGAGTGCGCGCCCGCACAGCCGCCGCCGCCGCCTCCTCCTCTTCCTGCCCGCTCCCCGCTCTCACTCCCATTCCCATTCCCATTCCCACTCCCGCTCCCGCTCCCGCTGCCGCTTCTCCTCCGCCTCCTCCCTCTTTTCTCTTCTCTTCTCTTCTCCTCCTCCCCCCCCCTCCTCCTCAGCCGCCCTCCGCCTAGCCCTGCACCAGTGCCCGAACTCCAGCCCTCCACCTGCCCAGCCCAGGACCTGCAGCACCGGGCGCCCAGTCGGCACGCTGCCGCCAAGCCAAGGGGAGCCAACCTCCTCCGGCTGCCGCTGGCCACAGGGAACTCCTACTCTCTCTTTCTAGGCCGGATCCCCTGCCTGCCGCCATCGACCAGCCACACGCCAGCCGTGCCCGGCAGCCTCCACGCCTGCCCAGGGCTGCGCCCCGCGGCTCGCGGGTCCCGGCACCAGGGGGTTCGGCGCCCCACACCACCGCGGCCCGGGCCTTCCCTCCTACCCGGCCGCCAGCAGCCCCCCACCGCTGACGCACAGGTCGCCCGCCCTCCCCCGGCACGGCCGCCGCGCCTCCACACACTCCCACGCCGCGAGGACAGCTGAGGGCCTGGGGACCCTTGTCCCCGCTCGGTCACGGGGGCCCAAGTGGGGCAGCAGGTCGGGAAGGAGGGCGGCAGCGTACGGAATCACCCCCGCCGCACGCTCGCGTGGGCACTCACACACACACACACACACACACACGCCAACACAAGAGGCACACAGTCGCACACCCCGACACCCTTCGTGGCACAGAGGGATTTCCGTCCTCAGCGCCCGTTCCCTCACGGGAGGGTGGGGCGCTTCAGCGCGACCCGCACCCTCCAGCCCGGCAGCCAGTTCGAGACCACAGGCTGTGTGCTGCCTGCCTGCCACGGACCCTCTGTCCCGGGGAGGTCCTGTGGGCACGCAGCCTGTGGCCGCGGGTCTCTGCCTGGCCTGCCAAAAGGGTGCCCCGTTTGGATGCTGTGTGAGTCAGGGCTGATGGGGGAGAGGGGGACAGAGAGAGGAGAGAGAGACAGAGAGAGAGAGAGAAAGAGAGAGAGACGTGTAGGTGTTGGTGTAAGTCAGAGACAGAGGGAGAGGGTGCCTGTATTGCCTGCGAGGCTTGGTGTGGGGTCCCTCCTTTGCGCTCTGGAGGGCTTCCGCGGCTGTGGCGCGTGGCCGCCGCACGGCCAGGTGGCGCAGAGGGCCCGCGGGTTGGGCTGCGCGAGGCACCGGGCCCTGAGTGGTGGGCAACCGCGCCCTGGCGTCGTCTTCGGGCGGTGGTCGTGGTCGTGGTCGTGGTCACAGTCATTGGGCTCCCTGGGAGACAGGAGCCCGGGAGGGGCGGTGGGAGTGCAGGTGCCGGGAGCTGCTGGTGCGGCGGGCTGCGGGGTTGGGGCGGCCGGCAGGGGAGCGCCCTGGCGGGCGGTGAGTCGCTGGTTTGGGGTTGGAGGGGGCGCGCTGGATGGCGCGGGGCGTGGCCTGTGTCCCGGGGTGGGCCCCGGGGTTGGCGGTGGGGCTGCGGCAGCCGGGGACAGCTGGCCGGCCCGCCCGTGCCCGTGCCCGTGCCCAGGCCCAGGCCCAGGCCCAGGCCCGAGGCGCGGGCGGGCTGGGGCTGCCAGGTGGAGGGGTCGGGCTTCTGCCCCCTGCTGGAGCTGCGTTGGGGGTCGCAGGGGTCCCGGCGTGCGGGCTGGCGGATGGGGGCGTGGCTAGGCAGCCAGCCAAAGGCGAGCAAAAGGGGAGGGTGCCGCGGGGCAAAAGCCTACAGCACCCGGTATTCCCAGGCGGTCTCCCATCCAAGTACTAACCAGGCCCGACCCTGCTTAGCTTCCGAGATCAGACGAGATCGGGCGCGTTCAGGGTGGTATGGCCGTAGACGCCAGAGGCTGCGTCCAGGCCCCTCTTGAGTGCGCGCCCGCACGGCCGCCGCCGCCGCCGCCGCCGCCGCCTCCTCCTCCTCCTCCTGCCCGCTCCCCGCTCTCACTCCCATTCCCATTCCCATTCCCGCTCCCGCTCCCGCTCCCGCTGCCGCTTCTCCTCCGCCTCCTCCCTCTTTTCTCTTCTCTTCTCTTCTCCTCCTCCCCCCCCTCCTCCTCAGCCGCCCTCCGCCTAGCCCTGCACCAGTGCCCGAACTCCAGCCCTCCGCCTGCCCAGCCCAGGACCTGCAGCACCGGGCGCCCAGTCGGCACGCTGCCGCCAAGCCAAGGGGAGCCAACCTCCTCCGGCTGCCGCTGGCCACAGGGAACTCCTACTCTCTCTTTCTAGGCCGGATCCCCTGCCTGCCGCCATCGCCCAGCCACACGCCAGCCGTGCCCGGCAGCCTCCACGCCTGCCCAGGGCTGCGCCCCGCGGCTCGCGGGTCCCGGCACCAGGGGGTTCGGCGCCCCACACCACCGCGGCCCGGGCCTTCCCTCCTACCCGGCCGCCAGCAGCCCCCCCACCGCTGACGCACAGGTCGCCCGCCCTCCCCCGGCACGGCCGCCGCACCTCCACACACTCCCACGCCGCGAGGACAGCTGAGGGCCTGGGGACCCTTGTCCCCGCTCGGTCACGGGGGCCCAAGTGGGGCAGCAGGTCGGGAAGGAGGGCGGCAGCGCACGGAATCACCCCCGCCGCACGCTCGCGTGGGCACTCACACACACACACACACACACACACACACACACGCCTACACAAGGGGCACACAGTCGCACACCCCGACACCCTTCGTGGCACAGAGGGATTTCCGTCCTCAGCGCCCGTTCCCTCACGGGAGGGTGGGGCGCTTCAGCGCGACCCGCACCCTCCAGCCCGGCAGCCAGTTCGAGACTGTCGCTCCCCCTCTTCATGGAGGAACGACACAGGACCCTGCGCTGTTCTTTCGTCTGCTCGGCCCTCCCCGGGTTTGCTGCTGGTTCTTCCCGGGTTGGCTACCGTCCCTTCCACCTCCGTGGAAGGGCGGTTCCCCCTGCCACATTCCCCACTTCCGCGGGGGAGCGGCACACCGCCGGCCGGCCGGCCGGCTCTCTCGGGGGCTGCACAGGTGTTCCCCTTAGATGTTCCTGGTGCATGTTGTCTCTCTCCTCCTTTATAGTCCTCTTCCGCCAATCCCAACTCGGCTGCCCACACGCCAAGTACGCTGCTCTCCTCCAATCAGGAGCAGGATCAGCTCCTGGAGGTCATCACTCAAGTTGGCAAGAGGCAGCTGCATAGAAGCTGTTTTCTCCTCTCCCAGCGCCATATTGTGGGAGAGCAGATGCATAGAATAAGTCTTAATTCCAGTAACTCAGTCCAATCCGAGTTGCTCCCCACAGAGACCACAGGCTGTGTGCTGCCTGCCTGCCACGGACCCTCTGTCCCGGGGAGGTCCTGTGGGCACGCAGCCTGTGGCCGCGGGTCTCTGCCTGGCCTGCCAAAAGGGTGCCCCGTTTGGATGCTGTGTGAGTCAGGGCTGATGGGGGAGAGGGGGACAGAGAGAGGAGAGAGAGACAGAGAGAGAGAGAGAAAGAGAGAGAGACGTGTAGGTGTTGGTGTAAGTCAGAGACAGAGGGAGAGGGTGCCTGTATTGCCTGCGAGGCTTGGTGTGGGGTCCCTCCTTTGCGCTCTGGAGGGCTTCCGCGGCTGTGGCGCGTGGCCGCCGCACGGCCAGGTGGCGCAGAGGGCCCGCGGGTTGGGCTGCGCGAGGCACCGGGCCCTGAGTGGTGGGCAACCGCGCCCTGGCGTCGTCTTCGGGCGGTGGTCGTGGTCGTGGTCATGGTCACAGTCATTGGGCTCCCTGGGAGACAGGAGCCCGGGAGGGGCGGTGGGAGTGCAGGTGCCGGGAGCTGCTGGTGCGGCGGGCTGCGGGGTTGGGGCGGCCGGCAGGGGAGCGCCCTGGCGGGCGGTGAGTCGCTGGTTTGGGGTTGGAGGGGGCGCGCTGGATGGCGCGGGGCGTGGCCTGTGTCCCGGGGTGGGCCCCGGGGTTGGCGGTGGGGCTGCGGCAGCCGGGGACAGCTGGCCGGCCCGCCCGTGCCCGTGCCCGTGCCCAGGCCCAGGCCCAGGCCCAGGCCCAGGCCCGAGGCGCGGGCGGGCTGGGGCTGCCAGGTGGAGGGGTCGGGCTTCTGCCCCCTGCTGGAGCTGCGTTGGGGGTCGCAGGGGTCCCGGCGTGCGGGCTGGCGGATGGGGGCGTGGCTAGGCAGCCAGCCAAAGGCGAGCAAAAGGGGAGGGTGCCGCGGGGCAAAAGCCTACAGCACCCGGTATTCCCAGGCGGTCTCCCATCCAAGTACTAACCAGGCCCGACCCTGCTTAGCTTCCGAGATCAGACGAGATCGGGCGCGTTCAGGGTGGTATGGCCGTAGACGCCAGAGGCCGCCTCCAGGCCCCTCTTGAGTGCGCGCCCGCACAGCCGCCGCCGCCGCCGCCGCCGCCGCCGCCGCCTCCTCTTCCTGCCCGCTCCCCGCTCTCACTCCCATTCCCATTCCCATTCCCATTCCCGCTCCCGCTCCCGCTGCCGCTTCTCCTCCGCCTCCTCCCTCTTTTCTCTTCTCTTCTCTTCTCCTCCCCCCCCCCCTCCTCAGCCGCCCTCCGCCTAGCCCTGCACCAGTGCCCGAACTCCAGCCCTCCGCCTGCCCAGCCCAGGACCTGCAGCACCGGGCGCCCAGTCGGCACGCTGCCGCCAAGCCAAGGGGAGCCAACCTCCTCCGGCTGCCGCTGGCCACAGGGAACTCCTACTCTCTCTTTCTAGGCCGGATCCCCTGCCTGCCGCCATCGCCCAGCCACACGCCAGCCGTGCCCGGCAGCCTCCACGCCTGCCCAGGGCTGCGCCCCGCGGCTCGCGGGTCCCGGCACCAGGGGGTTCGGCGCCCCACACCACCGCGGCCCGGGCCTTCCCTCCTACCCGGCCGCCAGCAGCCCCCCCACCGCTGACGCACAGGTCGCCCGCCCTCCCCCGGCACGGCCGCCGCGCCTCCACACACTCCCACGCCGCGAGGACAGCTGAGGGCCTGGGGACCCTTGTCCCCGCTCGGTCACGGGGGCCCAAGTGGGGCAGCAGGTCGGGAAGGAGGGCGGCAGCGCATGGAATCACCCCCGCCGCACGCTCGCGTGGGCACTCACACACACACACACACACACACACACACACGCCTACACAAGGGGCACACAGTCGCACACCCCGACACCCTTCGTGGCACAGAGGGATTTCCGTCCTCAGCGCCCGTTCCCTCACGGGAGGGTGGGGCGCTTCAGCGCGACCCGCACCCTCCAGCCCGGCAGCCAGTTCGAGACTGTCGCTCCCCCTCTTCATGGAGGAACGACACAGGACCCTGCGCTGTTCTTTCGTCTGCTCGGCCCTCCCCGGGTTTGCTGCTGGTTCTTCCCGGGTTGGCTACCGTCCCTTCCACCTCCGTGGAAGGGCGGTTCCCCCTGCCACATTCCCCACTTCCGCGGGGGAGCGGCACACCGCCGGCCGGCCGGCCGGCTCTCTCGGGGGCTGCACAGGTGTTCCCCTTAGATGTTCCTGGTGCATGTTGTCTCTCTCCTCCTTTATAGTCCTCTTCCGCCAATCCCAACTCGGCTGCCCACACGCCAAGTACGCTGCTCTCCTCCAATCAGGAGCAGGATCAGCTCCTGGAGGTCATCACTCAAGTTGGCAAGAGGCAGCTGCATAGAAGCTGTTTTCTCCTCTCCCAGCGCCATATTGTGGGAGAGCAGATGCATAGAATAAGTCTTAATTCCAGTAACTCAGTCCAATCCGAGTTGCTCCCCACAGAGACCACAGGCTGTGTGCTGCCTGCCTGCCACGGACCCTCTGTCCCGGGGAGGTCCTGTGGGCACGCAGCCTGTGGCCGCGGGTCTCTGCCTGGCCTGCCAAAAGGGTGCCCCGTTTGGATGCTGTGTGAGTCAGGGCTGATGGGGGAGAGGGGGACAGAGAGAGGAGAGAGAGACAGAGAGAGAGAGAGAAAGAGAGAGAGACGTGTAGGTGTTGGTGTAAGTCAGAGACAGAGGGAGAGGGTGCCTGTATTGCCTGTGAGGCTTGGTGTGGGGTCCCTCCTTTGCGCTCTGGAGGGCTTCCGCGGCTGTGGCGCGTGGCCGCCGCACGGCCAGGTGGCGCAGAGGGCCCGCGGGTTGGGCTGCGCGAGGCACCGGGCCCTGAGAGGTGGGCAACCGCGCCCTGGCGTCGTCTTCGGGCGGTGGTCGTGGTCGTGGTCGTGGTCACAGTCATTGGGCTCCCTGGGAGACAGGAGCCCGGGAGGGGCGGTGGGAGTGCAGGTGCCGGGAGCTGCTGGTGCGGCGGGCTGCGGGGTTGGGGCGGCCGGCAGGGGAGCGCCCTGGCGGGCGGTGAGTCGCTGGTTTGGGGTTGGAGGGGGCGCGCTGGATGGCGCGGGGCGTGGCCTGTGTCCCGGGGTGGGCCCCGGGGTTGGCGGTGGGGCTGCGGCAGCCGGGGACAGCTGGCCGGCCCGCCCGTGCCCGTGCCCGTGCCCGTGCCCGTTCCCAGGCATAGGCCCAGGCCCAGGCCCGAGGCGCGGGCGGGCTGGGGCTGCCAGGTGGAGGGGTCGGGCTTCTGCCCCCTGCTGGAGCTGCGTTGGGGGTCGCAGGGGTCCCGGCGTGCGGGCTGGCGGATGGGGGCGTGGCTAGGCAGCCAGCCAAAGGCGAGCAAAAGGGGAGGGTGCCGCGGGGCAAAAGCCTACAGCACCCGGTATTCCCAGGCGGTCTCCCATCCAAGTACTAACCAGGCCCGACCCTGCTTAGCTTCCGAGATCAGACGAGATCGGGTGCGTTCAGGGTGGTATGGCCGTAGACGCCAGAGGCTGCCTCCAGGCCCCTCTTGAGTGCGCGCCCGCACAGCCGCCGCCGCCGCCGCCGCCGCCTCCTCCTCCTCCTCCTCCTGCCCGCTCCCCGCTCTCACTCCCATTCCCATTCCCATTCCCATTCCCGCTCCCGCTCCCGCTCCGGCTGCCGCTTCTCCTCCGCCTCCTCCCTCTTTTCTCTTCTCTTCTCTTCTCCTCCTCCCCCCCCCTCCTCCTCAGCCGCCCTCCGCCTAGCCCTGCACCAGTGCCCGAACTCCAGCCCTCCGCCTGCCCAGCCCAGGACCTGCAGCACCGGGCGCCCAGTCGGCACGCTGCCGCCAAGCCAAGGGGAGCCAACCTCCTCCGGCTGCCGCTGGCCACAGGGAACTCCTACTCTCTCTTTCTAGGCCGGATCCCCTGCCTGCCGCCATCGCCCAGCCACACGCCAGCCGTGCCCGGCAGCCTCCACGCCTGCCCAGGGCTGCGCCCCGCGGCTCGCGGGTCCCGGCACCAGGGGGTTCGGCGCCCCACACCACCGCGGCCCGGGCCTTCCCTCCTACCCGGCCGCCAGCAGCCCCCCCACCGCTGACGCACAGGTCGCCCGCCCTCCCCCGGCACGGCCGCCGCGCCTCCACACACTCCCACGCCGCGAGGACAGCTGAGGGCCTGGGGACCCTTGTCCCCGCTCGGTCACGGGGGCCCAAGTGGGGCAGCAGGTCGGGAAGGAGGGCGGCAGCGCACGGAATCACCCCCGCCGCACGCTCGCGTGGGCACTCACACACACACACACACACACACACACACGCCTACACAAGGGGCACACAGTCGCACACCCCGACACCCTTCGTGGCACAGAGGGATTTCCGTCCTCAGCGCCCGTTCCCTCACGGGAGGGTGGGGCGCTTCAGCGCGACCCGCACCCTCCAGCACGGCAGCCAGTTCGAGACCACAGGCTGTGTGCTGCCTGCCTGCCACGGACCCTCTGTCCCGGGGAGGTCCTGTGGGCACGCAGCCTGTGGCCGCGGGTCTCTGCCTGGCCTGCCAAAAGGGTGCCCCGTTTGGATGCTGTGTGAGTCAGGGCTGATGGGGGAGAGGGGGACAGAGAGAGGAGAGAGAGACAGAGAGAGAGAGAGAAAGAGAGAGAGACGTGTAGGTGTTGGTGTAAGTCAGAGACAGAGGGAGAGGGTGCCTGTATTGCCTGCGAGGCTTGGTGTGGGGTCCCTCCTTTGCGCTCTGGAGGGCTTCCGCGGCTGTGGCGCGTGGCCGCCGCACGGCCAGGTGGCGCAGAGGGCCCGCGGGTTGGGCTGCGCGAGGCACCGGGCCCTGAGTGGTGGGCAACCGCGCCCTGGCGTCGTCTTCGGGCGGTGGTCGTGGTCGTGGTCGTGGTCACAGTCATTGGGCTCCCTGGGAGACAGGAGCCCGGGAGGGGCGGTGGGAGTGCAGGTGCCGGGAGCTGCTGGTGCGGCGGGCTGCGGGGTTGGGGCGGCCGGCAGGGGAGCGCCCTGGCGGGCGGTGAGTCGCTGGTTTGGGGTTGGAGGGGGCGCGCTGGATGGCGCGGGGCGTGGCCTGTGTCCCGGGGTGGGCCCCGGGGTTGGCGGTGGGGCTGCGGCAGCCGGGGACAGCTGGCCGGCCCGCCCGTGCCCGTGCCCGTGCCCGTGCCCAGGCCCAGGCCCAGGCCCAGGCCCAGGCCCGAGGCGCGGGCGGGCTGGGGCTGCCAGGTGGAGGGGTCGGGCTTCTGCCCCCTGCTGGAGCTGCGTTGGGGGTCGCAGGGGTCCCGGCGTGCGGGCTGGCGGATGGGGGCGTGGCTAGGCAGCCAGCCAAAGGCGAGCAAAAGGGGAGGGTGCCGCGGGGCAAAAGCCTACAGCACCCGGTATTCCCAGGCGGTCTCCCATCCAAGTACTAACCAGGCCCGACCCTGCTTAGCTTCCGAGATCAGACGAGATCGGGCGCGTTCAGGGTGGTATGGCCGTAGACGCCAGAGGCCGCCTCCAGGCCCCTCTTGAGTGCGCGCCCGCACAGCCGCCGCCGCCGCCGCCGCCGCCTCCTCCTCCTCCTCTTCCTGCCCGCTCCCCGCTCTCACTCCCATTCCCATTCCCATTCCCACTCCCGCTCCCGCTCCCGCTGCCGCTTCTCCTCCGCCTCCTCCCTCTTTTCTCTTCTCTTCTCTTCTCCTCCTCCCCCCCCCCTCCTCAGCCGCCCTCCGCCTAGCCCTGCACCAGTGCCCGAACTCCAGCCCTCCGCCTGCCCAGCCCAGGACCTGCAGCACCGGGCGCCCAGTCGGCACGCTGCCGCCAAGCCAAGGGGAGCCAACCTCCTCCGGCTGCCGCTGGCCACAGGGAACTCCTACTCTCTCTTTCTAGGCCGGATCCCCTGCCTGCCGCCATCGCCCAGCCACACGCCAGCCGTGCCCGGCAGCCTCCACGCCTGCCCAGGGCTGCGCCCCGCGGCTCGCGGGTCCCGGCACCAGGGGGTTCGGCGCCCCACACCACTGCGGCCCGGGCCTTCCCTCCTACCCGGCCGCCAGCAGCCCCCCCACCGCTGACGCACAGGTCGCCCGCCCTCCCCCGGCACGGCCGCCGCGCCTCCACACACTCCCACGCCGCGAGGACAGCTGAGGGCCTGGGGACCCTTGTCCCCGCTCGGTCACGGGGGCCCAAGTGGGGCAGCAGGTCGGGAAGGAGGGCGGCAGCGTACGGAATCACCCCCGCTGCACGCTCGCGTGGGCACTCACACACACACACACACACACACACACGCCTACACAAGGGGCACACAGTCGCACACCCCGACACCCTTCGTGGCACAGAGGGATTTCCGTCCTCAGCGCCCGTTCCCTCACGGGAGGGTGGGGCGCTTCAGCGCGACCCGCACCCTCCAGCCCGGCAGCCAGTTCGAGACCACAGGCTGTGTGCTGCCTGCCTGCCACGGACCCTCTGTCCCGGGGAGGTCCTGTGGGCACGCAGCCTGTGGCCGCGGGTCTCTGCCTGGCCTGCCAAAAGGGTGCCCCGTTTGGATGCTGTGTGAGTCAGGGCTGATGGGGGAGAGGGGGACAGAGAGAGGAGAGAGAGACAGAGAGAGAGAGAGAAAGAGAGAGAGACGTGTAGGTGTTGGTGTAAGTCAGAGACAGAGGGAGAGGGTGCCTGTATTGCCTGCGAGGCTTGGTGTGGGGTCCCTCCTTTGCGCTCTGGAGGGCTTCCGCGGCTGTGGCGCGTGGCCGCCGCACGGCCAGGTGGCGCAGAGGGCCCGCGGGTTGGGCTGCGCGAGGCACCGGGCCCTGAGTGGTGGGCAACCGCGCCCTGGCGTCGTCTTCGGGCGGTGGTCGTGGTC